>NW_024609868.1:82689777-83889777 GCF_016920785.2 Ixodes scapularis | reverse complement strand
AAATGAACTCCGAAAACACGAAATCCGTTGTGCTTGCTGCGGCTCTTCGTAAAATGAACCGGAGCATACGGCACTTTCATTCGTGCCACACACACACACACACACAAAAAAAAAAAATAAGCTGCGTGCCAGAAAGAGCGTTACTGGTTCCTAAAGGTTACACGCGCTCGGAAAGATCTTTCAAATGCACCACAAAACTTGAAAAGGCTCTCCCTCTAGGAAATGTCAGGGAAAGTCGCTGCATGCGTGTCTAGCGCCTTTCGTTCACGGGAGGATGCCTCTGGGAGGGCATGCGGCCGCTTTGACTTATCAACGTTGAGGAAACTTTTTTTTTCCTTTTTCTTATCATAGTTCTTTTTTTCTTTCGGACTTAATGCACGGGAAGCCGAGTGGAATTATTTCTTCGAATTGATCCCAAGAGGTTAATTAGATATTGTGTTCACTCGACTCTCGTTAAGCCGCCTCGTTGCTCTTTCCTTCCTTTATCTCGGGCTTTTGTTTCTTCTATTATTACTTTTTTTTGCAGCATTCCTGCCTTGTATTTGTGCACGCCCACATTGTGCATTAAAGGGGTACGGAAACAAAATGACGCGGCCGGCGAGCTCTCTACCTCTTGCTTCAAAATCAACCAGCGAGAAGCGCAATGCGTATCGCGCTCGTGACGTCAACTGCCTCTGCACGGCCAAGGGTACTATAGTTGCGAGCATTGCCGCTTGGTGGCGTCAACACGGGACAATCTTGCCTAGTAGTAATATCCGAGGACTGTACGCCATGTGGCTTATACATCACTCGTGGCCATGCCTTTATTTTAGCTGCATTGGGCGTTCGGTTCACCGTGTTTGTTTCCCACAGAAGAAGTAGGAGCTCGAGGGAACCATTGAGTGGAAATAACCGTCAGTACCTAGCCATGGCAAAACCCGCAACCTATGTATATAAGGTATTCATTGGGTGCCATATATGAGGACGCTATTCACAGCGTATCAGGTAGAGGGAAGGGTGGTATGGTTGGCAAGGCAGAAGTCCCCGTATCTTCAGATTAGGCTCCTACCTATCGTCTGCTACAAATGGCGATATTGAGGGTGTAGAATACAGGTTGCGGGAGGCAGTATGGATTTTTTCGCCATGCTTCGTTATCCCGTTCAAGCCCGAGTTGTCTATACATTTGCGCTGTACTTCCGTAAGAGGCGCTGGGGCGGGAGGCATTCAACGTCACAACTACATGCGCCCCCCCCAACTACCAAGTGCTACTGAAAAATCGTTTCATTCATTTTAAAATTAGTTTTCCTGTGTTTACGAGCAGAAGACTGGTGTTGGTGCTGGCACAACGTAGTCTCTGGCTAAAATTTCGTTTCCGTACCCCTTAACTGTTGCTGACCCAACTATTTTTTTTTTATTATTTTAAATATTTGCTACCAAGTAATCAAAAAGGACCTGAAGTATGTTTTATTAAATATATGAATATTGCTATAGCTACGTGGATATCGTCTCACAATTCGTTTATCCCTCTTCCTGAGAGGTGCTGCTACCATTTTTAAGATTATTCAATGATTACGAGGAAATCGACAAAAAGAGATCACGAAAAATGAGGTAAAATACTAAACGATTGTTCATAAAATCAAACACAAACTCAAAAAAAAAAAAAAAAAAAACTGAACAGGAAAACAAATTTTACTGAATTCGGTTTTGACGCTTGGGCTTTTTTGATGTAATGTACGTACAGAGTGTGGCCGTGAGGACTAACACAATTCGTGCGCCTTTCAAAATTCGAATTCCAAACATACATACATGAAATTGTGCACGCGAACGTAGTTTCGGACAAAGTTTTATGTCTATGTTCTTCGGAGCTCATATCAAAGGTGGAAAAATATTAAAAATAATCAAAAACGACGGCCGTGCATGTCTTATGCCTTATACCGGATGCTCGTCGTCCGCAGACTGTTTCCTGAGATTGCTCCCAAGTGGTCATTATTCACACATTTCGTGAAAAGTATTTATTATCGTGATGATTCTGCTCATCGCCAGCCTCTGCTATTCGGAGCGCAAGTTTTTCTCCTTCTTTCGCACGAGTTGTGGTGATGTCAGAACGACGTCAAACTCTTATTGGCTGATTAAAAAAAAAAATAGTGGGTAGACCTTAACGTTTCAAGCATTGAGGTCTGCCCACTATCCTCCAATCAGAGCCAATCAGAGGTTGGCGTCATTCTAACGTCACCGAAACTCCTGAGCAAGAAGCAGACGACTTGCTCTCCACATTGGTTTTTAGCTTTTTTTTGCGTTCAGCAAGCCACACGGAAGCGCGCTCATAAACCAGTGTGCAGACGAGAAACAGACTGGTATAGTGCAGGACAGGACCTCCGATTTCGCTTTATTTTTAATATTTCACTACCTCAGGATTGAGCTGTAAGAACATTGTAAATAAAACTTCTGGCGAAACTACGTTCGCGTTCCCAATTTCAGGTATGTACGTTTGGAATTCAAATATGGCAAGGCGTGCCAAATGTGTTAGTACTTACGACTGCATCGTGTACGTTTATACCCTCGAGGAGGCCACCATCAGTGTAGTTGGTGCCCCCACTGGTAATACATTTCCCTTTATTAAAATTACATTAAAATTTAAATCTGGATGATACGCCGCGTGGCCGCTGCAATGTAAAATGTTACGGTATTTTGAGGAGTACGCGGGCTATACGTATCTAAAAGTTACAATTATTCGCGGTGCGGACGACACAAGGACTTGATCTACAAGATCGTTCACCACGACGAAACGTCATGAATTTTTCTAAATGACAGGTTAAAGGGGTTATGAAACGATTTTCCTACTTCTTCCTCCTTAGCTTTAACCCTCAACTCTAATGCGAATCGTGAAATCACGTGGTCGTGACATTCCTTCGGCAGCGGTGCGATGACTCCTAGCTTCCACCGTGCTTTTTATGCACACCATAGAACTTGTCATTTCCTAGTGACGATAAGTTCCATCTGGGCACTCATTGGCCACGAACGTGAATCCAAATATTCGTCGACGGATTGATTGTTGACGAGCGCATACGTCCGAGTGACGCAGTTCTTGTGTCCAATGCGTGAGCTGGGCTCTGCTGACGTCAGTTTGGCGCCGGTGATGCGCTTTTGGAACCGCGGATGTATCGTAGTAAAAAGGCGGAGAGCTTTCGAAGGCAAGAAGGTACAAAATAGTCCACTATATTTTCAGATGTTCGAACCGAAAAGCTGGCTTTTGACATTCTAACCTCTTTCTTTTGGCCAACTAAATGATATGCGATTAGTAAAGTCCCAATTTAAAATTATTCATCCCAACCCAAATTTCGTTTCATGGGCCCTTTAAGTTAATAATGATTTCTTTGTGGTACTCTCTTTTTGTCGCAGATAGAGCTTTTTTTTTTTATGTGTGCTGCTTGTGAAAATTTAACTTCTGGACTATGCACCGGGTGCGGACTATCTAAATAAAACTTTTTAGCCAATATTTGCCCCTGCACATTATACACCGGGTGCGAAGACAAATACGGTATGTTTTCTTTAATGTTTCGATACTATGATATCTTATGTCTTGTTATATAAATAGCAAAACCTAGGCATTCTAATATGCAGTCAAAGTGTTTTTTACGCCTTTTCTATCTTTTGTTATATTTTTATTTAAAATTGTATAGAATAAAATGAGAGGCCACTCGCAAAACACACCACGCGGCCTGTGAAACCGGCAAGTAAAACTTTACTTGTTTACACCTTAGAGCCCTATTAAAAAAAATATATATACATCGGGTTAATCGTGGAGCGTTGCTGCTTTGCCTTCTTTGTGCGGTGAATTAAGGTATACATATAGGTGCATTTTAGGCTAGTTAGGTGCTACTTTACTAAGAGGTGCACGTTCCAAACACCAACGGCATTGTTTCTTCACCCGGCGACCAAATCTTGTAGGAACTATTGGGAGCAGCCTATAAACAATGCGCAAAACGTGCTTTTCTCTGTGCACTGTCGTGCAACGAGCGCAGTCGCGCAGGAACATGCTTAATTCGCTGCCGCAGATTCTCCCCAACGGTGTGGGCAACAAAGAATAGCGGTGCAAGCTACAATAAAGGCAAACTGAAAGTCCTTTTTCTTTTAAGCACGGCCGGTTTTAGTTTTGAGCACTGACCTATGCAGTACGTCTACGAATAGCTACAGAAAGGCTCGACTACGGCATCCATCGACTTTCGTCGTGCTTGCTGGAAAACTCTATCAAACACGTGCTGTTCAAATATATTCTTCATTCAACAAACAGTCGGATGTTGGTTTTTTTTAGTTTTTTTTAAGTTTTATTACGGTTTTGGAGGGGAATACGAGTGTAGCTGGTGTTACCAGAACACGCTTGTTACCCATCAATGCGGAAGGATTGTGTAATGACCAGGCCATGAAAGCGTTCGTTCCGGAAGATCCGCGCTATTCTACGCACGTGAAGCACCACGCTCAGCGTAGATGGCATTTTAGCGTGAGAACGTCGTCGCTGTTTCATCATTCGATAGGCTCCTTCGATGCATCCATACCTCATCATGATTGTTTATAAAGCGTGCAGTGCGGGATAGGTTGGCGCTCGGACTTCGTTCGAACACGCTGCGCAAGGTTGTAATATTTTTGAGACGGATTCATGCGTAATATGCGCTGGGAGATATTTTAAGAATGAGGCCGCTTTTAGACCTCTCCCGTTGGATCTTAATACAAAACAAAAACGTAGAAATGCTGTGTTTATCTCCGCAGTATTGTATTTGGTATCCATGGTTTAATGGGCAAAGAACGTGTTTCAATAAAATAAAGTTGGAAAGAAACAGCAAGGGGCGCCCTTAATGGCAAGTCTGAAATTACCAACATATATACGTATACAGAGGTGAGTTACGATAGCAGGCAGTAAAACTTCATAACCTGAGATAGTGAAACGCAAAAGAAGAAAAAGAACGGTAAAAAATCCGGCGCTTTGCAGAGTACGGTTTTTTGTCAGTAAATGAAATAATATGTTCACCTATCATAGACCCCAAAGTGTTATTGCACACGCTATAAATAGTCTATCGAGATCAGAATGAAAGCTACGAACCAGCCGAAGAAATATTTTGCGAAGAGTGCCCTCTTATGTTCATGGTTAGAAGAAATAGCGAAATTTTATGTGCATTTAGCATCTTCTCTTCGACTGTGTGCAGATATCTGCAAGAAAAATACACGTGCAATAAGCGTGTATTTTTCTTGCAGATATCTCTCTCTCTTTCTCTCTCTCTCTCTCTCTCTCTATATATATATATATATATATAATTGACGCCACTAGTCTAATTAAATTTCTTTATGTGAAGAAATACTGCGAAATAGAAATTGAGAAAGGGAACCACCCAGGTTACGCCTTTTGTCAATTTCAACCACCCAGGTGCCAACCACGCTTATTCAAACGGTAAAACGATCCGTTCACCGCACACGTTACAGCGCGCTTTTCAGGGAGCATTTCGTTTTATCTTTGGTCCCAGCGCAGCCGACCCGCTACGAGCCGATGCAGCCAATCAATGCGGCGCTATCCAAGCGCAACGCAACGGCGCTCGGCGTTTCTCTGCGTCTGCTCATCCGACGGATCGTTCGGTCGAGTGCATACAGTATACGCCGCCGAGACTTCTCGATTTCAGTCTGTATGCATACGCGTCTTCTAGCCTCTGACCGCTCATTGGACTCCAGCCCCAGTCACACTGTTCGGAGATCGTGCAAAAAGACGCGGAGTTTCTTAGCGGACGCGATGACATATTTATCTGCGGGCACGCCTCGAGTACGTTCGAATTAAGCTGGTTTTCTTCGTACGTATGTATGCTTAGAACATGTCTGCAGAATTTGTTTGCACGATCAATGTGTCAGGAACGTCACGCGAGGAAAAAGAGAGCGTGCCCCAGACAGTGTATTCGGACTTTCTTTTGTACGATGTTTTAGCAGTTTGACCGCGACGTTAACTAAAGCATCGGTAGTGCGGAGAGCTAAACTATACAGCGTTTTTTTTTCCTTGCTTTTAGAAGCAGCGTCTTAATGTGTAATAATACCAACGCATGTTTCAGGACACGAAACATCTAAAAAAAAAAAGACACCAATAAAACATTTAAAAAAGAACCTTGCAGAACGTCGTTGTTGCACCGGCATTTCGGTGTACTAATTTCTAAACTTCCAAAAAGAGCGAGTCAGCCCAACGGCTCTGTTGAGTCGTCTTCTCAAACCAAACAAACAAACAATAAAAAACGCAACCCAGCCAGGATGTCCCGCGGGCTCACGGCGAACCCAACGAACTCGGTGGGCACGTCCAAAACTGGAGCACGAAAAGAAAGCAAAAACGAAAGAAATATCTTGGAGCAACCGGCGACGCAAGCGAAAGGCAACCAAGGGCATGCCGCTTCGGTGATAACCCTTAGCGTTCCCAGGACCCCTGATTTACACCAGGCTGCCGCGCACCTTTGCCCTTCCTCGCTTCTGTTTTCTCTCTTGTCATTTTTCTTTTCACAGAAAGAGAATTTTCTTCCTTCGAAGGGACCTAGGAGCAAGCAACGTGGATACCATCTAGTCGAACAAATCTCCGCGTTTGGACAGGCGAGCAATGTCCAATCGGCTATCGCTACCAGCACCACCTGGGGGCTCCGACGGACTCCGCGTCGAACCAGGGGCGCACGCACTCGGCGTACGAACCAGCCGCTGGCCCGTCGAGCAAGCCGGGCTGAGGCGGAGCAGCGGCGGCGGCTTCAGCAGCGTCGTGTATTTATTTGCCGATCGAGGCCAGTGAACTTGGAAAGGAAAAACGCCGACGCTCTTTCCCCGTTATGGAAGCAGCGGCAGCCTGCAGCGGCAGAGGGAAAGAATCACTCGCAAAACCAGACCGTCTCCTGCGCCGCAGCACGGCCAATGCAGGTTAGTATATAAGGCGCCGCGCCGCGTTGGCCCAGACCTACATTGAAAAAGGACCGTCAGCGAGCAACGCCCGGTGAGTCCGTCGACGGTGCTAGCGCCCGCTCGGCGACGCGCACCACCACCCTTCCGAAGAGCTCGGCCCCGTCCCTTTCACACCCCACCTTGACGTGTCCCGACCCACGGTCGACGCCGGCGATGGATTTCGGTTTCGACTCATGCGCTCCAATCCCGACGGACTGATGTGCTGTAGCTCGGCGACGCGCACACGGATAACCGCGGCGGCCTTAGTATTTATCGCACTCCGCGTCGTCCCGGTGACACGTCCTCAGTCCCACAACACGGTTAGCGGTGTTCAGGCTTTTCCCAGGGTCAAGGCCGTTGGCGGAACCGAGTTTGATGCTCGGCTCGTACGCATGGACTAGAAACGTGCCCATTTTGTGGATATCTGCTCAGTTCGATATCGCGAATGGTGGGAGAAAACACGTTACTCCGTTCAGTAGGAGTCAGGTCAAAATGCATCGAAAGCTTCGGTGATTTTATAGTGACGTTTAGACAACATGGCTTTTGCACGTTTGTAAGAGTTGTGCTTTTTTGTGTTAGTTTTAACGTGCGACCTCGCGAATTATCATTCTTAGCATAAAAGTTATTCAGATTTCCAGTGGACGCTCTGTTATGGGCGTGACCTAGATTCAGTAACATAAGGCTCCTCTGCTCTGCTTGTCGTTAGAGACACTTTCAATGGCAAATCGCGTCATTGTAGCTTAAGATTAAATTCTAAACTGAAAGAATCTTATTTCTAAATTGTGCTCAGGTCAGTGCAACTCAAAACTATTTGGCATGTAATTACCGCAAGATGTACAAAGTGAGCGTCCAGAAAACAAATAAGTTCCCGTGGGACTGCGTTGTTGGGTTCTACAGCCAGAAAGAAGGAATCGTTTTATATAAATTCAGCCAGTATGAGCGAAGAAACAGAATCCAACTGTCCACTTTGGCAAGCCTCACAGCGGTAAATATTATGTGCCCCCCTTCGCAAATGGCCCTGCTACTTTCAACTCTCATCAATACGGCAATCTCCCCAACTGGATTATCAACACCGACTTCCCACCGACCAAACGTATTTTTCTATCATAAAGATATATTTAAACGTAGATGCCAAACAGAGCGCGTCAGAGAAATTGTCAGTCTAAGAAAAACCGCCTTGTTCTCTTTTTGACCGATAACAATATAACTACTCTGTCTCTGCAGTCCCTGGTCACCCCATGTTTATTGTACTAATTAGCCGCGCCAGCTTTTTCTGCACTGTTAGTCGTACTCTTTGAACCTCCACGTGCGTATTTACAAGGAATATTCAGAGAAATAAACCTTATAGTCGGTAACGGGTTAAGGACCGAGTGGAAGCTCCGCCCCCAGCACGAACTCATTGCCCTCCATCGGGCTTTGGACGCGCGTGCGACGAAACGGTATCAAAGGCAGAAAGCTCACTCTCGAAGTGGAGCATCTGCTGAGTTTTTAACCTGCCACCGACTATAGTTGCGGACAAGCGCAAACACTAGTCCAGAGCATTGAACCCGTCCCCGTAAAGCAAGGTCAACAACCCTTTTCCTCTTTTCCGGGCAGCACCATGAATCCAAGGCAGCTGTTCCTGGCGTCCCTCGGCTGCCTGCTGTTGATGGCACTGCCGTCTCAGCAGCAGGGTCTGCTGGGTCTCATGGCCACGGCAGCCATCATGCGCCGCTTCCGAGGGGGCAACGGGGGATCTGAAGGAGGACAGAACAACGCCCAGCAGTCCATGGCGCACGGAGACCACGCCGGGCCCTACGGGCTCGCTTCCCAAGCCATTCCGTACGTTTTCTTTGTTCAGATTAAGATGCTTTTTTTTCCAAAATTCAGTCTGGTCACTTTGATCACTATCATCACCAGAGGTAGGACGTCTGGGGAAGGAGGAAGGAGGGAGGGGGGAGGTCGTCGAAGTAAGGCAGGTGTTTTTGCAATGACAGCTATATCATACTAATGGTGGCCTTTTGCTGACTGATGAATGAGAAATTAAAAGATGCAAGCAAGGCGGATGATGCGAGTCCTATTATATCCCAGACTTTAGCGCAATGCGATGCACAAATTGAATAAAAGAACTGTGTAAGCGTTCATTTTTAACTTGGACCTAATTGGTCTGTTGGCACATGGTCCGCACTAATGCCATTTGATATCTAAATTTTTAGAAGTGCGTGCGGGCGTTTCGTCCTCACTCGTCCTGACTGGAGGTATCTTTGTCACAGTCAAAGCTGAATGAGACTCAGAAAAACTGCTTAATGAAGAAACCATTGCAATAGTGACCGTGCCCGATGAAATACTACATGCTCATTATGCCTATAGCACGGCAAAAGTTAAACGGATATTTTATTTACCAGATGGCACTGAGTCTTAATATGTATAATCGCACGCATAGCGAGACACGAGTAAGGATGCAGTCACTCGTTTCATTGTGGTATATCGCCTATTGTTTTATGTATGTCTTATTATGAGGTAACCAGATAGTTTGTTCCTTGAAATCTCATTATAGTTATCTATCCAGGAACGTGTTTCAAACTCCTCCCCAGCATGATGACATATTCATTCAAAAAATTTACTTGTGATCAAATGAAAAAGAAGATAAAAAGAGACAGCTTTAAACAAAAAGTTTACCAGATTTCATGTCGTGTAATGACTCTCTATAAATATCAGTGCTTTCGAAGCGTAACGAATCGTGTCAGTGTGTCATAAACATACCATCACAGATAGAATTGAATAAGAATCTATTTACGCTAGATCGCAACTTGTTATTGCATGTTTATTGAACAAAAATGTATAAGAAAACTATCTATATTCAATGGAATTGAGACTCCATAGTCACTCCATGTCCATCGTAATATGTTCCGGTGGTAACGTCACCCTCTCCGTGCGCCAGAATATTTTTATTGGTCCTTACGCATCGCAGCTCGATGGCTCGGCTGATAAGGGCTGTCGTATCGGTCTCCTACAGGGAAAAAGAGAGACACGTCTTTCCGTACAGGTGGTGTGGAGCGGTTTTGAGTCAAGTTTACACGCGGATGCAAGCTGCTAGCTTTGTCGAATACACAGTTCCCGTTTTGTCACATAATATCTTCTTTGTAGTGCTAGGAAGTATGCTACAGGCTGTAAAAGCAGGAAATAGGTGAAATATATAAACGGAACTAACTAAATAAAAGCATCAAAGTTCTGACCCTAGCTGAAGTAAGACCGTCGGTCATAGCATGTGGCTCGGTCGTGCAAACTATGAGACAGTAAAGATATGTGATAAAAGAATCGCCACTGCCTCAATAAATTGTATGTGTTGTGTCTCTTCCCTCCCACTTGAGCTCGGTCCGTGTCTGTCCCAGTTCCAGCTAGATGATATTTCATGATGCGTCAAGCGCTGTTTCTTAGTGTGCCGATTGGGTTGCATACAGTGGCAGCACGATTTGCTGTGATAGTGTGTCGGCTTCATGAGCCGACACACTATCACTATAACCTTAAGCTGCAACGTTATGCTTCGGTAGTTGCGTGTGACGCTATAATATTTCGAAACACCACTCGCTCGTTCGTTGAGCCGCAGTCACAAATCCGGTTTTTACTGAGAAGTAATGCTGTAAGATCGTAATGCTGTAAGATCCAACCGTCAGACCGCAAGGCTTCATGACAATATGGTGATCCTCAATGCTTACACAATACACTAAACCAGAAAAAGTCTGCATATTTTTCCCCCCAAAACAGCGAAAGGTCCACTATCCGCACTCCGGTCCATTAAACGCAGTGAACTTGTGCGGGGGCAGCCACTAAGTTTACGCAACAAGTAATATTTCATGCGCAAGGACCACCAAAATCGGCCTAATCTTTTTAAAGTCGTTTGTTCTCCTCAGGTTTCGATTGCGTGGATGCCTAGATGATCACAAATTCCATCAACACGACCTTGCTGTACAAAATGGCGCCTTGACTGAAACCTCACAGGTTCTACGCGGGTGCGGGCTATCCGGGCGCCTACGGTGGCGCTCTTGGAGGACCCACGGCGCTGCATCCGGGCGTCGGTGCTTACGGAGGATTCGGAGCACCAGGGTTCGGCGCTGGCGCCGTCGGAGCACACGGAGGATACCCCGGGGGCAGCGCAGGCTTCGTACCGGGAGCCCCCAGTTTCGGCGCTGGCGCCCCAGGGTTCGGCACCGGTACACCGAGCTTCGGCGCAGGAGGCGCAGGGTTCGGAGGAGCCGCGGCTGGAACCGCGGGATTCGCTCCGGGAGGTTTCGGAGGACTGCCGGGAGCCGGCGGTGTTCCTTTCACGGGCTGAAGACAACGACAATGACGACGACGACGGCGCCACATCCCATGTCCTCTCTCCTCCCCTTTGTTGTTGTTTTGTTTTTTCGAGACAAAGAAAATTAGGCCCATTTTGGCCTTGTAGAGACTGGGTAAGTCTAAGTAAGCCTAGATAGGCCAAGCTGGGCCTAACTTTCTGCTTGCTGTCTCAGGCCTAGTTAGGCCTAGCGGCGACGTTATGAAAAAACAAAAGAATAACCTTGGACAGGTTTCTATGGTATGTCGTGGCGTGGGAAGCTATGTTGGTCCTTCTGATTCGCTCAAATGTTCGCGTCTGCAAACGTTGGTTTCTGATGCAGCGTGGAAGCGAACAAGCGACGGAACCAGCGGCGCCATCAGCATCAGCGTGAGTGTGACATCTCTTTGCCTAGCAAAACACGAGGCTGATGGCGTACCTAGGGCTTTGGGTAGCTTTCATCCGCATGACGCCATTTAATTCGACTGTACCATACTGGCAAACGTTTTCACGCGTAGCGACGTTTGAAGCTCATGAACTGTCCTCCACTGCAGGCTCCACGAGCGAGACGTTTACGTCAATAGGGTGTGCGAATACGCGTTGTGCAAAATAATATGGACGTATTCTGACACCCCATATGCAGTGATTCATAGATCATACATTTCTTCAAATATTTGGCGCCTGTTTACAACGTTTGTGGATCCCCGTCCTTCAAGACGAATCGGGACCACATTTTAGACATTGTCGCATTCCTCACTGGTTGAGTGAAAAGCGCATACACATAGGTAAAACTGAAATCAAAAAGGTCCTTGGGTATACTTAATTACTATTTGTATTAAAATAATAGATATATTTATCTTTGTTTACGGTATATTTTTATTCTAATACATTGATAGCTGTCTAAAATACATCATCGGTAGCCTCTGCGGCTATTGAAAAAAAAAAGCCCAATTCTTGCGGCCAGTGTGAGGCAGGTGCTCGGTAAATTAACCACAAGCCACCATCAAACACTGCACCGCTGAAAAAAAAAAGAAAAAGAAAGTACAGTAACACCAACAACAGGCGTGGTGCAGACGCCTAAAACTAGAACTGATCGCTGGAGGCATGCTATCATGGAGGTCAACCTCCCTCCCCTCTCCCCTCACTCTAATACTCAGGAAGTATACGAGTCTCTAGTCTGACGCTGCAATCAAATTCTTTGCTAGAGAATACACTTCACAAAGCAAGAAGCAAATGACCTTGGCACCGACAGCTCTTGCGTAGCTGAAACGGCAGGACGCGCTCAGCCTCGGGAGTTTCCCCGTTTAATTTGAAGGGTGGCGGCCGCCATCCATCGCCGTGGACATCCTTCAGGACAGCGGAGAGAGCCGTCGGTGGCAACCTTCTTCCTCGGCGCAGTGCGAAAGCGCGACAGCGTGGACAACGCGATACGCATGTGTTCTCTCGGACGTGGGGTGTCCCCACCGCCAGGGAAGGATTTGGCGCCTTAGGAGCGTTGTTTAATGCAAATGACCGGAGTGGAACGTATTCTCCCAGTAAAGTATTTGCTGCAGTTCCAATCGTTAACACCCTCCATCGACAAATCTCACTTCCTCCCATCCTACTCTCATCTGCTTTGAATCCCGACAGCGTGGCTTTGTTTTTCCCTGGCCTTTCATTTTCCTTGTAAATAGCGTCTTTCAAAAACTCTCCGCGTGAGTGCACGTTTCGAGTGCATGGCAGTATGCTCCTAAAGAGAAATGTGTCCTGCTGTAACGGCGACAGAAGGAAAGCAATAAAGTACATTAATAATACCGTTGGCCACTGCCCGGCTCGTGGTCTCACTTATTTGACTCATTGAGGTTCTGCGGAACTGCATGAAGAGACTTGGGACGAACTCGTCTTCACCTCTTCGATCATCGCTAGAACTCCAAACCACTACACATGGAACGTTTATATATTGGACTATAAGCGCCACTGCGTACCTTACTTTCTTTTTTTTAGTACCACCGAGTAAGGATTGTAGAATAACTAATTACACATATTTCAGCTACTAATATAGATCACAACTTCAGTAATCGAGCACTTCTAAAATTAGTATAAAATTTATGGAACATAGCTACATAAGTGGAACGTTCTAACATAACAAACGTTTAGCGATACTCTGAGTTTCCTGACGCCAACGTCCATGGCACTCTTCATCAGATAGTCAGAGCCGTATTCGCGACTCCAGCGACCTATAGGGGACTTCACTATCGAGCAAATATGGCGGTCAAATCCAGGTCGTGCCGTGCCATGGGCCAGCTCAACGCACAACGCTGGGGCACCAGCAAGTAAGCATTCGACTCAAAATTGGTTCCCCCGCGTTTTATCTTCCACGTTTCGAACCTGCGGCGATGTGTTTGGGTAAGCGAACGTCCAAAGGCTTGACTTTCTTCGTGGAAAGAACTGCCCACTGTCCTTCCACTGTGCTGATGAACCTTAATAAACGCGGAATGTCTGGCTCACGTGGTTACATAGGTCGCGTGCAGAGCAACCTGGGTCACAAGACAATACTACGGTTACGGCACAGTCACCGGTAGAACTGTTTTGTCCCGCAAACCACCGACAAGTTGCAATCACGGAAGCCAGAAGAGACGAGCAGAAATCGCGAAGGGACCTGTTCCGGCCAGTTCAGTGTTTTCCCGCCAGGTGCCGTTCATTTTGCTGGAGTCGCGAATATTAGGAGAGTTTGGAAAATGGGTGGAGCAAAGGCCGCCGACAGCGCCGAAAACTCCACCACGGTTAGAGCGTAAACTAAAGGTAAGACACAGCGTCGACCAATCAGGAGACCGCAACATCACAATATTGCAAACGGCATTTAAAACAGTATAACAAAGGCACAGGCGCGTGAGCCTAGCTCAGCGAAATGGTTTTGTTTGTATACGAGAACTCGTGCATAGGAGGCACTTTCCAAAGCCACGCGCTCGTGCCCATGCCTTTGCCTGCACTGCTGATGTTTGTGCAGATGGAGTATCCCTGAAACTTTGCTCTGGGCCGGCTTGCTAGAACAGCGTCTAAGCTGAGACTGGCTGAAAGAAAACAGTGCAAAGGATGGGGCGCGCGAGCGTTTTGAGACGCGGAGTCCCGCTCGGCTCGTGTGCTGGCTATGGCAGTGCTTTCTTTCCCCGTCTCAGCTGAGACGCTGTTTCTAGCAAGTCGGCCCTGGTTTGGAGCGCACGTTCGTTTATTCTACACTTGAATATTGGTGTGACGAACACCTCACATGCCCAAAGTTTTCAGTCACCGAGAGCTAAACCTTATCACTCTAGCGACGCTAAAATGGCTTGAATTAGTCGTGTCAAATATGTAGAGCTCACGACCTCCGCTAGGGGCTGTTTCGAGGCCTGTGGTTGGTCCCGAGATGCTCGCCTATTCAAACCGATACATGGCCAAACTCTCCCAATAAACGGCTCTGCAGATAGTTTAACCATAGCCCCCTCTATACTGACAAAGCCTGGCATATCGCCACGAAACGCGGCCGCCGAATGTGAAAAGGCAGAGCGGCAGACAAGACGTATGTAACGGGCGCCCTGCTGCGGCGAGACGCCGAAACAGATTTGTCTCACGCGATAAAGTTTCCGCTCGTGCTTCTCGCGTTCCTCGGGCTACCGCTCCTTTTTTCGTCGGGTTTGAAAACCATGTTTCGGGTCCTCGCCGCTGCAAGAGCTGTGTGCTGACTACAAACTCACCGAGAAATGCTCTGTGCTACCAGATCCTCAGGCTCCAAATCTGCGACCGGGTACTCCAGGCTCCGTCGTCGAACTGCCAGGCTTTGTGAGTATAGAAGAGGCTATGGTTTAACGCGTATCATGTGTACACTTGACAGTTTTTTCTAGAAAGAAGCGATACAAGGGGCTGATAAACCTGGCGATCTTCCAGAGCCTTTCATATTCTCGAGCGCCTCTCTCTCAGTGCGCACAGGTGGTCTAGCTCCTCCTCGCCTACCCCTCTGGTCAATTGATCTCCCTTTTAATCAATAAGCATCGGTCACCTCACTCCTCCTCTTCCACCCGTTACCCAATCAGTGTCCAGCATCGCGGCCACGCTTTTATCTGGGCTTTACAAAATGCTGAAGACAAAGCCAGAGAACTTTTCATGTTAAAAATTCAGTAACTCTACCCTGTTGCAGGTTAGGAAAAATGGCAAGCTACTCCCTCAAAACCCTCTACTGCCCCAGCGCCATGCAGAACATTTTGGTGGTCAGCACACCCTCAGAACACAACGCCAAGACCTATGCGGGGGTTGAAGCCATCTCCATTGGCTCAGCAATTTACGAGGTCACCTCCTACCTCGCTGTGCCCGACAACACGTGCAAGGGGATCATAAGAAACATTGACCTGGAATTAGACCACGAGCAACTTAGAAGTCTCGTCATACAGCCGAGGAACGCCAAGGCTCTCGAAGCTAGAAGAATCGAGAACTCCACCACAGTCGTCATTCTCTTTGACGGTCTCAAAGTGCCAAACCACGTCATGTGTGGCCTCAGTATGCTCAGATGCACGCTCTACCGAAGACAAACGGAGGTCTGCTACGCATGTGGCAGGCTCGGTCACCGAGCCGACGTATGCCCGACTCCCGAAAACGTGGTCTGCAGGGGCTGCGGAGTAAATTCCCCAAGCGACCAACATGTTTGTTCACCGAAGTGCGCCCTCTGCGGGGGGCCTCACCCCACGGCCGACAAGTCCTGTAAGCAGAGATATCAAGTGCCTTACATCGTAAGACAGAGAAGAAAAGAACGACGTTACTACCACCAGGATTTTCCGCCGATGGTCACGCTGTCTGGATCGGCCATTCCACCCCGGGCCAAGAGTGGATCCCGGGGGCCGGGCATAACCAGGGTGCTCTCGAGAGGACGATCCAGAGTCCGACTGCCGCAGGCTGCCTCCGGGGGCCGCTCTCGCTCAGGGGCCGCTCACGCTCCGGGGGCTCAGCGGTTCGCATCAGGAAGCCTGCTGCCCAGGAGACCGGATGGGCCGATCGCGTCAAAGGATCCCCGACAAAAGTAACGGGGGCTACGCCGCCCGCGCAACACAACACCAGAATCGTACAGTTGGAAAAAGAAAACACGGCGCTGAAGGGCGCTATTGAACAACTCAGGTCAGAGATGGCAGAATTAAGGTCGGCTCGCAAGTGCGAGGCTTCGCAGCTTCCGCAGGCTCCGAAACCCGCCAGGGAGGAAACACCCATGGAGGTTCCCGTCGAAGCGCCCTCCGAGGTGCGTACGGCCAAAAAAAAAGGGCCCTAACGAAGCCCGTTCGCCATGAGGGACTAGAGGAATTTCAGACTGAAATGGGGGTTATGCTCAAATCACTCAGCGAAGCGGTTGCGATGCTTAACGCTAAAGTTGATGTCCTTGACGGCAAGTTCAACGCGCTGGAGGCCAGGGTGGACACTTTGGAGGCGAGGAGAGGGACGATGGAGTTTTGTGCTCTTGCGAACAATGAGCCTTCGCCGACCGGAAACCCGGCATCTTTTGGTGCCCCACACCTCCTAGCGGCTACACCTTGTAACATTGTACAGGATAGGTTAAATGGCAAATCCAGTCGCGGAGGGCTGTCCTCCAGCAGTTGATTAGATTTCATCCGGAAAAGCCACACGTCATTCTACTTCAGGAAACACTTTCCGACGCGGTCACGTTACCTGGTTACAAATCGCACGTAGTTTATGGTGAAGGAAAGGTGAAGGAAGGAAAGTGCATCTTTTGGAACGCTTGTTTCCAAAAGATGCACTTTCATTACGCATGATCTTTTTTTAGACTCCAGCAAGGTTGAGCACTCCTTTGTTGAAATAATTCCGAGTGGTCGGCTTAAATGTAGCATCTTTATACTTCACATCTGCAGCTCACCTAAGGATCTAAAACAGAGGTTCGCACCGCTCTTTAGCAGGGCAGCTGGTATAGCCGGTGGTTCCCCGCTCATCGTTGCCGGCGACTTCAACGCCCCGCACCGAGCGTGGGGTTACCCGCGAGCAACGCGCAAGGGAGACGACCTGTGGCAGGCGGCGGCGAATCACGACCTCACGCTCGTCACGGACCCGGCGTTCCCGACCAGGATCGGCAACTCATGTTCGAGGTACACCACGCCGGATTGGAGCTTTGTCAAGAACGTCGGCGCTGTGTCTTGGCACAATCTAAACGAAGCTTTAGGCAGTGATCACAACATACTTGCCACTTGCATAAACGTGAAGAGCAGACCGCTTAAGGAATTCACCATCACGGACTGGGATCAGTTTCGCAAGAGCAGAGAGGAGCGGGCACTGATCCAGGACTCGTCTATCGACCTGGAGCGCTGGGCGACGCAGCTCAAAGGAGACGTCAAATCGGCGACAAAGACAGTCCAGACGGACCTAGAGATCGATAGAATGGACAACCGCCTCAAACACGGAAGCAAAAAAGGCGCTTCTCAACAGGTGGAAGGGGCAGCGACTCAACCGCAGGCTCCGCAAGAAGATTGCGGAGCTTAACCAAACCATCGAAGACCACTGCCAATCCCTTACCAGACTGCAATGGGACGAGGTGTGCAACTCGGTCGATGGTCAAATGCGAGTCGGCGGTAAGTGGAATCTACTCAAGCACCTGCTGAACGAGTCCAACTCCAACTCCAATCAGAGTCGGGTCATTAGCAGAGTCCTCCACGAGGCCAGGCAGTCTGAGACGGAAGACGCCATCTTGGACGTGCTGACAAACAAATACCTGCCTATCGGTACCTCGAGCCCGGCGGATAACCCGTCCTATAAGGGCCCTCCCTGCCTGAAGCTCAACGAGCCTTTCACCGTCAACGAGGTCAGGGAAGTTCTCCAGAACCTCAACGGTAGATCGGCCCCGGGCCCCGATGGCATCTCCAACAGGGCGCTTCGAAACTTGGAAGACGGCTCCATTGAATTTCTCACTGATGAAATCAACCGCATTTGGGAGCAGGGATCCGTCCCAGAGTCCTGGAAGACGGCGACGGTCGTCCTGATCCCCAAGCCCGGTCGGCCTCCGGGGCTGGCTAACCTCAGACCCATTTCCCTTACGTCCTGCGTGGGCAAGGTGGCAGAACACGTTATACACAACCGCATCTCAAGGCACATCGAGGGGAAGAATCTCTTCCCGTACAACATGATTGGTTTCCGCCCGTCCCTGTCTACGCAGGACGCAATGAAGCTACTCAAACACCAAATTTTCAACAGGAAGACGAGGGATGTGAGGGCTATCCTAGGACTCGATTTAGAAAAGGCCTTCGACAACATCACCCACGCGCACATCCTGGACTCCATTTCGGAGCTCGGACTGGGCGACACGTTTCACAAGTTTGTTAGTTCGTTTCTACGATCCAGGAAAGCCTTTCTCAAGATTGGCGATCTTAGGTCCGACCCCGTGGAGCTGGGCCCGAAAGGTACGCCGCAGGGTGCGGTAATCTCCCCGCTCTTATTCAACATTGCCATGTGCAAGCTATCTAAAGAACTCTCCACAGTTGAAGGCATCAATCACACTCTCTACGCCGACGACATCACCATCTGGTGTGTCGGCGGCAGCGAGGGCGAGGTCGAAACTGCCCTTCACGAAGCCCTTGACCAAACAGAACACTTTCTCACCAACAAGGGGCCTTAAGTGCTCCTCGAGCAAGTCGGAGCTCCTCCTATATAGGCCTATAAGGAGGGAGCCCAAACCAAAGGGCTGAATGCCACTGTCCGAAGTAGACATAAGGATCCGCACGCGTACCGGTATTCCCATTCCCAGGGTGGACGTCCTCAGAGTGCTTGGCATGCTGATAGAGTCGAATGGCTGTAACAGTCGAACGATGAACAAAATCACCACGAAGACGGAGAACATGATCAGATTAATTAACAGAGTCTCCAACAGGCGGGGAGGTCTCGGAGAAGACAACCTCCTGAGGCTCTTTCACGCCTTCCTCATGAGCCACATCACGTACGTGGCGGCCATGCACTGCTGGCATGGTCACGAGAAGAAGAAGTTGGACACGCTAATTCGAAAGAGCATAAAGAGGGTGCTGGGCATTCCCACGCAGGCCAGCACCGAGCGACCCATGCAGCTAGGGGCTCACAACACCCTGGAAGAGATCATCGAGGCACAGGAAACTGTCAGCTCGGCTGTCGTCTTCGCCGGCCGGAAGATTTTGGCCGTGCTCGGCCTCAACCCCACGCTCGTTGCGAGGCGGCGACATCAGCTCTCTGACGCCCAAAGGGACAGCATTCAGACCTCTCCTTTTCCTCGTAACGTTCATCCACAGCACAATGTCGGCCGACGCAGGGCCAGAGCCGTCGCGCTTCTCAGACACGTTAGGGGCGAACCTCACTCGGCTTGCTTCGTGGGTGCCGCACAGTATGGCCGCTCGGCCAGGTTCGCTGTTGTTGCCATCGATCACCAGGGTTCGATCCTCAATTCCGCATCCTTCAAAGATTCTACTCCCTCGAAGGCCGAGCAGGCGGCTATATCTCTCGCCCTCCTGGACAATAGTAGATCGCACATCTACACAGACTCTAGATCGGCGGTTCGGGCTTTCGCTTCCAACTCCATTTCTGACGAAGCCTCTAAAATTCTTCGCAATAAGATTATCTCCCCGCACATTATTACTTGGTTTCCGGCATATCTCGATTCTCAGTTAGATTCCCTTACCAACCTCAACGATACTGCTAACTCTCGGGCGCGCGCTCTAACCCTCCGCGCCGGAAAAGACGCCGATCTGCAGCGTGGCTACGTGGAATTTAAAGACATCTTATTCACCTTTAACGAAGTCACCACGCACTATCGAATGGGCAGGCGGACTTTTCCGCCCCCGCACGGTAAACTCTCCAGGTCTCAGGCAATCACACTAAGAATGTTGCAGACTAGATCATATCCCAGTTTAGCTTTCTTCAGCATTATTGCTCCGGATACCTTCAAGTCTACTTGCCCGGACTGCGGGTCAGCAAGCAGCTTCGACCCCATGCTCTGGCGGTGCCCCCCGTTACGGGGGCCCAATCAAGTCACCGAGGAGGAGTGGAGCTCTGCCATCACGAGTTCCGAGCTTCTCCCACAACTCCGGCTGTCCAGAGAGCCCACGATGCGGCGGTGAGGCTAGGCCTCCCCGTCCCCACGTGGGAGCGGCCCGCGGTGCCGCTCTAAGGCTGGCGCCTCTCAGGACCTCAATAAAGTTCTTTGTCTGTCTGTCTTCTTCTTGCGCAAACACATCTGGTCACTTGGCGTGCGCATGAAGGACGTGCGCGCGAGGCGCGGAAAACGAAAAGGCAATTTCGTTGTTGTGCATACATGTTGTGCATATTGGGGCGACGACACCGTGCCCTTACGGCCCGGTGACATGGTATAGACGGCTGCGTGTCAAGAACGACGTGGCAGGCCAAAGAACGAAATCGCAGCCCCTGCGCGTCCACAGGTCTCCAAAGCCGATGGCAGGAACTGTTAGGCAGAGTTTCTCAGCGTTGCTTGCGGTTGCGCCTTGCTAGGGTGGCGGCATTCTTTGAGAAGGGGAGTGCCGCTTTTAATTGTTTTGTCCCTCTCGCTCCTGGCCGCCGCCGCCATTTGGCTGGCCCAATCGGCTGCCGACGCATGCGTGGGGTCGCTGAATCACTTGAGGAATGGGTGAAAGCTGTACGGCGTCCCCACAAATTCCAAAACGGAGGTGTCCCTGTCTCGCACAAATAAAGCGCGACGACTAGGAGCCGACCCTATCGTCGTCTTTGTGCAGCGTGATACAAACTTTGTTTCCTCGAAATCACCGCGTTTTTTTGGCGCACAGTTGGTTGCTAGAGAGTACCGATTCAGGTTGTAATAAATTATTTCAAATGAAAGCTTCCTCGACTTGGTGCTGCATTGAAGCACCAAATCGAGGAATCACCGCTGATCGTTGTCAAGAAGCGGTGACAAGCCGAAACCGCTCGATCGACGGTGGAATCGAGCGCTCGTGGACAAGCAATACAACTTTTTAATATCCTCAGGTGCGCGAGTAAAATTCAAGTGACCAACAGCACATGTTCGTGTGCGCCAGCAAGCAGTTGGACCATCGACAGGATGTTGGTGTTTTACTCCATTTCGTCCCGAAGTCCTTTCGACGCTGCATGCAGAATGTGAACTCGGCATTGGCGTTGTTCTGCAGATATCGCTCTGGTGCTGCACGAACAGTTCCTTGTTCGAAGACCGTCCAAAAGGAATCATTTGCTATCGGACCTCTGCGATTAGATTCGCGACTAGTGTCCTATTTTTAAGGAATGGATAATTTTAAGAACGATAAATATAAAACAAGTTATGCCACCATCTACCTCTTCTAATGATGCCCCATACGCTATTTTCAGGCCCACTTTGAGCATAATACATTATAGGAGAGGAGATCTGACGGGTGGCGACAGCTCAAGCCGAATGCAGTCCCAACTTTGTTTTCTTTCCGTTGTAAGTATGCATACTGTCGTAAGTATCACCGGCCCGAGCAGTGCAATTTCTAAACATGGTTCGTCTTTGGTCGTTTAAAAACGAATCTAGCAAAAAGCCTGGGTAGGGTATATCTTGGGGAGGGAGGGGGGGAGCATCTCTCGGGATATTATTAAGTATAAGTCGCATGTAAGCGATTTGGCGAGCGACGAGACAAGCGACGGCGACGAGGACCCGCTGTAGCTCGCTCAGTCGCGCGACGAGGCCAACCGCATAAAAGCAACTGTAGCAAGCGACCAAGGCGATGAGCAACGTGTTCTAGAAATCCAGAACCGAGCGACTCACGAGCTGTAGTGAAAAATTTCCGTCGCTTGTCGTTGACTCTTGTCGCTTGTCGCCGTAGCTCGTCTCGTCGCTCGCTAAATCGCATTACACGCGGTTCAGCCTTTCATGTGTTGGCATTAGTGCTCAGGTGCATGCGCTAACCTTGGACTGGTTTGAACTAACCAAGGTTCCCAACGTCACCACGAGATGACGCCACAGCCGCACTGACTGTGGAAACTGGCTAGGAAACACCTTCTGGAAGCGCCGACAGATGGCGGCCGGGGTGCTGGTGCGCGCTTTGAACGCCCTGGAAAGCTCCTGCCGCCGGATTTGGAGACCTGTGGACGCACACGGGCTGCATTTTTGTTCTGCAATCTGCCATGACCGCCACACTGTTCTTGACACGCAGTATTTTTACCATTTCACCGGGCCGTAAGAGCACGCTGTCGTCGCCCCTTTATGCACACGCATGTGTGACAGTCCAACTGATGTAGTACACCATACGATGCCTCTCATTGTGATGGAGGACTTCAACGTTAACGTTAGAGGCGGACACAACCAACTGATGTTAGACCGGATGCGGCCTCGGTATGCACCGACTCTGTGCTTGGACACTAACGAAGTCACGTCGCGCAATGACACCACTATAGATTTGACGTTCAGTCGCCTAGTGTATAACATTCAAACGGCGGCATATTAATTATAAACAAATTGCAATCTACAAAGTCGCAGCTACTTGCATTGGCAAAGACGTGTGTATGTCACAACTGCATCAACGCTCTAGGCTTGACCAGGTGAGGCTGGCCCAATCACGTTCGGGCTTTCATTCCATTTTCTTTCCCGGTTCAATTCGAATGATGGTGCTCCTTAAGCCCAAGAAAAATACTTCCGATTGATGTTTAAAGGGTAACTGCAAAGAAAAAAAGTGTATTTTTAAAACGCCTAATCGGGAGGAGCATGTCACAAAATTTTTACAACAAAAACAAAACTTTTTACTGCAATATTTATTATCAGGGTTCGCCAGAGACAGCGGTATTATATCAGCTAGTACGGGCCGCGATTACAGAGCTTCTGCTTCGGCCTATTTACCGCCATTAGACATTCTTTCGTTACGCTCTCTCTTGTTTAGCATAAAAAGAATAAAACATCTGAGGCCAGATTCATGAAGAGTTTCTTAGTTTACGACAACTTAGCTAAGAAGCTCGTAAGTTAAGAACATCGTAAGAAGAGGAGAAATCGGTATTCACGAACGCGTTCTTAAGTGAGAGGAGGAAAGCGACGTTGTCGTACGGAAAAACTAAAACTTACCGGTGCTGTTGCTATGGTGATGGCGTCTTCGGCAGCACGAACAACCAATCGGAGAGCTCGGCATTTGTTCGGAGCCGTTCGGAGCCGTTCGGAGCACGTGGATTTTTCATAACAAAATTATGAAATGATTTTTCATTTCATAACGCTGGTCTGGGGTTCGTATCCGTGCAGTGATATGTCGACGCTAACACGATTTAAACTCACCGGAATGCCGAGGCTGGGAGGCGTAACCATCCCCATTGACTGCTACGAACTCGATCGCTACCAAGTCAACACAACTGTCATCGTAGGTAAAAGACGGCCCGCAGTCGTTTGCAGAGCGACGTAGATGGGAACAAATTGCCGCGGCGTTTTTTGCGGCCTCGGAGATGCAGGAGCGAGCAGACGTTAAAAAAGATACGTTTGAGCTATGACAGTAGCAAGAGCCACGTAAATGCTTGTTCACACTACGGAACGGACGCGCGCGTTTGATCGAAGTGCTGGATTTGCGCTGTTGGACCGCGAATTGATAAGCGCTTCGAAACCGATCCTTTACAATTGCAACTCGATGCTGACGTGACACCCGGCGAAGAAAGGTTGGACCGGCATTGCGACCCACGAACTGTTACAGCGATCGACTGTGAGGTGCAGTCGTGTCAGAATAAAATGGAATACTAATAACAAAGTGTACATACCATGTTGCGAAGGTAATCCATACGGCGTTTATTTGAGCTTGATATCACACAAAACAGAGATAGAATCGATGAGAGCACCTTTTCGACGACAGCGTTCATCACCTCACCGTTGCCTTGAAAAACAAGGAGATGACAAGAGGAAGAGGTTGACCTCTTAATCTAGAATTGAGGTCAGCGATCAAACTATATACGGGAAGGGTTCACAAGGGTCGCGCGGGCATATTCCATTCAGCACGCCAGCCGGTCGTGGGCAGACGGTCTTCGCCAAGGACCGTCAGATCATCGCTGCGCCGAGTCGGAGTGCCCGCTAGGCGTATCTGCCGATCGGTCGGGGTCCGTACTCGTGGCCTTTGGAGTTTTTCCCGGGTGTCTGTGGATCCAGCGTTCTTGTTCGTTTGTCGTGGTCTGTTTCAAGTACTTTTTACTTGTTTCTTGCTGCTTGAAGTCGGGACGCGTGAGAAGCGCACGTAGAAAATTAAACATCCGTTGGTTGTCGCGACCAACTGAGCGACGCTGTCAGCCATGCTGATTTGATCGTAAGAAGTGCGTAAGACAGCTTCGGAGCTGTCGTAGGATTTCGTCGTAACCTGCGCAAAACTTACGAAAATTTCGTTTCGTGAATACGGATTTGTTCTGAAGTTTTGTCTTACGCACATTTTTGGCGTAAGATCGTTTCGTGAATCTGGCCTCTGGTATTGATGACATTCGTGTTGGCGATCTAGTCCGAAATTTTTATGTGATCAAAGAAGTCCTGCTGACCATGATAAATGGGTTTCTGTTATCAGGCGCTATTCCTGCTCAGCTAAAAACACCACTTGTGAAGCCACTCTTTAAGGGAGGCGCGCCAGATAAGTATGCGTGCTACCGCCCAATCTCTATTTTGCCTTGCATTGCTGACGTGCTGGAAAAACATCTCTTCACTGTAATGCGTCATTTTACTGATAGCTCTGAAACGCTGTCACGCACTCAGTACGGATTTGTTGCTGGCAGAGGCACCCAGCCCCTGCTGGAAGACTTCACTGATCTTATCCATGGTGCTTTCGAGGACAATCTATTTGCTTGTGCTCTTTTTTTGGACGTCTCGAAGGCATTTGATACTGCCAGTCACGCGTTGCTCCTCCGCAAAGTATATAATTTTGGCTTCCGCGCTCCATTTTTTGCTGTCCTTCAGAATTTCTTTTTAGATCGTCGGCAAATAGTATCCGTCGGTAGCTTCAATAGTGTACGCGCAATAATAAAAGCCGGTGTCCCGCAGGAATCCGTTCTGTCACCCTTGCTTTTCAATCTTTATGTTAACGATCTTTCTGCCGCAGTAACAACCTGCAATGTTTTTCAATATGCTGACGATACGGTGCTTGTGTCACGTCATCTAAAATACGATCACGCTGTACATCTCCTGGAGCATGATGCCGTGCGAATAATGGGCTGGTTCGATGAAAATTTAATTTCAGTTAATACATCAAAAACGAAACTAATCTGTTTTAGAAATCCTCTAAAAAAGGTAAACCTCAATTGGCCAGTTGTACTGCACAAACCGATCTGCGAGAATTGTGGTTGTTCCCTGCTGGAATATGTTGACAATGTGAAGTATTTAGGAGTGTTTTTTGATTGGAATATGGCGTGGAATTTACATTTATTGCACATTTGTAGTAAACTGCGAAGCATTAGCTACTTACTTTACAGTTGCAAAGTGTTTATGACGCTTTCTGTAAGAAAGTCTGTTGCGTTTGCCCTTGGATACAGCCTGCTAAGGTGTGACATTACCCTGTTCGGTAATTGCGCAGAGTTATGGCAGACAAATGTTCACCGCATTTTGAGGGGCATGCTAAGAAGCATGGGGTATCACCTTGACCTTTCAACTAACATAGACATATTCGAGTCTTTGAGGATGCCGAATTTCTCTTCCTTGTTTCTGCAAACGGTAGTGTTAAAACATTTTTGGAATAACGACTTTAAATGCACTCTCGTCCCCAGCCGGAATCTTCGTCAGACGTCCCGTTTTGTTACCACCCGTTTTGTTATGCGTTATGGAAAAAGACTCCGCTCCCGTTATGTGCCCTAAATCATTAACAAGCTGCCCGATTCTGTTTTCGAAAGTACAGCAAGAAGAAAACTGAGGAAAATGCTGATCAACTTAAGATTGTAGCCTGTCTTAGTCGCCATGTTTTTATTTTTGCCAATAGCTGTCTTTCTTTTTTTGTGTTTGTGACTTTATTCACTTCCCAGCCTCGCCGTTCGGCTGCCGGGTCCTGTCCCACAGGCCTCCTTTGGCTTGGACAGACCGGCATTTGTACTGTGATATATCTTAAATGTGGAATAAAATTATTATTATTATTATTATTATTATTATTGTATGTTGTATGAAATACGCGAAATAAAAAATTTATTATTAATTTATTATTTATTATTATTATTATTATTGCGCGGGGCTGATTTTAGTTTGCGGCTGTTTCGTCCGTTTCAAATCGCGCGCCACAAAGTTGGTATTGTACGTCACGGAGTGGCTGCTCTACGTCACGGAGTGACGTATTCCAGCCACTCCGCGCGTGTTGAAAGAGCGGGAGTTTCAAATGTCAAGAGGTTGTGACTCCGACTAAATTACGTCCTGCGGCGCAAATATTGCTAAAAAAATTGTTTTTTTTTTTTTCGGAAGATTTGTTTTGTGACATGCTTGTCCCACTTAAGCTGTTTAAAAAAAACACTTTTTTTTTTCTTTGCAGTTACCCTTTAAGTCCCATACGGCTGAGACCGCTAAACTTCGCTGTAATACCCACCCTCTCGCCTACATTGGCAGTCGCCATAAGCAAATTTACATCCATATCGGAGTAAAGCGATTTGAAAGAAGAGTGAAGTCTTATCGCTTGGCCTGAGGTGGAAGCAGGAACATGTTTATGTTTAGAAATCTCTTGGAAACTTTGCTTTATGTCTTCCAGTGCCACTAAAACAAAGAAGGCCACCAAAGCCAAGATTTCCCTTCCATCTGCTCTGGTTTCAGCCAAGGGTGGTTGTCAGGTGGCCGCCATACTTGATGAGAACCTAGATGAGTGCCCGAGTTCTCCCCCACCGTCTGCTCCACCCAGTACTGAGATCCCATGAGCTGAATATGACTTTCCTGGTCAGTGTCGGAGTTACCCGGCAGCAGTTTCGGCTACTGTATGTGCCGTGAATTCAGATGAGTGTCAGAGTTCTCCACCGCTTCTTGTAGTGCATAATAGTGCCGAGTGCGCAACTAGCAAAGAAGGAAGCGCACTTGGCTGTCGCGCAGATGGCCGGGGTTTGAATCCCGCCACCACTTGTCGTTTTTCCTTCGTTGTATCAGTAGAAACTTCTAGAGCGTTAAAAAGCCGTGTAGCTTGTTCATGCTGAGGATGTATACTTCCAGAACGAATGAGGTATAATGTTCTACGTTCCAGGAAAGGCTCAAAAAGCCGCGCCGCGCCGTACGGAGTCAGTCCTTCGCCAGCGCTCGATCCTGCAGCTACGCCGACATTGACGCCTGCAACGCTGGCCTTCTGCTATTTTGTTTCGGGCACAAGTTTATCCTCATTAAATCTCTAGTTCATTTCGTTTTCTTCTGCTTCATCGTCCGTCATTCGTGACATTGTGGTGGAGGTGCGGGGTAGCACTTTATGCCCTAGGCTACTCATTCGCTCCGCGGACCTGCCAACCAAGTCTAATTTCCAGCCTGGCAAGAAGGCCGCTCTTTGAGGAACCTGAAACTCGGACCAGCCGCCGAATCCAGGGACAGACTCCTTAATTTGGTCTGCTGCTGGACAAACCCAAGCCGAAAAAGGTGACGATGGCCGACCACTTGCAGACCCCGGCCGCTTATACCGCTTATACCTGCCCGTCGTACCACGGACGGCTGCTTCATCCTAAGGTGAAATATACAAAGACTTCAAAGGCTGGATGAACCAATACGAACACATTGCCCGCCACAATGGCTAGACCGATGAGCAGCGAATGCAAAACGTCTATTTCTCGCTGGAGGGGACTGCCAGGCACTGGAACGAAAATCACGAGTCTTCTTTGACATCGTAGGATATTTTCAAGATCGAGTTAAAGGGGTCGTTTGTCAACCAACATCGCCAAGAGAAAGCCGAAGACCTACTTCGAACCAGTACCTAGGGCCCCAACGAGAGCGTCACCGATTTCGTGGAAAATATTCTGTGCCTGAGCGCCCTCGCCGACCCTCAGGCTGCAGAAGGGAAGAAGCTATATGAATCCTCATCCAGGGCGTAAGGGACAAAATGTTTGGCGGTCGAAGGTCTCGTCGCCGAGGCCACGAACATTGAGCGTACCGTTCAAGCCCGAGTCAGTCAGTATATATAGTTGCGACTTCCCGAGGTCGATACCCTTGGGACGCGTCTAGCTGCGATCTAGGCTCCTGCATCTTAGGTATTCGCGATCTCACTTGCGACGTCGTCCGGGAAGAGCTTAGGAAGCTCCGGCCTGCTGCCAACCAGCCGGCTACATTGTCGACAGCCGAAGTTGTCCACCAGGAAGTTCAGCGGGCAATAAATCGTATACGCTCCTGCCAGCGTAGCAGCACCTGAGCAACCCAACCTGACCTATGTCGCGGTAGCTCGGAGACCAGCGCCAGCTGCCCGGCAATATTCAGCGCCACCTCGACGTAATCTACCAGCGCCGAAGACTCTCCGCCGTCGGGAAGGGCAGCCCCAGCTCGTTCGGCGTCCAGGAAGACAGATGTGTAGCGCACGGCCGATTGACTACCGCTGTGTTATCACTGCAGGCAGACCAGGTCTATCGGAGGTACCCATACCAACTAATGGGCCTGCGACGTTTTGTGCCGAGCGACCCGCGGCCCCGCTTTGGGGGGCGATCAAGGGACATCGAGGAGTACATTCGACGACCCCTGTCCCTGTTGCCGACTTTACCAGGGGGTTCCTATCCGGTTTCGCCTCGTCGTGCACTTTCGCCCTTAGGCCGCTCTCGTCGGAGCAGCCTTCCGCTTCCGCTCTTAGTTTTTCCTCTCTCTTCAGGAGAACTAAGAGCGGCAACCCCTGGAGATGAAGTTGCCGTGGGCCGACGACGTAAAGAGCCTCCAAAAAAAGCCGGAGCGCTCCCACTCTCCTGACGCCACGAATCCCAACGACGCAACGACGCGTCGGTACTCGTAGACACCGGAGCAGACTACTCAGTTTTGAGTAAGAGACTCTCTCGCCGCCTTCGAAAAGTAGGAAAACCGTGGAATGTCCCGCAGATACGACCAGCTGGAGGACATCACACCTGTAGGAAGGTACATTGCTCGCGTCGAAATTCACGGTGAAGCCTGTCCGGTAAAGTTCGTCGTCCACAGAAGTGTGCGAGGGACGTTATTCTCGGATTGGACTTCCTGTACGAGTACGGCGTCGTCATCGACCTTAGAGCGAAGCAGATGACGCTAAGGAAACCTGTTCTACTCTCAGAGGAACCGATAGCGACGTCAGCCACGGTCCAAGTCCTGACTGACCCTGTGAACCTGCCGCCACGGTCGAGTGTATTTGTACACGTCAGGACCAAGTCAGACACCAAAGGCGAAGCTCTGCTGGAAGGAAGCGTACAACTGCTCCTAGGAAGAGGAATCGGCGTCGCAAGAGGTGTAACCGACATCCAAGGCGGGTTCACAGCGGTCCTTATGACCAATTTCAGGCATGAGACGCAGAACTTTACGAAGGGTACGGCCGATTGATTGAAAACACGTTTATTGACCTTGTATTGCGTGGAGCGCGCTGCGGAGGTCAGTTAGGTGACGGCCGTGTGTCACGTGGAAGAGCTTCGGGACTCAGCCGCAATCACCGCCCTCACGGATGTCTCGTCTTCTTTGCAACACGAAATGATTCCGCTCTCGGAACTTGACATCGATCCCAAGCTGCCCGCTACAGAACGACGACGGCTGCTTAAATACCTTGGCGAGTTCAGCGAGTGCTTCGCAACGACGTCAAGGGTTTGACAAACTACGGCACCGAAGCACCGATTTTTACCGACGACGACGCGCTTCAAGTGCACCTGTCGCCGCACCAAGTCTCCTTGTAAGAGTGAGAGGTAATTCAAGAGCAAGTGCGAGAAATGCTCGACGACGACATCATTCAGCCTTTAAGCAGTCCTTAAGACTCTCCAGTTGTGCTTGTTAACAGGAAGTATGGAACTCTGCAGTTCTCCGTGGACCATCGTCAACACAACGCTCTGACGAAAAAAAAAAAAAAAGAAACGTGTTTTTTTTTTTTGCCTATTGACGACACATTGGACCGGCTGCGACTCCCTGTATATTTCGTCGATGGACTTGAATAGTGGCTATTAGCAGACCGAAGTCGACAAACGGGACCGCGACAAGTCCGACTTTGCCACGCCTGACTGACTTTTCGAGATTAAGGTGATGCCTTTCGGACAGCACAACACCATCAACCTTCCAGCATATCATGGACACCGTGCAGGCAGGTCTGAAATGGGAAAGTAGCCTCGTATACCTCGATTACGTTGTAGTCATTTTTTTTTTTCGCACAATTTCAACGAGCATTTGAAACACCTTCAAGCTGTGATTCAGGCCATCAACTGTGCTGGACTCACCCTGAAGCCGACGAAATGTCGATTGGCCTGTGGCGAACTGAAGTTCCCAGGCCACGTGGTACGCTTGCTTGTTGATATGTTGTGGTGCGTCAGCTGCGCCCAATCGTCGATTACGCCTGCACTGTGTGGAACCCTGCTCAGAAGAATCATGTTGATGGCCTAGAAAAAGCACAGAGTCGCGCCGCTCGCTTTGTCCTGGGCCAGTATGACCGTTACGCGAGCGTCACTAATAGGAAGTTTTCGTAGATCGTTTTCGCCGTCCCGCAAGGCCCTCCGCAACCCGCTGCGATAGCGAGAACTCCACAGTCAAGGCTATCGGCGCGCAGGCGCAGTAGCAACTTCTTCGTTGCGGAACGCTTAGCGGAAGGGGCAGCGCGGTCTACGAAAACTACCTAGTATGAAGCAATCACTGGGCTGGTGTTCACAAAAGCTTCGACGGAAAAACTTGCGTTTAAAATTTTTATATAGTATTAATCATAACACGGCCTGTTATTATTATCTCATCTTACCTTTAAGCCCTAATTATTTTTCGCACTGAAAAGATCATGAACACAAAATACGTGAGTACAGGAACAGCACTGAGCTGTGCAGAAATTGTTTTGTCACGACTGTCAAGGACTGGAACACATTGAATAAAACAATAAATAGTCCCTGTTGCAAATGCAGAAACAGTTTTTTTCGATATTGTTTGCTCCCTGCAATAGCTCCTTAACAGGCACTGTAGGAGTTTCATGAATAAATAATAAAGAATGGCGCATGTGTGTATGCTGCCATCCCCTCAAGCGTGGTGTTCTGAAATTAAAGATCTCCTTTTTTTTACAAGAGTATGTAGCGCAGCGGCGCTATAGGACTAAAAACATGGCAGTAAATCAGAACTTCCTTCAGCTGCTATGACTATTCTACTAAAATCAAACGTTTGTTTCAGGACGCAAAGACGGCAGGACGATAACAAAGCATGGGTACGTGAGAGAGAAGGAAATGAGCGACAAGGAAAAGAAAATGGTGAGAGAGAAGGAGGAACAAATGTACGAAGTGCACGAGCTTGAGCCAGGCGTACATCGGAACGACCCCACAATTCCCCGCGCCTCGCGGATTCGACGTGGGCCTATCGAGAGGTCCTGTGAGGATCTTGCGGAAAGGTTCATTTGTGCCATCAACGTCCAGCACTGTGTGGCTGCGTTGGTGTTCTACGGAAGCGTTGAAAACTGGTCTATAGTTGGTACTGATTCGTTATAAAACAGAGCGCTCGAAAACAGGGAGCAAAGGTTGGCGCACTCTAAAATTAAAAGGATCCGAGAAAATGGGGATGGTCATATTAGGATTAGATCTGACAAATGCAATGTCCACGATGATAATAATCAGTGAAACACTGTGGTTCCTGCGTACATCTCACATTTTGTGGTCTAATCGTATTCTGAGCTTCGTTATTCGCTGGATGCTTCCAACGTTCGCCGCGATTGGCTGTATTCGTATTCTGCAGGAAAGCGAACTCAAAACCCTCCTTTTAATGTACACGTATACGACAGATGAACGCTCTTTCTTTTTTCTTCTGGTTTCTGTTTTTGTGAGCTCTATTTTATATTTGGTTTACGCTTAATATTAAGTCTGACAGTTTAACTCAGGAAATCGCCCCCACTGGGAAGGATTAGGACCTGCACGGCAATAACGCCAACCAAACTAGCAGCTTTTGGGATACTGTGCAATGAAGATTCAATCTGCAAGACACGCAGAGAAGGTACCATCGTCGGAAAACGGTGTGGGAGCGATTGTGTGGCCAAGATAATCGGAAGACACTAGAAGTCTGGGCTCACTCGAGTGAGGGACAAGGAACAGCACCGAAAGGAGACCCTGGATTCCCCGGTGGAGTTTATGAGGAGGTCCGGTATTCATTGGGGCCTTTTTTTGGAGTTCTAGCAACAAAATCGTTAGCCTGTTTACGCAGTCAAGCATCACGTCTTAACGGTTCCTGTGGTCGAAAATTATTTTATTTTTATACAATTATTTTTGGACCGTCCTTTTAAAGGGATGCTGAACCAAACATTTCAGTGTCCATAACAAGTGGCGCGCGATCTTCCCACGAGCCACCAGCCGCCAGTGTGCGCGAGCACCAGGGGCGGCGCCAGAATTTTTTTTCTGGGGGGGCGCTGCATGAATATACTGAATTCGGGGGGGGGGGGGGGGGAGGGAGGGAGTCTTGTTTTCGTTGTTTATGTTTACTTTCATAACTCTTTCTGCTGACGAGCAGAAATCTCACCTAAAGTACACTTACGGAATTGTGGAGGGCTTAGCGCTGAATATAGGCATCATCCAATAGAAATTTAGATCGAACGTTTTTATTGGATATAATTTAATCCATATTCTCTCTCTTGTGTACTTAAAATGTCCCTCTTTTGTTTCTTCTGTAATAATTCCCATTGAGCATAATAGGAACCTCATTATTTTTATGGTGTTTTGTCTGTCGCAGTGAATATCCAGATTATTTAAAAAACATTGCAAACTCTAAACGAATGTGTCCTTTAAAAAAAAAATTATCTCGGACGTGCGCAAGTTCGTCAGCGGAAAAACCACGAGGAGGATTTCTCAAAACTCAAACTTGTTCGATTCACTCGCCTGGTCCCCTCGACTTCATTTATATGTAGGAAACCCACGAATCTTGACATGACTTATGCGTGACTGAGGTTTCGTGCTTTCTAAAGCCAGATTCGTTGTTTAGAGCTTCACAGCTGCCAAACGTGGATTTCTCATTCGCTTTGGTAGAGAACATTCTACAGGGATATCCAAAAACGGAATTAACTTGGATGCTGTATTCTCGCCAAGGAAATAACCTATACCAGTCAGACTGAAAGCTTACAGCCTTTTTTCTTTACTTTTTCGGTGGGAAAGAGTGCACTATCGGCTGCCGCGGCGACTCTGTCTTATACTTGGAAATGTCCAACTGACCTGAAAGCTCGTCGTTTCCCTCCGATACGGTGCAAATTCGTCTCGTCTCACGCACGAAGAAGAAAACTCGTCACTTTCACTGTTCCTTGTTCCGACGAAGGATGACGGACGTCGCTAGAAGCGCTCGGAAGGCCATCAGGAAGACTGTACGGCTGGGGATGATCCTTCCGCTGCTGCTCGATCTCCGTCCTGCTTCTTGACGCGCTTGTTAGAAGACGAAAAAAAAATCTGCGGTTTATCTTCTTTGCGATTTTGTGTCTCCTTTGGAGTCTTGAAATCGGGCTCAGCTGCACATGTTCGGTTCAGCAGCATAATTGTTGGGGCACTTTTTTCGTGTCCGTCATCCTAGCTGGTAACATTTGGCATCGAGGCTGAAAACGTAGCAGAGCAAGAATGGCCCTTGAAAATAGATCGTTGTATCACCTGGACCAAACTGACCCGCAGGGCCAGTTTGGTCCAGGTGATAGTTTATGGCCCCGCCCCTGGGACTCTCTTTGTATCCTTCTGAATACTTTCCTAAGATTCTACTGGGGAATCCCAACAGACAAATAGACAAACCGGCGTTGTTTCCAACGGCCTCGCTTAGAGTCCCGCTCACCTCTTTCCCCCTTGCTTTTGGCCTTTCGTGTTTTGAGCAGCATTGCACTCGAGGCCGCGGCAAGGCAAGCGGTGCGTTCCGCGAGCACTACGGCCGCCGTGTCGCCTCAGATAGGTCGCGCGGCAATGGCACACACCCAAGAGAGGAAGAACCTTCACGTTTCCTAGAACAGATTACATTCCCCAGGAAGTGAGCGGAACGATCGAGGGCCCACTTACACCAAGACGATTCCAATTGAAGGAAAGAAATTACGCTGGACGGTAGGATGATACCTACAAGGTTGAACTCCTGGATCCCGCAGCCGCGCTATTGAGTGTGGAAGCCAAGGCATTAGTAAAATCCTTCCAGACGAACAGTCGAACCGGCATCGTCTACCAAGCGAGGTGTCTCTCACCTCTTTCCACCTTGCTTTCGGCTTTTCCCGTTTGAGCAGTCCTGCACATGGTGCCGCCGCGGGGCGGTGTAATCCGCGAGCAACATCAGCGCCGTGCCGCTGCTGAAGGTCAAGCGGCTATGGCACGCACCCAAAAGAGGGAGACGCGTCCGGATTTCGGGAATTCTTCACAAAAACCAGAAAGCTTATTCTCGACGAAGGGGTCCTGCAGGGCCCGCTTCCACCGAAAAAAGTCAAATTAAGAAAAGTACGCTAGACGGGAGTGGTATGTCTCTTGTAAAGCTGTTTCTTCTAAAAATAGTGTCGTGCTTCTCTATTCTTATATTTTATTTGCCTGCTTTGGCTTCCAAGGACGGATGGCTGGCTTGAAAGGACGGATGCTCCGCGTCCATTGCTAAAGTGCCCGTAATGTGCGACGTTAACTTTCCTTTTGGGAAACCACGACCTTGGCTTTGCGGACTGAACTCCCTCCCCCCCCCCCCCCCGACAGCTTTTTTGGGGGGGCAGGCAGAAATTTAAGGGGGGCGGCTGCCCACCCTTGCCCCCCTGTAGAGCCGCCCCTGGCGAGCACACGCAACGAAATTTGCGTCATAGTCATCCAAGAAACGAACAAATTAGTTGTTTTTTTTGTACAACAGGAGTTTAGTCTGCCAGAACATGGTGACATGTTTGCCCACTGTAGATGTGCAATTTAGCCAGTGCGGTACAATCGCTAGACGGGGGTCTTTAACGTGCACCACACAGTAGGGATGCACGACCGCACGCCGGTAGGATACTTATCCAGATCGAAACGGGCAGGGGTGGAGATTGAACACGAGAGTTCTGGGTTCTGCAGCGTGAGCTTTTGCACGTGCTCCCAGCTGGTGTGCGCTAGCCCACTTGGCCAGCGACGTGAGCGATCGAAAGCGTCGCAGTGGTCGGCCTACGATTGGCCGAATGCTGACTATGACGTCAGCAAAACATTTCTCATCGACGGAAAGATACGTGATGTAAGAACTTCGATTTTGACGGTGTTGGCAGCGGTGCTTTCAGAGCGCAGTGATTTTAGGCTTCCACCATACTAATTACAAACACCATCGAACATGTTGTTCCCAAGGCAATGACTTCAGGTGAGGGGACCATAGGAGGGCGCCACCAAAAAACATCTCGCGTCTCGCCGCCAATATTGCTCGTGCCCCGCGCCGGCCGTCGGCCCCTGCCGGTAGTAGCTTAGGTAGTAGTGGACGCCGGGCGAACAAAATCAAGCTCACCAAGATCGGCGGCGAAAAGCTCGTGGCCCAACCCCACCGCCAGCGCCCGACCTGCATGCGCAGCTGCGAGCAGGCAAGTCGTTTGTTCCGGAAAACTTCTGTGCCATCTACAGAGAGAAGGCTGCAAATAAATCGCCGGTTAATCCCCCTGTTTCTTGCCCTCCCTGCTCGCTGTTTCTTGTCCTCCCTGCATGCCGCTTCAGTCATTTATTCTTGTTTGTTTTGGTTTCTTCGTTGCCCTTCAGAGAGAGTAAACAGTCACGAAGTAGTGAGCTTTCCGTATCCTCGAGGATTTTCGGACGCCCCTTTCTTTTTCCTGGACGCGCAGGGAGCGCAATCAGAGCAGACCCAGTCGACGTACGTAGACAATGCGAGCTTCGTTAGAGATGCAAAGAGGGCATTTGGGCCGCGAAGGCTTCCGCGATTCTCGAAACGCCAGCGGAGATGGGGCCTTTTCTTGGAGTTTCCGCAACAAAACTGTCGGCTTGCTTGCGCAGGCAAGCATCACTTCTTAGGCGGTTCTTGTATTTGAAAATTAGTCTTTTTTTCTATTGCGTACATTTACTATTGAACCTCCACCTTGTTTAAGCAATAATAAAAAAAAAAATACATAACCTCCGAGTTAAAGCAGTAGTGTCAGGGTCGCAGATTATGTTTTACCCGCAGCAAAATAAAACAAATAATATTTATCTTAATTATTTTATTTATATCAGTTTAAATAACGTTTTTTTCTAAATATAATTTTATCTTTAAAATTTTTATTAGTTTTGACATGTTCATAACGAGAAGGTTTTATATATCTGAAGCTCCAAAAAATTTATCGAAAAGTAATTCATTGTAGATATGATTCCATTTTCAAGCTCAACTCACTGAAAACATATTTGATAACGGACGCAAGCAACTCGTACTTTTCGAAGTAGGGCAACTTTATTTGTGTTTAAACGTTAAAGGAGCTGTGCAACGATATTCAGTTGGCATGTTTTTCTCTCTACACGAGCTTACTGGCACACCTGGGACTCAAGGATACCCACACGCAACGCCATTGGCCAAGAAACTCCTTTGTTGAGGTGTAATTTCAAGGACAAAAACGATCATTTTCATTCAATATCTCCTTTGCAAAATTTGATGACGTAACTCGGGGATCGCAGTACACCCAAGTGACGATATTTGAATGCGGTTCATAGACTGGACCCGAGCATTGCGTGGGCACTCGACGTGGGCTCGTGACAATTGCTAGCTCGAGAAGCATGTGGGTTGTGACCCGTGTCCAATCGCTGCAACGACGACAACAGCCGAGCCATAACAATGTCTGGAACTCAGCGCGTGTCCTGCGCTTTGCCAACCCCAGCGCGTGGCTATGATCAACACTGGCGGCATATAATCGGCTCCAGATCGCGTGGCCGCTTGTTCTGGCTGCGAGTTGAGGGGGTGAACGCTGCTCGTTTTTCTTAAATTTTTTTCTGGGACTTCTATTGCGTGGATGGAAAAACGGACGCGTGTTTCATAGGTCATTAACGTTAGGGATCCGTTTTAAGCGGTATTTGTGCACAGTACAAAAATGGTTGCACAGCTCCTTTAATGAATATGCTTTAAATGTACTAATGTATCGTCATATCAGAATATAAGCCGCTTTAGGTAAATATCAACAAATTTTTCAAATCAACTTTCATTCTATCTAGTCTGGAGATAACAAGGCCACGTAAACATTCACACTCAGCAGCGAAGCATCCAGAAATACTGCGTACCAGCGGAAGAAAACAAAAACAAAAAGAAAAACATAAACGACCGGCACGGGTTCTATACACCTTTCCAAAAAACACTCGACCCCAGGGGCAACAAACTGTTTTCGAGCCCAGTCACTGAGTTTGAGGCTAGACTCTCACCGGCGTCCCTCCTAACCCTAACCCAGTGGACTGTGATTTCAATAGGCGCAGCCTGCGTAGGCGCAGTTTCAAACGCTGTTGGCGGCTAAATTCTCGTCTTTCCCCGCTATATTTTGTGTTTCATGGTACATGTATTTTCCCGAGGACATTGAGAAAGTATTGTGCCACACTATAAAAAACAAAAAAATCAAAAAGAACCTGTAAACTATTTTTGTTGCGTACGCGCGCGACAGAACGAATGCGACTGGAATGTGTAATTCTAGTTATTTGTTTTTTTCTTATGTTAAGTTTTGACGGCGCCGCGGGATTCGCCGCATGTGAAAGGACAAAGCGCATTGCTGACAAAAATAAACTGCAACAGAAGAGGGCCGAAAGGCATGCATTTTTCACGCTCACAAATAACGTGTTTACCGATGGACAGGACACGGACGTACAATGGACTTCTTCCAAAACCGACGCGCCCCATTGCGGCGAAATACCATGCAGTGCATTCTGGGAACTAGTTGGCCACTCAGTTTCGGTTTCGACTGAGCAGATTCATCTCATGCTATCACGCCGCGACCGAACGCACTGCTTGCGTTTTCGATTATCTGTCTTTTTTACGAATGTACAATATACTGATTCTCGAGCGATACAAAACGAAGGCCGGGGCACTTTTTCTGGTTCCCGAAACACCGGATATATGAGTCCGTATGCTAACGTAGTAAGACGTGGCTTAGTCACCTTAACGAGTGCATCTTTGAGTTCAATTTCAATAATCCCGTCTAGTACCAGTGAAGTAGAACTGAAATTTGTTCACCTGGAGCCTTTCACCTATTTTGTTTGCCAAACGTCCGCTTCTTGTTACTTCATTGGGCAAAAAGCAAGCCGCATTCTCACAGGAGTATCAAAGTTGAGCCCAGCGTTGACGCGTAAACTTTTAAGGAAACGCAATAAATTTGACCTCACTACTGCACCAAAGTTACTATGATGTCTTCCTCGTGTCATCATATATCTCCCACTCAAATTTTATGCTGATAGAAGATTAAGTTTTCGCAAACGCGGAGATGGGCTAGCTACGACGGAGGCCCTAACAAGCCTTTTTGGACGAGCTTTTACTGACGCCCAAGATCTGTGCCTGAACGGTGTGTCCGAAATTATCGCGGCATACTCAGGCAGGAAGAAAGCTAACACATGAAAAATATTATGGCCATTAGCAACCGTCAAATGCACTTTGAATAATTTCGTTCGTTTGGCGCACCGCATAGGGGTTCATACCCGTCCGGCGTACTTCTGGCGAATGGTGCAACATTTTTCACACAAGTGCTCGACTTTTGCTTTCTTAAAACGGTTTGTATGCGCGAATGTGCCTATACGATTGCAGGATAACTTTACGTGCATACGCGATGTTGAATATTAGTAAAATGCAAGTGGGTGGGGACTTCGCTTCGTGCAGCGCTGCGGGTCAGTACAGATAAGAGATAAGAAGTGTGTTATAATTGAGCTTTTCAATGGCACCTCCGAGTTTTACTTCGCGTACTCAGGCGTATTAAGAAAACAGTAATTGCAAAAAGTAATATTTCTTCTATGGACGCACGAAACAAACAAACTTCCTGATCAACAACATATAATGTAAAGGCGCGAGCTCGATGTATGCATACTTATTGCTTGCTACAGCCTGTTGATTCGTACATAAGCAAGATCCCCGAGCTTCGCAGCGTCGAGATTCCCAGCACTGGCTCGTCCAGATACCTCGAAACGCTAACAAAAAGGCTCAAGTACAAAAATAGAACAAGCATGTGTTAAGAGAAGCTATATACGTTTCGGGCTTGTGCTAAAGCTTCGAGGTCTGGCCATTTAGGTTAGTTTATAGACCACAAATGACGCTCTCGGGACCAGAAAACATGAGATAATGGCCGTTTATAGTCCACGCTCTGTGTGTAATCTCTGGTCGACGTGTCGATCGAAACCGAAACCATGCCACTCTCCTCCCTGGCCAACTAGTTCCCAGAGTGCAACGCGCGCCGTGTTGCATGCAGGGCTTTATGGAAGTAGTCTATTGAGGAAGTGTTAACATTCGAACAATATATCGTACGTACCACACGATGCGGCGTTATCCAAAAAGATTTTATCTGAGAAAGATCTCAAATAACACAGTCAAAGTCGACGACAGTCACATCTTGACAATCGGACGGAATCCGAGATGACTTCGTTTTGGGGCACGTTTTGGGGAGAGCTTCCTTTTTTGACAACCGCACCAAGGCAGAGAAACAAACGCGACTGACCCATTTCTCGCCCCAACCCGGACAACTATTTTTGGAGATGACTGAGGATTCTACGCGGATTATCTCCGGGAAAGGGGAGAACAATGTTCGCAAAATCGCGTCGAGGGTCGTTCGACGTCCTTCACCTCCTTCGCTTCCCGTGAATGTCGAGTCGAGCAGAACAGCTTTAATGGCAGGCACTTACCAGTCTTATTTCTCACAATGGAAGATAACACAGAAAGGGTATGCAGCACGCATAAAAAAAAATTAAGTGGAAACTTTCAATAGGGGCGAGAAAACATCGAATGCAAAACCGCTAATATGTAGGTAGAGAACCGCGCTGAGCGGGTCTTCACAGTCCCAGTGAGCGGCAGAAAATTTCTAGCTGATAGAGGGCGCGGGAGTCGCGCCAGCCGCATCAGCATCAGCAACATGGCGGCGGCCTAGGAACGTTTTTTGGAAAGGTGTATATCCCGACTCCAACGCACTATGTACGAACTCAACTCTTACGTCACACCGCGGTGGTGGCCTGTCGGGCGACTTCCGGTCTAGGGCGTGAGGCGGAAGTCACCGTGTGAGAATTGCACTCCTGTGTTCTTTTGGAAGAAACCCGACAAAACATCTGTCTTCTCGTCAAAACACCGCGACTGGGTTGCACCAAAAGAGTCTGGAAAGGTTTGATGATCAGTTTTCATGTGTTTCTACTTCCTCTGTTCGTCCAAGAACCTGGATAGTAGCCGTAAAAAGGGCAAACCACACGCTGTGATCTGCTTGTGTGGGCAACACTTTGGGTTGAATTCACAAATACATGTGGTTGCGGGATGCATTTGTTTTGTTCCAACATGAACGAGGGAAAACCGCCAAGTTGTCCGGACCATCCGCAGGTTCGGTGCGTCTTCAAATTCAAACGGCCGCCTGATCGTTCGATCTGTCGTCTTCTCTTTCAAACTTGACTGCTTTTTGTCGTCTGCTCGTTTAAACAAAGCGGCGCGTAGACCAAATTTTGATCCGGTGATAGCGATACGAAGTAATTGTAGGCCTCAAAACACTCTTAAGTAGAGTCGATGTAAACAGTATAGATGCAAGATATTGATCAAAGGTACCAGTGGCCATCACCGACTCGTTGCACCTGATTCTATTGGTCTGTTCCCATCTCCGATTTTCAGTATCGACGTCGATCATCGCCGCTACCGTCTCTACTTTTGCAGCCCGAGCGACGTCACGACCGAAAATAGCTAGAGGAATCTCATCATGGTTTTGGCGTCCATTCTGCGGCGTTCATGCGAATGAATCGCCACAGGTCTAATTATTTACGCAAAGTTTACCGGTGTACGAGCTTTGATAATTTCGGTCAGGCGACTAACGTGGAAAGACATAGCTATGAGAACGTAGAATCGACAATTCCAACTCAAAAAAGCGCACGCAGACTCACGCAGATGCCGACAACGTGACATTCCAATGGTCTGTTTACGCTGGACGCGGTGCTTCTTGTCCACACTCCATTGCGCATTCGTTAAAATTGTCGTCTGCTCTTTCAAACGTGTCTGCTTTTTGTTGTTTGCTCGTTCAAACGACAGCGGCCCGTAAACCAAACGTTGACCCGGTAATTTCAATAAGAAGTAAATGCAGACCTCAAAACACTTTTAAGTTTGAAAGTTGGTTTGATTAAGTAGGCTCAGTGTAAACAGTAGATACAAGAAGATGTTGATCATTGTTACCAGTCGCCATCACCGACTTGTAATGCCCGATTCTACTTGCGATTTTCAGTATCGACGTCCACCATCTCAGCTACGGCCCACGCTTTTGCAGCCCGAGCGACGTCGCGACTGAAAATAGCGAGCAGAATCTCATCGTGGGAGTCAGGCTTTAGCGCCCATTCTGCGGCGTCCACGTGAAATGAATCGCCGCACGTCACATTGTTCACGCGAAGTTTTGCAGTGTAACAATCCTCGTTAATTTTGCTGAAGCCACCTTATACTCCGTTTCACTATATGTTGTACCGCAGCGAAGGCTAGACGCGCGAGATCATAGCGTTGGGAGCTGCCTTTAATGCACGAGAGTATGTGCCGCCGAGATGTGCCCCAGAGAAAGGAGCATTCGCTTGTAGCCTTTCCTGCGGTACATCATAAATTGAAACAGAGTATAGTAGTCGCACATTGTTAGGAGGACGTAGAATCCACAATTCCAACCTGACAAAGAGCAAAAAGAGCACGAGGACTCACACCGACGCCGACAACATCGCATTTCCATGGTTTGTTTATGGGCGGGCGGTGGCCAGCTTCTTGCACTCCTTCCATCGCGCACGCGCGGCGCTTGTGGCGTCCTCTAGGGGCGCTCCGGTTTGTTTGTAAACATTTGTTTGTATATATATCGACCTTTTGCACAAAAGCGCCGCCATCCTGAGTTTAGTCCCTTACAGTATGGGCGAAAACATTGTTTTGCAGTCGCCACGCCAATAGAAGACAATTAGGATATAAGCGTAACCGTCACACATTCTCGTTTTCCCTCTCCTCTATCTTTATACTATTTAAAGGTTGAAATTTTGTTTTTTTCGCCTCGCCCATACCGAATACGGCTGTTAGGTAGCTGGGGACGAGAGTACACAAGTTTGCAAGTTCGGCCTCAGGCAACACCACCTACTAAACAGAAGGCCTCCACATGCTCTTCTCTCCCCTGTGAAACGTCATAATCAATCAATCAATCAATCAATCAATGTTTATTCAAGTGTCCAGGAACAACCAATCGGTCTTAGTGCTGGCACACTAAAAAAAAATGAGCAAAAACACACACATACAAACACGCATACACACGAGTGCAGAAGGAGAACGTAGTTCTCCAGTCTGAGAATAAAACTATTAACAAGTATGAAAAACACTCAGATTAACAAGGGAAATCAAAAGCACAAAACAGAGACATCACCAGGTGTGAGAGCAAAAAGCAAATACTACATCAGCGCTTCAACTAATAATAATAATAATAATAATCAATCAATCAATCAATCAATCTTTATTATACAGTGCCCAGGAACAACCCTGAGGTCTTGGTGCTGGTACACTGGTGGATAAAAAAAAACAAAAAACAAAAAAACACACTATACACATCTCCGCAGAAAATAAGATACATTTTTAGCATAATACTAGGCAGTGCACGAGTAATTAGTACAATGAAATAAAAACGAGGCAGTAACAGTAGAGACGGAACACAAGACCGAAGGACAACAACTGCACCACCAGAAAACACGACATGGAGATGACGACATTCAGACATAACAAAGCAATTCAGCAATGCTCATCCTGCACGGGCAAGTTTTTAATAGAAAGGACAAACGTCCTGTAGCAAGGGTTGAAAATATCAAGTTTTTCAGAGTAATGATTCAAACGCTGAGCCATTCTCACAATTGGGTTTACCGGACTAAACATTCTAGAAACATAAAAAGATGACAGAAGACGAGTAGGCACACGTGGGACCCTAAGGCACAGTTCAGATAACAGGCTCGGAGAATTGATGAGTCCATGCAGCGTTTTAAACAAAAATAGTAAGTCCGCGTTCTCCCGACGCCGGTGCAAGCTAAGCAAACCAACACGCTCTAACGCAGACTCATATGTTAAACAGTGAACATCCTCCTTTATGTAGCGATGTTTAAAGATAGAAACAAACTTTTTTTGCACACGTTCGATCTCCAAGGAGTGACTTTTAGAAATTCCATTCCAAACAACTGAGGCATATTCTAACTGTGACCTGGATAGCGAGCAGTATAACGTGATAAAAGCCGTCGGGTTTTTGAACTCCCAGGTTAAGCGAGAGGCAACACCCAACATTCGCAAAGACGAGTTAACCAGCCTACCAACGTGATCAGAGAAACGCAACCCAGAATCAACCATGACTCCGAGATCTTTCATTACACTTACTCGAGACAAAGTCTCTCCTTGAATATTATATGCAAAAGAGATATTGTGAGTTTTCCGAGAGAGCGTCATGACCTTGGTTTTGGACGGGTTCAAGAGAAGGTCATTTTCAGAGCACCATCGGTAGAAAGAACATGCATCTTCCTGGAGCTTAGCACAATCACGTTCAGTAACTATTTCTCGATAAATGTTTATATCGTCAGCATATTGCAGGAATGAAGAATTTAAAACAGCAAAAGAGACGTCATTTACGAAAATTGTGAACAGAAGGGGTCCTAAAACAGATCCCTGAGGAACGCCAGAGCGAGTCCTGTACAACGAAGAGTTCATGTTGTTAACCCGGACATATGCCTCTCTCTCTGACAAGTAGCTTTTTAACCAGTCATGTACTGAGCCACATACTCCATAGGAGGAAAGTTTGGATAAAAGAATAATGTGATTGACTACGTCAAAAGCCTTACTTAAGTCAAAGTAGACAACGTCCAACTGACCTCTGTTACATATTACACGAGATGCAGCAGACATAAAGCTAACGAGATTGGTAGTTGTTGATCTGCCGCTCATAAAACCATGCTGATTGGGAATTGCTAAGTTTCGAAATTTGAAAGACAGGAATTGATGAACTACCATTTCAAAGAGCTTAGAAAATGGAGAGAGAAGAGAAATAGGTCTATAGTTACAAATATCACCTTTTTTTCCCGACTTTAAGACTGGAACAACAGCAGCGACTTTCCACGTTTCAGGAAAGGTTCCCAACCTTAACGAGTTGTTAAATATAGAGCACAGTACCGGCGTGAATATGTCGTGATACGTTTTGAGAATCGCAGAGGGAATGCCGTCGGGCCCAACTGATAATGTTGCTCTCATTTTCTTAATACAGGATCGCACGGACTCCTCATCAACATTAATGCAACTTAACAAGTCACCAAACCCATCTAAGTGAGGCAGCGCAGGTGCAGAACGCTGCGTACTATCCCTGTAGACGGACCTAAAATGTTCAGCAAATAACTCAGGCACGGACTTCAAATCGCTCTCGTGATTATCCAGGACAATCTTCGTCTCGATATGCCTCCCAGAACGTGAATTAATGTACCTCCAGAATTTCTTCGGGTTATTGACAAGATCTGATTCCACTGAGCAACGATGAGCCTGGCGGTCGCGATCCAGGACCGTCTTACATTGCTTTCTGCAGTTCTTGAACTCTACCTCCCACTTTAAAAGGCCACTTTTCTTAAACTTCCTGTGAAAGAAGTCCTTTCTTTTCAGTAGTGTTTTTAGCTCACTGGAAAACCAGTTAGGAAAGCGAGATTTAGTAACTGTCCTTAACGGAATAAAAGTATCCATGGCCTTCCGAACAGTTTGCGTGAAGAGCATGACCTGGTCATTCACATTAGGCGACTCCAAGATCAATGCCCAATCAAAACTCGTGAGATAATGATGCATCCCGACATAGTCCCCTCCCGACAGATTATATGAGGTGTGCGGCGGGGAATCACCAGAATGAGCCAGTGGCGGATCCAAGGGGGGGGCGGTGGGGGCGATCGCCCCCCCCAAACGCCTCGCCATTTTTTTTTTTTTTTTTTTTTTGTGGAGCCATTGCTTTTTTTATTTTTTGTCTTTTTGCTCGCTTTTGAAGCACATCCCTTGGTGCGCCAAAAAGTGTGGCGGCAACGCGAAGGGAGTGACGCTGTTGCTTCACTTTCAAGAGCATTCGTAGTGTTACTTATGCGCCATGAAGCCCCTGTTGTCTTTCTTTTGTACGTTTTGATCCTCCTAGACACCGAGAGGAAAATATGACTCAGGAACAACCAGGAAACTGGTACATTATTGACACACGCGTCATACAATGCCGCATTGTCGCGTTTTGTCTCGCGCGTATCCCGTTACGTGAATAATTATTTCCGTAAAAAAAAGCACGCTGAACACTCAAATTTGGTCTGCATGAAGCTAATAAAACTTGGGAATGAAATTAAATTATACCTTGGTAGAAAGTCTGTGCCAACCGGGGCGTACTTCTCGAAGCGATATCTCGCGCGGAATTATGCACCTCTTTGACGGGCGGTAAACTCGGCAATCTCAAATCGGCATTTTTTTTTCTCCGGAAAGGACTTGCCAAAGGCAGTCATTTATGGCTCACGCAAAGTGAACAGGCTAAGGCACGTCTCAGTGAAGCTTGAGACTTGTGTCTAGGTGATAGCTGGCACTAAACAAAAACTTTCGTTGGGTGCCTTCACTCCAACTGTCGCATTTTGCCCCGCGTCTCATTTGGCCCATCTTACCCTACTTCACTTTGGACAAACGCAGTCTATTAGTTTTGGAGCTTCCCCCACACGAGTGTTCGTGCGGTCGAGGTGTTTTTTGACATATCAGTAGTAGTAACCAGGCATTGTGCGCAGCTTTTATCGTCGCCCAGCATGCTCGGGCTCACAAGCGCTTAGCTTCGAAAGCATACACTGTAAAAAGTAACCGTCAAATTTACGGCGCTATACGCTAATAAAAACTACAAGTACGCCGTGAAGAGGAATTATCTGAAATGCACCGTAAACGAGCAAAAAAACCGAGAAAGAAACGCAAAACTTCATGGAGCAAGAAAACAGAAAGAAAAGACGCGCTTCGCTAATTGGTCACCACGCTTGACCTTTCGGAAGCTGCGGGAACCCAGAGTCTCCTCTCGCCCCTTCACCTCCTTTCTTTGTCCGCGCCAGCCGCGCCAACGCAGAGCGTAACTGCCTTAACTGAAAAGGGGAAAAAAAAAAAAAAAAAGAGAACTAAGAGCAAACAGTAGAGCAACAATGCGACTAGCTAGAATCATAAACAAAAGAAAGGAACGTTGGTTGGGACAACGCGGAAAGAAGTGGAAAAAGCTGACGTTCAGTTCATTTTCCCGCCTTCCCACCCGTCTCCGCGCCATTTTGTCCTCGTTCGTTTGTGGCATTCCCGGATTTTTGTGCACCTGAAAATTTGGAGCGGAAGGCAACTGGATACTCGAGGCAGGTATTTCACTATCAATCTGCTGCTTGATTGGCAAGGATAGTGTAAAGCCTGATTCACATGGTGCGATTTTCTCCTGCGAAATCGGTGAAGCGATGAACCGCACACGCGAAATTTCGCGTTTCCTTTCACATTGATTCAGAAAATATGCGATTTTTCGCACTTGCGAAGCACATGGTTGGAACCCTTGAATTCGTTTGACGATACTAATTTCGATATTTAACAAAATTATAAAATTTTCAGATTTATTTGTTAGCTTCTGGTAAAAAGTACGCCGTATACTTATATTTAGGGCCGATTCAGACGTTTGCATCGACTGCATTCGCATCAACGAAAACGACGAAAACAACGAGTACGACGAACGCGACAAGGACACCGGGAGAGTCACAGCTCATAACTGCTTGAGCAAGCTAGTTGTTGCGTTGCTTGGCATGTCGCGCAAGGCGAACAGTTGTCCCGGTGGCTTCGTCACGTGGATGACGTTCCATATTGAAAGATGGCAAGTAGCAGCGCGTCTTGACTTTCATAGAGCATGATGGCCGCTGATGACGACGAGTTCAGACTGCTCTGTAAAAAGGAATACCTACTTCTGCGGAAAAAAAACTCCTGCTCCTAGACGGCAGCCCGCGGTGATGGCGGGTCAGGCCGTGCTGGCAAAACAGAGCCAAAGAATCGGAGTTTTACTCATTGGTAAGTCGACTTGTGCTTTTCTGCGAGCAGGTTTCTGGAATACTTTTTCTCTTCAGACCCTCTTTATGCTTCACAGCAATCCGGAGCAGTTTCGAAGATATTACCGGATTGAAAGACTCCACACTCGCCTGGAAACAAAGCTTACGAAGCAATATGTCGTCAAAGAGCCCATTTCGTCGCGGGTGCGGCTTGCTATCACTTCGAGGTAAAATGGTATTCTCTTTAAACTGCACTGTTTGGAGTGAATACGAGGTGCAATTAAATTGGTTTATATGGCGAACTCATTACTAGTTTCTCGGCTTCCAGACATTGATGTACACAGCAATGTTTTGTTTTTATTCAGGTACCTGTCATCGGCAACGTCAATGCAGGATCTTGCACTGCAATTCAAGGTTGGAGTGTCAACAGGGGCATCCATCGTGCATGAGAGATGTCCGCATATATGAAAGGCGCTTCGCCCAAAACACATGAAGGTAAGCAAAGAAATCTGATTTCGTTTTTGGTAACTTGTGGAAAAGAGGACGGTTTCACATGGAGCGATTTTAGTTGCGATTTCGCAGTTGCGACGGCGCTGTTGCGGCAAACAGGCAGGTTCAACGCGATTATGAAATAATCGGAGCTGCGTCAATTGTCAAACATCTTTCGAGACGTCACCAGCGCCGCTGCGACGGTACGAAAAGACAGCCAAGAAAAACGCGCCTCATCCAAAACCAACCGTATCATTAGTGTCGCATGCATGCTGTGAAAGAGTCGCTGGCGTCTCGTAATGAAAAAAAACACTTGAAAATGGAGGTGGTATTCCGGTCGTGTGGTATTCACCGGGGGCCATAGCTTGCGCCGGTTGCTGTTGAGAGCACGTGCTGTTAGTGAATTTGCACAACGCTTCTGCAACGTATATTTCACACCGTCAAGATTGTTTATCTTTGCCAGCAGTACGTAGCAGTTCTTTTTGAGCTCTAGCTGCGAACAATGCGCGCCAATACGGCGTCCACTAAATACCGCCTTTAAAGATGTAGATCATGATGAACAACAAGAATCACAGTGGTGGTCTTGGGAAATTGATGAATTCAAGTTCCCCCCCCCCCCCCCCCCCTGCCCCGGTGTACTCTTTCTACACACTACCAAACCACGGAATCATCCAGAATTCTAGATCAGGGGGTGTTGCAATTATTCGGGGGGGGGGGGGGGGGGGCTGTTGGGAGAGGGTGGCCTTAGGTCTAGATGCATTGGTAAAGAAATTCTGAGGGGTGTCGCCCCCAACCTGGAGATAAATAAGGGGGTATTAGAAGGGGCTGGCTTTAGGTTTATATACATTGCTTAAGACATCCTGGGGGGGGGGGGGGGAGTGTCACACCCCACCTGGAGATAATTATGGGAGTTGGGTGTACAAATCACTGCAGCAAACTTGTCCTTTCCAGCTGCTCCTAACTATTCGCAGCCGAAATATCTAAATGAATCATGTTGAAAGCTGTACTGTCAAAAATGGTTTCTCAAAAAGTTTACACAGCAGAGAGCCATTGATTTATGATTCTAGGGACGAACTTGGGAAGAGAGGGCTGCAGACCTGAGGATGTTGAGGGCCCCAATGCTATTACTGCGCCACCTTCGAAAGACGGGGTCACACATTAGGCATCCTACGAATACAGTTTGCAGACAAATAGTAATTTGAGGCACCGCAGCATCCCTGCTTTTTTATGTCACACGGCGACCAATGAAAGGAGCAACCTGGCACGCGGCTTATGAAACACAGATGCGTCAGTGAGTCGCGTTCGATCGATGTCTGCAGACTGTTTTTTGTCTTTTGTATAAGCAGTCTGACACCGGCCTGACTTGGGCATAATATGATAGCTTACAAAAGTAAGTGGTGTGTGCCTGGAGCTGGGCTAGTTGGCTAAACATGCTTCTGAAAGTTTCCAGGTGAACGTAGAAAAAAGGGAGCGAGGGAGAAAAAAAAACAGACGCAAAGCTTTTCAGATCCAGTTACAAAAGTATTCGCAATTGTTAAGCGTCAACAAGTATTTCTCATATTTGAGGATGCATTTATTACCAGTATTACTATAGGTAAAGATTACATGAACGGCTTTTAAATAACAACGTAAAACCATGTGTGAACTTTGTGCTGTACTTCTAGCTCCCATCAAGAATCACAGACCAAGGGAAATTGCCAAGGGCTTTGAGACAGGGCGGAATTTTCCTCATTGTGTGGGGAACGTTGACGGAAAACACGGACATATCGAAGCCCTTGCCGATTCTTGAAGCCTGTACTATAACTACAAGGTGCTGTTTATGGGTCTACAAATTTACTTTAACACATATCATGTTTTGGAAGAGCGCATGAAGTGACGTAACATTCGGCTTTTCAGGGTAACCTACTCTGTAGTGCTGATGGCCGTCGTGGACAGCAAGTCGAGGTTTATGGCCACAGACGCTGGAGCGTATGGCCACCAAAGTGATGGTGGCGTCTTCAAGGCATCAAGGATAGGACAGTGCCTCAGTCAAGCTGCCTTGAATTGTCCACCACCAAATCTGCTGCCATCTTCCCATGTTATCGCCGCGTCCGTCTTCGTTGGAGACGAGGCATTTCAACTGAGGTCGGACTTTCTGAGGCCCTGTCCTGGTTGATACCTCAGCGATTATATAAAAATATTCAACTATCGACTGTGTAGAGCGAGGTAACCTTTAGAATTGTTGCACTTGCATTATAATAACAAAAATCACAGTGTTGTCTTTGTCCCATTTCCAGAAGGTGCGTCCAGAACGCATTCGAAATTTTGGCTACTAGATTTTGCATGTTCCGCAGGCCAATCGACCTCCTCCCAGACCACGCCACTGGAGTCGTCCGCGCAGCTTGTGTACTGCACAACTACCTACAAGACGACAAGTTGCACATGCTAAATGCCAATGCTGATTGAAGTCGACCACTTCGGCAACATCGTTGATGGCCAGTGGCGCAAAGAGGTCTCTCAACAGACCAATGCGTTGCTCCACCTACCGAGGCTGAGATCGCGGCACGTCGACCAATCTGTCCGAAAATGCAACATAGTGGCCACCGCAGTGAGAGACCTGTACCGCAGGTACTTGGTAAAGGAAGCTGCAGTGTCATGGCAAAGGAACCGCGCTGGACTGAAATCCTAAGTAGTGTCAGCGGTATGGTGACAAATCACGAAGTTTTCAAGTTTTTGTGTGTGAGGATCGTCTGACCTATTTCCGGTGGAACAGGGAGCTGAGGCCACCATTACAACAATATTCTGCCGCTGCGAGTTCGCTACTTTTGAACGGGCGCTCTGGTGAGAGACGGCTTCCGTGTGAGGCCCACTAGGACTTTGAGCAGAGAAAGTGAAACATTTGTATTGTACCAAGACCGGTGCTACTGGAGGGGGATGAAATTAGGGACTGTCCCTGTTCATGTACGCTATTAATGTGCTTAATTAGGGACGGACGCAATTTATACTCTGCCGCCCGTGGAGGAGTGAAACAGTCCTCTGAGATCCTTGGTTGGATAAGTGGGAAGAGTGTTTTCAGTGCACGTTCTGCAAGATCCTGAGCTGAGGCGCAGTCCTTAAAGGGAAGCTGGAACACTTCTTAAAAAAAAAAGAGATAGAGCTTGATTCTAGCGTAGTTTTATCCCGTGGATATGAATATCGCGTTCGTTTCCCCCGAAGATGTAACTTAACGCGAGAAAACACGAAAAACACCCGACCCGTCGTGGCGTCATAAGAGGGCCTTTCGGCCGCAAAGCTCGTGTCACTCGAGGGCCGCGCATGCAATCCCTAGCTTGCCAGGTGTATTCCCCCGTACTGGCACAAGTGTTAACATCTTTTTCTGCCCTTCTTAAAAAAAATATATATATAGCAAGAGTACGCGTGTACTCTAGTATAGCAAGAGGACGCTGCTGGAAGGAAGATTCCGAGAACTCCTTTTATGGCGACACGCTCCTTGAAGGAGGGCCTTCGGTGGTACTCTGAAAATGATTTTCTGCAACCTCCATGCCCCAAATTATAAAAGAAATAATTTCGATATTCGAGATCCTGTAGGTGAAATGTAGACGACTTAAGTGTGTTTCCTCAAATACAAAACCGCTTCAGCTTCCTTTTAACTTGGTGTGTGAGAGTTATTTGACTAGTCTCCGGAAGTATGTGCATTTAGGTGGTTCAGGTAGATCTGCAACGTGCTGGAGGTAGTGTAGTGTTGAGAGAGAGTGTGTTTGTACACGCCGAAGAAGCGTAGCATCTGCCCTCTCTGCAGTGTGGGGTGGGATGTAGAGGGTTATGTGGTTACGACGAAACTATATACAGAAGGCACGGCGAGTTTCCTTCTCGTCGTGCCTTGCGTTGTAGCTTCCGGGTCACGTAGGGGTCGATTTCGTCTGGCCATTGACAAGGGGTACTCGGATCGTCGGTGGCGTGCGTAGATGAGTGGGCGGCCTTGCAACACCTGCGCACAATGCAAATATTTGCCTTTTGGCGCCGGTGCACCCCATGATTCCAGCAACGTGTTATGTTCCTCTTTATTCATATTTGATGTCTGCCAAAAAGGTGAGCCTGTACTTGATTTTTTTTCTTTTGTAATTGCATCTTTTTTGTCTTTTGTTAGTTGTTATCTTTCAACATTTAAAGCCAGCAATAAAAAATTTATTCCTGGATCACCCCTGCCTCATGTCATCTCTCTAGTTCATTTCCACCCCGGACCTGTTGCCTGCAAATCAGTCAATTTTTTTGTAGAAAATGGGTTGTGGTCTTTGCCCCTTTTACGGACAAACTGGCGGACACTTTGTGTGGCAGGTATAGCCCAAAGTAGATCGACAGAGTACTGGCTGATTCCCCACAGGGTAAGGTGCTATTTTACTGTTTTCGTTGGACGTATACGCTGCCCAATCGGGTCTTTACTTAACACAGAATTTGTTTTATCGGCCGACTTTCATGAAATGAACGACACGCTGGACGTGCAAAACACATTCTGTACTTCCTCAGTGTAGGTCAGCATGAACAAGCTAACTTAAATGTAAGCTTTTTTTTTTTTAATTCAAAACAATATTAGCGATTGCGAACATGACAAAAACACTGAAGATAAAGGAAACGACATAAATAAAAAAACCACAGGTTTTCAGATGAAAAAAAAAAAGCCAAAACAATCGTGTTGGTGAAATAATCGCAAACTATGCACAAAACCAAATTGTAACAGGATTTCTATGACAAATGTCACGCGTGGCACGTGTGAAATTTGCGTAGGGGACTCATTGAATAGTAGAAAGACCCTTTCTTGAAATCTGTTTGGGGATCTGTCACGAAAGTCTGTCCAGAAACCGAGAATCGCTGATCGGCACTTTGTAATTAAAGCCGTTTTACACGCGTGTCGCTCGCGTAGCACGCGTCCAGCGCGTTTACATATCAATTAGTTATTCTCACTATACGTAAAAATGTGAAGCTCAATTTTTATCAAATGGCTTTAATAACAAGGTTCTGTTCAGCGTTTCTCAGTTTCTAGACAGACCTTCGCGTCATCTGCAAACAGATTTGAAGAAAGGATCTTTCTTCTATGCCACGAGTACTTACGCAAAGTGATCGAACAGAAGCGTCAATTGTTATCGCCTGCAATTTTACAAAGGAAGCAACCACAACCCTCTCGTGGTACGCAAACGCCAGTTCGTTTTAATGCCGTACTGAAGCTTACATCCCCCGGCGAAAAATATTCACATGGAAGAAGCACACCCGCCGCCCCACCCCCGCAGCGAATTTTGAAGACGACGACGTAGGTGACGCATTTTTCGTATTTTTGATTCCCACGTTGCTATGACCACCGTGACGTCTTTCACGAGCCGCGTTTGATTGGCTGTCCGTCCCCTTCGCAAGAGCGGCCGTTCGCAAGGAAAGTTTGGCAAAATACGCAGTCGCGAATTAGTCGAATTCGCACCGCAACTGCGTTGTGCCGCAAGAACGGCGTCGCAATTGCGAAATCGCAGGCACATTCGCACCATGTGAATCAGGCATAATGGTGGCATAAATACAACACTCTAAAAGATGTTTACTTGCAGAATTTGTAGTTTCTGTTCAAGCACGCTTGATGGTTGTGCAATTCGATGAGCACGTTTTCAGCTCTCGAATTCTTCAGTGTGTGGACGAAGGATGCTGTCGCCAGTTTGTTACGTATGATGCTCTCAGGTGTCATATTTTGAGAAGACATAGGCATTGGTACGCCTAAGGGAAGTTTGGTTTGTTTCGACGAGTTTGGAAAGCTTTCAGTGCACTTTGCCACCATGCCTAGAGGAGGGGTCCATATCACAAGAGCGAATGACATTTTAGCGAACGGCGACATTTGAGCGAATGGTCGTTTTAGCGAATAACGGGGGCGCGCGTTAACCCATCCGTCGCGCTGCGCTTTACGCCGCTTCGCGGCGACAGTCTGCGGCAACTCATTATAAAAATATGAACTCACTTGGCCCACCCGAAAACGCCGCTTCGCGGCGTCCGACTATTCGCTAAAGTGTCGTTCGATGAAACGTGGGCGTTCGCTGAAACGTCATTCGATCAAGTGAGTGCCTCCCCTAGAGGAGTGCCACACAAGGGAGGCTTTGCTAAAACATCTAAAAGGCCACATCACCGACAGTATTCTGTTTTCGTGTTCGTGCTCCAACTGTCAGAAGGTGTGAAATCATAGTTCGATCACGGCACATTTGAACTGGGCGCATTTACGAGTGACGGGTTTCTTGGGCGACGGCGCATCGCCTGCAGGCCCGCTTCAGGTTGAGGACTCTTCGACTCGGTCGACTAGTGCGGATTCTAATGAAGACGGTGCTGTTAACGTGATGCAATCCCCTAATGATAACTACGACGTGTTAATGTCTCTGTCTGCAGGAGAAAAAAGGAAGGCCGTAAAATACGACCTTGTTTTTTTTTTTGTACCTGAAGTTCAACGGAACGCTTCTTATGCCGGTATCAACAGTTCAAAAAACCATTTATGAATTTCAACGTCGGCATTTCTTGTACAAACAATACATGTTCGGCCAACTTGCTGAAAGCCTTCAAAACGTGCTTGGTTCAGTCGAGGTTCACAACATCACTATACAATGATGTTATGAACCTGAATACTACCACCTTTCTCGCCGTTTAAATTGCACCGTAAAAATAACGGCGCGCTGTAAATTTTTTTTTTTTACCGCAAATTTGAAGGCCGACCGTAGATGTCTACGGTCCCCGTTTAAATTTATCGTAAACCAGATTTACAGTGCACCGTTATTTTTACTGTACAAGTTTGGCAGCATCAGCTGCCTGGTATTTGACCGTACATTTTACGGTCAAATTTACAGTCAGGACGCTACAGTGTAACGTCCTGACTGGTGCCCCATACGAGCAGGCACGTATGGCGTGCACGTGAATATAGCTTTGGTAAGCCTGCAATTGCACGTGATTTTCCGCACGAGCAGAGACATTGCGTTGGCCAGATGCCCAGCTTTTTGAGGCTATGCAGTCAAAAGTACGGGAGCGTGTGCCTTGGTGTGCATAGCCACAGAAAGTTCAAAGAGTTCATCCCCTACAGGTAAACCGATACAAAAGCTCTCAAGATCTATATTATGTTATCAGAGTTTAGTAAAAACGATGACTCCACAAAAAATATAAACACTCCCTGCCCCCCCCCCCCCCCCCCCCCCCGTTTTACGCCGAGGAACCGCCCCCCCCAAAATGGAGGTCTGGATCCGCCCTTGGAATGAGCACGAACAGAGGAATTCTCGAAAGAAAGTACTATATCAAGTGCAGGATGATATCTATCCTGAGGAACTAATGGCAGTTCACCCCGTGTTACACGCACACTGTTCATATTTGAGAAGCATAAATCTAGAGCATTAAATTGGTGATTCAGAACATTATTGTGTTGTTTGAGATTTAAGAAAGAAGAAAAGTTTAAGAGCTGGGTGCCTTTCTGCCTGCAGTAAAAGTTGTCCGTAAAAACATCAAGCTGCGGCCAGTTGACTCCAGGAGCATTAAAATCCCCCAAGATTAAGACTTCGCATCCCTGTAAGTCATTCACTGTATTCTCTATGCCAACAAGACAACTATGAAATTCATCTGGCGGCGTCTGGGGAGGGAGGTAAAATAAACCGATTAAAACGCGTACTCCCTTTGCAGCCGCAATCTCGACCCATACGCTCTCGGGAAATTTCTCTAAGTCTTCGCGTCTCCTAGAGCGGTAGCGCCTGTCGACTGCGACCAACACTCCACCTCCCGTTCTGCTCCGCGGGGTAGAATCGCGATCGCGACGGTGCACCTCAAAACAAGGAGGGAAGTAATCGGAGGAGCCGATGCTAGAACACAACCATGTTTCAGTTAAACAGAATATAGAGCAATTGGATAAGGTAACATTAGAGAAAAAGCGATCGGCTTTTGTACGCAGGCCGCGAACGTTTTGGTAAAATAAATCAATGTGACTCATCCTTTGTCTATCCAACGTTCAAAGGGGAGGCGGCTGCCTCGGATGCATGGAGCAGGTCTTCGCGAAGGGCGCCTCGAAAAGCCTTAAAGAGGCATGATTTGGGCCACACGGTAGGATCTGAAAGCTTTTCGAAGTCTTTTGCAGCCACAGACACATGGAAGGAGGCGTAGGAGTCGTAGCGCGTCTTCAGCTTCCGGCACTCCACTTCCTCAACTCCGACGGAAGATAGATGAGAACTGATGTCTTCGCAGCTGGTGTCCGGGTTCAGCTTGGTGACGAACAGGGCTCTTCGTCGAGTTGATGGAGGGGCAACGATCAACTTGCAGGTTTCCGACGCCCCGATAAGCGCCGGGGTCCTAGCTTTTGGTCGTGCAGAGTTGATGCCACTGGGAGGGATGTCGTCTTTCGGCGGAGCATTAATTATTCTGGCCATCCGAAGGGAGGGCTGCCGCCACAATTTTCGTAGGAGAAGCTTGGGGGAGAGAGCTGTGTAGAGCGGCAGCATAAGAGTCTTTTCCCAAAGACCCCCCCGCAGCCCCATCCACGGGCTGCCGCCGGCGATCGGGCGCGTCCGGCTTTCGTCGCTGGCCGAGTGCGTCACGCAGACCCCGGACCTCCGTCCGTAGTAAGGCCATGGCACCCGCCTGTAGCTCAGCGTCGCGCTTTTGCTCGTGTCGGAGGCGTGCGTTTTCGTCCCTGAGGGCGGCGACCTCGTCAGTCAGGAACGAAATTCCCTCCATAGCATCGAGGAGCAGGCTCCGCAGGGACTCGACGCCGGCTCCAAGGTCAACGGGAGGAGAGGAGGCGGGTGGCCCCGCGGGAAGTTGTCGAGCCGGAGAGAGGGCCGCAGGGGTAGGGGAAAAGTCCGCAGCGCTGCTGTCGTGATTGCCGACGACGCCATCGCTGTTAGGCCTCGCAGCACCGCCGACAATCGCACAGCTCTCACAGAGAAAGGAGCTTACCCCAGACTGAAGGAATGTCTCCACGTTGTCCGGCCAGCACACACACTTTGTGTGCGCACGAAGATTGCATTCAGAACATCGGAGAAACTTCTGTCTTCCGTAGAAGACACGGGAGCAGATTGTGCATGCGTCCGTACTAGGCGGCATCTCCGCCTAGTACAGTATAATCAATCAATCAATCAATCAATCAATCTTTATTATACAGTGCCCAGGAACAACCCTGAGGTCTTGGTGCTGGTACACTGGTGGATAAAAAAAACAAAAAACAAAAAAACACACTATACACATCTCCGCAGAAAATAAGATGCATTTTTAGCATAATACTAGGCAGTGCACGAGTAATTAGTACAATGAAATAAAAACGAGGCAGTAACAGTAGAGACGGAACACAAGACCGAAGGACAACAACTGCACCACCAGAAAACACGACATGGAGATGACGACATTCAGACATAACAAAGCAATTCAGCAATGCTCATCCTGCACGGGCAAGTTTTTAATAGAAAGGACAAACGTCCTGTAGCAAGGGTTGAAAATATCAAGTTTTTCAGAGTAATGATTCAAACGCTGAGCCATTCTCACAATTGGGTTTACCGGACTAAACATTCTAGAAACATAAAAAGATGACAGAAGACGAGTAGGCACACGTGGGACCCTAAGGCACAGTTCAGATAACAGGCTCGGAGAATTGATGAGTCCATGCAGCGTTTTAAACAAAAATAGTAAGTCCGCGTTCTCCCGACGCCGGTGCAAGCTAAGCAAACCAACACGCTCTAACGCAGACTCATATGTTAAACAGTGAAAATCCTCCTTTATGTAGCGATGTTTAAAGATAGAGACAAACTTTTTTTGCACACGTTCGATCTCCAAGGAGTGACTTTTAGAAATTCCATTCCAAACAACTGAGGCATATTCTAACTGTGACCTGGATAGCGAGCAGTATAACGTGATAAAAGCCGTCGGGTTTTTGAACTCCCTGGTTAAGCGAGAGGCAACACCCAACATTCGCAAAGACGAGTTAACCAGTTTACCAACGTGATCAGAGAAACGCAACCCAGAATCAACCATGACTCCGAGATCTTTCATTACACTTACTCGAGACAAAGTCTCTCCTTGAATATTATATGCAAAAGAGATATTGTGAGTTTTCCGAGAGAGCGTCATGACCTTGGTTTTGGACGGGTTCAAGAGAAGGTCATTTTCAGAGCACCATCGGTAGAAAGAACATGCATCTTCCTGGAGCTTAGCACAATCACGTTCAGTAACTATTTCTCGATAAATTTTTATATCGTCAGCATATTGCAGGAATGAAGAATTTAAAACAGCAAAAGAGACGTCATTTACGAAAATTGTGAACAGAAGGGGTCCTAAAACAGATCCCTGAGGAACGCCAGAGCGAGTCCTGTACAACGAAGAGTTCATGTTGTTAACCCGGACATATGCCTCTCTCTCTGACAAGTAGCTTTTTAACCAGTCATGTACTGAGCCACATACTCCATAGGAGGAAAGTTTGGATAAAAGAATAATGTGATTGACTACGTCAAAAGCCTTACTTAAGTCAAAGTAGACAACGTCCAACTGACCTCTGTTACATATTACACGAGATGCAGCAGACATAAAGCTAACGAGATTGGTAGTTGTTGATCTGCCGCTCATAAAACCATGCTGATTGGGAATTGCTAAGTTTCGAAATTTGAAAGACAGGAATTGATGAACTACCATTTCAAAGAGCTTAGAAAATGGAGAGAGAAGAGAAATAGGTCTATAGTTACAAATATCACCTTTTTTTCCCGACTTTAAGACTGGAACAACAGCAGCGACTTTCCACGTCTCAGGAAAGGTTCCCAACCTTAACGAGTTGTTAAATATAGAGCACAGTACAATAATAATAATAATAATAATAATAATAACAATTATTATTATTATTATTATTATTATTATTATTATTATTATTATTATTATTATTATTAGGCAGGAATTCAGAAACACAGTACAAATACGGATCTGTCCAAGCAACAAAGGGCTTGTGGGACAGGACCCGGCAAGTCGGACGACGAAAAAAATCGAAGTGGCTAGTAAAAAGAGATGAAATAAACAAGAGGTAACATTTCTACAACACAGGAGGCACAAAGTACTAGAAGCACATTTTGGGTAATCGCGCTAAATTGTTAGATTGGCCAACAATGTTTTTTAACTTTCTCCTTGTATTGGCGTTGATGACACTCTCCGGAAGTAATAATAATAATAATAATAATAATAATTTTATTGCACAAATATAAATGCAATATATACAAATGCGGGTCCGTCAAAAGCCAATAGCGGCTTGTAATAATAGTAGTAGTAGTAGTAAATTTATTTACGCTGTGTTAGTTCAAAAGAGCAGAAGGCAGGTTCGTCTAAGCCAACAAGGGCTTGTGGGGCTGAACCTAAAGGTTATCGTGATTCACAGGAGAGTTTCAGAAAGTAATAGAATAAAGAAGACAAAAACACAAGGCAATAAGACAGCACCAGTTCAGAGTCACACTTCATCAAAAGTAAAATTTCAAAGGATCTAGTTCATGTCAAGCAGATTAATAGAGTATTAGAAAATGCACACGAAACGTGTATTGCACGGAAGCTAAAGTAGTTACTCGTACAGCAAGACGTTAGAGTGCGCCACTCACAGACAAATAAATGAGAACAATAATTGATAGACAAGATATTTTCTGCGCGAAACAAAAAATGTACGAAAAAAAAAATGATCACTCAGTTTCTTCGTTGAAAACTATATTGCGTAATTCTTTTTTAAGTTTTTTTTTTTTTTTTGGAAGTAAGGTTCGAGAGACTTGGTGGTACCTCGTTGAAAATGTGAGGGACATAAAATGAACGCATGTTTTTCCCATTCTGTGTATAACATGTTGGAACGATGTAGAATGGAACTTTCCGCAATTGCCGCGTGGCGGGGTGAGGAGATTTAAAGTCGTCCTTCCAGTTGTAACTGAGCACTACCGTCTCTAGGAACAAAGATCGAAAGTTCGGCATTGATAAAGTTTGAAATAAATCTAAATTAGAAAAACTCATGCCATAGCACACATTTCTCAAAATTCCTTTTAAAATACCGTTCACTTTTTTGTGCCATAGTCTAGAGCATTGGCCAAATACAGTTATGCCGTAGCGCAAATGTGTTTAAGCTAATGAATAAGCTATGCGCTTGCGCAAATCGAAGGGCATGAATGTTTTGATGTTATAGAACAAACAGGAGACACTCCTAAGTTTAGCACAGATTTTAGTGAGATGCTAATTCTATGACAGATCAGAGTGAAAGAGAATGTCAAGATATTTCACTGTGTCAGAATATGTAACTTTATCACAATGGCACGGGAAACAATTAGATCTGTGTAAAAAAAAAAAGTGGAATATTTAGCGAAACAACTTTCAAAGGACTGTGGAAGCATACGAGCTTTGTTTTAGATACATTTATAGCAATCAGATTTTGATTAAACCAATCCATGAGCTCATTACAAGAATGTTGAAGCATCTCCATTGCTTTTGGGTATGAAAGATGACAAGTCAATACAAGGGTATCGTCAGCGTATTGGAATATCATGCAGTTGGTAACTGCGCTAGCCATATCATTAACATAGATGTTAAATAAAAGCGGCGAAAGTATGGAGCCTTGTGGAACGCCGGCTTTTAATGAGAGGTTGCTGCTATATACACCATTTACAGCCACCAGCTGTGAACGCTCATGTAAGAAATCTTTTAGCTGTGATAAGAAAGGGCCCCGAAAACCCAAAGCTGAAAGCTTGTGCTGTAAAATTAGATGGTTAACTGTATCAAAAGCCTTAGAAACGTCTAAAAAGCAGGCACAGGTAAACAAGTTGTGTTCGAAGCTGAAATTTAGCTCGTCAGATAGTGATTCTAGAAGTGGTTGCGTGCCTCGGCCAGCAATAAAACCGTATTGATTTGGAGACATAAGCTCGTGTTTTTCAAGGAATGAAGACATTGCATTATATATAAATTTCTCTAGTATCTGGCCAAGGCATGGCAAAATAGATATCGGACGATAGTTCTCGACCCTATTTCTGTGCCCTCCCTTGAACAGGGGTTTGACGACGGCGATTTTTAACTCATTAGGTTTGAAACCAGATTCAAGAATTGTATTGAATAGAAGAAGAAGAGTCCTTTGAAGATAACATAAATTTCTTCGCATGTCACTTAGTCGTATTCTATCGATTCCCGGAGACTTATTAGGTTTGAGGCTTAGTATTATAGATTCTAAATCGCCTCCAGTCATCTGAGGAAGAAAAGCAGAGGAAGAATCGGAGTAAGAAAGAGAATAAAAACTACTGTTCTGTTCGACTTTCCCTGAAAAAGTTGCGAAGAAATTATTAATGATATTGGCAGTCACAAGTGAATCAGGTCCAAAAGCATCACCCAAAAGACTCTCGTGCACATGCGGTGAGATACCTAGCAATTCATTTAGCAGTGATAAAGTTTTAGCTGAGTTCTTTTGATGGTCTGAAAATTGTTTTTGAAAATAATTGTTCGTTTAGCGGAACGGATTAGTGCATTAACTCTGTTACGGATGGACCTAAATTCAGCTTGTAGGCTTCGGTTCCGCGGAGAGCGACGGCAATGTCTCCAAGCAATCTCTTTAAATTTGATGGCAGATAATATATCATTATTCATCCATCGTAGATTTGTCTTTCTCTTTTTTAAGTAGATAACTTTTTTCGAGGCGTCCGAAAATAATAATAATAATAATAATAATAATAATAATAATAATAATAATAATAATAATAATAATAATAATAATAATAATAATATTATTATTATTATTATTATTTTTATTCTTATTATTCTTATTATTCTTGCCTAACCGCCGACCATCTTGCTTATAACACGCCTACATCTTCACAACGAGCCCAAGACCTCGACACGGCTGCTCCCATCGGCATTTCTGTGGCTTCATGTGCTGCGTCTTGCCGGCAACACCTGGTCACTACTGGCATCCGAACGAGATCATCGGTGTCGTCTGGATCTGGTGTGGTGTTGTTCGTGCGCTACAGCTTTCACGGTTTCCTCAGTGCCGGGCCCAAGTACATCATCGCTCAAGAGCCACCATCAGCCCAAAACTAACGAAGCCTTAGCCAACTGACACCTTTTATTTCACGGGTGAGCCTGGATCTATACATTCTGCTTTCCTTTTGTTTAGTCATAACCTCGGTGGCAATAACCTTCCTCATTTTTCCTCAACTGAAATCGACTATCATGGCTACTTCTGAACTCTGTGCACTATGCTCAGACTCCATGCCAAATGACGGCCGCTACCTGAAGTGCGATGAATGCGCCAAGGTCTACCACCTAGGAAAAAAATGCTCAGGTATCTCTGAAAGCACATTTAAGGGAATGAGTGCATCGAAGGTAGACAAATGGCGCTGCCCTGCATGCCGCGGAAGGCAGTCAAAGGCTAACTTGGAAAGCCTTGATATTCCATCCACTCCAACCAACACTAGTGCCGTCTCAGCACAGCTCACAGAAGTTAATGAGAAACTAGACCTACTTCTTTCTTGGAAAGACTCAGTTGGTGCTCTTCATGAGCTACTCCCGAAGGTCGATACTCTGCTGCTTTTGACGCAGACTGTAGATACTTTGAGAGTTAGCCTGAGTGAGATGCACAAGTCACTGAATTTTTTTTCATCAGAATACGACTCTCTTGTGGAGTCATCCAAATCTCACGACAACGTCATCAAGGAACTTCAAACCGAAATGAGTACATTGAGTTCTGTCTTGGCAGAGCAAGCAAAGGAAATTCAACAGCTCAAGTCCAACCAGAATGACACAGATCAAACCAATCGCCTCCCGAACTTGGAAATACATGGGATACCATTCAAGTCGAATGAGAAAGTTGGAGATCTTATGACTGACCTGGCAGGAAAGTTGAAGATCGATTTTCAACCTGCACATATGATGTCTGCTCAACGTCTGCCGGCCAAAACAGGATCAATACCTCCAATCCTGATTCGTTTCTCCTCAGTCCCATTAAAAGAAACTTGGATGGCCACTCGGGGAAGCTTAAGATCCATCCCCCTTGAGGATTCCCATCCTCGAATATACTTCAACGACAATCTTACTGACGCTAATAGGAAGCTCTTCTGGATGGCACGCACAAGAGGAAAGGAGAAAGGCTTCAAATACATATGGACTCGGTATGGCAAAATTTATGCAAAACAAAATCAAACCTCAACAGTCCTTCGCATCGCTGACAGTGATGCACTGGATTTAATCAACTAGGTTTTGATGACTAGTTTCTTTCAGCTAAAAGACCTTCAATCTTGCTTAGAAATCTTCAACCCTAACTCAAGTTGTTCCTTCAATTTATTTCATGTAAATATCCGAAGCATTAATAAGCACTGGGATGAATTTCTTATCGCCGTTAAGTCCGTACTTCCCATAGCTGACGTCTTCGTCCTTACGGAAGTTAATATTCACAGCAAAAATGTAAACCAATTCTCCTTGCCTGGTTTTAAAAGCATATTCTACACACGAGACAAGAAACGCGGTGGTGGAATTGCGGTGTTCTTAAAAAACGCGTTGTTTTCTTCGGATGTACAGTTATCGTTCAACTCAGCGGAGACAATAGCACTGCGTATCTTTACTTCTGTCTTTGAAATCTACTTACTTGCCTTTTATAGACCGCCTTCTGGGAAAATTTCCGAATTTATCTCTGACCTGCATAAAGGCCTACAAACTTTGCCGAATCATGCATCGCTCTGCCTTGTAGGCGATTTTAACATCGACCTTTTGAAACCTTCCAAATCTTTGGTTTGTGAATATCTTACTCTTTTGGCCGATCACGGTATTGAACCTCTGATACTTGCACCCACAAGGGAAGAAATCTTGGGAGACAAGTTAGTGATTTCGGCAATTGACCATATCAATGTAAGATCTTCATCCACTACAACAAATGCGGCAGTTATATCACACAAACTAGCGGACCATTACTTTGTAGCCTGCCACTTGGAATTTTCAGTTTGCGCTTCAGAACCAATCCCCAAAAAGCTTCGTCGTCTTGAACTTGTAGATAAAAAAAAATTCGATCACTTAATATCTACTCATGATTGGTATACTTTTCAACGATCTGTAGCTCAATCTGACATCTACTCATCCTTTGTGCTACTAATCAAGGAGTTCTCGCAAGCTTCAAAAAGGGTTGTTATGCTAAAGCAAAGGAAAACAAATATCCGCTGGCTAAATACCGAAATACTATCTGCTATAAAACTTAAGGAATTGGCCTGGAAAAGATGTCGCCGCTCGCCTCATAACACCAGCCTACGTGATGACTACAGAACATTACGGAACAGAGTGAGTGCCCTTATTAGATCTGCGAAGCGGCTCTATTTTCAGAAGCAATTCACTGACTCTCGATCCAACTCAATTAAAACCTGGTCTCTAATTAACGAATTGCGCGGAGCTACATCGCCTCGTTTAAAAGCAAACAATTTCAATGGTGTTTTTGGACATAGTGCGCAAGCTACGGCCAATATCTTTAACAACTTCTTCGCCTCCTTCTCGGCCAGAGCACGCTCAAATGCCACACCGTCATCTTTTCCAAATTCGAATTCAACTTCCGCATTTCTCCCTAAAATGTCCATTAATGACTTGGAGTCGATCATATCAGGGCTCAAACCTAATAAAGCTCCAGGTCACGATAATATATGTCTTATTGATCTTCGCAGAAATTTAAGGTACATACAGGACACACTTCTTCTTATGTTTAACGAAATAATCGAGACTGGGTCTATTCCAAATGAAATGAAAACTGCCATTGTAAAACCGCTTTACAAGGGAGGGCAACGAGATAAAGTAGAAAACTATCGACCAATATCTATTCTATCATGCCTAGTTCAAATATTGGAAAAATTTATTTATAGAACAATGGCTTCTTTCGTTGATAAATATAACATAATAGCTTCTTCTCAATATGGTTTTATTCCAGGACGGGGTACACAAGCACTGCTCGAAACACTCTCTGACAACCTAAATTTAGGTTTTGAACACAACCTGTTTAGCTGTGCATGCTTCCTCGATGTTGCGAAGGCGTTCGACACTGTGAGCCATTCGATTTTGGTACAAAAACTTTCTTCTGTTGGTTTCCGGGGACCTTTCCTGTGTCTATTACAAAATTTTCTGCAAGATCGATCCCAAGTGGTTTCGATCGACGGTGTATACAGTGCCAAAGTTTTATTAAAAGCGGGTGTTCCTCAAGGTTCAGTTCTTTCTCCTCTTCTATTTAATATATATGTGAATGATATGTCTAGCATGGTATCAACCTGTACCCTTTTTCAATATGCGGATGATACACTCCTACTAACGAGTCATCGGTCTTATCATACAGCAATACAAATGCTTCAGGAATGTACACATAAACTCATGGAATGGTTTGAAATTAATCTTATAAACATAAATGTCTCCAAAACAAAGCTTGTCTGCTTTCGCAATCCTTTAAAAGTTGTGGTTCTAAATATTCCTTTTCTTCTTCACACATCACACTGTGTAGGATGTCATTGCAGTCCAATTCCTTACTCAGAGACGGTAAAATACTTAGGCATCCACTTTGATTCGGACCTTTCATGGAATTCCCATCTGACAATAGTATGTTCAAAACTAAGAAGCGTTCTATGCTTACTTTACAAGATTAAGACGTTTTTACCATTCGGAATTCGCAAGCTCTTAGCCTACTCTTTAGGATATAGTATACTTCGGTATGGCATTACAGTTTTCGGCCAATGTTCTGGATTATGGCATAAGAAAGTAAATAATATCTTAAAAAGTATTGTACGAGAGGTTAATAACAAACCTTTAACCTCAAACGTGAATCTTTTTCAGGCCTTATCTATGCCCACCTTCGAATCACTGTTTTTGGAATCAGTTATACTAAATCACTATTGGACAAAGGATTTTAGAGCACCTCGACCTAATTCACGAGAACTGAGAACGGTTTCACGGTTTCTTGTTCCAGTATATTACACCCGCTATGGCAAGAACCTGCGATCTTTTTATGTCCCTCAGATATTCAATTCTTTACCTTCCGAATTCTTCGACTACACATCCAAAAAGAAACTCAAAAAAGCGCTTCGCCATCTTTCATCTACCAACGAGGCCCTGTAATCCGTCACAATTGTATTTCACAATTCCTTTTCAGTTCTATAAAGAATGTTGAACACCAGATTTTATTATTTTTATTTTATTTGGTTTATGCTTGAGCAAATCAACACGACTTACAACATCCAGTCTTTCTGCTTCAAGAACCACAACACCAAGAACATAACATCTATCAAGACCTTCTTCAATGGTGACAATGACCGGCTTGCGTGTTTGTGCATATGTGTAGGTGTGTGTATACGTGTTTTCCCTTGAGTCTAAGTGTAATAAGTGTCACAAATGTTATTGGAACTGACTCAAACTTTTTTTTTTAGTACGTGGCATAGTTATTTTTGAGGCCACTGCAGATAGGTTCAGTCATACAAGCCCTGGATGGCTTTGACGAACCTGACTTGTGACGTGGACATGCTAGTTTTATTAAATAAATTTATTATTATTATTATTATTATTATTCTCTAAGCCATCTAAGCTATGTTGCCAAGCGTCTGCGAAGTGTATCATGTATGTTGTATTCTACAAAGGCCTTTTTTCCATTTTCTGTTCGCAAGATGATAGTCAATGCTTTAGCCTACGGGTTGCTACGGTACGGTATTACTATTTATGCAAACTGTTCAGTGCTGTGGCAAAATAAAATCGACACGATCCTAAAAAGTATTTTGAGGGGTGTAGCGTACGCGTCTATTTCTATGCCGAGTAATGAATTATTTGCATCCCTGTGCCTGCCGCGTTTCCTAGCTCTATTTAAAAGATGTGTAATTAGTAAGCATATCTGGCAAAGTTCGTTTAAAACGCCTCGTGTAGTGGAACGTGTTTTGAGAGACGGTGAACGTTTCATAATCCCACGTGTTTATACAAAATATGGAAAACGACTGCGCTCATTTTATTTACCCGAACTCTTTAACGGCTTACCGGACACGTTTTTTGGGATAACCACAAAGCGCCAATTAAAAGAAACTATAAGAGCAATATGCTAAAGTTATACTTACGCTCTTGTTTTCCAGTTTACATGCAATGTTAGTCCCCTTCGGCTTTATATCAATAATTTGACCCTAATCTTGAATAATCTGCAGATAGTCCCCGATGCTGACTTTAAGCTTGGTTTCCCTTTTGGCCTTTGCCTCCAATGAAATAGCAATAATCGTAACACGTGCTTGTCTCCAGTTATTGACAGGGTTTTTGTCTGCGGTCTGGTGGTTTTTTGGTTTAGTTGTGTATGTGCTTTATATTTAAATGAGTGTTTTGCGGGAATTTGCATATGTATCCTGACTGCTGTGTGTGTTTTTTTTGTTTTTTTTCCCTTTATCTTTCATTGTTATTTTGCGTGATATCTTTCAATGACTCGTTTGATGTTTTTTTACACCGCTGCCGGGTTCGGTCCCACAAGCCGCTATTGGCTTTTGACGGACCCGCATATGTATGTATTGTATCTATATTTGTGCAATAAACATTATTATTATTATTATTTATTATTATTATTATTATTATTATTATTTTTATATTATTTTATATTATATTATTATTATATTATTATTTTTTTCTTGATGTCGCCAAGGCCTTTGACACGGTCAGTCATAAGATGCTTCTTTTTAAACTGCAGAATTACGGTTTCCGTGGACCATTTATTGCATTGCTTAAAAATTTCTTTCTTGACCGCTCCCAAATCGTATCTATAGGAAATTTCAAAAGTGCTCGGCTGATGCTAAAAGCCGGTGTGCCCCAGGGATCGGTTTTGTCTTCATTGTTGTTTAATCTTTTTGTTAATGATATCTCAACAAGGCTCACTAGTTGCAAAATTTTTCGGTATGCGGATGATACTTTACTTGTTTCTAGTCACATTAATTACCGCCAAGCTGTGCAGTTATTGCAACATGATTCTGCACGTCTAATGGACTGGTTTTATGACAATTATATTACTATTAACACATCCAAAACCAGACTTGTTTGCTTCAGGAATCCGCTGAAGAGTGTAGAATTGGACTCATCATTTATGTTACACAGATCCAGCTGCCTTGATTGTACATGTAGCTCCCTGAAATATGTTGACACTGTTAAGTACTTAGGCATATTCTTTGATTCAGATTTGTCGTGGTCAACGCATTTAACCCATGTTTCTGGCAAGCTTCGCAGTGTGTGCTGCTTACTTTACAATAATAGGGTGTTTATGCCATTTGCCGTTAGAAAATCAATTGCTACTGCTCTTGCTTATAGTATACTAAGGTATGGCATCACATTATTTGGTAACTGTGCAGAAATATGGCAAACTAAAATTGACCGCATCCTTAGGAATTTGTTAAGAAGTGTTGGTTATCATTATGATCTTGCACCAGAAGCTGACATTTTTGAGGCTCTACAACTACCTAACTTCCATTCACTTTTTTTGCAATGTGTTGTTCTTTCTCATTTCTGGTGTAGCGAATTTAAACATCCCTTTGTGCCCCGCAAAGATTTGCGTACCTGTGATCGCTTCATAATCCCCCGGTGTTTCACAAGATATGGTAAGCGAGAGCGCTCTTATTATGTGCCATACATTTTTAACAGACTCCCCGACCACTTCTTTGAAGCTACAAATAGGAGAAAATTGAAAAATCTATTGAACAGTTTTACGCTTTAATTCATTGCACAATTTCAATAATGTATTGTTGTGTTATATGTTGTATCTAATATGTTTGCTGGGATATTGTGAGCGATTATTTTCTGTTTCTCATATAGTGCGATACATGTTTTAAATGTCTGCTCTACGCACTTCTTCTATGCTATCTGTGACATTCCATTTGCTGGGTTCTGTCCTTCAAGCCTCTACTGGCTTCGACCGACCCGTCACCTTATAGTGTTATGAAGGTATCTAAATAAATGAAATGAAATGAAAAAAAAATGAAAAAATTATTATTTTTATTATTATTATTATTATTACTCAAGTGCTCAAACTTGGACACTAATTAACTGACTTTTCAGGATGTGTGTGTAGACTGTTTGTGAGATGCTAGTTGTGTGCTAGTTCAAAAAAAAACTTTTTTTTTTATGTGTGAACTTTATTTTGTACCTAGGCAGACACATATGTCTTTTTTTTTTTTAGGGTGTCATCACACAAGCCTTTATTGGCTTTGATGTACCCGTATTCACATCCTGCTTCTCTCGTCTGAATGGGTCAATAAATGCATTATTATTATTATTATTATTATTAGTGGAATCAGATCTTGTCAATAATCCGAAGAAATTCTGGAAGTACATTAATTCACGTTCTGGGAGGCATATCGAGTCGAAGATTGTCCTGGATAATCACGAGAGCGATTTGAAGTCCGTGCCTGAGTTATTTGCTGAGCATTTTAGGTCCGTCTACAGGGATAGTACGCAGCGTTCTGCACCTGTGCTGCCTCACTTAGATGGGTTTGGTGACTTGTTAAGTTGCATTAATGTTGATGAAGAGTCCGTACGATCCTGTATTAAGAAAATGAGAGCAACATTATCAGTAGGGCCCGACGGCATTCCCTCTGCGATTCTCAAAACGTATCACGACATACTCACGCCGGTACTGTGCTCTATATTTAACAACTCGTTAAGGTTGGGAACCTTTCCTGAAACGTGGAAAGTCGCTGCTGTTGTTCCAGTCTTAAAGTCGGGAAAAAAAGGTGATATTTGTAACTATAGACCTATTTCTCTTCTCTCTCCATTTTCTAAGCTCTTTGAAATGGTAGTTCATCAATTCCTGTCCTTCAAATTTCGAAACTTAGCAATTCCCAATCAGCATGGTTTTATGAGCGGCAGATCAACAACTACCAATCTCGTTAGCTTTATGTCTGCTGCATCTCGTGTAATATGTAACAGAGGTCAGTTGGACGTTGTCTACTTTGACTTAAGTAAGGCTTTTGACGTAGTCAATCACATTATTCTTTTATCCAAACTTTCCTCCTATGGAGTATGTGGCTCAGTACATGACTGGTTAAAAAGCTACTTGTCAGAGAGAGAGGCATATGTCCGGGTCAACAACATGAACTCTTCGTTGTACAGGACTCGCTCTGGCGTTCCTCAGGGATCTGTTTTAGGACCCCTTCTGTTCACAATTTTCGTAAATGACGTCTCTTTTGCTGTTTTAAATTCTTCATTCCTGCAATATGCTGACGATATAAAAATTTATCGAGAAATAGTTACTGAACGTGATTGTGCTAAGCTCCAGGAAGATGCATGTTCTTTCTACCGATGGTGCTCTGAAAATGACCTTCTCTTGAACCCGTCCAAAACCAAGGTCATGACGCTCTCTCGGAAAACTCACAATATCTCTTTTGCATATAATATTCAAGGAGAGACTTTGTCTCGAGTAAGTGTAATGAAAGATCTCGGAGTCATGGTTGATTCTGGGTTGCGTTTCTCTGATCACGTTGGTAAACTGGTTAACTCGTCTTTGCGAATGTTGGGTGTTGCCTCTCGCTTAACCAGGGAGTTCAAAAACCCGACGGCTTTTATCACGTTATACTGCTCGCTATCCAGGTCACAGTTAGAATATGCCTCAGTTGTTTGGAATGGAATTTCTTAAAGTCACTCCTTGTTGATCGAACGTTTGCAAAAAAAGTTTGTTTCTATCCTTAAACATCGCTACATAAAGGAGGATGTTCACTGTTTAACATATGTGTCTGCGTTAGAGCGTGTTGGTTTGCTTAGCTTGCACCGGCGTCGGGAGAACGCGGACTTACTATTTTTGTTTAAAACGCTGCATGGACTCATCAATTCTCCGAGCCTGTTATCTGAACTGTGCCTTAGGGTCCCACGTGTGCCTACTCGTCTTCTGTCATCTTTTTATGTTTCTAGAATGTTTAGTCCGGTAAACCCAATTGTGAGAATGGCTCAGCGTTTGAATCATTACTCTGAAAAACTTGATATTTTCAACCCTTGCTACAGGACGTTTGTCCTTTCTATTAAAAACTTTCCCGTGCAGGATGAGCATTGCTGAATTGCTTTGTTATGTCTGAATGTCGTCATCTCCATGTCGTGTTTTCTGGTGGTGCAGTTGTTGTCTTTCGGTCTTGTGTTCCGTCTCTACTGTTACTGCCTCGTTTTTATTTCATTGTACTAATTACTCGTGCACTGCCTAGTATTATGCTAAAAATGTACCTTATTTTCTGCGGAGATGTGTATAGTGTGTTTTTTTGTTTTTTTGTTTTTTTTTATCCACCAGTGTACCAGCACCAAGACCTCAGGGTTGTTCCTGGGCACTGTATAATAAAGATTGATTGATTGATTGATTGATTATTATCGACGACGACGACGCGCGACTTCGGTTGCTGGCATTTTTGCGGCTCCAAATTTGTGCCTCATTTAATCTTCTAATCAGTTTCTTTGATGACCTCGACGTAAGGGATCGCCTCTCGGAAGTTCTGCCTCCATGCAAGTACCATCCGCTCAACATCTTACGGAGGATTTGACTGCAACAGTGGGTCACCATCATTCCACCTGGCAAGTCGCAACAACCATCTCGGAATCCTAATACTCCTACCCTTACGACTAACCAAGTTCACGGTGTCGGCGACGAGAATCATCTCCTCATTCAGCGCATTTGTTCTCACGGGTGAGCCTGGAACCCTTCACTTACTGTGCATTTATTTTATATCTATCTCAACTGTCTACCTTCTTGTGAATCTTCTTTGTCGTCTTCATCTTAATATCATGGCCGATCCTGAAATATGCGGCGTTTGCTCTGAACCTGTGCCATTGGACGGCAGGAACATGAAGTGCGCTGACTGTTCTCGCCCGTATCATTTGGGGAAAAGGTGCTCTGGCATCGCTGACGGCACCTTTAAAGGCATGAGCACTGCCAAGCTCGAGAAGTGGCGATGCCTCGCCTGCCGTGGAGGTTCAGCGAAGTCGGATCTAAGCACCAACCCTCCCTCTTCTCAAGCTGAAGCCACTACATTTTTGGCGCAGCTAGAAACAGTGCACCAAAAACTCTATCGTCTGCTATCTTGGAAGGACACCGTCGACTAACTCCACGAACTGCACCCCAAAATGGATGCCTTGTTGTCCATGAAGCAGGCAGTCGATACGATGCGCGACACAATGGCCGGGATGCAAGAGTCCCTGAACTTTGTGTCGTCTCAGTACGATTCCCTTCTAGCTTCAGCACAAACTCAAGACATGATCATCAAGGCACTTCAAACAGAAAAAACTACCTTGCGGTCACTGATATCCGACCAAGCAGTGGAAATCCAACATCTGAAAGCCGTCCAGAACGAATCTGAACAAGCTAATCGCCAATGTAATATGGAAATTCACGGAATACCCTTTGCTTCTCGTGAAAACCTTGGCGGCGTCCTCGAAGGCTTAGCTAGGCAACTCGAAGTGGAGGACTTCCAGACATCACAAGTCGAGGCAGTGCATCGCCTTCCCGTAAGGCGTGATGTCGTACCACCTATCCTGGTCCGTTTCTCGTCAGTTCCTCTGAAAGAGCGTTGGATGACCTGTCGTGGCCGCTTGGGCTCTCTCACAAGAGAAGAATCACAGCCCAAACTCTACTTCAACGACAATCTGACAGACGGCAACAGAAAGCTCTTCTGGATGGCTAGAACCAGAGGGAAAGATAAAGGATTAAAGTTCGTATGGGTTCGTCATGGTCATATTTTTGCGAAACAAAACGTAGGCTCTTCTATACTCCGAATCACTAATGTTGCTTCTTTGGAGCAAATTGTGTAGACTTTATGGCTACTTTTTTCGACTTTACGGACCTACACTCGTGCTCAAAAAACTTCCAGTCAAGTTATGGTAGTTCCTTTACTTTATTTAATGTTAATATAAGAAGTTTACGTAAGCACTGGGATGAGTTTAGACTAGCCGTAGATTGCGTACTTCCGATCGCCAATGCATTTGTTCTCAAAGAAATTAATATTCACAATGACGAGGTTGACAGGTTTTCGCTACCTGGATTCAACAGATTTTTTTATACTCGGGACAAAAAGCGCGGAGGTGGTATTGCAGTTTTCTTAAAAGCTACTGCGGGTTATTCAGAAATAACCACTTCATTTCTTTCTTGTGAGTCGCTGGCACTCCGTGTTACTACTTACGTTTATGACCTCTACTTGCTCGCCTTTTATAGACCACCTTCTGAAAGTGTTCCAGGTTTTCTCTCTGAGCTACGCCACTGCATTCAATCTTTGCCGGGTAATGCAACCCTCTGCATCACAGGAGACATCAACATTGATCTTTCAAAACCCTCTAAATTACTAGTTTGCGAGTATCTTACGTTGTTGGCTGATTACGGAGTGGAACCTTACATTCTCGGAGCAACCAGAGAAGAATTTCTGTGTGGCAGATTTGTCAGCTCATCAATAGATCATATTAACCTGAGGACATCATCGTCAGCAATTAAATCGGCAATTATAAAACAAAAATTATCAGATCACTATTTCGTAGCGTGTCGGATCGAATTTCCAAAACAGGTTTCTACTGGCAAAAATACAGATATCCGTCGAATTGAAATTGTTGATAATAAGACTTTTGATAAATATGTCTCTGGGTACGACTGGGTAACATTTCAGCGACATGTAAACCATTCAGAACTCTATACTTCGTTTGTCCAGCTGTTTCGGCAGTTTTATAATGCATCAAAAAAAGTAATATTTCTGAAACAAAGAAAGTCAAACATACGTTGGATATCCACTGACATACTGTCCGCTATTAAACTTAAAGACGTAGCTTGGAAGCGTTGCCGTCGTTCACCTCATAATCAAAGACTGCAGCACGAATTTCGAATTATCCGCAACAAAGTTACTGCGCTTATTCGCTCGGCTAAACAAATTTACTTCCAGAAACAGTTCTCTGAGTCTCGGAATAATTCCGCTAAAACTTGGTCATTAATTAACGAACTGCGAGGTGTCTCCCCGGGCATACAAAAAAAAAACGTATTCAAGATGTATTTGAACATAATTCCCTCATAACTGCTAATCTTTTTAATGATTTTTTTGCCGCATTTTCCGGTACACTCCGGAAAAGCACCTTATCTCTTTCTTTTTCTTACGCAAACTCTGCTTCCGCTTTTCTCCCGCTGATGACAGCTGATGATTTACAATCTATAATTTTTAGCTTGAAGTCGAGTAAATCTCCAGGATTCGATGCTGTACGGCTGAGTGATCTACGCAGGAATTGGAATTATGTTCGGGACACACTTCTTCTGTTGTTGAACACTATAATTGAAACCGGTTGTATACCTGATGATCTAAAAATCGCGGTTGTTACACCTATCTTGAAGGGAGGATGTCGTAGTAAGGTTGAAAACTATCGGCCTATTTCCATTTTGCCATGTCTAGCTAAAATATTAGAGAAATTTATTTTTATCACCATGTCTCCCTTTATAGACAAACACAACTTAATGTCTCCAAATCAGTATGGCTTTATTGCCGACCGAGGCACACAACCTCTCCTGGATGCTCTTTCGGACGACATAAATTATGGCTTTGAACACAACTTATGTACATGCGCGTGCTTTCTTGACGTATCAAAGGCATTTGATACAGTTAGTCACTCCATTTTACTCAAAAAGCTTTCAGCTATAGGTTTCCGTGGTCCTTTCTTGTTGCTATTAGAGAGCTTCTTATCTGACCGCTCACAAATGGTTTCGGTGAACGGCGTGCATAGTTCTAAAATATTTTTGAAATCTGGGGTCCCACAGGGGTCTATCCTTTCACCACTATTGTTCAATATCTATGTCAATGATATGTGCACTGCTGTTTCCGACTGCATTCTATACCAGTACGCTGATGACACTTTGTTACTTACGCGTCACCTCTCTTATCCAAAATCAATAGAGATGCTCCAACGTTCTTCAAATCAACTAATGGAATGGTTTAATCGCAATCTACTTGATATAAACATCTCTAAGACGAAACTCGTCTGCTTTCACAATCCTCTAAAAGTTATTTCTTTAAATGTTCCTTTTTTCTTACACACATCAGAATGTATCCTCTGCCATTGTGATCAAATTCCTTATTCAGACACCGTAAAATACCTTGGAATACTCTTAGATTCAGACCTATCATGGAACTCTCATCTTACAAAAATATGTTCACAACTAAGGAGTGTTTCCTGTTTGCTTTATTATATCAAAACATTTATGCCTCTTGGTGTTCGCAAGCATATTGCCTATTCTTTAGCTTACAGCAAATTACGCTATGGTATAACTATTTTTGGCCAATGCTCGAACTTGTGGCAAACAAAGGTGAACAGCATCTTGAAGGGAATTCTAAGAAATGTATGTTATAATCTTACGTCCTCCAATTTAAATTTTTTTCAAATGCTTTTAATGCCCGATTTTCGATCTTTGTTCTTGGAAACAGTGGTACTCAATCACAACTGGAATGATGAATTTAAAACGCATCACCCGGTCTCACGGCAGTTGCGCAAGGTTTCACGATACCTTGTTCCCAGTTGCTACACTCGGTATGGTAAAAACATTCGTTCATTTTATGTTCCGCATATATTTAACTCTCTCCCGCCTCATTTTTCAAACATCACGTCCAAAAAGAAACTTAAAAAAGCTCTACGCCATGTATATTGGTAGGAAGGAGATACATAAATAATTTTTGTCTATCGCGAGAAAGAGGAGGGAAAGGGGGGGGGGAAGCGGCGTAGTTTCATTCTGGGTTAATAAGCGTTTTTTTTCCCCTCAGCCATTTTATTCTTACTTTCGACGCTAATTGAATTGTCGATGCTGTTCTGCATCTTAAAATATTTTTTGCTATTTTTTCTTTTAATAACACACGCGTCCATGACAAAAGCTTTCGGCTTGTGGGTGTAACCTTCCTGTGACTTTCATGTGACATTCGTGTGACTTTCACGTGACTCCAGTGTGACTTTCAGTTTTTGTGATTGTTCTTATTTTATCGTGACAACTGACGTCATTTTGCTCAAATCCTCCACTGTTTTTTTTTTTTCCTTTTTTTTTTTCTTCTTTCTTTTTTTTTGAGAATATTTCGTCACCAGTGCTACCATGGTTCAGTCACACAAGCCCTTGAAGGCTTTGACGAACCGGCCTTGCTTCATCACTGCACCCATAATGTACAAATAAATTTATTATTATTATTATTATTATTATTATTATTATTATTATTATTATTATTATTATTATTATTATTATTAATAAATCTATTTCTCCATCACATCCATGATGGAAGAAGACCGAGGAAAAAAGCTGGATAACTGCAGCTTGACGAGTCCTCAGCCCCCTCCCTACAATCAGCAGCAGTGGCAGCTCTAAAAAACACAAAGTAGAAAAAAAGTAAAAAAAGAAAGAAAGATACAAGCTCAGTTAACATGAGTAGCGGAATGTATCAGGCCGAGAGTGTAATATACGACATTGCAGAATGAAGCAAATTCAACTCTAACAATTCAATAAAAAAGTATCAATATTACAAAAAGGTACACATATTCAGTGATATAGACAGTATGATTAAGCACTGTTATATAAATTATGATTACTTTTAAGCTTATGAGCTCATAAGCAATCGTCAATCGAAATTATAAGTAATCAGAGTCGGATCTCGCTAACTCGGTTATTGGGCCCGAGCCCGACCTTCGACGCGCTGATTGGACACGAGCCCCAGCCGAAGGCTGACAGAGCACTCGCGCCCACTATTACGCCTCGATCGATATGACTGGGATGACGCGTGCGGAGGTCTTCTGTCTAAGTGGTGTTGCCTCAGGGCGCCGCCATCTTGCTCATTTGGAGTACCCTTGGACGCGTCATGATCCGATTACGAAGCCTTGCTAAGGCATCGTAATCGGATAATGGCCGCTTCCAAGCGCACCCCAATGAGCAAGATGGCGGCACCCTGAGGCCGGAGTTGTTGCAAACGTGTATAGATGGCGAGGTGGTAGTTCCAAGATGGCGGAAGAGATGTGGATAGATTTGCCAGGATTTCTCGTGCGCTTGATCGCTGAGGCTGTTCAGTGCGCTAAAAATAATGTATTTGTCTGCAAATGCGAGGCGGTCAGGGCAGGATCATATTACAGGTGACAGAGATGCTAATGTGCGTGAGGAAAAGGAGCATGTCGATATTTAATAGTTGCAGAAGCCTCAACTTGCGAAGCTTTGTAGAGGGCAAGCACGTTTTGGGCACAGACCACGTCACTGCTTGTGGCAAAATATTTTTTTGGGTGATGAATATATCGTGGTGTTTGCTCTTTGCCTGGCCATTAGTGCTCTAAAAAGTGAGCCGCGCACGGTGACCGTGGAGCTCCGGAAGAGCAGCGTTCACAGTATTGATGCCTTCGTGTCACAGGCTCGCATCTCGTTGCTCGCCGTCACGGTTTTAGTGTATTGAAACAAGTGATCAAAGTGCGCTGTGGTCATTGGTAGAAAGCTTTAGGGAATCGTGACAGTGCAGCATTGAACCGGAAGCTTGCGCTGCGCCTTTGGAGCATAATTTTCAGCTCGTGCAGAATGTTACCGTGCTCACGGTAGCCTTCGGTAACGCTATGCTAAAACTGACTATAGAAAGTATGCTCAGTACGAGCTCACGTTAATAGGCTGCTAAGTCCGCCGATCTTGATGGTGTGCAATGCAGGTTGCAAGAGAACTGTGGAAGCTCGCCCTTAGCACGCACTCAGCAGTCAGGCACACAACTATGGCCGCCAGTGAATACTTCCTATTAAAGTCATCGGTGTGTTTATGGGTTTCATTCATGGTTCTATCAAATACAAATATATTAACGTACCGTACGTTTCTGTGTGTTATATGCAACGTTGCAACCCGCCTCGCCAAAACTGCACGTTCTAAGCTCTCGTCACGAACGGCTGGTAAAAGGCCGACCAACGAGCAGAAAGAAGGAAACTCTCCCTCAATTCCTCCGTTCCATTTGAGAAAGAGGGAGACCTCTCTCCTCTCTACCGGGGGCAGTTCAGAGATCCGCTCCTGTGTGGAGAGAAGGGGAAAAGTGGGTGAGTGGGAATGGAGAGAAGGAAACTAGGAGCCGGCTTTTTCCTCGGTAGTAATTACCTGCGAGCAAGTACATGTGTACTGTCCGTTGAAAGTTCTTAGAGCAAATGGTCATGTTCCTTGTAACGGCTTTAAAGCGTGAACCCATTCTCGATATCTATCGCTTGACATTGCGTTGCGCGACCCCTTTTTCCTACTTCGAGCAAAGAATAGACGCTTCCTAGACTACAGTCCGTTGCAACTCAAGAAGATAGGGCGAGGGAAAGGAAGGCCGGGGAGGAGGAAGCAGACGGAACGCTGGAAAGGAGACGAAGAAACCTCCTCCTCTCTTTTGCTTTTCGTCTGCTTACTCCTCTTCGTCCTTTCTTTTTTCCCTCGCCCTGCCTTCTTGAGTTGCAACGAACTACAGATACAGTGCAGTTGAGTTTGCCCTGACAGGTAGCGCTATCTGGTGCGCTACTTCTGTAACTATGGGAAGTCCGTTTCGTCATTTACGCCGTTGAAGATGCTGTACTTGCGTTGGCATAGTACCTGTAAAACGACGAAGGCTACACGCGCGAGGCCCTTGATTTCCGTACATGTGGGAGCCCGTGGTAATATGATGTTTGGAGATAAAATGCTTCATTTTGTAACTATTTTATCGATTTCCTTAGCTCCAGTGAGCGCTTAATTGATACTGTGTTTCGGTGACCGATCTGTTTTGTTTTAGCGCTCTGTCAACACTGCATCTGTGGCCGTGTTTCTTTTTAATTATAATATTAGCCGCGCGTTAGAGCGTTCTGGCGTGCAATCGGCGGAAGAACATGAGTAAGGGGGGTACCTCTTTGCGTTTAATAATAGCATTCTGACTCAGATACGTTGTTTTTATGGCGTTAGATATTGTTATTTGGTGAAGAGTTCCACAGTGATATTCGCAGATTTGCTTAGTTGCTATTTGTTGTTTGACCCATGCCAACTGTCAATTTGTGAAACAATTGAGAGTGCTTTAATCATTCTAATTTGTAGCCGAGATATTGTGACAGTACAGTACGCAAATTTATCTAAGTGATGCGTAAAATACACAGTTCAAGTACCACTAAACATCTAAACAACAATTCTGTTAAAAAACAAATATATCCAACTACCTTGAATCATTCACAACGCGCTTTTTAAAACCACAGCCAACTGCTGATCTGGGTTTGCGGTCTTATGTTTCGTTAAAACCAAAAGGTTTCGCACCATATCATTTTTCTCTTAACGCTGTCTTTAATTTTCTGCTCACGTTGCGAAACGCCAACATTGCAGTCAATGAATTTGTATTAGCTCTTTACTGTTGTTGAAACAAATCAGCGTTTACATATTTTAGACAAGCGATATATCGCAGTGACTTAAGCCTCCCGAATAACAAAAATCCCGAAAATGTATGTCATGCAAACATAATATTTAGGTAGAAAACATTGACCACTTTACTCTAGAGCGCGACAATAATTTTTGTTGGATATTAGGAAGGCGACAGATTGGCAAATTCGAGAAATATGAAGCATAGAATTATGCTTGACTACGGTTTCAACATCATTAATGTAGTTTTTATTGTGCACATAAAGACAGTAACTAAAACTAAAACAAGCTTCTTACAAATGTTGAACAACAATATGATAATATGAATAAAATTAAGCTTACCTCAAGCACTCACTATTCCCGAGTTGCCGCCACATAAAATATTTTGTATACATAAAGAAATAAAAAAGTATGAACAGACATGACCTATTGAATATTTATTATAATGATTAGCACTCTGAGAGGGAAGTCAACCCACTACGTTGTTGCGTGAGTGCCTTCTGCGTCAGAGTGCATTTAATTATCCGAGATATGCCCAAAGAAATTAATTTCCACAATACGAAAGGAACAGCCCAGTTCTACCTTACGGAAACCCCAGTCACAATGTTTTAAATATAGGCGGGGACGTATGCTCTCAAACAAGCCAGAGCCGCGTTTGTAAGTTAGAAACGAAGAAGGGGGAAGGAGAAGCGGGTGACGCGCCGGCGACTGCCCATCGTTGCGCTTCTTTGCCGGTGGAGGCGCTGACCATCGCCCGACTGCGGCGCCTTCTAGACATGTGCTCAGGGGCTCTAGCGGGATCGTTTGCCGTCACGTCGGGCACATATTGAGCTGGCGACTAGAAGACCATACATCTGCAGCGTACGCGATATACGAAAAGTGCGCATTGAAATTAGACATTCCGGTCACTTCGTGCAACTCTGTTGCGAGGCGGAACACAAAAATTTATATTTTAACGCACTCACTTTTTTTTGTTAAGACTGCTTTACGCACGAACACGCCGACCAGACCCATGCAGTAATAACAGCACCAAGGCCGACAGTCGCTGCCACCATCTCTGCGCCGCCGCCGCCGCCGCCGCCGCCACCATCCCCGCTCCTCTGGTTCTTCGTTCGTCTGCGAGAGGGCGGGCGGCGGAATGGAGTTGTGCAGGAATCGAGTTGCAAATATTCTGCGAAGACAGCATGCTTCAGATTTTTTTAAGACCACTGATCTGGCAATTCGCTGGATCGCACATCCCCGCTTGGTTGCTGCAGCGCAAATGCGGCCACAAGACGACCATCATGAATGTACCAGAGAGAGAGAAACAACTTTAATGGAACACCACATCAAGAAGTCGCAGGATAGAGGTTTACCTACCGCGGCTTCTCAAAAAGAAAAAAATTCTGTTCCCGAACTAAAAAGGAATGCATGCGAGGTGGCTTTTCTCTGTTCTGGAAGGGATGTATGTAAATGCACCGATGTTCACGCCAAGTCAAACGTCGGCCGGGTGTTCGTTCGCTTTTTGTAAGGTCTTCGTGACTTCCGTCGCTATCTTGTCCGCTCGGGAGACGACTTCGGCTTGGATGTGTGGGTCCGAGCTTCGGAGAAGCACAGCCCAAGGGGGATCCAGCGGGTCCCCTTCTCCTTCTCAAAGGTGAGCGACGAAGTCCCGTAGAGTAGGTGAGGGAGGGTCGAAGGGACATTCCCAAAACAAGTGGCCTTGGTCGGGCCAGTCCCCCCGTCGGCGGGGTCTGGTGGCGGGCAGCGAGCGCACCTCCCGTCGAAGACGGTGGGATAGATATGCCGCAGAAAGGCCGGGCAGGGGAGGGTATTTGTCTGCAGCTGTCTCCACCTCAGGGCCTGGAACTTGGTGAGACTTTTGTCGGGTGGTGGATACAGTCTGCGTTCTAGACGGTAGTGTTGCAAGATCTCTTAGAACACCGTCAGGCAGTCCTTGGACATCGAAAGGTGGTGGGACGCCGTTTCGTCGACGCCGCTAAGGGAGCTTGGCAGCGTGCCGGCCGGCATTCGGAGGGAAGTTGCTCGAGTTGCCGTTACATGTGCCGTTTTGTTCCCCTCGTAGGTCGAGTGAGCGGGGACCCACACCAGACGGTGTCTGGTGCGGTCGGAGCCGGGCTTGAAGGATCGAAGGATGCGTTCCGTTACCGCGCACACCCTGCCTCTGGCGAAATGGCGGACTGCCGTCTTGGAGTCGCTGGTGATCGTCGTTGAGAGGGGGCCCGCGTGGACCAGGGCCAGTGCAACGGCCGCCTCTTCCGCCACTGCAGTGGCTTTGGTGGTCACGGAGGCCTGGGCGACCGTGGATCCGTCGCTGTTTACCACGGCGATCGCGAAACAGGCGTTACGAGAGGCGCCGCCCGGATACGGTGCAGCGTCCACGTGAAGGACGCCAGAGTTGGTACGATGCTGCTTGTTGAGGGCGTCAGCTCGCGCCTTTCTCCGCTCCTCGTGATGTTGAGGGTGCATATTCCGCGGTACCGGGCGGACTTCCAACGCTTTCCTAACCGTCTTCGGAACGTCGACCGGGGCCTCTTGCAAAGGTTCCGGCTCGATCCCCAGCCTTTCCAGGACGGCGCGCCCGGTAGGCTTCTTGGAGAGACGCACGATTTGAGAGCTCCGGTGCGCCTCGACGAGTTCGGACACCGTGTTGTGTATTCCAAGTTGCATGAGGCGGTTCGTAGACGTGGCCATGGGGAGTCCGAGGGCCAACTTGTACACTTGTCTTATGATAGAATCGAGCTTCTTCTTGTCGGTTGTCGTGAGTCGCATGTAGGGTACCGTGTAGAGGACGCGGCTGACGACAAACGCGTGCACTATGCGGCAAACGTCGCCCTCCTTGACCCCGCCTCGCTTGTTGGCGATGCGTCTAATGAGACGAGCCGTGCTCTTGGCCGTCTTGCCAATTCGAAGAACGGCGTCTGCATTTGACGGATCTTTTCTGAGGTGCATGCCGAGGACTCTGACCGAGTCGCTTTCAGAGATGTGATTGCCGTTGACAAGAACCTGAACATGGTCCTGGAAAATGCGCTCGTGGTAGCCCCTCTTCACAAGGAGTGCCGACTTGGCATGGGAGCACTCGAGGCCGACGGATCTGGCATAGTCTACTACGACATCAGCGGCCGTCTGGAGCGCGCTTTGCACCTGTAATACGTGACCCTCAGTCCAAAGGGTAACGTCATCCGCGTAAAGCGAATGACGTAGGCCGGGGATAACGGTCAGCTTTTCTGGCAGATCCATCATTGCGAAGTTGAACAAGAGGGGTGAGAGTACTGCCCCTTGGGGAGTACCTCGTCCAACGCAGGCTCGAAAGGTCGGCGAGACATCCTCTCCCAGGCGAATCTCTGCAGTGCGTCCCGTGAGAAAGGACTTCAAGTACGCAAAGGTGCGGAGCCCGAGATGCAGGCGAGAAATCCGACTGAGAATGGCTTCGTGCTTCACGTTGTCAAACGCTTTCTGGAGGTCGAGGGCCAGCAAGGCTTGCATTCCCCTCTTCTTCTCGACGATGTCCTGTGAGAGTTGCAGGAACACGTCTTGGGTAGAGAGGTGAGCTCGGAAGCCGAACATGGTGCGCGGTAGAAGGTCGCGGTCTTCCACGTAGGCTTGGAGTCTGTTGAGAATGACGTGCTCGAGCAACTTGCCCAGGCAAGACGTAAGAGAAATCGGCCTAAGATTGGAGACCGAAAACTCTTTTCCGGGTTTCGGAATGAAAGCGACGACGGCGTGCTTCCAGGTACACTGTTAGCAAGTGCCGTGTATTTGGTGAATATTTGGGGTGAAAAACACGCTATTTACACAAATTACCATAAATTTACACGATGAGTAACGGATAATACGTTCAGATATCATGCGAGGTTGTAAAAAACGTGTTTTGGTTCGGTCATATACACGCATAACCGTGTAGCCGACCTCGATAACACGCATCGCCTCCGGCGACGACCGCGGCATTGCCGGCTATCGAAGCACCGGAATGCTTGGGGACACACTTAGAAAGGACCGTCGAGACAAATGCCGCGGAAAGAAACATGTCTCGGAAACAGATATGCACCAAAAGCAATTACGCCATGTCGCGGGACGTTGGCGAAACCCGCGCTTACCGTGGCTCGCCGCCATTTTCTGGTCGATGGCAATGCGGCTTCCCTCATGTCGCCCATGTTTGCATTTAGTTTAGGGCTCTTGATAATAGTTTCTTACACACCACAAATAAAGTCATGGGTCCAATTATTCGTTCAAAACAGTTAAAATGGATATAAAAAGCGTGTCTTCGATGTGAACACGTGACATTGCAGTTGGTTTCGTTTTTGCTTCAACCTTCAACTGCTTCAACTGCTTCAACTGCAAGCGATCTGGCCGATCTGGCCATGGCGCAACTGGCGCAAGCGCAACGTCGATGTACGGTGGAAGCAAGAGCCGGTTGGCTTTCGTTCTTTTTGTTTGACCGGAGAAATTTCTCGCAGCGGCTATTGTTTTGGTTTGACGGGACGCGAGAAGCTTCGCATAGAGCTTCGCAGTTTGTGAGCACATATTGAAGACGTGACCGGAGAAGTGCCCCTGTGATGTTCCCGGAAGACGGAAAGTACCATTCGTCGTGTGTGCTTTGAAAGCGAGGGGAGTCACCGGGTCCACGAGTGCGCAACCACAAGCCAAGGTTCACGACAGCGCTGCGTTCTTCGGCGATCTCGTTCTGTTTGGGGCAACACGGCGATGCGAGAAAGGGCCGAAACGTTCGTGGTGCGTGGTGCGGTGCTTGTAGGTAGAAACCCGCACTAACGCGGAGCTCATATTGGTTGTTGTGGGGTTGCGTTTGGCGGGTTTAGCCCCGTCGTCGTCAGCTGATCCGGTCCAGCTGGTCGGGGAGGACGCAGCGAGCGTTCTTAAAAGTAAATCTTCCTTCGTTTCGTTTCAAAATGTGGAAGATTCCCGACGCATACCGTGAGTAAAAGGCTGCGGACGTTTTCAACAAAATTACGTCGTTTTAATTGAACAAGGGACTTCGGATAGTTTCCCTAAATCTGCCGTTTCTATGCTTCGTGTCGTTAGACTGCATTTGCACAGCGACGTGTTCGCACAGCGACGCACACCGCTCGAGTAGATGATTCGGTCCCGCAAACGACCGGTTATACAGAATTTCAGGGAAACTTAAGTCACCACCGATGTTTTCCTGTAAATCTCGTGTGACTCGTGTGAGTTTGTTGCGCTCATCATGCGGTGTGAATAAACTAGGGCAAGATTTTCTACCTGCCCACAGATGCATGAACTGAGACCAATTTTTTACGTAGAGAACATAGTGGTTTTTCTTTACATTGGGAAGAGGCCCGAATTTGTCTCTTTTCCCTCTGGCACTGCCCCAAGTTTCAAGTTGCAGTTTCAGTAGACATACCTACTAACAGGTACAAACTGCTCTAAAGCAGGTAAAAGACTGGGAAGTCAGGACGGTGCGGACACCGTGTTTTGCGCTTCTCGCAAGGTGACTGATGCTTTTGCGAGGTATGCGGAATATGCAAACGATTTTGTTATGCCCTTCGTTTGCGTCTCCAGAAAAAAGAATAAGATTATTTACAAATTTAGGCGCAATCACAAGCCAAGATTTACGATAACAGTGCGTTCGCTTCGGTGGTCCGTGTAGTGGTATTATACGCTGCTTTCTGCAACACCGCGTCATGACGAAGAGCTGGAAAGGTCACGGTCTGTGCTGGGCTAGCGGTTGACAGAAACCCGCATCGCCCGCATCGGCACCGAGTGCTCTTGGGCTGTTGATGCTCGAGCCTTTCATACGCGGCTTGTCGCCAGCTGATCCTGCTGCTCGACGGTGAGGAAGTGGCGAGTGTGACCTCTGAAGTAAATGTAAATCCTCGTTCATCCAGTTATCCAGTGTCGAAGTGTGGAAGATGTCCAACGTGTACTGAGGGCGGGAACTACGAGCGTTTTGCCTTGCTTTTATAACCGAAACCAGAGCAGCGAGATAATTGCCTTGCGTACTCCAAAATGACGCAAGCAATATGTTTCAACAGGTCGAGTACGTCACCGCGGATGTAGGCGAGACTGTGCACTGTTTAAACGCTTGCAGTATCCACGAGTGCTACCAAAAAAAAGACGTCAACAGAGAAGGAGCTCGCGATTTTAGGATGATGCAGTGCCACGGGCTCGTGAATTTTCAATGTGGCTATATAGAAATATTTAAAAAAAAAAACAAAAAAAAAAAAACGCATCAGCGCCACATTAATGATCACGAATAACACCGGTCACAAACTCCCAAGCCTCACCGCTTCGCTCGACACCAACACGACATACGACAACAATCTGCATCAAACGCCCCAAAAGTGAAGGCGTCTGCTCCCGTACGCGTACTACAACTAGCGGAAGTGAAGTGTTGGGCGGATGTCCTTCACAATAATATATATAAAAAATGCCTTGCGCAAGTATAATTTCCATTGATTATTGAATACGTACTGATAAAATCCCAATCATTTGTTTTTCTATCTGATTCAAGCGAGTCGGACTGCTCATAACACTGGTCGAGCATGAAAATAACAAAAATTTGAACATTTTCATGGCCGGTTTAAGATTTATTGTTAGTACATCGCTGTTTTTCGCAAAGGACTAATTTTACAGATTTTGCCTCCATACTTTTTAAATGCAAACAGTTCTTACATACGGCTGTCCATTGTGCCGTGTTTTGTGTCTTCTTCTATAAATCGGTAACGGTCAGCGACCAAAGAGCTCACCCGTGTATGTCAAGCATATATACGCCGCGGGGAGAGTCCGTTGTTAGTAGGAAGTGTCGGGCGTAGTGTCGGTGTTGTGTTTGTGTATGTGTCGCTGCTGTGTGCTACGTGGTGCTCGTGTTGTCTGTGATGTATGTAGAGTAGCGTCTACTCGTGATAGTTCCCAGCGTATTAACCGACTCCTGCTTTTTTTTTTCATTGGTTGCTAGAAATCGCACTAGGGGCCGGTTGCACCAACGCCGCTTATCTTAACCCAAAGCGGCGCTTTTCTAAGCCGGCTTAGCGCCCTAAACCGAGCTTAGTTAAGCACGGGTTTAAATTCCGGTTGCACCAACGTTAAGCCGGCTTTACAGACGCGCCCCTAGCTAAACGCTGGATTTGCGTAGGGAATCTAGGGACAAACAGAGCAAACTAGGGAACGCTCAAAGCGACGAATACGATTGGCGGAGAGGAATCACGTGATGTAAACAAAAAAAAAAAAAAAAGAAAAACTGCCGTAGTAGTCGTCGTCGGCGTCTGCTTTTCGCTGTATTTCTTCGGTGAGCAACAAATTAAAGGCCTCCAAATTCAATCATTTTTTCGTTTAACTTTCAATAACAGAAGTCAAAGCTTCAAATAAACACGAATGCTCTTTACATCTTTGATTGTGTGTTTAATATCGGTTGATAACAGGATATTTTGACAGTGGTAGTAGTTTTCGTGCTCACATTTTGAGGCGAAGGAGCCATCGGGGGCCCCAAATCTCACCGAACGCGAGAAGGACACTCTACTCGCTACATCGCTAAAGACAAAACATCATGGATATAAGTAGGCAGGTAAGGTGACTACTAAAACTAAGTCAAGCCTGAGACCGATGAAGTTCAAAACAGTGACGAACTCGCCACGGCAGCTGCGAAAATGCCCGGAAACCTTCGAATAGAAGTCGTCGAGAGGTCAGGTCAAGAGTCCTTGCATCGACGGTACTCGTTGCTATCAGCAAGGTGACAGAACTGCACTGTACCGTCGTTGAACATCCGCTGCAGCCTCAAACGAACTTCAGTTTCACACTGTCGAGTTCAGAAAAAAAAAAAAAAAAAAACTCCCACTAGTACATTACATCGTGCCGATAAGAACGGTCGTCTCTTCGCATCACCTGCCCAGCCTGCCCCGATACAGCAATGAACGAATCTAACATAGTAGTCGTTACGATTTGTCGTCACCACGAATGAAAGATATAAAGCAAAATATTTCTAAAAAATCGCGATCACCAAAAAAGTTACGGAGGACACAACAAGGCGCAACTTTCAACTGATTTTTATTGAAAACGTGTTCCGGTATATAGTCTCAACCATCGTCACAATGACAACAAACGACAAAAGTAAAGGGAAAACACCATCACAGAGCACAACTCGGAAACAACAGTATCTCGTTCTCGGGAAACGAATGAAAGATATAAAGCAAAGTATATAAAAAAAATGCGATCACCAAAAAAGTTACAGTTATGGAACGATACAGTTTTCTGAAGCCAAGATTCTACTCGCGAGATAAGGAAAATTCACTGAAGATCGTCTCAAAACTCAGAAAACGAAAGAAATTGAATTTTCGCGGTTTTATTACTTAAAAGCGCCGCAATCTAATGCAAACGGCAGAGGTGTCGACAATCAGCTGATCGCCGAGATCATGTACTGCCACTATTCAACGCGCTGATCAGATTGAAGGATACGCGCTGCAAGTGTAAATAAACAAGGTGGTAAATAACAATACGTTACAGCTATGCAAAAATAAGTAAGTACATACGAATAAGCTCGTTGACAGAAGAACCAACGGGAATACAGACGTGAGCCCCACAGCTCCGTACGTTTCTCGGTTAGGGCTAACACGCCCTGAAAGTGGAGAGCCAACTTGAAAACAGGGGTCGATAAACACTTCACACGACAATATTTTGCATCCTTGTCACAATCGAAAGTCATTTTGTCGAGACTTTCACGCTGATGTAGCCTAAAACACTTTGCACAGCCGATTTCGTCCACCGCGTCGACCGCCACAAACCAGCCGCCATGTTTTTAATCCAGGATTAAGAAACAACCAGAAGCAAAGCGCCCAATGTTGGGCGCTTAAGTTAAGCGTAGTTTAGCGCTAGGTTTAGCGATAAGCGAGTTTGGTGCAACCGAACGAAACCGAAACTAAGCTTAAGTTCCCGGCTAAGCTCCGCTTTGCGCTAAGCGACGTTGGTGCAACCGGCCCTAGGTGGCGCAAGTTACCGCCCGATTACAAGAGTTCGCTTGAGCTATTTATCCATGTAAGTTCAATATTCGTTTTTTTTTTGTTTTTGTTTTTGTCTAGCGGTTTTGTCGTAGCTGCCGACGCCACCGACCGCCGACGATGCACGTAGGTACCTTTGCACGTAGCTACGTCCGCCGCTCGGAGACTGTTTACTGTGCATAAAAGACATCGAACGAGAACGAACGCGTCCTGTATGCTTTCAGTTCGGCTGAAAGGCGCGGCTGGCTGGGCTCGTCCCTCGCCTGTTCTCGGCTGCTGGCCGCCATGTTTCATAAGGAACACGTTGAACCGTGCTTCTCGGAAGGCAAACACGGTGTAGCGTGTTAACTTTACACAGCACCTCATGTGTAGACGAAAAACACAGATGGCTCCGTGTAAAACGAACACGTTTCGACGTGTCCGCTATGGGACAACGGTTTACACGTCTGGGCGTGTTATTTTTGCTAACAGTGTAGGGTGCACCGATCCCGTTCGCCACACCTCGTTGAAGAGGGCCGTTAGTGCCGTCACCGAACGGTCGTCCAAGTTCCGGAGCATCTTGTTCGTAATCCTGTCGGAGCCCGGCGCCGATCTCGCGCGTAGTTGTTCCATCGCGCTCCGAACCTCGGCCTCGATTATGTCATCGTCGAGCTCGGGGTTTGGTGACCCGGTGTACGAGAGGAAGGCCTCTTCATGCTCTGTGGAAGCAGGAATGTACACTCTCAAGAAAAAAGGGTGTCAAAAGGTGTATTCTTACACCCTTTGTCCCACATAATACACCCCAAAACTTCAATTTGACATACAGCGCCCTACAGTCGAAGAGACGGCCCGAAATTTTACGAGGGGCTTGATAGCCGTGTGGTACAACTTATTAAAATAGCTAATGTACGCTTTACTGAACACGAAAAAAAGAATCCGGGTTTTCTTGGCCCTACTATAAAAACTCGGTGTTTTCTCTATGTGGTCTTTGATACGTACTTTAGCTATTTAAAATGTTGTACCACACGGCTATCAAGCCCCTCGTAAAATTTCGGGCCCTCTGTTCGACTGTAAGGCACTGTACGTCGAATTGAAATTCTCGGGTGTATTATATGGGACAAAGGGTGTAAGAATACACCTTTTGACACCCTTTTTTCTTGAGAGTGTAGGTGTTACGAAGTTCCTCCATGAGGTCCGCCGTACTGCCCCCGTGTGAGTGAAGGACCTTGGAGAGGTCGGTCCGCTGCGTCGTTTTGGTGGTCGTGGGATCCATCAAATGTCTGAGCAGCGACCAAGTGTCCTTGCGATGGAGGTTACCGTTGAGACCGTCACACACCTGTCCCCATTGCTACCGATCTAGCTGGTCCGCATAAATCTCGATGTCTCTTTCCAGCCGAGCTATGCGCTTGCGGAGCTTTCCGTTCCGTCTCGCCTGTGCTTGCCACCTGGCCTGAAGACTGCGGTGGGCTTGCCACATGTGCTCGAGTTTGGAGTCGCTGACTCCCGAGGTCGAAGAGGCGTCGCTCTCGACGCTCACCAACTCCGCGCTCGATAGGAGATCGTCGGTCCAACCGCAGAGGTCTTCGATGGTGGTCGGAGCCGACGCATCCCTGTTGCGGCGAAAAGCGTCCCAATCCGTGACCAGGACTTTGCGTTTTGCGGGGGCCGAGATTCCCTCAAACGGCATGAGCATCTCGAGCACATAGTGGTCGCTGCCGAGGGAAAACCCGATGTTCCTCCACGACACTTCACCAATCATTCTCGTCATGGAGAGGTCGGGCGACGTACTTTTAGAGACGCTGTTCCCAGTGCGGGTGGGATAGCGGAAATCATTTAAGATAGTGTAGTCGTGCTCGTCTACACACTCCTGGAGGGACACGGCCTTAGGAAGAGTGTGTAGGTGCCCCCATTCAGCGTGGTTGGCATTGAAGTCGCCCACGACGAGCAGGGGGGTGTCTTTGGCGACGCGGAGAACTTCTGCGAGGATACTAGCCACAGCCTTCGATTGATCCTTCGGGGGGCTGTAAACGTTGAGTAGAAAGACGCGGCGCTGCTCTTTGCGCCTGGGCAGAAGTTCGAGCAGAATGTGCGGCACGTTGTCAACTACGGGTTCGTGTTGTATCGTGGGTATGCCTCTTCGGACGAAAGTATGAACAGGTTTCGATGCGCGCGGCCCTCTCACTGCTGCCTCGACGGGGACCTCGAAGCGAACGTAACCCGACAAATGGACGCCATCGTGCGATTTTTGGAAGGCGAGAACATCAGGCATGTGCTCGGCGTTGCGAATATGGAGCTGCAGGTTTCCCCTCTTGCGACTGAGACCCCTGCAGTTCCACTGCCACACTCGCAGGGGTTGCTGCTGCCGTTGCCGGCGCCTAGTCATGTTGGAGCTGGAGTTTGCGTAGCTGTTCCTGGATAAGCGGGAGTGCTTGCAGGATCTGTGGTATCTGCTGTTGCATTTGGAGCATCTGTTGCTGCATTTGCTGCTGGGTGTGCCGGATTTCCTCGATCGCCTGTTCGAGAGCGGTCTGCCGGGATTCCATGCGTTGTGTGAATGCTTCCTGACGAGCTTCCAGTCGCTGTTCGAGGGCGAGGACAGTCGCAGAGCTGACCACGCTGCAGGTGTCATCGTCTATTTCGATATCTCTCTCTGTTAGTGGAGGTGGCGCAGCCTTGGAGGCCTGGCGCTTGCGAGGTTTCTTTCGGGGACCGGCCCCGGTTCCAAGAGCGGTTCCTGTACTACGTGGGTAGGTGACGTTTTGGGGTTAAGCGGCGTATCTTAAAGGTTGGTTGCGGGTGGCGTTCGGGGCGGAGGCCGCAGGAGCGTAGTTTGCGCTGAAGTGGTCGGTTTGGGGACGCACACTCCCGTTAGTTGTTGTTGAAGGTCGGAGATCTGCCGTCGTAGTTCCTTGACCAGCGCGGACTCAGCACCAGCCGCAGATGCAGATGCCCAAGCCGCCCTGTCTTCCTTGGGCTTGCGATTCTTCGAGACACTTCGATTCCTGGAAGCGCTTCGGCCTCTGCCCTCCAGGGGAGGGAAAGAGACCGAGCGGCTGCGTGCTCGGTAACCTCGCTGTCCGCCATTGCTGTCTCGCGAGCGGGACCTGCGGGACCGCCGTCGTTGCTTGTCAGGCTCCGTCGGCGCTGGTCTGCGACCTTCAGGGCGGCGAACATAGCGATGACAGCATTCTTTGGAGGCCGTGATGTGCCTGCCCCCGCAGATGGCGCACAGGGGCTGGCACTCGTAGTGCGAGCCATCTTCGTTTTGCGACGGGTGTTGGGCTCCGCAGCGGTGGCATCTGCTCTGGGGTGGCATGGGACACACGTCGGCCCGGTGACCAGTTCGTCTACAGTTGACGCAGGCCTCGATTCTATCTCTGTACGGGAAACAGGAGAGAGTGAACCCATTGAAGCAGAGGTATGTCGGGATCCTCTTGCCTCATATGGTAACCAGTAGCGCTCGTGACTTGCCCATCCGTCGTGCTGCGAGTACCTGCCAGTGCGGGTTCTGCTCTATGCAGTCGAGCAGGATGTCTTTTGCATCCTCGGTTCCTTCGAAGGAGAGGGCCTTCGGTACGACTATTCGCGTCGAGCCGTTTGGAGTGGCCATGTGAGTCGTGACCTCGTGCGTCTTACCGCCGATCACCAGTGACCGAATTTGCAGGTAGGCTAGCTGCCTGTCCTCGTCCGGCGTGCTGACCGTGATCGTGTTACTGCGCGGGTTGATGCGAAACTTGTCGAGAGAGCAGACTTCGCGCGGCGACAGGCCGAGCTGCGAGACAACGGCTGACAGGACGTCGGCTGCAGAAACTTGGGAAAAGTCGAGTCCCCGGGGTCAGAACGTGACTTTAAACCCCATAGGAAGAGGAGGAAGAGGGATCGTCCTCTTACCCTTCCGTCTCTTGGCAGGGGTGGACCGCTTCTTGATGGCAGGAGCCGAGGCAGCGTCGCCATCCTGTTTCTTCGGTACGGAGGCTTCGTTCTTCGTAGCCCGGGCCGCCATGGATTCTTCCACGGTGCGGTTAATATTACCGCAGACGATCGCCGTCCATCCTTCATCGGTAGGCTGGCGCTTGGTGATCTCAGAGCTCGCAGTACCACTCATCGGAGCTGTATCCATAGGCACCCGGTGGAAGGGGGCGCACGAACGCCGCCGACGCTTTCCCGGTGCATGGGAAGTAGGCTTAGCTCCCTCCCGCACCGTGCAGGAAGAAGGTTTGGGCGAAACAGTCCAAAACCACGCCTACATCGTGCACAAAAGGGTCCACAGGGTACGCTCACCGTGCCGAAAAGACCGGTAGCAAGAAAAAGCTCGAAGAAACCAAAGAAAAGGTCAAAAAGGGGCTAAAAAGCGGGAGCTCGTTCGCGACGCGTCCACTCTGATCGGCCGCTTTTCTGCGCGTACCAAAGTTGACCTTTTGGAGCGTTGCAGAGGCTGGGCGACAGCGTGCTGAAGACACGTCTCCTGCTTGTTCGCCGTCATTTGCAGAAAACTTTTTTTCAAAACCTTGTGTAAAAGGTTGTAGTTGCCTTTGATAACATGTGGAATCATTTTTTTTTTTTTTTTTTTTTTAGAAAAGCGCAGCACCGCAGAGAAAAAGGCGCAACTCGTCGAACTAAATTCTCGTCATGCCGAAGTGTTGCGTCTCTCTGCCTTCGCACGCTTGGGTATCGGTCAAGAATCGACGCCGTGTGCATGTGCTTCGCGAGTGCAACGTGGGTGAAGACGCATGTGCCTCTGGAGCAGCGTTCCACTTCACTTTGACGAGTGTATTCGTAACTTGCAGCATTCGCAGTCAAGAAACAAGCTTGGTCCAGTGGCGACGGAAGAAAGTGGAGGTGAGTACGGCGGTTCCGAGGGCAAAAGATTACACCTCACCACATGGGCCGCATTTCGATCGCGCAGTTTTATATTTTGTGTTCGAAAACCTTCCTTGTCCCACAGTTTTGGTCTATTTGTGCGTCCATGGTTATAGTGCATAATAGCAACCGTTGATTTTGTTTCCTTTATTGATAGAAACTCGCCGGAACAACGGGACGATTCAGAACTCCGTGGCTGATATATGATGCAAATACGCGTTGCACACCTTCAAAACATTGCCACGGCGGCGTCGGTTCTTGATAGGTATCTAAATTTGCGAAGGCACGAAGACGCAGCACTTCAGTGTGGCAAGTAAGTTTGGATCACGCCGCGAGACCGGCGAGACTTGCGTTCGACGATTAGGCCCTTTTTCTGCGGTGCTGCGCTTTCGTACAAATGTTCACACGTTTTCAAAGGCAAGTACGACCATTTAGGCAATGTTAAAAAAAAAGAAAAAACGATTCGGTGAATGGCGGCGAACGAGCAGAAAACGTGCCTTCAGTACGCTGCCACCCAGCGTCAGCAACGCTCTAAGAGGTTGCCTTTGGTAAATGCAAGATAGCCGTACGCTGTCTACATTCGCGGAGCGGGGAAGCGACGCCGAGCGGCAAAGCTGCTATTTTGCAGTATGCAAAAGCCCCTAGCTATTCCGGTGAACTCTGGGAGCAGGAGACTGTCAACGAGTAGTTTCGGTTTCGCTAGGTTGTCTGCTAATAGGGAGTTTTACTAGGTTAGAAAACATGATTGCGCTTTGAAGACAGGGACATAGGAAGAACAGACACCATGCACAGAGCGCTCTGTGGTGTATGTTCTTCCTATGTCCCTGTCTTCAAAGCGCAACCATGTTCCCAACAATCAGCACTTGTCACTTTTAGTAGACCGTGTTTCCCCCTCCGCTAAGCCTCCGCTACGAAGAAACCGCCATCGCGCCTGCGCGCCGATGGCGTTGGCTGTAGAGTTCCGGGTAGCGGAGGGGCTTAGCGGAGGGGGAAATATTAGGGAGTTTTCGTAGATCATTTTCGCCGTCCCGCAAGGCCCTCCGCAACCCGCTACGATAGCGGGAACTCCACAGTCAAGGCTATCGGCGCGCAGGCGCAGTAGCAACTTCTTCGTTGCGGAACGCTTAGCGGAGGGGGCAGCGCGGTCTACGAAAACTCCCTACAGTCTACTAAAACTCGCTATTGTCTCCGTACCATCATTGCTCACGTCGTCGTGTATTCTTCCACACCTACGCGTGATGCATTAAGTACCTTTTTCTTCTCGTCGCTACATATCAGAAGAGAGAGCGAATAACCAAACAATTACGATGTTGCTGTTACGGGGAGCGAGCGAAAACGCCACAACGGCGAAGCCAAGTGAACGCAGATCGACCTACGCCGAATGCCGTGCCAGCTCACTGCGTGCATTTCGTGGTTGGCACCCTCGAGAACATCCACTGAGACTATACCCGTTTTCAACTCAAGAACCAAAGTAAAAAAAGTCCGGCTCCTTGCGGAGCATTACGAAGTTCCGCCTTTATGTGGAAAATTAAGATATATGCACGTGCATTTTAAATTGGATATATGTTATCATATCACGACGTACAAGTTCCAAACACCAAAAGCACATCTTTTTTCCTCCGACAATCAAATCTCGTAAGAACTACTTAGCGGCGCGTATGAACAATGCGCAAAACTTTTTTTTTTTTTTTTCTTGAGCTAAAAACGGGTATAGTACTCCAGTTTTATAATACAGTACCCTCGCTTCGGTGATCGCATTTTCAGTCGGGCTAACGCGATACATGACCAACCTCGCTGTACGATAATCCGTTCAAGGCGGTCTTGGGTAAGTTACGTTTTAAAAAGTAATTAATTACAGTTACAGATAGTTTGTCAGAAATGTATTTAAGTTAGTTGCAGTTACTTAAAAATAAAAGTAACGCGTTACAGTTACAGTTACCTCGTCCTAGTAACTTAATTCTTTTCAAAATAATTTCGTTTTTTTTTTATATTTGAAGACATTGATGTTAACACAAAATGACTATGATTTATCTTTACCTGGAACTCTCAGACAACTTTCATTTCACTTTATGGGATATAAAATATTATCGTCGCACGACACAAGCTCTTGTTTGTCGTTAAATAGTACACCGTTAGGTGTCTACGGGTCGCGTGTTTCCGCTAGGTGGCTCTGTCGCTTGGCAGAAGGGGTGGGGGCGTTCGATGAAGCTGCAAAAGGTGAAGACGGGACGATAGAGTCACGCACAAAAAGATTAAATTAAAGCAAATGCTATATGCTCTTTCCGCGCGATCAAAAAAAAAAGTAAAAACAAAAAAGAAGTAGAAACATTATGCTCTCTGCTTCGGCACTTTGCTCCGACGAAAAAAAATTTCAGTCCTTGAGTTCCAGCTGTAGTGTTCACAAAATAGATTTTTTTTTTTTTTTGTGAAAAGTATATGTATGTATTTTTGCAGATACTTTTAAGTTACTTTTAAAAAAAGAACATTTAACTTATTGTTACAGTTACTTAAAAAAAAGTATCAAGTTAAGTTAGAAGTCACAAAAAAAAAAAACTAGTTACAGTATCGCGATACTACCCATGATTGGTTCAAGCGCAAACATGCACCTCTTGCTGCGTCGGTGAGAGGAAATTGGCCACGGGAATGATCACAACATAGTCGCGGTGTTTGTGTGCCTATATTGTTGAATGTGCAAGTTCCTTAGACATGCATCTTTTAACCCCAACACTTTGTGTTTCATGAAGTTTGCGATTATAGGATAGTTATCGGCACTTTTTTCCTGTCATGCGACCTCACTCTTGTTAGGGTCGCGCTCGTACTTTTGCCGAGGTGTCACTGACCAAAGCTGTTTTCCTGCAGAGCATTACTCCTCGATTTCCTTTGTTGCAATGTGTTCATGCGAGTGTGGCTTGGTTGGGCTTATGGGATTAGGGTTGCAGCTTCAGCTAATAAATTTGCATCTTTAGAGAGTAACTGATGTTTGTTTTTTTTTACGAGCCATTTTGTGATATTCAGCAGTAAACACCCATCCTGCTCACAGCCTCTCATTTGTGGTAATCCAATATTTTCGCCCGACAACACAATAAAACGTCGCCACAAAAAAAAGAAAGAAGAAGAAAAGACAAACTTAATCTTAAAAGCGGTAGAACTACTGCTTTATTCGGGAAGTGAGTAAAATATGGCCCATCGGTGTTCGAAGCAAGCTGGGTGTAGCGCGACATCGTGCTTACCGAACCGAGCACCAAATTGCACATGGCGCAGCTTCCACGAAACTTCACGCATTTTGCGGCTCACTTTCCCGGTACTCTGTTCGTAGCCCCCAGAAAATTGCTACGCTCCACCTACCCGAGGCGTGAAACGAAGGTCGCAATTGCTACTCCGGGAGCCTGCCACAGAACGCGTTAAGATTCGAGCCAGTAGCGGTTTTAGAACAACACTGGGAGTATTGTGTTGGGCAACACGGAAAGCAAGCGGGAACGAATTTATTGAACGCGGACCGTCGGGACGAAAAACACCGCCAATGTCAGAGCGAGGGTGCAGTTTAGTAGACCTTGTTTGTTCTTGAGATATCTGATGCCGAAACCGTTCAATTGTTTTCTTGCCTTTTATTACTGCCTCCGAAAAGTGTGTCAGTTTTTTAGAGACACGTTTAGTTATATTTCGGTTTTCAAGTGATGCCCGATTCACACTGTGCGATTTTCCTTGCAATTTCACAGGGTCAACGTCGTTTGGGCGACAAAATAAAAACAAAAAACAAAACAAAAAAGACGTCGCATTCTTTAAATTACGAGTAAACTCGCACCATATGAATCAGACTTACAGGCGAAAACAGATGTGTAAAAACCATAAAAAACCTCAAGAATATTTAAACAAAAAAAAATAGTTCCACACTATGTTAAAAAAAAAAACCCGGGCTGGTGTTTCTCGCGCAGAAATTTCATACATCCTTTTAACGAAACCATATTTTTATTTACCGGCAATTACTGTCCTAATATCGCAGAGTTAGCAGAGAACTATTTACGCGTGTTCTCAATTTCGTGCTATTTTTGTTTATTTTTCGCACGTGTTCCAGCATTAAGTTGTGTTGTCTTATGCACTCTCTCGCGCATTTTAAACGGTTGTTCTATTGCCAGCTGAAACATAGTTATATAATGCCCGTTGACACTACTCATGTCCATGACTATTTGCTGGATCGCGTTTGCCCGCTCCTCGAATGCGGCCCCGGTCTGCCATCTTTTTGGTGGAATTATATTATCTCTAACCACACCATAGTAGTTTGGTGGCGCAATCTACCGCCCGTTAGATAGAGTACACGTTTTCCACCTACAGCTGAAGGGTCGCGGGCCGACTTCGTGAAAACCTTGGGAAGAAATAAATATTGTTCAAAGAACGTATCTCTGCGCGTCAGAATAGCCACAAAACACTGAATACTGAACGATGGTAAGTTCATGTCTTTTCGCGATCGTGGCGTTTAGAACAGCGCGCCGCACAACATGACGGCATAATTGACCTTCCTCCGTAACATCCACTGAGTTTCAAGAATCTGCTTGATCGAACAACTTCAATCAAACACGAAATATCACCCATGGTACAGTGTACTAGACCCGCGGCTATTTTTATGGCAACCCGCCGCCACAGCGCTGTCCACCATGTTACTATGATAACTAGAGATAATATCTCTACCCAAAAGATGGGCCGACTATGGCCACATTAGTGTGCATTGGCCGAGCTGGGCAAACACGATCTAGCAAATACTCAAAGATATCAGTCGTTCACACTGTCAAAATGAAAATTGTAGGTGCTGGCGGTTACTACGGGCTCGATCGATGTACTCCTATATTGACACCCTAAAGGTCGTAATATTTTTTATCTAAAATGATGCAAATTGTAGTCATAAACACGCAAAAAATACCATAACGCAAAAAAAAAAAAAAAAAAATACACACGCGCGCGGGTTTGCTTATTTTTTTCTTTTGTTTTGTTTTATTTGTGACGTAATCGATTATGACGTTTAAAAGCTTCGTAGGCCACATTTCTATAATATTTAATAACGGCACTTGTAAAACATCTTTTTTTTCTTTTTTAACGCAATTGCGAACGCACCACGCCCCTTCTTTCAAAATATCAAAAATCGAAAACCGGAAGGGAGGTCGTTCCTGCTTTTTATCCTCCCTCGGACAATAAGGCGGCGCCCGGCAACTGGGTTTTCCCGTCTGTGCACCGCAGCTTCGGTTGTGACTCTGCCGTGGCAGCCTTTCACGCAGCACCGGCGTGACAAGGCCCATCACGTCGCTCCCAATAGTCCACTGCGCGTCCCCTTCGGCCTCGCGCCATTTCAAAGAATCGGAGATCGCTGACAGGGTCCTAAAAGAACTTCGAACTCGTAAATGAAGCGTCGTCTGCGCACAGCGATTGGCGGCACGCACCGAGTAGCGCGGTGGATCGCGGGGCGCGGGAGAACACGTCACTTCCGATCGGGACGGTTCAGAGGCGCGAGAGAAACTCGAGTTACAGAACTACTCGATCTTTGACGGTACTGCACTGGCATGGGTTTCGAGGGAACTTCAAATTCGGCTTTTGGAAATGGATTTTTTTTTCTTTTTTACTTCACAAATACTGAGTTTCTACGTTTCGCATTTTAAGGCTACTGTACAGCCATCGTTTTCAATAATTTCGGATAATAAAGATAAAAAAAAGGACATGATTTTGACCTGTCAGTGCCCTTTAAGCGAAAATTTCAGTTTTCCGCATTATTCATGCGCTGTGTTAAGTAGTTCAGGCATCATTTGGTCGTTAAAAAAAGAAACGATGCTTTTAGCGTTTGAGACGCGTACACAGTGATAAAATAACATAAAGATAATCCAGGATGCACCTACCTATATCTTGCTTCAAGGTATGAAGGTGGAAATTATGAACGCTGCACGACGAGCCGGACTTTTTTTACTACGGTTCTTGAGGTTCTTGGAGGTGAATACGAATATAATTAGCAGTAGCGGACATAAAAAAAAAAAATGTATATATATATATATATATATTATGAATCGTTTCACGCAACTTTCGCTGTGTTTGTTTGTTTGTTTGTTTTTTTCTCGCGCACTCAGAATGGAAGAATACCTAAGTTCCCTTTCTACGAATCGAATAATTCCAAAAATAGTTTCTTTCTAATGGCGATTCCCAATCGCCGTTTTTGGAGCAATGGCCTAAATTTTCGCCGGAGCACGCCAGCGTTCGTGCGGAGACGTTTTGCCTCCGAATCCACCAGGCGAAGATGGCCTCGCCTCCGACGATGGTCGGAGAAGGGGCGAACGCCTCTCTCCCGGAAAACAGACGCTCTCACGTTCTCCCAGCATCTGCTCTACGTAAACCACAGTCTAATCAAACGTAAATTAAAAATATTTAGTGAGCCAAGACGGCTTATAAATGACCGGGCTGTCAACGCAAATGCTCCGCTCACATTGAATATTTTTAAGCGATAAATTTATTTTCGCCGGCTATCTAAAAGAAAAGAAATCAACCTCGCAATTAAAATTCGGGCAATCACGAAAGCAAGCAAAGAGAGTGAATGAATAGTGTCCAGTAATATTTATTGACGCGATCAGAGTGGTCAGAGCCATTGATAGCAATTTTTAATCATTCAGATCGACCTTGATCCACGCTGCACGAAACGTGTGGGTCTCCGATCCGCGTTATCACTTTTACATTCGAGGTGGCTGTTGTGAAAACACAAAACCACTCGATACACTGGTAAGATCAGGGTGGCCAGATGCGGCCGAGTGATTAACCAAATAGTCGTCTCCAACCAAGCACAAAAAAGTGACGTGACCTTCGTGAAGAAGCCCAAAATAAGCGGAAGTTCAATAAATGTACGCATTCTTGAAAATAGTTTATTAATAATAAAATCAGAAAGAGAACTGGCTCAAATACGAAGGCGAACTCGCTCAAATACAAAGTCAGCGTGCCATGCCACCACCCGCCGGATAGTGGCATGGCACGCTGAGTAACCTGCTATTGAGCCTCCCTATAAAATTCCAGCTTGAGCTCCAGTTCTGGTATCGTCCTTGGAGGCGACGAGTTGGTGAAGGCCATGCTGGTCAAACGTGCACTGGACTGTGGCCAAGAGTTCGTCACGTGTTTTTTTTTTTTTTTTTTGACATGTGCTGAATGAGGTCGGCATGATGAGCGCGGATCTCGCATTTGCACGCTGCTTTTTTATCGTCTCCGGTGACTGGTCTTTTGCCGGAGACGATAAAAATCTCTCAAAATATCTTTTGCCATACTTCGACAACTTCGAAGCCATTTTGCGCAAAATACAATGGCAAGACACGACGACCCCGACTGCCGACAGGCAAGATGGGCAAAACGCTAAAACATTTGTGAATGGATAGTAATTGTTTTTGTACTTTGTGACGCACGGTAGCTTGCGCCACCTAACCGCGGCGACAAACGGTCATGCTGTTTTTAGCGTTTTTAACGACAAACGCGCTGTCAATGTGCATGACGAACCATAAAATAACATTATTTGCGACAAAAAGAAAAGCGCAAATAAGCCCAAAAAACACGACAAGCGACTGGAAAAATCCACCAGCGACTCGGTGAAAAAAGAAGCCTAAATCCGCTTATAATAAGCGGAACTGGCCACCCTGGCGAAAAACATAAAAACATGAGCGACGTTCTCTTTCTGGGTTAGATCTAAACGCTCTGCCAGCGAGTGGAGAGCAACCTAGGAGATGCAGAAAACAATTAGCTGTCTCTGGCATTTCACAAAGGCGTTCTAAATGCCTAGCCTCTTTGCGCTCCTCCTTTTGCGGGCACGGTAAGGAGGCCTTTGAAAAACACTTTGCAAGGGTTTTCTGAATGTACAGGGTATTGTTATTGGGCTTTACACATTTGTTTCTAAAAGAATCCGTGAAAACTCTGCCAATGTGGTCAGCGGATGTGATTTATTCTCAACTTTCAGCGATGGTGTCACTGCGGTGTGTGGATGGCGCTCCTTAGCTCCTGGATGATCGGCTTCACAATGAAGATTTGCTGACTTACACCTTCCTGACGTACAAGTACGGTAAGGCTCTGATATCGCTCGCATTTAACAAGATTAGACCTAATTTCGCGCCGCAAATCTGACTTCCTACCGCTGTTTTAGGGCGCTCATAGTGCGACTCCTACAAAATGGACGTCACCTAGCAGTTGTGGCGGCAGGTTCGCTCCCAAGCCTTCTCGAGCGAATCCAACATTCAGTGTCTAGAGATCGAGACACGAAGCCGTGAAAGTAGGTTCAAAGACTTGCGATGAAAATCGCCAGTAGGGGCTAATCTTCATGAACAGTCTTCATGAACATGAACATGAATTCCAAATTCTTTTCTAAAGCGATATGCAGAGTGGACGGCAATGTATCTGCACTTAATTTTTAATAAGTCGATTATGACTAGCACTGTACCCTATGACTGGAAACTCAGTAAGATAATTCCAATACTGAAAAGTGGAGATGCTATGTCAGTATGCAATTATAGACCTATCGCGCTAACGTCTAAATCGTGCAAAGTTCTTGAGCATATCGTTCCTAAACATATCCGGCAATTTCTTTTATCGAATAACGTTCTCAGCCAGTACCAGCACGGTTTCCGCAAGGGGCTGTCAACGGTCACGCAACTAGTAGAAACCATGCATTATTTTTGTGAGGTATCGGATCGTAAGGGACAAACAGACATCATATTTTTAGACTTTAAGAAGGCGTTCGACAAAGTTAATCATAGAAAGCTCTTAATTAAATTGATTTCCATCTTGGGAGATAATAAGATTGTTCGGTGGATTGAGGCCTTTCTAAATGATCGTCGACAGTTTGTAAGTATTGATGGGGTTAGCTCGGACGAATGTGATGTGAACTCGGGTGTTCCACAGGGTTCTGTCCTGGGTCCCCTGCTGTTTTTGGTTTTTGTTAATGACCTTATCCAAGATTCACCTGTAAAAGCCAGATTATTTGCCGACGATTGTATTATTTATACTGAAGTGACGTCCATTAATGATCAAATTATGCTAAATGAATATTTGTCTCAGATCAATGAATGGTGTGTTAAGTGGCAAATGTCGATAAACTTAGACAAGACAGTATGTATGACGATCACTCATAAACGACAGCCGTTAGAGTATATGTATATGCTGCAAGGAAAAGCCTTAAGCCGAGTGTCAGAGTTTAGATACCTTGGTCTTACAATGGCCTCAAACCTAAGTTGGACTCCGCACGTTAGCAATATAATCGGAAAAGCTAACAAAAGATTAGGGTACATCAGGCGCACTCTTAAACTCGCTTCCCCAGAAACAAAACTCACAGCATACAAGATGCTAATAAGGCCTTTATTAGAATACGCATGTGAAGTCTGGGACCCGCATGTTAAATATCTTATATCAAATCTGGAGCAAGTTCAACGGCGTGCGTTACGTTTTGTTTTTTCTAGCTATAGACGGCTGGACTCTGTGTCACCTCTTTATAAAAGGGCAAATCTACCCCTCCTTCAGGTGCGGAGGAGGCAGAAGCGGCTTAACCTTTTTTATAACATAATGAATAACTTGGTTCTAGTAAATAAGCAACAGTATATTAAGGAGAGCATGTCGCGTATAACCCGCAGCAAGCATGCTCGGTATGTGGAAGGGCGGAAGTTTTCTAAGGACTGTTTTAGGTATTTGTTCTTCTTACAAACAGCGCGAGAATGGAACAAGCTACCCGCACATGTTGTTACCGCTGAAACTCGAGAAGAGTTTAGTTCCCTTATTTCAGAGATTTCTGACAGCAGTACCTAGAGTTGTCATTTCATCATTGTGTTAAATTCGTGTTATTAATCTGTGCATTTTGAGGGTGTGTATTTCTTTTTTTTGTGTTGTAAAAAATCTACTCCTATCTTGGTCCTGTGTAGGACCGATAGTATTTCAAATAAATAAATAAATAAATAATTACCTAAAATTTGTTAGGCTACTGTTTAATGAGTAAATATAAACTTCTGGTTACAATCGCAAATACAAAGCCCCCTATACTATGTTTCCCTTGCCGTATAATTCACTTGCAAGACCGCATTAGCGTAGCTTATACCGCCCCTTTAGAAGTCTGTAAAGCTTAAAAACACCCTGTATAAAGCCGTCACAGTCCACACAACAGTGACATCACACCACGTTATGGTGTCCCATCACATTATGTCACACAACGTCACTATGTCACGTTGCAGTGTCACCCGACGTCACAGCGGCAAGTGACGTGACGTCACGACGTCTGGTAATGGTGTTTCATGACGTCACGTAACCACTTGACGTGGTGTAAGATCATGTGACTCTGTGGCGTCACAGTGTCACGTGACTCTAGGGAATCACGTGACGTGGTGATGTCATGTGAAGTCCGGGTGTCGCGTGGCGTCACAATGTCGCGAGGCTCATAATGTCACGTCATAACAAAAGCAGCGGGAAATCGTTCTACCTTAAAATGACGTCTATAAAAAAAGAAATCATGTCACTTATGCGTTCCACTACCTTTGTGTTGTCATGAGGGGCAAGTTGGAGAGAGAGGTCATGGAAGCGGCGCGTATACTTGTCTGTGAACCAGATCACTGCATTAGTGTCACGTCAGTGCATCTGACCAACAGGGAATTGCGATGTCTCAATTGTGACCGTCCTTAGTATACTGTCACATGCGATCTGTAAATGACTAATTTGTGTCCTGAACGCAGTGTGCACGTGGTGCGAACGTGGAGTGTACGCAGCGCATGATCTTTTCGTTTTCTCGTGCCGCTGTCAGAATTTTTATTATTTATTTTGGTCACGCGTTTCGCAACGTGCTTCTAGTGCCGCTATATGAGTTTCTTTTCCTGCATTCTCATATTTTTCAAAGTTTCTTTCTTTATTAGAATTTATCTCTTTGGAAAGAGAAAAAAGAGTTTGTGCTTGCGCGTGCCACTGTGCGCGCGTGGACGTTCTAGTAAACCTTTCGTTGTTAGTCAGCGTAACTCCTGTGTCCTTCTACTTTGTGTCCCGTCCTTTTTGCGTTGTTTCCCATTATGTCGTTCAACCAACCAGCCCAGCAAGCTATCCTGTTACAAATAAGTGCATTGTTTTCAGCCTATGAAGGAAGTTTGAAATCTTTTAACTGGCAAAGCGGAATGAAATATTTGAAAAGATCATTTTTGCGACCGCTATACAACTTCGCGCGTGTGCTTGCTTCACAATTTGCGACGCGAACCGTCCGATGCTAATTTTGAGGCAGAAAAAGAAATATAAATAAACTTACCGATAATATATGTACAGGTGCAACTCTTTCTATGATTTTTATCTCTCGTTATGCGACGAACACGCAACCACACTAAAAAAAAAAGAAAGTATTTTGTGATGGCGTTAGGTGCAGAGCTAAAAATTTGTCACCTATCCGCACGACCAGACAGGGAAGTAGCGGCGGATGACCCAGGGTGACATTGGTCGTGAAAGCAGCGCACGCTTCCCTCTCCGCGGAGCGTAACGGCGTACCCCATCTAAACGGGGCGACCTCCATTTTCTCGAGCAAACGTCATGCACCGCCGAGCAATGGCGCTCCTATGGTCCGTTCACCCCGTCGCTGACAGTGCGGGGTAAACTACTTGCTGGCCAGACCAATCAGCAGCCCCCTTTCTATCGCTCGACTCCGCTCTCTGCACGTGGTTATGGGCAGAAGCCTAATCCCGTGGCACAAGATTGGCGTACGACCGGTGCAACAAATACTAAGTTTCCACCATACTGTCATCTTAAGAGCTAAGAGCGATGCAGTCAATCGCCGTCCCAGTGCTGCCACCACGGCCACTGCCTCATCCACCGCTCTCTAGATGCGCCACCCCCAACAAAGGAAGAGAGATGCGGATTCCAATGAAAGGCTAACCTTATCCCCCCTTGCCTCTCTTCGCGTGCTCATGTTGTTGCTCCTGCTCCGAATTCGTTTCTATTTACAAAAGCAGAAAAACCATGAATCCACGCCGCCGCCGTCTGCCAAGAGTTTTGGACAATGCTTCCGCGTCTGCTGATCCGTGGGTTCGTCCAGCTTCCCTGTAGGAAACCTTGCTGTTCCAGGAAAGCAACTACTGGAGGCTTCACACTTTGTTGATCCCGGCTCTGACGTGATCCGATTCTTCGGCAAAAGGAAAGAGCGGTCGAGGGGGGAAAGGGGCGAACGCGCATTTTATAAAAGGAGGGACCACGGTCATCCCACAGAACAAAAGGGCTACCTGTGGGACAAGCCACCAAAAAAGTTGTTGCACGCTCCTGGGGACCGCGGAAGCCAAGTAAGGTCAAGTTCAGATGCGTTTAAATATTTCAGGAATCAATATTAGCCTGAAACGATGTATATTGATTACCATACCTTTTCAATATTTAACAATGCCAATTTGTTGAACCTTACAGCGCTATCTTTGTAGATGACGCCGCGTTGCTTAGTCATTTAAAAGAGTTCTTCTAACAGTTATATACAAAAACGAAGTAGTAGTAGAAAATACGTTACGAGTTATCTATCCGATTGTTTCCCCAATTCTAAACTTAAAATTACCACCTCGTTTTTTGTTGTTGTTGTTTTCTTTTTGCGTGAGCTACCCCCTTGAGAACGAAAACTGTAGTTTTACCTTTTTTTAAACAATTAAAGAAGAAAAGTAGTTTTGAGAGTTCAACTTTGCATATACTTCCGGATCAAAATCTCCGCATTAGTATGGAAGAGTTGATTATAAACACAACAAATTCATTAATTTCACAATTGTCAGATTTCTATAAAGCACAACGAGCAGAGCGAGTTGAGAATAGTGTCAATGTGGTAGCTATGTTGGCAGCAGAAGCTCGTGCCGTCCCCTTGAATGAAGCATGTATCGAACCTCACGGCTCCAATTAGCTCACAGTCCGCAGAGCGCACCATCTAATCCATTCATTGTAAAGGCGAAGCTATACCGCGAGGTCCCAGCGCCCACACTGCACTCGTGCCGCTTGTTTGGCAATAGTGTGTAGGCACCGACAAGCTGTGAACGACAGGGAGGAGCTTCAGCTGTCGCCCTCCTCCAACACACGCTTCCTATACCTCGATAGCGTTTCGGCGTCTCGCAAGCCTTGAGAGTGCACGTGCAGCCAAAGCACGGTGGAAGGCGACGAGCGCGCGCTGGAGGCCGATCGCTCGAAAGAGGTTCCCCGCTGTTCTTACTTGGTTAGTGACTTTCTAATTTGTTCACCCTTAAGCTGAGACTGCAGCAAAAGCTACAAGCGTGAGCTAGCCCGCGCTCCTGGCTTTGAGACGTGGATTTCTGGCGCGAGTGCTTGTCCACCGGAGAGTGCAGCATACCCGCTCGTTACGCGAAAGAACCCGTCAAAGCAGCGACCTCGAGCTCTCGTGCTTGTAGCGTTGGCTGAATTCTCAGCTTAAGGGTGAAAGGAGTATAGTAGCTTAATTATAGCCCGTAACTATATACAAAAAAAAAGTAACCCGCAAATTGATAGTAGTGACTTTGCGTAAATGAGCTGCACCGGAACTCTGAGATGATATTTTGGCGCTGATCAGCGTCTCTGATCTACTTATGAACCAGGTCTATATGTTAATAATACTGAAATAGTTTCATCAAGATCGGTTAAAAATAACACCTTGAAAAATTCGCGTGAATTCGGCGAGAAATATTTCAATCCGGCGTGCGACATGCACGGTTGTTAAAGCAGTTTGACTTTACTTCCAAAAGTTCCTGCACGCAACACTGCACGCGCTGCATTGTCGGACCTGTTTGGCCATGGAGAGAAGTGGCATGGTTTGGGTTTCGATCACCTCGTTAACGAAGTAGTGAATCTCAGTACTGCATGAAAATAAAGTCAGCGCTCGCTTGCATTCAAATTATTCATCTTCAGGAGAGCCCTCGTTGAAACATGAATCTCCGGGTCGTAAGGGCCTGCCTGTGCTTATGAATGAGTAGGAGTACGACCTGCAGCGTCCCATACCTTCCTGGCGGCCTGGCTACCACCGCAGAGTGCAACATGAACCTCCTGGCCCACGGATAATTTAAGAAACTTATAGCATTGAGGGGTCAGTGGAACATAATGACCGGCCCATTGTACTTCTTCTCTGTGCCATCGTAGAAACGTGTTTGCCTGTGCACAAACTCCGGCACGCCTGGAGCCCGACTATACTTGCCCCAGTATTTCATCCTTATCGGTAGGCAAGATCTGAAGGAACACTAAAAAAATTAATGCTTATTTGAAAAATAAATTTCCACGCAAGTATTTAAAACAATATTGTGCATACGTAATTTATGTGGAGATAACGACCCGCTCTAAGCCCCGCCCACAAATCATTTTCCCCGCCCATTACTACTGGATTGGCTTGGCTGCTCGGCCGAACACGCAAACAAGCCATGGTGTCTCTCTTTTTTGATATCCGGCGCGTCCAGTCTGGCGTCTATACACCTGCTATACTGCGTGTCAAGATAACTTGGCGATTTGTGGAGGCTGCGCCCCCCCCCCCCCCCCTCCCCCACGACCCAATAACAGCGTCGGAGCAGAGCACGTGACAACACTCATGGCCGAGGCCACGGAGGCCTCGTTACCGCCACAGCAAAAGTGCCGTCCGCGAGAACAAGTAGCTCTATAGGCTTCATTTTCTTTTAGTGGTGTCAGCGTTACCGTCAGACTCTTCTGACCTCAACACTACACGACCAGGAAGAAAGGTGAAATCATGTTACTTTTCAACAATACTTGTTACGGACTAACACTTTTCCGAGAGCATGGCTTTTCAACAACGTTTGAACAATTGCGTCCGTGTAATCGACCGCTTCAGCTCAAAACATCGCCCTGGTATTAGAACCCGCTGCAGATTCGGAGATAAATTCAGCGTATATAGTTGTCTCATGAATCGTTCCCGAAGAGCTCGTTACTCTAACGGACGACAACGTTGAGGCGGTGGGCGTTACGAATCCGAAGTAAGTTGGTTTCGCACCAGACGACTCTTGGCCAGCAGACGACAGTCGGTTCCTCCGGGCCTCGCATTTGGCGCAGTGACGCGAATGGTCCCGTGACGTGATCTCACGCGCCTCGCTCCGACACTCTTATTGGGTCACGGGGGCCGTAGCCTCCACAATTCGCCAAGTTATCGTGAACGGAGCATCATTGAGCGAGCAGACGCGCTGCAGTATCCGGCATCGTCTGCTATTTCACCACCGTCTATCGTCATCTGCCGTGCCCGAAGGACGCGTCGGCGTCCCTTTTCGCCTTCGTCCGTCTGCTATTCCGACCCCGTCTAAAAACTTTTACGGCGCTCGCAAGACTCGACCGTGAAAGCGGTGTTCTAGCGTTCCATTAATCGCAAGCGACGCTTCAATGGAAGTGACTGTCAGCGTCAGTCGATGTGCGAAAAAAGTGACCGACAGGACTAAAAAAAGCAATGAAATGAATATGCTGTCATTTGAGCTTTTATGTTCTTGTTATTTTTTTCACATGGCATCCGCGAGCAAGGTGAGAGAGCGTCATGACGCACTCATAAAAAGTGACCTTAACTCATTAGCTTGGGCAAGCCAGGAGCACTGCAAAACTTTATAGCTACTTACCTTTCGAAGCGAAATGACGTTAATATACCTGTACTAACTTGATGCGAGCCGAACACCCGACTGCCTCCAGCCAATTGGCTCGCAAATGCTTTCTTGTGTGGGTATCTTCTCGGTATTGAACCCATTGTTGCAATCCCGACGGTTGCATAATGCACAGAGCAGCGGGCCCGCTTTTACGGGAACCAGCATCTTTATTCAGCATCAATACGCACAAAGGAAGAAACGAAGCCAGATCGACCAAAATAGCGAATGTGGGACGCTATAGGGTTAGGCCAGTCCTGCTACAAAAAACAAGCATCTGCACAGCGCTTACGATGGCGCGCACTTGCGACAGTTGCTTGCTGCGAACTATGTCGGTTTATGAGATGTTCCTGTAGACACGCCTGTGAACTCAAAACGACATGCCCTTATGAGTGACCCGCTCTCATAAAAATTGACGTACATTTTTAGTGCGCGGCGTCTGCGGCGTCTGCGGAGTGCGGCGTCTCTAAATTAGGGCGTCTACAAGATTCTGAACGAGCTGCGCTCGTTTAGCACTTCGCAGACGCCGGCAGCCATGTTTGTTATCGCTTGACACCGAAACGGAGGGGCACACTCGGGATATTTTTTTTTAAACAATAATGACTCTATCTAGATTATTTGCTTCTCAACCATAAAGAAGTTGATTAATATGCTATTACAGCACAGAGATACAAATTTACAACGAACCTTTCACACGCAGATCATCTCTCCAGCCAATGAAAGATTCAAGCACCTTTTAAGCACGGGGTGGGGCCTAGCGGGCTGCGAGTTCCACATTCTGAACCTAAATTGCGTCTAGCAACGTAAATATTGCTCAAAAAAAAGAAAAAAAAAAAAGATTTTTTTTTTTAAATATTTATGTTCCTTTAGAAAAATACGTTTGTATTCGAAGCCACCAGGCTTAAAATACAAACGTATGATTGTCATTTACGGATATTGTGGATCACATTCAACCTATGTTTGAACGCGACGGGTATATTTTAAATTTCGTTAAAGTGTCCCTTTAGAGGAATACTTCAATGAAATTTGAAATATACCCGTCGTGTTTAAAAAATAGGTTGAATATGATCCACAATATTCGTAATTGACTATCGCGGGTTTTGTATTTTGAGCCTGATGGCTGCATTCTTCGTTATAAACGGCCCACCCTGCCAAGCGCTCCGACAGCAGCCAGCGGAGAGCACGTGACATCTGCCGCAATCATGGCGTAGTTCGTCGCGGGACGAGCAAAGGTGCGGCGAGGCTTACGTCGAGAGGATGTCCAAGTCGTTCCAGCCACCGAAGCGGCTGCTTTTGGTCAAATATTGAGTGACGGTTTCATCTTCTATAATATTGTAGGGGGACAATAGCCGACTTCTGGGTCACGCAAAAGAAATTCTCGGGGAGAGGGGAGTTTCCCCTTCAGCTTTTCTCTCGTTGTGACCGGAAGTGAGTCAGTTATCGTCACTATACCTGTCCAGGTTCCTTACTGGCATTACAAACGAGGCGTTAGCGACATCCACCAGGTGCTCTTCGCTAATCATTTAATTAGTTTTAAAATTCCTTTTCGTGTCTTTTTTAACAAGATATTGGTGTGTTCGATGTGATACTGGTTCTTTGAACGCATATAGACAAAAAAATAAGCGCCGAGATTTCGTTGTAGTATCCCTTTAAAGCCGCGGTCGTGCTGCTCGTGCATCGTTCTAAAGGCACGGAGTTTCTTCGCAAACATGATCGCATAATTATCTGCCTGCGGACACACCCCAAGCAAAGCTCGAAGCACCTTTGCTCCCTGCATACTTTGAATATGCCTACAGACAGTTTTCTATGAACAATATGACAAGGGCGCCCTAGAGGAAGAAGCACCCCTTAAACAGTGTCTGTATACTATCTTTTGTATGATGTATGCGCAGTGGCACCGCAGTCAAAGGGACGCTGAAACGAAATTCGGAGCTCACAAAACAAGGCCGCAGCGATAGGCAGGACACTGCAAAACCCCCAAAAATATCAATCATACCGCGATATCTCTAATGGATGGCCGTCTTTTTATGAAAGAAGTGCGCGACTGAACGGAGCCGAGGAGGCCGACGGGCATGGTGCGTCACGATTTTCATTCCCTCTCCTTTTCGCTTTGTCCCCTCGAGCCGGGTGAACCGAAGCGAGGAGGATAGAAGCGAGGGCGCTTCCCCTCATTCTTGACGAGAAATGTCGCGAACTTTTGTAGAACCTCGATTTTGACGTCGAACCGTAAGGTCGACAGGTGCGACGAACTTTTGACCTTTTACTAAAGTTCGAAGAAGTTCGACGTATGGACACTGTTGCCCGGCTTCTATACAAATATTTCGAGTTTTGGGATACAAATAACTTAGAAAGTACTTTATTTTACATTTGATAAAATGGTTACCGATGTTTACATCTTATAAAAGCGAAAATAGGCGCTTTTAAGGCTTTTGTTAGTAAGTAATGCCAGCCAGTGATTCCAATACACCCAACAAATATTGCAGTTTTCCTCCGCCAGGTGGAGTCAACTGTTTTTTGTTTTGTTTGTCATTTTCGCACATGTGCACAAAAGTCCAATTTTATCTAACCTTTGTCGAACCTCAAATTGAAAGTTTAAAAAAGTCGAATTCCGCCAAACTCAAACCTGGGTTGGGACTGTTCCAAGAGAATCGTGCGTCCGTTCCCTCACTCAGTCGCGCCCTTATTTTTCAAACACACAGTCATTCGTTTGAGATATCGATGTATGAGAAATGTTTTGAATTTCTTAGCGTCCCGTTCCACGGGACGGCTACGAACGGGCCGCCATTTTGCGATATCCAAATTTCAGTTCAGCATCTCTTTAACACAGTTAGTGCGGTCTGACTTCGTGTGTCAGCTTGGGCCATTGCAATTATTTACCCAGTGCCTATCATTAGACTTTAAAAAAAAAACACAGTAGAAGATATAAGGCGGTCCATCGCTCGTTAGCTCAACTGGGCAGCGGTACCCAAACTTTGTCTATGACGTGGAAGGTGCGCATAACAGATCATACATTCATATGTTTATTAATGCGAAAGCATTAACTGTCCCATTGAGCGGAGCAGGCGGCGTCTGTAACCACGAAAAACGGCAGCACCTAAATTGGCTGCGACGCGTCATACCAGATACTTCGTCACGGAAGCCGGCGCGGCCGCTCGGGGTCAAAGCGGACGCGCCACGGAAATAAAACACAAAGAAAAGCACAGCAACCCAATACTTCGTCAGGGAAACTGTCGTGACGCCGGCAAGGTTCCCCGCGCCTGCGCAGTGGAGGAGCATGATGTCACCGCCGCAACGCCGTGAGCGATATAAAGACGTGGCGCGCTGTTTGTCAAAACGCGCTGCATGTAGGAATGCTTTTGCATTCCTACACGTAAGCAGCCTTAAGCGTATCTGCCGAATTTTAATGATCGACCCACAATGGCCCACATAAGATATTCTGTTTGCGAAAAAAAAGATCACGGAAAATCAATATCATGTAGCGCTCCACTTCAAATGAAAACCCCCACGCCACTAATTAAAATAAAAGCCTTCAGGCACACCCCTGCACGAATGCATTCATTGGTTATATGTTTTTGTTCTTACGTTTATGATTCTTACTTCTTTCCAGAAAACCACAAAGATGGCACCGACGCCGAAAACAGGAAGGATCCTGTTAGCGTGGGCTGTCCTGCTGCTGGTCCTGTGCCTGATGGCGCAGCCCAGCTGGCAGTTCAAGCACCTGAAACACAAGAAAATCCTTAAGGCGCTGCTGGCCGGGGCGTTTCTACGCAAGACGGTCATCCCGATCCCGATCCCGTTTCACCAGGAAAATCACCACCCGCAATACGTGCCCGTGCCTCAGCCGATACCATACAAAGTGCCGTAAGTTTGTTTTCTTATTATCGGTTATCTTCTTTTGAATGTTAGAAGCGTTGATAATGTCAATCTGTTAACCTTTTAATATATATTTCAACCTTCAATGATTGTTTTTTTTTATAAAATCTTTGTTCTCGTCATAATAGTTTATATGTATTTCACCGCGCACCTTGGGACACCTGAAATCTATAGAGGTTGACAGTTCAAGAAAGCAGTAGAAGTTCCGCTTCAGCGCGAGCCAAAGCCTTCTTCTACCTTTGATAACACTTCGTGGCACGCGCAGTAAGAGCCCAACGGAGGACTACAAACGCATACTGGAGGCATAATCTCTAATAACCTTGTTACACTAAGCCACAGTTAGCGCACTATACTTGCGGGCAACATTTTGCGGCTATGCAGTGAAAGCTATGGACGAACATGCGCTTGAGCATCTTGAGCACCCATCAAAGAAGTGCATGCGCGCTTTTCACTTCTTCGGAAATAGCTGCTCGAGAGTACTGCGCGGCAACTGAGGTGCCGCGTAACCGCAGTTAAATGGGAGTTAACCGCGGTTAAGGGTGCCCGTGTTACATGGGCACACTTAATTGCAGTTAACTCACCTTTACCTGCTGGACCACCAACTGGGACCACCGATGTCCGCCTCAATGCCCCGCCGTTCCGAAGTTGCCGAATGCATGGGGCCTTCGCCTCTAGGCTACTTTATTAACTCTATGCTTTGGCTAGCGTTGTGTAGTTCACGTCATGAGCCAACATTTGGAAGATGGCGTTTGCCCATTGCTGGTTTCAGACGCTGCATTCTTATGGGTTCCTCCGTAAAGAAGATGCTTCGTTGACATGCTGACTCCAGTAATAGCAGACGGACTTGGGCTTTTTTGCCGTGCTTTTCAATGGTCGGAACACGATGAGTTCGAAATAATGAAGATTTAACGCAGATGACTGATTTTCTCCAGAGCCTAATATGCTGACGAGTCTAATACGAAGAGTATGTTTTAAGCCCGCAAGTGGGACGACTTTCTGGAGTACTTTTACATAGGGATAAACTGCTGATGTACCGGAAAGTTAGCAAATAATATCCTCCTAAAGCAGTCGCGAGTTTGGCATATCTAAAGCGCACGCCCGGAACAGTCTCGGTCCTTTTAAAACAATTTGAAAGAAGTTCATATTGATGGCGTAATTAAAATATTTATATTATACCAGACACAACCCGCAATCTCCAGTGCCCTATCACTTTTCCTATCATACTCTATTCTAGCTTTCTTTTCTGGTTGCAACTAAAACTACAGATAATTAAGCAGCTCCCCCATTCTCATCATCACAATCATCGTATTTTTATTTTCGTGCCCATAGACGACGAATGGTTTGCGATGTTGCACAACGTAGCAGTAAGATTAAGGTTATAACTCAACATAATGCCTGACAATGGAAGAATAAATCATCTTCTAATATAACTAAGTCACTATTATGTTCCAGGACGTAGTACAACGTAATAGTTCACTAATAGTATAGTGCTCAAAATAATATCTTAAATTAGAAAACATATAGAAATTTATAATATCATAATCGGACTGTTATCAGCGTTTACTTATTTAACAAGCTCCAAAGACGCGACACGCGTCAGTACGTGGTATTCGTTGCGATGCCTGCAATAATTTGTTCATCACTCTCTTGGACCTTTTTTGGACAACACCATCACAAATTTCGGCACTCGTATAACGTCCTTTGATGGGACCCACCCATTTTTTGCGCAGGGTGCACACCATTCACAAGCATCATCACCACACCAAGCACGTGCACCACTACAAGCACACCAGAGGGAGGAACACCCTAGTGATCCTCGACAAGCAGCACGAGAGAAAGCACGGTGGTTGGTGATGATTCGAGGCCTGTTCGAAGGACAGTTGAATCAACGATCCGTTAAAGACTGGTAATTTTGCTGTTGGCGACGAGCACGACCAAAAGCGTCACTCTGTTCGGCCTTCCATGATTGCCCAAACGGTCACTTTGACGTCTTTACCAGATTCATCTTCTATTCGTCGACGGAATCAAGAGTAATGTCAGATTGTCAACTTTGACGGAGTATATTTAAGATTACGATGACTCCAAGCTTCCACTGTACTTTTACACACACCATCGAACTTGTCGTTCGCAGCTGATGATAAATAGCCAGAATTACCGCACGTGACGTTACAGCGAAGCAAGTCCTGGTAGTGAACTCACGGAGAGGAACCCTAAGGGCGTGCCACTGAAACATTTCGGAGCTAATATTAACTCATTTATCAATTCATGTTGGCACTGGGCTTCTGTACAATTCTGCACCTCGCAAGCATCATTCAGTTTACATGCAGAAGCCGATCACGGACGTCTACCTTTGAAATGGTTGGATGAGCGCGGTTTTCGTGCACCCTCAGGTGCTGCCCCCGCAGTCTATTGTTATACTCCTTACTTGGTATATTGTATCGACTACGCCCAGAGTTGTGTAAACTGCAGCGGAAAGCTCGGAAAAATATATGACCATTCTTGTGCAGCATCGTAGAAAGTTTAATTTCTTAAGACAGAAGAGGCTGGACGTGAGTGCTTGCTCGAAAAACCAAATCATTCACAGTACTATAACAATGCGCTTTCACAGTAGAGAGTGGTGAGAAATGAAACAGTTTTCCCGCCCTAATTTTTTGTGTAGTTTAATAGGGGCATAGAAGCGGGTTTAATGGTCATATATGCAGGGTAAAAGACCTTTCACATCAGCTAAACAGCACGTTGTGCGAACTCCTCTGAAATTTAAAAGAAAAAAAGTAAAACTTCAAGGAATAAGTGCGTCTGTCCCATTCCACCCTCCCCCCAGGCAGGAATGAGACACAGGCAAGATTGCGCTATAAAAATGTATTAGTGAATATGATAGGCAGACGGGTTTTCATCAAACCTGAAGCCCGATCGCATTCGTCTTTTCTCTTCTGGTTGCTTGTAGTTTTAAACTGGGGATTAAGAGTGCGGTAACATTTTACACAAAACGAATGATAGACCCTTTCGAAGGTCAGAGTCACCTTGTGGCAGTCCCAATAGCTCCAATATTGCCACTCTAATGACAGTGATAGGAGGTCATGCTCGGCTAAATCAAGCACCCTCGATTTCACCAAAGGTGACGTAAAAGGACCATATTTTCCTCTTTCTGCTGTATGCTTTCAAATACGTTCGGTTTTTCTAATGTAGAGAAGCTGTGCAGTGCCACCATTAGAGCGTCGGGTCTGGTTCTGCACAGCGTGGGTAGACTGACTTTCGGAAAGGGTCTATTGGTGGCCTAAATGTAATATGAACTAGAATTAGATGATTAGTCATTATTACAAGTAAACCTTAGTATGACTCTACAAGTCAGTGCACCAATCTTTATGAAGAGGACAACTGAGACACTGTCCCATTCCACCCACCACCTCACTGTCCCATTCCTCCCAAACTGCCTTGCACACGGTAAGCTGCCAATTGTGGCACCAGGTGAAATCTTAAGCTTAAAATAGCGGTTATTGAATGCAACCTATTAACATATCTTTTCAAGGTTATTTTACTACGGCCGTTGGCCAAACCGTTTGGTTCAAGAATAAGAAATAAAAAAAATGTGTGCTGCTTACCTTTGAGTGCCGAAGTGGCAACCGCTGAATCAGATCATGTACACCATACCAAGCAGATACGCCATTACAGTTGAAAGTACCGCTACCGCGGCGTCATAAATCTAGCAATCATCTACTTTGTGGAACTATTCACTGAAGAAATATATTGATTGTCCGACTCCTTCCACCATCCCATCCGTCCCCACTCTCCCCTATAGCTTTCCCTCAGGGCTCCCCATGGGTTATTAGTATCACGAGAAAGAGCGAAGGAAACGTGATACCTCGGTTGAAGGAGATTCACCTGATTGACCAAGTAAATTTAGTGCATAATATTACGGGCCTGATGCGAGTGCATGTATGTTAATACTTCGTCTGGCTTAATGGCTTTATGTACGCTCAGCCCGTAAGAATCGTAATGGCACCAGGTGCGTGAGCTATGGTAGCAAAGCACGGCGTACATGGTACTCCTGTGAAACGGTACAAACACTTGATGTATAAAACATGCGACTGTAGAAGGTGAATGAGGTCATGTACAGAGGTCGGTGTCGACTGACGAGCGTGATTGGGTTATTTTATCGTCACTGCTACAAAGTAGTTTGCAATTTGTCAAACTCAACTCTTCCCAAAATGTATTACGGTAAGAACTACTCGGTCCACCATTGGATAGTGTACTTGGGATTATTCTCTTATCAAGATTTTTTCCAGGGTACGTCATGTACTGTGTTTTGGATGCACTATGATTATTTAAAAGATGTGCAGATTCAAGTGCATCTGCGTCGTTATTAATAAAACCGGCAAGGATAAGAGATCTATTTACTTACCAGCACAATGCAATCAATAAGCCGAGATATGTGATTTACGAAGTGTCGCCAAAACCAGATGGGAAGTCAAAGTGCGTGTATAAAAAAACTCTCAAATATGTACTTCAATTTGATGTAAAGAAATGTTTTGTGCTGGAGACATGTAAAAGAACAGACCAATTGTATCGCATGAATTTTGCACACAAACATCGAAGAAGAGCAATTGCTTCACATATTTTTTTCCCGCACGTCCTCTTTGCATATTTTTTCTTTGTAATGCAGGAGAGATGTGCAATTCTCTTGTGTTTAGAAAACTTTACTTTCAAAGTTGCGAAGACTTGTGAAAGAAAAATACTATGTCTTTTAGTCCACGAGCTTACTTAAAAGCCTACGGAATAAGAGTTCACCTCCATTTTCAAACCCATTTCCCTCTCTTTTTTATATTTATTCTTTTTTCGTGGGTAATTTATCAATGTCATTGAACCCCTTCTTGACAAGCTTACCACGCCTGTCTGTCAAACGGCGTCCCCCCACCCCCTCAACTTTCACGGTGCTTCCGGGTCTCTAAATGCGACCGGAAAACTTGAATTGTCCTTGAAAGTCCCAAGGACGGACGAAGCCCTCGAAGCTGTTCATGTTTACGCTTTCCGAACGTTCATATGCTCCCTTCTGGCAAAAATAAATACGTTTTCCTTTTAGCGGGTCTCTCGTGAAGGCCTAGCGTTTTCCCGTTCGGACTCGCTCGGAAGAACGGCTATTGTGGGCTTGCTGACTGCGGCGTATCATCCTTTTGTGTATCTTGTTCTCGGACTAGCTACCTAACTATTTCGGGACCTAGGAAAACGTTTCACAGAACTGTTTACAAAAGGTTTCTTTTCTTTTTTTTGTTTCCTCTGTGTTGAGCTCGGTATGCATTTAGCTCATGGAAGTTATTTAAAGAATTCAAATCCATCGAATTTTGTGGCCGCAGTGCTTGCAGTCCCACAAAGAGCTCTGAATTTTCATGACTCTACCATACAACTTCTCATATTGTTCACTTGTAAAGATCATCGACCATCTTAGCATCACATCATAATTGAATATTAATAGCTCTAAAACGTGCAGTTGGAGGAAAACACTTTGAGTAATTGGCCAGAGTAGCTTACACCATGCTGTTCCCGAGGTACTATTTCAAAGCGTAGATTTTACATGAGTCAAGATGATTTCACCAACACGCTCTTTGATCTTTGTCGTAGATTTTAAGTGGATGTCCTTGACATTTTCGCTCGATCAGTCATCGTGCGTTCTTAGCAATATACTATCATCCTGACATACGATCTGTTCATCGCCATTTTCATGTAACAGATATCGCACTAGTCACAAAAAGGCTCTCATCATAGTTGGTTTTGCCTAAATCATATATTGTTTGATTGCCATGAATATTTGTCTGCGTTTGGTTTACATGTTTATCTTCTGTGTGTAATTTGACTCAAAATTCTGCGATAATGTTTAGCGTTTGGCACATGACGGAACTGGCCCGTCCACTTTATTTTTCAACCTTGTTTCGTTTTAGTTAAACAGTGTTTCTTACATGTATTATATATTGAAATAAACACGATGGGCAGTCCAAATGTCTGAGCTGCAATCCTTTGTCAGTCTGTTTTGCATTCAGCCAGAGTGAGTAAAAATCAGTTTGCAGCAGTTTGACAGTGTTCGGTCTGGCCTTGTGAGAGCCTTATGAACGAGCAGAAGGCTTTAAGACGTTTTCTTCTTGCTTAAACGTATGTGATAAGAAAGCCCGCGCCTGTCCTTTTCTTTAAACGGTCACGTGTCGAACCGTATCAAGCGAGAAACGGCTCCACGCTTTGTTGCATAAGAGCAGGGCAGTGAGCAGGAGGCGCCTCGGTCGGCCGCTAGTCAGCGAGGCTGGTGGCCAAAAAAAAGCAACCTTGTGAAGGCCATGACACACACCAACTAAGCACGAGCGCTGCGTCACAGTTCGGCAGGACACTCGGACGTTCGAGTTCAAGGTCGAAAGTTTTGTTTTAAGTGTGTTTAAAAAATACATTAATATTTACAAAAAGTACAACACACTTTTTCAGGAAAAATGTATTAATACTTACAAACAGTAAAACACAAAGATTGTGCTCATTAGTGTGTGATAAAATAATTTATTAAATTTTGCTTGCCGCCATCTCTGGCACAGCTATGCTACAAAATGTCAATTCTACGAGTGCATCGGGATTAAATGTCAGCGCGTAAGGTCAAAACTACAGGCGGGCAAAGATGGCAATATCTCAGCTAGAATATCTAATATTCGTTAGTTTTACACATTTCACATTCGTGTGATTAGATTGAAAATAAAATCGCTGTCTTGAAATTTTTTTTTCAGGCACGTCTAAAAGCAAGATCGTAAAGCCACGAGTCGTCATGTCAAGTATGATTGATATATAAATTATAGTCATATCGTATTTCATAAACATACTATTCCGAAGAGCGAGTTCTGACTAAAAGTGGGCTATATTTTGGTGCTAAAAAAATAGCAAATCACGCCAAAAATAGGGGTGGTTTACCTTTCGTTGCTGGGGCATCTTTCGGGATATTACGATATAGTTATGCTCTTTATCACATGAGCCGTGGCGATCGAATCTCAAGGCGAATAGATCCGACGGTCTTCTTGCAGCCAGCACAGGCACAAGTGAGCTCGCCATGACTTTTTCTGTTTCGGCATCGTGGCGGAACAATGAAAGATCAGAACTGCTAATTAGAGTCCAAAACTAACGTGGTATTTTTTTTTTTTTATTTATTCCACTTGATAGCTAACTTAGTTTCCCGTCGAAGATAAGTAGGGTTCGGAGTTTTCGGTTTAACCGATAAAAACCGATAAAAGTACGCCGAATCCATTTTCGGAAATTCGGTTTTAACCAAAAAAGGTCAGTTTGTAGGTTCGGCGTTTTCGGTTTAAACCGATAAAAACCAATAAGAGTACGTCTAATCCGTTTTTTAAAATTCGGTTTTAACCAAAAAAGGTCAGTTTTTAGGGCCGCGTCGAAGTGGGTGGGGGAGGGAGAGAGAGGGAGCGCGTTGGAAAGTTCGACATTGTGTGACGTCTTCGTGACTGCCCTCTTCTAAGGTTCAACATGCAACAATAGAGGTCTTGGATTGGCCTTCGAGGGACATCTGTGTCTTTTCTGTTATCGGGTTCAGTGTGTCAAATCTCCCCCCCACACAATCAATAAAAAAAAAATAAAAAGTGCGGATGTGGGATAGTATAAGGTGTTTTCGCTTCATGCACTTCAGAGGACACCGAGGAAAGCCGTCAATACCTTTGTTAACACCCTCCCTTTGGTTAAAAACATAAATACAATAGATATATATATATATATATATATATATATATATATATATATTTTTTTTTTCTTTTTTTTTTTTTTTTTTTGCCATTCCGCTGGTTTCTGTTCGGTCATCGCCTCAAACGGTCACGTCGTCAGAATGGGAAGGAAAAAGAAGCGCGCTCAAGATTATTCCCGCGAATTCGTCAATTTTGAGCTGTGTCCTGACGGAAGTTGAAGCGAAGACCACGTATGTATATGTGTCGTTATTCTTTCAGTGATCACAAATATCACAAATCCTAGGATCATCTGATCCGGTGTCCGATGATGTTTTTTTTTTCTTTTTTTCATATTCCCTCGAAAAAAAAAAAAACGGTAAAATTACTTTGGAATAAATATACACCAAAAAAAAAACGAAAATCGAATTTTCAAATAAACACCGAAAAAAGTACGCCGAATTTCGAAAAATAAAAACCGAAAACGCGGAACCTTAAAGATAAGTAATGGTCTTACCCCTCATTGGAAACAATCTATACTTGGGAACAACATTCTGTTGGAAAGAAGGAATGATATGGGAGAACACTACCTATGGGCGCCAATAAAAGATTACACGCGCACCCTTCGCTTCCAAAATACCACAGAACGTTGACCCCGCGCGTGCAAAATTCGAGTTGCCACAGCAGATAGCACACAAATCTGATGGAATATGACTAGGGTGTGTACTTTCCGGTGTTTATTTGTGAAAAAAATCGGCGGATGTTTTTCGGTGTTTATTTATTTTCAAAACACCGGTGTATTTCGGTGGAACGTCTCACGACAAGGCTAAAATCGGTGATTATCGGTGGAAAAAAATGCGATTGATCACAGACAGAGAGTTCCAATTTTATTCACATATTTCATACACTTCTTTTTTAGGAAGCATCTTTTTCTCACACTTGGTTATTATAGTAGATGCAAGCATACTTTGAGAGGCTTGCATCCGTCATGGCAGCAGTTGCTTGCGGTTCAAACCCACAATTATGAAAACGCACGCTCCTGTATGACACGGACGTTGGCAGTGTCTTCCAGGAACCACAGCAACCTCTGAATACGTGGCTTGCACCGACATCACTTGACCAGACACAATAGGGAAAGGGCACGAGAGCCTACCCTCCACCGCGTTAATTTTTCGACAAAAGGGGGCCATGGGAGACACAATAGGGGAAAGGCGTGTGAGAGCTTAGCTTTCACTGCGTTCACTAGACGCTTTTGACCTCCAGAAAGGAGGGCGGACTGACGCCACCTGCAAGCCATGTATAAACACTGGAAGGATCCACGAGATAACACGTTTGACGAACCTCTACGGGGAAAAGGTTTCGCTAGGTCGGAATCATGCCACGACCGGTGTTTTTCGGTTTTAACCAGAACGAAAAAATCCAACCACCGGTGTTTTTCGGTTTTAACCAATTTTATATTTTCGTCACCGACGGATGTTTATCGGTGTTTTTCGGTTAAAACCGCAAAATACACACCCTAAATATGACCTAGCTATTACCGACATGCGCGACCAAAAGTGTCGCTGCGGTCGTCTCTCCAAGGTGTTGGCCTAAGAACGCGACGACCCCGAGCTTTACACCGTGCTCTTTTCACACTCCATAATTGTGGTTTGCAGCTGATGATAAGTAGCCTAGATAACAACTCGCGACGTCAAGGCGAGGCAAATTCAAGCAGTGACGTCATGGACGAGAGCCATAAGAAAACGCCAGCCAAATATTTTGTCGCCAATAAACCCAGGAGCGGGACCAGACTGAAATAAATTTGCTGGTGGTAGCAGTGTAATATTGTATCCGAACCTGAAAGACCCAGAAATAAGGACAGAAAAATTCAGACTAGCAGTGACTTGAAAACGTTTATTGATATAGCACATGCTAGACAACAAAACGCAGAGCGGGCAACGAAAGCCTCGCATGATGACAGACATGGAGAATATTCGCAAAAATCCATGACTAGATGTGTGACAATGCAAATAACCTCGCAGTGTAGGAAATGAGTCAGATCACCTTTTCTACGGGACCTCTGCTTTCATTTCGACCAGGATCAGAGGTGCCATGGCCAACAACTGAAAATTCTGCGAGGACATAAGACTGAGCAGAACACTTAATTTTACAGTAAACAGACACGCTGATCAAGAAAACAACAAATATTATGGTGGACACTGCAATGTAGACGCCTATGAGGTCATTACGCGTGAGAACATCGTAAGGGTGGATATAGTCAAAACTCTGTAACGCGACCGTCGTCACTGATTTCTCCGAGCGTTCCGTCTCGGAGTAAGCGACAAACTCACAGACGGACAAAGACGCCGTGCCGTGCAAGTGAATGCTGACGTAGCGGCCATGCACAGCGACGGGACAGGGAAGATATACGGACTGACCGACATGGGTACCCTTGAAGACGCTGCAGACAGCGTTATGAGCGTAAGCCCTGGTAGAGTTACCGACGCGCACAGTGGCGTGGACAACAGACGGCGTGGTCGCGTCATGGAATTTCAGCTTGAACACGGTGATCGGAAAGACATCCTCTAGGTCCACAGCGAGCCAGGGTGAATCCTCAGCTTTGGTTGAGGTGCAGGTGCTCTTGTTGCCATCCACAGCGAAGGAGGCCTCGCCGCCGACGTTGGATGCCGAGGACTGGACAGCAGGGAGACCGCCAGTGACGTCGGAGAGGCAGAAGGGCAGGCTTCGGGGGTGCCAGAGGCCGTCGTCGTGGCATTGACGGTATTGGGGTCCCATTAGATCGAAGCCCGCATCACAAGTGTAGACCACGGCAGTTCCTGTTCGGTAGCTTGACGTCTGCGTCAGTAAAGCTCTCGTCGGCGCTCGAAAGACGAACTTGCCGTTTTCGGGGACTTGGGGCGTAGGGCAGGCATCCGTACACAGGGCGACGAGAATGCTGACCAGGAGCAGAGGGAACATTTTGCAAAGTCGGATGGCGAGGTGGTTCTGCCCGATGTTCAGTTCGTCCCCAAGAACGAAACCTCCGCCGTAAGTTTGCATCTCAAGTACTAGCCAATCAAAAGGATTCTTTCTTCGGCAGAGTTGTACCCGGATCCTGCACCTGCCCACAGACGTACAACAAAGCGAGTGACCTCCACACATATCACCGGTTGTTCCTTTGTTTCGAGATAAATTTATACTGTCACTTTCTTCAAGTGACCTTGAAACTTCTGGGAGGGGGATCTTCTATGGTGAGGGAAAGGGACCTCATATCTTTGCAACAATCATTATAGACATTTGAGGTCACCCGGAGGTCTCACAGGTGCAGTGAGAGAGGGGGTTTTGGCACGCGGGGTTTACGAAACGGGATCATTGAACGTTGGGCTAATGACACCGGGCTTTTGCGTGGGATGCTACACGCGACGGAATCATGTCAAAGTCATTTTTATTGTACCAAGACAATCATGGGGGATAGCAATTGCTCTATATTCAAAGAAAATAGAAAATTACCTTTAAAGTTTGAGCTTCCAAGTTAACAAATTTTTCTCGTTAACTTCCAAGTTCAAACTTCTCCTTAAAACATCTGCGGAAGAGCGCAGTCTTTTCTTTTTTAGTTTACACGTAACAGAAATAAAATGCAAGCCATTTGATGGAAATTTTCTTGAAAAATATGAAAAAAGTTTCAAAGTTGTAACCTAAAAGTGTTACAAGATATAAACTCACAAATACAGAGTCACAAAGTCAAAGTAGCCAAGTTTGTTATCTATTCATTGCGACAATACAATTTCCATATTTGTATAAATATTTATTTTTCAATGGTTACCAGAGATTACTATTTATACAAAATAGTTAAACTGTGTGCATCTTAATTGTAGTTCGCATATTATCAGGGGTCAAACGTGAATACGACCAAACAAGAATATCTCTTTTCTTGCAAAAACCTCTTTATCCCTCTCCCTCCAAAATAGGGGTAATACAAAATTATGAACGCAGACAAAACTGTTCACCTGACCAGTATGCATGATCCTACGAAAAGTAACCTCACAGAGAGAGAAAGAAAATAAATGAAGGTAGTGCGGAGATTGGAAACGGCGCCGGCAACTCAACTAACAAATATCGAGTTCCAGCGGGGCTTTTAAGGCAAGCAACGCCAATAAACATTGCGTGTCCAAACTATGTTTGCACTGACGGGTCATGCACGAAAGCACCCAATGTCAAAAGCCCCGTGTCAAATGCCCCGCGGCAAACACACCCGCCTTTTTTCCCTTCTTTTAAAAACCCCAGCTTCAGAAGCCCATGACGCGCATCGCCCGTGTCAGGTGGTCGGGTCCTCAACGTGACGACGGGGCATTCAGCTTCTAACTAAAATACAGTAAGTGTGCGCGCGAGCTTGTGTAACGTAATCATTCCATGCCCGGGACCCAATTAAAGAATAACTGGGTGAAGCGTTCCGTCGTTTTGCAAAGGTAAAAGCGAAAACAAACAGAAAAAAATCAGTCAGTGGAAAAACATGTAAAGTTTCAGCTTTTATCAATTAGCATTGAACCAAAGCTTTCGTCGACTTTGGAGCACGCGCGGATTCACAGCTATACTCTGTTTCATAGTTAATGTACAACACTGTCAAAGCTCCTGGCGCGAGCATGGGGTTCGATCTCGTTGATCTTATGTACGCGTTTTCACGGAAACGAAACTAAAGATGAAGTCACGCACACGCTCCCGTAGCTTTGACAGAGTTGTATATTAAGTAGGAAAGGGAGTATAGCTACGAAGAAGTTAGTTCAGTAAACCTGTTAACCCGTAGCTCAGCGCAATACCTATCCTAGCCCCGAACACTATAGTTTATTTCAAAAAAATATTTGCACTCATCTAGGTAGATAATATTTTTGCTTTCTTTATGACAGTAGTGTGCATCGCTGATAATGCAGATTTCTGAGTCAACCTTATTTTATTCTTCTCACTAAAAAGACACTTTGTAGTGGCTTTTTAGTTAGGTTGTCGGAAGAGGAAGCGATGCTTTTGGCGCTTGGGACGTGCACGTCTTGATAAGATAACATTAATATAGACTAAAATTAACTTATATATAACATAATTATCTACATAGACGCGGAAATTAGTAATGCTCCGCGAGAGGCCGGACCTGTTGTACTACGAATTGTTGAGGTGAAAATATTTTTTTTTTTATTTTGGTTTTCTTTTAAGTGCGTAACCCAATAAGAAAGCCGGGGGTACTATTTATTTAAATAAATTTATCACAACTGAATCTCGCATGTTCCGCCAAATTCAAAATGGCCGCTGCGGATGCTGCTTCCATTGCATACATCGATTTAGGTTTAAGCGATACGCGTGGAAATATCACCCGATTTATATATATTAAATACACAATTTTTTTTAACTTACAGGGACCCCACATAGTGCGATGTTTGCAAATGGACGAGAGAGATACATGGTTTGCACTGAAGTCACATCACTGGCCATTGCGATGGCGTTGCCGCTGATTGCTCATCTTCGAGTTTATTTTTTCTCCTCAAGCCGAAGTAGAAGTCACCCTTAATGACCACCAGCACGAGAAGATGACATCATTTGCATGCCATATATTTGCCAAAATTAGCAATTACCCGGCGGGCGAAATGATAACGCGTGGCACTGCAGTCGCGCAAATGCACACCATGAACGAGGTTGCCGGTAGGTTCACATTTTCGCAGGAAGGAGAAGAGGTCAAAAAGCGGTTTTGAGGTGCCGCTGTATTGCCTCAAAGGTTCGCCGGTCATACGTGACTTTCCGCAGAAACTTTCTTTTTTCTTGATCGTTCAGAGGGAAGATATTTTTTGTTCAAATATTTCGAGTTTTAAAATGAAATCGAATACTTCCCAAAAGAAAATGTTGATTTGATTTTTTAATTAGTAGTATTCGAGTTTTTGAATAATTCGACAAATTGAACGTTCTGTACAAAATTATTGTTTATTATAGAACGCTTTCCAAATGGTGATCAGGCCCTCGCAGGCCTCGACTGGACATTAATCAAGTCAGCATTGATAACTTCTGACCGATTCCGATAAAAGGTAGTTCGTTTGTTGTTTAGACGAAAACTCGCAAACCACACGTATCGCCGTTTTAAAGTTGCTTGCGTTCCCTATCACCAGCTCTTCGCGCTGCAAACCAGTTGTTACAATCAGAATGGCACAAATAATTACCAAAACAGAAATAACAACTGTAACAGACTTTGCCCGAAAAATAAGGCGCTCCCAATGTCTGCTGGACGCATTGTGGCGTGCTGATTCAAACAGTTCATCTGTAGTAATTATCCAGAAATCAAAAACGAAGTTGACGTCGGTGTAACATTTTGTGCTTTCAGAGCACAAAGAAAGCAGAAGGAAATCGAAATAGCCGATTCAAGGCTGTGCGAGTTTCCCATGATTTTTGAAAGGGAGCACATTTTCTTGGGGGTAGTTCGTTTTGGGCAGATTTTGTGAATGACTGATTATCTTGAAACAGTGCTTCAATATTCTGACGAAGAGGAAAACTGGACTACAATAGTGCTGACCGATTATGTTGCATGTAAAGCCTAATCAATTATTTCGCTTGGAGACGGATTGGCTGCGAAGGCTCCGACACTACGCTATTTAGGAACGACGCTTGCTCTCACCACTGCAATGCACATACAAGCTACTCAGTAAATAGATAACTTTGAGTGAAATTCCTGGCAATAGCTAAAACCAAACTTTTTGCCATGGCCCAAAGGAGAATGGTGGGGACATAGGAACATGCTGAGTGTGCTTCTACTGCCATTTGCGACAGTTACTGTTGCACATGCCACCATGTGTAACTGCACTTCCAGCATGCTACTTGGAGCTTGGGTATCATGTAAAAGTCTGCTGCTCAAACAAGCCTGCGCATAATCATTTACCTTTGGGTACTGGGCAGAAACTTGTTTTTTTCCTCCAAGGTTCGTCACGCATAGAATAGATATGTCAATATAATACGTCGATTCTTTGGGAACAAGTCAATATTCGGGAAAATAAAATGTTGCAGAAGGGGCAAAAACCGTGGTGTAGACTGGAAAATGTTTCCCTCTCCCGTCTGAATTGTATTGAACTTGCATTGCATGGTCTCTGTGCCGGCATGCGCAGTTACCCAAATTTAGTTTTTACAGTTCCACTGAACCTCCTGAATGAAAACCTCGTTTACTACAAACCCACAGCAGAGCTTCTTTGCCAAGGTGCAGCCTCGCCAGGATGTCAGCGTGGCAGCACATGAAAAGAAAAGTCAATACTGCATCACGTGTGAGGGACATTAAAAAAATATGTGGAAAAGAAGCGTTTCTAAACCCGTGTTTGGTGCATCGGAACCTAAGAAGAGGCTCACCAATCAACGGGCAACATACAGAGACCACGAAGAAAGCCCGATGATGAGGCAGTCAAACGCGCGTTGTAATTGGGCAAGATTGGGAGAGGGGAGGGGGGTGGAGAATCTGGACGCATACGGAGGGTAAACAAATGCACGAGGTGGTGCAAAGAGCAGACGAACTTGTAGGCCGTACTGCTTGTGGTGCTTGGGGTTTCAGTGGCTCAATTAGCAAAACATTGGCAGCATACTAAGGTTGCGAACTTCGATTGGGAAAACTGGGAAAACCGCTGCATAAAATCTCAGGCTTTGATGTCTACTTTGATGGTACACTTGGGAAATAATATTGTTACGAATAACAGTTGCTGAGGCTATGAAAATTGATGCAAACTAACCGTTTAATGGGGCGAACTTGTGCGCCAAACATAATAGACAAAGGCTAGCGTCGCAGGCGTCAACGGCTGCGAAACAGCAGAATCGAACGCTATGGCGAGACTGCCTTCGGCTCGCCACGTGGAGACGCGTGGGCTTCTGGAACAATCGGCGTAGAAGGTTCGGCGTGTAGAACATCCTAACTTCGATTAAGCAACAGGGTTCTCGAATTTAGTGGAACGCGGCACTACAGAAACAACAAAAAGGCGTATCCGTGGCGAGGCATCGAACCTCGGTTCTCTGCGTGAGAGCCAAGCACGATAACCGTATACGTCCACGGGCGCGTTGCCTACTTGGCCAGCTGCGCGCGCGGCATTATGTTACAAGTAACGGATTACTTGTAATCCGTTACTTTTTTAAGTATAAGTGTAATCGTCACGTTACTTTTTTGAGGCGTTAATTTGTAATGTAGTTTTGTCCCAAATATTGGTAACGGATTAATTTAATTACTCTTTACTTTTTAAAAATATTAACATAATACGGAAACTGGAGCATTATGAGCAGGCAATTCAACAACATAAAGATAGAAAGTTCGACAAAATAGGAAACACGGTGAAGAGGAGAATAAATGAAAAAAAACAGGATTTTTTGTATGACCCGTCACTAGAATTACTAGAAACACGCTTAAAAGGCGCGTTTCAAAAGGAATTTTTCGCAGATCGGTTTTTTTACTCCGAACCTCCTAACGCAAGTAAACACTGCTACTGAGCATGCGCACCGCTAGCTTTGTCTGCATAATTCTAGGTATCATGTCCGGTTGTCGTAAGCTGGCGGGATGGCGGGTGTGATTGCATTTTTCCCGTCCTTGTCAGCTCGCAGGTTAATGGAGCGCACCCTTATTCTTTCTCTGAGATGCACTATTTTATTTTTACGAGGACTACCATCATCCGGGCGTATGAGAATTGGAAAATAGTGTTGCAGAACATTTCTGAAAACAACAAAATTGTTTCCATTGACTTAAAACGAAAGAGACACACGAGAGGACGAAATTAACAGACGACACAGAAAGCTGTGTCTTCTGTTTTGTCCTCTTGTGTTTCTTTTGTTTTAAGTCAATGTAGATCACCAACACGCTCAAGTCTTTAATTGTTTCCATTGTTTTCTTGATAAGTGTACGAGAAAAGTAACTTGAAAGCAAATATTAACGTAAAGAGTAAAGTAATCCGTTCCATTTAAGTGAAGGTAATTCTTAACGGTAATCCATACCATTTCAGGCTCGGTCATTCGTAATTGCAATTCGTTACGTTTTTCAAATAACAGGCACAAGTCTGTCTATTGGTCACCACCTAAAGGCCCGTTCACACACTTGCGCTTGAGTCCGAGCGACTGAGACAAGACCGGCTTTTGAGCCTTTTGTGACGACTTACGACCGGCTTCGTTGCTGCGTATCCGGCTGTAAGGTGTGGCTTAAAAACCGGTCTTGTCTCAAAGCCGGTTCACACACTGTCAAGCGAGTAGGACCAACTGTAGTGCTGTTTTGTTTACTACAAATAAGTAGAAGAAACCTGACTTCTAAGACATCGCTGGTTTTTTCCTTACATGCGCCCTCTCTTTATGCTCTTGTTTGCATTGTGCTGTTGCTGCTAATATGAACCCGAAGTGCATTAAGCGACGCGACGCGACCGACGTGATGATAACAGGCGGTACCAAGGAGGGCGGAGGAAGGAGAGCCCTAAGAGGACGGCATCCTGATCATGTTACGTCACGGCTCGTTTATTGAGTGAGTTGCAATACGGGAATTGTGAAAGGCGTTTTATATGGTTTATTCTTCAAATCGCGAGCTGAAATTTAATGCAGGCTTCCACTAAAAGGTCCTAAGTTTTTTATTCTTTTTATTTTGATTTATAAAATTATTAAATATTCATTTTAACCTGGAGAGGCTATTTAAAGGCGTGAGCGTTTGGCCAACCGTGGGAAGCCCACACCAGCAACGCTTTAGGTAGCGCACGTAACCAATAGTCATTGAAAGGGCGAGAACGGCAGGCCGTTTATTTCGTGTCTTTCGAATGCACCCGCGGTCTCCCCAGGACACGCTCGTTGCCTCCAGCCGCGCTTCTGCTGCGCGTGCACACTTGAGACGCAAAAGACGCCGAAGGGGTTATCAAAAGTAGAAAGTTTATGTTGGAACATAGCCTCCTATATACCGACAAAGCCTGGCAGATCGCCACGAGAAGCGGCCGCCGAAATGGAGAAGGTGGCGCGGCAGACAACGGATGAAAGGAAAGCCACGTAACTGCCGCCCCGCTGCGGCGAGACGCCGAAACACACTTCTCCCGAGTGAACAAGTGTGTTTCGGGTCTTCGCCTCTGCAAAAGCTGTGCGCTGACGTCCAAATTCTCCGATAAATGGCTCTTTGATGCTCTGTGCTACCAGATCTTCGCGCTCCAAATCTGCGACCGGGCACTCTATGGCACCCTCGTCGAACTGCCAGGCTTTGTGAATATAGAGGAGGCTATGGTTGGAAGCAGGGCAAGGGACCTCACTGCCGTTCTAATCTTGCCAGCGATTATGAAGAGATGGTGACCGTTTGGTCGATTGTGGAAAATTACCATAGCGACGCATTTCGGTCACGTACATCGCCAATGGCCGCGAAGGCGCTGTGTATTTCCTCCCGCCCTTTAAATGTAGTAGTCACGAGCTATTTAAAATCTACCGTGCACAGTATAAATGTCTTTGCGATATATCTTAAAATAAATTTAAACACACACACACACACACACCTGAAATATTCTGAAGTTTTGAAAACAAAATAATCTGCTTCCTTGGCTCAGGACCGCCGCAGTTGAAGCGAGGCATTTTAAACACTAAACACACATTGAAACGTCAAACAGCAGTTGTTGCTGTTGTTTTACACAATATCAGTGCTTATGTCTAAAATCATTTTTGTGGATGCAAGTTCTTTGACAGCCGACACCTGTGCACTGCCGCAATAATCTGTCGGCTTTGTTTTTTTTTGTTTTTTTTTTACCGATATTGTGATTCTGCGACAATTTTGATGGTCTGATAAAAAGTTTGAACTGTACTTTCTGTGACCTAACTGAAAAATTTCTCAGTCTTTAAAGTTTACTTTTAATGTAGATGAGTTACGAAGGTTAGGTCTAGACTCTCGAGGTGTCTAGTAACCGTCGTTGTCATAATTAAAGCATCTAAACAAATTTTTTTGAAAATTAAACATTCTATACACTGAAAATCCGAATGTTTATATATTTTCATTATAGCATTCCTGCTTGAAGTAATAGTGTTACTATAAAGCAAATAACCTTAGTGCAGTGTTTTAGAAGATTAAAAAATATTCCTATAGTAAACTGTGTGATAAAAATTCGTCTCCATTGTAATCTTTAATATTGAAGGCTGCAAAAACGAAGATACCAAAAATTACATATCGTGCTATTTTCTCAAATAGTGCCAAAATGATTTTCTGTAGCTGAGAATGCACACGGTCCAGTGTTTTCGTCTTTTTGTTTCTGGTCGTCACTACTTCCTGAATTGTACGTTATATAAACATTTTTTAGTCCCAAAGAAGATTCTTCTATGAACTGCAGCTCTCACAACAACAAAAGAAAAGTTCTATGTAGGTTTCACTCCCAACAATATAAACGCACAATGTATGCCTTCCTAAAAAATTAAAATAAAAAAAAATAATAAAACATCCATTTTCTCATTTTCTCAGTTCTGAAAACAAACCCCAGGGATAATAATGCCATCTCTAAAAAAAATGATATGAGGAAAAAAGGCAGAAAGTGGGAAAACGCAAACCAATAAAACAGCACAGTCATCTGGTAAGCCAACACCCAAGGGCCAAGGGGAGCCCGCCAGCCCAGCCGGTCCACTGTGTACTCTCCCCTAATGAGACACCTCCGAGAGACAAGACACAGCTGCAGCTGCTCCCAAAGAATCCGGCCTGGCAGACTTCCACGTCCTCCCTCCTCTCTCCCCTCTCCCTCCTCCCTCCCCATCCCACCCTCTTCCATAAAGAAACCCCTCACCGGACTGCCGGAAAGAAGAACAGATCGCACCAGCCGTCCGAACGGGCCGACTGCACACCACACCGAGGCCACCCCACCCCTCCAGTCCCGGCGCATCCCCAGCTCAGACTTTCATCCGAAAAGTGGCTGCACTGTTCTTCCTGGTCGAGGATGACCGTTGGACAGTCCATAGCTACCTTCTTGGTGCTCGCGGCGGCGACGGCAACGACATGGGCTGTGGAAGAAGGCCAGCTACGGCTGGTGATCGGCACAAGGGTGACGACTCACGAAGGCCGGGGCAACGTGGAGATCTACCACGCGAACCGCTGGGGTGCCATCTGCGACGACGAGTGGGACTCGAGGGAGGCCGACGTGGTGTGCAGGATGATGGGCTACGCCAACGCGTCCAGGGTCACGACCAACGGCCACTTCGGCAAGGCCCTCCGTGAGTTGAAAGCTTCTGCTCGTCTCCCTCCGCGCGTCGCGAACTTCGCCCATTTGATGGTGTACATAGGGTCTTGAAACTTTGCGGAAAGTGTTGACAGCTCGCGGACTTCCGGGGCCAAAAGGAACCGAATGGTTTGTTTTTGTTTTCAAGAAGTTAGATCCGCCAGAAAAAGAGCATTCCTCGTTTAATGAGGAGATGAGAGATATTTCACGGTGCGCAATCAGGATCCTTACCACGTGCACACTTCGGTCAAACGAACATAGGTAATGGGGCAGTGTTCAGGTTCATTAAAAGATCGAGGTGATATAATCCGGCGAAATTTGTCCGCGTTTGCCAAACTTTCTTTTCGAAGCTTGGACTCCTAAACATGCATAAGCTTGTTCTAAGAAACTGGAAGTGTTTTCTTCGAGGATAAAGACCTTTGTGTTTCACACGTAAGGTTTTCGAGTTTTTCCGCTAGCTCTCCTTATTGTACGGTGAGAGCGATGAGAAACAATCACACACTAGACACTCAGAAAGACAAGCACACGCGCCTTATTGGTGCATTACATATTTATAAAATGCGCATCGTAAAGGTTCTAATCTTTCAACTTCAAGATGAGAGAGTAGATTTTGGCGGACAGATATTGCGGTCACAAGAAGGTGTGCTGCATTGTATAATGTTTGGAAACGCAGACCACCTGATTAGTCTCAGGTAATATGCGAAAAACCAAGACAATTAATCTAGATTTGAGCTCCCGTATGTCACCTTTTAAATTCACATTCTCGGTGAATAAGAAGTTGATCGGGCAGGTTTACAAAATGCCGGTAAATTGTATATTATTTTTTTCGATTTGAACGGCATTCGAAACCAGCAGAAAATACCTTAATCCCAAGACAAAACTTAACCAATCCCCAGTTGTTTTAGTTTGTGTAGGTAGGAAGGGGGGGGGGGGGGGGGGGGCAGTAGCATTATTTGTGGTGACAAGCAACCGTTAATCAATATATTTTTATATAAAAAAAAACAATATATATTATATATGAAACTTAGTATCACGTTCTGGGTTCTTGTTCTCAAAAGAAAAGGTAAAACGGTGCCTATGCTCACAATAAACTGTGTTCCTGGAAACGAATGCCATACTTAAACTAGTGAACGAGGCCAACTTGAATTATCTTTTAATAAGCGGTGGTACTTTTTGGTATTTAGTTCTAATACCTTCCCTAAAAGGCCACAAGGATGTACACTTCGCATATGCTTATACGTAATATTTTAGAAAGAAATGTTCAGCAATAAGGCGATTACTTGCAAACGTTCTAGAGTTGCATAATTCAAGTCTACAAGAACGTAATTGTGTTTCGTTGCTTTCAAAAAAAACACTGATGTAACTCAATGAAACATCTGCCAATAATAGCCATCGTCGTTTTCAAATGACTTGTTTATGTTTTGGCAAAGTGTGTTGACACACAAAATCGGCGACTTCTAAGGTAGTGTCGCAAAACTGTTCGTGCGGAGTCGAACATTTGTAAACGCTTTCTTTGTTTGTATTAACTGTGTGTGCAAAAAGCAAACAGTTTTTGAGTGCCATAATGTATCACGGATTTCATGTCACACTTACAAGACATCTGATTCTTGAAAAAGCTGTCCGCATGATGCAAAGAAAACTTATATTAAGGAACACGCACCTCTTTGATTAGATTATGTCAAGAAAATAACTGTGTCTAATGGCACCGGCCTTCCAACTAAAAGGTAGCCTGATAAAAACCGTTTTTTCTCCCATTAATTAAAAGTTCCCGGACAAGAACCCCTATCCACGATGCGCTTGCCTTGTGAAGTTTTTGGTAGGAAATGGTGCAGCCGCACTTCATAGATATTTTGCTAAATTACGCAATCACCAAAGAATATGACGCGAACGTACTTACACACGTAGCGCATGCTGGCGTCTCGTGACTTGTGCAATAGCATTTCTAATGTGAAAACATGAAACAATTGTCACCTTGCACGTAGACCTGTCAGAGCGTTATAAGTGTTCTTCACTACACTACTGGTCACGAAACTTCGGCCAAGGTTTGGTACAGGGTGAAAATCTACCGCAAAAAACGCGACTGTCCAGAAAAGGGCATTTTCGTTTGCCCCCCCCCCCCCCCCCCCGCCCCCTCTCAATCAGCCACCGCATATTCGCAATTTCAAGCAGTTTTTAACAAACAATTTCTCGTACAACGACTTTTTTTGGCACCTGTAAATGGTCACTGTATGCAAGCACCGGTCATTATTTATATCCAAAAAAAGAAAAACTTAAAACTAAGCTTTCTTTTTTTTTTTTTAGCCAAACGGTGTTTTTTGCAAGCAAAAAAGAGCCGGGCAATTGAGCGCACACGTTCAGAGTTCCTCTACTTAACACTTCTCGCAACACTCAAGTTAACGGCGATAGCGCTATTGATAATTCATTTTGAGGCTATAAAAGGTATTACTTATAATATTTCGGAGATTGTCACAAAAGAGAAAGTTCGATCAGTTGACTGTGGTTACAGAGCTGAAGACGCTTACATTAATGAGAAACGCTGTCAGTGCGATGACAGTTTACCCGAGCCCTGTGGCTCGTTTAGGGAGGGTTCGAAATTCCGATAGGCCCGCTCATGCGCTTGCGTTTGAGTAAACCGACTGAGACAGGACCGGTTTTTTAGCTTCTTGTGACGGCTTACGATCAGCTCCGCAGCAGCGCATCCGGTCGAATGAGGCTTAAAAATCGGTCTTGTATCATTCGGTCGTACTCGCTTGCAAGTGTGTGAACGGGCCTACCCTTTCTGGTTGCCAGACTCCCAGCGGTGCTGGCTAGATTGACGGCCCTTACACCCCTTGTCGACGCTAGCGCCGCCCGTGGTCGCGTCCCAAGCTCTCCCATGCCTTGCGTATATATACGTTTCGTGACCAGTAGCGTAGGGCTCTGCCCATATTTTAGCCATTTACTTCGCATATTTATTAAAAATAAAGCGACCGAGCGCAGCACGTCACATACGATCCCAACATTCTTCTTGGTACTGGGGTAATTTGTCAAAAAGTTTAGATGCAGTACTGTTTTACTAGACACCCCCCCCCCCCCCCCCCCCCCAAATGCATTGCAAACAACCATTTCCACGTAGACCAAATAGTTTCTGCTATAATTGTTGTAAGTGTTAAAAAAGAATGGAAATCGGAAAGATAGTGGCCATATCTTAAATGGGAGTGTTGTGATTCCAGGGTTAACCTACAGCACAGCTTTCTGGGTAGAAACACCGTGTCCACTTGATCCTCGCAGCGTTTTTATTCTTGTCGCGCGTAACGTTTCGTCTACAAAGATAGTACACATCTAAGTGAGTTTTGATATCACGGTTCAGACGTCTCGACTCTTATTAAAGGCCAGGGAAGGAAATCCTCTTAGCGCTACCATCTCCCAACCTGCGAGGGGAGCCAATTTGGAGCAAGGCAAAAAGGTGTAGAGGATATGAGAAAGGTGGAGGCGGGCAAAGGTGAAAAGCGTGGAGTGCACGTCTGCCTTTAATTTAGAACACCTTTGTATTCCCCACACACACACACACACACACACGCACACACGCACACGCACGCACGCACGCACGCACACACGCGCGCACACACACACACACACACGCACGCACACACACACGCACGCACACACACGCGCACACACCCACGCACGCACGCACGCGCACACACACACACGCACGCACACACACACACACGCACGCACACACGCACGCACGCACACACGTACGCACACACGCACGCACACACGCACACACGCACACACACACGCACGCACACACGCACACACACACACACACTAAAAATGCAACCCGTTAAAGAAAAGCGGACAATAAACCCTTTTCAAAAGTCCGCGCCAACGCCTCCGCCATTGCTTGCTCGCCTCCTCTGAGCATGTATTGCTCACGCCGTCAGCGTTCGTCGAGGACTCGGATCCAATCACGTGCGTCGTGTTCCGTATGAATGGATGGATGGATGCTAACGGTTGTACCCTTTATATCGGGCAGCAGCTTGCGCCACCTATAGCCTCCGGCAATGACGACTGCCAATGTTGCTTGATGGGCTTTTAAAAGTTTATGTTTCGTTGCATTAAAATGCCCATTGCGACTAAGGTCACTGCATAAGGTGGCAATACAATAACATTACTTGCGACCACCATTTGAAGTTCGCTGAAAATCAGTAAGGTAGCAGCTACGTCGCTAGAAATGAAGAATTGTTGCAGTTAAGCAGGTAAAATAAATAGTCAAAGTAGCGTGTTTTTTAGTTTTTAGAGCGCAGCTCTTAGGGGCCCGTTTCCAGTCTGAGCGGCGTCGGCGTCGCCGTCGGCGTAACCGCGCCCCTCCCTCTCCTCCTCCCCCTCCTTCTCCTCCTCCTCCCCTCATTGTGTAGTATGGTCCGGGTGGGTCACGTGACCTCGGGGGGAGGGGGTCACATGACCCGTTTCCAGCCTGTGCGGCGTCGGCGTTGGCGTCGGCGTCGCCCCTCCCCCTCCTTCTCCTCCCCCTCCGCTCCTCCTCCTCCCCCTCCTCCCCCGCCAAGGTCACGTGACCCCGGGGGGTGACCCCTCCCCCCGCCGAAGTCACGTGACGGCCCGCCCAAGGTCATGTGATCCCGTCCCCTCGAGGTCACGTGACCCCCGGGACCTCTGCCTTCCTCCCCCTCCTCCTCCTCCCCTCATTGTCTAGTATGGTCCGGGGGGTCACGTGACACCCCGCTGAAGTCATGTGACTTATTTTCAGGAAACAAGCTACACAAGTATTTGGAAGAGAGGGAAGGGGAGCAGGAGGGGAGAAGGACTAGCATGCATGATCACGAGGGAGGAGGAGGAATATACCTTCCACAATTGAAAACGAGCGTGTTGGTTAATATATACAAAACTTGAAAGTATAAAACAGAGAGGACGAGGACGTGAACAGGACATCTTTCAAAAGAAAGATGTCCTGTTCTCGTCCTCGTCCTCTCTGTTTTATACTTTCAAGTTTTGTATATATACCTTCCACTCCTCCTCCTCAAGAGCTGCGCTCCAATTCGGCGTTAGAGGAAGTTGTAAACGGCTTTCACTTTTTTTTAGTGATACACCATTTAATTTTGTTTTGAAAGACACCTTTCTAAGCTCTACCCGCTTTCTGCAAATCATCTCAAACCGGCGTTAAGTATGGTCTTGAAAACTGTCGAGCGCCTTCAAGCAGGAAAACACGCTTAGAGTAGAGAGAAAAAAAAAAGAGTATCAATTCTCTAATCGAGCACCTAGTCCATTGTGAGGACCATCTTTTAAGGACATGGAGGTTTTGAGTGCCCAAAATCAAACAAACAGAAACTCTCACTTACTTTGTTATCACCGCCTTGTACCTTGCTTGACCTTATCGCCATCTAGTTTTCGTGATCAAACTCCGAAATTCCTGTTGTTGTACTAATAAAGTAATACATGGTTACTTGAAACGGAAACACATTTGCTCTACAATGTACTCTTCAGATATTCAATGGACGCGAGAGGAAAACTCGCACTGACGTGTCTTAGACAATACCAGTTCAATTTCCGTCTCTGTCGGTTTCGTTATGAACAGCCGTTATGACGGATTGCATTTTTATAAGCACTTTTTCTTGAGGCACGACAAAATCTCCAGACTCGCAGCCATACTAGAGTGAGGGCACAAATTAAATTGCCGTCGACAAGGGAAATATCGAACGCCATTTCAAGAAGCGTTGACTTCTCTGGTGTAAATATGCATGCTACATATTTTATATTTACTAGATTAGATCGAAAAAAATTAAACCCGGCTCTAGGGCCGGCGTTATTAAACTACACTTCTCAAAAAGCTGAAACTCCGTGGAAATGTGAAGCTAGTGGTGATGATTAAATGCATGACGTTGCCTAGAGTAAAAGCATACAAAAGAAGAAAGAAGTCTCTATGAGCCGACGTCCACCTAACCCATATATTCATCAAACCGAAATGTGAGATTGTGGGCGCCTGTAGCTATTTTGGCAGTGAAAAATCTTATCAGTTCGAAAGACGACATATTGTTTACTTTTTTGCTAGCAAGTTTTCTTCATTAACATAACTACTACAGGCGCCCAGAACTTCAGAGTTTGGTTGATGAATATTAGGCTTAAATAGTGAACAGTACATTTTTCTTTGATTCGGGTAACGTTTTGCACTCAAACTTTCGCATTTTATCCCCACCGCTATAACGCCAAATTGTCATGGAGTTTCAGCTCTCTGCGATTCGTAGTTTATATTTGCGCACCGAAAAATTGGGTTTCATTTTCTCGATCTAACTTTGGCGCCGCATGCTTGTCCGCCCAATACGTCCTTCCCGAAATTTAGTGCCATCTAGTGGCTATAAAGGCAGTTTAACTTTTGCCGTACTAATGGCGGCAATAAAAATACAGTCTGCCGTCTTTTATCGGGCGCCGTCACTTTAGCAAGTCAACGGCAAACGACAGTGCGCTTTACTGTACATTCCGTTCTCGCTCTCTTTCAGTGACGACAGAAACAAAGCTGCAATCAGTCAAAACGAAGCGTTAACCGACGTACACGGCTTGATAAAGCTCTACAAATTAAGGGGCTTTGAAGCATCTTGATGCTATCAACAGATTGGCTGGGCTCGAGCTAGAAATGAACGCTTACGCAAAACTTGATTTCAATTCCTGCTTCGCATCGTGCTAACGTCACGAATGTATAAGCCTCGGATTATCTGCTAAGGAGCATCTTCAATTTCTTCCTTCATCAGTAAACAGAAGGCCGCCATTAGTAGGGCACATATGCCATTTCTTCGATGATGATGGTGAATAAAGTGGACAGACTGAATTTCGGAAAGGGTCTATTAATTTAGCCGCCATGGAGGGGCAGGGCAGGAAGGGAGGACCCTAGCCTTGAATGTACGCGGCCGTCGTCACGTGCGACAAGACGCGACCTCAGCTGGCGGACGTGCAGTGACCCTCGTCTGGAACCCCTCGGTGAGGACATCCCCCGGAGGAGTCGGATTGCCGAGTGACGCCAGACGCCGCCCCTCAGCGCGAGAGGGTGCGCGAGCGTCCGTGTCAGCAGCGAGGGCCTTGCGCCACGTACCCAGCCGCGTCCTTGCGAGCGCGTCCTGCATAAAATTGTAACGCGACTTGGAAACGAGGGCGGAATTCCCCGGGGATCCGCTTACATACCACGCGGCTTAGTGACAATGACGGTACAAGCAAAGGGTTACTCCGATCCGTCTGTCTGTGTTTCGTGTGAAGACTGTCGGGGACATCTTAGACGTTCGACACTGGGGAGGTCCCTTACGAAATACGGCCAGAAATCGTAACTTCGTTACTTAAGCAAAATGTTTCGCCTACTGACGGCAAGACGTTTGCGTTGTGCACCCTTAAGTGCTGGACACGTTTCTAATACATCATAACAGCGATGTCTGGTTAATATGGAGACCCTCCGTTCTCCCCAAATAGCACCAATAATGCGAGTTGTCCTTAATGACGAGACAAAAATACGTATACTTACCCAATTCGTCCCCGAAACCTTTGTCCATATAGCGAGGTATCCACATTAACGGGGATCGTATATTTTGCATGGTGCAGTAAGTGGCAAATCCGTATTAACATCAACAAAACCAAATGTTTGACTGTGTCAACGACTTAAACCACAATGTGTTGCAATTACCCAATGAACGGTGCCCCCCTCGAAAAATGTAAGAAATATAAAAAGCTGGTAGTTGTTCTTTATGGTAACCTAAGCTGGCATGAACACACTGATTACATTGTAAATAAGGCCAGTCCGTCATTGGGGATCATTAGACAAAAATTGGTTTCAGCATCTACCGAAACTTGTGTTCAAGCTTTCAAATCATTCGTAAGGTCTCAGCTTGAGTATGTTGGTGTCACGTGGGCTTCTTATTAAGATTATCCTAATAATTAAACAGAAAGAATTCAAAACAAGGGTGCACGCTTTATATTTAAAGACTATTCGCCATCTACGAGCTTAACGGCCCAAAGCATAGAGCGAATTCGCCTCCATGGATGACAGATGTAAGGTTTCTCGTCTCGCGTTCATTCGCAACATTTATTATTTTAATGTTCCCATCAAAGAGCGGTTATTACTTCCCTCTTATCGCTTTTTCTTTATTTTCTGAACTCGACCTTCCTCATTAAGTTCGTTCACAAAAATGTCGTACTAACCAATTTCTCAACTCCCCGTTGGAGCTTGTCATTTATGAGTGGAACTCTTTGCCCCGTAATATTGTGAAAATTAAACACATAACGAGTTTGAAGGCGTCTCAGGTGCTCGTCGAAATCTTGTAAAAGCAGGACGACATCGTCCAGCTAGGCATGGCAGCTCTGCCATTTCAAACCTGCTAGAACGGTGTCGATGACACGCTAAAAGGTTGCGGGTGCCGTACAAAGTCAAAAAGGCATCACTTTAAACTCGTATACAATCCGTCGGGCGTGACGATGGCCGTCTTCTCACGGTCTCACTCGTCGACTTCGATCGTCCAATAGCCACTCTTCAGGTCCATCGACGGTCCATCTTTCAGACCCATCTTTTTTTCAATTTTGCGAACGAGTAAACAAATATCCCCAAAACCGTGCGTCACTGGGTCAGCGGCACCCGGGACCATAGCAAGCCCACGACCCCTCCCCCCTTTCCCACTCGTCTGTGGGCGGGCTTAAAAAGAGACTAACGGCTTCAAATAGTGCACAAAAAAATATTTTGTGTTAAAATTATAAAAAAGGCCTTTAAAAATTTTTTTTTCCACTTTAGTGCTTTTTTAAGTCCAGACGCAGCCGACGTTAAGAGCTGATGGGAACAATCAGATATCGTCAAATGAGCACCATCATGGTATTCGTCATGTTAGCGTGCTTATTCTATTGCAGCGAGCTTGGTTCATATACCTACATTTATATCTACAATTGTAAATATAAATGTAGTTACTTAAATTTTCAACCAAGCTATTAAAGCAGACAAATGTAGTTATTCAAACATGTAGAGGTTAATATTTACAAATGGTTATAAGTTCCAAGGGGCGGCCAGCATAGAAAGGTCGATCTAGCATTTCGCCCCGAATCTTCGTGTCCTGTGGCCCGCGTCAACGATCACGAGGTGCCGAAACGCACCGCTCTCCTTGTCGATCCTGTACTCGCTGTAGCTTGAAGGCTACACTATCATCTCTAAACCAAGCATAAACAAAGAAGTACTATTGACATGCCCTTTTGGCGCTGTTCGACTTGTCCCATTAACTCGAAGCGTCACCCTGCATTTGGAACAAAGCCCATTGACTATTATAGTTAGCCGGACAGCATTAAAAGATGCCCCCCCCCCCCCCTCCCTCCCCCGCACAATATGACCTACAGCACTCGACATAGCCCGTTTGCCACACCTGCAGTCTTCACATGCTCCATTAGATATCGATTTGTCAGAGGTGAAATAGTGACTAAACCTTGCGTTCTAGATATATACTCAATAAAGCCTGCAAAAGCCGAAAAGCACGCAAAAGAAACGCGAAAGAAACATGGACGTATACAGACGCTTCGCACACGCGTTAGATTTCAGCAGCCATTGCTGACCTTCTCTTGTCTTACCCAGATGCCGAGCCACTGAAGTGGGCGTTCGCGAGCCTCCACAAAGGCCCATGCTAAGAAGAAGGACATAGTAGAAACTAAAATGACAGTAACCTGTCCTGCTGTGGTAATGATGCAGTGGAGTAAACGGAATAAGAGGAAACATAAACGGAAGCTCGGCTATGAGCCTCCTGCACTGAAGCTTTGAACAAGCTGTGGCGCCCTCGTTTTGGGTAGTACAAGCTTACCTGGCTGGGACTCCCACTAATGTGGCGCCTTCGCTGTGATTTTCTTCCTTTTCTGTAGTGCAGAAGAACGGAAAAAACCTTTGGGTGTCCGAAATCGGCTACATTCAACGCCTCAAGACAGTCGAATGTTCCGGATTCATGCCACCACCGCTAGGGTACGCGTCTCGCATCTCTCAGTGGTGACGTTAGAACATCTGGCGTTCCGACGTTTTTATTTTTTCTTCCCCTTTAAGTTTCTTTGGGACGCGTGATACGGCGTTTTTTGGTTCCCGCTCTTATCGTCCCAGCTTTGGATTGTGCTTCGACGGCGTTAGTTAGCATTTTTCGTTTTTTTCTCTATTTCACTCGTTCATGTTTCGCGCCAGAGCAGGCACGCTTCTATATGTGTGGCAGTTTGAGTCGCTCAAGTTTGTACTACCCAAAACAAGTCCTAGCAAGTCATTTTTCGCAGCGCCTCCTGGGCAACGCAGGATGCCTATGGCGGCGCCCATACACAGCTGCTGCAAAGCGTCGTAATAGTGAGTTTCAGTATAGACGCTTTGCAGCAGCTGTGCATGGACGCCGCCATAACTGACCGTCAGTTTTTTGTTTCCTCTTATTTCGTTTATTTCACTTTATCATTACCATAGCAGGCCAGGTTATTGCCATATCAGATTCAACTGTGTCCTTTTCTAAAGCATCGGCCTTTGTAGAGGATCGTCAACTACCGTTTCAGTTGCTCGGCATCTCGGTAAGACAAGAGAAGGTCAGCAATGGCGGCTGCAATTTGGCGCGTGTGTAAAGCGTCCATACGAGTGAACGCAAGCAGCGTGCTTTAGCGTTAGCGTCGAGTCTTCCCCACTGCGCGTGCGCGGAGCCAAACTGCGGTCTCGGATTGAATCATGGCGACAACGCGCATGGGCAGCGTGAAGCACGTAACGCTAAACGTAAACGCACAGCGCTTACGCGCCTATCCGCCATGCTGAAACTCTTTCCTATCCGCAACAATATGCATTCACTGCGGATAGCACGCGTGTATACCGCGTAGAGCCCAGCCTCCTAAAATGCCGTAGAGCAACCCATCTTCTCCGTTCATAAAAAAGTAATTGCAAAATGTTTTTAACAAAATACAAAAAAACGTATAAAATAGTGTCGCGACATTTTCAGTATTTTTTAACGCTGTAAACTACTGCCGGCTTTGAAACAAAGATTCGGGGAACGCTGCTGAGTGCCTGCTCATTGGCAGGAGTCCAATTTACATTACATTATGGATTTTTATTTTGAGGTTCAAAAATGCCACGTAATCCCGGCACCATCAGAGAACAGCACACAATAAAACAGAATGGTCAGAACAACAGGCGGCAAGAAATCACAACTTCAAAACAACATAGCGTTAAAACATGAGAACGTTGGAACAGCCCAATACAAAATAGCACGACAAAAGAACACGGTGTTAAAATTACACATACATAATGAAATGTGGCGCAAAAAAAAAAAAAGAAACTCTTTTTAAAGCTGTGAATCGCTGATGAATAACATTATTAAACTAATGCATTTCTACAAAAAAAAAATCACCTTTGTTAATTGTTATAACTTGTTTCCCCAATGTACGTGTATGTTGGGAAACAATTTAGCCATATAATCGTCCTGCAAGGCGACTAAACATATTGAAATCAGCGTGTGCACAGTGCGGCTGCTTGCAACACTTTTCAGCCACGCGGGGCGCTGAATTTCAACCAAATTAATTCAAGAACTGAATTTGAAATTTCATGAGGTATTTTTGTACTCCAGATTGTATTTTACACGGCCGCACGCTCCCTCCCTGTCGCTTGTCAATCCATGGCCGCGGTATCACATACATCTGCTGGGCATGCAGCTTTCACCGACACCCTCAAAGTATCACACGAGTATCGATACTACCGAACCATCCAGGCATCCAAAACAGAATAAAGCGTCACCCTACAATAAGGAATTGACTATCAATGAGTGTATACATACTAGTGGTGCAAAACTATCAAAACTCGCCAGCAACCTGACTATCGATAGTAAAAAAACTGTCGATAGTACTATCGACAGTCGACTATCGAAACACTATGGATTGTACTATCGATAGTCGACTCTCTGAAAATTATCGTTAATCGACTATCGGAAAACTATCGATAGTCGACTATCGTAAACCTATCGATAGCACTGTAGACGGATTACTATCGATAGTTTTGCGACACTAGTAGTTCGCGTCGCCCCCTCTTTTCTTTTTCTCGCTTTATTTTTTCAAATGTGACACCAACTAGCCCAAGCACTTACCATGCCAACTTTGGTTCAGCTTTCATTGATGACGAAGACGGGAGTTTCGGCGAAGAGAGGAGGAAGGGAGGCGAGCGGTGGTTTTCGGCAACGGAGTTCGCTCCAGTCATGCAAAACTATCGACAGCACTATCGATAGTCGCCAGAAATCTGACTATTGGTAGTAAAAAAACCATCGATAGAACTATCGATTGTCGACTATCAAAACCTATTGGTAGTACTATCGATAGTCTACGATCGATAGTCCTGCCACACTATCGATAGTTTAGGAAACACTATCGATAGTATCGATGGTCAATATATCGATAGTTTTGCATCACTAACATATACACCGTCGAGTCAGAAGTCCTGCGCGAGGAGCTCTGACAAATTACGAACTGTTTCGTCAAAGTGTAACGCAAAACTCTTCATTGACACCCTTTGTGGGTGTCGCATTCTCCTGATATATTGGACACGAGGGCTGCTTGAACTCGGCTCAGTTTCAATCGACAACGAGAGTCGTGCCAGCGTTCGTCGCCGGACACAGATCCAACCAAACGCTTCGTGCTCAAGAAATAGCGACCGCCAATATGTTACCTGAGGTTGAAAACGGTCTATTGCACGCTGAAGTCGCATCGAATAACGTTCCTGCTAGCATGCACATAGCCTGCCTGAGCACTGTTCCGCTGCAAAGTTGTTTTGAGGCTGCACCGTTCTGACACGTGCTCTTCTGTCGATGTGCACATTTTGACTCTGGCCTTTTTGCCGCGTACTGTTTTGATGCGTGCTGTTTTGACCGTGATGCATTGTCCCCTGCTGTTTTGTCGTGTGCTGTTAAGTCGCGTACTCATTGAAGAAAGTGCTGCGCCATTTGCCCCAAATTGGGCCAACAACGAAAGCCTGCTACATTTGGCGCCGAAGTGCTACTTTTGCTAAGAATTGCACCACATCTGCGCCGCGATGGGTTAAGCGAGGCAAAATTTAGAAATATTTTATTATTGGTCGGCCTATAATGTTCAGAGAAGTAGGGAAAATAAAAATGGTACAAATATGTATTTCGCAGCGTCTCTACTCAGCGTATAGTTTGTTTAATTTAGGTCAGAACACAAAGGAAGGCTCGAACAGACACAATCACGAACACACGTATTTAAAGCGCAAGTCAAGAGACATTCTCTGCACTTAATTTGGACGATGAAAGAAAACGCGCGTACAGGAAGATGAACAAAAGCCATGATGTCGCGTTTCGACTATGTTTGGTTGGTCCCCTTGGCTCGTAGCATCGGCTGCGCCTTGAATTAATTAAGCATACAGATTGCTCGTCCACCGTGCAGGTGGGTTGATCGCCGACATCCTCTAAATTAAAATTTCCGTAAGATGTAGGCAGCGTCAGTAGCTAAAAGTCGCGAAAACACATTGCATAATTGTAGGATGGCGGCTACTGTGATAAGACAGAACCAGAGGCCAGAGGACAGATTCACGAAACGATCTTACGCCAAAAATGTGCGTAAGACAAAACTTAAAGACAAATTCGTATTCACGTCGTCGTGTTTCTTCCACCCAGTCTCAGGTGGTCTAAAAAATGGTAAACGAAACGAAATTTCCGTAAGTTTTGCGCAGGTTACGACAAAATCCTACGACAGCCCCGAAGTTGTCTTACGCACTTCTTACGATCAAATCAGCATGGCCGACAGCGTCGCTCAGTTGGTCGCGACAACCAACTGACGTTTATTTTTCTACGTGCGCTTCTCGCGCGTCCCGACTTCAAGCAGCAAGAAAAAAGTAAAAAGTACTTGAAACAGACCACGACGAGCGAACAAGAACGCTGGATCCACAGACACCCGGGAAAAGCTCCAAGGGCCACGATTCCACGGACTCCGACTGATCGGCAGATAGGCCTAGCAGGCACGCTGACTCGGCGCAGCGATGCTCTGACGGTTTTTGGCGAAGACCGTCTGCCCACGACCGGCTGGCGTGCTGAATGGATATGCCCGCGCGACCCTTGTGAACCCTTCCCGTATTATAGTTTGATCGCTGACCTCAATCTTAGATTAAGAGGTCAATCTCTTCCTCTTGTCATCTCCTTGTTTTCCGAGGCAACGGTGACGAACGCTATCGTCGAAAAGGGGCCCTCATCGATTCTGTCTCTGTTTTGTGTGATATCGAGCTCAAATAAACGCTGTTGGGATTACCTTCGCAACACGGTATGTCCACTTTGTTATTAGTATTCCATTTTTTATTCTGACACGACTGCACCTCACTGTCGATCGCTATAACAGTTCGTGGGTCGCAATGCCGGTCCAACCTTTCTTTGCCGGGTGTCACGTCAGCATCGAGTTGCAATTGTAAAGGATCGGTCCCGAAGCGGTTATCACTTCGCGGTCTAACAGCGCAAATCCAGCACTTCGATCAAACGCGCGCGTCCGCTCCGTAGTGTGAACAGGCATTTACGTGGCTCTTGCTGAGACTGTCGTAGTTCAAACGTATATTTTTTAACGTCGGCTCGCTCCTGCATTTCCGAGGCCGCGAAAAACGCCGCGGCATTTTGCTTCCATCTACGTCGCTTTGCAAACGACTGCGGGCCGTCTTTTACCAACGATAACAGTTGTGTTGACTTCGTAGCGATCGAGTTCTTAGCAGTCAATGGGGGCGGTTACGCATCCCGGCCTCGGCATTCGGGCGAGTTTAAATCCTGTTAGCGTCGACATATCACTGCACGGACACGAACCCAAGACAAGCGGTGGCAGAAAGGCAGCCTGTGTTTGTTATGAAAAATCCACGTGCTCCGAACGGCTCCGAACAAATGCCGAGCTCTCCGATTGGTTGTTCGTGCTGCCGAAGACGCTGTCGCCATTGCAACAGCACCGGTAAGTTTTAGTTTTTCCGTACGACAAGGTCGCTTTCCTCCTCTCACCTAAGAATGCGTTCGAGAATACCGATTTCTCCTCTTCTTACGATGTTCTTAACTTACGGAGTTCTTAGCTAAGTTGTCGTAAACTAAGAAGGTCTTCGTGAATCTGGCCTCTGATTCAAGAAACTTTCTTACGACAAAGAAGTTTGTACATTTATCTTGCGACAAAGTTACGAACCTTTGAGTATTCCCGAAGCAAAATGTTCGTACGTTTTGCGTATATAAGTTACGGATTTCGTCTAACCTACGCAAAGCTTACGAACATTTTGCTTCGGGAACACTCAAAATTTCGTAACTTTGTCGTAATATAAATTTACGAACTTTTTTTGTCGTAACAAAGTTTCGGGATTCTGGCTTCAAATTCTTGTACTCCTGATGAGAGAACTTGATTATCATGTCTGCCGCATGCCTCGGTGCCGCTTGCGCGCATCGAGCTTCACCGCTTTGCACCAGAGTGCTAGGAACAGCAGCTGACATGAAGGAGCTCCTGGGTTAGCTCGATAGGCTCCGAAATTATGCTCAGTAGTATTACAGGTCTACTTTTTTTGGTCTTCATTAGAAATGGATCTCTAATCATAAAAAAAAAAGCTACATCAAGAAAAGACAACCGGATCTATGTTTGATTAAGTACGGTAATCAAGGTTGTTACCGTGCAGCTGTCGATATACACCAACTCATGTTTACAAACAAACCGGATCGCGCCTAGCGAACGCCACCGGCGCCGCGCTTGCGCGATGAAGTGTGGGCAAGAAGCTCGCCGTCTCCCATAAACAAACCATTACAATGCGATGTTGTCGGCGTCGGTGTGAGTCCCCCTGCCCTTTTTTGCATTGGAATTGTTGATTCTACGTCTTCCTGGCAATGTCTGACCACTTGAGCGGCCTCAGCGAAATTACTCGCTACACCGCAAAACGTCGCGTGAAATATGTGACATGCAGCGAATCATTGCACGTGGACGCCGCAAAGAATGCACGCTAAAGCCTGATTCGCATGACGAGATTCCGCTCGCAATTTTCAGTCGCGACGTCGCTCGGGCTGCAAAAAGCGTGAACCGTAGCTGAGATGGTCAACGTCGATACTGAATATCACGAGCAGAATCCGACCAAGTGAATCAGGCATAAGAAGTCGGTGATGGCTACTGGTAACAATGATCAACATCTCCTTGTATCTACTGTTTACATCGAGCCTGCTTACCCCAAGCAATCCTGAAACTTAAGTCCCTCAAGTCTTTTAAGGCCTGCACTTTCTTCTTATCGCAATTACCGGGTCAACGTTTGGTCTACGGGCCTGTGTCGTCTGAAAGAGCAGACAACAAGCAGAAACGTTTGAAAGAGCAGACGACAGTTCGAACAATCAAGCGGCCGTTTTAACTTGAAGACGCACTGAACGTAGTCCGCAGGTGGTCCGCGCAACTTGACGGTTCTCCAGCGTTCACGTTGGAACAAAACAAATAAATCTGACGAGCATAAGTATCCGTGAATTCAACCCACAGTGCTTTCCGCCTAAGCAATTGTGGTTGGACGGTGTCTGCGTTTCCCTTTTCACGGCACATATCCACATTCTCGGACGAACCGAGCACATAAAAACTGACCTTCAAACCTTTCTCGACTCTTTTCGTACAGCCCCAGTCACGGCGTTTTGACGAGAAGGCAGGTTTTTGTCTGGTTTCCGTCAAAACAACACAGGAATACACGTCTCGCATAGGGACTTCCACCCACAGCCCCAGACCGGAACTGCGCTCGACGCGCCACCACCGCGCCATGACGTAAAAGAGTTGAGATCGTGTATAGAAAGAGCAACGACCTTTCACTTCACCCTGGTTTCAACGCCGTTAAAGAACAGTGTCACTCTGGAAGCACAAGCGTACATTTTCATCACATTTGTGGGTGATAGTGTTTTGCAGTTTATAATATCAGAGTCTTGTGTTTGGTAGCTTCATAAAACTTGGGGTATGCGTTTTATTGATAGACGAAATGCTGATTGTTTTGCTGACCTTTTACAGCAATTGTGTTTGCAGGACAAGCTACCGGGTGTAGAAGCGGAAGGAGAGAGAGGCTTTACACCAAATGAAGTATCGCGTTATGATTCATTTTTGAACAACTTTCTAGTGCCCAGTGCTGGAACCTACTCTGACCAGAGCCTTTTTTTTTTTTTTTAAAAAAGAAGGCTTTGTATTTATTCTGTGCCCTATTCATACTCATTACAAAAAGTAATAAGTAATATGATAAAAACAAAACAGCGCAAAGACAATGACGAAGTAGAAGAAACCACAGGTGTCCACTTACCAACTAGCCCAAATTTCTACGTTAATCAATTATAATAAGTAATAAGCTCCAGTATGAAAGACGAAGCCTCGATTATTATCAAATATGAATTTATTTAGCGCTGAAATCGCTTTCTCACGTTTAAGTGTGTGGCTAACAGATGTTGGCATCTGCTCCAAAAGCCTCAGTGGCTGCTCCAAACCAATATTTTGCCTGATACAGAATCTGCTACAAAACGTCAAATGCCGCTTCCATCACTGCGTTCTCTTTCCGTCCGAATGCAAGTGAGGTCTTGGTGGAAACATTTCCTAAAAATGTTATCAACCTTCAAGATTGATCTGAAATGGGAATAAGACAATTGTGACAACTTCTGACGTCCATCTATATTCATGACGTCCTATTGCTATAGCGATGATTGGGCGTTGCCCCTCTCATGCACCGTGATTGTAACTTTCATTTTTTTTTATTTGACAAAACGTTTGATGGTGCTTACAGTGTACACAACGCGGTTATGTGTTGCGTGTGGCCACGGCGGAAGCACGAGTAGATCCTGCCAGGTGCTTTTCGTCGCGCACCCACAATACACGTTTAGCGGGGTAACCTTTAGCAGAGGGTACGTTTTTGCAAATTTGTACCTTTGAATATAGAAGTTACAATGTAACCGCAAACACTGTACCCTCTATGCAGTGGTCACGTGGAAGCTCCTGAATAAAGGTTACGATAGCGTCTGACATACGCGCTTCTTTTTTTTTTTTTTTTTTTTTGTAAGGTTTTAATATGTGGGCGACCGTTGCGTCGGGGCTTTTTTTTTTTTTTTTTTTTCTTTAGAGTTGTTTTTAGAAAAGGTGGTAATACCTACGTGGATGCAGTCTTCACCGTATTTTTGTTTGGTCGGCGGAAATTATATGAGATGATAAACTTCACATTATGTTCACTAATTAATCAAAATTTGATAACTAACCTTTTAATTAATGGCTTAATTGGTCATGTTGCAATTGAAGTCATAACGTGAGTAATGGTTACTGCCTAACCCAATCGAGGCGATTCGTGAATAGACAACGATCTTTGAGCTATTCATGGTTAAATTTTTGCCTTCGGTCAATTCAAGGCCGCAAGCTGAATATAATCAGCAGGAAAGTGACGCAGTTACCTCTGTCCCTCCGTCACTATCACTGAAGTTTGACAATTGCGCGTCCTCCAAAGGCACGCCGTCGAGATAGTTACGAGCAGCCGATAAAACTGCGTCACGCTTCTACGCACCATAATCAGGCGCGCCTTTCTGCGAGCGGTTTTGAATCAAGCAAAGAAAGCAAACTTTGAAACGAAAAATATCTCAAAAGTTGTAATTTATTTTTGTGAACTGTCTAAATTGGGTCAGGCTTTAATAATTGGTCCCGTTATCACTGCAATTGCGGCATGGCCAATTGAGCCATTAATTCAAAAGTCAATCAACATATTTTAATTAATTAGTCAACAAAATGGGACGTTTATCCCATCACCTAGTGTCCGCCGAGCCCCGCAAAAATCCGGCGAAGACTGCATCCACGTAGCAATACCTCCTTTTCTTAAAAACACCGTAAATAATAAAAAATACGCTCTGTATATAGTATCTACTTATGTATACTTTTTTGCAAGTCATTTTCGTCAACTTAACCCCTCCTTGAATATAGCTTTCAGCAACAAAATTAAACACGAAGCACGTCCGTCGCCCTAAGATCGGCCCTCATTTAAAGTTGACTATAGTCAATGGTATTATATTTGTGACCCTTGTAATTTTTACGCTAACATAGCCTCGCTGATTGGCGAATATGAACATCCCGCATAAAGATACGCGCTTGGGCAGCTTAAATAATGCAACAAATGTTGAGAACTACTCACTTTATTGTCAAAGCCTTAAAGTAATTACAAATAAAAATTAAAACGCCCTGTTCACGACGATGTCCCAAAAAGAATGAACTTTTTATGCAAGGCAATGTTCGACAAAGCTCACCCAGGTCTTCATTGTCCCAGCTTAACCAGCAACGCTTTCAGCTTTCCGTTCATTAACACTCGGGGTTCAGTATCCTTGGGCAAAAACAGTTTTTGGAGCAGTATCAACGGCTGCGGAAGTGCGATCACGAAGGCTTTCACTGAGTGGAACACGTTCTCCTGGTTTTCGGCCGTAAATCACAGTCTTCTCAGCTGATGCGTTTATGTGATGGACCGACGAAGTGGGCCTGTCTGGCACCTCTGCCTGCGGTATGAACAGACAAAACAGAAATTAACTCACCAAGCTTGTGGAATTTTTCATATCATTGGTGTGCTGATCGTTTATCAATATTGGTCTGACAATATGTGGATTTTGTGCCTCGACTTACATAAATCATATATATCAGAAGTAGCAAACATTTTAACGGAAATCTCACACAAGAAAATGCACAAAATTAATATTGAAACCTTTCGTACCTGGTTGGTCGAGAGGTACTTCGCTCCAGCTTGCTTCAGGTGTCGCTCAATGTGAGAAGGTACAGCGTTTTCCGTGCATGTGCGAAAAGGTGTTGACTGCATTGATCCCGACGTCCACGCGAGCAGACACTTGCCTTTGGAACCTCAACTCGGACTCAGAACCAAGCTGGATATAAAGAACATTCGGTATAGAAACTTGAACCGAAGCTGTGATGCAGATTTAATCCTGCGTCGAGTATAACATTTTTCTCACTAGCTAAACGTGAAGCATACCTTGTGAAGATTTGTCGTTTTAGAGTAATTCAGATGAAACAGCAGCGACGACGAGTTCCGATCCGAAACGATGCACGACAGCCGCGCGCGGCCACAACCGCGATACCAACCACCAAAAGCGAAGTGTCGGCGGTGAAGGCAGTGATGGCGCCAAGGAGTCCGGTCACGTGAGGTTACGTCTTTATAGTTTCGGAATTCGTTGAACTAAAAAGGTTGGGTTCACTCCTCTTATTATGCCTCCTCTCTCACTCGTATCGGCCCCTCCCTTCCTCTTTCCCTTTCTAAGTTCTCTTTTTGGGAGGAAACAAAAGTAAACAATCCTTTCGATCGTGTAAAGGTTACCCGTTCTTGTCCAACGTTACATTTTAGAGGTTACAACACAAGAGTCGCAGCGTAACCACTAAACGTGATCCTAGACAAAAAAAAAATCGCCATTTTAACCTTTAAGGAAACGGAAAATGCATGAAACCTTTAAAAACGACTTCGTAACTTCTAAAATAGAAGTTTCATCCATCTATAGGTAGCCATAGAGGGTACGCCGTTAAAAGTGTACAGACCTGTAGTGACAGCTCGTTGCTGACCACGCTGTTTTTCAGAAGGCCCGGGACATCGCCGTGCAACATGAAAATAAAGCACGAGCCGACACGTCGATTTGTCAAATCTGTTTCATCACAATGACCTTTCCGAGCTACCGATTCGGGACTTCAGTCAACCTAACGGCCAATTGCGAGAAAGCAGTGAACCGGCCGGAAAAGTTTCTTTCGCGATATAAAACAATAAATCAGCTCGACTCTTGAGGCTTCCGTGATTGCATATTGGGGGCGGCTGGCGCGATAGCCGCCGAAATAAAGCGAGGAAGGTGCGTTGGTTGTCTCCAAAGCAACGAAAATGAGATCAGTGAAAGGGCCGCAGAAAAAACCATGACCCATAATGGCCTAAGAATTTAGGCGTGCCTTGCGTTGCTTCTCATGTTGTCTAGAGCGAACCGTTTTTCCGGTACCTCTATCGCTACTGTCGTATCAGCGTGCTGCCTATACTTCGTTTCAGCTTAAGTACAGACGCGGTAAACACTATGAACTAATGGGACCAATCTAAGAAGAGTCAGAAGCGCGAGCCACTATGCCCTTTTTGTTTATGATTGGTTCAGCGATGATAGAGCATTTACAGAAACATGACGAACGCTATCATGGTACCTTTTTGATGCTATCTGAATGTTCCTATCAGCTCGCAGCGTCGGCTGCGTCTTTAAGGTAAAGCGAGGTATAGGTCGCTCGGAACACAACCTACGCAACCGTATGAGCCAGACATCGTGCGTTTATCAACGTTAATCAGTGTGGTGCTTCTGGAGGCTCACTTACGTTAACACACCACCAAAGGTTTGGAACGTAGTGATTAAAGATCGGGGCAAACTATAGGGTGGCTCAAGTCACCAGGCTCGATCTAAAATGGACCGTGCAAATCAACGCCTGCACGTAACAATCTAAACTTTTCGTCAAAGGTGGAATTCACAGATCGGTTTTTTCTTGTAAAATTACAAAGTAGCTCTTTTTCTCTAAAAAGTAAGGCCAAGAAACTTGCTATAGCAAGTTTCTTGGCCTTACTTCGCCTTAGACACTATAGTGTCTACGGCGGGCAGCAACGCAGACGACAGGGTCCAGTAGCGGGGTGTGTTTGGCGTTCGTATTGACAGCTGGCGCTACCTCCTTATCGCGACGGCTCGCGACCACCGTGGTTTTCTAAAATGAATATAATCTTTTTGGAATGTACCTTTGGTTAAAAAATAAATGCGAACAATAAAAGCAAAACTTAAAGCTAAAAAAAAAAAACGCGTCTGCGTAACGGCGGCGGCGCTTTTGCTGCCAACAGATTTCGTCTGCGTGTCGTCTGCTATCTTTCGCTGGTCGGCTGCACCTTCAAACGCTGCTCCCGATGCCACCTATCAATACGAACGCCAAACACACCCCGCTACTGGACCCTGTCGTCTGGGTCGCCGCCCGTCGTAGACCCTGGCAAGTTCCTTGGCCCTATGTTTTATTAACAAAAATCTACGCTTTGGAATTTTACAAGAAAAAACCGACCTGTGAAATACACCTTTGACGAAAAGTTTAGATGGCTACGTGCATGCGTCGATTTTTACGGTCCATTTTAGATTGAGCCTGGTGGCTTGAACCACCCTATATTTTGAGTTCAATGCCTGCCTGCGTAAACTCGGGTGTTGTTGTGCGTTGAGATGGCACAGGCCCAATCATACCTGTTTTGGATTGCCATATTTGCGCGAGAGTGGCCGGAGTCGCGAATAGCCTATTAACTAATTAACAATGACACGTCATCGGCTTTGTTGATCATTGGCCCACGTGACTTGCCTGCGCAGGGCCTTTCCTCATGGACAACCTGTACTGCAACGGGCACGAGGTGCACATCGAGGAGTGCCAGTTCGACGGATGGGGTGTTCATGACTGTGGACGCGAGGAGGCCGCCGGAGTCATTTGCGACAAGGACCCGGAGGCGACCGCCGCCCCCGTCACCACCCCGGCCGCGCCGGTCCCCAAATGGGTCTCCAAAAAGAAGATCAGGGTGAGCGCGCGCGGTCTTTGAGTCGCTTGTCCGATGCTCCCATTCCCGCTTGCACTGGTCGCTCTATATATTTTTTTGCCTGTTAAAGATTAAAAAAAAAAATAATAATCTTTTGTTTCTTGTATCCAACATCATCTGCTGCACGTTTTTCATTAGATAATCTGGGAGTTCGCGTCCTGCGTCTGATGTTTTCACTGCAGATGGATAACTTCACCAATTCCTGACCAATGACCGGTGGGAATGGACCTAAATCCTCGAAACTTCGCTATATGGTTGAGTCGCGGTGCGTTGACGTCCTGGACCACTGATCTCACTAACGCGCGCCAAGAGTTCGTTCCGATTAAGACCATGAAGATAACTTTATACTTGGCGGCAAATATTGTGTATCACATTGCAAGGCTGGCGTAGCTCCACACTGCGCCAGCCCGACGCATGCTGCGAGAGCAGGTGGCCGAGGCTTCGGCTTGCTTCTCATTCCCATTCTTTCGGGCAACTAGCTGACACAGTCAAATTACTGAGGAAGGTACGTTGATCTTGACAACGTAGCACAAAATAGTTGACGTATAGTATATTTAAGAGCCCAGTAGAAGCTTCCAATTCTTCCCGCGCATGTTTCCTTCTGCCGGCTCTGGTTGCCGTGCGACGAAGTGCTTTCAAATGTGGATAGCTCGCACGGGGTAACAATTATTAAAGACATTCGCAGAGTGTCATTTGAATAAGCATATATCGACGTATATACCCTCTACCTCGCCCGTCGTGGAGTGTAAAAATTTCGAAGAAATTTTGCCTGCATTATTAACCAATTACTTTTTTGAAGGTTCCTGACGAAACTTTGTTACTTTTCAAACCGCTCAAAGACTGAAAAAAAAAAAAAAAAAACTTTATCTAATAAAGTTCGAAATCGTCTTGTTTGGGGGTCGTTCATCGAACGTGCATCATATCTTGAACGCGTGCCCAAATGGCTGAATTGAGAGCAAGTTACAAGAGGCGCCTGCATGGCGAACACTGACGTCTTCTTTCCGCAGGCCAAGAGCAGAGGCAGCGTAAAGGTGCGCCTAGCAGGTGGCCGCAGCAGGCAGGAGGGCCGCCTGGAGGTGTACATCCCCAAGCGCGGCTGGGGCGTAGTTTGCGGGGACGGCTGGGGAGTCCTCGAGGCCATGGTCGTCTGCAGGCAGCTCGGCATGGGCTACGCCCAGGACGCCATACAGGTAAATAGACACCATGACATATATTTACTAACGGGCAGAGCCAACACCACCTAGAATAAGCAAAGCCCGTGCATATACATGTTGGCGTCATCACAGTGAGATCGAGCGCTGATTGGGCACGAGTGCAGCGTCAGCGCTCGGCTGAGCCTCGCGTCCAATCAATGCATCGAAGTGCGCCTGGTGCTGGGCTCGCGGGGCTAATAGACCTTTCGCTAAATTACCAAAGCGTCAAAGAGAATGTTGGAAACTTCGGTACACGAGCTGCACGTGCACGCCTTCCTTAAAAAAGATACTCGAAGTAAATAAGCAAAATAAAGCGTCCATACAATGCGCGTAAAATTTCTTTTAGATTTTGTTTTGTTTTCGCACAGTCAGAGCTGAAGACGCCAGCACCCGCTGCGTGTGTACCTACGTTCCCGGTATTCTTTTTGATGGTTGGGTGATTCGGCAAAAGGTATGTTGCTGACTGCCGCCATCCGAATGATGTTACGTGGTGAGAGGGGAGACTGCTCACTGGCTTTGATTATGCTATGCTCGTATTCACCTAAAGAACCGTAGTAAAAAAAATCTGGCTCCTCGCGGAAGATCTATGTGGTTCTGCTTCGCAGGCAGTGTTAGTATATTACGAGGGATATCATGAAAGAGAAGTGCCAGAGGAAAGGAGGGGAAGGACCTTCAGACCAAACGGTCCTCTTCCGGTACACAAAAGGGGAGATGACAGATCAAAAGATATATACAACAGATATACAAAAGGGGGAGAAAACACGTGACAGCTGTAGCGTCATGGAGTTGGAGAGGGAGGAGGAAAAGTTGACAAGTAAGATGCGGGAGGTCTGTGAGTCAGTGAGTGAGGGCATGCGGGCGAGGGTAAAGCCGTAGGCACCCCTGTGACCACCCAGATTATCGAGAGAGAAAAAAATGGAAAGGGGGAAAGGAGCGAACGAAATCGGAATGTCTAATAGCCGAAAGAAAGTTTTTTTTGTTTAGACCAAAAGGGAATTCCTTCTTTAAATAAAAAATATATCTGTTTTCTTTCCTTTTGCGTGAGGTGGATGTGTGGAAGCCTGATTTAATTACGTATAATCGCACGTTGAGTTCAAAATGATTCGTGGAGGAGAAGTGTTTAGATACGTGTGTAGAAAGGTCATGTTTAAGTTGGCCCGCGTTTTCTAGTGTGACAAGTTGGAGGTGTTTTCGGAAGCGTTCTTGGAGTCGGCAGTCAGTTTTTCCCATATCTATATATGACTGCAGAAACCACTTTTGTTGGTTGTCTATGAATTGCGATACTATTCGTCGTGAGATTCACGACGAAGCTCACTTTGAAGAAGACGACGGTAATCTTGAGTAAACACCTTATTGTATGATATATCTTACGACGACATGATTGACGTCAGCGCGACTGCAGCACACTACTTGAAAATTGAGTGATTGCTTCGTCTGTGAAATCGTTTATTGTTCAAGTTGTTACACCACTATCATTGACCATGTACTAACTAACTCATTTCAAACCGATAATTACTTCGTAGCTTGGGCGCACATATGAATGTGTGCGTACTGCCGCACCGATACATGCGCGGTGAGGGTTTATCTGCTTACTAGGACGACGTCTAGAGCGACCTCTAGGGATGATCTCTAGGCCGAGCTGGAGAACGACCCCGAGGATGACGTCAGACATCTAGAACGACCTCCAGGTCGATTTCGAGGACGATCTCTAGGACGACGCCAAAGACCACGTCTAAGACGATCTCTCGGACGACCTCCAGAACTACGTCCGCACACGCGTGGCGCCTACAAATGCGGTGTTCTGCGTAAGCGGAGGGGCCGCGCTGCCGTGCGTCCCATACCCGCACCGCGCATGGCGCATTCCAGGCCGGATACCGTGTCGCGAAAACCGGGTGAAGTAGCTAAAGAATGCTTTCGCATTTACATCGCCTTAATAAGGTTGGACAGAGTGTGCAAGAAAAAATGAAGATCTTAGGGAACATGACCCTTGGGAGACGTCGAGCACATCCCCCTTTGGGAAACGCTAACGCTGACTCTCACTTTTCTGTTTTTGCTTTTTTTTTTTTTGCTTTTTGCGTTACAATTTTAGCTGCCTCTTTTTGGCTTTGTTACAGAATAAGTTTTACCGTTTCCCATAGAGGGACGTGTGTGGCGTTTCCCGAGGGTCATGCTAACGCATTGCCGATGGATCCACCAATGAATCGTCCTTTAATGTGGTGTAGCGATGGCCGCCAAGAAAGGCCCATTTTCCACCAACCTTTTCATCCGCTCCGTAGACCACTCATGCTTTAATTCCTTCCCACACCCGCTCCCACAATTTCATGGTTATTATATTGATGACATTTTTGGTTTTGGCCTCCCTTCTGTAGTTGACTCCTTAACCAAAGCTGTATGTAACGCCCACGCTTCCCTCAAGTTTAGATCACTGGCAGAAAAAAATACTGTGTCAACTTCCTTGACCTAAAAATCACTAATGACGGTCACAAGTTCCATATTTTTGTGCGCTATAAACCCACTGACAGCCATAGTTACCTTCTCTAGTCCTCGAAACATCCGCGATCCCCCACATAAACTCTATTCCCTTCTCACGATTCTACGGCCTCCGTAGGATTTGCAGTGACGACATGGATTTTCGTCTTCGGCTTAAGGCGATGACCGCCTTCTATGTTGAACGCAGTTATCCACCCGGCCTTCCGCGCAATGCGAGCAGTCGCGTCTCTAGCATTTCGCGGCACGACGCGCTATTTCCCCGATCAATATATGAACCACCGTGCAGCCCCTTCATCTTCACGTTCCGTCCCTCCATACCCAGGCTCGGCAAAGTAATCGTGGACGTCACTTCCCACCTCGTAGACTCTAAAGTTATTTCTGAAGCACTCGCCCTAACCTATCGACTACAGCCCAACTTACGCTCGCATCTAGTACCTAGCAACCGGTCCATAAAATCTCCGACTCTGCTCCCCGGTACCACGCCCGCCATGCCGTGCGGCGCCCCGAAATGCCTTAAGTGCAAACAAATCCGCCCTCCTTCCCATTTGCTAATGAGAATCCCAGGCAATCACACCTGTAAATCTAATTTGATATACAATATTTCCTGCACACTAAGTCCAACCTTATTATATATCGGCAAAACTGACCGCCGACTCCACGAACATTTCCGAGAGCACCACCGAATTGTAACACTAGAAAGCGTGGGCGAACCTAAGCATGACTTCTCCACCATGCGTATCACAATATTTCTCCTCCACGAATCATTCCAAACTCAGCAGGCGAGTATACGTCATTAAATCAGGTTTTCATTAAGTTTCACGCACACACCTCCGGCGAAAACGAAGAAAACGGATTAATTTTAACGTAAAGGCGGAATTCCCCTCCAGTCTAAACATAAAAGATTTCTTTCGGCTATGAGACATTCCCCCTCCGCTTGCTCCTCTCCTCCTCCCTCCTTTTTTCTCTTGACAATTAGGGTGGTTACGCGCTGTACCCTAAGCTTTCCTCTCTCCCGAAAGTCCTCACTTATTGACTTACAGACCCACCGATCTTATACTAGTCAACGTTTCCTCCTCCCTTTCCGACTCCACGACGTCACATATGTCACTTGTTTTCTCCGACTTTTGTATATATGTTGTATACATTTTGATCTGTTAGAAGGCCGTATGGTCGAAACGTTGTTCCCCTCCTTTGCTCTGTCACTTCTCTTTCCCTTCATATCCCTACTGGTGTTTTCGAGGAAAAGGAAGGCTGGGGAGGAAGAAGCAGGCGGAACGCTGGAGAGAGGAGGAGGTTTCCTTCCTTCCTCTCCTGCCATCCGTCTGCTTTCTCCTCCTCAGCCCTCCTTTCCATCGAAAACGTTTCTTAATCTGTAACTGACTATAGTTTTATGTTATGATATCAAGACGTACACGTTTGAAACGCCAAAAGCATTGTTTCTTCCTTCGACAAGCGAACATTGTAATAACTACATTGCGCAGCGTGTGAAAATGCGCAGAGCTTTCTCTTTTTTCCTTGTTGTAACAAAGAGGAAAGGAGGTGCTGACAGAGCACGCTGTGACAGCTGCTAGCCATACAACAAGTGCCTGGCGTCGTGAGGAAGGCGACGTGAGGTCCAAGTGGATGTCGCACTCGCCGTTCCAGCCTTCCAATCGCACTGGATTGCTCTGAAGGCGCTTCAAGGTTCTAGGGACGTATAAAGTTAAGAAAAACACCTATATACGATAGAAGAAAGGATATGTGCATACATATTATATGGTTGTACTACCCGTACTGGTACGCATTTAATGAATTGATATTGGGAAGTCACCTATAAAGTGAAGGTATTTATATGTATTTTTTTTAATTCTGCTGTATTAAGACAATAGACCAGCTGCTCAACCCGACACCTGCTCAATACTTTGAAAACATTTTTTTTTGTAAAAAAAATTAGATTCGTATTTATTTCTCTATTGTGAAATATGACATATTTTTGTTATATATTTTTTCTAAAAACAAGCATTAATACCTATATGCTGCGTATTATCATTCCAGCGACACAGATATGAATTAGCTTCTTCATAAACTGTGTAACTTAAAAAAAACTTACACGATAAATGGACCTTGAACCTGCTAGCACCCCTCACACCTTTCGATTCATTTACCGTCGTTTGGAGCGCCATCCAGATTTTCTTTTTAAAACTGCGTTCCATAGAGTACGGCGAAACGCCATCTAGACGTTGTGCTTCAAAATATAGGCATTCCATAGAATACACTGTAGTTACCATAGCAGCCATCCTCAAAACGGTGGCGTGTAGAACGACGGGAGGCGAGCCGTGGGGCCATAATGGCGGGTAATACTTGTGGAAGCAGATTAGCTCACTTACGGAACTAAAGTTCCGTAAGTGAGCTAATCTGCACTCCGTCTCACCCTAGAATGGTCAAGGGCCCGGAGGCTGCCGGGCGGAGAACTACCTCAGAAAAGCTTGCATCCACCTTGCAAACGAGTGCGCGAAAGAAATTCAGATACGCAGAGTACGAAGAGCACTAATCTTACGTATATGGTTCTTTGTTGTTATATTGCGCTATTTTATATTAATGAAATAAAGGTACATGGTATTTAGTTTCATAGACATTCATGCCATATTTTGTAAACATGTCAACTGTTTGGAGAAGTTGGAGGGCGCGCAAGCAACGCTGGCATAAAGTCGTTTCGCCCTTAGCCATAACAATCAAATCCAATCTTTGTGCACGTACCTGGACCTTCCGCGCGTAGTCTGTACAAACGCTCCTCGGTCGAACACTCGATCCGACCCATCTCCATTTCTCAATGACCACTGCTTCTGATCCCGGATTCTCTTTGTTACAATGCTTTAGTATCAGCAAGCAGACGGAGCCGCCGCGAGGGTTTGATAAGCAGACAAAAAACTCGCCTTCGCATGACGCATCTTGGCACACTGATACGTCTGACGGAGCAAATATTTCACATGGTTTCTGACAGGCTCATGACTGGACTCGGCGGCCTGTTGCATTAGGCTTTAGTCTATCGTAGGATGAGACGGATTACAGTAACGCTGGCCATGACCTGACATCGTGATGTCACAGCGTGTAATACAATTATGTCACGTGACGCCATGACGTTACATGATGCCGTGGTTATTTTGCAACGGGATTGTGTGTGCTTTGCGTGCAGCAGGGTGGTAGCGCCTCGGCTGTCGGCGCAGTTCATTTGCGGGACAGAGAAAGAAACTGAGAATGTTTTCCCCGTAAGTTTCTGACGCGCTAATTGTGACATTTTAAGCGAATCCACGTTGTGTTTTATGTTGTTTGGAGAAAAAATTTCGGTACTTTAATTTGTGCAACGTAGCGATACACTTCGTCGCGTTGCTGCTAGGATGGTGCAACCCGCGAGATAACCATTTGGATCATTCTTTTTTTGCTTGGCGATGAGCGTTGTACTGCCGTCCGGTAGTAATTTACTGATACTAGCGGAAACATGGTTGACTAACGATATCACCGATGCTGAAGTCTTGAATTATTTCCCAAATTTCAACCTTTGTCATGAAGATCGTAAAGGAGAACGAGGTGGAGGAGTTCTCATTGCCGTCAGCGAACAACTTTCGTGCGCTGTCATTAACATTAAGTCCGATCTTAAAATATTATCTCTAATTTGTCGTGCTGTCCCAATATCAAAACTACTTCGCATCTGCTATAGAAAACCACATTATTATTCCGATTTCTCACCTAAGTTTAATGATATGTTAAACCAACTTACGAACGAACGCCCTAACGCACATATTCTATTTTTTTGGGGACTTCAATTTTTCGAGTACTGATTGGACTAATTTGACACCCTTAATTGTAAGCAGCACCGAATCAAGGGAATTCATCAAAACTTGTCTCCACTTCCACGCGCGTAGCACGAGATTCTGCAAAAGTTTTAAATGTGATACTAACCAGCCATCTGGAGAGCCTGTCTTTCATTATTTACCTCTGAGAAATTAGTGACCATAAAGTAATTCATGCCAATTTTCAGTTTACCCCGACCTACAAGAAAACAATTCTCTTGTACGACAAAAAAAGTATGAAGCAATAAATGCAGAGTTGAAGAGATTACTTCGATATTTCGAAACGACCTTTTATAACCGATCTATTTATAAAAGCTTGCGTTTTTTTAAAAACAAAATTAACGAACTGATAAATACATTCCAAAATCGATTTCCGCGTCAATCGCTAAAACCATGATTCACCAAAACACTGGAAAAAAAACTAGAAAATAAAAAAGCGGCTTTTTTGTGCAGCAAAGCTACGAGCGAGCTCTTGTGGGTGGAAAGAATACTATGCGACAGAAGGATAACTGCAATTCAAAATGCAAACTTTGTTTTTCGTTTTGAACTGACTAATATTCTAACCTTGAACCCTTGGAAGTTCTGGCGAGTAACAAAGCCGCATTAGACGCACATGGTTACCCTCAGCAATGATTTAGGAGAGATTGTCAACGACTCTGAATGTGCCAACATATTTAATAATGAATTCTCATCTGTTTTTACTACGGAGCCTGAATTTCAATTTCCTATACAACCTTCTGTTATACAGTCCGCAATGCTCACCATCACATTCATAGCCGACGGCATTACATCCATGATCGAAAACATGAAATTGTCATCGTCAACCGGTGCCGATGAAATTAATTCAAAATTTATTTAGAATACTAAGCACATTTCGGCAATATACTTGTCTTTACTGTTTGCTTAATCACTTTCACACAAACATAATCCCAGTTGACTGGAAAATGGGAAAATTATTCCAATCTACAAATCAGGCAACAAACATTCCCCATTGAATTATTGTCCCATTTCTCAAACAAGCATGTCTTGCAAAATCATGAATCTTGTAATCTATTCTCAAATCATGCATTTGTTCAACTCAAATAACTTGTTTAATAAGTCCCGGCACGGGTTTCGTAAAGGTTACTCTTGCGAAACTCAGCTGGCCATCTTTCTTCATAACCTTCATGACCTAGACTCCGATATCCAGACTGACGCCAGTTTCTTAGAATTCGCTAAAGCTTTTGACAAAGCACCTCAAAAGCGCTTGTTACTAAAACCTGTACAATTAAATATGAATCCCGATATCTTCAATTGGATCAAAGAATTTCTGAACAACCGCTCCCAATCTGCTCTTATTATAAACGATGCCTAAAATTTCCTCTCAGTAACATTAGATGTCCCGCAAGGATCTGCTCTTGGTACGCTTCTGTTCCTGATATATATTAATGAACTACGGCAACACGTGTCATTCCCTATCCGCACGTTCGCCGATGATTTTTTTATCTATCACTCGGTCACTAACACTGCTGACCCAACTTCCCATCAGAACGATCTTAACAACTTTCGGTTATATTGCCGCGCGCGCAGCTGGCCAAGCAGGCAGCGCGCGCGTGGCCTAACGGTTATCGCGCTTGCTTCCCACGCTGAAAGCCAGGGTTCGATTCCTGGCCGCGGAGGCGCATTTTTGTTGACACTGTAATGTAAGGTTCTGGTGAATTCGATAACCGTCTTGCTGATTCGAGGTTAGAATGTTCCACGCGCCGAACCTTCTACGCCGAACGATCCAGAAACCCACGAGGGTACATAAGGGATTCCGCAAGGCGAGCGGAGTCAGTCTAGTCCCAGCGTTCGACTCTGCTACCACGCCGACTTCGACGCCCGCGACGCTCTATTATTATCCTTTGTATTCTTTTATTTTTGGCACAAGTTCGCCACATTAAACGTTTATTTCTTCCTGTTTATTTGTTATTTTTGGTCACCACCCGTGACATTTTGGTGGAGGTGCGGGGTACCCGCATGCCCGTGCAGCGCTCCCCTCGGAGTTCCCGCAGTGCAAGTCCGGACCCAGCCTCCCGAGGACCGAGCGAAGACCAGATCGAGACCCGATCCAGTCGCCACACCCAAGGTCTACCCCCGGAACACGGACTTCTGCCACCCCGGACCAGGCAGCCAACGAGGCCGACGATGGACTACCAGTCGTCGCAGAACCCGTCCGCCGCCGCCGTCGTATACCTTCCCGTCACACCCCGGACTCCGACGCCATTCCACGGGGAGGTCCACGAGGACGTTGAAGATTGGCTACAGCATTACGAACGAGTGGCCCGCCATAACCAGTGGACACTAGAGCAGTGCCTTCAGAACGTCTACTTCGCTCTGGAAGGCACGGCGCGCACCTGGTTCGAGAACCACGAAGCGTCGATTTCGACGTGGGAAGAGTTCCAGGCCGAGCTGCGACGCACCTTTGCCAACCAGCAGCGACGACAGCGTGCCGAAGAACTCCTTCAAGCAAGACACCAAGGGCCAAACGAGAGCGTGACAAGCTTCGTCGAAGACGTTCTCCGCCTCATGAACCGCGCCGACCCAAACGCTCCCGAAGAGAAAACGTTGCGGGTCCTAATGCGCGGCGTCAAAGAAAACATCTTCGGGGGCCTCGTGCGGAGCCCGCCTACGACTGTCCAGGGTTTCATTACTGAGGCCACCAACATCGAACGTGCCCTTCACGCACGGGCCTCACACTACCAGAGACTTCCCGGCTTCGCTGCCCTCTCGCCGTCCAGCTGCAGCATCCCGGACATCCGCGACATCATCCGGGACGTCGTCCGGGAAGAACTCAGGAAGCTGCTGCCTGCTGCCAACCAGCCGGCTTCGCTGTCGATAGCCGAGGTGGTGCGCGAAGAAGTTCAGCGCGCAATTCAACCGGAGACTCCTGCCAGCGTGGCCGCAGCCGATGAGCCGACGCTGACCTACGCCGCAGTGGCCCGAGGACCGTCGCCAACTGCTCAACACTACCCGGTGGCGCCACGACGAGACCCATCAACGCAGGCGTACCCCCGACGCAACGACGAAGTACGTCAGTACGACCGCCGAGAACAGCAGGCGCCAAGGAAAACCGACGTGTGGAGGACAGCGGATCGACGACCCATCTGCTACCACTGCGGGGAGGCCGACCATATCTACCGTCGTTGTCCCTACCGGCAAATGGGCCTGCGTGGGTTCCACCCGAACGACCCACGCCCGAGGTACGGCGAACGCCCTCGCGACATCGAGGAGTACCTCCTACGTTCGCCCTCCCCAGTGTCGTCTCTCCGTCGTGAAGCCCGCTCCCCTTCGCCACGACGTTCAGCCCCCCCAGCGTCACGATCCCGCCGAGAGAGCCTGTCTCCCCTGCGTCGTCGGGAAAACTGAGTGCGGCAACGCCTGGAGGTGACGTTGCCGAAAACGACGGAAGCAAACAGCCTCCAAAAACGCCGGAGCGCTCCCACTCTTTCGACGCCCCGCATTGCATCGACGCGCCTGCAACGGTGTCCAACAACCTAAACGTTGTTATCGATGGCCAAAACGCATCGGCACTCCTTGACACCGGGGCAGACTACTCAGTATTGAGTGGGAGGCTCTCTCGCCACCTTCGAAAAGTCACGACGCCGTGGGATGGACCGCAGATACGAACCGCCGGAGGACACCTCATCACGCCTGTCGGAAGGTGCACCGCTCGCGTCGAAATTCACGGCGAGACGTGTCCTGTGAAATTCGTCATTCTACAAGACTGTTCCAGAGACGTCATTCTCGGCATGGACTTTTTGTGTGAATACGGCGCCGTCATCGACCTTGGAGAAAACAGATTGACGCTGCGGACACCTGTTCCGCCTTCAGAGAAACTCCAAACTGCGTCAGCCGCAGTCCGATTCGCTGCCGACCACGTGAATCTGCCGCCGCGATCAAGTGTTGTCGTACCCGTCGTGACCGATGCAGCTACCCGTAGCGAAGTTCTTCTGGAAGGTAACCTCCAGTTGCTCCTGGGAAGAGGAATAGGCGTCGCACGAGGAGTAGCTGAACTTCAGGATGGCCGCACTGTGGTCCTCGTGACGAACTTCCGGAATGAAACGCAACACCTCACAAAAGGTGCAGCCGTTGGCCACGTCGAGGATCTCCGAAACTCCGCCGAAATCGCCGCCATTACTGATGAATCCTCGCCACCTCAGCAAGACGGTACGTCGCCAGCGCAACTCGACATCGACCCTAAGCTTCCGGACCCGAAACGACGGCAGCTGATTAACCTCCTCGCCGAATACCGTGACTGCTTTGCGACGTCGTCGAAGGTACGCCAAACAGCCGTTGCGAAGCACCGCATCATTACCGAGGACGACGCGCGCCCTGTGCATCGATCACCGTACAGAGTCTCCGTTAAAGAAAGGGAGGTGATCCAGGAGCAAGTTCAAGAGATGCTGAACGACGACATAATCCAGCCATCAAGCAGTCCGTGGGCCTCTCCAGTCGTACTGGTTAAGAAGAAGGACGGAACGCTTCGGTTCTGCGTGGACTACGGGCAGCTGAATGCGGTGACAAAGAAAGACGTCTACCCACTTCCCCGAATCGACGACACGTTAGACCGGCTGCGCCACTCTCGATACTTCTCATCGATGGACCTGAAGAGCGGCTACTGGCAGATCGAAGTCGACGAACGGGACCGAGAGAAGACAGCTTTCGTCACGCCGGATGGGCTGTACGAGTTCAATGTAATGCCCTTCGGACTATGTACGGCGCCAGCAACTTTCCAGCGTGTTATGGACACCGTACTGGCAGGACTGAAGTGGCAAAGCTGTCTGGTCTACCTCGATGACGTCGTGGTGTTTTCCAGCGACTTCGACGAGCACTTGCGACGACTCCGAACTGTTCTTCAAGCCATACGGACCGCTGGACTCACCCTCAAGCCGTCAAAGTGTCGGTTCGCCTATGACGAACTGAAGTTTCTAGGTCATGTGGTTAGCAACGAAGGCGTGCGCCCAGACCCTGAGAAGACTCGCGCCGTCGCGTCATTTCCAGCGCCGACAGACAAAAAGGCCGTGCGAAGATTCCTTGGACTTTGCGCCTACTATCGTCGCTTCGTTCGGGATTTCGCACGGATTTCCGCACCGCTCACAAACCTCACAAAGGACGCCGAGAGGTTCGAATCGGCCGAGGAACAGCAGCAGGCATTCGACGAGCTGAAGCGACGACTCCAGACGCCTCCGGTTCTTGGACATTTTGATCAGGATGCGGACACCGAGATTCACACTGACGCAAGTAACGCAGGACTTGGCGCGGTACTAGTTCAAGTACAAGAAGGCACCGAACGAGTCATCGCCTACGCAAGTCGGACACTGTCCAAGGCAGAGAGAAATTACTCCACGACTGAGAAAGAATGCCTTGCGGTCGTCTGGGCAATCACGAAGTTTCGTCCGTACTTGTACGGAAGCCCGTTCCGCGTAGTCACGGACCACCACTCGCTCTGCTGGCTTGCGAACCTCAAGGACCCGTCAGGACGCCTCGCTCGATGGAGCCTCCGGCTACAAGAGTTCAACATGACTGTGGTTTACAAGTCAGGACACAAGCACAGCGACGCTGACTGCCTGTCCAGGGCCCCTGTCGAAACACCTTCCGGCAGCAGCGACGACGATGATGACGAGTGCTTTCTAGGGGCAGTGAACACCGATGACATGGCACGACGTCAACGAGACGATCCGGAGCTGCGAGCCTTAATCGAGCACCTGGAAGGGCGCGGCGGTACCGTACCCCGTGTTTTCTCACGAGCCGTGCCGACCTTCGCCATTCGACAAGGTGTACTCTACAAAGAGAACTTCGGGGACAGCAACTCGCCGTGGCTGCTGGTAATCCCGACCGACCTTCGAGGGGAGATTTTTCAAGCATGTCACGACGACCCGACGTCCGGACACCTTGGATACAGCCGGACACTGGCCCGTATTCGTGAAAAGTATTACTGGCCCAAGCTCCCCAAGACCGTCCACCTGTACACACGATCATGCCACGAGTGCCAGCGACGCAAGAAACCTCCGACGAGGCCGGCCGGACTCCTGCAGCCTATTTCTCCTCCAACTGCACCCTTCCAGCAGATCTGAATGGATCTACTTGGTCCTTTTCCGCCTTCGACGTCGGGGAACCGCTGGATCATCGTCGCCACAGATTATCTCACGCGGTACGCCGAAACGAAAGCTCTTCCTTCGGGGACTGCTGTGGAAGTTGCCAAGTTTTTTATTGAGTCCATCGTCCTCCGGCACGGCGCTCCAGAAGTTCTGATTACAGATCGCGGATCATCCTTCGTGGCACAACTGACCCAAGAAATCCTCCGACTCAGTCACACCAGCCATCGTCGTACAACTGCCTACCACCCGCAGACCAACGGGCTGACGGAGCGACTCAACAAGACAATCGCCGATATGATCTCTATGTACGTCGACGTAGAGCACAAGACGTGGGACGAGGTGCTGCCCTACGTCACGTTCGCCTACAATACGGCGGTTCAAGAGACCACTGGATTCACCCCTTTCCAGCTGGTACATGGTCGGAAGGTAACGACCATGCTGGACGCCATGCTGCCCCATGAGCCATCTGACAACGAGAGCAACGACGCCCAGGCGGTTGCTCAACGCGCCGAAGAAGTTCGCCAGCTCGCCCGACTCCTGATTCAAGACCAGCAACGCGTCGACGCCGGCCGCTACAACCTTCGTCGCAGGGACGTCCACTTCCAGCCCGGAGATAGGGTGCGGGTATGGACGCCCATCCGTCGCCGCGGCCTCAGTGAGAAATTGCTGAAACGATACTTTGGACCCTACAAAGTGCTTCGTCGACTCGGGGATCTGAACTACGAAGTGATGCCCGACGGAACACGGACTTCGTCACGCCGCCCTCCACGTCCGGAAGTCGTCCACGTCGTGCGACTGAAGCCGTACTACGCTCGATAGGACTGTGGACCTTATGTGTTCCAAATGACTCTTAGTTTACCGTTATTTTTATTTGTTTTGTTTTCAGATTGCATCGGGACGATGCACTTTTTAAAGGGGGGAGTAATGCCGCGCGCGCAGCTGGCCAAGCAGGCAGCGCGCGCGAGGCCTAACGGTTATCGCGCTTGCTTCCCACGCTGAAAGCCAGGGTTCGATTCCTGGCCGCGGAGGCGCATTTTTGTTGACACTGTAATGTAAGGTTCTGGTGAATTCGAGAACCGTCTTGCTGATTCGAGGTTAGAATGTTCCAAGCGCCGAACCTTCTACGCCGAACGATCCAGAAACCCACGAGGGTACTATCGGGGAAAAATGAAATGCGAACAGAGGAGCGCGTGGCTCGCGGTACAGGCTGCGCCACCTGGAAGTGAGCCTAGGGGCGAGGGTGCGTGGCCTACTCCGACGTGTTCACGCCCCTCGATCGGCGCTCCCCCAGCTTCGGCAGTGAGCCTCTCAGTGCGCTGAAAGCTGACACCGCTATCTTTGCCTGCTCGGCGAGTGCGGCGAGCTTCTTTGCACCGCACGCGCTGAGCCAGCAAAGATAGCGGTGATAGCTTTCAGCGCACTAAGAGGCGCACTGCTGAAGCTTGGGGAGCGCAAAGGGAGGGCGTGATCACGTCGGAGTAGGCTACGCACCCTCGCTCCTAGGCTCACTTCCAGGTGGCGCAGCCTGTACCGCGAGCCACGCGCTCCTCTGTTCGCATTTCATTTTTCCCCGATAGTACATAAGGGATTCCGCAAGGCGAGCGGAGTCAGTCTAGTCCCAGCGTTCGACTCTGCTACCACGCCGACTTCGACGCCCGCGACGCTCTATTATTATCTTTTGTATTCTTTTTTTTTTGGCACAAGTTCGCCACATTAAACGTTTATTTCTTCCTGTTTATTTGTTATTTTTGGTCACCAGCCGTGACAATATGGTGCAACTGCTGGCTAATGGCACTTAACCCTGATAAATGTAAACTCATGCGTTTTCAGCGCCGCCATGTGGCCGCCATGTCTTCGCTTATGTTCTTGCTCGAATTCCCGTTGAATTAGTGGACTCACACAAATACCTTGGTGTCACCCTTTGCAACAATCTATCATGGCAGTTCGCATATCACTAACATTATCGCATCTGCAAACAGAGCCGTAGAATTCCTGAAGCGTCACCTACGCTGCGCCCTTCAACACGGAAAATTACTAGACTACAAATCACTCCTAAGATTTCAGCTAGAATATTCATCCGCCATCTGGAGTCCACATCAAGTTTATCTTATTAACGCTCTCGAAGCAATTCAAAATCGCACCATTAGGTTCATTCATTCTTCATATTCATACGATCTTAGCATATCATCACTGAAAGCTGAATCAGATCTAACTAATCTTTTTTGTCGTCGCCGCATAAACGGTTTCTGTTTATTTCCCCAATTCTTTTATTCTTCGCTTGCCCATGCACCCTACATTGTTCCTCCTGCACAGATATCCCAAGACACCCGTCACCCATTGCAAATCTCTCGCCCACGCACTCGCACCACTACCTTTTTCTGTTTATTTTTTCCCCGAGCAGCCTGTAACTGGAGCGGCCTTTCCCACCAGAGTTCAGCCATCAAAAGGCCCTGTGCTGTTTGTGGACACATAAAACAAAGACTATTATTATTATTATTATTATTATTATTATATTATTATTATAGAAAAAGAAGAAGTGTCCGAAGGCAGTCGCTCTTTTTTGGTCGTTCTTCATATTTCCAGTGTTATTCATATAATTTCAACCTGATGTGCTACCGGCGGACTGTTCGTGGCCCAAGTCGGGCCCTGGAGTCGCCACGGGCTTAAGGCGGCGTCTATTTGCCGTCTTGACTGCGAGTTCGCCGCCTTGAAGATCGCGACTGCGGCCCCATCCACCTTCATCGGTGTCTATCAATCATGCAGCCAGCGGTCGTCGTCTCATCTTACCATCGACGTCCTGCGGCCGTCTGAGACTTGATGGCGATTCAGCGACCATCCCGTCCTTTGCGGAAGCCTACTATCAACGCACTGCAACGCACGGAAGCCGACTATCAACGCCGACTATCAATGCACAGCCTTTCCCGGTGACCGTACAAGGCTGTCGTCGAATCACTGTTTTGCCGGTGTAGCTTGTCTGTTTAGCTGGCGGCGAGCATACCCCTGGCCGCTGTAAAGTCTTCCGGCCTTGTTCAGCGGAATCGCCACCATCAGCACCGTCCTTGGTGTGTGCTGCGTGGTAGCTGCTCTTGCTCTGCTAAATCGTCCCCATCTACCACGGCTCGAGCACCAGCAAAGTGTATGCCTCTGCCAGGTTTGCGCTTAGCTGCTCTCCGAGCCTGGCGCAAGTGAAGCCACCGGAAGTTCAATGCTTGTCCCGGAAGTCGGGCGTGCGCTGGGCTTCCTAGTGCATTCAGTCATTATTTTGGACCATGCTTTTTTGTGTCTTTGATTGGGTTATAATACTCTCGTTCTGGATTAAATTTCGAAAATGAGACATTTGAACTTGGGACATATTCACACTCGATCAACTAGAATCTCAATATGTTTACATTGAATGGCTTCCCATGATACTTCTCGGGTCTGCATGCGCTCTTACTGCGCAACAAGCAGGCTCTCTTGAGGGAACAAGCGAAAATCCAGCGCCCTCGACGCTTTTCGAACCAGCACTCGGAAGGGTTACAAAGCCTGTCAAGCGCTCACTTCCGGGACAAGCCGCTTACTTCCGGTGGCGTCATACCTGTTTGCTCAATGCGCCATCCAGCCCCCTCTAGTGGAGATCAGTGGTTTTTACCAGTGATTACGCTTGGACGTTTCGAACACCGACCTAATTAGATGTTTGACAGCCCGACTTCCGTTCCACGATGCACGCGCATTTCAGCTTTGTTTCGCGCTTAGCAGGTGGGCATGCTGTTTACTCTTTTAGTGTATGACTCGCAAACGTCGATCTGCATTTTCCTATATTCATAGCTTCTTTCACCCCTTCCGTTTTGTTATGGCCTCCACTAACTGTTTCAAATACCACGAGCCTTTACTTGTTAATGGGAGATACCTGATTTGCGCGAGTTGTGAAAACAGCTATCACCTCGGAAAGTCATGTGCCGGTGTTGCTGCGAGCACATTCAACTCCATGAGTTCAGCGAAACGAGAACAGTGGCTCTGCCATCTGTGCCGCACCTCTGTGACAAAGTCGACAGGAGGAAGCTTGGAAACGCATTCGCATACAGAGTCCGCGTCATTTGCAGCCCAGTTAGCCGAGGTAAACAAAAAAAATCGACTTGCTTCTCTCTCTCAAGAGTAGCGTAAATTCGCTCGCCAAGCTTCCGGCAAAAGTCGATGAGCTGCTCACCGTTAAATCCGCGGTTGATGCCGTGAAACAATCTGTCAATGAGGTGCTTAAGTCAGTAGCCTTCTGTTCAGCTCAGTATGACGCTCTGCTCAAACAAGTGGCTGAGCAGGATGCTACTGTTGCAGAGTTACAGAAAGAGGTGAATTCTTTAAAGTTCTCCATTTCAATCCAATCAGAGGAGATCCAACGACTCAGGTCTGAGCTCAACAACTCCGAGCAATTTAGTCGTCGATCTAACCTTAAGATCCATGGCCTTCCATGCAGACCCAATGAAGATCTTCCGGTTGAGCTTGATGATAAAGCACAAAACTCGGCATTTCCAACTTCCATCCTTCAGAGGTTGAGGCCATTCATCGCCTGCCCTCTTCGCGTGATACCATTCCCATTACGTTGGTCAGGATTCACTCTGCGCGTGCTAGGGGCCCCTGGTTGAGCTTGCGTAGCTCACTGGGTACTCTCGCCCGCGAACGAAAACTCCTTAAACTCTTTTTTAACGAGAACTTGACACAGACGAACAAGGAGCTCTTTTGGACAGCACGGGCGAAAAGCAAAGTGAAACAATATCGATATGTCTGGACTAAAAACGCGAAGATCTACGCAAAAAGAGCAGAGGGAGCCCCACTCATTCGCATTACCTGTGTCAATGACTTAGAGCTCATTGCCTAGCAACCATGACCTTCACATTTTTTGACTGCGATGATTTCAATTCCATCTTGTGTAATTTTCACTCCTCAACTAGCGGGTTCACCATTTTTCACACTAATATTCGTAGTGCAAGGAAGTATTGGGAGCAATTCGGTCTTATAGCCAATTCCCTGTACGATCTCGTCGACGTGTGGGTCTTAACGGAGATAAATGTACCAGCTGCCTCTGTTTATCAATTCTCAATACTTGATTATCAGCAATTCTTCTATAATCGCTCTGACAGGACAGGTGGAGGTATTGGGATTTTTGTTAAAAATTCATGGTGTACAGAACAGTTAAAAAATACTTTCGTTCATGCAGAGTCCGTCACTTTCAAAATTTTCAACTCAGTATACTCTATTACATTAGTCGCCTCCTATCGCCCTCCATCAGAAAGCGCTTCGCCTTTTTTAGTTGACTTGCTTGGCTGACCTTCAAGCCGAGGAACAACTTTGCGTAGTCGGCGACATGAACCTTGACACTTTGAAACCCACAAAGTCAACCGTATGTGACTACTTGAATCTTCTCTCAGAATTTGGTCTCAACTGTACAATTAAAGCACCTACCAGAGAGGAAACTTTGAATGAACACCTTGTTTCTGCTTGTCTAGACCACATGAATATACGCACTCACGGCCTTTCAGTTCAGTCTGCTGTCATTTCGCAGAAACTGGCAGATCACTACTTTACCGCAGTTCAACTGGTTTCCGATACGCCTCTAAGACACGCCTGTCCGGAAACAAGACCTATAGAGGTTGGTGATCGGAAATTATTCGACAAATTAATCTCTTCTTATGATTGGGGACGTTTACTAACATATTCAAATCAAGAACTCCACACGAAGTTTATTAATCTGTAGAAGACTTTTACAAGATGCAGTAAAAAGTAATTACTATCAGAAAGCGGCGTGCAGAACATATATGGTTGAATAATGACATTATCGCCGCGATTAAGTATAAAGAGATATTGTGGACGCGTTGTCGTCGCTCTCTTGATAACATAGACCTGCGGAATGAATTCCGAAGTGAGCGCAACAAAGTCACTGCATTAATTTGTTCCGCTAAACGTAACTATATTAAACAGAAGTTAATAGATTCCCGTTATGATTCCCGTGTAACGTGGTCTGTTGTAAACGATTTACGAGAAGGCCACAGTGGAAAACATTCTGTCGACGAGACGGTCGCCAGATATTTCCCTTGTAACAAACAATCTACGGCAAATGCGTTTAATGTACATTTTGGGAAAACTTTAAATGTTTCACGCGATAGTGAAGTTTGTCTCTCAAAAGCAACTTCGGTGAATGTAGCGTCTTCCTTCCTTCCTGAAATTACAAAGCAAGGTTTACATAGTATGTTGCTTAGTTTCAGGCCGGGTTTGTCTCCTGGAATCGATGACGTCCGGATGGCTGATTTGCGGAGAAATTATGCACCATTGAGGCATGTGATACTAAAAATGTTGAACGGTTTCATAACGTCAGGTAATATTCCAGAAGATCTCAAAACAGCCACTGTCAGTCTTTTATACAAAAATTGGGATCATAGTAGCATCGAAAGCTACCGCCCTATATCTATCTTGCCTTCACTGGCGAAACTTTTAGAAAAACACAATTTCCTGACAATGTGAGCGTTTTTAGAAGAATTTAACCTTACGTCTCCCCAACAGTACGGTTTCGTTATGGGTAAAGGCACCCAACCCTTACTTGAAGTCTTTTCCGATGTTCTTCATAATGCGTTTGAACATAATCTTTTCACGTGTGCACTCTTTCTAGATGTTTCTAAAGCTTCCGACTGAGTCTCACATAAGGTACTTTTACATAAGCTGTTCAGCCTCGGCTTCAGAGGCCCTTTTTACAGACTGCTAGAAAACTTTTTGTCAAATCGTACACAACTCGTTTCAATATGTGGAGCTCGGAGTTAGAAAATGTCCCTAAAGGCTGGTGTTCCACAGGGCTCGATACTGTCGCCTCTTATTTTTAACATCTATGTCAATCTTTCGAAGGCTGTCAACTTCTGCACAGTATTTCAATACGCTGACGATACTGTCCTGTTGTCGAGTCATGTACGATACCATGAGGCTGTTGAGCTACTCCAATCAGATGTATTACGGCTCATGAACTGGTTTTCAACAAATGTCATTAGAGTAAACGCGAAGAAAACACAACTAGTGTGCTTTCGTAGTCCACTGAAACAGGTTCTTTTAGACAAACCAATTTTTCTTCACACGTCAGACTGTGTTTCTTGCAAATGTGCGCCAATTCTTTAAGTGAACAGTACGAAATATCTGGGACTTTATTTTGATTGCGACCTGTCATGGAACTCCTCACTTCTTCTATATTTTCAGAAAATTACGAGCCGCTTCGTGCACCTTATATAATCTTCGCATACTTCTTCCCATCAAAACAAGAAGACTTCTGACGCACGCCCTTGTTTATAGTATTCTCCGTTACGGAATAACTGTATTCGGACAGTGTACAGCCCTATTAGAGCCTAAAGTGAACTACTTACTGAATGGCATCCTGCGCAGTGTAGCTTACGGTTCTAGTCTCCAGAGATCTGATAACCTCTTTAATGACCTCTCGCTACCAACTTTTAAATCACTATTTTTGGAAACAGTAGTGTTCAGGCACTACTGGGATAACACTTTTAAGACCCCCAACACTGTTTGTCGCGCCCTTCGAGACGTGAGGCCGTATCAAACGCCGCGCATCAAAATACATTTTGACAAATGCGTTTGCCTCTATTATGTATCCCATATTTTTAACAACCTCCCTTCTGTGCTACTCGACGGAAGTTCTCGAGGAGCTTTGAAATGTAAATTAAAAACTCTTTGCCTAGACATCATTTTTTAAAGTGCCGATTAATTTTTTTGTTTTCATTTTGTTTTCTACTTTATTTGACTTCTGTGCGCTGTGCACTACTGCCCTGTTTGTATATATTTCTCTCTATCACGCGTTCTAGATCTCTGAAAGGTTTATGCTAACTTGCTTTGAGTGTGCCTTAAGTAATTTGTAAGGAACTAGTCCTACACGCCTGAAGGGCTTTGACGGTTCCGATATGTGTATATAGCTGTATTTGAAGCACCTGCATTAAATAATAATAATAATATTATTATTATTATTAGTATTAGCATTAGTATTATCACCTGCACATCAACTTTCATGAAAAATTCAACTCATTACCTTCAAAAATAAAGATCTGTGGCTTTTCTGCATTATTTATGTAATACCACGCTTTGTGTAATATTTCGAAGGACGTATTTAAAAAAATAAAGGGAAGTGACGTGAAATAAATCGAACATTTCGTGAGGCAGTGTGAACTGGCTTTCAACTCTCTTTCGTCGGACAGAGCGACTTCTTCGGGGGCGGTAACCAGACGATGCTGCTGAGCGGGATTCAGTGCACCGGCGACGAGAAGAACCTGGCGGACTGCCTGCACGACCAGCTGGGGAAAGTGACCTGCCCAGGTGTCGAAGACAACATTGCCGGCGTCATGTGCACTGACGGTGAGGGTGGGAGTTTAGGGGCTCTTTAGAGCACTTCACGGGCATGTAAAGAACTAGCGATATAAGTAATGATTTACAATTATTCTTCCCGTTTTGATGAAGCCGGCTTATCGCCCCTCCAAAAAATACTGAATCCTTGAGTAACGCCGAAGTAACGTCGTTAGATTCGGAAGTAACAAGAACGGTATACGGCCAGCAAGTGTTCCCCAATGTGTCTTCGGCGCATCGGAACGCGAGGAGAAGCACGCCACTCGAAGGGCAACATAGAGAAGGCGCAGAGAACGAGTGATGACGAAACAGCCAAACACGCGCCGTCATTAATTGAGCGGTCGGGGGAAACAAAAGCACTTTGGGGCGTTTGAAGCTAAACAAGCACACGAGGTGCGCGAGAAGCAGACCAACTTGTATGTTGTACTCCGTTACGTTTGCAGAACGGTGACGAATCTCAGAAACGCCTTAATCTTTGAGGAACTAACGCGTAACGCTTACCGCCGAATTCAGAAACCTCACTAAAACTACACTCAAACTGAAGGGCCTCTCCACTTCCTCGAGGAAGGCTCAAGGGCCGGCGCTGGCCAATCGCGACGGCGGATCCGTCCTCGCGATTGGCCAGCGCCGGCCCTCCCGCCTTCCTCGAGGAAGTGGAAGGGCCCTTCAGTTTGAGTGTAGTTGGAGTGAGGTTTCTGAATTCGGTGGTTAGGGCGCCTCAATAGACAGTTTTAGTGGACCGTACGCTATAGCTTTGCGTACGCAAGGAGATTGCGGGTCGTGAGTGCGCGTGCGCAGAACGCAATAGAAGGGATAGCGTATTGCGTACGCACGCAACGCTGGGGATTTTGCGTTGCTGGCTAGCGGGCCTTGCGGGACGCTCTCGAGAGATCTCGGGCCCAACGAGAGCGCGAGTTTCAAGATGGCGGTTGCGTCGAGTGGCGCAGCAAGTGCGACGTGGTGTTTTCGTAGTTCTGTGTTACGTGAAATTGCGTGGTGTTCAGCTCGGCGATTCTTTCTGGGACCTACCGCGGTCGAATCAGATCGCCCTGCAGCTGAAGGAGTGCACAGTGGAAATGTTCGCCGCTCGCAGTGTGCGTCGACGCTGCGATCTGCTCAACGCTAAGCCTATTCCCACAGTTCATCGCCGACGGACGAACGACTTTAAAAGAAATCGCGGAAGTTCTCGCTATGCACTGGACATCAGGGTCATGAATTTCATTCCGCGATAGCATTGATAAAAGGTGCCGTTTCCATGGGACGACTGACGGAGGCTCCGTGATCGAATTTGGCTGCGCACTCGTACTCGTAGCCTCTGTAACCCGCAGAAAAGCGCGCTTGACGAGGCAGCTGTGGCTTGGTTTAATCTGAAATAAAATGATCGGACACTTTTTCTTTTTCAATATTTCTTTCCAGGAGCATGGTTGCGCTATAAGCACGCGGAATTCTATGGCTCTAGCAAATTTAACCAAGATCATGCGCGGTGTTCACTCGAAAACGTAACGCACAACTAAATTCGGTCTGAGCAGGTCATTTTTAGCGTACGCTATACTATTGCGTATTGCGTACGTAAGAGCCAGCAACGCTATACTAAAACTGTCTAATGTCCTTCTGTTTAGGCTGATGCCACCCTTTGTAGTACCCGATGCCGACAGCACGCGCTCATGGGTAAAATACAAAAAAATCGACGAAAACAAAATGTCGCCATAGCACAGTCAGCGCCAGAAACGCGTGCAGGGACACGCTCTTTCACGCGCTTCTGAACAAAAAATAAAAATAAAAGTGTGGGACAAAATGGCCAGATGTCTCCACCCTAAGCAAAGCGCACATGAAGGCACCCAGTAACGCTTTTTAGTTACTTTCAATTACGGGCGTAGCACTGAATATTTTACTTGCATTGTCTATGCCATAACAGTCTTGCATGTCATAACAATCTTGCATTACTTGCAAGACTGTTATTATCATTGATAATAACAGTCTTGCGTCAAGAGCGCCTTCTCTTGCTACTGGATCACGTATTACGGAAGTAACCTTTTGTATATATCACGTGATCCGTGCCGCCCCCAGTTGGTGATAAGCGTGTGTCTCTGCTATGTTGGCGAACAGAGCTGGCCGACCTTGTGATCGACGAGCAAGAAGTCGAACGATCTGCGTACCTCGAGGATCGTCAGCTGCTCTACCTCCAGTGCGCCATGGAGGAGAACTGCCTCTCCACATCGGCGTACGCGCTCAAGAGCGACCCCGGTAAGCTCCGCTCATGATACCATCTAGCTTGCCATTTCGTCCACTTGCTTATGAACACTGGTTCCAACTATTAAAGAAACTCCAAACACCCATAAAACATTTTTAAGCGCTTGTACGTCACAAAATATTTTTTTCTTAATTTTTTTTTTTTCGCGGAACATTTACGTTGCGAGGCAGATTTTAAGTTAAAGGCCAATCTATACAAAATTGTATTCTGCCGGGAAGAATACCGGTTCCCAGTTTTCCTCTCTCCATTTCTTCTCGCACTCTTCTCTCCTCCTCTTTCCACAACAGAGGACCTCTGAGCTACTCTCCACAGAAAGGAGGAGGGTCTCCCTCTTTCTTGAAGAGAAAGAAGGAAATGGCGGAGAGTTTTTCTCCTTTCTGGTAGGTTGTCGATTCCAAAGCGCGAATCCAAAGTGTGCTTCTAATTCAAAACATAAATATTGATTTTTTCTTCTTTTTTTTTTTTGCGGGTGCTCTCTTCTTCCGCTTTCCCCCCCCCCCCCCCCTTTTTTTTTTCTTGCCTCCCGCCTCCCGCAAAAACAAAAAAAAAAGTCATTCATGTCGTTTAACACCCAAGGCTATGGTGAAGAAAATAAGAGAACGTCTTATGGTGAATTCCACTCGTAGATCTCGAGCGCTTTCCAAAATCCGCGAGGGAGGGAAAATTCCGCTCTGTGGGACCCGCTCCGAATTGACGAGGGGAAGATAAGCTTGCATTTTTGGAGCGACCTCCCCCACACCCCTCCCCACCCCTTCTCCCTCCGCCGTACAAAATGGCCGCTGCTCCAACTTGACTAGCCCACCAACGCCGGCTGATCTTTCCGACGACCAGTGACGACTGTCACTGCTTAACTGCAGAAGTAACACGCGACACAAGCCGGGCGTGATTATACGTACCGCGGCGCCCATGTCACAAATAACGAAGACGTCCGTGTTCGGCACCGTCACATACCTTTCGGCCGCCTTAAAGCGGCGGGGCACGGACAGCGATTGCCAGCGGTGGAGTTCAGATTTGTAGTACGACTTTAATAAACACAGAGGTAACAAACCATCACTTGCGCGGTCGTTGCCTAACCACTTCTTGCTTTATTTCACGGGAAAACGCCGAGGGAATGCGGTGTAAAAAGGTAAACAATCACTGGCTGCAGAATGAATAGGCCTAACCTTGCGTCTGCCTCCGGCTTTTCTGTCGTTCCTTTTCTCGTTCTTCCTCTCACTATCACAGACGTCAGCACTTACGATTTGCCACGCTCCACATTCCCGGCTTTTTATCCCTGATCTACGCGAGGTAGAAGCGTTCGAGCCGTCACAATCCAGAGTAAACAACCGACACACCCGAACAGATCCAACTCCACGACCCGACCGGCCCGCCGATCTCTCCAACCTCGCCGCGCATGCGCACCGCCGATTTAGACGGAAATCACGTGGGCCGCTTTGTCAACTTCCGGAGAGATCTGTGAAACCCCGCAGAGCAAGTTCGGCGGAGTTTGGGGTGCTCCGTGGAACGGGCGCTGCCAGAGATCTACGAGCGGAAGATGACCAACTTGAGCCAGATCTGCGAGCGGAATATGCGCGCTCCAAATGGAGCGCTTTTGGGGCGCTCGAGATCTGCGAGCGGAATTCACCATTAGAGTCAGCTAACTGGTTTATTTCTCAAGCAACCTATATAAACTCACACAGTCACTCTCATTCACGTTCTACAGAGAAATATTTTGGTGAACGCAATTTCAAATATAAATATAATACCCATTCACAAGAGATCAAGTGGTCCAACCAACAATACCATCATTATCAACCACTTTCTATCCAGAGATCATTTTCAAATGCAAAGAACACATACAAGAGACCACGTGGTCATACCTACAATACAGTGACCATTTAATGTGGAAACTCAAATTGTCCATTCGGTAAAGTAGTGGCTAAGAAGCCCACAGATTCATGAACACGAATTAGTGAGATATTCATTATGAAGAGTAATCTCATTGTCCCAGATCAAGTTTAGAAAGCTTAGCAAGAATTTAATTTAGAATGCATATTATCGTGCACTGCATAATGCTCTGCATCTAAGGTCGCTCTGTAAACAGGTGCCAACAATGTGCTCCGCCATAAATACAGAAAAGTCTTCTGGTGCAGCAAGAAAAAACAAATCTTGATTGTTTTATTTGATAATTTATTTTGTTCACAACCGCGCTCGCAAACAATAAAAAGCTGTTGAGTTATGGCTTCCCGCTTTAATTTCTTTTCTGCTAAACTATATTATGACAAAAATAAGAACACCTGGCTGAGAAACCATTTGTACATCTTATCTTGACAACTTATTTCTTATTCCGATTACGCGCGGAAAAATATTCCGTTGCAAATTAAAATAATATATTCAACTGAATTATTATTCTCAATAGCCTGTCGGCGTTCCCTGCACAACTCTGAAATATTATCTGTAAGTTTTCTCGCGTCAAGTTGAGACTCAACTGCGCCGTGCCTTTCCATTTTTAACAGCACACCTTTTAAGGGCTAGTCTCCCCAATATCGTGTCTGTCAGCGAAGAAATGTCGACACAGCACTCTGGACAGCTACCGCCTTCTATGAGCGACGGACGACGACAACCAGACAACCGGCTTGTTGGTTGTCTGGTTGCCGCCGTCGCTCATAGACGGCGGCGACCTTTCCAGGCTTTCCACTCTGGCTTGCCGACTTGCGGCCGGCCATTACATCATTCCCACCATAGTACAGCTTCGCTGGTCTTCCTTTTTCACCAGTGTGCAAGGGCTGAAAGTTTTTTCTTATTTGCGCCTCTCGTTGAACTCGAAGTTTAGGGACCACCCAGAAACTTGAGGCCCTCTTGTTTCAGGCTGGCTGTACGAGAGTCGAAGGCTACTGCGGTTCACGGCACGGGTGGCCAACGTCGGAAGTACAACGTTCAAGCCGTTCCTGCCCAAGCACGCCTGGCTGTGGCACTCCTGTCACATGTGGGTCCCTTGCGGCACACAGATACGCGCGCCCATGTTACGGAACTTTAATGATGTACACTGGATCGGTATTGCAAGTTATCAACAAATTGGCAACGTCTATGTAGACCAACTCAACTCTCTGACGTCGTGCCACTGCCGTGGTGCTGCTGTCGGTAATGCGCATGCGCAGATAACTCGCTTCTGGCGAATCAGATATCCGCGCAAGGGCAATGCCCACACCCGGTGTTGGCAAACGCGGGATTGATTATAAACGGTGTGTTGGTGGATAAAACACCCCTTGCGCGGTTGGACGATTGTGAACGTTTTATAGACTATTGCCAGTCCACCGTGTCTCTGCTCGTGCGGGCGATTCTGTGCAAATGCCAAAGCTATGCTCACACGAACGCTTCACGTGCTTGCACACAAGGGGCACCAGTCGCGGCGCAATGCTTGCCATTTTCTATACACACTTTCTTGTCGATGTTTAACTAAATCTCATGGGTTTTCAGAAGTTTACTAACGTCCGGAAGCTACTTGAAATACCGAGATTCCACTCAGATTCCTCACTCAATTACAAACGCGTGTGCACAAAAAGGCTAAGGACATCAGTGTATTATTTGGCTAGAAGGGGAAGTGCGGGCAAGAGATGTACTGCGATTCAACATATGAGGTGCCTCGATGCCAGCTATGCTTCGAGGGTGGAGACACCCATTGATTAACGCGAAGAGGTCGATCTGGCGCGGCGGGCAACATCGGGTCCTGCAGCTTTGCACTGTGTGGATCTAGCTCGTGTGAAGAAAAGCTGTCTTAGGATAATTTGCGAAGTACTCACCCAGGATGGCGCCGGCGAGAGTACCAGAAAATTGACCTAATGTGGCGGGTGCCTCCACGCCTACTGCCCGCAAAGCTTCATCTGAGGGGAGGGCGGTAACAGGGTGGCAGCGCCTCTAGCACTTCTAGAGTTAGTAGGGATAGGTGCTGCAGGTTGGCAGCAGACGCAGACACTCCCTTCGCCGAGCAGGCGTGTGTGTGAGCGAGAGTACAAACGTTTAGAATCACTAGAGTAACTTAGAATCATGAATGCAGCGCGGAGAACAGTTCTGGATATGCTGCTTGCTTTAGGTGATAACATGATGACACTACACTGGGCCATGGCGCGTCGTCAACGCTTGCAGGCACTACCACTCAATGGAGGTGTTTGCCCACTTCGACGTGTTGGACCTGGAAGGCCGTAAGGTGGCCGAGGGCCACAAAGCCAGCTTCTGCCTGGAGGACAACGTCTGCCAGCCGGGAATCGAGAAGACCTACTCGTGCGCCAACTACGGCGACCAAGGGATCTCCATCGGGTGCACAGACACGTACGCCCACAACATTGACTGCCAGTGGGTCGACATGAGCGACGTCGCGCACGGACAGTACATCTTCAAGGTAACCCGACATTTAGACTTGGCGCAGTCAGTGCTGCCCACCGGCTAAAGGATATTTGATTCATGCATTCCACACCATGTGCAAGATCGTCGAAATTCAGGTGCGTCACCGATATTTCGAACTAATGCACCTCTCTCGCAATCTTTTAGAGGGATACTGGGGCTATTTGCTTTAGCTACCCCAACTAACTATATTTTTGGAATCACCGGTATTTACCCTTTCCGATATAAGATTTGGTATCACGAAATTCAATATAGTTATTGAGAAATCGGCAAGTGAGAATGATGCCAAAACCAACATTCAAATTTACCTGTGCTTTTCCGTGCCGTGACATTAGGGGAAGGCAAGTTTGCAGGTCGACCGGGCAGTCTAAAAATGGACTATGCCGAGAATTTTTGTGTTGCTGCTCCTGTGCTGAATTGAGCTTAGAATTCATTTATTTGACTCCATGAAACTACTTGTAATCAGTTGGGAAAAGAGTCTAGAATCCAAAGTGTAAATCTCTGCCTTCCGCTGACGTCACTTTTTCATTGTTGCCCATAGAGACTTGCACTTTAAGAAACACTGTGAGGACCGACATACTATGTAGTAATGAGTGTTCTTCCCTACTTTCAGTGGACTTTGGCTTCCCCCAGGGGTTGGTACTAGCACCTTTGTTGTTCTTGCTATTTATCAACGATATTCCCGACTAGATTTCTGTCAAAATACGCCTTTTTGCCGACGATTGTGTGCTGTATAATGAAGTCAAGTGTGTTGATGACAAAATTAAGCTCGATGATGATTTGGACAATATTTTAAAATGTTATGAAACATGGAAAATTTGTATAAAGTATGACAAAAGTGCGTGTATGTCCATCACTAATGAAAAGAAGGCACTTTCATTTTCCTATCACATAAGCGAACATATCATAAAGAAGTTACTGAATTCAAGTATCTGGGTCTCTGGATCAGTTCCGACCTTAGATGGAATAAACAAATCAGTTTAATTTCCTCTAACGCACTCCGTAGACGACTTTTCTCGCACAAACGCTACAATCAGCCACTTCAGATACTCGACTCCTGACGTACAAGACTTATCCGACCGACCCTAGACTATGGAAACATTATTTTGGACCTCGCATATAACGAATACAAAATAAAGCTGCCAGAATTATTTTTAGTGCCTATAAGAAGGCGCCCATTTCCGTTCCCCGACATTGTTGTGGGCGCCGCCATTTTGGCTCGTATGCAGAGCAGACGCAACTGCCCATCGTTATGATTCAGATGTGCGACTTCCTCAGCATTAGATGCGGTGATAGGAAGGTCATGTAATATTGACTTACTCTGTCGCAAACTCTTTAAACATTTGTGGAGGGCGGAAAAGCGTTTCCTGTGATTTCAGATAAAGCTTCAGATAACTGGCAACCATGAATTTAAGGGGCAATATGGCCAAGTGTCGTTATTCTGAAGCGTAGCTTATTTAGAGGCACTAGGTAAAATGCTTCCCCTGGCAAATAGCGAGCACTCGGCGCGCGCTTGACGTGCGGATTCTTGTCCCCTTCGCGAGCTGCGAGCAATCTTTCCCTATGCCGCTTGTAGATATGAAGTCGGTTGGACGCTTGCCGAGCCGCTCCAACCGATCCGTGGGGAAGTGGTGGAGCGCTTCGAGCGGTCCGGAGTGCTTCTCCGCGGTGCCTTTTTCGGAGGACTACGATCTGTAGTCACTCGGAACATTTCAGTTTTGTCATCAACGTTCCCGCGAAGGAGCGAGGGAGTTTCGCAGCTTTTTGGTTTCGACTACTGGATGGGCTCGCAATTGCTGTACTTTCTTTCGTTAATCTCGTCATGGCCGACTCGACCGAGCCTATAATGCGGCGATGACATCGTTAGAGTTAATTTTAGGAGGTATAATAAAACGCCGTGACAGCGAAAGCAGCGACAGCGACGAAGGTGACGAAGATACCGATTTAGCTCGGGTGACGACGAGGCAACGTACTCGCGAATTATTTGCCGAGTATAGTCTTGCCAGCGAAGAGGCCCAAGATATCGCGTTACGCCGAAGACGTTGTGCGCGCCTATTCGGATAAAGAGCTAGGCATGTCGTTTGTTTGTTGTGTGGTCACTGTAAAGTAATTAGAATAATTAGAAGACAATACGCCAGATACTCCGCAGATAGAAGTCGCCCTTGGAGCTGACGATTGCTTTACGGTATACATGTTTGGTAGTGCTTAATTGCATCCTACGACTCGTAGAAGTACTTCTATAGTCGGTGAGAGGTCAAGAAAAAAGTGAAAGTTCCTCCCACACCTTTCCAGTTCAGCGGAGCGAACGGTGGAGAGAAAGCGACCTCCCCTTCAGCATTCGCTCTACTAAAGTGGAAAGGGGTGGGAGGAGCTTTCACCTCGTTCTTGACCTGTCACCGACTATAGTGGTGATCATCAAGTTTATATAACTAAGGAAAAATAAATTTTGTCTTAACGTCGGGACCACCACTACTCAACTAGTAAACAATCTGGGGTGCTTCCTATCCGGGGTTCATTCTTTCGGAAAGATAGCAATTTATTTATTTATTTCAAAATACTGCCAATCCCCGAAGGGATTATTGCAACCATTGGTACATAATAAAACGATACATGTGAGGCATTTAACAACAAATGAACAACACTTCTCGTCATTCAAATCATCTAATAATTACGAAAAAAGTTCATCTTCGACTGCATTGATAAATGATTCAACAGTGCCGTGACTGAACACGTGTGCATCAAGGCTATTCCAGATTCTAATGGCAGAGGGAAAAAATGAGTGTTTAAAAGTGTTATTATAAAACGAATAGTCAACAAGTGTATGGCTGTGCTTGTGTCTAGTCGGTCTTGTGTTAGACAATTAAACGTACTTGGATGAGTCAACCTTAAAGGCGCCTTGTAAAAGAAGGTAAAGAAATTTCAGACGATTTAATGTTGCGAGGTCAGTAATGGTCTCTAAACCTGCTCTTTTCAAAAGCTCTGTGGGGGAGTCAAAACGGCAATACTTGCGATAAACAAACCTAATTGCCTTTCTCTGAAGGCTTTCAAATGTGTTTATGTTTATCTTCGTGTGAGGGAACCAGGCAATATTTCCGTATTCAAGCACTGGACATGTAAGGGTTTCATATGCAAGGAGTTTTGTTTCACAGGACGAAGATTTTAAGGTTCTCTTCAGAAAGAATACTTTCGTGAGAGCTTTATTAAATACATATTTAACGTGTGCGTTCCAGTTAAGATCAGATGTTATCAAGACTCCTAGGCACTTATACTCGGTGACTCTATGCAAAGGTTCATCTTTAAGGCTATATTGAAACTGGGAGACATTAATTTTCTTTCTCGTAAAACTCGTGGAGACTGTTTTTCTTTGTTAATCATCATTTGCCAGTCATCGCACCAGCCTGAAATCTTTTCGAGAGATTTGTTTAGTAGGATGTGATCATCTTGGTTCTTAATTTCTTGATATATGATACAATCGTCACCGAATAATCTTATGTTATTATCAATGCCATCTGCTATGTCATTTATGAAAAGAAGAAATAAAAATGGAGCTAAAACGGAACCTTGTGAGACGCAAGGTTCCGTTTTAGCTCTACAGCAACTGGTCGCTTACTTTGTCCATCGTAATAAACAAATTGGAAACGATTTCGTAAGTAGTCTTCAATCCATGCAATTATCGGTCCTTCGCCCATAACATGTTTAAGTTTTATTATCAGTTTGTCGTGGGAAACGCGATCAAACGCTTTCGAGAGATCCAAAAACACTGCATCTACCTGACTTCTGTTGTTTATGCCCATCGTGAAATCGTGAAGAATCTCAATTAGCTGTGTAACTGTCGATAGTCCACTCCTAAATCCATGCTGATGTGGGAACAAGATATTGTTATTTCTTACAAATGATGTCATGACTTTGAGAATAATATGCTCGAGAAGTTTGCAGCTGGTGCAAGTAAGTGATATGGGCCTAAAATTTGAAGCTAGAGCCTTATCGCCAGATTTATGTATAGGAATTACTTTCACAACTTTCCATTTGGCGGGTACCGAAGGAAGGAAGAGAGACTTGTTAAAAATTAGCACTAAATACTTGCTATCCCATTCGGCGTATCTTTTAAGAAACATATTCGGAATTTCGTCAGGACCGTTACCTTTTTCGGTGTCTAAATTGAGTAAAAGTGCAAATATGCCTGGTTCCGTAACTATTAGGCTTCCAAGTTCTTTAGCAGTGCTGCGTTGTGGTAGAGTTAAACTGTCATTACCATCATCAGCTGTAAATACCGACTTAAAATAATTGTTAAATTCATCTGCCATTTTTTGTTTCTCTATGGAGCTCATACAATTCATTTGAGACTTTTTTGGGTTAGCGTGGTTTCAAAATTTCCGAGGTGACGTTTCCATGAACTCGTGAAAGGTCACATTATGGTACTTATATTTGGCTTCTGTAGTTTTTAATTTAAGAAGTTTAGAGTGCTCTGAAATCTTTGCTTTATAGTCGGTGTTATCCTGGATAGAGTGTATTTTAGATGATTCCCTTAGCCGCTTGAGTTTGCGTTTCAGGTGGATAATTTCTTGCGTGATCCATGGGTAGTGCTTTCTTGTGATTTTTTCTTTTTTTTGGAACGAACTGTGTAACGCAGTGCGTGACAATTGATTTAAACTCGTTCCATATGTCGTCACTACTGACATCTATCTTATCACAAAGTTCACGGAAATCATAAAATCTATGGGCAAGGTAGGTTAATATACACGCGTCATCGGCACTGTTGAAATCAAGTACAGTTTTGATGGTGCCGTATGAGAATCTAGATGCACGTATAGGTGTGGTTCATATAACTGCTTTATGGTCGGATATGCACGTTACTACTTCAACATCGATTTGCCTCTGGGGGAAGTGGTGACTAAGAAATACAAGGTCAAGCAAACTGCTGTACGTTCCCTGCACCCGTGTTGGCTCTCTTACGATTTGTGACTGATTAAACGCAAATAACATGTCTAATATTGCATCAGAGGTAACAGTGCCAAGTTGCAGCGAATCCCAGTTTACCTCAGATATATTAAAATCACGAGCCATAATAACCGTCTGATTTTTAATGTGTTGTTGCATGTAATCATACAAGTAGTACAGACACTTGTGGTTGGAGTTTGGAGGCCGATAAACAACACCTACAACAACAGAATATTCATCGAATGACACTTTGCACCATAAAGATTCAATATTTTTCACATCAGGCATATGTTCGTAGGGGATACCTCGTTTTCGAAGTATTGTTACTCCGCCACCTCTAGTCGTTCTGTCTTATCTCAGAATGATGTAATTTGGCGGGACAATTTCGCTATCAAGTATTGAGGGATGTAACCACGTTTCTGTGATTGTAACTATGTCTGGATTAAATTTTAAGAGAAGGGACTCCAATGCGTATGCTTTATTTTGAAGACTCCTTGCATTTATATTTACGACTGTAAGCTTAGATGGTAGAATGTGGCTTTCGGTTAGTTTTCGTCGGGAACATCGTTTTTTTCCACGGGAATTATGTCTTGTTTTATCTCATCCTACGCATAGAGATGCCCATTTATGCGAACCTTATCATATGTTAAGAAAACTTTTTCTCGCTTATCTCGGTTTGCTTTAGTGTGTCCCAAAGCTTTTTACGTATTTGCTGTACGTGTCGGGAGAAACCTTCACCGATTGAAAAATGTGTTCCTTTCAGTTGGACGCAGTTTTTCAGCATCTTTGATTTATCTCTGCTGTCCAGTAGTCTGAGTATGACTGGTCGGATCTTGTTGTCACCCTGTATCCCGAGGCGGTGAATTCTTTCGATGCCTGCTATTTGTACGCTTAGGATTCTCTCGAGAATTTCACCTACGACTACTCTTTCGGGTGTCTGTCTGTTTTCGTTCTCTTGTTCTTTAATACCGTAGACAATCAGATTCGACCGTCTACTTCAATTTTCTAAGTCGTCTACCTTTCTGGTAATAATTGTAACAGTCGTGTCAAGTTCAGTTATTCTCTCCCGACATGCTCTGACGTTCTTCTGAAGCGTACTGAGACTTTCCAGTTTGTGCTCGATTGCAGAAAGTCTGTCATTTGTTGTAGCCTTTTCATTTTTAATTTCCTGTATGTCCCGGGCGATTTCTTTCAGTTGCTGCAAAAAGGCGCCTGTTTCTGGGCCAGGGTTGACCTCGACATCCCCACTCAGCAAAAGTAGCATTCTCAGAGAGAAAAGCAGATCGCACAACCACAAGTAACAGGACCGTGGGCACGGCAGAAAAATCAAGCAAACATGATTGCTACGTTAGGACTTGCCAAATCGTTTGCTTACCTAGACGAGAAAGACGAATGGGTTGTTAGCCCTCATGTTGGCAGTGCTGCCGTGCCCAATGTCGAGGAGTGTCTCGCTGCGCCGTTTTATAGCCCGAAACGGTGATGTCACAGTCGAAGAAAAAAGTTCATAAAAAACGAACGACTGATTCCAGGTTCGAAGATAGATGCTTGCTGTCGTTTAGCGTCGGTGCGATTCCCTTGATGACGGAAGGAAACGGGGTGTTGCGGCGCGCAGCATCGCTGCCCATGTTCAGCTCGTTGACTGGCACCAGCACAATGTCAAGCAGGATCTGGACGAGAAAGACAAATGGGTTGTTAGCCCTCATGTTGGCAGTGCTGCCGTGCCCAATCTGCTGCCGAACCCAGTGGGAACCGAAACTGCCAAGAAGCGGGGGCAGACACTCTGAGAGCATTGGCGCTGGGAGCCTTACGCTCGATTTGCTCCGTAACGCGTGCCACTGGGGTGGATCACGTGACCAATCGCTCACGGAAGCCGACCGCTCAGCGACCGCTAACGCGGAGCGCTCGGGATCTGCCAGGGGAAGAAGCTAAAAGTATAGAAACTCGAAATAAAAATTAAGTGTTCCTTTTTTAGGTTTTTGGAAGATGTAACGAGTAACGTAGTTACGTTACCCGTTACCAGTAATAGGGAGTTTTTGTAGACCGCGTTTCCCCCTCCGATAATCACTCCGCAACGAAGAAACCACTATTGAGCCTGCGCGACAATGGCCTTAACTGTTGAGTTCCGGGTATCGTAGAGGGTTGCGGAGAGTGTTGCAGGAAGGCGAAAACGATCTACGAAACTTCTCTAATAAGTAACGCAAGTACCTTACCCGTTACTGTTTTCAAAAAGTAACGAGTATGTTATTACAAGAAAAGTAACGCGCTACCGGTAACGACGTTACATGTAACACGTTAGTGCCAACGCTGGTCGCAACACATAAAAACGCGGAGACTAAAAACGCAAGGTGCGACACATTCTTCGCATTTGATTGGATCAGTTGGGAGTAACACAAGGCGAGAAACAAAAAAAAAATGAAAGACGTTTATAACACCCTGTAACGCCGAATTAGAGAGCAGCCCTTGAGGAGGAGGAGGGAAGGGTACTTAGGGAAGGGCACACCCCCCCACCTCCTCCTCACCTCCTCATTCTCCCTGTTACTCCTCCTCCCCTCCCCCTTCTCCTCCTCCTACTCCTTCACCTCCCCCTCTTCCCCTCATCCTACAACATCCTCCCCTCCTCTCCTCCTGCTCCCCTTCCTCCTCCCTCCTCTCCTCCTCCTCCCCTCTTTCCTCCTTTTCCCCCTCGTCCTACCCCTCCTCCTTTCCCTCCCTCTCCCCATCCTCCCCTTCCCGCTCGTCTTTTCCGCACGATGCATCATGGGAAATGTCTCATAATGCACCGCGCGGGACCCTCGTGACGTCACGTGTGACGTCATGGGTCCCGCCCGTTGCATTATGGGACATTTTCCATAATGCACCGCGCGGTTGCGCCGATGGCCACGGTGACGCCGCTCAAGCCGGAAAGGGGAGCCTAAAAGCTGCGCCCTGAAAGAAGACCACGAGAGGCTTGGCTGACCCCATTGACTCGTAGCGTTGGTAGTGCTCGGTTGTAGGTGAACATAGGATATTGCACCGCCCTCTCTGAGAACGGAGCCTCATGCCTCGACGCGCATGGGCGCATATCCCGCGCAGGTGTCCATCAACCCGGAGTACAAGATGGCCGAGATAAGCTACGACAACAACGCGGCCCTCTGCGACCTCACCTACACCCAGACCTTCGCTGCCGTCACCAACTGCACCTTGGTTCGGCCGTGAACTATGAGGACTCGTCCTCTTGCGGCGCCCAACTTCTCAACGGAGCACAACCAAACAAAACTGTGACGAAGGCAGTTGTGAAACGCTTACGCCCTCGCCCTATTAAGCGCAGAAACAAAGAACAGTGCTTGCAGACGTAACGAATACTCATAGACCTTTGTAAGGGCTGTCTTCGCAGATAAATCGGCCTCCGCAAGTACCTTACCCGTCACTGTTTTCAAGAAATTACGAGTGTGTTATTATATTACAAACGCGCGCTACTTGCCGGGGGCAAGGGACGCCTCTATTAATTGCCCTCTGTACGCTGCCATCTTTTATACTGCGCTGTGGAACGCATTCTGGACATGTGAAGTTCAGCTAGTGGCATGATATAAGAGCGGCACGAAGGTCTTTAAGATGTTCCGCCTTCTGCGCAAGTTTTCCGCCTTTTATGGTACTTCAGCGTCTCTTGATCTTCGAACATGCACGCTCTGCCAAAGGATGACGGAAGGCAACGAGCCCGTTCGGATTGTATAATAGCTGGTCAACTCGAAAAAGACGACCTGCGTTTCCTGTCCTTTCAGTGATTAAAGCTCTGTTTGCGGAATATGGGCGCCAGTGACTCGACACTTTTCGCCTGGTCTAAGTTATGACATAGCCTCCTCTATACTCACAAAGCCTGGCAGTTCGACGACGGAGCCATAAAGTGCCCGGTCGCAGATTTGGAGCGCGAGGATCTGGTAGCACAGAGCATCGAAGAGCCATCTCTTGGGGAATTTGGACGTCAGCGTACAAATTTTGCAACGGCGAGAACTCGAAACACACTTGTTCGCTTGGGAGAAGTGTGTTTCGGCGTCTCGCCGCAGCGGGACGCCAATCACGTGGATCTCTTCTCATCCTTTGTCTGCCGCTCCACATTTTCCCTTTTGGCGGCCGCTTCTCGTGGCGATCTGCCAGGCTTTGTCAGTATATAGGAGCATATATGGTGATGAGCGCTGGAAATATGTATGACCTGTTACGCGGTTAATGTTATTTGTTATAAACCGCTTCTGGGGGCAACCTTAATTTTTCCCAAATACTGGGACGACAAGAGAAGCGCCTTCAAACTGAGGCCTGCTTTTTTGTGAAGAAACCCCTTCGGCAATTTTTATGTTATTTTATTTTACGCGTGGGAGTTACCAACTGGCACCAGAAGAGCGCATTGTGAACCGGTGGAACTCTCGAAGATTGTTCGTGTCGCCAGGTTTATCGAATGTCGGCGACCAGCGCTAGTTGGTTGTTCAAGTGTTTCCACGGCGGAAACCTTATGAATCTTATCAGGCTTATAAGCTACTGACGCAGCAAATTCATAACTTCTTTTTAGGGTGAAAGTCTGTAGACATTCGTATACTGAATGTCTGCAGGCTCCCAGAATGCTTCCAAGGTATCGCATTCCAAAGTCTACTCCGGAGGCCCAAATTAAAGCCTTGATATCAGTTGTGCTTCTTCCGTACTCATACCACCCAGATTATTTACTAGCATGTGTAACGGAATTATGATCATAGGGGTCGTCCTTATGCATTTCTTGTAAATTTGTGGGAGGTTTAAAAGACCAGCTTTGCCGTGTTCGTGGATTTACCTGTATACGGAGTGGCTACCTCACGCTGTAAAACGAACCGAAAAAATCGTCACCTGCATATAGAAATCTCAAACTTTCTTCAAGTGTGCAATCAGGGGGTTGGTTTTAGCTTGTGAAATATTAAGGCGTAGTTATTTTTCTGTAAAACGTCAGACCAACGAACTTATCAAAGCCAACGGCGAACGTGTTAGCAGACAGTGAGTTAAAGGGATGCTGAACCGAAATCTGGATTCCCCAAAACACGCGGCGAAAGCGTGCGACGGGATGCTACAAACACTAAAACATCACTCATACAGCGATATCTCGAACGGATGACCGTATTTTTTTTTTTTTTTTTAAAAAGAGTCGCATTTGGCAGGAATGTTGACGTCATGTTGCTCCGAAAAGGAGAGGGAACGGCCTCGCGTCTTCTCCGCCTCGCGGCCTTCAGGGAGCGAAGCGGAGAGAGAAGGACACTAGGTATCTTGACGTCACCCACCTCGTCGGCCTGGTTCAATCTCGACTTCATTTTCCAAAAATACGGCCGTCCATTTGAGATATCGCCTTACTAGTAGTGTTGTAGGGATTGTAGCGTCCCGCCTACATCTCCAGCATTGTTTTTTTTTTTTTTTTTAATCCAAATTTCGGTTTATTATCCCTTTATCGAGGAATGCAACTTGTGGCGCCCTCTCCCGAATGGCGCCACAAGTTTAATTCATCGGTAACTTTGTCGTCTGCGAACGCGTCCACCATTCACATTAACAAGTTCGTTGGCTTAATTTTTTTTTTTTTTTTTTAAGATAACTGGGTGTTTTTCGATAATTTTGGCCGACCACGTCCGAGGACCATTTTTAATTTTGATGAAAAAAAATATTTTGTTGACTCAACGTCCACCAAACCCAACGGACGTTTGTTGTTGTTTCTTGGAAAACAAAAAGTCATTACGAAAATTAATTAAAAGCACACTCAAGCCTGATTCAAATGCTACGATTTTTCTTGCGATTATGCAGTTGGAACGTCGCCCGTGCGGCAAAAGAAAATGTTGGGAGAAGCTGCGGTGCACGGTGTCGCAGCTTCGAATTCGGAAGCAATATCGCATCATTTGAATCTGGATTAAGTTTGAAGCGCTTTCTGCGGATTGCGCAAAGCTGCATTTTGGGCACCTTCCCTAAAATGACTGCCGTGGCTATGGGTCTAGAAATATTTACTGGCAAATTAACTTTATGGAGGATTCACCCAAGGTACTTACCACGGAGTATCGACGTTGTTTAGAAAGAAAAATATCAAACACGGCACATTGCGCAATAATGCTTAACTCTGATATGTCCCATTACGCGAAAAGGCGGCGTCCGCTGTGCCCGAAAGATGGCCATAAAAATACGTCATCGAGCGCGCGCCGCTCAAGGTCAAAGCCGAAGCGCCACAGAAATAGAACACAAAGAAAAGCACAGCAACGCAGATGCTTCGTCACAGAAGCTGTGAAGCCGGCGGGGGCGCCGTGCCTGCGCAGTGGGGGATTGTGATGTCACCGCCGGAGTGCCGTGTGCAAAAGGAAGGCGTGGCGCGCTGCTTTCGGTGCGTCAGTTGCGCTTCGGACTTCATCTGTGCTCGTTGTGTGCCTCGTGCGATGGACTGTGAGGTGACCGCATCTACATCTACGGCCTCGACATCGACAGCAGTGTCTGCATCTACGGCGCGCACACCAAATAAAATACCGGCTGAAACAACTTTATACGCGTAGAAACATTATTAAAAAAAATCTCACCCCCGGGACTATATAGTGCCTTTTGCATTTCTACATCTAAGCAATCTTAAAACTCTTTGGCGTGTTTTTTTTTTCTTTTTCTTTTTTTATATATATAAGTCTTAGGATTTCTAAATTTTGCCAGCATTTCCTCTCGTTACACTTTGAGCTGAATATTGTTGTTCTGGTTAGTGGTATAACTTTAAGGAAAACAACTCTCAAATGATGTCATTTTACTAAATGCAGATTAATTCGGACATCAGTTACAGAAGTGCCATCTTCGATTTTTTTTCACTCTTTCAATTTACGTTCAATGATATGTACGAACAAAATCTGCAAAAATATGTTGCCTTACTTTTGGTAGTTGAAGTTCTAAGGCGAGCAATAAGATCAAATTGGGCTACCGCAGTGCTGTGAGATGGCGCCACGTGTACATATCCATACTTGACAAGGTCAATATTTTTACAGCGTTAAACCGCACGGGGGGGGGGGGGGGGGGGGGGGGGCGGTCAGAAAGAACCAAATTGACGGCACAGAGGACGACGGCGGGTTTGAAGTGAGACTTGTAGGTGCGTTATTGCACTACAGTCGCAAAAAATGCGCATGGGCCGGAACAATCGAGATGCGCAGTCATGTTGCATGCTTCCTCTGCGTACGTCATGGAAAGAAAGTTGCGGCTTGCTAGCCGACGGCATGTGTCCATCGAACGCACTCAAGTCAAACTCCTGACCCGAGAAATCTCTGCCGCGGGCAGGGCATATCGACACCAGACTTGTACGTAATCCGTCACAAGTAACGAAATTAATTTTAATCCCTTATATTTATCGGTAATTTAGTAACAGAATAATTACATATTTTCTTGAGTAATTTTAAAGTAATTCCCTAATATGTTTTACGTAACGGATTCGTTGTGATCCGTTACATTTTTTTTTTCAGGACCAGCACCCCCCTTCTAAAAAAATGTCATTTTTATTTTAGTAAAGTTCAGCGGCAGTGACACCGTCACGCGAATTGACCAGCGCAAAGGGAGGCTTGGCACTCTTCAGTTCCGCAAAGCCCTTTTTGTAACACCAAGCTACTGAATCGTTTTTTTTTTTTTTTCACCCTAACGATATTAAAAGATCCAAATAAACATTTCTACAAAAAAAAAAGGGGGGGGGGCAGTTGTATCCGCTCTTTTAAATGCCTTCTTGATTTCTTTTTTTTTTCTTTTTGATCGAGGGCGGGGAGAGGAGGACACCTAGAGATTGTGTGCCTTTTCGAGAAGCTCGAGGCGGTAAGTGCACAGACAAGAATTAAAAATGTCCTTCTCGGTTATAGTGACTACGACGATTTTCATGTCACCCGAGACAACCCTCCGTCTGTCTTAAAATCCACTAAAAAGAATGTGATAATATGCGTAGGTATCATTGCTACAAGCGTATTTTTCTGCTTCTTTCACCTTATTTGACCCAGTATTAAAAGCTACTTACTTTTTTGTAGTCCAACTTCTAGGGTTGGCTCACTTTATTTGTGAATTCCAGCCAGGTTATCTGCACCTCCGTCACCCTTTTTGTGAGTCAGCTTTTTGCGGGCACTTCGAAAATGGCAGCAATCTTCCTTTCTCTTCCTGTTTTTACCCCAGCAGGACGCATATTATCTCAAGCAGATATGTTTACAAATAAAACATAATGGTGGCTGACGTAGACTTGATATTCTGGGCTTGAGGAGAGAGTGAAACTCGCGAGCCGAGCCGTAGCGCGGCTTACTTAGTACTCTACACTTTGCTGCCCATGGCATCAGCGGACGTCTATCTTGAGTACACCGGAGTAAACTGCAGTCGGTCCGTGCTCCGTGCGTTTTTGAACGGCACCAAGAAAGGTACACGAGGCGAACGTGCCTTTACATTTCCTTGTTTTAACCAACGTTCTATTTAATTGTTGTTATGAGTGTCCTGGCTATTTTTTTTTCTCGATTACTTATATTTATATATTGGAAACTCTTATTCACTTGCGTTTCAACCGAGGCTCGACCTGTTCAGAACCAAAGAAAAAAGAATATCGCGCCAAACCTTATTTATTATTTAATTAGCACTTTACTGTTACCAACTCTACTAAAACTCTCGAATATAAGGCAAAGGGTGCAGCGATGAAGCTTTGCTCTATCTTCGAGCTAAATAGTACTTCCATTGCTTCTCTGAAAAAGCTCAATGCAGAGCATTAAATATTTGTGAGGCACAATATGGAACACCCATCCAGTGCCTCAGCTCAAATGGTGTTCAGCGTAGCAGTCGACATCTTCAGTAAGAAATGTCGCAATATGTCTGACAAGACTTTCGAGAGCCAGCTGTTGCTCAAAATACTCAAGGTCAATAAATGGAACAGGTGGCAACAATAAGAACTTGAATAACCTTTTTCGTTTTGTTTTTTAATTGAGGAAAATATTGTTGAAAGTAAAGCCACGAAAGTAACGGATTACTTTTTGGGGTAACGGCCACTTACTTTTATGAGAGGGTAATTGTAATTGCAAAAAAATACAATTTAGCCTTGAGTAATTGTAAATGTAATTCCTTACTATTTTTTCAGTAACGTGTAAAAAAGTCTGATCGACACTATCGGAGAGCACCGGCTGCATGGTAGAATAAACGCTCGCAGGAGCTTCACCAAACAGCAGAGGGGTACACCCTGACGAGAAAGGCGACCTAAGGCAGAATTGTGCCCGCTACTAAAAAAATGTAATGGATTAAAATTAAAATTTACCGAGCCTCAGCTGTATTGTATTACTGTGACAAATTACTTTCGCTGAAAAGTAACGGATTACTTTAATCGTAGGTGACATTACAAATTACGTTCACGTTACTTTTCCGTACATATATATATAAAAAACAATGAAATAATTTTGATTTCTTTTAAATGTTCTGCTACACTACTTTTCATGTCTCATACGCCCGCATTATGGTAGTCCTTGTAGAAATAAAGTATTGTATTTAAGAGAAAGAATGTAGGTGCACTTCGTTCACCCGTAAGCTGACAAGGCAGCCAAATCTGCCACCACACTCGCCATCCCGCTGGGTTACGGCGATTGGGAATGATTCCTGGAATTCTGCAGAGATGAAAGCTAGCGATGCGCATGCTCAGTAGCAGCGTCCACCTCCTCTAGGAGATTCAGAGGTCTGACCTACGAAAGCTCCCTTTTGAAACGAGAATTTTAAGCGTGAGCGTAACGTCTCAAAGCTGCGGTCTCGTGCCTGTAGCTTTTTAGAGCGCAGCTCGCAGGCGCCCGTTTGTGGCTTGAGCGGCGTCGCCGTCGCCGTCGGCGTAACCAAGGTCACCCCAAGGTCACGTGAACCCCAGGTCACGTGACCCCTCTTAAGGTCACGTGACCCCCAAGGTCACCTCAAGGTCACGTGGCCTCCCCCCCCCTTCCCCCGAGGTCAGGTGACCCATCCGGAGCCTATTAAAGAATGAGGGGAGGAGGAGGAGGAGGGGTCTATCCTCCCCTCAGTACCCTTCCCTCCTCCTCCTCAAGAGCTGCGCTCCCATTCGGCGTTACAGGGAGTTGTAAACGGCTTTCACTTTTTTGGCGCACTGTCAGCTTATGCATGAACGGTTTATGTTGCATTCGGTACTAAAAAAATGCATGGGCGCGACCGCTCGTTTTTGAGCTTTGGTTGAGTGGGTGGTCGGACGATCATATTGCTTCAGTTTCTGTTGTATTTTCATATTTTTAGAAAAGTAACAAGTAATTATTACTTCCAGAAGGAAATAACGTGGCAATGACGAAATTACTTGAAAAGTAACGGATTACTTCCCAATTCTGGATTCTGACAGGTTAGCAAGCCAACCTAACGCGCTATGATCGGCGACCACGGTAAAAAGGCGGCCATAAAGGTATGGACGAAATTTTTTGATCGTTCTTATCAGTGGTTTTGAAATGGGGGTCCACGAAGGCATTCTAGGGGTCAGCGAAGCACAGCCTCATAGTAAGCCCGGCAGTAAAAGTTGTATTTTTTCAGACTGAGAAGAAACGTTCCAATTTTGGGTGAGCTTTCTAATGTACAAGGTGTCACAAACGAATATTTACAGGGTTTTTTCACCGCAAAAATAAACTAGGCTTCTCCGAACGCTCGTTCTCCGCCCAAACGTAGCGCTAGAGGTCACATCCCGATGCCAAAGTTTCAGCTCGGTCCGCTACCTTATTCATAAGTTATAAACGATTTTCTGAAAATTTCAATGGAAAAATGAAGCCCATTTTTGCCCGTTTTTGGTTTCTGGTGCCCATAGAGCCCCGTGTATTCGAAAACTCCGTCGGCCGCCATTTTCCCATTGAAATTTACAGAAAATAACTTATAACTTTTGAATAAGGTATGGGATCGGGATGAAACTTTGGCATCTGGTTGTGACCTCCAGCGCTTCCTTTGGGCGGAGGATGAGCGTTCGGCGATGCCTAGTTTATTTTTGCGGTAATTAAAACTGGAAATTTTTTTGGGACACCCTGTATATGTCACACTAAAACTTAGTTATATATATATATATATATATATATATATTAAATTACTATCATAATTAACCAATACTTTCCCTTTCCCGCACCACGAACGGTGTCCTCCATCATCTCTGCCGATCCACGGCCACGCTGAATGGAGTGGTAAATGATGGAATAGGAAAGTTTCAACGAATCCTGGAGAGAAGTTCACCAGAGGCAAGCTCACCGGAGAAAAGCACACCGCGATACCGGCGGATGCAGAGAAAAGCTCACCGGAATCGAGAAAATGCGGAGAAAAGCTCACCGATATTTTTTTTTCTTCGGTCCATATGAAGGCTGTTGGATCATGCGTAATATATATCAATTTATTATCATTAAAATTCGTCAGCTTTCTAAAAGTGGATATGTAATTTTCTTTTAAATTTCTTAAGCTTATTGGGTATATTGCTCCGAAATTAATAAATGCGGGCGAGTGTTTTCTTTGGTTTAGTCCCTGGGCAACGAAGAACTATCTGAAAATATTACGAACCTGAAGAAGAGGAAAAAGTTCGAAAACTTAATAATGTCTTCCAAAAACCTAAAAAGAAAAACTGTAAATTCCGAAAATCCGAAATTGCATGCGCAACAACGCGGTGCCCGAAAATCTTTCTGAAGCTTTTGTTAACCTTTGAAAACAGGAAAGAACGGTCAGTATAGGATATCGAGGTTTCTTTCTTCCACAGACATGCACGTTTTCTAGACGTTCGTGCTGGTGTTTCCACACATTGGCTTTGTGTGATAGTGCCCTTCTACGGCGAGCCACACATGACTTTCAGAGCTGCGCACTCACCGTTGTTACTCGTGACCTGTATGAGAACTGGTCTCCTGTAAAATAGCGAATTGGGCGAGTTGGTAAACGTTATACATGAGGAAAAACGCCCAAACGACGAAGACGGAGTGAAGGCAACAAACAGGACCTGACGAAGCTGTTCTCGCAACGAAAGTTTTATTTGTGAAAATAACAGGAAAAAAAAACAAAACAGCGTAACCAACACTGATTCCATCATCAAAGACCTACTTATATGTCAGGCACCACACAACCTTCGGAGCGGAAACGGTTCACTCACCACTGTTTATATTAGCTCGCAAAAACAAACCTCTTCATCTGACGGAGCTACTGACGGCGCACTGTCAAGCTGTCAATTAATTGTTGTCTTTTCTTACAAATCATAGTAGAAAACCACCAATACAAGGAGCAAAAAGAACAAGAACAACACCATCTCACAACCAGCACAACAATGATTTAATTAGACACAGTCTACCCAAGCAACGGTTTGGTACAATTTCGTGATAAAAAATTAAAAAAAAAAATTAAAAGAAATCACCCCGCTGGAAAAAGACAATAGACTAGAGAGACAAGAACGTCCATGTCGATCCTAATCCAAAGTCAAAGAGGGCCTACTAATACAATTCTCGGCGGTCGTAATCCTTATTGCCTCCTTAATAACCCCCTTAAATGAATATTTTTCTTTGCTAACAACAGTCGTCTCAGCCCGGTCTGAGTAACAATTATTGCATTCATTGAGATGGTTTACAATTTCATAATTGACCGAAGAGGAGTTAACCGTTCTTTTGTGTTCTAAAAGCCGGCCGTTAAGGCAGCGGCCGGTTTGACCTACATACCAGAACCCACACCACAAAAGAATTTCGCACACTACTGCCATCTTACAATTAGTTGCCGGATCTCTATGATTTTTTGGCAACCATGCTTGTCCCCAGAAAAAGGAGTGAACTTACTTAACTTGAAATCATTTTTGAAAACAACATTATACCATGGCACTCTGCCGAAGCTTTGAGGGTGTGAGAAAAGAGGTAGAAAAAAGGCAAGCACACCCACTTCTCAGGTTCCTTGCGGGGAACCGTAACAGATCCAAAATTAAAGAGAACACTCTTCAACACACTCGAATGGAGAGACAAACTATAACCTGGAGCAACCAGTCGTGACATTTGAAAAGTAACACTCTCATGAACATACTAAAAACATTACTTGCCCAAAGCATTTTTGAGGAGAGAGGATACTACTGCTCTTTTCGCTGCTTTCGTGTGGCAACTTTGAAATCGCAGCACTGGTTTCGAAGCAGCTTAAAATTTTAAATCTAGAAACTTCATACAACTAGAAGTGTAAATTTCACTGGTGAAGATGAATTCCGGAGCTTGTTCCTTTATAAAGGAAATCCAACTGAACACATCCGGTCCTTCAGACACGCAGATAAAAAAAAATCTTCGACATACCATTTGCTTGTTTGAAGGACCGAATGTGTTCAGTTGGATTTTCCTTATAATACACTGACCTTGATTCTCGATATTTACTATTTCATTTATATAAATCACTCAAAATAAGGGTGCTGAATTGTGTAGTCATGGTTGTAAGTTCCTGGAATAGGATATTTACACACTAAGGTGTATAAAACATTTTACTGTATGCAATCGGTTTTGTACCTCCGAGGTCTCACCGAACAGGCGCGCGAGTGCTGTGCCAGCACGCAGAGCAATTAATCCAGAAGGCAACTCAAAAATTTCCAGCCAAGAACTGTGATTCAATCCAGAGACAAGTTCAACTCGTCAAATCCGTTACTTGACACCTTGTGTTTTTTCGCAACCCCAGACATCTGCTGTGGCTGGCAAATTGTCCCCGAAAATACTTGCTTTTCTTCTTTTTTCTTTTTTTCAACCACAGTAGAACTGTCCACCTTGTACAACATGTTTATTCAGTAAAAAAAGTTGGTTAAAATAATGGAAGAAATGCTCCAATCTGACAGAGAGTGATCCACTGCAGGTCCACTTCATTTCTTTGTTTATCATTGTATACCCTATATAGCATTGCAACCGGGAGGGAGGAGGGGGCGGGGGAGGTTGGACCGCCCTGGTTGCAGTGCTCAGGGGGGTGCAGCTGTGCAGTGAAAAGGGGAAAGTGGGGGGGGGGGGGGGGGGGAAGTCGCAGCAGGCCACTTCCTTAGGTGCCGCTGACCCTAGTTCCGCCACTGGCACATGGGTGTTCAAGCACCTTGAGCGCTTATAAAAGCTGTGCACGCGCATTCTTCACTTCTGAAATGCCACAGAAAGTTGTTCACGTGTATAGCCAAATGTGCTTAGCCTTGCCGGATAAACTGCCTCAGCGAATGGGTCTTTCATATTGTGTGTAAAAAACCTTTAACATATAATGCCAGAAAACACAAGAACGAAAGAGAAAGAGTGCGGTTTAATAGACCTACGAAGGAAAAAAGTGCATCGGAAGTTAAAACCGTCTTTATTCGCATTGTCATGGTATTTGCAGTGTGACATAATTACCTGCTACGCAGGCGTGGTGAGGGCAGAGGAATGGTGTAAACTTTGGTCGGTTTCCCACCATAAGCCCCGAGGTCGTATTCACTGACGCGAAGCTGGGAATCGCTCCCGAAAACGCCCTTGAAGATGCCCTTGGCGGTGTAGTGCACTCCCTTTTCGGTTTCTTGCAGAAGTGGGTCGTTGAGGAGCCTGACGTCGAAGAACCAGAGGTAGTGGTCGCTGATCTTTTCCCGGAACCAGACAGCGAACCAGCCTTCTATGTCAATTTGGGCAGTCCATGGAATTTCCTGAAACAAAAAGAATCATCGCCCAAAATTAGGAGGGCAAACTTGAACCCTTAAGAAAAATATGGTGTCAGGTGACGTCATTGCATCACATGACGTCACGTGGCACTGTGAACATCACGGCTAAAATTTCCCGCTAAATTTGGCGGAGAAATATCTCCGTTTAACTTAGCGAATAACCTTGCCAACCACGACGTTCACATAGACAAGAGAAACACACGAGGGAATCCGCTGCGCAAAAGCTCGCCAGGCTGTCGCCATAAAAGGCTACTTCCGAAAAAGAACGCTATACGGCGCTTTCATGGAGGGACTTTTCATTTCCGGTAAGCCGCGTTCCACCATGTTGATGAACAGTGCCTGCCACTATCCTCATTCGTTTGCATCCGGAAGATACGTTACTGGCGTCGTTGTTGGTGTTGGTGAAATGCACAAGCATGGCGAGTTACTTCGTACACGGCAGAGCTAAGTAAATATACGACCGGGGACTTACTTAGGCCGCATAACCTCATAAATACGTCGCTTTTTCTTTTTTTTTTTTTTCGGCGTCACCTCGGGTTAATTTACTGGGGCCATTTTGGCCGCCGACAGGTCGACTTCTATAAGGGCCGTCTCAAATAGGGGCCAGGCTGTTTAAATCGACCGTAAAATTCGGTTTCTTAACCTATCGCGCTACGATTTTGTGCAGCGTTGCCTGCAAAAAATTCATGTCAAGTGATGTAAGCACCGAATGAACATGGTTAAAAATGGCGCACAAAAAGACGAGGACAAACTAGGAAGGAACACAGAACACAGACAGGCGCGCCTGTCTGTGTTCTGTGTTCCTTCTTCGTTTGTCCTCCTCTTTTTGGGCGCAATTTTTAACCATGTTCAACGTTTACCAACTCGCCCAGCTTACTACTTTACTACTGCACCGAATGAGTTTCCCCGCTAAATTGATAATAAATATTTATATCTATATGTTCTTCTGCACCCTTAGACCGACTGTTAGATTTCTTCTAAACAAATTCAAACGACTGTTCCTCAAATGCGGCATTTTGTGCAATATAAGACTTCTAAAATGAAGGTCGCTGCTTTTTTTTTTTTTACCCACCTGAGTGACATCGGTGATGACCCACTCAATTTTTGCCGACTTCATTGGCGGAACCGTGACGCCCAGATCGACGGCGTACTTCTCCGCGTCGGTGTGGACTTGCCCTGCAGTGTTAGAGAGGCTGACGGTGGTGCTGAACGAGCCGGTGAAGTCCGCCACGCCCGGCAGGCCCGCCTCGATGGAGACCGAGGTACCCACGGTGAACGTGTCTTGCGTCTGCCACGAGTACTGGTGCGTCAGGGTCTTTTCCCGCTTCACGGTGACGACGATCGGTTTGGTCGGCTGGTTGTTGTGGGCCCATTCCGTGTGCACCACTTTGGGCAGGACGGACGACTTGCTCACGCTGCCGTACTGCAAGGGGCCCACTCTGGTGCTCACCTTGTACCTGTCAATTGACGCCAATGCAGTGACAATCGGTCCTCCCGGTGATTGCAGCACTTCCTCTGAAGAAAGGCATGGAATTTCAGCTATTCAATATTGGCGCGAACTATTGTCGATTTTAATCGCCTGTTTTTGAACCTAATTTCACGGCTTTATCTTTAGACCAGGCGTTGTGAACACCTGATTCTCCGATTAGGTCGAGAAGGCGGGTGAGCGAACCTGCAGCCACAGCTTTTTGACCTATCCGCTAGGTACCGTCAATTTCGCTAAAGTCGTCCAGAGCCGTATATGTAGAAATTTCGTTCATTCATTGGGAAGTATAAGAGATAGATGAGGAGGCGCCATTGGCCGAAAGCGGGCTGGGAGTGTTCCAGGTCGGTTTTCACAATTTCGAATGTGGCCAACCAGAAGCCTGAAATAATACCCTGGTGGTGGTACCGCGAAACGTAAATAATAAGTTCGTCGGAATAACTCTCGGTGAGTGAAAATATGGTGCACGTGATGTTTTAGTCAACATTACTCGATCAACTCAGTTGGCGAACTCCCGTGGAGAGCGTGATCACGTACCCCTCAGCCAGGCTAACGCTGTTCGAAGCGCCAACCTTCTTGCTCGCTGCGGCGCGTCTTGCAACACCAGCTCAAAATAATGCCGCTGCGTGCAAGAAGGATGACTCGTCAAGCAGCATTTCTGAATCTAGGGGTTATCAGCGGATACTGACGTGTGTAAGAAGGGATCAACCTCTCCGTGGGAGTTTGCCAACTGAGTTAATCGAGTTACGTTGATCCTATGCGATACTACCGAACAATTACAAACAGCCGTGTTGTTCCCCGAGCGGCCGCGGCGGGAGAAATGGCGCAGTTGCAATCGCCATTAGTCCGGTTCCCGAGTACGGACTCTTGTAACTTTTTCAGAGCAGGCTTTATGAGAGTTTCGTAACTGACTTGGTCTAGTAACGTTGGTTTGAATTACTGTCATCAAAGATGATGGTGGAAGAGCGCAACTAACGAAACGATTGACATAATCCGTACGCCAAGCGCCGAGGGTCATATCTGTGTGACCACTCGGTTGGAGCTACCATCCGAGTGGTCACACTATATACGAGCAAAACGGAGTTCGAGGGACACATTCCTTTCTCACATCTTTTTGCATGATCAGAATCGAAATATCACGTGCACCATATTTTCAGCCATGAAGAGCTATTACATTCAACTTTCATGCTCTTATTAAAACTGTTTATCGCTACCACCACTAGGGGATTCTTTTCCGCGTTTGGTTGGCCAAAAGAGCATGCCAAGCACTCAATCTGCGCCCGGTGCACGCCCTGGTTCTGCCCGCTCCTCCCATTGACCAAACTCTTCATTCACGGCTCTGGAGTCGCAAATATTTCGGCGGTCTGAAAACCGCCCAAGTTTGCAGACCAATAAATAGTTTACCTTAGGCCCCGTGGTAATATCTACGTGAGTATTCAAAAATACACGAGCAGTGGACAACCCGAACGCCGCGCGCAGAGGCCAGGACTCATTTCGGAAATACTGTCACGTCTATTTAGCTCTAGGATCAAGATCAGTGGAGCTATGACATTAGGCTTCATACATAACGTTATTCTTAAATGCGATGGCATTTCCAGAGCCACTAAATCACGAGGCAGCGTGCGTCCGTCCCTAGATAGCTGAATTTAGCGGAAAGCCCTTAATTGATGCATAGTCGTGCATCGGTTCCATTTCCCCGCTAAATATTGCGGTAAGACCTGAATTTTGTAGAACTACCCACCAATAGTTCAATGACGGTTTATAGCCCTACTAGTATACCTCTAGGCTTGGCACGTGAATTTTGGAAATAATTAAGCGAAAACGGCGCCGCGCCGGTGCCCGATAGATTGTGCCAAGCTTGACGGACAGCTGAAGAGGCGAACTAGAATCCCAAATGCTTTTCCGACGCTACGAGTTGATGGAACCAATCAAAGAGCGTAAAAAGCGCAAGTCAGCGAGTTTTACAGTACACGATTTGTTCGGCGATGATAGAAGACGTACTACACATTACCAGCACCCTGATGGTGCACTTTTTGACGCTCTTTGATTAGTCTCAGCAGATCGTTGCGTCACCTGCGTTTTGGTTTAAAGGGGCCCTGCAACCATATTTAAGCGTCTACCTTTTTTGCGGTTTCCGCGTCTCTTGGGGTTCGGGCCAGCCAGCAAGCACGGAGAGAGTAACTGCATATCAGTCCGTCATATTTTAACCGAACGACGCAGAGGCCTTCTCCACCTACGGGGGCGACCCGCGGTGCCCAAAGCCCGCGATATGTGAAGTCTTTGGTCCTGGCCTTACTACTGATCAGAGTCGCTAAAAGCTTGTTTTTAGTCGAAATACAAAATATAAGTGGAGCGAACCGTTTCAATTATTTATAAAAGTAGTTGTAGAGCGCAGCTCTTGGGCGCCCGTTTCCGGCTTGAGCGGCGTCGGCGTCGGCGTAACCGCGCGGTGCCTTATGGGTAAATTTTTCCGAGGGAACCCGAGGTCTTCCCAAAGGACCTCGGGTTCCTTCGGGAGGACCTCGGGAGAACCTCGGGTACCTACGGGAGCACCTCGGGAGGACCTCGGGTTCCTTCGGGAGGACCTCGGAGGACCTCGGGTTCCTGCGGGAAGACATCGGGAGGGCCTCGGGTTCCTTCGGGAGAACCTCGGGAAGCCCTCGGGTTTTTCGGGAGGACCTCGGGAGCACCTCGGGTTCCTTCGGGAGGACCTCGGGAGGACCTCGGGTTTTTTCGGGAGGACCTCGGGAGGACCTCGGGTACCTTCGGTGACCTCGGGGAGGGGGGGTCACGTGGCCCCTCCCCGTAATCTTGAGGTCACGTGACCCCCCCCCCTCCCCGAGGTCACGTGATCTCCCCCCCCCCCCCGACGTCACATCACCCGCCCCTCACTACCCTTCCCTACTCCTCCTCAACAGCTGCGCTCTAATTCGGCTTTCACTTTTTTGTTCAGTATTTTAGATCAGAAAATAAACAAATGCACTTTAGGAAGTACAGAAACAAGAAATTACTCTTCGACATCCCCGCCACCAAGCGGTGGAAAAGGCGGCGCGTACTAGAATGGTGTAGTGGGATCAGGCACCGGCGAGGCGCGAGTGTAGAAAGGTCCTGAATGTACGCGGCGGCGCTGCAGTCGTATGGACTGGAGGATCCGATCGGTTCCGAGCGTTTAGAAGGCCTTCGGCGAGGAGCTATGCCTTGCGGTTTGGCCGTTTGGCGGTATGGTAGCGCGAAGTGGCTCCCGTTCTGACCTGATCTTTACCCCGTGTTTGCTGTCGTTTGTGGCCAATGAACTGTCATGCTGAATTAGTGCTTAATCGCGCAGCAAATGCAATGCGTGCCGCCCTGGCTGCCCGCTTCATACAGCTTAACCAGAGCATGCTTTAGTGGCGCCCTTTCCAGCCGTCGACACGGAGCGCGACAGTCGTGAGCGCTCGCTGAGCTCACTACCCCTCCTCTAGTTTGCGGCCACTTAAGCAACCAAGGACGTCATGAAGGAGGTTATTTTTTGCTTGTTTTTGGAATATTAATTTACCTATAACTTTTAAGATAAAACGAAATTCGAGAAAGGAAAATTTTGATTAAGTTTCTACGTTAAGTGCGCTCAGGTTTGGTGCAAAATGAAAACCAGTAAAAAAGTCCGTGCAAGGCCCCTGTAAGGTTAAACGAAGTATACACCAACATAATGTTTCCAAGCAAGCCCGCATCCGCCCACACCACGTGTGGGCGTTGCGCATCCGCAGAAGCTTCTGCGCATGCGCAGTGACGTCAGAGACTTGAGTTGGTCTAGAGAAAGAACGCCAGTATATATTTTTTTTCTTCATTCCGCCCTTTGTTATTTATAAGAAAAGAAAGAATAGAAGATACTACAACCGTTCGCAGAACACGTCGAAGATATCCGTCTGCCGTGATACATCGTGATTTGGCTCGAACGCTGCGCCAAGAGTCAGTCGGGTGCAATATCAGCGAATTGGCGTAATCGCGAGCGTATCACGGCACTATCAGTCCCTGATGGGCCTGCAAGCATCATACGATGCAATACGATTTCACTTATCATTACAATAACATGCGATGAATGGGGCCGAATAAAAAACTGCAGAAATGCAGCCTGACGAAGGGGTTTAACAGATACGACGGAGCGAGGCAGGCATCAAGACACAAGAATAAAGTCAAACACATTATCGTCAAACACATTATCAATGAAAGAAGTCAAAGGATCATTTTTGAATATGCAGTATTTGAAGGTTCGGTTATGTCTACATTGCGATTGAAATAGTAGTTTAATAAAAAAAAAAAGGCAAAGTGTGAACTAATCTCTGCATTTGATAATTAGTTCTCGATTCAGGAATTTCCCAAGTCTGGGAACGCCTGGATGAGTACTACTGACTTTTTCTTTTTAAATCTGAAAGCTGAAACATAAAAAAACTGAGCGCCAATTCGATTGGTTAAACAGTAATCATATAATCGGTGTACGCCAAGGATCATGTATAATTTAAATATTGAATATGTTAGATGAGAGTAAGAAACGTTTGATATTACTCTTGTTGTCCTTTTTGTAGTGAATATATTTTATTAAGATTTGAAAAGCATGCATTGCCCAAAACTGTAAGACGCAACAACACGAATGAGAATAAATCAACGAATTCTATAAAACATTTCTATATACTTGTTGGAAGAACATGCTTGTACCCGTTTAAAATTCTCAGAGATGTACGTAACTTAGAAGATATGTCATATCATTGTTCCATAACATATTGTCTTAAAAAATAACTCCAAGTCATCGGAATTTCGACAGAGTTCCAAGAGTCTCAGCTTCCTCCAATCAACTTGGTCAGCTACGAGAACGAACTACAATACAGCCCGATTGAAATTAAAAAAAAGAAACACGTCTACCTATTTTCTATTAAGTCCGCATGATCATTAGGATAAGATGTCACAAACCCTCCGCACAAAAAAAAAAAAAGAAAAAAAAAGAAAAATCGCGCGTTGGTTACAGGACGACAAACAGCAGCAGCGAGGTCATGATGTGTTTTCCCGTCAAACTTAGCCGGGAAACTGAATTCGTAGATATGTCACGTGACGTCAATTTTTCAGCTAAATTTAGCGGAAAACCTGAATTTGTCCGTAGGCGCCATGACGTCAGGTCACGTGACGTTAATTTTCCCGTCAAACTTAGCGGGGAAACTTTTCGTTTACGCTCACACCGTCGCGCAACCGGGGGATGGGCCACTAACAGCTACCGCTGTAATAAAAAGTAAAATACTGGGGTGTTTTAAGGGCTAGGCTTCACAACGCCACCTGGAGTCATACGCGGCGCGAAGTAGTTGTTACGACATTTGGTTGTCGGAGGCAAAAGCGAAGCTTTTGGCGTTTGGAACGTGCGCGCCTTGATAAGGTAACATATATCTAATCTATAATTTACCTACATATGTTTTAATTATCAACATAAAGGGGGAAATTAGTAATGCTCCGCGAGGTGCCGTGCTTTTTTTACTTCGGTCCTTGAGGTGAAAACGGGTATAGAGCTCGGTGCGTTGACGTCTCCTCTTCTTCCTCGGTGTTTACCTCGTAGAAGGACGCGTCATGAGATTGACTCACTTGCTGTACTCTGCGGCGTTCTCGACAAGATGATCGTGGTCGCCGTGCATGCTCCACCAGATGACTGGAACGTTGTGTGCCTTAGACTGTTGGTTCACGAACTCTTGGATTTTTTTCGGCAAGTCGAAGACACGTGTCTCTGCGGCTCCTATTCGAGAAAATGTTCCAAAGAATCATAAAGCACGCCTTGTACTTGCGGGATTTTTATTTGCAATATATTGTTTCACTTTCTCACGTAAGTAAAAAAAAACATGTAAAGGATACACAAAACAAATCTTTAAAAACTGTTGGAAAGCTAGGGGCATGACCGATTACAATAGAATGAAGATATTGATTTTAACACTCAAACCAACGAATACATCTCTTATTTTGTTCTAACTCTTTTTTATCGAAATAGGGTACTACGAAGTTTCTTAACAAAATTTTGACAATTTTCATTGACGCCAAATTTTCTGCTAATGCGTATCCTTTGTTGGCAAGCAATGATAACTAATATTCAGTTCTTGCCTTGTGTTCGTTCGAACGAAACAAATTATAGAAAATTGATCAACTTAGCCAAGAACGCCGCAATAAAAAAAATTGCTTACCTAATACCTTTTTGTAAGCATATACGGCCCACAGCGGAATACTGGAATACCTGTTTGTTTGTTTTTTCTTCTTTTATTTTTTTTTCCTTTTAGATTGAGGTAAGAGTAGAGGAAGGAATTGTCTTTCTGTGGACTGCGATCCCGCGCTAACCTTTGTGTAAAACGGTACATGACAGCTCCAGAAATGCAGAGTGTGGCGAGTCGTGAAAATCTCCTTATCGCACCCCATGAGGTTGCTGCATTCGTTGATAAGAACCATGTGAGCTAACCAGTATTTTAGACATTATACCACAATAATGAAAGCGTTTACACAATTCAAACTCCAATGGACGCGCTACGGTCGGTTCTCAGAACACACGTGAGAGTCGAAGATGATTTGAAGTGTTGGTTTTAACTGTAGGGCTGGGCAAATGATCGATTAACCTACCGATTAATCGATTAATGCTTTAATTGCGATTAAATTTTTTAACTGGTTAATCGGTAAAATTTAGACGAACCAAAAAAAACTCAAAATTAAACACTTCCATAACGCAGACGTGGACGAATACGCCTGTACGAAGGGTGACCTTTAGGTCAAATTTTAGAACAAGGTAAACTGTACAGGGGCGATATTTTTATAGCATCCGATTAAGTACAGAGGTTACGCATGTCCCCGGCCATTTCAACGTAGTTCGAGTGTCTGTTTAGCGCAGTAGAGATTATTGTGAACAATGAAAGGAAGCCGCTCTTTCTAGAGAATATCAACGAACATCTTTGCCTCACGCGGCAAAAGTAATATTTAGCGAAAGGTCTCTGATGCTCTTCTTAACTATATCGAGATTAATTCATAATCTAAGTTGTACATTGCACCGTTTATCACAGATTCAGCAAAAAAAAAGACTTTTTTAAATATTTTGCAATGAAATAAACGAGACCGATTAATCGATTAATTAATCGATTAAAGGGTGGCGATTAATCGGGTTAAAACTTTTAATCGACGCCCAGCCCTAGTTTTAAGCCTTTTTCCGACAGACATTTCTTGACTGCACGCAGTGCCTGCACTGGAGTCAACTGATCCGACGCCATCTTGCATTAAACAGCCCAAGAAAACAGTTTATACTTCCAACTTCTTCCACCAGGTGTCAGATGTATAATGTTCGCTTTCAAATGCACTGTTAAAGCCTAAAAGATTCGTGTTCGCGTTATTGGGGCAAGAGTTCGGATATTTACTGGACGCCCCTCGTAAATTCAAAAGAAATTCGGAACTTTATCGAAAAATTTATAGCAGTAAAATTGTCGGTCTGCAATGGCATCACCATATTGTTATTGCGGAAATAAAATCAACCAAAATTCGATTTGGAAACATAATAAAAGCGGAGACACTGAAACAAAAAGGACGTAAAAGCCACCATCTCGGACACGACTCTGAGCTGTGTCCGAGACGGTGTTTCTCTCGGATACAGCTCCTGTGTCCGATGTTGCGTCCGTCCCTTTTGTTTCCGTATCTCCGGTTTTTTTATATTGCATAATATTCGCCAGTTCACCTGCGCCCTTATTCGTATTTCATTCCACTTAAACGTGTCTCATTGAAATCATGGGCCGGTTATATATTTTAGTGTTGTACAGAATTTGCATTCGTAGAATTTGTTGTTTTTTACCTTTTATATACCTATTGCCCCCTCCCCTCTGCAGTGCCCTCGTGGCCCTGAGGGTATTTGAAATAAATAAATAAATAAATAAATAAATAGCGTCGAGCTTTTCTTTTTTTTTTTTTTTCACAAAATAAACATGCAAGCTTACCGGTTTGCTGCATTGCCTGTGAACAGAGAAAAGGACACATTTAATGCATTACCCAATAATCAGGGAAAGAAAAAAAAACTCGTCTACAGTATTCAATCATGTAATTAAAGAGCAAACTAACTTTGTGGAATAAAAGAAAAAATGTGTACTGCCTACAATGGGATTATGGAAGGGGCCAACCTAAGCTGCGTGCAGCAAAATCAAGCTTGCTGCCACTGGTCTTCTTTTTCTTTTTCTTTTTTTTTTTTATTCACAACACGCCCGCGTCGAATTCGACGCAAACATCACATATCTTTCCTTCTCTTTTTCTTTCTACGTATGCATATATCTTGGTTTGTTTCGGTTTTGGTGGTTGTCGCTAGTCACAAAAACTAAGCGGTGTGTGAAGCCCTCTACGATTAACACACAATGCTTATAAAAAGTATTGGACCTGTCCTCAGTGTCACTCTGTAGTGTCGTACGCGAAAACCACTGGCATTTGGACAAGCTTTTGGATGAGAAGACTCGCAAATCGAACTTATAACTATAGGAAGGTCGCGAACTTTTTTTTTCGAAACTGAGACTTGACTGGCTCGCCGAACCTTCGACCATTTCGAAAAGCGACAGTTTGCTTCGCTTTCAACGAAGGAGATCTCTGCGTAGAAGACGGTTGAGAGTGGCTCTGTGGTGCTTGAGAAATGTGGTGCTTGAGAAATAAACCAGCTAGCGTTAGCGTTCCCTCCTGTGTCTGTTCCTTCGATTAAACGTGTTTTTTGATGTTGTTGTTTTTGTTTTTTTTTTGCATTACAGCTTAAGGTGCTAAACGACATGACAAAGTTTGACTTATGGACAGTGATACCCGACTTCGACACTAAAAAATTGCGAATTTCGGAAAAAAAATGTGCTTGTTTACTAGTTTATAATTTATAAAATGTTTACGCCATACACGAGCGAACGTATGTACTTTTAGTTCTTTAGTTTATTCAATTAAAACAATATACGTCTCAAATATCACACTTCCCCTCCGCCAAGCGGACTCAGTACGTTTTCAAATCTTCGCGCATGCGCACAAAAAGTCGAACTTCGGCCGAACTTTAGTCGAACTTCGGTCGAACTTTCGTCAAACTTTCTTCGAACTTTCGTCCAACTCGTAAGTTCGAAATACTCAAACCTGGTCTCGAACCCGGCAGGTTCGCGACGCCCTTACCTTTACCATTCCCTCGCAGCAACCAACTGAAGCTGCAGTCGCACTGCTTATACATCATAAAAGGACACGGAGTTTCTCCGCAGACATTATGACCGAAATATCTGCGGACACGCCCCAAGCATCCTCGAAGCACCTGTGCTTCGTGCAAACTTGGAAAATGTCTGAGGACAGTTTTTGTACGACACTAACGTCAGACAAGGAAGAAATACGCCCAAAAAATGTCTGCACACTGACTTTTTGTTTCTTTCTTTTTTTTTTGTATAACGTATTAGCAGTGTGAGCGCGGCTTCAGAGGTTTTGGGGCTTGCGTCGTAATCGTATAGATCAGAAGAAAAAGTGCCACAAGGGAGTGCCCCCCGTTGAACTTGTGGGTATTGTCGAGCCAACAAACTGGGGGGGAGGGGGGGGGGGGGAAAGAACTTACCAGGGCGAGCAAAACGACGGTTCCAAGGAGGAGCGACACAGAGTCGGCCATGTTTGACCCAAGCGTTCCCGGTGTCCACAAAACAGTGAATAGCGTTGGAAGACCGCCAGCTTTATATTGGACGCTTCCGATATAAAGGAAGGTAATTAGCGTGTCCGTTACATCTGCCGAACGCATTGTATGTCTTATCGCCAACCATTGTCCGTACCAGTTGCGTTAAACCACTTTATCGCTGCCACCTTGCCGTCATTATCTGAGCGCATATTTGCTTATACAACGTCGAGCGATCTATCGGCGAGTTCATCATAACCCAGGGGCCCTAAGCTTGCACACTTGGCGAAAACGTCGGCAAGAAATGTGGAGGCCGCGATTGGGCCAACGCCGCGCTTGACCTTGGCACCGGCCAATCATATCCGCCGAATTTCTCGCCGACTTTTTTTGCCAAGTGTTCAGATTAGTGCCCCAGTTGATATAGCAGTAGGTTGGGACACTCGAGACACCGAAACAATCATTATTTCGGGGAAGGCGCATGATTAGAAACTATAATTCGTTGCACCTATACGACGATGAACCGCGGCGGAAGCGCTCGGGCACTAAAGTCAATTCTGAAATCGTCTTTTTGTGCTGACAACTCAATATAAACGCTCTAAACATTCCAACAAATCCAAAATTACAATCGTCCGTAGTTTATTTCTTCGTTAAAAGCGTGTTCAAAGATCGCGACATGCCCTTTTCGGAAGAAATTTCTTCCCAGTGAAGTGGTCGACGAAGCGCGCTTGTCGGCGAGTTGCAAGCGATGGTTTCGACCGCGGAGAAAAAGAGGAGTCTTATCCGAATGCGTACCTATCAGACTCTCTTCGAGACGAGTTATGATGAAATCATATGGAATCTGCGCGTATTGTAGGGTTTTCGTTGGTCCACACAGTGCAGTCCGGGAGAAAAAAAGAGTCCGCATGTTTTAGAGCGCAGCTCTTTAGCGCCCGTTTCCGGCTTGAGCGGCGTCGGCGTCGGCGTCGCTGTCGGCGTAACCACGCGTTGCATGCAACGCGCATGCAACGCGCATGCAAAGCTTGCATGCAAGCGGCGTAACCGCGCGTTGCATTATGGGTAGTTTCCCATAATGACGTCACGGTGTTTACCCTCGTCAGGGTTGCGAGGGTTACTCTCACGAGGGTTACCCTCACGAGGGTCACCAGCTTTACCCTAACGAGCGTTCCGAGGGTTAGTTACCCTCAAAAGGGTTACCCTTACGAGGGTCACGAGGGTTATGAGAGTTACCCTTACGTAACACCCCCTGAGGTCAAGTGACACCCCCCGGGGCCTAATGTCACGTGACCTCAGGGAGTCACCTTTCCCTCAGTACCCTTCCATCCTCCTCCTCAAGAGCTGCGCTCTAATTCGGCGTTACTGGGAGTTGTAAACGGCTTTCATTTTTTATCTTGCCCTGAGATGAATAGGCGGTTTTGTAATATAGGACTTTGTAAATTCGGCAAACAACACTCTTTAAACAATATAAAATCAAAAACGACTTTTTTTCAAAAATGACTTCAGTGCCCCTTTAACGTTTCACGCGAATACGAGCACCGCGCGTAGGAAGGAAGAAAGCCGGCGGACAGGGCGGAGGCGCTTGCAGACGGTCGACATTTTTTTCCTCACCTCCTCGCAGCAGCGCAAACGTCGGCGCGGCCCACAAAGCACCTGACTCTTATCGAGCGGTTGGATACACTCTGAAGGTCACGTGATAGTGGACTCGTTTGTAAACAGCGTGTTGGTTAGGCTGTGTAATGCGTCTGTCTATTTTCTCGACTAAAAATGGATTAAACGTTTGTTTTTTCGTCCCGAACGCGGCGCGGTTTACGTTGCAAGCCCTTCCTCCATCCAGCCTCGTCAGCGGATTGAAGACTCTCCTTTCACGACGTCCGATAAACTCTATGCACTGGCGTAAAATTGCTTTTTTTTTTTTTGAAAGACGCTATAGTTACCATTACTTTTAGTTTTCGTCCAGCAAGCTCTGACATGCACGCGTGAATGAACTCTGGAGCAAACGCCCGTTTCAGCTTTCTTGAAGTTCGTTTAAGTACATTCTAAAAATACAACTGCTGTAGCTAAAGACACTACTGCATCATGACCCTTTTGAAAAAGCCCAATAACGACGTGCTCGTTGGAGCGATTGTTTTCCAACAAATGTTTATTGCAGTTGTTGTAATGCAACAAAAGTTGATTGGCAAACGATAAACTCAACGTACCGCGATACAATTCGATGTTGCAACACAACATCGCAATACAGGCACGTAGCTATGGGGGAAGGGGAGGGGGGGTAGCATGGGGCCCCTGCTCCCCCCCCCCCCCCCCGAAATCTTTGATTTTGCTGGGGCCTCCTCTCCCCCTCCCCCTTATAGAGCATTTTGTCATGGGCGCCCCCCCCCCCCCCCCGAATCAGAATCCTGGCTACGTGCCTGCCGCAATACAATAAGAAACTATCGGTGTTGGGACACAACATCGAATACGATATCAATACGAAGTTACCGATGGTGGAATACAACATCGAACACGTTATACAATACGAAGTTATCGGTGTTGGACACAACATCGAACAAGATATACAATACGAGGTTACCGGTGTTGGGACCCATATCGAACGCGATACGTGACAATGCCGGTTCACGCGGTAAAATAATGAGGGTGAACAGGTTTGACAGGTCACGTGCATGTAGTTGCTTGTTACGCTCACATTTATCGATATTGACCCACCTTTCTGGGTAATCCTACGTCGTACATAAGATCCACGACAGCATGCGAGCACATTTCACCCACCACTCTTCGTCGCCTGTTTCGCGAGATTCATACTGGAAAAAAACAACTTGAAAAATGTGTGCATTTGCGCCATCAAACGTTACGTTCTAGCCTCGTTTCGTTTTTTGAGAAGATGAATTTCCATCGTCAACCCGCGCGCGCGCCAGCTCGAATTTGGAAGGGAACAAGCCTGCGCCGTGGCCGAGCCAGCCGAGCCGCCGAACCTGGCCGAGCATGCTCACTGCGCAGTGGGCGCACCTCGACGTGCGACCGACGGATGACAGTTCGTCGCGCTCTTTGCTCGTGGGCTCCAAGCAAAACCAACACACATTCAATCGCTTCGAAAGGTACATACACACGACTTGATTACTTGCAGCGTTGAGTGGCTTGGTATACACGGATTAAAATAAACACCCAAGGACAGAAAGCAGACATGGAGTTTTGAAATCGCAGCTTATTTGAACCCACGTGTTCCCTGTTGAAAGCCGCTAGTTGTGCTCTGTTGCAAATGTCATATCAACTGCCTGTAGTCCAACGTAACGTCAGTCAGTGCTCACACTCGGCTAGCTTCACTATCTTATTATCTCATGTGCGAAATAAGGTTGACGTAGAAACCAGGTCGCCGCGTCTCTTTCGGACATTCAGTCTCTAGCCCCCTGGCCTCCGGAGCGCTTGCCGCCGCAACCGTTCGACGGATTGGATGTGCGGGCTCGTTCGGAGAGGCGTTGTTTGAAGCTCACGAGTCGCCGAAGTGTTACGGGAGCTTCTCTTTACGGAAGCCGCGATCGACACTCCGCTCTGTGCGAGTACTTTTTTCCTCTGGGGGAGACGATGAGTGCCGACCACTGATCTGCGGTGCCGACTGGGGCCAATCAAAGTTGAGTAACGCTAGCGAGTGAGTGAGATTTTCGTGACTCCGCCCAGCTGCCCTGCTATTGGCTGCGCATAGCGAATGGTGTCAAAGAAATGGCACGCGTTTTTTTTTTATCTTCCCGTCGGCCATGTTTCACCTCAGTCAACACAAAGTGAATCGCGGCTGTACGTCGGTTAACTTCCGATTACTGTGCCTAGATTGTAGATTGTCTCACTACAACGAAGCCTCTTTGGTGTGATCTTATTTTGATAATCGTTACATCTTGCTTTTTCATCTTGGCTGCACGCTTCGAGTCGACCTTCTAAACATTGCACTACTTTTCGACATGTCGCAGGTTCTTGAGACAAACAAATTGGAAGTCACTGTTCGCTCACTCCTTGGTGCACATATTTCATGTTCAACATCAGGTATTTAAAGGAGGCACCATGCACCCTGAATTTTGTTCAAAGATACCTCAACATACTATATTAGAGTGCCGTTTTGTGTGTTGTAGTTTCATACAAAACCAAATTGCAGTTTGTTTGTAATATGCCCTATAACTGTTCACCAACAATTGAACTTGCAATGAAACATTGGCCACGATCGGTGACTCGGCAAACGTTGCCGAAACATTTATCGCATAATTTTCTTCATGGGTCGTTTTGGATGTTGACAAGTTTTCTTGTGAATAATGAGTGTGATGCACATATGTTTCTTCTACTTTTTGTATAGGTACTTCCGCTAGATGAACCCCAGCAAAGGCAGCAATACAGTCTCATGGGGTCACACAAAGGAGAGCGAGATTCCTGCTCGAGTCCTGAGTCTTGGGCTGTATAACACTAGGGCGCACGACACAAGAGCGCACGACATTAGAGCGCCGACAGTAGAGCGCCGCGACTTTAGAGAGCGCGACGTTAGAGCGCGCGACTCGACAGCGCGGCGACTCGACCGGACCGACCACTTGTTCGGGCATCGCGTGTTTCATGTAAAATTGACAGGGATTTATGCCGCGGAATTCAGCAATGACATTGCGAAATAAGTCGAAGAAATTTTCGCGTGTGACAAACCAGTATATATTACAAAAAAACTTACAACCAAAAAAAAAAAAAAAGACGTATCTGTAGCGTGCATTTTCGAGAAAAAACAAACAAGCAAACAGAGCAGCTGACCTAGCTTCATTAGTTTTTTTTTTTATTTTGTACGTCACAGATTTCCAGAAGAGGTTTGCCTGTACCCGTCAAAAGACGGGAAAGCTCTGCATCGGATAAAATTGCGCTGAGTATTCCCTCGCTGAGTTTTTTACTGATACTTTTTTAGCGGTGAGCTTTCTTCATTACGGACTTGGACGTCAGAATACCATTTAAACTTGTGCGAGGGTCGCCTAAATAGCCACAAAAAAGATCGGAGCCCAAATGCCTGTCAAGAATAGACCAAATATAGGAAAAAAGAAAGACTGTTTATAGTATACCCGAGAGCCGCACCGCAGGCAGCAGTGTGAAGAAATCTTAGACTCGCTGCTCCACTCAACTGCAAACTTTCCCGGTACCTATATATATGCCCCAGCCCACTCCTCTGCTCCCTTTTCTCTCCGATGTCAGTACACAATTGGTTAGAAAGAGTCGTGCCCGTTTTATTTTTATTTTTTATTAAAGGCATATGGTGATGATGTGACTTAGTGTGCCAAAGAAAAAGGCTGTGTCAACCTATGGATCGGCTCGAAGGGACAAAGGAAGACGACAAAGAAGAGAAGAGATGGGGAGTGCGTGCACGGAGAGCGTGCGAAGCACTGATCCGAAAGACACCATCGGCCAGAGCAATCGGCCCCTCGCTCCTGCTGTCTGACCAGCAGCCTTATCCCAGCGAGGGCAGCCCATAGAAATCTACGCTGCCCGGTTTCCTACTGCCAGAGCACGTGGTACCGTGACTCCATTGGTCATCGACGGAAGCCAACCGCTCCCCCTCCTGACCGCCAGCCACAACCCTGGGCCGACAACGACAGCTCCAGACACGAGACCCGCTGTTGCGCGTTGTTCAAAGACATGGTGACTGTTGCGTTCCCCTTTCTTCCATTTATTTAACTAAGTTTTCTTCTTTCTTTTAGTATAAGCATATGAACTCTTAATTTCTTTTGTAAATACATGTTTTAAGAAAGACGAAGCATATGTGTATATTGTCTATACCCTATTGGAAAAACGTACAAGAAACAAACCTGCTGCTTGTACAGTTCGGGTATGACACCACCATACTTTCTTGTTATTACGTATGCAGCTAGTTTGGTTCGGCTTTCTGCATAACTGGAGATACCGGCACCGCTATGGCTCCGGGTCTGTCTATACTGGCAGCCAGTTTGCTTGCCGATATGATTCGGTGTGCTGGTATGATTTTGCGGAAGTGGACGTAGGCGACCGCCATCTTTCCAACAAAAAACGCTTATACCACACCACCACCGTTATATCCAGATCATACATGCAGAGAGACGACCGCCATCTTCCAACAAAACGTCCATCGTTTACCACCGGTATCGTTACATACACCATACATGTCGAAAAAGAACATAAGCCGCGTTTACACGAATGCGACTTAGGGCCGGTTGCACCAACGTCGCTTAGCGCAAAGCGGAGCTTAGCCGGGAACTTAAGCTTAGTTTCGGTTTCGTTCGGTTGCACCAAACTCGCTTATCGCTAAACCTAGCACTAAACTACGCTTAACTTAAGCGCTCAACATTGGGCGCTTTGCTTCTGGTTGTTTCTTAATCCTGGATTAAAAACATGGCGGCTGGTTTGTCACGGTCGACGCGGTGGACGAAATTGGTTGTGCAAAGTGTTTTAGGCTACATGAGCGTGAAAGTTTCGTCAAAATGACTTTCGATTGTGACAAGGATGCAAAATATTGTCGCGTGAAGTGTTGATCGACCCCTGTTTTCAAGTTGGCTCTCCACTTTCAGGGCGTGTTAGCCCTAACCGAGAAACGTACGGAGCTGTGGGGCTCACGTCTGTATTCCCGTTGGTTCTTCTGTCAACGAGCTTAATCGTATGTACTTACTAATTTTCGCATAGCTGTAACGTATTGTTAATTACCACCTTGTTTATCTACACTTGCAGCGCGTATCCTTCAATCTGATCAGCGCGTTGAATAGTGGCAGTACATGATCTCGGCGATCAGCTGATTGTCGACACCTCTGCCGTTTGCATTAGATTGCGGCGCTTTTAAGTAATAAAACAGCGAAAATTCAATTTCTTTCGTTTTCTGAGTTTTGAGACAATCTTCAGTGAATTTTCCTTATCTCGCGAGTAGAATCTTGGCTTCAGAAAACTGTATCGTTCCATAACTGTAACTTTTTTGGTGATCGCATTTTTTTTATATACTTTGCTTTATATCTTTCATTCGTTTCCCGAGAACGAGATACTGTTGTTTCCGAGTTGTGCTCTGTGATGGTGTTTTCCCTTTACTTTTGTCGTTTGTTGTCATTGTGACGATGGTTGAGACTATATACCGGAACACGTTTTCAATAAAATTCAGTTGAAAGTTGCGCCTTGTTGTGTCCTCCGTAACTTTTTTGGTGATCGCGATTTTTTAGGAATATTTTGCTTTATATCTTTCATTCGTGGCGACGACAAATCGTAACGACTACTATGTTAGATTCGTGCATTGCTGTATCGGGGCAGGCTGGGGCAGGTGATGCGAAGAGACGACCGTTCTTATCGGCACAATGTAATGTACTAGTCGGAGCTTTTTTTTTTTTTTTCTGAACTCGACAGTGTGAAACTGAAGTCCGTTTGAGGCTGCAGCGGATGTTCAACGACGGTACAGTGCAGTTCTGTCACCTTGCTGATAGCAACCAGTACCGTCGATGCAAAGTCTCGTGACCTGACCTCTCGACGACTTCTATTCGACGATTTCCGGGCATTTTCGCAGCTGCCGTGGCGAGTTCGTCACTGTTTTGAACTTCATCGGTCTCAGGCTTGACTTGGTTTTAGTAGTCATCTTACCTGCCTACTTATATCCATGATGTTTTGTCTTCAGCGATGTAGCGAGTAGAGTGTCCTTCTCGCGTTCGGTGAGATTTGGGGCCCCGATGGGTCCTTCGCCTCAAAATGTGAGCACGAAAACTACTACCACTGTCAAAATATCCTGTTATCAACCGATATTAAACACACAATCACAGATGTAAAGAGCATTCGTGTTTATTTAAAGCTTTGACTTCTGTTATTGAAAGTTAAACGAAAAAATGATTGAATTTGGAGACCTTTAATTTGTTACTCACCGAAGAAATACAGCGAAAAGCAGACGCCAACAACTACTACGGCAGTTTTTTTTTTTTTTTTTTTTTTTTGCATCACGTGATTTCTCTCCGCCAATCGTATTCGTCGCTCTGAGCGTTCCCTAGTTTGCTCTGTTTGTCCCTAGATTCCCTACGCAAATCCAGCGTTTAGCTAGGGGCGCGTCTGCAAAGCCGGCTTAACGTTGGTGCAACCGGAATTTAAACCCGTGCTTACCTAAGCTCGGTTTAGGGCGCTAAGCCGGCTTAGGAAAGTGCCGCTTTGGGTTAAGGTAAGCGGCGTTGGTGCAACCGGCCCTTAGTCGTATTGAATTTAGTTGCCGCATTCCATATGCGGTCATGTAAACGGCATAATGCGCAAAGCGCATCGCATTAAAGTCGCTAGACAGAGGTGGATCGAGATGTCGAGTGCGCATTCATTCAGCCCATGTAAACGGAGATCGGATCGCATTTTGGAACGGGGAGGATTATCGGAAGGCGCTCGCTGCGGGAGCGAGTGAACAGCTGAGAACATGGAGGCGGCCAATCTCGTCGGCGGCGCGGAGAGCGGTCCCGCAATTTTTTTCCCGAGAACAAACGCAAGCTTTTATTGTGATCATAACTAAGCAGAATATAGCGGAGCTGCTCGGTGTGGGCGGCCCCGTCCAAACCTTTGCGAAGTACGACTTGCGTGTCCGAAGGGGTCACAAAGACATCGGTGCAAGCACGAACGACACCGAGAGCCCCGAGCACTGTTGAGTACTGCATGGTAGCGCAGAACGAGCAGCTCCTACCTCGGTGCCGTTCCCGGCTGCGCAAGAGCCTCTCGGACTCGGGGTATCCCTATTGGAAAAACGTACAAGAAACAAACCTGCTGCTTGTACAGTTCTGGTCTGACACCAGTATAATTTCTTGTTATTATGTATGCAGCTAGTTTGGTTCTGCTTTCTGCATAACTGGAGATACCGGCACCGCTATGGCTCCGGGTCCGTCTATACTGGCAGCCAGTTTGCTTGCCGATATGATTCGGTGTGCTGGTATGATTTTGCGGCCGATGACGTAGGCGACCGCCATCTTTCCAACAAAAAACGCTTATACCACACCACCACCGTTATATCCAGATCATACATGCAGAGAGACGACCGCCATCTTCCAACATAACGTCCATCGTTTACCACCGGTATCGTTACATACACCATACATGTCGAAAAAGAACATAAGCCGCGTTTACATGAATGCGACTTAGTCGTATTGAATCCAGTTGCCGCATTCCATATGCGGTCATGTAAACGGCATAATACGCAAAGCGCATCGCATAACCCCCCATTCACACAGGAAGCGGATCCGCGTTCGCGAAGCGGTTGCGAAAGCGGTTGTATAAAGATCCAGTGCAATTGCACGCGCATTTGATGTCGTCGTGCGCGCGTGCAATTGTACTGAATCCTTATACAACCGCGTTCGCAACCGCCTTGCGAACGCGGATCCGCTTCCAGTGTGAATGAGCCCTTAAAGTCGCTAGACAGAGGTGGATCGAAATGTCGAGTGCGCATTCATTCAGCCCATGTAAACGGAGATCGCATCGCATTTTGGAACGGGGAGGATTATCGGAAGGCGCTCGCTGCGGGAGCGAGTGAACAGCTGAGAACATGGAGGCGGCCAATCTCGTCGGCGGCGCGGAGAGCGGTCCCGCAATTTTTTTCCCGAGAACAAACGCAAGCTTTTATTGTGATCATAACTAAGCGGAATATAGCGGAGCTGCTCGGTGTGGGCGGCCCCGTCCAAACCTTTGCGAAGTACGACTTGCGTGTCCGAAGGGGTCACAAAGACATCGGTGCAAGCACGAACGACACCGAGAGCCCCGAGCACTGTTGAGCACTGCATGGTAGCGCAGAACGAGCAGCTCCTACCTCGGTGCCGTTGCCGGCTGCGCAAGAGCCTCTCGGACTCGGGGTACGGTCGCGATCGGCGAGTTCTGGCGCGGCGAAACGCGGAGGCTTCCTCAAAGCGTGCGCACACATGTCGCCTCTCGTTCAGAGTGAACCGGCGGCCCGGCCTGGAGTCCTAAACGCCTTGGTTTCGATGCTTCTTCCGTCTCGCAACTTCTTCTACAGCACCGAAGACAGCGGGCACCATCTTTACGGTCACTAAATGCGTCGAAAGGCCTCCACGTGCGATGCACCGGAAAAAGTGGTGCGGCTGGTGCCGGAACGGAACTGCGTAACTTCGAGCTTTGAGTCAGCGTGCACGGCAACAAACCGATCGTGACACCAAGCCGCGGATACCGCATCGCCGGTCGACAGCGGCAAACGGCCCGTTGCTCGTATCGTGGGCCGTGACTCGTACTCGGCCAACTCGGCGTCTTTTCGTGGCCCCTCGCGTCGTCGCTACCAGCCGCAAACCCGGCGTCGGAGAAAAGCGAAACCGAAACGTAAAGCTTCCGCCCGGTGGCTTCCGCTGTCGCGCCTTTTCTGACTTTCCGGCTTCCACGCTTCCGGTCGTCGCGGAGATGGCGACGTAGTGGTTTTGGCGGTTTTGGCATCGCTGGCTCGTTCTGCGTTTTGGGGGACAGATGTTTTACGGTCCGTTTCTACTGCGTCTCTGGCTCTCAACTGGACGGCGCCTCTCATAGTTCAACCAGGCGTGGTCAACCTGTGTCAGGCCGGCTCGACTCGTCCGATCGCCGGACCGCAGGCGACTTCCCAGTTCGGCCGTCAGGCCTAGGATCCGAAGACGTCTGTCTCCGTGAAGCGGTAAGCGAATCTCGTCCCGTTTTCGTTCTACTTTTAAATTACGTTAGGTGCGCTACAGTGTAAGCATGCGTGCCAAGTGTTCGTAACAATTTTGAACTAGAATAATTGTGCTTCATTGCGGTTTGTCATTTACGGAAAATATAAATCGAGCAATGAACGAGGAGCCATGCTTGAAAACGACGCATGTATGTACGATGTTAACTTCTACCTCGGCGGCTTTAAAAAAAAAGTCAAGACTGGTTACGGTTGGATGCGAGGCTGGTCCCAATGCAATGGTAAGCACTTAGAGCGCCTTTCTGAACGGCATGTAAGCAATATAGCGATCAACGAGACGAGCGACGGCGAGAAGCTACGAGTGCCGGCGCCGAGCGACGAAGATTTCTCACTCTCGCTGCTTGCGCCACTCGGTTCTTGGGCTTCTCAAAACGTCGCTCATCGCCTTGGTCGCTCGCAACAATCGCTGTCATAATGTGTGTCTCGTCGCGCGGCTGACTACCGTGTTCATTCAAATATAAATCGACCTTTTTTTTTTTTTTTTTTTTTTTTTGGAAATTGCGATTAAGGACTTTTGACCTACATTCGCGACCAAATTTTGCGACCCTACCGGAGGCATGGAGCTATCGGGTCACCGAGCCGGAGTTGCCGTAGAGCCGCGCCGCTTCTTGTTTCAAAACGCTTTTGGTGCACGAAAACAACCGCGGCGGCAGGTGGTTGTTTCGCCATCGCGTTGTTTCGCCTGGTTTCGCCATCGCGCCTCTAGCCACTACCGTTCCCCTTGCTGGGCAACGGGGAAGGAAAGAAACGCGATGCGCCATGCATTTTGCCCTCCATCCTCGCAAACGCGCACAAAAAAAAAAAAAAAAAAAAAAAAGGAGTTACTTTTGTTTGAGGCGGCTCGGCTCGCGTGTTGCTCATGGCGACACGGCGGCTTTGCTTGCGTCTTTGTAGTTCGTCTTTCGTCGCTTCGCACCTTGTTTCGTTTCTTCTTGTCGCCATTTTACCACGGTGTCAGTGAAGTATTGTTGCGAATTTGCGAGGATGTCTACCAAGCTGACGAAGCTTCGGACGACGATGACATGTCCAGAAGTTCTGACGGTGATTAAGTTTTTGCCATCGCCCCGTGATTTAGCTGAGAGTGATGTAAATAAAGGTTTGTTTCTTTTGCCCAAAATTTCCCCCGTTTTTAAAAATAAAAAAAAGGTCGACATATATTTGAACTATTTATTTTTTTTATTTTCGGTGGGTCCAACAAATAGGCTTCGACCTATTTTCGAGTAAATATGTTAACTTTAATTTTTATTTTGGGTTACGTCGGACGTAACTCGAATGCTTGACAGTTACGTTGGGCGTAACTTTAATTTTTATTTCGGGTTCCGTCGGACGTAACGTTAGACACTGCGTTACATTTAAGCAAAATAGGGGCTGCTGGTTCATCATATAAACCAACCATTTGTGTTTAATTAAAACGCACTGGCCTAAAAAAAATACTGCTATCCTATAGGAATGTAGCGCCTCATATAAATTTGTTAATTTTTACTTTTAGTCCCTGCCCCACCAGATACAACATCTGACCTAAAGCAGTGTTCCGGATCTCCTTCCAAGACCTCAGGCGGGTCGTCATTCAATCCAGGAGTCGGCGGCGTCTCATGGGCGTGTTGCTGGTGCTTCTTACTGGATGGTGCTACCGAGGGAAAAGTGGTCGTCTTGGGAAAGGCAAGTATGGCCGCCGTAAGTATAGATATTGTTTTTACCTTTGCTCGAATCCACCTTTAAGTAATGCACAGTTTGCATGTGTGCATCTCTCAATGCTTCTACAGTCGGCTGTTAATATTTGGAGTGCTCCAACTCTGTCAGCGCTAGTGTCTCTAGATCATGCAAATGGGATGCAGCAATAAACCACATATGCTCTCGCAACAAACAGCGCTGTGCCGAAACACTGTGGAATTTACTCTAGCTTAATAATGCAGCACAAAATAGTTGACGCCAAGTATAACTGCTTTTGTGACTCCGTTTTACCAAAAGCTCTGCCGAAACAAACTTGCCGCCTTATAGGTAGTGCAAAAGAACCTCGGTGTGCCTAACCTGGAGAAGGACATTTTTTTTCATAGGTCAATTTTTTCTTAAAGCAATACCTTCAGCCTCCTTGAAATGTTAACATCATGTGACACTCAGAAGAACAGTAAACCCCTTAATGTTGGCGACCCTTTAATTTTCGTGGCCTTTAATTTTGCGGAATTCAGTGGCTGTGATTATGTCCTCTGTGACCGATTCGAGAAGAAATAGGGGCCACCAAGATAAGGGGGTTTTACTGTACATCGGAGGAGAGAGAAAGTCACTTTTGTTTGTATGCAAGAGTAAAACCAACAACAACAATCATGGTGTCGACACTTTGTGAGCCTATCTGTGTCTATTGAATGATATCAATTTTGTTTTAGTTCGTTAAACATTGTTGCCTGTACACTGTGGGATGTCGTCTTCAACAGGAGCAGTGGTTCTCCTCTGAAGCAGGCAGCATGGATGCGTGCCGCAGCACAACATAGTTCATTTGCAGGTGGTACCGCAGTTTGAAGGATGGTTCGCACAATATGGGGGAATCGCAATTCAATGTTCTACCTCGGGCGTAGACAAGATTTGCTCATTCTAAATCATTTTGTCTACAAATCGGGAACTTGCAACGAATGTACCCGCATGGTTGGAAGGGCCAGACAAGCCTTGTGAGTGCTTCGTTTTCTAGCCTCTCAGTCCTGAACCTACTCACGTACCATATGTGTAGATGTTACGATAGGTGGGAGCACTTACTTGGAAAATGGTGAATGGCAACTGTTGTTATCTTTAAGGTGGACTGCATATTTGCAGTACTTTTCCTCACTTAAAAATATGTCTTACTAAAAATATGTAGTATAGCCGATGACAAAAAGAGAATGGCTGGGCGTGCTCCAGCACGTGCTTGTGCTTTTCACCCCGCTTTGGACAGATGTGCTCGCTCCAGGCTCATCAGGCGCTGAAACGTCATCGAAGGCAGCAGACGGGCTGGAGGTGGAACAACGGAGACTTCTCCCTGCCTTTCTGATGGTGTCAGTGAGCGTGTACTTCTATACTCTAACTTAGCTTAACCTGCACAGAGCTGAGTAGAATAGGCTTGGCAAGTGCCCTTATTGCATATGCATTTGTACAGCTGAGGCACTTTCTAAATCAAGAACATTGTGTACCTTACCTTCAAAAACACATCATTTTGGGGGTGCAAAAGGAATTCTAAGGCATATTTTTGTTTGTATTGTCCTATTACGCATCGACTCCTTCAACTTAATGCAGAGTCGACCCAGCCTCTTGAAAAATTTAATGCTTGCCAGGTAATTGTTTTGCATTTAGTTGATATATCAGTATTCAGTTAGGTATCCCAAGTCATTAGTCGTTGAGGTGGAGTCTCTCTGTAAGTCAATCATGTTTAACATTCATAGAAATGCTTGTCAAATAATGGCACTGTCGAGGATATCTATTCAGCTCGGAACAATCGCTGGGCACAAGCTGATCGTGTGGTTACAGGCAGCAAACATCCCGGTTGGAACGTCCTATTTCGCAATGTAGCTGCAGACTAGGTGAGGGCCCCACTCATAAACGTCTATACTTTTAGTCTCTTTAAGCTGGACCACTTTTGACACTACAAGCCATTGCAGCTAAAATAGCATGACACATGATTATAAGCTAGACGTACCATGGCGTCCAACTAGAAGGTCACATGGCTTGCTTTGTGCACTGAATTTGCAAGGATGGCTTGAAGCTTCTGTCGTGGTTAACTTTAAGCTGAGATACTTTAAAATAATGCTCTCAGTTTTTAGTGTTGCCCGGCATGGTTAACAAGTTGGTGATATAGCACTGCATTGAAAAGTCTGTGCATTCATGACTGTATCACCTTATGAATGCATACGAGCTATTAAACTCTTCGTTTTTCAGAGAAATGAAATGCACTTTGCTTCCAATTGCACCCGCTTCTGTAACTTCATGGTATGAAGCACCTTACGGCTGCAAGCTCTGACCGATCTTGTTCTCTGGTCTGCGCAGGCCCATATCAGGGAGTCGCTCCGAGAGCCTCACCAAAGTTTCCTGCCCGTGGTCGTTCTAAATTTTTTTTGTTGTAGGTATGCATCCTTTCTGTCTTTCCCTTAATTGTACTCAAACGTCTTCTTTTCATTGTCGCCGATTTGCCTCAAAATTGGTTAAGCACACAAATGGACGCTGTACAACTGTATTATACATGTTTTGTTCAAGGTAACTTTTCTTTGCCACAGTTAGATTTTTTTTTATGAAGGTTAGTCTTTTTTGTTTTTATTTACAAATTTATGTGAGTTTCCATGGGCAACACTAAAACGTTATGCCAGGAGCAAGGAGTTCACTGCTGTAATTTGTTCTCAACTGATTGCAAGAAATTTCGTTAATGTCGTGAAACCTCCTTCCAGCGCTTGCTTTGCAGCATAAAAAAAATTATACATAGGACATACTCTGTTTTTTAAACTGCTTGCTCAATCTGCAGGTCTGCCTGCCATAGATGTCGTGCTACTGGAGAGCAGGCAAATTCGATTGCTGGTTTTGCCATTGCTTTTTTTTTTTTTTTAGCCGTTGTCTTCGTAGTTCTTGCAAATTTAGAGATTTTCCTAAAAAGCAAGCCGGGAAGAATATTTAGTTTAGTTAGGTAGCTGAAAGTAACGATTTAGTACCCCTTTGTCAGTAAAATAGATACTGTGTGCCGCAGTTAGTGTCAAGCCGAGATCCACGCTTTTTTGGCATTTTGCTCAGAGTAGTACCCATTCTTATTCGTTAGCCTCTTGGTGTGCCAACTAAACTCTTTGTATACAGACACCTGCCCTCTGCTGGTACACTCTACCCTCATGTTCAGCGAGTGTATGAACTGGAGTTGTATCCACAGTCGACACTCGCTGACCACGAGGGTAGGAAAATCTTTCCATTGCAGCAGAGCCATATATGGGGAGAGTCTGGCAGTCTATGATTTCGCTGCCGTAACGTCTTCCTTCCGAGTGAGCTGATCAGCCCGCGGCACAGAGCAAGAGGCGTGAGCGCATGCGCGTGAACTCTAGGCTGCTCCCAGCTGAGCGGGGAGGGCCGCCATTTTCATTCATTCGCCCGGCATGGGATCGATATTCAAATTTCGGTTCTTTCCTTTTATTTGGCAGGCTCTGGCAATAAAATGATATAGTGTTATTCCTCGGTGGCTTAAAAACCTAAAAAAAGAAGTTCCTCTATGTTTGAACGCACTTTTATTTAGACAAAAAAAAAAAAAAAATAAGCCCGTAGCAGACGACTCATAGCCTCAACAGTGCTCCGTGCCGACAGCTTTGCGTCAAAATGGCGGTCATCTCTTTGCCTCTTTGCTGCCTTCTCTATCCCTCCTTCGGCGTTCTCCTCCCTTTCCTCCTCTCCGGCGCCTTCGTTGCCACACCCGCTGGCTAAACTCTCCCACTATACGGCTTTGCATTGCAGTAGTAGTTTTATTTGTAGTCTTTACAGTTGAATGTGAATATTTGACAGAAGTCTCTCAGGTTGGGGCGAAAGGGGGTTAAATGAATGCATTTGATCATTCGCCTAAATTCGGTACCCATCATTTTAACGCCTACGTAGCCTTGTCCTGGTGGGTGACTATGACTAAAATAAGAGGATCTATGTGCTGATCACGAAAGAATATGCTAGCCATTCTAATGTAGCTCTGCCAAGTACTTGATTGTGATTTGTTTTTATTTTCAGCTACTTGGGTGCCTCGAGATCTGGAGATCCTAGTGGCCACAAGCTTGGACTCAATCTTTTTCTGTGGTCTGGCCAGGACCATGGGGGAGGTAATCCCAGCAACAAGAGCATCGCAGTATCTCCCTGCCTGTGACTTTCGATCAGCGTCACGACAGGGGAGTCCTCGTGCCACCAGGCGTTAGGTATGCCACTTGAAATAAGCATTTTTCTTACCTATTAATAGAACAGCAAAAGCACTACTAAGCCTAAAATGCAAAAAAAAACATATTCAAATCTTGGGTTGGATGAAATTCCAATTACAAAAAGGAGTCTGCAGACATGATTATCATGTGAACTTAAAGCCCGCAGATGTAGGTTCGACGGTGTCACAGAAATAACTTCTCGCAGATCGCCTTGCTCGTGCTATACCCAAACAAATTCTTAAAATAATCATTGTGTTTCGTTGGTGTCATCAATCTTATGTCCCTACCACACCCACCAGTCGGGACATGTGAAATATAGAAAAACAGGAACTTGCACATTGTCAGCTCTGCAAAGATTTATATAGTAAACAGAGCATAGCACGTTCAGCTTAAGAAAAAAATTTAGTGCAGGCCTATATTCATGGTTCACATATGTGTGATTGCTCTTTATAATGAAGTGAAAACTGCTTAAGTTGTGGCCCACTACAGGCTTTCCATTAGTGTTAAAAAGTGCGGTAGAAAACATTATTGTGCTTGGAAGACGGGGACATAGGAAGGACAGACACAACAGAGCGCTAACTTTCAACTGATTTAATTCAAGAACCTCAGCGTAGAAACGGACTGTGTCACCGCACCACATCTCAACCAATCCGTGGCCCTGCCACGGACCGCAAGTACGCCAACTCCTTATCCGCCAAGTCAATTGACGCCACACTGACACAACTTGTGCCGGAACTATTTATAGTGTCAGCCTCCATAATCTCGCTAACAGTCCTATTTTTGTGCCTCTCAAGAGCAGTAGACGAAGCAAATAATGGTTTGCACCCGCAGTCATGACAGTGACACGACAGATCATGACTGCGAGTGCAAACCATTATTTGCTCAGTCTACTGTTCTTGCTAGGCACAAAGATATGACTGTTAGAGAGATTATGGAGGCTGATGCTATAAATAGTTCCGGCATGTGTTGTGTCAGTGTGGCGTCAATTGACTTGGCGGATAAGGAGTTGGCGTACTTGCGGTCCGTGGCAGGGCCACGGATTGGTTGAGATGTGGTGCGGTGACGCATTGTGTTTCTACGCTGAGGTTCTTGAATTAAATCAGTTGAAAGTTAGCACTCTGTGGTGTCTGTCCTTCCTATGTCCCCGTCTTCAAAGCACAATCATGTTTTCTAACATAGTCAGCACTTGTTAAAAAGTGCTCTTGGGTTTTAAGCAGCTCGTACCAAATATTTTCTTGAAATACATTGGTTCATGGAAATTATTATGTAGATGTTGGCAGACAGTCATGGTGAGGCCAATCTTTAATGCCAAGTGGTCCACTTATTCAGAGTTAATTGAGTTTGTAAATATTGTAGGTCGCAAATTAAATTTTTATGGTACGCAATGGGCACAATCATCCGTAATGACTAGCTCTACCTAGGGGAACTTCATACGTTTACTACGGCAAGATGGTTTCGAAAAACAAAGTATTTAGTTCAACTCCTGCACTAACCTTGTCTTTAGAAACTTTTTATATTCTTTGCGATGCTGAGATAAGATTCTGGAAATAGTTTTTCTAGAACTACTCTAGATATTTCCAGTTCATCATTTTTCTCGCAAAGCGTTCGAGAGAGCCAAACCCTGTAATGTACGGAGGGAACTCACAGAATGATGCGACTGACAGTTTGGAACATTCGGCACTGTAACAGTAATAATGACATGTCACTTATGTAATGCTCATTATCGCAGATCAAACTGCTTTTTCCGTCTACACTCATTTTCAGTAGACTCATTCAGCGAACTCCCACCTGAGACTGCAGCGCTGGGTTCTGCAAAGTAATTTGAATGAATATAGATGCAACAGGTTTCTTTGAGCGTGCATCTAACACACATTCTTCATATTGAATCTGCTAACTGTATTCATGACCATGTCCATAATTGTATCCACATTCCAGCTTATTTTTATTTTGACATTTGAGTTTTCTTCAGTACTTTTCTCAACATCTGTGCTTGCTGAGCCGTACTCAAGTCCATACATCTTGTCTTTCGCTATTACATTAATATATAAAACTGTTGATGCCAAGTGAGAATTCAAGGTACCGAATCTGTCGTGCGAGCTAAATAAGAACCAATAAAAAGCTCTACAAAGGAAATTTTGTTAAAGGATGCTGTATGAGCATTAGAATAGTACATGCCATGCTAAAAAAAAAATACAAATTCTTGTTAGGTATGCGAGGATGACAGTGCTGTGCTGTTTCTGATGTGTCACAAAAAAAAAAAGAAATCAGTGCCATACAGTGTTCCTTATGGAAGTACAAACTGTTGAATTCGAAGCCCAGAAGTTTTATTCAAGAATGTTCCTCAATACAAATGTATTTAGAGATCTGAGCTACTGACTCATACATGACTATGTGGCAAACATTCATTTTCATGTGGATTATAGTTTACAAGGTCTAGTCTGCATTGATTTATTGCATTCATGCTGAAACTGGGAGGGGTTCTCTGGGTATGAATAAAGAGATAAACATTTCTTGAAATCAAAACATTTGAGAACGGACAAAAGGAAGGATCTGAGAACGGTATCTTAGATTCTCTTCTTTTTCTTACAGTATCTCTAATGTTCACTTTATTTCACCTGATGCATTTAGTTTTTAGCGCAGCTCTTAGCACCCGTTTCCGCGTTTTGCGGCGTCGCTGTCGGCGTAACCGCCCAACTAAACTTGGCAGGAAATTGAATTAATGTTGTGGTCATGTGACGTTAATATTTCCGCTAAGTCTAGCTGAGAAACTGAATTTTTTTATAGATGACGTGACACGGTCATGCGACGTCATTTTCCCCGCTACTTTTAGCGGAAAAACTGCATTTGTGTTGAGGTCATGTGACATCAATTTCTGCGCTAAATTTAGGGGGAAACTTAACCAGCTAAATTTAGTGGGGAAATTTTCCCGCTAAATTCAGGGAAATTTCCCGCTAAATGGGAGGGAGCAGAAGAGGAGGAGGGGAGGGGGAGGAGGGGCATACCCTCTCATCCTCCTCTTCAAGATCTGTGCTCTAATTTCACGTTACAGAGAATTGTAAACGTCTCATATTTCATCTCATGTTTATTAAACTTTTATATTGCAGGTGCACTCGCAGCACAAATCTGGGTTGTGCTGATCCTCTACGCACAAGTTAGGAACTCCTGAGTGGCAAGAGTGGGAGTTTGGTCTGACAGCTCAAGGGACACCATTGTTCAGTATTGAATTTTTAATAATCTTCTTTTGAGCAAAGTTAAGCTTTGCTGCATGCAGTTCTTGTAAAAATAAATACCTGCAACCAAATTTACCAGGTCACGACATTTCGCCTCTGCTCTTAGTGCTCTTGGTGAGCCTCGGATAAGAGCTTACTAGTGTGCAAACATCATGCTTGTTTGAAACCACTCACTGATGTAGAGACTCGCTGACATCCAGCATTCCAATGAAATGCTGGATGTCCACAAGTCTTTCTTGAACAATGCAAGCGGGGAAGGAACCATACAATCGTATCGTATTGGGGGACATTCTACAGAGTGTTTTTTTCTATATTTTACAGATCTTTTTTAAAAAAGCCGTAAAAGCTACATTTACACGGTCTGTGCACGTGAGTTATATGGCCAGGGCGGCATAGTATAAAAGGCTAATTTGTAATGATCCGTCGGCTTATTACAGAGATGTGCCAGACTTCTTTCAGAAAACTAGATGGAGGTTCATTCTAGCGTAGTTTTATCCCGCGAATCTGAATATCCCGTTCGTTTTCCTCATAGATATAACTAAACGTCAGAAAACACACAAAAACATCCTACCAACAGTGACATCGTAAGAAGACCTTTCGGCCGCCAAGCCTGTGTCGCTTAAGGGCCGCTCGTCCAATCGCAAGTTTTCTAGGTATATTCTCCGGCATTGGCACCAGTCGTGACACATTTTTCTGCCCTTTTAAAAAATAGCATGTGCGTGCATAGCTTTGATAGGCGCTGAAGATGCGTGAACAAAGATTTTGAAAGCTGCTCTTGTGACGTCGCTCTCTAGGGAAGTGCTTTCACAAAATGACTATGCAGCCTCGATTAATTAAATTAGCAAATCATTTTGATATTTGAGATTCTGGAGGTCGAATGAAGAAGATTTAAGTGTTTTCTCAAATAGAAAACTGCTTCAGCCTCTCTCTAAGTATAGTATGTTCGTGAAATTTTTAATCAGTTAAAATAGACCCATGGTTCCAATTAGAAACTTGCTAAGCATCATCAAAACACACTAAATCAATTTTATTTGTAAAGATATAAGACAAGAGTAGCATTTTATGGCGTTCTAAAAAAAATGGTCAATTTGGACGCGTTTCCAGACTTCGGTTTCTTACCAGAGCGCATCTTTGCACCTGCGGTCCAGCTGCCCAGTGGCCACAGTGCGAAGCCGCCCCCTCGCCTCCCTCGTAGGATGAAGGGAAGCAAGGCGCACGTGTGTTGCGTGTCTAAGCCCCTGGGGAACAGGACCGTGGGCGCAGAGATGAGCTCTGATAAGAAACTGAACCCTAGAAACTCATCCAAATAAAGCTTTTTACAGAATGCATAAAACGCTACCCCTGCATTATATCCTTCTAAAAAAACTTGATTTTGTGGTTTTCAATGACTCAGCAAGTTTCTAATTGAAACCAAATTTTCATTTTCACTAATTAAAAAGTTGATTAACAAATTGTATTTAATTATCTGACTGATCGTTACGACTAGGTCCCTATACTACGTACGCCTGGCCGTATAACTCGCCTGCACAAACCGCATTAATTTAGCTTTCACGACCTTTCTAAACATATATGTAAAGCTTAAAACTAAATCGCCCTGTACAACAGTGAAAAGGCGAAACCAACATGCTGGAGCCATATGGCTCCACCATGCTGGTATCGCCTTTTTGCTGGTATAGGATGTCCCATATTACGTTATGCATGTATGGTTCCGTCCACCTTCATAGTTCCGCCTTAATCCACTACGCTGGTATAGGATGCCCCATAATACGACACGCTTGTATGGTTCCGCCCACCTGTATCGTTCCGCCTTATTCCACTATACTGGAGCCGCCTTTTTCGCTTGTATAGGATGTCCCATATTACGGTTACGCTTGTATGAGCCTTTTCCGACATCTTTCCATCATCAATATTTTCCAACAGGGTATTTAACCCTAAAGAACCTTGCAAACAGCATATTCAATCAATCAAAAAATCACCAATGCTTCAATCTGATGAGTCGCACAATTTTGCTCTGTCCCACATGGTGCCTTAGAGAACTGAATTCAAGAGCCGTGAAGCTCTGGGTTCAAGTTCGGCAGCAGTGCGCACATTGGAAATCGCCTAGTCATCTCTGTGTTTTCCGCAGTCACTGGCACCGCGCGGACGCGCTGCGCGAAACATCGCCTTCTTCGACGCTTGCCACAAGCAACACCAGGTGACGAGATACGCCGAGACCAGGGCGCCAGTGTCAACTACATAAGGAGCAAGCACACCCGACACAACTTCAGTCCGGCAGCAGTGCGCACATTGGAAATCGCCTAATCATCTCTGTGTTTTCCGCGGGTGAGATTTAATTACTTTGTTGTATAAACTTGCACTGCTGCCGAACAGAGCGTCGATTGTTCTTTGATTGAAGTGTACTGACGGGTGAAGTTCTTTCCCGCCAAAATGAGTAAAGAGGGCAAGGATATTGGGAGGGCCCTTGAATATCTAAGACGCGAGCTGAGGGCCGAGCTCACGACCATAAAATATAGCAATAAGCATTGCAATGACACTTGCGACTGCGCAAATGAAATCAAAAACCAAATGAAGGAACTACGAAAAGAAGTACAGGGACTTACACAAAAAAATGAAGAACTTACCTCTGAAAATCGGAGGTTGAGCGAAAAAATCGAAGAACTGGAGCAATATGAGAGGAGCAACAACATTGAGAACAAGGGCCTGCCCGAAACAGGTGACGTGTACGATGTCGTTAAACGAATTGGCAACCTTGTTCACGAGCCGATTCTTGACTCGGACATCGACCATCTGCCACCACGTCCCAACTTTCAGGCCTGGAGAGAAAAACGTAATCGTCCGCTTTGTGCAACGTACTAAACGAGACACAATCCTGCAGAAATGCAAAAAAAAAAGCAAAGGTTGAACACAAAAGACCTTGATTATGGCGGGAACAGCAACGCTGTGTACGTAAATGAGCACCTGACAAGCTCAAAGAAAAGCTACTGATCGCTGCGGTTGCCAAAAAGAAAAGCGTTGGATGGAAGTTTGTCTGGTCTGCAGGTGGGAAGATCTTTGCGCGAAAGGACGAGCACGCCACCATTCTCCGAATCACTAACATGTCCGATGTCGAAAAAATAACGATTTAAGAAAAATTATTGCACTTTCGGAGTGCATACAAAACTGAAAATGGACGACGATATGCGACCTGATTGTTACTATTATGATTGTCAAGCACTCAATAACAATTATAAAAACAGCAAGGGACAATTCTCGAATGTACATCTTAACATGAGGAGTAGGGATGCCGCGAACTTTTTTCGAATCGAAGTTTCGATGATCGAATCAAGCGGTTCGAAAGGTTCGAAAGATTTAGATTTTTCGAATTGTCTACATCGTAAAATTCGACAAAAGTCGAATTTTCGAAATTCTTGAGCTAAGAAGTTCGACGCTTTTCGACCGTCGAACTTATTACGCTAAAAAGTTCGATCTTTTTCGAACTTTCGAACTTATTGCGCTGCAAAGTTTGATGCTTGTCCAACTTCCGAACTTGACTGACCAAAAAATTCGATGAATTTCTAACTTTCGAACTTATTTATCAAGAAAATCGAAAACTTTCGAACTTTCGAATTCTGAAGAGTCAGAATTCGACGAACTTCGAACTTTTAGGGTAAAAGTTCGACGTTCGTCGAACTTCGAAAGACCAGCGGACGGTCATTTGAATTCAAGTAGTGAGGTACATTCGTAGTTTTTTTTTTTCTCGAACTTTTACGCGCTGTGCTGCGTTCCTTACGAAAGACAATGGCGTTTGTTTCAATGTTCTGGCATGCTTAGTTTTAAAGAAATAAATTTCCGAAGGGGCGAGGAAGGGCGACGGGTTTTTGATGATTATCGTTTGTACCAGATTTGAAGCGCGCTGTAGTAGTACTATTTGTGGTAGAGATGTTGTATCTTTTTAAGAATGATCTATGTATAGCCTAGGTCAGTGCCGTCTTAAGATGTGATTATTGTTATTCAACGTGAGTTTCGAAGAAATGTCCAAACATGTATCTACATGCAATTATGCCCTAAACTTGATATTTATTTTTGTCTAAGTCGTTTGAGAATTAACATTTAAATTAACATCACAGACAGTACATATCATTGCCATCTGCAGAATACAAAACAATGTATTTATTGTTTTTTCACGTTAAGGAATAAATTAACTCATGGGAGAAGATTTTTAATAGTGTTCAAGTTCAGCACGTCATTAAAAAAAAAACTTTTTTTTTTCGCTTCACGATTTTGGGTCGTGTTTCTACTTTTAGCCTGTACACATTTTGGTAAAAAAAAACTTGTTTCAAAGTTCTGAACCTCTGAATACGCAAGAATACAACACTTCCGGCGATTTCTTGATAGTTTTTTTTTTTTCTCCAACTTTTTATCCCCGCATTTCCTTTTTTTTATTATTATTATTATTGACACTGTTATTTAGGTCGAAAAGACATAGCTTTGAACTTCCGAACCACTAAGCATGTGACGAGTAGTGCCTTCTGACAACGAGTTTCTAACAATGACCATCTACGCAACCTTTTATGCAGTGAAGAGCGACAGTAGCTATTCATATGCATAAATAATTTCAGATTAAAATAAGCTCGACCACGCCCTCTTTCCCCGTATTGTTTTCTTTAACAGTCCGAAATATCTGGAAGGGGGGAAGTGAACTGAAGCCCCCCGCCGCTACCCTCTTTTAAGCGCGATCCAAACCAACGCTTCTTTTTGCGCCTGTAGGTCGTGCGGCTGCGGATGTGACGTATTTTCGTGACGTCGCGCCGCTTCTTCGCTCCTTCCGGGCGCGCACAAGAAAGTTGGATAATTTCAACGGATAATTTCAACTTCTTCTCAACGCGCACAAAAACGCGCGGTGACGTAGTAGGGCGCTCCTGTGTCCCGGCCAATCGGTGGAGGGCAAGCTAGTTCCGGCTCCGCGTTTCTCGCCGTCTGGCTGCCCTCTCCTCCCCCCCCCCCTTTTATTCTCTTCCAACATGACAACGCGATCTCTCTCTCCCTCTTTCTCTCGCCGTCTGGCCGGCCAGTCTGTTGCAGTTGCACTTTGCTTGTGCGCTCGTGCCTGCGTGCGCGCGTGCGCGCTCGCCCGAAGTTTCGCCTGTCTAAACCAAAGCACACGGTTCTGAATCAGAAAGCGCGCCCGGAAACAGCAAAAACGCCACGAAATGCGTCACATCCGCAGCCGCACGACCTACAGGCGCAAAAAGAAGCGTTGGTTTGGATCGCGCTTTGACGCCACTTGTATGGTAGAACGCTCCTCGACCTCGAGTTGTGTCGGCTTTTTGCGAGGCGATTCCTCCGTCCCAGAAAATAAACCTCCAGGACAATTACAAACTTAACTTACTATATGCAAGCGTCACCCGGGCGGCGTTCGATCAAATTACTACCAGCGTGCAAGGGGCGGCGAGGTAGTTTGCCAGGTCACTTCAAGGTTTTTCTGAGCCTCAACCTCCTGCCCGCCCCCGGCCGTTTCAAACTGGATGAGTCTCGTAAAACAGTGTGTTCGTGTGATCACTACTGCGTGATGCAGGTTAAAGACTTTCCACCCCCCCCCCTCCCCTTCCCCACCCCGGGCTGGCGGTCACAATTACTGAACCATGGTCACACGTCACTCTGCACTGGCAAATATTCCAGCATATCCGGGACACTCGTCGCCTCATTTAATTGCGTGACCAACTTCGCAGAATCTAGATATCACACCCTAACTTTTCTAAACTTGATTTTGTAAAAAGAGAGTCGTGAAAACGTCATTTGAAACAAACTGTGGAGGAACTTGAAAACCGGACTTCGAAATTTCAAAACTTGGACTAGAAAGAAATTCAAAATCCTCGAAGTTTTTTTTTTCTTTTTTTTTCGAATTTAGCGTTAAAAGAGAATCGAAACCTTCGAACTTTTCGACCTTTATGCAGAAATAAATTCGAAATGTTCGAATTGTTCGAACTTCATGTCTACAAAAATTCGAAGCGTTCGAAGTTTTAGAATTTTATTTCCAAAGAATTTCGAAATCTTCAAATTTATCGAACCTGAAGTAAAAAAATATTCGAAATATTCGAATCCGAAATTTTAGAAACCGTGAAAGCTTCGAACTTTTCGAATTCGAAACTCCACTGTGATCGAAAGTTGCGAATTTTTCGAATTCAAACCTCGGTCGGTACGAAAAAGTCGATCGAAATCGAACCTCAGTTCGCTTCGCAAATATCGAAACCTTTCGAAATCGAACTTGGGGTGGTTCGCGACATCCCTAATGAGGAGTGACTAACATACGTGAGTTCGTCGATTTTGTCGTAATTTTGACATTCGCTTTGCAGATAAAGTTTTGGAAGCTGATTTCAACCGTAATTAAACCAACATTGCGAAAATTTCTTCAGAAATCCAAAAGGAGATAAAGCATTTTGATAGTATGCATCACAAGTTGCTATTTGGAAGCTGCCCGAAGGAAAAATCCATCAATGTAAAAATGTTTGGCAGTCAATGTTCTCTAGTGGAGCGCTGACTGTGCCTGACTGAACGTCAAGCATGTCTGATTGGCCAACAAGTTACTCTGACCGACAGTCAAACTCCAGTCAGACCCCGCTTGTCGGCTTTCTGATGGTTTCCTGGTGGCAGTCGGCCGCCGCGAAATGCCATCAGGATGTCTTGGTGGTGACTCTGATTGTACATCGATTGTTTCTGACTGTACGTCAGAAAGCTTTGACGTGCAGACAGACGTGCGGTCAAAGCACGTAAAGTTCGTTCGGATACCACCATTTCGTCAAATCTATACGAAAAGTAATCTATGCACGAGAAAACGATTTCAGGACGTGAGCCCATAAAACCGCTGACGTTAGAGATATGACACGCAACCGACCCACAAGCTTGATCAGAAGCCCGCCGAAGCGCCGAACACGACACTTCGCTTCGCCCATAGAGGCTTCGCCGAGCTTTCATGAACGATCGCTCTCGACTCGTTTTGTTTGCCCACTTGCTCCAACCTGTCGATCCTGCCCGGGCTCTACAATGTCTTATGTTTTAGTAGAATTTCTACTCGACAAGACCCAGCGTGTTGTGAGTTCCGACGATGTAAGCGACTGTAGCGGTGTAGTGGAAGACGACAAGGTGTACCAGGTCTACTGGGCCGGTGACGCGCGAACAAAAGGATCGTTCTACGGCGCGAAAGTGCTCTACTCGGCAGGTGAGTAGAACTGAAGTACGGCGAGTGATGTACGAGTGCTTTGCATAACATGCTGACAGCTTAACTGCATTTGCAGCCGAAGCGTCTCGTATAAAACGAATAGTCAAATCGAGTTTCTGTAACGGTGGCGTAGCATAGGAATTGAAGTGTCCGATTTGTACGCATGTGGTCGCGGGTTCGATCCGCGGAAATTCTCCTTTTTTTTTTTCTTTTTTTTCTCGAACATTTTGTTTTATTGAGGCATTTGGCGATATTTATGAGTTGCCTATAGCTTTACTCTTATATAAATGCTGCCCTTGTTGATGAAATTCCCTTGGCAGTGGCAGTCAGACGCCATCTGATGGACCATCAGATGACGTCTGATGGTCCATCACGTTCCACCAAGGCTGCTGACTGGCAGTCAGTGTGCCAAATTACGTATCTTGATGGAATTTTCAATAGGGTGTGAAAGTCTCGCGCTGAAGATTCTTTGCTCGAACCCAACCAACACACTTTTCATTCAGTATTCTATGAAATAGAAGCGCATGGTTCTAGACAAGTCCCCCGCACACCTTTAATTGTGGTATTCGTCGATTGCACTGTCTTGGCTGCGATGAGCCCTTGGCCGGCTGTTACTGTTGGGCGGCGGAGGAAACCTCACCGGAGAACGGGCGGCGGAGAGAAGCTCACTGGTGAAGTGCACTCTAAAAAAAGACCGTGCGTCCACTTTCCCGCAAAACACTCGGAGAGCCAATCCCCGTAACTTACGGAGACAGATCAGCGAATGACGATGCCGAACCATATGTTTAGACCAAAAAACGCAGTCTGACTTGTGACATTAAACAATGCAAGCGTGACGTTTTGCATTGCTTAATGTCACAGCTCAGACCGCGTCCTGTGAACTTTTTTCAGCCGGAGAACAGCGCAACACCGAGGGGCTTACGGGAGAAAAGTTCACCGCAAAACTGACAGATGCTGAGATAAATCCACACAAGAATTATACGATCAAACTTTTAAATTTAGTATTTGCGGCACTTCTCTGGGGCCCTGTGGGGAACACAAACGGAGATATATACAAAATTCGAATATTACAGACACCAATGGGAATGAAGAAGCAGAAGTCCACAGTTATGCAGGATGGGAACCATTAACATAGAGATAGACACGTATTTTTTCTATGAAGACACTGCCTGAACGTTTAGTATTATGAACAGTTATGAAGTGACCCAGTCATTGCACCCGACGACCACAGAGAGCCCCCAAATTGTGTCAGAACCCATAGCACCAGAAATCATAAGTTACTACAAGAAAAAAAGGGGAAAAACATTTTGCTCTTATCTATATACCAAAATAATGCCATTTTCGAAAACGAAAATCGTAGGTGAGTTTCCACCGCACGCATTCATCAAGGGGCTGGTGAGATTTTCTTCGCGACGGTCGGTTTTGCGGTGAGATTTTCTTCATTAGCTTTTTTCCGAGATTTGTGACTTTGGCATCGACCTGCAACTTTTTTTTTATATCGGAACTGCAAAAAGATCGCACGTGCCTAAAAGACGATGCCGGTTATCAGTCATCCTGTTTTCACAAAGCGAGGTATCTAAGGTTCTGTTGCGCACTAGAAAGTCAACCGCACCTGGGACCGGACATTTCATCGAACGCCGTTTCATTCAATGCGTCATAAGTTACTGTCAATAGTATTTGGAATGCTATATTTTCTTTGAAATTATTAAATCTTGCAAACTATGAAGTTATTTCTCATTCTCCTCTCGTACGACAGACGCTTAGATGGCAGGACGGAGGGCACGCCTGGAGTTGTTACCAAGCGGATGGATTCGGGGTTCCACCACCTCCCCGCTCCACCAGCCCCGAACTTTTTTTTTTTTTTTGGTTAGCAACGATTTTTGTTTTGTTTTTTCGCAATTAGGATTCTTTGGTTAAAAATACCAGCCAATTGTTGCAACTGGACGTTTCGGTACGGGACGACCACTTTTTCGATGAAACGGCGTTTGATGAAATGTCCTAAAACCCTACGCGTTTCCCGTTTTTTTTTTTCTTTTTTTACTTCGGGGTTATATTTTTGATTAGTGCTTTGCTCGACGAGAACTCAGACGCAGATTCGTAGCCCCCTCCTTTCTTTCTCCCTAAAGACAAACCGGCAAAACACAGAGAAGGTCCAGACTCATCGGAATGCCATACAACGAAGCCAACCCCAGATAGAAGAAAGTGGACCCTCTCTAATTATCTTTGAGTGTAGCGTTATCCCCAGCGTAAAGAGGGAGCAGGCCCGAAACAAGCCAGAAACCGAAACTCAGCTAATGTTTGCTGAAATTTGGACTATATCTGTCGGTGCATCGATCTCATGTTTTTGAACTGGAATTGGTCATATAATGCGAGAAAAAAAAAAAAAAACACTGCGGGGGTATCTGTGGTACATGGCTCATAGCTTTACTGATACTCATACATTACACTTTATCTCAGTTTTGCAAAAAAAAAAAAGTTTTTTACATATGATTTTGTAAAAGAAGATAATCACATGATCCAAAAAGCGCCCAGCGCCCCTTCCTGGTGCCACAGAGTTTACTTATTTGAGTGATTTGCGGGGGCGGTGTCTCGCCCGAGCGAACAAAACAAAACAACAAAAAATGCGGCGCGCGGTAAAAGAAGCGGGGGCCTTAGTGTCCATTCAGTTTTGCGAAGCGATTAATCGGAACACATATAATTATTAAAGTTATTGTTAGAATCTTTTTTTTTATCAAATAGCTTTGTTACAATTGAATTACGCTTTGATGAGTACGTATGTAAGACGCAAAACTATCTCAACTTCTGGTCATTCTTTTTTTTTCTTTTTTTTTTCTTTTTTTTGCATTTCGGCAGTACAACATATAGTTCTGCCTCCGTGCAATTCAGAAATCCCAGGTTCCAGCGAAGTGAAACCTATTTCTAATAAATTAAGCTCCAATAGGCTCTCATGCGGCGTAGTTACAAGAAAAGCCACTAGAAAAACCCTCTCCATGGCGGTCCAGCGCACGCAGCGGTCCGGCCACCGGTAAGAGCGGTGCGGGCCTGGCGGCAGAGCCCGCTCGGCCAAGCTCTGAGCGTGTGCGCGCGTACGTTGCCCTCGATATCTTGGTGGCCAGGAATCCATTGGATAGACACATAAAGGAAGGGGTGCAGGGTGAGGTGTAGGAGGATCTTGGTGTGGATCTGAGGGAGTGGATTATGCAGAAAGTCGCGACAGACCGACTGACTGTCCGTCGGATGAGAATGTTGTCTGTGGGATGACAGGGAACCTTGATGGCCTCAGATATGGCCAGGAGTTCTGCTGAAGAAGGGTCTGGAACATCGTGTGTAGAGGTGTAGTGCTGACGATTGGGCTAGTTGGTCATTCATATTAGCGGAAAACAAACAGCGCAAGGACAAGGACAGAGTAGAAGGCGGTAGACACACACAGCGCTGACTTACAACTGAGCTTTATTGGCACTGACAACCTGTATAAATACACAATTTGCCCGGCCCAAAAGCCAAGAAAAGAAACACGAGAGGAGGACTACACGTGTTCCTAGAGTCATCTGCAGGCGCCGTTGCTCTCCGATCTGAGTAGAAAAATACACTCCTTTTCCGTCAAGGCAAGTGACGGGGCACTAACACACTCAGAACCCGATTGTCCAATGGCGCGGGCTTCTATAATCTCACGTGTCAGTTTATCTTTTTGTTTTCTGATGACCGTGCATCGTTCAAAAAACGGAGTACATCCGCAATCGCGGCAATGCACTCCAAGGTGCCCCGAGTGGAGCCTTGCGGGGCTCCTCTTGAGATAGGGTGAGGAGGAGATGTATAAGCATCGACTTAAAGTTGGATTGTGCGGTTAAAAAGGACGGCCCGATCGTAGTTTAACATCCGTAGGCCGACTTCTAACTGGGAAAGGTTGTGCAGGATAGCGGAGTGGGGGATTATATCAAAGGCTTTGCAGACGTCCACTGTTGCGATTACGCGGAGTTGGACCGTGCTTGCGAATTGATACACGTCCTCGTAGATGCGCATGGCAGTGTCTTGGGTGGAAACCTGGGGACGGAAACCTGTCTGTGCGGGGGTGAAAGCGTTTATGGAGTCGGCGTGCAACTCTAACCTGGCAAGGACCATCTTCTCCATGAGCTTGCCTGCACAGGAGGTCAGGGAAATAGGGCGGAAGTTGTTTGCGTCCGTTGGAGGTTTGCCTGGTTTGGGGATTGGCTTTAGCGGTGCGCCACTCTTCTGGGAGTTGGCCGGATTCTCCCGCTTCGTTGATGTAGGAAAGAAGGATATCGAGATGAGTGTCAGGGAGATTGCGAAGAGCCGTGTAAGTGATGCCATCCGGGCCCTGGGCAGTTTGTTTCTTGATGTCGTAGAGGACAGCGAGAAGTTATGAGAGGCTGAAGGGAGAATCAATTCCCTCTCCAGCGCCTGGTTCTGGGGCAGGCAGTGCCGTGGGTAGAGGGGGAAGAGTAGTGATGGGGTTAAGGTGCTCAAGGATGTCGCCTGCCAGATCTTTGGGGATTGTTGATTGCGAAGAAGTTTGATGAGGGGGCGCCGCGGCTTCGTCTGGCCGAGCAGAGTTCTGAAGATTTGCCATACGCGCGGCGTGTGAACATGATCAAATAAAATTAGCGCAAACGACAAGAGAAGGGAAGAGAAGGGAAGAACGTGTGGTGTGTGAATATTGTCAGTTATGATGTCGTAGGTGTCCAACCAGTTTTGGGTGGTGAGAGAATGAGCATAGTCTTCAGCTACTTGGGTGATGTTTTGAATGACTACATTGAGTCGTTCATTTGTTTTGTTTTCCTTCAAGCTCTGAACTAGATGGTGCCGCTTGTCCCACAGGTGGACGAGATGTGTGTATATGTACGGGTGCTCCTCGGAACGGGCCAAGTGCTTGGTATGATGATGTATGGCGTCTTGAATGCTGGTGACCCAGTCTTGAAGGGAAGTTGGGGGCGATACAGAGTCTAGTTCGGCCCTAACGTTGTCCCATTTGGTCAGGGAAATGCGGGGGGTTAAAGGGGCACTGACACATCAAAATCATATTTTTTTTTATTATCCGAAACGATCGAAAACGATGCCGGGACATTACCCTCAAAATTTGAAATTTGGGAATTCAGTATTCGTTAAGTAAAAAAACAATTTCCAAATGCCGAATTCGAAGTTCCCGCGCGATCGGCGCCGGTGCCTTGACGTCAAAAATTGGTGAGACCTGAGAGTCCACTTTTTTTTCTCCACTCCCTGCTGTTGCCGTGGCGACCCAAAGCGAGGAGGAAAGGAGCGAGCGCCGGCTCGTTGCGGCGGACCGGTTTTGAGCGGTGTCGCCTGTTTTCCGTTGGAGGATACCAATCCAGGAGACGGCACCACAACGAACTCCCGATTTTTGGTATTTCAAAAAGAAGGGCCGTAGTGCGTTCGCAATTGCGTTAAAAAACATGTTTTAGGATTGCCGTAATTAAATGTTATAAAGATGTCGCCTACAAAGCTTCTAAATTTCCTGATTCTTGACGTCATCGATCAAAAGAAGCGAGGAGGCGAGAGGCGGGAAAATCAAACGCCAAAAATAAAAAGGCGCGCGCGGGCCCGGGAAAATTTTTTTTCGCGGTGCGGTTTTTTTTGCGTGTCTATGACTGCAACTTACATCGTTTTAGACAATAAAAATAAATACGACCTTTGGGGTGTCAGTGCCCCTTTAAGACTGTGAGCATTGCCGAATTAAGGTACGAGCTAAAAGGGCTGCAGCCCAGGGCCCCCGACTCTCTGGGGGCCCCCATGATGGAAAGCTAATTGACGTAGCTCGTAGAAAAAAAACAAAAACGAAACTTAAAAATCTTTTGGAAAGCGATGTTGCTTCGCCACAGCATTTGAGAAGAGAGATATACAAAGATAATGGCGATGTCAGCGAGACCAGACGCGCACTTCGCGTAGCACACTCCTATTCCTGTACAAAGCCGGCCCTTTGGGTGGGTTACCAGTGCCGGCCCCTTAGGGTGCTTGTCCACTTTCTTTTGAAAGCGGCTTCGAGCAAACGAAGAAAACACGCGAGGGGCCCCACGATCTGTGGTTTTTCGCTACTATTTTTTTTTTTTTTTTGTTTCAGGAAGGAAAATGTCATAAACACCTCCCCCTTCACCCTACTCGGGCTCGTGTTTTGTGCGAGCAAACACGTGTTTTTCAGCAGCGCTTACTTTGAAAGTGCGGCCTTCGACGCCGCTGGGGAAGGGAACAAAGCTCCATGCCGCCTCCGCGGTGGCCTTGCCGGAGTGCTCCCTAGTTGAAACCAGATGGGAATGGGAATTTTTTTTTTATTTTGAGGCTACTTTCTATTGATTACAAAATAAAGGAAACTGTAGTATTTCCCAGGTTCATTGCCTTAACCAGACATCCATATAAACATCATTATCATCATGATTAGGGCCCCTGAAGCGTCCTTAGCCGAGGGCCCCGAAATGCTTTAATCCGGCTCTGACTGTGAGTAGTGTGTCGATGAAGGAGGGGGACAGAAATTTGTATGATGAAATGATCACTACCAAGGTTGTCGTGTAGGTTGTCCCAGCTAGCCGACGACGGACCGTAGTGCAAGGCAAGGTCCGGTGAAGTGTCCTGCTGTACACTGTTGCCTTGGCGTGTAGGGTATGTGGTGTCCTTAATGAGGCTTTAATGAGGTCTTTGGGCTTGCATGGTGTCTTCCAGCTTGCGGCCTTGTGTCGTTGGATGCTGATAACCCCACGAGCAGTTTGGGCAGTTGAAGTCTCCAGCTATGAGAACGGTTGCTTGCTTGTGTTGGGAGGTGTAGGATTTTACCCACGTAGGTGCAGGGATAGAGATGTGAGGGAGCCAGTAGACGTTGCAAATGACCGCGTGATGGCCATTAGATGTGCGACACTGTACAGTGATGTGCTCCTGCTTAGCGGTGTTGATGAATGACGTGTCTAATTGTATAATGTCAACCCTACCGAAAAATTCAGTATAACTTTTCGCTATCCGGAATATGGAACCGCAAATCTATCTGAATTTTATCTGGACTCTGTCTGAAAGTTAGGTTTTTAGAAATTATTGCTTTATTTGAAATCTGGATTTCGGGTTTCCAGAAACAAATTTCCGGTTCCTTGATCCGGATAGTGAAAAGTTATACCGGATTTTTTTGGTGGGGAAGGTGCTTCGCTGCATAAGTAATGACGAGGATTGGTGTCATTGAGCCGGTAGGACTGCGGCGGTCTTTCCAGTGATGCTTGGCTGGGTAAATTTATCGTAGCCAGGGAGCGAGATATCTCCGCACGTCTCTTGGAGTAGAATGATATCTGGCTTGATTAGGGCCGCTTGAATGTACAATTCTAGGGTTGACTTTTTACGGCGGAGTCCATGGCAATTCCACTGCCATATGGTAAGGGGAGATGAGCGAGGGGACGTTGGAAGAGACGCGGCGTTAGTGGTTATCCTTATTTAGAAATGTAGAAGAACATGGGGCGTGCAGTTTACGGGGAGGGCTGTCATCGTCCTGGCGTTGGCGGAAAGCTGCGACCTAGTGTTCCAAATTGCAAATAGCAGTAGCCTCTTGTTATAGGTGGTGGGAGAGTTCAGCATTTGCGTCTACGAGCCGTTGAATGGTTGCGTCGCGTTGTTGTGAGAGCTGTGTTTGTTGGTTAAATGTTGCTTCAAGCGTGCCGACCACTGCAATGGTGTGGTCGAGCTGTGACGTGATTCTGTCAAACCTAGATTCGTGCTCTAACACACGGACATGCAATTCCCCTAGGGGTAGAGCAAGAGGAGGAGGTGAGGGAGGTTACACAAGAATGGAAGGCGGCTCGGAAGGGGGCGTGGTTGGTTTGGGATGAGATGGCTCGCTTATTTCTAGTGCCGGACACGAGGCGCCCGAGCTTTGGCGGTGGCGGGGCCGAGGGCTTTGGTGGTGGCGGGCCGAGGTCTTTTGTGGTGGGACTTGGTACTGTGGTGGTGGTACCTGGTACTTTGGTGGTGGGGCACAGGTCTTCGATGTTCTCTTCTGGGAAGTTAATGCCTGGTTGGTGGGGGACGTGGCAGGGTAGGCCCGTCCTGCGATGGCAAAGTGGGTGGTGGTGGAGGTTGAATATGCTGTTTGCGGCGTGCTTGTATTTGCTCTTAAGTAGGTGCTCCGTGGCTTGGACGCGGTTGGGGCAGGTGAGAGATGTGGATAGTTATTCTTCTTCGCAGTTGTGGCAGAAGGGTCCACGCTCGTGGCACGTCATTGAGGGGTCTTGGTTAGGCGGAAAGCGCTTGCTGCAGTTGGGGCAGACCGCGTAGTCCCGCGTGTTCGGGCAGACTTCGGCGCTGTGTCCTATGGTAAGGCAGGTAGTGCAAAGGATGCTCATCGGGCGGTGGGGGTAGATCCTAATAGCGACTCTGTCGAGGAATGCGCAACAGGGGAGTTTAGGGCCCTCCACGGTGATCAGGATGGAGTGAGTCTTGCCTAGGCGTCGGGCCGTCAGTAGAATGGCCTGTTCCAAAACCAGGATCTGGCGAATTTCTTCGTCCGTGATGCCCACGAAGACTCCATGGATGACGCCCCGGGCGTTACTGGGGTCGTTGGCCATGTAGGAAGCGGTGGCGTATGACTTGCCTTGGAAGTGGAGTGTCTTGAAGGCCAGGATTTCCGGGATGGCCGGGGGTCGATATGTATCGATGGCCAGTAGATTACGGACCGAGCGGATCTTGATGTAAGTGTCCTTACGTCCAATCTGAGTCAGGCGTGTCGCGGCAAGCACCGTTGCTCCGGGGAGCTGCGAGTCGAGGGATTAAAGCAATATGGTTTCAAGGATTTTCATAATGATGGTCGTTGAAGAAGTCAAGCGCGGCTGCACGCCGACGCTTTGGTATTCTTTAGCAAGCGGAGCAGTGCAGTAGCCAGTTTCTATGCGGGAACCGAAGTTAGCAGCATTGGCGGCGTTCGCCGTCATGTCGGCAGAGGGGCGCAGTGAGCCAGGCTTAGCTCGTCGGCTCGTCCGAACCACAAAGGTTCGGACGTGTCTTTTTTACTTGCCTGGGCGGGACGGTGGTGCCAGAGTTCCGGATACTGTACCAAGAAGGTGAGGTACTTTGCATGAAATCCTGGTGGCTCTGGCGCAGATTTTCGGCGAATACTGGAGGAGCAGCGTAGGGATCTAACTGCTCCCTGTTGTCGTCGTCTTTCTCCTCTCGACCGGGGAAACGTGGCCGTCCACGCCACTAGGCCGCTGACGAACTAAGGGAGCGTAAGAACGACATCCATGCTTTCGCATTCACAACTCATAAGACGTGCTTAAATGTCTTCGGACATTTTAAAGCGCAGCTCTAATGCGCCCGCTTCCAACTTGAGCGGCGTCGCCGTCGCCGTCGGCGTAACCGTGAGGTCACTTGACCCCCCTGAGGTTATGTGACTCCCTGAGGTGACGTGACCTCACGGGGGCCACGTGGCCCCCGTGGCGGAGTAGCAGATAGGATGACGAGGTAAAGAGGAGGGAGAAGGGTATACCCTCCCCTCAGTACCGTTGCATCCTCGTCCTCAAGAGCTGCGCTCTAACTCGGCGTTACAGAAAGTTGTGAACGGCTTTCATTTCTTTTTGCTAACATTTACACCTCAATTTTCAGTGTGACCAATGCACCACCTAAAGAGACCTTTGATAAGGTTTCGTGGCACTCTGTTCACTCATTCATACGATTTTTTTACGCCCAATCATTTCGAGAACAGCCTGTAGATGAGAGGTGAAAGAAAAAACAAAACAAAACATACACGTCTCTAGGGTAGCGTTGATTTCAAATTGTAGGATATTAAAGTTTTAAAGATTCTGCAATTAAAACAAATGTACGTCTTTCATGAACTGATGAAAAATCATAACACACTTTCAAGCGAGAGGCCCATGTCACCCAGCTTTCGTAGTGCACGCGCGTTCTCTGCCCAATCACCTCAAACGAGTAATTTTTAAAGAAAAATGTAAATTACTTCAAAATTTATGGGTCTGATGTGTCCTAAAAAGGTCTGGTGTACTCAGCTTAATGAACTCAGCTGATGAACTGGACATGTGTGCGTTGGTAAGGGTGAGGGGGGGGATATGTTAACAGCTGTACAGCATGACCGCCAACTGTTGAGTTGTACGCTAAACGCAACATTTGCAGCGTTCTCCGGTTTCATGGCGAACTCAACGAAAAACAGGCGCATGTATGAAGCCAACCAGGATGCAAAGAGAATAGTGTTTAAGGCTTCACCGTAAAAGTATTTTCAATATTTTTACGGTGGTATTTTCAATTACGATAATTGAGGCGAGTTCCCAGTAGCAGACGCTGGTTGTTAAATTATTCAATTGATTGATATTTATTGGTTACGAAATCTTGCGACGGGCGAATTTGGCATCCGCTTCGAACGCTAGCCCTTAAATAGCCTTAGGTCAGACTTGTACGTAATCGGTTACAAGTGACAAAATTACTTGTAATCCTTTACATTTATCCTTAATTTAGTAACGAAATACTCTCGAGACCGGTTATAACGAAGTCAACAAAAATCGTAAATCACTTGGCTGTAGCCGTTATTTCGTTATAACCGACTTCGGTTATAACGAAGTGAAAAAGGGAATGGGAAATCGTGATCGCTTCGCTGTAGCCGCGCTATTTCGTTAAAACCGACTTTGGTTATAACGAAGTGCAAAAGAAATTGGGAAATCGTGATCGCTTCGCTATATAAGCTATTTGGTTATAACCGACTTCAGTTATAACCAAGTGCAAAAGGGAATGGAAATCGTGATCGCTTCGTTGTAGCCGCTATTCAGGGGTGTCTTGATTTTTCGTGGAAACCCGTGATGTCTTCGTAGATGTTAAATGGGTGCTTGCTCCACTGGGAGTCAACAGGAGGAGAATTGACGGAGGGTATGAGGCCGAGAGCCTGAACTAAAGAGGTGCAGTGACCGCCATATCGTAAAAAATTACGCTGTTGCGTGTCAGTGAACAGCACTGGTCGATTCATCTAGTCGAACCAGATGTTGAAGAGCACGGTTCACGGCGTGTAATGCTACCGGCATCTCTCGGCCCTCAATCCACGTTGCATCGATTCGAGAATACAAGGGAAAGCCGAGAGCCATTCTTATTCCGGCTCGGTGGCATCGTTCCAGCTGATCCCATAGAGATCGCGTAGGCGGCGAATATGACACGGCATAAAGAACGCGGGAAAGGTTAAGCACCCGGTGCACACATAGTAGGGCTTTAGAGGCTTATCCCCACTCAAATCCACGATGTCGGCGAATAAGAGATGTCGTCATCGCCTTTTGACGTACAATATTCGTAACCTGCCGGCACCGACGTAGTCGGGGATCAAGATCGACCCCCAAGTATCGATAGTTACGCACACGCGGCACTCGTGTCCCATACAAAGTAAGCCACTGAAATCCATGACGGAGGGGGCGGCGGAAACGAGCGAGTACCGCTGCTTTTTGCGCTGAGATGGCAAGTCCGACGTCTTCTAGCATGTTTGCAACCATTTCTGAATAAAGGGACGTGGAATGCAAAAATCCGAATGGGAAGTCCACAAACAAATATCATTTGCATAGATGATACTACCACTAGGGTGTGGTGATCTGTGCATGCATAAGGGTAATGTCGTCATTACGATATCCAATAGCACTGGACTAAAGCAACTACATTGAAGTAACCCACGCAACAATGGATGCACGGCTCCCATAATCTTGCCCAAGCAAACACTAATTGACCTGCTGCTCAAAAATTCTTGGAAATATTTTAGCATTCCTCCTGTTATGCCAAGTTGATCCGAGAGGGCAAGAACTACATCATGTGGAACCGATTCAAAGGCTCGTTCAACATCAAGAAACACTACCAAAGCAGTGTCTCCTCGTGAACGAGAGTCTTTCAACGCTGATGTAAGGCAACAGTCAACAGTGCAGTGTCCACTTCTGAATCCCGCTAATTCAGGTGGCAGTGCTCCAATGTCGTCAAGGTACGACTGGAGATGCGTAGGCACCAAGAGTTCTAGGAGTTTTCCAGCACACAAGGTCAAAGATATTCGGCTGTATGATAACAGCTCTGACGAAGGTTTGCCTCGTTTCAAAATGGGGGTTATTACAGAATGCTTTCACTTTTGTGGAATGATACCAGTAGTCCACACCAAATTTAAGCGTTCGAGCAAGATGACGCGTGACTTATCACTCAGGTTAAGCATTGCTTGGTAAGTAATGCATTAGACCCAGGAGCACTGTGGTGTTTGCCTCTCCTAAGAGCCGCATCCAGTTTCGACATAGTTAAAGTGAAAGAATGAAGCGCACGGCAAAATCATCAGTAAGTCGTAATACTTCAAGGCCAGTTTTAAAACTGAGGACGATGAACACATCTCGAGGTGTTGGAGAGCAGCCCATACCGCTCAGTACTTTGTAGACCTTTGGCTTAGCTCTACATGAAGTTGGTGACGAGGCAAATTGACGAAATTCTCGACAACGAAGTGCGTGAGTATATTGATGGAGTAAAGCTGACGTAACACGACTGGAGTCATCGGATACCTTACAAGATCAGCGCGCACGGCGCTGAGTGAGGCGGCGAAGAGCATGTAAGCGTACAAACTTCAAATCCGGGACGGCTGAGATATCCTTACAGATATTATATATGTCGATTAAAAGAGACATGCAGGAATATCTTTTAGTATATCCTCTGACGGCTTTGCTAATTTAGAAGTAATGCTGTGGGCGTTTCATTGTAAAATAGATGGACAGGAAGCCATAAAAATAAAACTGAGCAGAGTAAAAACTTTCATTGCAAAAAACTTTCAACTATAGGTTCTATGAGTATGATCAAATTCAGCAGCTGGTTTGCCCATGGATACTGTAAAAGCGAGAGATGTTTTCGTGCTCTGACGAGTATTTGGCGTACGAAGCTACCTAACAAGGAAGTTAGTGTGCTTGGATTTTGGTGTGACGACGTTGTCTCCTGTCCAACACTAAGAGGAGCTTGAGTGGCCGGGAGTACGGGTCCGGCCTGAACTGGTGATGACGATGATAGGGGCTTATTTTGGAGCGCTGTTTTGTAGTTTTGTCGCCCGTTGTTCTCACCGGAGGAGACAAGGACAGGTGCTTCCTTAGACGGAGGCTCTCTGTCCATTGGCTTCGGGGCGTCGGCGAGAAGCAATGATGACGGGTCCGGTTTGTCTTGTCTGCAATAGGTTGTTCAGCCTGGCGTCGTCGATGATGACGTCGTCTCCGTTGGGGTTCTTCAGTTAGAACAACCATCTCTGTTGCAGCTTCGGCTCGTGGAGCCGCTTGTTCGGCTGTACTTTTGTCAATTTGGCTCGTGCTTCTGCGAAGGGCACATTGTTCTTGTAGCGATAGCAACACACGGAGCGCTCAGCTTTCCAGAATGGGCACTGTTGTGATGTTGTTTTATATGGTTTCTTGCAGTTGACGCAAAGAGTGTTCGAGCCTTTGCATTCAATACTTGCGTAAGGCTGTGCGCATCGGAGGCAAGTTACCGACCGCTTACAAACAGCCGTAACTTGGCCAAACAAACCGCATCAGTTGCATTGGATAAGATCGTTGACATACAAGTCGACGCCATGTCGAACCAGGCCGACGTAGACGTGCTCAAGAAGTGTAGGAGAAGCAAACTTAACACGAATAGTAGTAGACTTGAGGATGCGACGAACGTTACGGGTGCCTGCTGTTGAGCGCAGAACTCCAAGTATTGCGGAGTAAGAAAGGGTGCTGTCAATGGCGCGGACTGTTCCAGCGCTGGAGTCCTTTCCACGAGGCTCAAAAGCACGCACTTCCATGCCACAAAGCGTAGTCGAGCCAAGGAGAGTCCGTGTCGTCTGTCCATTCAGCGTGTCAATCGCTAGGAGGTTCTTCCGCCTGTTACAGCGCACCTCAATAACACACGAAGGCACGAGAGTCTCCTGAATGGACGTAAGGCGAACCGAATTGAGAGTCGATTCTTACGTTTGCATCCACAGGAGTGAAAAGAACTACGAGACCGACTGGTCTCTGTTTGGGTGATGATAGCCTTCTCTCTAGAACCAAAGCCTTGACTTGGGCAGTGTCTCTTTCTTCCGCGGACGACATCTTGAAACGCACCTTGGTTGTCGTCGTCGAGCCCGACATGCTGCCGAGTTCGTCGTCGGGCGGGAGCGGTTCCGCCATGGCGGCAACGAAGGAAGTTGACATTTCCATGCCTTGCCGGCTGGAGTGCCGGGCAAAGGGCCAGCCAGACCCTTGCAAACCAGCAAGAGCAGCTTATCATGAAGTCAGAGAAAAACAAATACTCACTGGCGATTGGCAACGTAGTAGCAGTAACCAGAGAAAATAGGAGCGAATGGAATCATCAAGAAAGGTACACACAGCAAACGTGCGTTTACGTTTTCTTGTTTTAACCGACGTTTTAATTAATTGTTGTTTTGAGTATCCGTTTTTTTTTCTTGTTACTTATATTTGCATATTCAAAACGTGTTTTATTCACCAACGTCTTATCCGTGGCTCGGCCTGTTCACAACCAAATGAAGAAGAATATTGATTCAAACCATATTTATTATTTAAATATTACTTTACTGTTGTCAACTATGTATTGCTATTGTCTGGCAATATATGCCGGTATAGTCAGATGTAAATAAATCAATTCTTATTCCAGATTTGGCTAGTTGTGTCACGACTTCTGCAGCTTCGCGATTTCGACAATAGAGAACTTTAGCAGATTGTTCCAATGACTCGGGTAACGATACTCGATACTTCGCCGCCGCCTTTGTCCATTCATTTTATCGTTATCGGGTATCGTTATCGGGGGTATCGGAACGATCTAGTAAGACTACCAAATATCAGGCAGCGGCTGCAATGACGAAGCTTTGCTCTACCTTTGGTGTAAATACTACTTCCAATGCTTCGCTGAAGAAGCTCAATGCTGAGCATCAAACAATCGTGAAGCACAATATGGCACTCCCATCCACTGCCTCAGTTCAAAGGGTGTTCACCGTAGCAGTCGACATCTTCAGAAAGAAATGACGCAACATGTCTGACGAGACTTTCGAGAGCCAGCTGTTGTACAAAATACTCAAGGTCAATAAATGAAAGAGGTCGCCAAAATAAGAAATTGAATAACCCTCTTGCGTTTGTGTCTTACTAGAGGACAATAATGTTGGAAGTAACGCCACGAAAGTAACAGATTACTTTATGCGGTAACGGTAACTTACTTTTACAGGAGAGAAATTGTATTGTAATTAATTACAATTTAGCCTTGAGTAATTGTAAATGGAATTCCTTGCTATTTTTAGTAACGTGTACAAGTCTGCGAGCAACGAGCTTTTGTTCCTCTTGATGAGGAACGTGTAGAACACCTCTGGTAACGCAACCGAAGTCGCCAATTGCTTTTTACAGAATTTATTCCTCCGCCATCGATCGCCACGTGTCTTGCTTAGTAACAAGTGCCGAACCTTGCTCTCTTATATGCTCAAAGCGGTGTTTTCCGCGCAGAACGTTGTTCACAAAACCACGTCATCCTATCATTCACAGACGGATGGACCAGCAGAACGCTTCAACCGCACCCTTGCCGCTATCATATCAATGTACGTTTCACCTGAACGCACCTACTGGGACGTTATCCTACCGTTCGTCACATATTTCTATAAAACGTCCACATAGAGTACGACTGACTATTCACCTTTTCACCTTACATACGAAGGACAACCTACGTGCACGCTTGATACTGAATTCCCTCCCCCAACCACGTCGCAAAACGAGTCCGCCTTGCACGACCATATCAGCCGTAAAGGAGACGCTAGTCGCCTCGCCCATTCGGACTACAGAAAATCAGCAACAAGGTAAACTACGCTACCACTCTATGCACAAAAACTACAATATTCGCCTGGAGACCCTGTGTTAGTCTAGTTGCCTGCACGCCAACAAGGCCGCTGTCCAAAATTTCTTCCACACTATATTGGTCCATACCATGTACTCTAAGAAACGGCCGTCCTGGAGACCCACAGCCTTCCAAGCAATCTTTCAAGAAGCCAGCAGACGTGGGAAGACGTCCAGGCATCTCGTCGTTCCTAGAGCTCATACTTCTCCAGGGAGCCCACGGACAAGCGTCCGTGGCGAGAAGAAAGTGATAACAAGCGACCTTCCAAGAGGCCAGCCGACGGGGGAAGAAGACCAAGCATCTCGGCCTTCCAAGAATCCCACAATGGCCCGGGAGGTCAATGCATCCTTTTCCGCACTTTCCAGGCTGACCCCCTCCTGCCGGGCGCCCCGCACCCAATTACCCCTTGGGGGACAAGCGGAGACGTCTTTGGGACAGGTGGTCTGGATAATGGTTGCGGCATGTGTGTGTGGAGACGGGGTGTGCCGGTGTGTGTGGGGGAGGAGCTGACTTAGCTACCCGAAATTTCCAGTGCTATGTCTTTCTCCCGTACAAATTTAAAGTAAACCCGTTGTCAAAAGCGGCCCGGCTTCCGAGCTCCTTCTGCCTGATGTCCTGGTCGGCGCCTGGCTCCAGTGGAGCCCGACAACAAGAACTACTCCAGAGCTGTTACAGTACTGACCCAGACATATCCGGTCAACTGCGTTCAACTACCTCGTCCAGCTCTTACATGTCTCTACAAATCGTAGACGCCGCTCCCGAGAAGTGCTTGATGTCGACCGCCTCAAACCATTCACTACCCGCTGACAACACCGCCAACACCTAGTGGCCAAGAGGCCAGGAGGCCACCCTCACCAACAAGAGGTCGCTCATGAAAACTTGCTTCGTCATCTTTATTACTAGCTATCATCATGATCCGTATTTATTTTATGATCACTTCATCATCTTAACCGCACGAGCTGGCGCGTTGCTCGTTCTTCCGTTCCTAGAGCCACTCTTCTCGCCCTCACAATATTATGAAAATCATCAAGATTAAAAACATTCAATAGCCTAGATAAAATGTGAGAGTAAATCGTCTTATGAAATCAGAAATACATCTCTCCCATTGAAAATTAGTTTATTAAAACCGTCGGTATGTGGTAGTGCAGGGATTGTAAAACACAATAATTTGTGCGGTGTAAAGAGACCAGCCAGCTTTACGGGCGACAAGTATTGATGATGCTCCTGAACTTCGATAATTGGAAAGTTGGAATATAACGCAAGATTTTCTTTTCAAGTAGAACGCTATATCAGTTTGTTTTTATAGTCGTTGCCCAAACCAGATGGCAATAGTTTAGGTGGGAATTAAAAAAATGAAAGACGTTTACAACTCCCTGTAATGCCGAATTAGAGCGCAGCTCTTGAGGAGGAGGGGAGGGTATGAAGGGGACGGTATGCCTCTCCTCCCCCTCCTTCCCTTCTCTCCTCCTCTCCTGCTCTCCTTTCATTTAGCGAGAAAGTTTCTGTACATTTCCCGCTAAATTCAGTAAGAAAAATTCCCCGCGATATTTTTTTCCCTAATCTTAACGGGAAAATATTTTCGCTAAATTTCGCGGGAAATTTTTTCCGCTAAATCTAGCGAAAACTTTTTCAGGCTAAATTTAGCCGAAGAATGTTCTTTTTCTTTTCCTCCCTTGTTAACCTCGGGACGTCAGACGTGACGTCATGATGGGAAACGTTCCATAATGCAACGCGCGGTTACGCCGACGGTGACGCCGCTCAAGCCGGAAATGAGCGCCTAAGGGCTGCGCTCTAAAAGTACATAATGCATTTTAAGTTTAATATCAACCGGAAAGAATCTGCGGCACCTGGAAACCACACCAGCTACTTGAGAAAGTTTTTTTTTTTTTTTTTTTATTAAGTATTTAATATGAACGATTTATTACGTGTGCTCACAACAAGTATCCCTGGCGTTTTATTTTGCCGCAACAACTAAACTGGCGTCGTTCCGATTTCGAGGGGACTTGAGAAGTGCGCCACTTTATTGATTGGCTTAAATGAAATTGCTCAGGGGGGGAGGGTTAATTTTTTTTAATTTTTAGAACATTGACTACTGACCTCAGAAAACGTTTGTTTAAGACATTATTGCTGTTCAATTAGCCAATCTGCATCGCCGTCAGAAATGAAATAAGCTGGCGGCGTCTCCATCAATGATGAACTGAGCTTGATTCTAAATATTTACTATTTCGTTTATATAAATCACTCAGAATAAGGTTGATGAAATTGTGTAGCTATGTTGTAAGTCTCTGGGGGGAATATGGTATTTATACCCTTAGGGGTGTAAAACATTTTACTGTCTACAATGGGTTCCATAACTTCGAGTCTCACTGAACACGCGCGCAAGCGCTGTGTCTGCACGCAGAGCGACTAATCCGGAAGGCCACTCAACAATTTCCAGCCAAGAACAGTGATTCGATCCAGAGACAAAATGTTCAAGTCGTAAAATCTGTTACTTGACACCTAGAAGCACAAGGATCCTACTAAGCGTGTGATTTCTTGCAATCCCAGACATCCGTTGTGGTGGCAATTTTTTCCCGAAAATACTTACTTTTTTTTTTCTAAACCACAATAGAACTGTCCGTCTAGTACAACGTATTTATCCAGAGAAAAAATTTGTTGAAAAAAATAATGGGACAAATGCTCCAATCCGACACAGAGTGATCCTCTGCAGGCTATCTTCATTCCCGTGTTTATCATTTTATATCCACACCACTACTCTGCACTAACCAGGAAAAATTAGAAAGACCCATTCGACATAGCAGTTCTAGATTTCTATCCTGCATTCGATTTGGCCCGTACTTCGAAGAAAGGAATTAAACTATACTTTTCTATCCTCCACCCTGAAATAAAGTGTCTCTACACTCGTGGACAACTTTCTGTGGCTATGAAGTCGATGCTACTGGCACACTGCAGCGACGTCACTAAGGGGGGGGGGGGGGGGGGGGGAGTGATGAAGGACCGCCCCAGGTGCAGTGCTCAGAGGGGTGCAGCTGTGCAGTGGAAGGGGGTCGCGGCGACCCACAATTCGGTGCCGCTGAACCTAGTGACGCCACTGGCACACGGGTGTTCGAGCACCTTGAGCGCCGATTAAAGCTGTGCACGCGCACTCGTCACTTCTGAAATGCCACAGGAAGTTGTTCACGTGTGTAGACCAACAGGCGGGCTTGACGTCACGGAGCTGCGGCGGCGCTGCGATCGCGCCGGAGCCGGGAGGTGTGGGCAGAAGGGTGCACGTTTTGCACGGGTATTATAGCATTCCAGCATGCCGCAAAGCTGTGCATCCGTTAACTGCAACGAAAAGTACAGTGAAAGTAGCGGAGTGAGTTCCCACTAGTTCCCGCCGGACCTTGAAACTCGCAGAAGGTGGATAATATCCGTGGATCGAAAAGAATGGTCGCCTCGCGCGAACGACCGTTTGTGCGGCAAGCACTTTCTCCAAGGCAAGTGTGGCTTCCATTTCAACCTCCGTCCCGAGGCTTGTTTATGTGCAAGGCAACCGTTGTCTGATCGAGACCACGCAGATTTCGTTGCACGGTTTTCGTGCACAAAGCACCGGCCAAGCGCGCATCGGTGGCTCACTACTCCCGTGCTACCAAGCGGCAGGAGATCGGCGGCCGAACGGACAAAGCGTTACCGCTTGTCGTGCCTTGGGGCACGAGGGTAAGAAAAATATCATACCTTGACTGGAAGGACGCTGTGTGTATTTAATTAATTAATAAATACACTTCGGCAGACCCACAGTTTGCTGATCCCGCTGGCAGCGCGGAAATCGTCTCGAAGTAATCGTAGGCCTCGAGAGACTTGTACGCCTGCACCGTGTCGGTCGCGGACTGGCTTGGCGAAAAATCTAAATGAACGACGACGTGAACCATCGACGTCGGTGGCAGCAACTTGACGTAGGAACTCCGGCGCGCCTTGTTTACGGCGTACGGATCGTCGAGCGCAACGCCGTTCACGCACAGCTTGCCTCAATACCGCTGCTGTTCAGGCTCGGGTAGCAAGCTCAAAGAGTCGGACGTATCACACGACATACGTTGGCAGTAAATACAACGCAGAAATAAAGCTAGAAGCGTCTCCACAACGCCAACAGCGAGTGCACGCCACACTACGCAATGGCGAAAACACAGAGAGCCTGGCCGCTTCTGCCCACAGCTTCTGCGCATGCGCGGCCTTCCGACCGTGTCGGTAAACAAAGCCGCGCCGCCTGTCGGATTATAGACAAATGTGCTTAGCACTGCCGGATAAACTGCCTCAGCGAATGGGTCTTTCATATTGTGAGACACTGTACAAATTCTTTAACAAAATAATGCCAGGAAACAAAAGAACTAAGCAGAAAGGGTGCGGTTCAACAGACATACAAAGAAAAGACGTGCATCGCAAGTCTAAACCGTCTTTATTCGGATTCTAATGGAATTTACAGTGTGACATAATAACCTCCTATACGCAAGCGTGGTGAGGGCAGAGGAATGGTGTAGACTTTGGTCGGTTTCCCGCTATAAGCCCCGTTGTTGTACTGGCTCACGCGAAGGCTTGAATTGGTCCCGCGGACGCCCGTGAAGATGCCCCTTGCCGTGTAGCTCAATCCTTCTTTGGTTTCTTTCAGAAGCGGGTCCTCGAGGAGACTGACCGGGTAGAACCAAAGGTAGTGGTTGTTGACCCTTTTCCGGAACCAAATAGCGAACCAGCCTTCTACGTCAATCTGGGCGGTCCATGGAATTTCCTGAAATAAAAAGAAGTCCCAAGCAAAATCAGGCGGGCAAACTTGAACCCTTAAGAAAAAGATGGTGTCATATTGCCGCCCGCAGGGTCGATAAAGAAACGCTCGGTCGCGGACTTCTAGAGGATTCCCGTTCATTCTCGCACCAGACGTAACTTTCCTCCTGCTTTCTTGTTCTCGAAAGTGCCAGTTCATGCTCGTCCCGAGCGCGCGACGCTCGAACTTTCTTTGCCAAACTTTCAAGATTGTGACGCACGGTAAATAAGCAGCTGCCCGCGACCTCGTCGAGTCAGTCTCGCTGGCGCTCTGTAGTGCCGCCGAATCGCCGCCCGCTTTTCTGCTGCCTCGACGCTCTTTTGTTACTTATTTTTGTTTGGCACAAGTTCGCCAATTAAACCTTTATCCTTCAGGTCACTGCTCGGGTTCTCGTCACCCTCATTCGTGACATTTCTGATGGAGGTCCGGGGTATGAAACCCGTGCAGCGTACCCCTACAAGAACTCGGTCAGCAAGCCCCATTTCCCGACGACCTTTCGTTGAAGATTCGGAGCATCGTGCCAACCGCCGTCTTCAAGGGCAAGCTCCTGAACTCGGACCACTCCCGCGAGGACAAGGCGAGCGATAACGACGATGGCTTCCTGGACGGCCCCTGCGCCTACGGTGAACTGAAGTTCCTTGGCCACGTTGTGAGCAACGAATGTGTAAGTTCTGGCCCTGAGAAGAATCGCGCCGTAGCGGCGTTTCCACCGCCCACCGACAAAAGGGCCACCCGAAGATTCCTGGGACTTCGTGCGTACTACCGGCGATTCGTCCGGGATTTCGCCAAGCTTTCTGCGCCGCTCACGCACCTCACGAAAAATGCCGTGAACTTCGAATGGGGTGGAGAACAACAACAGGCTTTCGACGAGCTAAAGCGACGGCTCCAATCATCACCGATTCTCGGCCACTTCGACTAATCTGCCGAAACGGAGGTTCACACGGACGCCAACAATACAGGAATCGGAGCAGTACTGGTTCAACGACAAAAGGGTGCAGAGCGCGTGATCGCATACGCTAGCCGACGCTGTCGAACGCGGAACGCAATTACTCGACGACCGAGAAGGAGTGTCTGGCCGTTGTCTGGGCCATCACGAAATTCCACCCATACTTGTACGGGACTCCTTTTCGGGTGGTCACCAACCACCATTCGCTGTGTTGGTTAGCGAGCCTGAAGGACCCATCGGGACGCCTCGCTCGGCGGAGCCTACGACTGTAAAAGTACGACGTGACCGTGGTCTACAAGTCAGGCCGCAAACACAGCGACGCCGACTGCCCGCCCAGAGCCCCCGTCGAGTCAGCTACCGGCTGTGCCAAAGACAACGACGATGACGATCACTTTCTTGGTGCAGCGAGCGTTCACGGTCTGGCAGCGCTCCACCGGGACGATCCTGAGCTGCGCGCACTGATCGACCACTTGGAGGGCCGAGGGGGTACGATTCCCCGAGTCTTCTCACGTAAGCTCCCAAGATTTGCCGTTCGGAGAGGTATCCTCTACAAAGAGAACTTCAGGAATGGCAACTCGACGTGGCTCCTGGTGATTCCTACTAGTCTTCGAGAAGAGGTCTTCCAAGCCTGCCACGACGACCCAACATCTGGCCACCTAGGTTACAGCAGGACTCTTGCACGAATACGAGCAAAATACTACTGGCCCAAACTCCCGAAGACCGTGCACCTCTACGTCCGTTCGTGCCGCGAATGCCAAGACGCAAGAAACCACCGACGAAGCCGGCAGGTCTCCTGCAACCGATCGCTCCCCCGACTTGCACCGTTCCAGTAGATCTGAATGAATCTTCTTGGATCTTTATCGCTGTCAACGCAGGGAAACCGCTAGATAAACGTGGCAACTGATTATCTCACCAAGTACGCCGAGACAAAAGCACCCACGCCGGGGACCACCGTGGAAGTAGCCAAGTTCTTCGTTGAGTCTATCGTCCTCCGACAGGGCGCTCCCCAAGTCTTGATTACGGACCGAGGTTCCTCGTTCATGGCGCACCTGACACAAGAGATACTCCGCTTGAGCCACGCCGACCACCGCCGGACCACGGCGTACCACCCACAGACCAACGGGCTGACGGAGCGACTAAACAAGACCATCGCCGACATGATATCGATATACGTGGACGTGGAACACAAGACGTGGGATGAGGTGTTGCCCTACGTCACGTTTGCGTACCACACGGCGGTTCAAGAAACCACGGGATTATACGCCTTTTCAGCTGGTGCACGGCAGGAATGTGACGACGATGCTCGACGCCATGCTGCCCCACGACCCGACAAACGACGGCACCGACGACGCCCAGCTGGTCACCCAACGAGCAGAAGAGGTACGCCAGCTAGCCCGCCTTCGCATAAAGGACCAGCAACGTGTAGACGCTGGCCGGTACAACCTTCGTCGCCGCGGCGTGCAGTTCCAGCCCGGAGACAAGGTGCGGGTGCGGACACCCATTCGCCGCCGCGGACTCAGCGAAAAACTGCTAAAACGCTACTTTGGACCCTACAAGGTCAACGCCGCCTTCGGGACTTGAACTACGAGGTGCTCCCCGGCGGAACCCGACCATCAGGACGTCGCCAGCCATGACCCGAAATCGTCCACGTAGTTTGACTCAAGCCGTTCTACGCGCGTTAGGATTGTGACACCGCATGTTTATTTCGTTTCACCGTAAATTGTTTTAGCCATTTCTGTTTTCCTTTCGCGTTGCATCGGGACGATGCACTTTTAAAAGGGGGGATAATGCCGCCCGTAGAGGTCGATAAAAGAACGCTCGGTCACGGACTTCTAGAGGATTCGCGTTCATTCTCGCACCAGACGAGAACAATAAAGCAGTGCTTTATTGTTCTCGAAAGTGCCAGTTCACGCTCGCCCCGAGCGCGCGACGCTCGAACTTTCTTTGCCGAACTTTCGAGATAGTGACGCACGGTAGATAATCAGATGCCCGCGACCTTGTCGAGTCAGTCTCGCTAGCGCTCTGTAGTGCCGCCGAATCGCCGCCCGCTTTTCTGCTGCCTCGACGCTCTTTCGTTACTTATTTTTGTTTGGCACAAGTTCGCCAATTAAACCTTTATCCTTCAGTTCACTGTTCGGCTTCTCGTCATCTTCATTCGTGACGATATTACTTCATCGTATCACGTGATGCCTTGATATGACGACGTTTTGTGGCCCTGTAAACGTCACGGGTAAATTTTCCCGCTAAATTTAGAGGAGAAATATTTCCATATAATTTAGCGAATAACTTTCCCAACCACGACGATCACGTAGACAAGAGAAATCCGCTGCGGAAAACCTCGCCAGGCTGTCGCCATAAAAGTCTACTTCCGAAAAGGAACGCTATGGGGCGCTTTCACGAAACGACTTTTCATTTCCGCTAAGCCGCAGTCCACCATGTCGATGAACAGTGTCTGCCACTATCCTCATTCGTTTGCATCCGGAAGATACGTTACTGGCGTCGTTGTTGGTGTTGGTGAAATGCACAAGCATGGCGAGTTGCTTCGTACACGGCAGAGCTAAGTAAATATACGACCGGGGACTTACTTGGGCCGCAAAACCCTATAAATCCCTTGCTGTTTTTTTTTTTTGCTTTTTTTTTTTTGGGGGGGGGGGGGGGGGCATGAGTTTATTTTCTAGGGCCATTTGGCCACCGACAGGTCGACTTCTATATCTCCAGCTCGTCTTACAAAGGTCGGATACGGGAAAAAAGAAATTGAATACCAGACGATGCACCTTCTTCTTCCCCAGAATTCTTGCGCGCGATCACGAGGTGAAAGAAATCGAGCGATTTGGTAAACACTGATTCTGCGCATAGAAATACATATGGCGAAAGCTGTGGCATACGGCCAAATATTAAACCGGAATTACGTCATGTGAAACCGCCTCATACACGTCAAGCGAGCGAGACTGTTGTTGTTGCAGTTGTAGAATTTGACTCAATTGCCCTAAAGGCGCGATCACCCTCCCAACACATGCAAAAAAAAAAAAAGAAGACAGTCTGCATTCTGAGGCGTGTTTCTTCCATGTATAAAGCTCCTGTCACATGAGTCATAAACTGTCTACAGACATCTTGGAAGCATGAATCAAGCATGCTCCAAACATGATTGAGGCATGTCCGCAGGTAATCATCACCCTCTTTAATGTCCAACGCCCTGAGGGTATACGTAATAAACAAATAAATAAATTCTGTCATCATACCTGCAGCGAACAACGTGTCCTTTGTTTGGTGAATGAGAAGTACGACGGCGGTTCAAAAGGATTTTCAACAGCACCCCCCCCCCCCCCCCCCTCCCCGGACCCTGTTCATTTCCTCCATCCGTCTGACCGTCCTCCCGTGCATTTTCAGCTAAATTTAGCAAAAAAATTGACGTCACGTGACCTGACGTTATAGACGTATACACAAGTTCACTTTACCCGCTAAATTTGGCGGGAAAATTGATATCAAGTGATATCAGCACGAAATGAGTTTCCCGCTAAGTTGCTAATATATATGTTATTCTACACTCCCCTATACGACTGCTCAGTTTCTTCTTAACAAATTGAAGCAATTGCTCTTTAAATGCGGCATTTCGTGCGATATACGGCTCTAAAAATAAAGGTTGTTGCCTTTTTTTTTTTTTTTACCCACCTGAGTGACATCGGTGATGACCCACTCAATTTTTGCCGACTTCATTGGCGGAATTGTGACTTTCACTTCGGCGGTGTACTCCTCCGAGACGGTTTCGACTTGCCCAGTAGTTTTACTGAGGCTCACGGTTTTGCTGAACGAGCCTGTGATGCTCACCACCTTGGGCAGGCCCACTTCGATGGAGAGCGAGTGACCCACGCTCATAGTGTTTTGCGTCTGCCACGAGTACTGGTGCGTCCGCGTCTTGGTCCGCTTCACGCTGACGATGATGGGTTCGGTCGACATGTCGTTGTGGGACAATTCCGTGTGCACCACTCTGGGCTCGAAGGACGACTTGCTCACGCTGCCGTACTGGAAGGAGCCCACTGTGCTGCTCACCTTGTACCTGTGAATTGACGCCAATGCAGTGACAATCGGTCCTCCCGGTGATTGCAACCTTTCCTCTCAAAAAGCCTATTCAATATCGGCACCAACTATTGTCGAGTTTCATCGCGTGTTTTTGAACCTTCCTTCACGACTCCATCTTTAGCCCAGGCGCTGTGAATATCTGATTCTCCGATTAGCTCGAGAAGGCTGGTGAGCGAGTCTGCAACCACAGCTTTTTTTATTGATCCGCTAGTGCCGTCGATTTCGCTGGAGTCGCCCAGAGCTGTGTATGTAGAAAGTTTAGTCATTCATTAGGAAGTGTAGAAGACAAATAAGGAGGTGCATTGGCCGAAAGCGGGCTGGGTGTGTTCCAGGGCGTCTTCACAAATTCGAGTGTGGCCAACAAGAAGCCGGAAATAATACCCTGGCGGTGGTAGCGTAAAACGCAATTAATAAGAGCGGTTGAGTAACTCTCTGTGATTAAACATATGGTGCACGTGATCTTTCAATCACGGTCATCCAAGATAATGGTGGAAGAACGCAACTAGCGGAACGATAGACATAATCCGTACGCCAGGCGCCGATGGCAAGGAATTTGTCGTCCGTGCGGTCACACTCGGTTCGAGCAAAATAGAGTTCGAGCGGCACATTCGTTTCTTACATAATTTTGTATGATCCAGAATCGAAACATCGCGTGCACCATACTTTCAGCATGAAGAGTTACTACATTTAACCCTTACGCTCTAATTAAAACTCTTTCTCGCTACCACCGCTAGGGGATTCTTTTCGGCTTCTGGTTGGCCAAGAGAGCATGCCAAGTCCTCTATCTACGTCTGGTGCACGCCCTGGCTCTCCCCGCTCCTCTCATTGACCAAACCCTCTCCACGCACGGCTCTGAAGTCGCCAATACTTCGGCGGCCTGGAGACCCCCCAAGTTTCCACACCAGTAAGTAGTTTACCTAAGGCACCGTGGCAACGTTACTGGAGCAACTCAATAGACCAATCTCACCAAGCGTTTGGCGCATGAGCGAGGCAGCCATAACTTTAGTTCACAGGAGGCAGGGATGGGCAAAATACATGCAAATATGTATTGAAATACAAATACAAAATACTTCGTCAAAAATGTATTTAATTACAAATCTAATTACATTTCCAAAAAAGCATTTAAGTACAAGATACAAATACAACCAAATGTATTTGGTCTCCTCCAAATACTTTTCCAAATACATTCCTCAAAATTTGCGTTAGCGACATCAGGGCACCTGCAACGGGTTTCTGGGTATCTCATTTTAATTTTGCATCGCACACTCGGGAGTTAGTGTGCGAGGCTCTTGTAACGTAATAGAAATATAATCACAAAGAAATGTAATCAGCTTGGACGTAATAGGTGAAAACAAGTACAGAGCTTCAAGCAGCTTTTTTTGTCGATTACATTTTGGTATAGACCAGGGGTGGCCAAGCTGCGGCCCGCGAGCCGCATGCGGCTCTTCGCGTGTTAAAGTGCGGCTCGCGGCTCCCTCCCCTACACCCCCCCCCCCCCCACACACACACACACACTGCCCCGCCTCCCTCCCGGTCACACGAGCACTTCCCCAACAAAAGCAATGGAACGCGTTTCAAATTGAGACAGGTTGCGGTTTGGTTGTCTTGTGCTACTGCTACCTTACGTACAGTTAGACTGCTTTTACTCGGATAGATTGAAAGTAGTTCGAGTTTCGGCTATTGCTGTGGACAAAAGTTTCCCCCCCCCTCCCCCCCCCCCCCCCTTCAAGCGGCTCTTGGAAGTTGCGTGGTATTTGTTTGCGGCTCTTAGGCCGGGTCAGCCTGGCCACCCCTGGTATAGACCAACAAAGAACCGAGACGACCAAGACGCGCAACACTAGCTAGATATTTTTTTTATTGTTGCAACTCGCACCAATTACGAAAATCTGGACGACCCGCGCATTTAGAATGTTCCAGGCAAAAACATAAATGGAAATCAGGCTGGAAAGCATCACAAGTTGTCACAGGCACTTATTTAGCCAGTCTGCCTGTGAACGTCGATTTCGTCACTATTCTTGCCCTGGACTAGCACCGTTATCACAAAGTCACTAGACGCTAGTGCTTGATTGAGAGACACTGCATTCGGTGCAGAACATAGTTTTCTTCCTGCTCTGGACAGCGAAAATAAATTTGAGGGATGTATTTTCGCCCACAAAATTGTATTTAATTATACAATTGTATTTGAAATACCCATGTTTTAGTATTTAAATACACACGTCAATTACATTACCCAATTTATAATTAAATACACATGCAAAATACACAAAGTATTTAAAATGCGTATTTCAAATACTTGTATTTGAAATACTGCCCATCCCTGACAGGAGGCATTCGGCAGTGCACGAGACTGTTCGTGCCCTGCAGGCGCAGAGCTCCAGCGAGATTGTCGCACGCGCAGAAAGACTAAACTTCCCTCGATGCATTGCGGCAGCGGTGGCGTAGTCAAACTGGCTGGTGAGATCGGTCTATTGGGAAACTGCCATAGAGCTTGCTCTGAAAACGTCACACCGATCCGTACTCGAGAACCGAGCTAATGACGATCGCAACGCCGCCATTTCTCCCGAAAAGGTTACTCGCGGAACTGCACGGAGTACCGCATTCAATAGCGTCGCCCGTGACTTCTATTTCGGCTTTAATCGGCCACTTTGGCGCCGAAACATATACGGTTGAAGGGGTTCTAAAGGTGCCTCCCCCGTCTCCCAAGCGGACGCGCCAAGAATTACTACCGAAGTTAAGATGCGCACAGGTCGGGACGCGCTACCTGAAATCAACGCTGAGACATGGTTCTATAAGAACAATATGAATTGTGCCACAAAACCGTGTAAACTAAACATTTTAGAAAACATCACGCGCCCGTCATTTTGTGCTGAACTCCAATAAAAGTTAGTACACAAAGAGATTTTCCCTTTGTTTTTAAGCAAAAAAAAATGCTTCTAAAAGTTCAAGGTGACCGCAGTAAAGAAAAAAAAAAAAACAAGATTGAGCCGCCATCTTGGCACCTCAACCCTGGGAGTTTCGGTACTCTGGGAACATTCAGTGACTCTAGCAGTAGCCATATAAGGCAACTTAAATGTTTCAACTCGTCGCTAAAGGGTGGCGCTGTTATCGTATTTAGTTCGGTCTCGGTGGACACCAGCGGCCCAGGTTTCAACAGCAAGATTCTCAACTGAGTATTCTAAAAACGTTGCCCTGTGGTAATATCTACGTGAGTATTCAAAAATACACGAGCAGTGGACAACCCAAACGCCGCGCGCAGAGACCAAGACTCATTTCGGAAATACCGTCATGTCCATTTAGCTCTGGCATATCTAGCCTCATATATAGCAGTATTCTTAGGTGTGATGGCATTTCTAGAGCCACAAAATCATGAGACAGAGTGCGTCCGTTCGTAGCAGTTGGAGAACTAAATTTAGCGGAAAACCCTTAATTGGTGTATAGTTGTGCATCGGTTCAATTGCCCCGCTAAATACTGCGATAATACCTGAATTTGTCGCAATTAAGCACCAGTCGTTCAATGGTAATTTAGTGCACTGCTGAGTATACCTCCAGGCGTGGAACTTCACTTTTGGAAAGAAGTAAGAGAAAGCTGTGCCGCGCCCGCGGCCGAGAGAATGTGCCAAGCTCGACGGACACCTGGAGAGGCGAAGTAAGAAACTCAAATGCCCTTCCACTAAACTTTGTTTCCCGGTAGCTATTGGGGAGGAGGACAGACCGTGACGCCCCAAGCTGTTAACTTTAGAACTACGCGGATGGGGACAACAAATAGAATGACTCAGCGCTCGGCCGACATAACCGAACGCGGCGTCAGCGTGCGGCTGGAGTTCGTGTTCTCTGTGAGTTTGAAAAGGGGCTCTTTTGTTACCACTCCGGCCTGCACGAACAATGCAGCGTGTACGGACGGTGCCAGTTTCAGTACAAAAGCATAAGCGGGTCAAGCTCGCATTCTCTGACGACTGCTTTCGAGATAGATCCGGCACTTAACATCCCTTCGTCGATTGTTAGTATTTTTTTACATTATACTGTGCCCCACGCTCTACTGTAGAGGATGACATGGACATGCCCATAAAGCCTGTGGTCATGTGCACACGCCTTGTGTTGAGTAAACACCGAAATGTGGGGAAACAAACGGGCGGAGCGGCTCTGTTTACCAACACGGCCGGAAGGCCCCGGATGCGCGGAAGCTGTCTGGGCAAAAGCGTCCCGGCTCTCCGTGTTTTCGCCGTTGCGTTGTGTGGCGTGCGCTCGTTGATGACGTTGTATAGACGCTTCTAGCGTTATTAGCGCGTCGTATTTCTTGACAACGTACGTCCCATGCTATGCCCGGCTGTTTCGGCTCGCTACCCGAGCCTGAACAGCAGCGGTATCGAAACAAACTGTGCGTCGACGGCGTTGCCTTCGAGGATCCGTACGCCGCAAACAAGGCCTGCTGAACTTCCGACGTGAAGTTTCTGCAACCAAAGTCGACGGCTTAGCGCGTTGTTTATTTAGTTTTTTCGCCAAGCCAGTTCACGGCCGACACGGTGCAGGCGTACAAGTCTTTCGAGGCCTCCGATTACTTCGACTCGGTTTCCGCACTGCCGGCGGGATCAGCAGACTATGGGTCTGCGGAAGTGTATTTATTAATTGATTAAATATACACCGCGCCTTCAAGTCAAGGTATGATATTTTTTCTACCTTCATTACCACAATGCATGAAAAGCAGTAACGCTTTGTCCGTTCTGCATTCTTGGCGGTAACACGTTACAAGTAACGGCGCTACCAGCAACGCGTTACTTTTTTCAGTAACGTATTAACCTACTCGTTACTTTTTCGACACAGTAACGGGAAGCGTACTTACGTTACTATTTCAAGTAACGTAGTTACGTTACTCGTTACTACTTCCCAAGTCTTTAAGAGATTAAACTTCAATTTTTTTCCGTTTTCCGCAAAGAAAAACGTAGAAAACTCAGAAATCCGTGTTTGTAGGCTTGCCGCCTACAAACACGGATTTCTGAGTTTTCTACGTTTTTCTTTGCATTTTTTCTCGCGAGTATTTAGGTGAAAGCGTAAATAGAGATAAAGTATTAGGTTCAGTTTTTGCATAAACTTAATGTTTCTTGATATAAGAGCTTATGCATACCTGCATCGTCAAAATAGTAAAACGTGTTAAATCATCATTTAAAAAGTAACACAGAAGTAACGTGCGTTTCTTTTTATCGGTAGCGGTAACGCGTTTCTTTTATTTTTAGGTAGCGTAGCTCGGTAAAGCATGCATTTTGTTTGCAAGTAACGAGTAACGTATTTCGTTACTTTTTTTCGGTAACGCCTACAACACAGCCATTCTGTCGACGATCCCCTTCTGCTTGGTAGCACGGGCGTAGCGAGCCTCCGACGAGCGCTTGGCCGGTGCTTTGTGCGCAAACACCGTGAGAAAAAAATCCGGGTGGTCTCGATCAGACGATGGTTGCACATAAGCACATAAGCAAGCCTCGGGACAGAGATTGAAATGGAAGACGTACTTGCCTTCAAGAAAATGCTTGGCGCACAAACGGTCGTTCGCGCGAGGCGAAATTTCTTTTCGATCCACGGATAATATCCACCCTCTGTGCTATTCAGAGTCTGCCGGGAACTTGCGGAAATTCACTCCGCTACTTTTTTGTACCTTTTTGGTGCAATTAACGGCAACACAGCTTCGCGGCATCCTGAAGTGCTAAGACGCCCGTGCGAAACGTGCGCCCTTCTGCCCACACCACCCGGCTCCGGCGCGATTGCAACGCCGCCACACCTCCGTAACGTCAAGCCCACGTGTCGGTCTATGGTTTGATCTCCTGCCCATACGCTACGAGCTGATGGGACTGGTGGGACCTGTCCCATCAGATCGCAGCGTCGATCGCACCTCAGAGCCCCATAGAGAATACATGAGGTTTTACGCCAAAGTAGAAAAATTCTCACATAATAACGGTTGCGCGGATCTTCTTGAAAAATTCGGATTTAAAGGCATTGAGTCGTTATCAAGACATTAAATGGCACAAATATTTTATTTTATATTTAATTATTTTTTTTTTTAATTATGAAAATTGTCCAAATCGGCTAATTCGGCACTCTTGCGTTCGGAGCGAATTTACAAAATTATCTAAATGCAAACGGATAAAGCATTTCATTGAACGTCTTCTAAGTTTATTACGGAATCTAATAATATCAAAGTTATTCACGGAAGTCTGTCTGTTAAGTAACTACATCGAATGTAAAGAAATAAAATGTCGGTGCTGATTTTCATTATTTTAAGGTACGTCTCTTTCCCATGAGGTGGCGCTCGCTCTCCATTAATCCAAAATGGCTAGGTGGCGTAAGCTACCACCCGATCCAAAGAGCTCAGCCGGATTCATCCATCCATCCATCCATCCAAAATCGGCCGTTCGGCAATCGGCCGGCTCGGCACTGTGCAAGGTGTGCTTCCGCGGCCGTATTCCGCGCCTGTATTCCGCGCCCGTATCCTGTTTCATTTTGCACGCCGAGGCGTCAGTGTGCGTGTCTCGCTCTCCTGGTTCTCAGTGAATAGGTCTCCGTGTTTTTACACATGGTAAATTCACCTTGGAGCTATGAGTCGCAGACAACCGCCCTATGGCCAGAGGACCGCGAGGTGTTCCATAACCTCGTGGTCCGTCAATGCGTTGTGCTTGTTTGTACTTTTTATCCTTTAAAAACGTTTGTTTTTGTTTTTGTTTTGTTTGTTTTTTTGACGCAAAGTTCTATTTTATTGTTATCTTTCACACAAATGTCCTTCGGCCTTGGGGTCGTGGAAATCTGGGATGAAACGTGCACAAGGTAGGTCGTTCTTTGCCTCCTTTATATTTTTCACGGACGTCCTGTGACCTCCGTACGGTTCGTGGTCACCGCAATCTGACGCGTGGAAAAACGGGGTGCCTGCTCTGTAGTCAGGGTATTTCTAGCTAGTTAAAGTTGTTGTGGTTGTTCCTCCCGGTGGTGTGGGAGGCAGGTTCCGCTCCGATGGTCTGGAGCGTGGTGGCACGAACGTCACTGAGTGGCAGGTCGACTCACTGCTTGAATAAACTATGTGCATTTATTTACACTATAGTTACAAGTCCCAATTTGAGAGATTATCCTGCCTCATCTAAAGTCTCGACCCCCGTCCCCAATTTCTCTCCATCAAATCCAAAGCCCGAATCTCTCAAAATCCTCTCCGCGCTCTTTTTGTAGGCCCGTTGGGGCCTCCTTTCCCCTCAAGAACCGACCAATCTCTTCCAATTCCGCCACTCACACGTGGTACACTGTTCTCCAATGGTCGGCGAGCTGTCATCCTGTCGCTCCAACCGCCAAACCTAAATTCCTTGTAGAGTTGTTCTCTGCAATTTTCCCAGCCTGACTGGCGCCAGCCGCTAAATTATGGCATCGGGCAAAAATGACAATTTTACACTAAGCGGCAAAACCGCCTATATACACGCACATTCAGTTATAAGCCACAAGCATCTTCAAGCGCGGGCTCTTTCGGTCCCGGTCCGAGCAGACTCCCGAAACCCGAGACGCTTCTTAACGACCGCGGGGGAACGGCTTCCGCATTGCGGCCGCTCTGGCCACGCAAACGCTCCTTCCAAAACGCCGACACCCACAAAGAAAGCTAAAAAACAATGCCGACGAAACTCTGGAAAGTTCTAACAAAAGAAACCACCTTAATAAATAAGCATGATTTCTATAAACTTAACTTCGCTGTTCTTCTGGAAATTCAGATATTGCCCGAAAAAGGTGACATGGGCAATAAAATAATTAGGGTATGTTTTTTCCGGTGTCTATACACCTTTCCAAAAAAACACTCGACCCCAGGGGCAACAAACCATTTTCGAGCCTAGTCACTGAGTTTGAGGCTAGACGCTCACCGGCGTCCCTCCTAACCCTAACCGAGTGGACTGTGATTTCAATAGGCGCAGCCTGCGTAGGCGCAGTTTCAAACACTGCTGGCGGCTAAATTCTCGTCTTTTCCCGCAATATTTTGTATTTTCTGGTATATGTATTTTCTCAAGGACATTGAAAACGCATTGCACCACAATTAAAAAAACAAAAAAAAGCAAAAAACAAAACTGTAAGCTATTCTTGTTGGGTACGCGCGCGACAGAACGAATGCGACTGGAATGTATAATTCTAGTCAGTTGTGTATTTTTTCTTACGATAACTTCTGACGGCGCCGCGCGGGATTCACCGCATGTGAAACGATAAAGGGCTTTGATGTCAAAAATAAATTGCAACAGAAGAGGGCCGAAAGGCATGCATTTTTCACGCTCACATATAACGTGTTTACCGATGGACAGGACACGGACGTACAATTGAAGAAGTGTTAGCATTCGAACAATATATCGTACGTACCACAGAATGCAGCGTTAACCGAAAATAATTTATTTGAGAAAGATCTCAAATAAGGGCCCGTACGCACATTCGCGTTTGAGCGCGGTGCGTTCCGTAGCGGCAAGCGGACGCGTTGCGTTGCGAAGACCGCTTGCGCCAAACTTGTACGCACAGTTGCGTTGACACGCAGTCAACCGCAGTCAAGAGCCAATAAGAACGCGCTATCGTCGCTAGTGGCTCACCAAAAGTAAGCGAAATCCAAGGCAACATGGCGGCGCACAGCGACAGCGTCGACGTGTTCGACCTTGGGACAATCTCGTCGGCTTCCCCGACGTTTTGTCAGGCTTGAACCATCGCAGCCTTGAAAAATACAGTCCCCACCGCTCCCCAAAACGAAAAAGCAAGCACTGTGACCGCCGAACCGGATAGGTCTCGCCGAGTCGGCCGGGTGGGGCGAGCGAACACGTCACCCCCTCTCCTCTTTCGGCTTCTGATTGGTCGAACGCACCCGAACGCACCGCAACGCTTCGGAAAGTTGAACGAGTCTCTACTCGCTTGCGTCGCGCTACCGAGCGTTGCGGGGAGGCGCGCGTCGCTCCGCAAGCGACCGCGCCTGGCCGCAAGGACTCCGCAACGCACTCAAACGCGTTCAAACGCGAATGTGCGTATGGGTTTTAACACAGTCACAGTCGGCGACAGTCAAGGCCCGTTCACACTCTTGCAACCGAGTAGGACCGAGAGAGACGAGACCAGACTTGTACGTAATCCGTTACAAGTAACGGAATTACTTGTAATCCCTTACATTTATCGGTAATTTAGTAACGGAATAATTACATATTTTCTAGAGTAATTTTAAAGTAATTCCCTCACAATTTTTACGTAACGGATTCCTTGTAATCCGTTACTTTTTTTTCAGCACCAGCTTCGCCCCCCCCCCCCCCCCCCCCCCCTCTAAAGAAAAGGTCGTTTTCATTTTGGTAGAGTTGAACGCAATGACACTGTTACGCGAATTGACCAGCGTAAAGGGAGGCTTGGCACTCCAGTTCCGCAAAGTCTTTTTTTGCAACACCGAGCCCCTGAATCTATTTTTTACACCCTAACGACGATGTCTAAGATCCAAATAAACATTTATACGAAAAAAAAAAAGAGAGGGGGGGGGGGGGCAAGTTATATCCGCTTTTTTTAGTGCCTATTTTTTCTTTGCGATTGAAGATGTGGAGAGGAGGACACCAAGCGATTGTGTGCCTCTTCGAGAAGCTGGAGGCAGTAAGTGCACAGACAAGAATTAACAATGTCCTTCTCGGTTATATTGACTACGACCATTTTCATAATACCACAACACGAGACAACGCTCCGCCTACCCTAAAATTCACTAAAAGAGATGTGATAATATGTGAAGGCGTTATTGCCACAACCATCCTCGTTTGTTGCTGCATTTTTTTTCTGCTTCTTTCACTTTGACCCTGTTTTAAAAGCTATTTACTTCTTTTTTTTTTTTAGTTTAACGTCTAGGGTCGGCCCACTTTATTTGTGAGCTCCAGCCAGGTTATCCGCGTCTCAGTCATCCTTCTGTAAGTCAACGTTTCGCGAGCACTTCGAAAATGGTAATAATTTCCCTTTTTTCTTCCTGTTTTTACCCCCGCAGGACGCATCTTATCTCAAGCAGATATTTTTACAAATAGAACATAATGATGGCTGACGTAGACTTGATACTCTGGGCTGGAGATGCGAGTGAAAATCGTGAGTGGGGCCATAGTGTGTCTTACTTAGTACTCTACCTTTCACTGCCCGTGGCATCATCGGGCACGTGTCTATCTGGAGAACACCGGAGTAAACTGGAGTCGGCCCGTGCTCTGTGCGATTCTTGAAAGGCACCAAGAAAGGTACATACAGCAAACGTGCATTTACATTTATTTGTTTTAACCAACGTTCTAATTAATTGTTGTTATGAGTGTCCTGTTTTTTTTTTCTCGATTACTTATATTTATATATTAGAAACTCTTATTCACCAACATCTCAACCGAGGCTCAACCTGTATATCGAATATTTAAGGTTTGGCTCGATATAGAATATCGAGCCAAACCTTAAATATTATTTAATTATCACCTTACTGCGATAATTTTTAGTAGAGTTTTAGTAGAGTTGCAACTCTACTAAAACTCTCGAATATCAGCCAACGGCTGCAAAGATGAAACCTTGCTCTATCTTCGAGCTAAATAGTACTTCCATTGCTTCGCTGAAAAAGCTCAATGCAGAGCATTTAATGTTCGTGAGACACAATATGGCACTCCCATCCAGTGCCTCAGTTCAAAGGTTGTTCAACGTAGTTGTCGACATTGTTCGAGGCGGGGTTTGGGCCGCACGTCCGGAAGCTTCCTGGCTCGAGACGACGTCCATTCCCCGAAGTGAAGAACCCAGGGGTTCAGTGGAGGTGGAAGACTTGGTAACGTAACGAACGGTTTAATTACATGGTAGCGATACAGTCGTCAAATCCGAGAGAACAACGGAGCAGCCTCGCGCTCCGCCTTATATAGGGTCCGTTTCTCCCTCACTCCCCGCCAGGGCAGCCAGTGCGATGCAGCAACCCGCCGTCAAGTGCGATGCAGTAAAGTCCGCCGTCCAGTGCGACGTAGCCAAAGTTCTCCGCAGTTAGGCCATGCCTAACTGCGGAGAAATAATAACTCCCTTTCCCGAGCGCACCAACCACCACGCACACACACACGTCCCGTTAACGTCACGGGCGCGTTGAGACTTGTTGCCGCAGGCCCCGACAAGCGGGCGACGGTCCCGGACTCGTCTTGACTCGTTTCCGCAGTGTTGAAACTCGGAAGAAGGTCGCCGAAGGTTCCATTCTTAACAACATATTCAGTAAGAAATGACGGAAAATGTCTGACGAGACTTTCGAGCGTCAGCTGTTGCCCAAATACTCAAGGTCAATAAATGGAGCCGGTGGCACCAATAAAAACTTAAATAATCCTCTTTCCTTTGATTCTTAATTGAGGACAAAAATGTTAAAAGTAACGCCACGAAAGTAACGAATTACTTTTGGGGGTAACGGCCACTTACTTTTATGATAGGGTAATTGTAATTGTAAAAAATTACAATTTAGCCTTGAGTAATTGTAAATGTAATTCCTTACTATTTTTCAGTAACGTGTACAAGTCTGGACGAGACCGGTTTTTAAGCCTTTCGTAACTTCTTAGGACCGAATGCGATGCAGCGGAGCTGGTCCTTAGAGATCGCAAGAGGCTTAAAGGGCCCGTGAAACGAATTTTGGGTTGGAGTAAATCAATTTATATTGGGATTTTGCTAATTGCACATCGTTCAGTGGGCCAAAAGAAAAAGGTAGAAAGTCAAAGCCTGACTTTCGGTACGAAAATTTTGAAAACACAGCGGACTATTTTGTTCCTCCTTCCCTTCGTAAGTTCTCCGACTTTTCACTGTGATACATCCTCGGACCCCGCAGCGCGTCACCGGTCACCCGCAGCGCGTCATCGGGCCCAAACGCACGTCAAACAGCACCGGACCTCACTTAATCACTTAAGCTGACATTGTGGTGGAAGCTACGCGCTTGCCGGACCAATCAGCCACCTCCCTCTCATCACCTGACCTCATTATCTGCGGTCGGTATGCGCGAGAGAGCGTGATCACGTGGCGAAAGTGTGGCTGGCCCAGCGGGCACGTAGCTTCCACCGCACTGTCAGCTTCGGGGTGAACGGGGTGGGGAAAGCAACTTTTGTCTGAATTTTAATGACTGTGTCCGGCTACACACACGAGATTCCGAGCAAGAGGGACTCCCCCCTTTCCGTCTTCTTGAACTCTTTGAAAGAATGCGTGATTTATGAGTTGAGAAGAAAAGCTAAACAGGAAAAAGTTGGAAAGGCGTTTCATGACTCCTTTAAAAACCGGTCTGGTCTCTCTCGGTCTTACTGAGTCGCATGAAGGTCCGTTCACACTCTTGCAACCGAGTACGACCGAGAAAGACCAGACCGGTTTTTAAGTCTCTTGCGCGCTGCTGCGGAGCTGGTTCTAATGGCGAATTCGGGTGGTCAGTTGCCGGCGAGAACGAGCCGGCGGAACCGGCAACCAGAAACGCGCCGGCGGCACACCACGTGACCCTCACCACCCGAACACGAAACGCCAGACGGTGGCAGTTTACTTCGCCTCTTGCCCGCGCGACACCGCTAGCGAGAGCCTGTCGCCGCCGTCACTCATGTCCCAACGACTTGGATTGACTTTAGTAGCGGCTGCTAAAGTTACTTCAGATCAGTTTCATTCTTTCGTTCATTTTTTTTCTCACTGACCTTCTTTCTCATTTCGGAAGTGACGACACCGGATACAGTCTGGCGCCTACTCGCCCGGCCGTTCGGAGCTCGGGTGGAAAAAGCGCCGGAAAGTTGCCGGTGCTTGCCGGAGAATCACCACCCGAACGGTGCGCGCCGGCCGGAAACTGACCACGCGAACACTATTGCCGGTTTTCCGGCAAAATAAGTTGCCGACGATTGACCACGCGAATTCGCCATAAGACGTCGTAAGAGGCTTAAAAACCGGTCTGGTCTCTCTCGGTCGTACTCGGTTGCAAGTGTGTGAACGGGCCTTGAGTGTAAACGGCCTTCACATCTTGACGATCGGACGGCATCCGAGATGACTTCGTTTTGGGGCACGTTTTGGGATGAGCTCCCTTTTTTCACACCAGTACCAAGGCAAAGGAGCGAACGCGACTGATCCGTTTCCCACCCCAACCCGGACAACTATTTTTGGAGACGACTGAGGATTCTACGCGGATTATCTGTAAGAGGGGGGAGAACAATGTTCGCAAAATCGCATCGAGGGTCGTTTGACGTCCTTCACCTCCTTTGGTTCCCGTGAATGTAAAGCAGAAAAACTTAAACGGTAGGCATTTACCAGCCTTATTTCTCACAACGGAAGATAACACAAAAAGGGTACGCAGAACGCATAAAAAAAATTAAGTGGAAACTTTCAAGTGGGGCGAGAAAACGTCGAATGCAAAACCGCAAAGGGTAGAGAACCGCGCTGAGCGGGTCTTCACAGTTCAAGAGATCGGCAGAAATTTTCTCGCTGATAGAGGGCGCGAGAGTCGCACCAGCCGCATCGGCATCAGCAACATGGCGGCGGCCTAGGAGCGTTTTTTGGAAAGGTGTATTTTTGAGCGAAAATTAATGCATGTTTTTCGGTGCTTATTTTTTAAACACCAGTGTATTATGGTTGAACGTCTCGTGATGACGCTAAAAAGCGTTGATAACCGAGGAAGAAAAATGCGATTGGACAAGAACATTTCAAATTTCCAATTCTATCCACATATCTCATACGCTCTTCTCGTGGGAGCATCTATCCCGACGAAAAATGCCTAAGTCACTGACCTGTGAACGCATACGCAGTGCAAAATCTTTTGACCTAGAGAGCTATTGCGCACGCTCGAACGCGCTTCACAGCCCAGTAGACGAAGTTGGTGGCACCCAGAAGGTGAGTTTTTGAATGGTCTGTAGTAGGCAAAAGAAACAAATAACAATCAACGCATCTCTGTTCCCCAAGCGAAGAGGCGCGTTTTTAAGGTCAATGGTTCCGGGCGACACTAATGTTCTTGGCGTTGTCTTCCAAGAACCACACCGACCTTTCAATAGCTACTGGAAGGATGGAGGATCGACGAGATAAAATGTTTCACAAACTTCTACAGAGGAGGTGTTTCGAAGAAACTAGCCGTCGCAAGGGCGGGAACAGTCACCGACTGGAGTGTTTTGGTTTTACCCAGACCAAATATTTCCAACCACCGAAGTTTTTTGGTTGTAAGCAATTTAGTATTTTGTCACTGGCGGATGTTTTTCAACTCAGAATATTAAAGAAAAAATCGCAAGGGTGCAGGCGAGCTGGAGAATATTAACCATGTCAAATTAACCAACACGTCGTCCTGTCTATTTTCTGTCCCTTCTACGTTTTGATATTTCTTCTCTGCCCCAGTCTCAGGTTAATTCAAAATGCAGATGATTAAAGTTGGTCCTGAAAATTATGTTTGTTTGTTTTTTCTTGTTGAATAAAGGTGATTTGTTGGGTTCAAAACTTCGCATTATCAAAATAACAAACATCGAAATGCTGAACACCGGATAATGAAGTTGCTAAAAGGCCAAAGAGCCGGAAGGCAACCCTGAACTGCAACAATATTTATTTACTTCGACTTCGAAACGTATTTCTGTAAGGGAAACTGGACAAGGGAAAGAAAGAAGGGACAATGAAAGGGCCGGGAAAACAAAAGGTAGTTAGGAAGAAAAGAGTGAGGAGAATAGGGAGTTTCAGCAGATCGTTTCCGCAACCCGCTAAGCGCCAGTTTAGCTCTGCGTTATCCGCCACGAGACCTTAAACTATGCAGAAAAGACTAGACGCGTGCATGCTCAGTTTCGGCGCCTTCTTTGGGGATACCAATACGGAGGAGAAAAACGGCCTGCTAAATCTCGCTATCTCCAAAGCTGACTGGTAACGTCACGCAGAGGAAACGGTGGCCAAACGTTCCGAGCGTAGAAAATCAACCTTCTTTCGAGATACGCTCATGAGGGTGGTGCATATGTTATGTTTGCAGCGACGCATAGCAAACGCCTCAACGATCGCGATTCCTTTCAAACCCTGACCTACCAAATGGTAATCTACAACGCGGTCAAAAGTGATGTCTTGGGCACCCCGTTAAGTCTTTTTTGTTCGCACTGCGGATTATCAGTTTCCCGAAGTTAGCACAAAGAAGTTCAAAGGGGGGAGTTTCTGTGTGCCTAACAGAAAACGAAGCACCCTAAATATTCCACAGCTTCGCTCAGTGAAGTGGTCTACTAATACTAATCCTTGGGGTCTCGTGCCTGCTTTGAAAACGGGGAAAAAAAAGAAACTCTTGAAAGAAACCTCTTTCGTAACAAGAGTCGTAGCAAATTTCTACCGACCGTTTCACTATGAAGAGCGGAGAGAGAAAAAATGACCTCCCCCTCTCACCCCGCACGTCGTCTGCTCCGCCGAGTGGGCTGTACCTAGCATCCGGCTGGCGTTCAAACTCGGTTTAAAATCGCGTCATTTTCTAAATTTTAAGCGCAAATGCGCGGATTTTGATGTGTAATCGGTAGGGCTCCGTATTTTCGGATAAATCCGAAAAACTCCGAAAAACACCCGTCGGTAAAATTTTTGTCAATTCGGATTTATCCGATAAACTCCGAATTGTTATGTGCCCATGCCCCCCCCCCCCCCTTTTTTTCCACAAAAAAAAAGTATTTTTTTTTTTTTCATTTTACAATATGAGCAGCGCAGGATCAATGGTCCTGGGAAAAAGACACCATGATTATCTTGCAAGCCTCGGACCGTTGTCAAAAGGGGGTCTTACGGCTTGCCTGGTCAAGGTTGGTTCTGCGAAAGAGGTCATCGTACCATTCGTGTTATGACAAAAGCCACTCTTTGGCTTCCAGTTTGGGCTATGGGATTTGGGTTTTAAAGAAAGGAGAGGGTATGTTTCTGGGGGTAACAGTGAAAACTTTGGACCATAGAGATTGTATAAAATAGGGAAGAGGGGCAGTTGAAACTTCTCTATTACATCCTTAACCACTCCACCTCGCGCGGCCGCGGGATAGGTTGATGGGGTGACTACGAGCTTCCTTGCGGCTACCTCCGGCAGTTTATTGATTTTAAGGTATCGACGTTTATTGAAGCCACTCTTGCGTGTGACTTTTGTCGTGGGACAAATTAGTATTGCCAATGACACCAGCGCCCATTTCAACTGAGGAAATCTTAATTGATACGAGCGCGTTTTATTTTTTATCTGGCATACATTCACATCCGGTTATTATTTATTATTTTTAATAAGAAACACTGCGAAATTAACCTCCGAATTTTGGAGAATTGGGGATTTACGAAAAATAAACTCCGATAAACACCGAATTTTCGCTAAAAAATAAACTCCGAAAAACACCCTCCGAATTTTATGAAAAATAAACTCCGAAAACACGGAGCCCTAGCAATCGGTAATGCTATGCTCGATAAAAAAGACTAACCGAGTCTAATTGCAATGTCACTTGCGTGCGAATAAATATAAAAGGAAGAAAATACTGTGTCAGAGTGGCCGGTCGCACCGGCGAAAAGTAAATCCGGTTGCTGTAGCTATTTTCCTATACGAAGTTCGTACTGGTGTAGGCCTTTAGCGACAATGAGTGGAAGTCTGGAATAATAAATAAACACGTGCTCTCCTGGCGCAATAGACGCAGTGGTCGAGTTGTCGGCTGACTCTACTGCTATTGAAGTAACGGAACAAAGGTACGGTATTTGATCATTTACTGATATAAAACAACAGAGCGCTAAAGGCTAATTTATAGCAGCCAGAAATATTCTAAGAACGCGAACCACTTCACAACGGCAGCCACGACCTAGAGTTCAATGTTCGGTTCAGCCCGCTGATACAGCCCAAAGATGGAGAACGGCGACCTCCGGGTTATGGTGAATTCCGCTCGCAGATCTCGAGCGCTCCAAAAGCGCTCCATTTGGAGCGCGCATATTCCGCTGGCAGATCTGGCTCAAGTTGGTCATCTTCCGCTCGTAGATCTCTGGCAGCGCCCGCTCCACGGAGCGCCCCAAACTCCGCCGAACTTGCTCTGCGGGATTTCACGGATCTCTCCGGAAACTGACAGAGCGGCCCACGTGACTTCCGTCTAAATCGGCGGTGCGCATGCGCGGCGAGGTTGGAGAGATCGGCGGGCCGGTCGGGTCGTGGAGTTGGATCTGTTCGGGTGCGTCGGTTGTTTACTCTGGATTGTGACGGCTCGAACGCTTCTACCTCGCGTAGATCAGGGATAAAAAGCCGGGAATGTGGAGCGTGGCAAATCGTAAGCGCTGACGTCTGTGATCGTGAGAGGAAGAATGAGAAAAAGAACGACAGAAAAGCCGGAGGCAGACGCAAGGTTAGGCCTATTCATTCTGCAGCCAGTGATTGTTTACCTTTTTACACTGCATTCCGTCGGCGTTTTCCCGTGCAATAAAGCAAGAAGTGGTTAGGCAACGACCGCGCAAGTGATGGTTTGTAACCTCTGTGTTTATTAAAGTCGTACTACAAATCTGAACTCCACGCTGGCAATCGCTGTCCGTGCCCCGCCGCTTCGAGGCGGCCGAAAGGTATGTGACGGCGCCGAACGCGGACGTCTTCGTTATTTGTGACATGGGCGCCGCGGTACGTATAATTTCGCCCGGCCTGTGTCGCGTGTTACTTCTGCAGCTAAGCAGTGACAGTCGTCACTGGTCGTCGGAAAGATCAGTCGGCTGAGGCGTTGGTGGGCTTGTCTCTATATAGTGCTCTAGGCTTGTCAAGTTCGAGCAGCGGCCATTTTGTACGGCGGAGGGAGAAGGCGGAGAAGGGGTGGGGAGGGGTGTGGGGGAGGTCGCTCCAAAAATGCAAGTTTATCTTCCCCTCGTCGATTCAGAGCGGGTCCCACGGAGCGGAATTTCGCCTCCCTCGCGGATTTTGGAAAGCGCTCCAGATCTACGAGTGGAATTCACCATTAGTCGTCTGCTAGCAGAGTCGGGCACGTGTCCTCTCTCTCGTTTTACCCCGCCGAAGCTGCTGAACTTCCCAAATGTGTGGAGAGGGCGCTGCGGTCTAACAAAATGGCGCCGCCCTGAGAGCTCTAGATGGAATGGTCTATATATATGGCCTCGTAGGACCGCCGAGCTCTTCAAATAACCCCAGCGAAGCACAAGGGATCGCTCTCTTGTGGCAACACAAAAATATTCCTTAATATGATTTGGACATTCGTTACTTTCCCAACACCATGGTACCTTTTATTTTATCCTTTCCTCGTTCATATTTCTTTCTGCGTATTATGGTTGTTATGGCGACAGGTGCGACTTCACTCTCGATTTTGAAGGTTAGCTGAGAGCAGAAACCCAGAAATTGGGGTGGGTAATGACTCAGGATATTGCAGTGCGTCCCGGGTTTTATGTTTTTATGTAGTAAATAGATTTGTTTTGAGGAGTTAGCAACCCACCGCAGTTCTCCAGCCGTGTTGTATTTGCAAGGCTACTATGCAGTGAGGGAAAAAAAATGTGACTTCGGTTACCGCGTCTAGTTCGAGGTCAGCGGGGCCAAGACAGCAGCGGAGAGTGGGGAATTGCGGGCGCTGACATTGTCGGTCCCGAGATACAGAACGAGGTGAAGCGCGCTCGCTTTGCATCTACGCTTTGCCTTTGTTCAACTGTTCGTCAGAGTGAGTTGTTTCTGATACAGTAACTTTCGCCGGTTGTTTCTGCGGAAAGAAAGCAAAAGGACACTAAATATTGCCATTGCGAACGATGTTTTATGAGCTTTTGCATTTATGATAGAGAAAACTTGCTATCTTGTCTCACCGGGACCGACGACGTCTGCTTTCGTGCACTGCCATTTCGAGGCGACTGCAAAGCATGGGAAGATGCTGGGCTTTTTTCTTGGTATTATTATGTGATCTCTATGGTCGATGTAGACCATCGCGATGCTCGTAAGAGCCACCAATGCAAAGTCCTACTTTTGTCTCCCGCCTGGCTCTGTAAAACCACCGAGCTCGTCAAATACCACAAACAAATTCGGAGCGTTCGCGCTTTTGCGGCAGCATAAATTCTTCTGACAAAGCTCCTTCAATAGATCTAGAAGCCTTGTCTATGCTTTATTATTTTCAACCGCATATAAACACGACGTTCCACTTGTAAAACGTCCAACAAGTGAAAAATGTACCATGGCATCCGTCGTATATTCATTACCTCCATAACATCGTGGCACCTCGTATCCTAATCTTTCCTCGTTCATATGTTTCTTTTCGCATTACGGTTGTTACGTCGTCAAAGAAAAAAGACGCAACAGTTAATTAATTGCATGCAAATAATTGGGCTGTATAAATATCCCCACAACCCAATTATTTGCATGCACGAAGCAAGTAATCTAAAGACCGTACAATCTCTGGTTTCAGTCCACCTAAGCTTTTGAGTCCACCATGTCATGTGTTGAAACAAATAAAACTCATTGCCACAATGATTAGAATAGAAAGTGAGTCTAACGCGGGTATCTTCCAGCCAACGTTCGCACGCCTTGAATACGATTTCTCAATAAATCGCCACTGTGCCCCTTGGACACACTTTGGGGACCGACACATGTTTACGTCGCTGCCCGAAATCTTGAATCAGCGTGTAGCGCTGCACTACGATAAAATGCAAAACGGACTCTATAGGCTGGTTTATACAGTTGCGTTTTGTTCCACTCGAGTACGACGCGTGCCTTTCAAGCTCAGGCATGTCTATGCTCGACGCAACTGTAGCCGTAGCAACCTCTGGTTGTATGTAAATCGCAGTCAAATGAAAATGTTTGAACCAGCCTCCAATCGCTCCCAACCGGGTAAGCAAAATCAAAAACACACCAAAAACGAAAAAAAAAACAAAAAAAAACAATTGGAGAGGAGCAATCAATGGGATTCATCCGATGGAAATGCCTGAGCGTTAGTTCTCCCTCACCCTCTTCATGTCACGTAACACGAAATCATGTAATCCTACATGATAACGTGACACGAAAACGTGATCTTACGTGATCACTTCATATGAACTGACGTCATCTTGCGTGATCAGGTGACACATAACACGTCATCTTACATGATCTCGTTCGACGAAATGACGTCATCTTACGTGATCACGTTACACGAAATGACGTCATCTTACGTGATCTCGTTACACGAGATCACGCCATCTTACGTGATCACGTAACACGTCATCTTGTAAGTCAACCTCTCCCCACAGCAGTGCGCTCCGCGCTTCCCGGGCACGTGCAGTGCTGTAGTCGAAAGTAAGCTCCCTATGGCAAGTGAAAGCTTCTGAAGTCTCACATTGAGAATACTCGCAAGGAACCGTCTTGTAGGGGTCGCCACCCTAGTGTTAGTTTTAACTATAGATGTCGCTGGTGGCGACTTTAGAAAAGTATATAGGCGCAGGCACTCTGACCATAAAGGTTCTTTTTGGCTGGCACGAACAGCTTCGTACTTCTTCGTCTTCCAACATGGTGTCAGAAGCGTTCTAAGGCAAGGCCTACCTTGCGGCCTGATCGGACTTTCTTCGCCGGGCTCCCCCGCCGTCCTGGTTCCCCTCCTTCGCCATGGCCACCGGGGATGAGTCCGCCATCATGCCCACTACCTCGTCCGCCGCTTCGTTTCCACAGACGGTCCAGCTACGTCCTCCGCCGGGTTTCGACTTCGACAACCCCATCGCCTGGCCCACCTGGCTTCTACAGTACGAGCATTACACGTTCGCCACTGGACTCTACACCGCTTCGCCAGAGGTTCAGGTGCTCTCCATGCTCTACTGTATGGGTCCGCAAGCCAGGGTAGTCCTCGCATCCACCGCGCTGGGGGAGGCCGACCTGAAGGACGTCGTCGCTGTCAAAAAAGCGTTCTCCGACTACTTCGTCCATCCGCCCAACGAGCTCTACGAGTCAGCTCGATTCCACCGTCGCATGCAGCAACCAGGTAAGACGGCTGACGCTTTCTTCACCGCACTCCGCACCTTGGTCAAGCGCTGCAATTACCCATCTGCTGACGTCGAAGAACGGCTCGTCTTGACCGTTTCCTTGTTGGCTTGCTTGACCGCAAGCTCTCGGACCAGCTTTGTCGGAATCCACGGATGACCCTGCACGAAGCGCTCACACATGTTCGCCAGCACGAAGATGCAGATAATGAGCGCAAGGCTCGTGACTCTACAGAATCGTCCTTGCTCGCTGTTGACGCGGCCCGTCTACGCCAAGGAAAGTCGGTGCAGGCTCCGGCTGATAAGACTGGTCAGCTGTGTCCTTTTTGTGGGCGTGCTTCACACCCACGCACTGACTGCCCGGCTCGCCGTGCATCCTGCAACTTTTGCCGCAAGACTGGCCATTTCGAAGCAGTTTGCCTCAAGAAAAAGCGAGCTTCTGAGAAGTCGGCACCGAAATCATCGAAACCTCCGAAAACTTCAGCCAACTCCATCGAGCTACACGCTGTGGCTGAGGAACGTCAGAACGCGAAGTTCCTCGACGTGCTCGTCGATGGCCACACACTTTCGTTCAAAGTGGACTCCGGCGCGGAAGTTTCAGTCGTGCCCAGCACATTTCCTGGTGTCCCTTCCAAGCTCCAGAAGCCAGAGGGCGAGTTAAAAGGCCCTGGCAACAAAAGTCTGCAAGTCCTGGGCACTTTCCTTGCAACCTTGCCGAGGCACGGCAAGTCAGTCAAGCAATTGCTGTACGTACTGGCAACAGAGAGTATTCCACTGTTGGGCTTCCCGGCAATCCAGGCCTTCGGAGTTTGCAAGTTTCTCGACCATGTTTCGCGGCCTTCGGAGCCTTCAGGAGATTTGTACCTAGACCCTAAGTTCATCCGCGGTCTAGGGACACTCCAGGGAGAGTACACGATCCGCTTGCAGCCAGGCGCTACGCCATTTTCCCTGAATGGGTCAAGACGCATTCCTCTGCCGCTTCATGATGTTGTCAAAGCAGAGTTGGACAAGCTTCAGGCTGACGGAGTGATTCGTCGCGTCGACACCCCAACGGACTGGTGCGCCGGGTTGGTGGTCGTCCCCAAGGTTTCGGGTGGCTACAGGCTGTGCGTCGACTTAACTCGCCTCAACAAGGTGATTCTGCGAGAACGCCACCTGCTACCCACAGTGGAACAATGTCTTGGGTTGCTGGGGGATGCCACTGTTTTCTCCAAATTGGATGCGACGTCAAGCTTCCACCAAGTCAAGCTGTCCCCCAAGTCGCAAAAGTATACGACGTTCATAACCCCTTTTGGCCGGTACTGCTTCCTGCGGCTGCCGTTCGGAATCGCCTCTGTCCCAGAGTATTTCCAACGGCAGATGTCCCGGATTCTGGAAGGCCAAGCAGGCGTCGCGAACATGATAGACGACATTCTGGTTTTTGGCAAAACCCGCTTGGAACATGACCGCCGTCTCAGGGAAGTCCTTGGCCGGCTGACTAAAGCGCGAAACACATGTACGACGATACCGTCCGATCCGACGTCCGACCGCGCAATACGACGGTCGGAGGCGAGGGTTTTCAACGCTCTCCGATGCTACGAAAACCCTCTCCCCCCAAGGTCATTCCGGCAGTCCGTACGTCGGATCGGACGGTTTCGTCGTACATGTGTTTCACGCTTAAGGCGGGAGTCACGCTGAACCGCGAAAAATGCTCGTTCGCTACCAACAGTGTGAAGTTTCTCGGGGTAGTCGTGGGGGGCCAAGGAATTTCTCCAGATCCCGACAAGGTGGCGGCAATCCAAGCCATGACTCCGCCAGATGACGTCGCAGGCGTCCGTCGCCTTTTGGGTCTTGTCAACCACATCGGTCGCTTCCTGCCACACATTTCAGATGTGACAGAGCCGATGAGGGCGTTGCTGCTCAAGAACGCCGTATGGGCCTGGGGCCCTGCAAAGCAGTCTGCCTTCTCCAAGCTGAAGCAGCTACTCTCCTCCGACCTCTGCGTCGCACGGTATCATACTGCGTACAGAACAACAGTATCAGCCGACGCTAGTTCCTTCGGACTAGGAACGGTACTCCTGCAAGAGCAAGCTTCGGGTGAGCGTCGGGCTGTAGCCTTCGCGTCAAGGTCACTTACACCTACAGAACGGCGCTACAGCCAAACCGAAAAGGAGCCTCTCGCCGTGACATGGGCCGTGCTTCGGTTTGACCAGTACCTGCGTGGGCTAAGCTTCACCGTTGAGACAGATCACTTGCCTCTCGTCGTCCTGCTCGGGGGAAAAGATCTCGACTTGTTGCCACCCAGGATTCAGCGTATGCATATAAAGTTGATGCGCTACCAGTTCGACCTGAAACACGTGCCAGGCAAGCTTCTGGCCACGGCAGACACACTTTCCTGGGCGCCATGTGACAAACATACTTCCTCGACGACACGATCCATCGAGCTTTTTGTCAGTGAAGTCGTCAAGGGCTTTCCCCCTACAATCGCTAACCGGCTAGAAGAAGTTCGTCAGCGTCAGACGGAAGACTCAGAGTGTACCTCAGTCGCCCGCTACTGCCAGGAGGGGTGGCCGGACAAGAGAAGCTCTCCCAACCTAGTGCCCTACTGGAAAGAAAGAGGAAGACTGACAGTCTCCGATGGTCTACTTCTTTTAGACTGTCGCCTTGTAATCCCTGCCGCTCTGCGTCACAACATCCTGGCCCTGCTACACGAAGGCCATCAAAGACAGCGGCGCTTCAAAGAGCGAGCTAGGGAGAGCATCTGGTGGCCCAATTGTACCCTCCACATCGAGGATTTGGTCAACAACTGCGCTAAATGCGCTGAGACAAGGGTGGTGCACCCAGAGCCACTTATTTCAACACCGACACCCGACCGACCATGGCAGCGTCTGGGCATCGACTTGTTCCAGTTAAAAGGACGCGACTACGTCCTTGTAGTAGATTATTACTCCCGGTTCCCGGAAGTGGTCTCCCTAGGCTCCACGTCGGCGTCGGCAGTCATCACGGCAGTCAAGAGCTGTTTCGCTCGTCACGGCATTCCTGATGTAATCAGGACCGACAATGGACCCCAGTTTTCCTGTCAGGAATTCACGGACTTTGCTCGCCTGTATGAATTTAGGCACGAGACAAGCAGCCCGCGTTACCCGCAAAGCAACGGCGAGGTTGAACGTATGGTACGCACGGTAAAGGATCTCCTCAAGAAGGCCGACGACCCGTACGTGGCGCTTCTAACCTTCCGAGACACTCCTGGAGTCACGGGCGTGTCACCCGCGCAGCTTCTAATGAGTTGACGTCTCCAGACACGACTTCCTGCTCTGCCCAAAAATCTTACACCTGTTCAACCAAACCACCAGAGTTTCAAAGCACAGGACGCAAGGGAAAAGACCCGCCAGGCTCGTTATTTCCATCGCCGGCACAGCGCCAGTCCCTTGAGCCCTCTGCAGCCAGGTGACACGGTCTGGGTGACTGATGCAAACTGCCAAGCCCGAGTCCTCAGCCCATCCCAACGTCCACGTTCGTACGCCGTAGAGACGCTTAGCGGCGTTCTTCAGCGGAACCGCCGTCATCTTGTGCGCTTTTCGCCATCAGACAAGACACAGGAAGAGAAGACACCGGATGAGCAGCCTTCACTGCCTGAGTCAGGATTATCCTCAGAATAACATCCAGCAGCTGATGATCCGGCGGAGCCGCCGCAAGAAGAACATGAAACCCCACGTCGGGATTCGGCGCCCTTCCGAGACGGTGTGTTGAGGACACGCTATGGACGCTGCATCAAGCCACCGAGACGGCTGAATTTGTAAATATGTTGTAACTAGAAGAGTAAATGTCCAGGATGGGAGATGTAGGGGTCGCCACCCTAGTGCTAGTTCTAAATATAGATGTCGCTGGTGGCGACTTCAGAAAAGTATATAAGCACAGGCACTCTGACCGTAAAGGTTCTTTTTGGCTGGCACGAACAGCTTCGTAGTTCTTCGTCTTTCAACACGTCTGTGGAAGCTTCGCGCGTTGAGGTTTTTGGTGAGATCGAGCCATCGTGTTTCATTAACTATTATTGAAGTTATCGTTCAATAAAGCCCTAAAAAAATATGAATGTAGTTGGTATAGACATCAAGATCTAATCACAAATGCGGCTTGACGCCGTTTAATTCACGTGTATATACAAGTGTAGCAATAGATGAGTTATTTGTGCATACATGTTTAAAAAAGTGTTTGTTATTCGACATAGGACGTTGGGGAGAAGGATGTGTTCAGATTTTGCTTCACGAGCGCAAATACACCTGACGAAATAGATAGTGACGATCTCGTCGTCCCAGTGGTGAGCAGGTGATTTCTTGCTCGAAAAAATAATGCCATTTCACAAACCAAGTTCTGTGACATGCTTTTCCAATCTCTGGCCACTACTTCGGAAACCTTTCAGTCCAAACGAGTATACTTCTGTTTGTTTTTCTAGCTTAGAAGGGGGGGGGGGGGGGGGGTTCATAGAGTTTATTGTTTTATCTTCCTCCAGGACAGACGTACAGAGTCATACCGCAGCACGCATCTGTGGAACACAGAAAGCGATCGCTCTCCTGTTGGCGGTACAGTAGCAGACGACACAACGCAGCTCCGTAGTCTATCGAGGGCACGGCTAGCCGCGGCCCGTAGCGCGACCGTTCAAACTAGGGAAATGGTCTTGAAGAACCGAGAAATGGCATCTTGTATATATTAATAACATGTCGTTAGTATCATCTACTTGCTAAGCCAAATAAATATTTGCAGCTTGTGAGAATATGTTTGCGTGACGATTTACCGTTCACACTCCTGACAGATGTTAGCGAATCCTTCATGTTCGAGGCTCGCAGTTATTGAATCCCGGACAAAAGCTCACCGGACAAAATCTCACCGGACAGATGCTCACCGGACAAAAGCTCACCGGACAAAAGCTTACCCACTTTTTCACAGGCCCATCACAAAAGCTCACCGCTCACCGGGATAAAACTTTATGTTGGTCTTAAATCGAGTGCGGACAACTTAGGTGCATGCGTGCGACACTAAAATGCAACGATAAATTAAATCTGACAGGCGCATGGTTTGTTGATTAGAGTAAAAACAATTTTATTTTTCGATTGGTTAGAAGCGAATGCAGTCTCTTACTAGCTCCAGCAGTCTGTAGATCTGGGTGTACCTAGAACCCCTCGAAAATATTTTTCAGACGATTCTGCAGGCACAGAGTGTTTTTTCGCACCCGCTTCTCTGGGGGTTCTTCTCTGGGGGTCTTTCTCTCCGGGCTTGTGTCCATGCCATGGCATCGAGCGCCTGATTTTTCTTTCGGGGTTCAGTCAGCCTCCAGACGCCTGGATGGGGGTGGCCGACAAGCTTCTGGAACCCGTCATTCCGTCCTTCGCAGGTGCTGTTCATTCAGTATTTATATTGAAGAGTGGCGTAGTGCATATTCTACCGTTCCGGAGGAAACTCCGGTCGTCGTCGGCGCACAGTCAGGCAAAGGGAAGAATTCGGTCTGGGTGCCACCGCAGAAGGAGCAGAAGCATAACGGAAGAGGCCGTTGACATACATTCAGTCAAAGTAGTCCAGCGGGTCGCCGATGTCACCGGTAGACTTTTTCCCTGATGTAGTTTAGTTCTTCGGGTACAAGTTGTGATGGTAGGAGCGCCAGCCTATCCAAACTCCCGTACAGCTTTCTAAGTTGGTCATCTGTCTTGTATTTGCCGCGTTCTATAAACTTTTTTTTAATTGCCAACTCAGTGGTTTGTATATTACTGTCTTGCTTCAGTTTCCCCTTTACATCACCCTGATATAATCCTTGATTTTATATACATTTACAACGCACACTGACAAACATAATTTAATTTTCATAGCCATTCACTTCAAATATTACCCTGAATTCCAAGAAAACCCATGCATTAGAAATGAATAGATATTATGCCTAACCTTTATGTGCGCGTTTAGCGTGACAATGGAAAAGCGAGGGCATCGGAGCGTGACTTCGCTTCTTCGGTCAGTCTTCGGGTTCTAAAAATTTGGTTCACGAAGTTTCTTGAGTGTGACACAAGGTGCTCCAGCATACTTTGAGTCAAACAAGCTTGCTCTTATCAGCTCCACTCAAATTTGGTGAACTAAATTTCGGTCCCAAATCGTTGCTTCTCTGCCTGTTTTGACTTATCTGTCGACACCTTTGCATGGGATGGAATGACAGGTCTCCTAAATATGGTGCAATGTCCATCGCGTGCACACTTTACACCAGCCCGTGTTTTGCCCGGGTAAAAAAAAATGAGGTGACCTTTTGTCCGGGCCTGTGAAAAAATGGGTGACCTTTTGTCCGGTGAGTTTTTGCCGGCAAGCTTTTGTCCGGCGAGCTTTTTGTCCGGTCACCGCAGTTATCGGTACCCCCTCGGAGTGACTTCACCATATTTTTTTTTTTTTTTTTTTTTTTTTTGATTGCAGGACATTGTAAAAATCGCAAACACGCGAGAGAAAAAAATCTTACAAGTGGCGTGATTTCGAACTTCGCAGCTCTAAATATGCCCGATAAATGTCTTCCAGCTTGGGGAGAAACTAATTTTTTTTGTTGGAAGTTTGACTAGCGTATGCTGGCAGCTCGTTTCCTGTCTGTTTTGTCTATACTCTATTTCACCGTAATTGGGCAACCCTCAGTGAGAGCTGCTGTGAGGGAATCACAGTCGCGGAGCAAAGCACGTGACAGCTACTTTTAGGAGCAGTACTATGGCGCCTGGAGCGCATCTCCGACTGGTGTGTTTAGCGTCCTATGCTGGCCATACATCAAAAGTGGTCCCGAAGCGGCGACAAATGACGTCACAGAAGACGGAGTGTCACGCGGTTGCATCTCGCGATCCTGGCGATTCATCCTAGAAATTCTGTCGAAAACCAGCAGCGAACTCGAGTGTCGCTTTCGTCATGGCGTCCCAACGAAAGGCAATTATGCAATTTCGACGTTTTTGTAATTCGGTAATTTAAATTACTGTATATATTTTTAAGAAAGTACACATTATAACCAAATAGGAACTTCCGTGCTAAAACATGCAGTGCAAAGTGAAGACAACTATTTTTTTTTTTTAATGTCCATAAAAAAAAGGCGTTGAAGCATCAATCGTACCGTTTTTTCTTTTCTTTTTTCGCACATTATGTGATGTTCTCTAAATCGAAAGTACCGACGTAAAAGCGCTGTAGAGACGACATGAAAAAAATTTGAAGTGAATCGAATGTTGCAGTGGAACGTAAAAAATAAATAATTAACGATTTTTTACGGTAAACACTTCAACCAAGTGACGGTTACGCGCTTTCATGCCCATTTCAACGAAGTTGGGAGAACGATGTATTGGGCGTCTTGTGAATAAACATGTGGAGCAGCATGTTTATGTTAGAAGCGTTGTGTGTAATCGCCGCGCAGTACCTACCAAAAGAAGGTTTTATTTGAGCACAGTCTCAACCGTTTCCGTCTACGTGTGCTACGAATACAGCAACTCCGTTCGTAGAAGAAGTGATGAGGAAATGGCGTGCCCTTGATGATACGATTGTGATTATGAAATAAAATGTTCAATCAACCAATAATTGCGTCCTGTCTGGTCGCCTGGGACCCCGACAACTAATATCGTACTCTAGAAGGTCCATTTAATATCTACAAGTTTCGTGGAGTTCATCAAACGAATAAGAATGTTCCAACAATGAGCTAAACCTACACGAGTTCCCGAATCCAACACAGCGCTCTTGAACTTTAGCACTGTAGATAGTTCTGCGAACAGTGTATACTTGTGTGAAAATATTCGTGTAACAGTTTTGCAATGTTGGAAAGCATTGGAATGACTCCGAACAACTGCGGAGTTGATACTCGGGGAAGATAAAACGGGGACTTCGGTACCTGGGGGAAACAGACTGTGGCATTTCAGACAGGGGAACAGCCGGGGGACAAACGTGCTACAATCGCATTCCCTTCCAAGGTCATCGCTCGGGCGACCACGGGCCCCCCAAAAAACGTTTTTTCTTCTTTTTTTTTTAAGGGGGGGGGGGGGGGGGAGGGGTGGGAAGGGGGTGGTGGTGTAGGCGCTGATTTCCTTTCTCCTTTGTGGCTTTTGATAGACGCACAACGAGACTGGCAGAACAAGCGCATGATTCATTTCTTTCGATGGAGGCGTTCTGTCTGAGTATGCGAACATGATTTTTTTCTCTTTCCTTTTAGTAGTTAGTTGTTCTTGCCTTGACTCGGGTCCCAGTGGGTGCTCGCTTGCACCTTTGCATTTAATTGCATTATAATCATAACCTTAAATTGCAAGCGTCACCCTTGATGGTGTTCGACTGGTGGCAGCTGATAAAACTCGTTTGCTCTACTGACGTCTGACCCCTGGTTAGCTCAGTTGGTAGAGCGCTCCACCTGTAATGGAGAGGTCCCGGGTTTGATATCCGGACCAGGCGGATTTTTTCGGTTGCGCACGAGTCACCTAGCTGTGTTTGGAGATTTGTGTTTGTCCTTTCTCCCTCTTGTTCCCCTTCTCCAAAGATTATTTTCGTCATGCCAACTTTTTTTTTTTCTAGTTTATGGTAGTGGTTGCGCTGATGTGGTATCAAGGTAAACGAAAAGAAAGAAGAAGTATTTGTGCCTCGACAAAAAAAAAGGCACAAAAAGTTGTTGTTGCGATCAGGAGCGTTTTCAAAGCCCGGAGCACCTTGCCTTCGTTCCCGTGACATGTCGCTCGCTTTCACGTAGCACCCCTCAATTCTAAAAGCTACTGTGTCTTTTAGGGAAGGCGATTTTAGGAGCCTGGCAGTGTTACCACAGGTGCAGGATTGAGAGCGTAACCCATGCACTTGAAGGAGAAGGGGAAGCTCTCTTCTTATCGGGACTCTCTTTTATGGGTTTCCACGTCGCGATTGTCCTACAAAAGCAACTGTCACTTATTTCTCGCTCGTGGCTTCCAAGTACTGCGCGCAACTAGTGAGATAGGGCATAGTGGGATGAGGACGATTCGTCACATGCACACTCGTCACAGGAATATTGGTCACAAGACGATTCATCACATTGGAACAGCCGTCAGAGGATGACTTGTCACGCGGGCCACTGGTCACATCGAGCAGTCAGGAGACGATAGTAAAATATAAATTTCAGGAACTGCCCAGATTCCCTGTTGGCCGTGCAGCTAAAACAACAAGCGTGGTCCTTTACGAAAATGAATTTGTGTGTAAATGTACGTTATGCATAAGATTGGGCCGATTTGCATAGCTATATCATGATACGGTATATGCATAAATACCATGAAATATTCGCACCACTTTGCTAAAATATAGGACAGCATGGGAAAAGAAGTTAAACTTGAAATTGCAACTTTATTGCTCTGATCATTACAAGATTTTAGAAAGTAATGCTCCTGGCCAATGCCCTGAGAATGTTGAGGCATCGGGTGCTGTCGTGCTGTCCAACGATGAACTGGATCTGCCTGTTGCAAATGGCGTGCTTCTTGGAGTTCCTTGTTAACGTCGTGCCGCCTTCAGACTGTGCGATCTTCATCTCACTGAAAGACTGCTCTTTCTTAATGCAGTCCAGAAAAAAAAAAAAAAAAAAAACAAGTTTCGTGTTGTGCACTTCACGTTCCTCTGAAAAAGAAAGCCCAGTCGAACGTGATATGTAAAGGGCGTTATAACTCAATAACCTTCTAAACACAGCCTCGGTCGAGATTTAAACAGAAAAGCTTAACCAGCAGTCCCCTGTGCCACGCCTCGACACTGCTGTTGTTTCGATGCATATTGGCTATTACTTCCGGTGAAAAGAGCGCGGAACACAGGCCATTTCGACGGGGCCTGCCTCAAGGAGGTCAGGAGTACTAGGAGGGAGCACGTTGCATTATTGGTGAAGCCTATTCATAAAAAGTTTAAAGGATTTTGTGCCCAGCGTGACCGCAGATCTCTCTGGCAATTGGTGCCCGTGCCATGTCACGTGTGAGATAGATGGTTCATTGTAGAAGGACTCCTTGCAGGCTTGCGCGCGCTCCGTCCGGTAGGTTTTATCCGATCGAAGGCTTGACTGTGGTGTATTCTAGTACCCCATCAAGACGAAGGCTAGCTACGGTCACGTGATGTGGTCACGTTGGCATGGTAAGTGAGGAGAGTAAGGAGGAAAATGAGAAAGAGGCGAGGCGTCAAGGGAGCATGGCTTGTGGAGGCTACGCGGCCTACGTCATGCCCTGTCCTACCCTTCTATCCTCCTTGGCCTGCCTACATACGTGTCCTCGAAATAGTTAGCCACACGGATAGCCTCCATGGTGATGACCTCCAGCAGATCCTGAAAGGCTTCAGGTATCTCGCCAACCGGAAGAAAGGCAGGTGCTGTGGACATTCTTATCTGTAAAACATTGAGGTGGTGGAAGTGCAATGCGGTATGGATTAGACAACAGTGAATGATAGATTATTTCCCCGTAAATACATAGAATACTAACCTGTACCGCGAAGTCCTCGTCCGTGTTGTATCTACTTTGCAGACCGGATGCACAGACCTTCCGGTAAACGGACTGACTTAGATGAAAAAACAAACATCCTTGGATCCTCGCGTTAGGTAAAAGGTGTTTGATGACGGTTACAGCCGCGATCTCGAAGTCCGAGTAGACGACCCAAACGCTGATGGGACCCAAGATATTGAGTAGAGCTGCAAAAAAACCCAGCAAAAGTAGGGAATAAAAAGGGTTTCGTTTAGAAAATTATGTCATGTAACGTTTCCAACAACAAGCACGAAAACCATCCATTGAACATAAGAGCTAGGATTGCCTTGTGTAGGGCGGCGGAGAAAAGCTCACCGGAGAAAAGCTCACCGTAAAACCGGCAGATGCGGAGAAAATCTCACCGGGCTTTGAGCGGATGCGGAGAAAAAGCTCGCCGATTTCTTTTTAACTTAGCGGATTCTGCGTCAAACGTTGCAATTTAACATAATTCGCATTCGTCACTTCATTAAAAATATGTCCAGTTTTTTGCAATATTCTTGAAGTTCATTGGGCATATTTACTAATTCATCAAAGATTAGAAATCACCCATTTTGTATATTAATGAAGCCGCAAGGGGGCATAAAATCAGAACATAGTACACCGGTAAAAAAGACAACAAGTTATTGACAACTGGCAGGGTGGCGTCGGTAGCTCTGTAAAATAAAGATGTTTGTTCTTTGCGAGCTAATATTAACAGCGGTGTGTGGACCGTTTCAGTTCCAAATATTGTGAAGTGCCTAATAGATAAGTAGGTGTTTGTTGATGTAATAAGTGTCGGCTACGCTGTTTGTTTGTTTTTCTTTTAATTTCACTAACAAAACTTTAGTTGCGAGAACAGACTCTGTCGTGTTTGTTGTCTTCACTCCGTCGTCGTCGTTTGAGCGGTTTTTATCATGTATAGCGTTTACCAACTCGCCCTATTCGCTGCCTTACAGGAGACTACTTCTTATATAGGTCACAAGTAACAACGGTGCCAGTGTGCAGCTCTGAAGGTCATGGGTGGCTCGCCGTAGAAAGGCACTATCACACAAAGGCAACGTGTGGTCTCCGTGATAGAAAAAAAGTTTCGATATCCTACTGACTGTGTTTTTCGTATTTTCAAAGGTTAACAAAAGCTTCAAAGAGAATTTCAGGCACCGCGTTGTTGTGCATGCACTTTCGGATTTTCGGCATTTACAGATTTTTTTTTTTAGAGCGCAGCTCTTAGGGGCCCTTTTCCGGCATGAGCGGCGTCGGCGTCGCCGTCGCCGTCGCCGTCGCCGTAACCGCGCGGTGCATTATGGGTAAATTTCCCCGCTAAATCTAGCGGAAAAATTTCCCCGCTAGATTTAGCGGAACAATTTCCCCGCTAAATCTAGCGTAAAAATTTTGCCCGCTAGATTTAGCGGAAAACATTCCCCGCTAAATCTAGCGGAAAAATTTCCCCGCTAAATCTAGCGGGAAAAATTCCCCGCTAAATGTAGCGGGAAAATTTCCCCGCTAGATCTAGCGGGAAAAATTCCCCGCTAAATCTAGCGGAAAATATTCCCCGCTAAATCTAGCGGAAAAATTTCCCCGCTAAATTTAGCGGAAAAATTTCCCCGCTAAATCTAGCGGAAAAATTTTCCCCGCTAGATTTAGCGGAAAAAATTCCCCGCTAAATCTAGCGGAAAAATTTCCCCGCTAAATATAGCGGAAAATATTCCCCGCTAAATCTAGCGGAAAATTTTCCCCTCTATATTTAGCGGAAAAGTTCCCCGCTAAATCTAGCGGAAAAATTTTCCCGCTAAATCTAGCGGAAAAATTTCTCCGCAAAATCTAGCGGGAAAAATTCCCCGCTAAATCTAGCGGAAAAATTAACCCGCTAAATCTAGCGGAAAAATTTTCCCGCTAGATTTAGCGGAAAAAATTCCCCGCTGTCTAGCGGAAAAATTTTCCCGTTAAACCTAGCGGAAAAATTTTCCCGCTAAATCTAGCGGAAAAATTTCCCCGCTAAATCTAGCGAAAAAAATTCCCCGCTAAATCTAGCGGAAAAAATTTCCTGGAGGGTCATGTGACCCCCCAAGGTCACATGACCCCCCCCCCCCCCGTCCCGAGAACAGGTAACCCTCAGTACCCTTCCCTCCTCCTCCTCAAGAGCTGCGCTCCAATTCGGTGTTACAGGGATTTGTAAACGGCTTTCATTTCTTTTTTAGATTTTAGGCAGACATTATTAAGTTTTCGAACTTTTTTCGGTTCTTCAAGATCATAAAAATTGGAGCTGGGCCTTCGTTGCCTACAGAGTAAGCCACAGAAAACACTCGCCCGCTATTACTAATTTGGGAGCAATATACCCAATAAGCTTAACAAATATTACAAAAAAAAAGACTTTTTTTTTGCAAAGCTGACAAATTTTAATGATAATAAATTGATATATGTTACGCATGATCCAACAGCCTCCATATAAAAAGAAGAAAAAAAATCGGTGAGCTTTTCTCCGCATACACTCAATCGCCGGTGAGCTTTCCTCCGCATCCGCCGGTTTTGCGGTGAGCTTTTCTCCGGTGAGCTTTTCTCCGGGATTCCCTTGTGTAGGTGTCTTCACTCTTGCTTGACAGCAACCCGTAGGCCATTGGCACGATCACTCCATGAACTATTGCGTGCACCGTGTACAATTGATAGAACAGCTGGGGTGTCCCACTTTGAACGTACCATCCACCAACCAGACGTTTGACTGAGCCAACTAGCCCATGTTCCTCTCTGTTGCGAAGATGAGGAGCCTCGCCTGGTCGCCGTCCCCGCTGTCGTGTAGAAGAAAGGACTCGCCTTTGCTCGTGACCTACAATCAGATATGAAAATTTAAAAAAATACCACTATCATCTAGTTTTGTACAGTACCTTAAACTCCTCGGGGATGCGGATGTCTCCTCTTGCAGACGGTATGCTCTAAGTGAACGTCATGCGCTGTCTCTGTTTCCTGATGGTTCGCCGAAGGGATGAAGGGGGGGGGGGGGGGGGGGGGGGGGCATTTGAGACGTGGCGTCCTCGCTGGTGAAGGTTCCCGGACATTTCATCGAACGCCGTTTCGTGGAACGCCGTTTCATCGAAAAAATGGACGTTTCATCGAACGCCATTTTATCGAATCGCTGACGGCCGTTTCACCGAATGTCTTTTATATAAAAAGTGTGAAAGATGCTCTTTTAGGCACAGATCGAGTGCATTTTCGTGTCATTCGCCCCTTTCATCGCCAGATTTTTTAATGTCCAAACTTGTAGCTGTTACAATTTATTAGATGCAAGTAACCCATGAGGATATTTGTACCGATTTTATGTTTGTTTCGCATATTGTGCTCATCTGTTAACCCCCTCTGTATTACCCGATGGGCCTTAAGGCTATTGTAACAAATAAATAAAAAGTCGCATTCCCGATAAGAGCGCACTCCAACTCATGGAGGCCAGAAGGCTACTTAGGTTTTGCGCAGGCGCAACAACTTTAGCCATGTGAACCTCCTAGCCTCTCATGTCTTTCTATTGATACTCTTTTACTGCTTGAAGCTTGCATTAGCTAAAGCTGAGGTGCTATTTCTGAAACTACAACGAAACATTCTCTTTTTTAGTTCTAAGACTCAATGAAGACAAAAGTAAGTACGTCACTTCAAATTTTGTTTGAAAACGTTCGGGGGTCCATGTGTTCGTGCGACAGCCATTCACCGTCTCTCAAAAAGTCCCCCACAGCCTTGCTCCGTCGATTCTCATAAAAAAGGCGGACCTTCTCCTTTCTTGCCGCTATGGCCTTCTTCCGGCGAGGAGGCTCTTGGGAACTCAGCATTGCCTCCACCTTGTCTTCCGTCAGTTGATGTTCTGCGGCGATGCAAGTCAAAAACTTCCAGAACCCGGGAGGGGCACCTCCAACCAGCTTCAGGAAGCGGGAATGCCACCCTGGCGTTCGATGAAACGGCGTTCGATGAAACGGCATTCGATGAAACGGCTTCGATTGAACGGCGTTCGACGAAACGGCGTTCGATGAAATGTCCGGTCCCAGTCCTCGCTCACTGTGGAAGCAGCGTGCCAAAGAATTTGATGAGGAGTTTCACGACTTTCCACTGTGAAATAAACCAATGGTTAGAAAAACAAACCTTACATTATTCAACGCAGAAAAGTTTCAGGCACTCACCCGCTTTTCCTTTTATGATATCACGAGTCTTCAACGGGTTTATCTCAGTTGGTTCCCCCGCGTGCGTATGCTCGCTTGAACGGGCAATAATACGACTGGCAGCCAAATCAGTTGTTAATTTTGCTTTGCATCCTCCTCTTTTGCGACAAATCCAATAAGAAGTCTCATCATTATTTCTGCTGCATATGTCCAAGAACCCCTCGTGAAGCAGCAGAGCTGCACCTCTCTCTACGGCGATCACCTCCATCTTTTCGAATGAAGTATGAGTTAAAATATGGTCGCTCTTATATAGCCTCTGCATTCACCGTTCGGAACGGAACCAGAATCTAAAACGTTTGTTCCAAATTCTTCACCCCTGAGAAGCGAAAGACACGCTAAGATAAGAGGTGACCCACTTTATGCGCCCAAATCAAATAGAACAATACATTGTATGTTCGGGACGTAACCAGAAGCTAAAACGTTTGTTGAAAATTCTTCACCCTTGAGAAGCAAAAGAAATGTTAAGATAAGAGGTGACCATCTTTACCCGACCATACCAAATAGAACATTACATTGTTTGTGGACGTGGCGTCCTCGCTGGTGAAGGTTCCCGGACATTTCATCGAACGCCGTTTCGTGGAACGCCGTTTCATCGAAAAAATGGACGTTTCATCGAACGCCATTTTATCGAATCGCTGACGGCCGTTTCACCGAATGTCTTTTATATAAAAAGTGTGAAAGATGCTCTTTTAGGCACAGATCGAGTGCATTTTCGTGTCATTCGCCCCTTTCATCGCCAGATTTTTTAATGTCCAAACTTGTAGCTGTTACAATTTATTAGATGCAAGTAACCCATGAGGATATTTGTACCGATTTTATGTTTGTTTCGCATATTGTGCTCATCTGTTAACCCCCTCTGTATTACCCGATGGGCCTTAAGGCTATTGTAACAAATAAATAAAAAGTCGCATTCCCGATAAGAGCGCACTCCAACTCATGGAGGCCAGAAGGCTACTTAGGTTTTGCGCAGGCGCAACAACTTTAGCCATGTGAACGAAAAACTCTTGTGAGATCGGTTGCCCGCGTGACGAGTCATCCCGTGACGAATGTTCCTGTGCAACGAATCGTCCTGTGACCAATCGTCCTGTGACGAGGGCGCATGTGACGACAAAGTGGGACCGCCGATTTTCAACTATGATTTTTCGATGTTGCATAAGTTGTGCACAGGGCTGGCAAAGGCACGGGCGCGAGGACGGAACTGTATACAATGCTTGGGTTGCAGGAGCCCTCGCGCATAGAAATGGTAGGAAGCGCTTTCTGAAATCACACGCCTACATTCCCCAGCGTTGAAATCCTACGAGTAAAAAGGGATGAGGACGATTCGTCACATGCGCACTCGTCACAGGACGATTGGTCACAGGAAGATTCGTCACATAGGAACATTCGTCACAGGATGACTCGTCATGCGGGCAACTGGTCACATTGATCGAGCAGGGGACGATAGTAAATTGTAAATTTCAACATCTGCCCACATTCCCTGATAAGGAGTTTCGCGATTTTCCACTATCACGTAAACCACAGAAAAACTAATCTCAAATACTCATCCGCTTTTCCTTTCATTAAATTACGGGTCTTCAGCAGGTTTATCTCAGTTGCTGGCTTGAACGACTAATAATCCGACTGGCAGCCAAATCAGTTTTGGTTTTGCCTTGCATACACCTATTCGACAAAACCAATGCATATCGGAATTCTTTCTGCTGAATGTGTACGAGTACCCTTCGTGCAGCATCATGGCTCTACCTCTCTCTGTTGCGATCACCTTTATTCTTTTGAATGTAGTCTGAGTTCAAAAATTGTCGCTCTTATATGGCCTCCGCATTCACCGTTCTGGATGGACCCAGAAGCTAAAACGTGTGTTACAAATTCTTCTACTTTGAGAAGCGAAAGACATGCTAAGATAAGAGGTGACCTACTTTGTCATGCCGAACCAACATTCAATGTTCGGGACCGAACCAGAAGCTAAAACGTTTGTTACGAATGCTTCGCCTTTCAAAAGCCAAGGACATACTAAGATATGAAGTGAGCCACTTTGTCCGCCCGAACCAAATTGAACAATACATTTTTGGGGGGACGAACTATTGTGGGACCGGTTGGCCGCGTGACGAGTCATCCTATGATGAATGTTCCTGTGTGACGAATTGTCCTGTTACCAATCGTCCTGTGACGAGTGTGCATGTGACGAATGGACGGTATCCCAGTAAAAAAGGGTACACCTCCGACAGTGCGTCAACGTCTCGTGAGTTCGTGACAGACTTGTGCCCCATCTCAAATAATCTACTCCAGATACTGTATCTCAAATACGTTTTGAAGCATCTTTGTATCTGGCAAATATTTTTGATCGAGAGTATTTGATACTCTATCTTAATTACATTTCCGAATATCTTTTACTAATTACCTCAACTACATTTTTGGCATTCCGCCATTTTTCGAGTTTTCGGTATGAAATGGTGTGGGCGTGGCACGAGCAAACGTGAACATTCTTTCGAGCAACCAAATCCTGTTGCTAGCTCCGATTACCGAGCCGCCTCGGTGGCTCCGAGGCGAGAGCGCCGGCCTACGGATCCCCAGGTGGCGGGTTCGAATCCCGACCGAAAGGCCCGCAATATGACGGAGGCTTATTGCGGACAAGGCGCCGTGTAACCGAGCTTTCGGTTGCACGTCAAAGGTCCCCAGGTGGTCGAAATTAATCCTCAGTCCTCCGCTGGGGCGTGCCACATGCCCGTCGTTGATTTGGCACGTTAAACCTCTAAATTTGACTTTTTTTAGCTCCGATTAGCTACGGTGACTTTGATTCAGCTCGTGAAAACATCGCTTCTTTGCCGATTTTGATTCATATTTTATATTTCAGCCCAAAGTTCGGACAATGAAGGTTTTCCCCACGCCTTCCCAAAGGCGCCTTTTTTACCTAGAGTGTCCCCCAAAATATCCTCAAACAAAAGTGGTGGTTTTACGGAAGTAAAGGTTGCCACACTGAAGGCTCTGTTATACTCCGACGTAACGCGTGCGCGCGTGCGAGCGCGTCACAGCGACGTCACGTCGGCGAAAACTCGACGCTCTATACTCCGGCGTCGTGGCGTAACCGACGCGACCGGCGGCGTTCGACGCAGCCTGACCGCCTCGACGCCAAAACGGAGCGTGCGGTATTCCGCGCCGGCCGCGCCGGCGACGCCGGACCAGGATGCATCACGCACTGGCTCCCGGCAGCCCTCACCCAGGAAGCGCGGCGGATACGAGCAATAGCAGACGACGGGAGCACCACTCCGTGTGGCGTCATGTTTGAAGAATCGGACTCGGTCGGTCGAGAAGCTCATCGAGGGAATTCGTCCTCACTTGTGTGTCTACGACACGAAGAAGCTTGAGTACCGTAGGCCTTGCGCTTGTCAAAGATGTACCGTATGTACATTGACCGCCTACGCTTGCGGGGCATGTGGTGCAACAACAGTGCAAGCGCGAGTTTTCGTCGTGCAAGGTACGTCCACGCCATCGCTCGAACTTGGCGCTCAAGAAACGCCAGAATTTTCGTCTGCTATTCGAAACGAAAAGAAACCCGAAGTGGCGCACTCCCACAGGAAACGTGCCCTCGTAGTCAGATTCTGCGCATGCGCCACGCCGGCGGCCCACCGAAGCACAGCGCGGGAGTCGCCAGGGCCGCCGGAGTATAAAGAGGGCGAATTTCTGACGCGCGCGGCGTGACTGACGTGACGTAGCCGACTTCGGCCGGCGTTCGCCTGCGCGCGCGTTACGTCGGAGTATAACAGAGCCTTGAGGCTCAACGCAGACCGGGAAACGACATAGGACAACAACGCAGACTTGAGCTTCAAAAGAGAAAAAAATAACCAATAGATGAAAATGAGAGGTAAACACAAAAATAAGACTTTTTTGCTTGTATATTTGCCACCGATACTGCAAAACGTCCAGGATTTTTTTTTTTTTTTCGTGTCGTCAGTCCGGCATTTAGTGCTCTTGCGAACACTGCCTGTAAACGATCATTGTTAAGCAGCGAACAGGACAGGAAATGAACTACGAGATGGATGACCACTCAAAATGACAACAAAGCGTCCCCAACATTGAGTGCTTTTCTGAACACAATCTATTTGAAGGTGCGACCACTGCTGTGGCTATTATGTGGGTTGCCTTTGTTATCCATTCACTCATATCCGTTTCCCAAGTTCGTTTATAGTGAACTCCCCATATAGGGAATATGGATTGTAGTTAAACGATGCCTCTAAGGTGCGCCGCAGGACGTGATATTCAGCGATGCCACTATTGGCGAGGCGCTTTGCCCCGTTTGTCTCCCAACCCTTGGTGTTTACCCAACACAAGGCCTGTGCACGTGCCCACAGGCCTAGTGGGAATGTCTTGTGGGAATACAAACAATAAACGAAGTAGCGTTAAGTGCCGGATCTCTCCCGAAAGCAGTCGTCAGAGGATGCGAGCTTGATCCTCTTCGGCTTTTGTGCAGAGCTGAGGACTGTGCATGCTGAATTGTTCATGTAAGCCGGAGTGGTAACAAAAGAGCCAATCCTCCCCCTCACCGGAGAACACGAACTCCAGCCGAACGCTGACGCCGCATTCGGTCAGGTCAGCCGAGCGCTGAGTCATTGTTTTTGTTGTCCCCATATGTGTAATTCTAAAGTTAACCGCTTGGGGCGCCGCGGTCTGATCTTCCCCCCATTTCCAAAGCGACCTTTATTTTTGTTCCAGAGATACTTTGTAACATCAGTGATACTGCCACGCGCAGAACGAATGCGTGTCCGAATGGTTGCCGCGCTTGGCTCTCGCACGGAGGCTCCGGGTTTGATTTCAGGGAGCGAACTCCTCTTTTTATTTTTTCTTTCATCTTGACACTCTCGCAAGTTGAAAAGCTTGTAAGCAGTGAGAGAGTGCAGGCGAGCTGGTAATTAATTGACATCTTTTCGTCTGAAAGCTTGTCGTCTGATTGAGTTACCAATGTTCTACGCGCCGAACGTTCTATGCCGAATGTTCCAGAAATCCACGCGGGTACAAAAGGTGCTCCGTGTGGCGGTCCAGGAGTCAGTCTCGCCGCAGCGCTCGATTTTGCTGTGCCGCCGACATCGACGCCTGCAACGCTAGTCTTTCTCGATTTTGTTTTGGGCACAAGTTCGCCCCATTAAACGTTCAGTGTCTTCAGTTTTTCGCCGCCTCATCATTTTTCATTCGTGACAATATCCTACTCCTTATAATATGACTGCATAAAATAACCGTACTACGTTTTTCTTTTTCCGTTTTGTGTTGTTGCGTACTAATAAACCATTCTGGCAATCAGATTTGCGCAGCTGTATAAATGATATCGTCAATGACTTCGATACAAATTAAATAAGTGCGGAAGTATTTTCAAAAATAATTGAATTAAATTATTGAATTACAGGCATATTGAAGAAACTGGTTAGAGTCTACAAAGTACCCTGTCTTATTGCTTACCTAACCAGGTGGAGTTCCGCCGAAATGTTTATTTTTAAATTACATATCTGAGAACGTGTTTCAAAATTTACTTGATCTTACTCCAGGGTAAGGGATTTTAACCCTTGGCGTTCTAAAACCTACCCGCGTCCAGCGTTTTTTAATCTGTGCTGTCACGTGATACGATAAGCCGGAGTAACTCGGATCCATTTGGATAAGATTTGGACAACAGCCTAAGTGTTTGGTACTCAACTCAAGATACTTTACAGAAGAAGAATTGGGTTGTGTGTATGTTTAAACAGCCTAGAACTTGGTCTGCCTCAACTGGCGACAAGTCTCCCAGCTGTAGATGAGAAATTTAGCCAGTGCAGTACAACCGCTAGCCTGGGGTTTTTAACGTGCACCGCGCAGTAATGATACACGACCGCAAGCCGGTACAATGCTCATCCAGATTGAAACGGGCAGGGGTGGGGATTGAGCCCAGGATCCTGGGTTCTGCAGCGCGAGCTTTCGTTCCACGTGCTCCGAGCTGGTGAGCGCTAGACCACTCGGCCGCCGATCCCCCCAGGATACTTTACAATAAAAGTAACTTGAGTAGTATTTTAAATACTTCATGAAGCAGGTATTTAGTAACTTAAATACTTTTATCAAGTATTTTGTCCAACACTGCTCCGGAGTAATTACTCGCGCTACCCTCCTCGATCGGAGGGTAACGCCAAATCAAATCGAGTAAAAACATCACGTGATCTGTTCGTCGTCCGCTTCCTGCGCCGACAGCCGTCGAAGCTCATTTGCTCCGTTGGCTTTGGCGGCAGGCGTTCGAAATAACAAAGAATGAGGTGCACCCATTTATGTGTGGTTATTGCAATTTGTTGTTTTCAACGCAGGAATTGATTGCACCACATCCAGACCGTGTACCTTCCCTCAGGAAGGTTTACTTGTTATTGTCAGAGTGCGAGCGTAAACGGGAGCTTCTCCGCATCCTCGTCCTCGGCGTTGGAGGGAACTCCGAATACTTACGTTAAAGGATGAAAATGTTCGAACGCAGTAGATAATGTGGAAATTTTTTCGAAGTTTTTTTTCTCCCCAGAGTGTGTGTAATGAGAGGATAACGCTTGTAAAGCAATGAAGGCATCGAATATTTTATGTATACTTTCAGTTAACAACCCCACAACATCTCCCTCCCCAATAATTTGTCTATAGCGGTTTTGAAGTGCTCTCTGGGATTTTATAATCATATTCGTGTCAAAGCAAACGCAAGTTAAATATCACTGTTGAAAAAGCCCCAAGCGCTCTACCGCTACACCGTGTGGAAGCAATATCCTCAAAACATGATCGGTGCTAATTACGATGATTTGAGGCTGTTGATGGCACCTGGACTAGACTTACAGCGATCGTGCAGATTAATCAAAACAAAAATATTGATGTCTAACTGAAAGGAATAAGTAGTTTGTATCTCAATATACAGCGCAAAAGGAAGGTGAGCAAAAGGAGCCGGTGGAGCCATCTCAGAAAAAACCACGTTGTCACTGTCAAAGAAAAACTTCGAAGCGGTTAACATTATCGTCTGTATGTGGTTCCTCCGTGATCAAAAGGATCGTCTGCTATTTTCTGCCATCGCTGCTCTTTTTTAGCCCAAGACGAAGCCAATCCGCATAATATCCAGGCGATTATCCCGGCCGTTCCAAAATCGACTCGCGAATCATTTACTCGCGATGTCACGTGGTATTACCCACTGACGTAGGAGACAGGATACTCGGGTAAGATTTGGAACATAGTCTTTGTCTTTACTCACTCTTCGGATACGTTAATCCGCAAACATCAGACGCCGGCTTTCGACGTTCGAAAAGTGAGTAGAGTCAAAGGCCGTCTGCCAACTAATCATTCCCACTAGAGCTGGATGTCTTGACGTCTCCTCTTCTCCCTCAGTGTCTACCCGCGTAGAAGGACGCGTCATGAGATTCACTCACTCTCTGTACTTTTCGGCAAACTCGATCAGATGACTGTGGTTGCCGTACATGTTCCACCAGTTGACCGGCACGTTGAATCTCCTAGACTCATGGTCCACGAACTCTTGGATTTTTTTCGGCAAGTCGAAGACACCTGGGTTTGCAGCTCCTATTAAAGAAGATGTTCAAAGGAATCAGAAAGCAAGCGGTGTACTTTCGGGATTTTTATTTTTCACTATATCGTTTCACTTTCCTACGTAACTAAAAGAAACATGTACATGGTATGCAAAACAAATCATAAAAAAATTAGATAGCTAACGGCATGACCGATCACACTAGATTAAACATATTGATTTCGACACAGATATAAATAATCGGCCGACACTTTAATGCGTAATGAATTAGAAATTAAAACCAACCAATACATCTCCCTTTTTGGTCTAACTCATTTCTATCTACAAGTAGGTACTACAAAGTTTATTAACAAATTGTAGAGGTGTAGTAAGCTAGGTGAGTTTTTTTAACCATGTTTGTTAACAAATTTTAGGCAATTTTCAATAACGTCGTATTTTCTGCTAATGCGTATCCTTTGTCGGTAAGCAATGATGAATAAAATTCAGTTCTTGCTTTGTTTTCGTCCAAACCAGACTTGTGCCTATCTCAGATACCCGACTCTAGATACTGTATTTCAAATATTTCTTGAAGTATTTTGGTATTTTGCAAATACTTTTGATCGTGAGTCTTTGATACTCTATTTTAATTACATTTCTGAGTATCTTGTACTCATTATCTCAAATATATTGTTTACACTCCGCCATTTTTCGAGTTTTTCGGTATGAAGTGGCGTCGGGCAAACGTGAACCTTCTTTCGAGCAACCAAATCCTGTTGCTAGCTCCAATTAGCTACGGTGACTTTGATTGAGCTCGTGAAAAAAAAGATATCGTTTTGGCCGATTGTGAGTCATATTTCAGCCCAAAGTTTGTACAACGAAGGTTTCCCTCGCCTCCCCAAAGGCGCCTTTTGTTTCCTAAAGTTTCTCCTGAAAAATCCTCAAACAAAAGAGGTTATAATATATGCGTAAAAGTAAAAGAGTTGCTAATATAAGATGCAAGTGTTTCCTTTCACCGAGCACACAAGATCAATGACATAATAAAAAGAGCTTTAAACTAATTAACATAAATGCTCGGAGCATCTTAAACAAGGTAGAACTTATTGAAAGCATTGTTCTAAAACACGAACCAGACATTATGGTAATTACTGAAACGTGGCTTGATAAAGACATTTTAGATCGTGAAGTTACACCAGAAAACTACAGAATACTGAGAAAATGCAGAAGAGCACTTGGTGGAGGCGTTGCAATTCTAATTAAAAGTAATATGACATTTACTATTTTGGAGGACGCTGAAGCCATTGAGTCAGTGTGGATCCAGATAAAACTTAACGGCCATGCCCGTTGTCCTACGTGCAGTATAAAGGCCACCTAATGCTCCAGTCGACCTCTCACTGAAACTATGCGATTAAATGGACTCTGCAATACGGTCTCATAGTTTTTTGCTAGTGGGTGACTTCAACATACCAGGAATAAATTGGAATAAACTTTCAGCCGGAACAGCGGAAGTGGATAGTTGTGACCAACTACTGGAACTTGCTTTCTGTTATAACTCAACGCAAGTCGTCACTGGGGAGACACGCGTGTCTTCCACGACCTCGCCCCTATTCGACCTAATCTTTGTTTCCGCCAACCTAAACGCTGCTCTTCCAAACTGCAAACTTTATAAGGGAGTATCAGATCACAAAATGATAGTCATGACATTAAACGCAAATCTCGGTACACTCGACTGTCCGTCGCGTAAAGCGTTTCTTAATTTTGAAGCCGCCGACGATGTTAGTATTTTAGACTGCCTTGAAAAGCTTGAAAAGTCATAGACAATTTTCAGTTGCTCCACCAGACGTCTGTCGGTACAGAAGTTCTGTGGAAGTATTTTGTTGAAGGCGTTCAACACTGCATTAATCAGTTTGTGCCTACTCATACAAAAACGACAAGGAAAAAAAGTCCTTGGATCACTAGAGATATCATTCCAAGAAAGAGAAGAATAAAGCGTTATCGGAAAACCATTAAACGTAATCCAAATATCGATAAAAGGGTGTGACTGCACGCCCTGAGTTATAATATAAAAATGCTTGTGAAAGAGTCGAAGGGCAAATTTTATAACGTCACACTGAAAGCGTTTCTCACTGATGGCTCTGCGAAATTTTGCCGTTATGTTAATCCACGTGCCCAATCGGGAAGCGACTCCGGCAACAGTCAAGAACGCGTTGAAGATTTTATTTCCTCCTTTTCGTCTGTTTTTACGCGAGATAACAAAGGTTTGTCGGGATTTAAAGGTTTCTCTAAGTATCCTTCAATTGAAGGTATTGAAATACACGAAGAAGGAGGTTTAAATTTATTACTTAATATAGACGTTAAGAAAAGTTCCGGTCCCAGAGCAATTCCGATTGCGTTCTTAATAAGGTACGGCGAATGGGTTGCTAAGTATCTTACTTTAATTTATCAGTCATCCTCAGATGAATGTCACGTGCCTAAAGCCTGGAAGACTGCCAGAATTATACCTATTTATAAAGGCGGTTCGGAGAGTTGAGTAGAACATTTCCGCCCCATATCTTTTATTCGTACATGCTCCAAACTCCTCGAACACATCGTTTCTAAACATATGTTGACTTTTCTAAATGACCATGATATACTGTATGAATATCAACACGGTTTCCGCAAGGGCCTGTCTACGACCACACACATTGTTGAGACCGTGCAAGATCTTGCTCAAGTTATTAACAACCGAAGGCAAGCTGATATAATATTCTTGGACTTCGCGAAAGAATTCGACAAAGTGTCTCATCCTAAATTGTTGCTTAAAATTGATACCATATTTAAGAATCCCATACTTACAAAATGGCTTTCATCCTATCTTTCTTCGAGAGTTCAGTTTGTCGAGTCTCGAAAATATAAGTCTAGCTTTGCACCTGTCCTTTCGAGAGTTCCACAGGGTAGTTACTGGGACCACCATTATTTTTTAATATATGACATGCGCTTTGGGATTTCTGCTCCAATGAAGCTGTTTGCAGACGATTGTGTATTGTATAATAAGATTGAAACCCAACAAGATCAAATCGAACTAAACAATAACCTCAGCAAAATTAAACAATGGTGCGATGAGTGGCAGATGGTGTTAAATCCTTCGAAAAAGGTATTGATGACAGTGACACGAAAAAAATACATTTTTAAGTTATGATTATTTTTTAAATGGCACTAAACTCCTCCGTGTGGATGAACACAAATACTTAGGATTAGCACTCACGAGTGACTTACAATGGAACACTCGCATTGAAAAAGTTTCATCAAAAGCTAACGAGGCACTCTGGTACCTTAGAACAAACATGGCTAGCGCCACACCAGAATTAAAAAATATAGCGTTTAAAACATTGGTGAGACCAGTTCTCGAATATGCGAAAATTATTTGGGACCCATATACAAAAACCAATACTATACACTTGAAAAACCTCAGCGGCTTGCAGCTAGATTCATGTTTAGTAAATATAACCGCACAGATTCTCACACTGATCAATGCTGTCGCGCAGAGCTCCCAGCTCTAGAATGAAGAAGAAAGTGTGAACGTATAAAGATTTTGTTCTTAATTTTTCATGATCTAATTTACATAAAAAAATCTAGTTATAGGGACATACGCATTGGTGAATCCACAAGGCACCGTCATTCTATGTACATAAGAGAGCCGTCTGTTAGAAACGGTTCCTTCAAGTATGGGAGGTATTCACTGGGCGCCATATTTGAGGTAACTGCTCACAGCGCATGCCCGTGAAGAGTTTCCCGTCAGCCCTCGGGCAACCGTAAGAGAAGAGGGGAAGGAGAAATTCTCTTATTACCGGGACTCTCTTTTGTAGGTCCCAGGCAACGTTATTAGATTAGCTCAGTTACGGAACTGCTCATAGACGCTGCATGCACGAACAGTACCCCCCCTCACTCACCACGACTCGCCAAGCGTCGCTCGACGCGCCGCCAGACAGCTGCTTTGGTAACTGCAGCGTGTTCTATGGGAATCGGGCACGGTGAAATCGGGTCGGGATCGCTAGGTACGTGTCACGATCTTTCTAGGACGTGGACGAAGGGTGCCGAAGCACCCGCCGAGAAGAGACGACACGCAGCCTGGTTGTGAGGGTGGACGATGACTGACCGGAGCGGCGTGCGCTCAACGGCGTTTATTGGGCGGTGAATAATGTTGCCCACCGAGCCAGGCGGCCGCAGACGGGCGGACTGGAGGGGGGCGCCACTAACTTGTCACACTCCTCCCCCCCCCCCCCCCCCCCCCCAGTTTGTTTGTTCTAAAACAAAACTAAATACAATGCGCACGGCCGACACCATCTCGGCGTCTGGTCATGCAAAGTCCCGGCCTGTCGACGATGAAGGTCACCCCGGCGAGTAGCGGTCAGGTGGCCTCCGCTGCCGTGCACTCCGCCTGGGCACTGGTGTCGACGGGCCAGGTGTGGCAACGCCGGGCGCTGCCTGAATTGGTCGCGCTCCACCCGGTGGAGCTGCAGGGACCGGATTTGTGAGTGGCACCGGTGCAACTGGTGCCACAGGAGTGGCGACGCTTGTCGCCTCCGGGGTGGGTGGCGCTCCACTTTCCGCGAATGGTTCTATCGTTGGTCCCCCTGCGGGCTGGTCCTCCGAAGCGATGGCCGAGGGTGCAAACCAGGTCCCGGAGCGAGGCCTGACATGGTCGGCGTGCCGGTGCCAGGTGGTCCCGTCGGGCATGCGGACGAGCAGCGACGAGGCACTCGCTGGTGAAACCACATGTCCGGCAGAACAGGGTGCGCCAGGACGAAGGTTCCTGGCGTAAACAGACGCTCCCGGCTCCGGCAGAGGCCCGGGACGGCACCCTCGGTCAGCAGCCAGCTTCTGCTTCAGCTGCTTCAGAAGCGCCGTGGACCGGAGGTCTGGATGCAAGACGTCGAGGGGCGTCTTGACCATCCGGCCCAGCAGAAGCTCGCAGGGGGCACGGCCAGTGACCTCATGGGGTGTGGTCCGGTACTTGAACAGTACCCGGGGGACCTGCGTCCGGAAATCCCCGGGCTGGCTCTTCTTGAGCTTGTTCTTTATGGTCTGTACCACCCGCTCTGCTGCACCATTGGAAGTGGGGTGGTACGGCGGTACCAGCATCCGGCGGATCCCATTCCTCTGCAGCCAGTCCAGGTACTCAGCGCTAGCGAAAGCGGGACCATTGTCGGACACAATAATGTGCGGCAATCCCTGCGCCGCGAAGACCTGCTGCAGAGCCGCAATGGTCGCGCTTGCCGATGGACTGGTGACTGGCAGTGCCACCACCCACTTGGAGAAGGCGTCCACTACCACCAGGAAGTAGTGGCCCTTATAAGGTCCCGCATAGTCCACGTGCAAGCGGGACCACGGCCTCTGTGGAAATGGCCAGGGGGTGATCTCCACGTGGCGCGAGGCTCGCTGGTTCTCCTGGCAGACCTGGCAGCCTTGCACCTGATGCACGATGTCCTGGTCCAGGCTAGGCCACCAAACGTGCGACCGTGCCACCATCTTGGTCTTTTCAATGCCAGAGTGCCCCGCGTGCAGCAACTGCAGCACCTTGGCCCGCAGACTTTGTGAAATCACCACCCTGGAACCCCACAGGAGGCAGCCCTGCTCCAAGCTCAGCTCGGCGGTCTTGTGGCCGTACGGCTGGTGACGTAGCTCCTCCCCTCGGGCAACTGCCTTGACCACCCGAGACAGGACCGGGTCCCGGCTGGTCGCCTGCGTCACCGCAGTCCTGGTAAGCACCCCCGGGTAGGCCCGCTCCAGCAGGAAAGCGTCAGCTGGCTCTGGAACGGCAGCAGGCACCTCCGGCAGGGGCAGGCGGCTCAGGGCGTCGGCAGGTCCGAGGTCCTTCCCAGGGCGGTAGACCAGCTTGTAACTGTATGCCGCCAGCGTCAAGACCCAGCGTACCACACGAGGCGAGGCTTGCACTGGGACTGCCTTGTCGGGCCCCAGCAGCCCCAGCAGCGGCTTGTGGTCAGTGACCGCCTCGAATTTCCGTCCCCACAGGTACTGGTGGAAGCGTTGGACCCCGAAGATGAGGGCTTAAGCCTTCCTTGTCGAGCTGGCTGTAGCGTTGCTCCGCCGCATGTAGTCGACGAGAAGCAAACGCCACAGGGCGTTCCTGACCATCCTGACCCCGGTGCGACAGGACGGCTCCTACCCCGTACGGCGACGCATCCACGGTGAGGACCACAGGCTTGGCCGGATCGAAGTGCACCAGCACTGGAACCTTAACGACCAGCTCCTTGCTGCGCTGGAAGGCCAAGTCCTGCTCCTTCTTCCAGGCCCACTGCTGCCCATCACGAAGCAGGCGATGCAGCGGCTCCAGATGCGTCGACAGGTTGGGCAGGAACCTCCTGTAGAAATTGATGAGGCCGAGATAGCTCTGAAGCTCCTTGGTCTTGGGCTTCGGCGCCTTGAGCACGGCCTCAATCTTGCGGGAAGCCGGGGCCAGGCCAGCGTGGGAGATGATGTGTCCCAGGTACTCCACGCTGGGGGTCAGGAACACGCACTTGTTTAGCCTCAGCTTGAGACCGGCGTCTTGTAGTCGTGTCAGGACTTTGCGCAAGTTCTGCAGGTGGTCCCCGTCGTCGGTACCGGTAACCAGGATGTCGTCCAAGTACACCGCCACGTGCATCATGCCCCTGAAAAGGTTGTCCATCTCTCTCTGGAAGATGGCTGGGGCTGAGGTCACGCCGAACAATAGGCGCGTGTACTGGAAGAGTCCCATGGTAGTCGAAATGGTGACATACTTCCGGGCGGCATCCTGGAGCACCAGCTGCTGGTAGGCATCTCGAAGGTCGAGCTTGGAGAACTTCTGTCCCCCGGACAGAGCCGACCAGAGATCTTCTACTCAAGGCAGCGGGTACTTCTCGACGGTAGCGACGGGGTTGATGGTGACCTTGAAGTCCCCGCAGATCCTGACGCGGCCGTCTCGCTTGAGGACTGGAACGTTCGGTGCAGCCCACTCGGAGGTCTTGACGGGCACCAGAATACCCTCTCGCTGCAGCCGTTGCAGCTCCTGGGTGACCCCGTCCTTCAGGGCGAACGGCAGCGGACGCGGCTTGAAGAACCGAGGCCGGGCTCCCTCAGGAACGTGAATGCCGACTGTCGTGCCGGCGAAGGTGCCCACCCCCGGCTGGAACAGGGACTGGATGTCGGTCAGGAGGCTCGGGACGTCTTTCACCACTTGCAGCGCAGCTTCTTGGTACTCCGGCAGCCGAACACCCAGCGAGTGAATCCAGTTCCGGCCCAGCAGCGTCGGCGACGACCCCTTGGTTAAGTAAAGGGGAAGGATTGCCTCCCTGTCGCCAAGGCGAACGCTGACTTGGGCCCGACCCTGGACCTGGGAAAGCTGCCCGGAGTAGCTGCGCAGCATGACGTCCGACGCCTCGATAGACACGCCAGGGAATGTCCGCTTGAACAGCTTCCCGGCCATGACCGACACGCTGGCCCCTGTGTCCAGCTCCATGGTGATGGGGTGGCCGCAGATTTCGACAGACACCAAAAAATTTGGCACAGAAGATGAAAGTCTGTTGGTGTGCCACACGTCGAAAATCTGCGGTTCTTCGGCCACGACGTGGACCCTGGCTGAGGAGGTACCCGGACCTGGTGCCGCTCGTCCCCGCCGCACTCTCTTGCGACGAACACCTTGGCCGCGGGCTCGGCTGGAACCGGGGCTTGAACCAGGCTGCTGCTGGCCGCCGCTCGTCCTCCCCCCTCGGCAGACACGTGCGAAGTGCCCAGTTCTCCCGGACGTGAAGCATTGTGCTTGGACGAACTGGCACTGTGAGGGGGAGTGGGCAGCACCGCAGCGGCTGCAGGCACCGCTCCTTGTCGCGATCTTGTTCACCGCCGCTTCCGTCGACGGTGAGCCGGCCGCACGCGCAATCTCGCTGGCGTCCTTTGCTGCTGCTTCCATCGCCTGCGCTGCCTTCACCGCGTCGTCCAGCGAAGGGTCGGGGAGCTCCAGGAGCCGCGTCTGCAAGGCGGGGTTATTGATGCCGCAGACGAACCGGTCCCGGAGTAGCGAGTCCAAATGGTCGCCGAAGGCGCAGGTGCTCGCTAACCCTCGTAGCGCAGCGACGAACTGCCCGAGGGTCTTCCCGTCCAGGCGGCTCCGGTTGTTGAAGCGGAACCGCTCCATAAGCGTGGACGGCGCCGGGCTGAAGTGCGAGCGCAGCGTGGCGAGCAGCTCACCCAGCGTTTTGACGTGCGGCGTGGCCGGCTTGAGGAGGTCGAGCAGGAGGCTGAAGACGCGGGTCCCGCAGCTGGCCAAGAAGATGTCTCGTTGTTTCGCCTCCGGCGTGTCGTTCGCCCGGAAGAACACGTGGACCTGTTCTTCGTAGACAGGCCAGGCGGACCCATCTCCCTCGAACGCTTCGAGCCTCCCGTAGAGCGGCATGGCAAGAGAGGGGGGGGCGGTGTTGCGACTCTCTCGGCGGTGTGGGCCGAACCGTGCACGTTGGTGGCCTCCAGTGCCACAGTTCCTCGTCGCCAGTGTCACGATCTTTCTAGAACGTGGACGAAGGGGGCCGAAGCACCCGCCGAGAAGAGACGACACGCAGCCTGGTTGTGAGGGTGGACGATGACTGACCGGAGCGGCGTGCCTGGGCGTGCGCTCAACGGCGTTTATTGGGCGTTGAACAATGTTGCCCGCCGAGCCAGGCGGCCGCAGACGGGCGGTCTGGAGGGTGTAGAGGGCGCAACCCTCGCGTACGTGATTGCCGCAGGCAACCCTGTGCCACCGCGGGGGCGGCTTCGTGTGTTATTTTCGACAGAATAAAAGTCACTTGTTGTTCTGGCACGAGAGAGTTCGCACGAACCTTCTTCTGGCCCGGCATGGCCTCCACATGGTGTCAGAAGTGCCAAACGTTATGCCTAACGAAGTAGGCCTCGCTTCCGCATGAATCGTCTCCGCCGTAACTGCGTAGTTCGCTCGCCCGTCGCCCGGCTTTCGACCGCCGTGTTCCTGCTCGCTGCCGTCCTGCTCGCTGCCATGCCTGACGACGAAGGAAACGGCGCCAAGCCTTCATGGCAAGGTCTTTCTCTGCATCAGCCCGACCGCTTCGACTTCGAGAACGCCGGTTCCTGGCCGACGTGGCTAAGCCTTTTCGAGGACTACGCCTTCGCTTCCGGTCTTCGACAGGCGTCGGGAGAAGTTCAGGTCCGCACACTTCTTTATTACATCGGGCCGGAACCTCGTCCTCTTCTTGCGATGTTCGGCCTCGGCGACGCTCCCAGCGACTACAAAGTGGTCGTAGAGAAGTTTACGGCCCATTTCGTTCACCCTCTCAACGAGGTGTACGAGTCGGCGCAGTTTCACCGGCGAGTCCAGCAGCCGGGGGAAACGGTGGACAGCTACTATGCGGAACTCTGCAAGCTCTGCAAGACATGCAACTACCCGTCACCCGAGGTCGTGGAACGCCTTGTCCGCGACCGCTTCATCGTAGGCTTACGCGACGCTCGCCTCGCCGACCAGCTCTGCCGCAACCCCAAGTTAACCCTCAAAGAAGCATGGGTGCAGGCGAGACAAGCAGAAGACGCACAAAAGACGCCCAAAAGCAGAGAGACCAGCTCGCAGGCCACGACACGCAGTCTCGACCGGTGAGCCTCGACGCTGCCAAGTCTCGGCAGCCACAAGCGGGACGCGTCAAGTAGTGTTCAGCACGCGACAAACGCACCTCAAGCTCTAGCTCCTGCGGCTACTGCGGCCGCGCTTCACACGCTCGCTCGGAATGCCCCGCCTGCAACTCGTTGTGCAACCACTGCAAGAAAAAAGGCCATTTCGCGGACGTCTGCCGTTCCCGGAAGAAACGGTCGACCCAGGTGGCAGAGCTGGGTTTGTACGCCGTTCGCAACTCCGACCAAGGCAAGTTCGTGGAAGTAACTGTCAACGACTACACGGAAGTGTTCAAGGTTGACTCGGGAGCCGAAGTTTCAGCCGTCTCGAACACCTTCCCCAACCTGCCGCCGTCCCTCGACAAGGTGGACGACACTCTCTTCGGGCCAGGGCAGCAGCCACTCAACGTTCTTGGGTCCTTCATGGCCACTTTGCCGTGGAGAGGCAAGTCAACCCAGCAAAGACTATATGTGGTAAAATCCCTCTCCGTGCCTCTTTCGGGCTTTCCCGCCATTCAAGCACTTCAAGTCGTCAAATTCGTCGACGGCGTCTCATCGAAATGATGATGAATAAACCTTTTTTTATCGAGCATCAGGTGCAGATGTTAGAGCACCCTTCCGGTGGAGGGCATCCTTAGTCCGGGATACCCTGGCTACGGCTGGCTATCCGGGCCCTTGTCACCAAGTCTTGCTGGATCCCAGGGTCCGGGCTGGTCAGACAGGCCATCCACTGCTCGTAGGATGGCGTGGGTTTGGGAGTGAGGTCCGGGGTTCGTTGGCATTCCCATACCTGATGGTAAAGGTTGCCGGGAGAAGGACAAAAATTACAATTGGCGGGGTATTGAGCGGGATAGATGGCGTGAAGAAGGGTGCTGTGGGGATATGTGTTGGTCTGCAGTCTTCGGAGGGTGGTGGCTTCATCTCTTGATAATCTTGGGTGCGGTGCCGGGTATTTTCTTCGGTCGTGACGGTAGTGGGCTAGTATGTCGGCATAGTTGATGAGCAGGTCGGTCGGGGGGGGGGGGGGGGGGCAACAAGTGAGGTTGTTCCCTCTCGGGTAATGGCCCGGTGTGTATGCGCGCGGGCAGCGGCATGTGCCGCCTCATTACCTTCGAGGTGTTCGTGTCCGGGTACCCAGACTAGGTGTTTTTCGGGGAGCCGGGGGATGGTCTTGAAGATGCGAAGCGCTGTTTTCGAGATGCGTCCCCGTAGGTAATTCCGACACGCTGCCTGAGAGTCTGTGAGCACTGTGATTATATCGTCGCCTGTCGTTGCTGCTAGGGCGACGGCAATTTCTTCGGCGGCTTCTGTAGATGTTGTGCGGACTGTGAGTGCGGTCATTTCTTGCCCTGCTGCATTGGTTACACATACAGCATGGGCTGGCTTATGCGGATACGGGGACGCGTCGGTGTATCTTGCAGTTGGGCTATCGCCATATTTGGTGTTCATGGTTCGTGCTCTAGCGATGCGCCGAGCCTTATTGTAAACCGGATGCATGTTCTTCGGGATCTGGGCTACACGAATGGCTTTTCTTAGGTGCAGAGGTAGTCGTTCTTTGTGGTCTTGCAAGGAGGGTGTCGCGTAGCCTAACTTTCTCAGTGTGGCTCGTCCGGTAGGTGTTAATTTAAGGCGTTCTAACTGGGAGATGTGATGTGCTTCTTGTAACTCTTCCCAGGTGTTGTGAATTCCTAGCAGCAACAAATTCTCATCGAAAGAAAAGGACCCTACTACCGTCAAAGTCTCTTCTCAGACTTGTGACAAGCTGTTTAATGGCCTCGGATCTCTCTCTGAAGAATACAAGATCCGCCTCCAGCCAGACGCTGTTCCATTTTTCCTTAGCGGGGCAAGGCGCATCCCCATTCCGTTGCGGGAAGTCGTCCGCAAGGAACTGCAGAAGGTGGAACAAGAAGGTGTCATTCGCCGAGTTGACACGCCAACACCATGGTGCGCCGGACTGGTGGTCGTCCACAAAGCCACTGGGGGCCACAGGCTGTGCGTGGACCTTACGAAGTTAAACCGGGTGGTCCTGCGAGAACGCCACATCCTTCCCACGGTCGACCAGGTCCTGGGCCTGCTGGGAGACGCAGCGGTGTTCTCCAAGTTGGACGCTAAATCAGGCTTCTACCAGGTGAAGTTGGCGGAAGAATCGCAAGACCTCACCACATTTATCAAACCTTTCGGACGCTACTGCTTTCGTCGGATGCCCTTCGGCATCACCTCTGCGCCCGAATTTTTCCAGAAGCAGATGTCCAGGATTTTGGAAGGCCTGTGTGCATGATAGACGACATACTCGTCTTCGGACGCACTCTCGAAGAACGCGACTCCCGCCTGCAGCAAGTCCTGATGCGACTATCCCGCGCAGGCCTCACTTTGAACGACAAGAAGTGCTGCTTCCGCCAGAGCGAGGTTTCCTTCCTGGGGGTGATGGTATCTGCAAGGGGCATCCGTCCTGACCCAAGCAAGCTCCAAGCGATCAAGGAGATGAGTGCGCCAACTGACATTGCAGGTGCAAGACGCCTCCTTGGCATGGTGAACCACCTCGGGCGTTTCCTTCCGCACGTTTCGGACGTTGCAGCTCCTATCCGAGCGCTCCTCAGCAAGAATGCTGCGTGGAACTGGTCCCACGAACAAGAAACAGCATTCACCAAGCTCAAGCTGATGCTCGTCTCGGACCGCTGTATGGCGAAGTATCATCCGGCGTACCCAACAGTCGTCTCAGCGGATGCCAGTTCATTTGGCTTGGGGGCAGTCCTTCTACAAACTCAGCCTTCCGGCGAAAGAAGACCGGTTGCTTTTGCGTCGAGGTCTCTTACAGCGACTGAATTACGTTATAGCTAGGGTTCGGAGTTTTCGGTTTAAACCGATAAAAACCGATAAAACTACGCCGAATCCATTTTCGGAAATTCGGTTTTAACCGAAAAAGGTCAGTTTGTAGGTTCCGTGTTTTCGGTTTAAAACCGATAAAAACCGCTAAAATTACATCTTAGCCGTTTTCTAAAATTTTATTTTAACCGAAAAATGACAGTTTTTTAGGACCGCGTCGACGTGGGTGGGGGAGGGAGGGGAGAAAGAGAGGGCTTTGCAAGGTTCGACATTGTGTGACGTCTTCGGGATTGCCCTCTTCCAAGGTTCAAGGTCTTGTATTGACTTTCGCGGGGCATCTGTGTCCTTTCTGTGGCCCGGCTGAGTTTGTCAAGTTCCCGGTCCTAAAAAAAATTTCGGATGTGGGCTAGTATAAAATTTTTTTGTTTCATGCACCTCAGGGTACATCGAGGATAGCCGCTAATACCTTTCTTAACACCCTGCCTCAAACTTCCCTGTGGTTGAAATCATAAATACAATGTTTCCTTTTTCTTTTTTTTTTTTCTTTTTTTTTTTTTTTTTTGTTATTCCTTTGGGGCTTGTACGGTCATCACCTCGGACGGTCTCGTCGTTAGAATGGGAAGGAAAAAGAAGCGCGCTGAAGATTATGCCCGTGAATTCCGCGATTTTGATTTGTGTCCTGACGGAAGTTGTAGCGAAGACCACGTATGGATATGTGCCGTTATTCTTTGAGTGATCACAAATATCACAGCTACAAGAATCATCTGATCCGGTGTCCGATGATGTTTCTTTCATATTCATCGAAAAAAAACGGTGAACTTTTTTGGGAATAAATATACACCGAAAAAAGCCGAAAATTGACTTTTAAAATAAACACCGAAAAAAGTACGCCGATTTTTGAAAAAATAAAAACCGAAAACGCGGAACCCTAGTTATAGCCAAACGGAGAAGGAAGCCCTGGCAGCTGTATGGGCTATTCAACGGTTCGACGAGTTTCTCCGTGGGTTGGTCTTCGACGTAGAGACAGATCACCTGCCTCTGGTCTCACTGTTTGGCAAGATGGACCTGGACGTGGTACCTACACGTATCCAGCGCCTTCGACTGAAGTTGATGCGGTACCAGTTCACAATGTCATATGTCCCTGGGAAGCTTCTCGCAACAGCGGACACCCTGTCTCGTATGCCAACGGAACCTGCCGATTCGTCTCGTCCTGTAGACACAATCGAAGTGTTTGCTGTAGACACAATCGAAGTGTTCATCAGAAGCAGCATCTCTACAGCTGGAGGACCTTCGAACTGCTCAAGCAAGCGACGGGGAGTGTCCCGCACTCGCGTCGATGTGCCGCAACGGGCTCCCTCCGAAGTCAAAGTTACCGCTTCACCTGACAAAGTATGCAAGCGTGTTGGACGAACTTTCGGTTTGTGATGGTTTACTCCTGAAAGGCACTCGCATTGTGGTACCAGCAGTGCAACGTGCGACAGCGCTGACTTTGATTCATGAAGGTCACCAAGGCATTAACAGATGCAAGGCTCGGGCCCGGGAATCAGTATGGTGGCCAAGTATCAACGCTGATATAGCAGCACTCGTGGCACAATGTGAACAGTGCACGTCGTACCGAGACAATCCAGCAGAGCGACTTCGGAGCACGCAGCTTCCAAGTCTACCTTGGGACTTTCTGGGCGCTGACTTGTTTCACCTGAACCGACAGACTTACCTCCTCGTGGTCGACTACTATTCCAGTTATCCGGAAGTGGTCTCGCTCAACTCTGCAACAGCTGGGCATGGCATCCAAGTGCTCAAGAGCATTTTCGCTCGTCACGGCATCCCCTCCACTCTGCGTTCAGACAACGGACCACCCTTCCAGTCCCACGAGTTCGCTCGGTTCATGGCATCGTACGGAATCGCACACCAGACAAGCAACCCCAACTTCCCACAGTCCAATGGGGAGGCAGAGCGCATGGCGCGCACGGTGAAGAACTTGCTACGCAAGGCGCACGATCCGTGCCTGGCTTTGCTCAACTACCGAGATACCCCCAGGCCCTCAGGTTTCAGTCCGGCACAATTGTTGATGGGGCGCCGACTCCGCACCAGACTTCCCAAGGAGGGGAGACTGTTGGTGCCAAGTAGCAAGCCGCAGGAGGAGGTGGCCACCAAGGCCGCGAAGCTCAAACGTCGGCAAGTCACCGACTTTGATCGCCGCCATCGGGGTAGAAGCCTCTCGCCGCTGGAAGACGGTACCCGCGTCTGGGTTCGTCCGGAACGGGTAAAGGCTACTGTCCTCAGTCCAGCGCAACGTCCCAGGTCGTACGTGGTGGAAACAGATGAGGGAGCAATCTGGCAGCGCAACCGGAGAAACTTGGTGCCTTTCAGGACAGGCAGTGAAGACCCAACTGCGAGAGAAGAGGCTCAAGGTCTGGCTCCTTCTCAAGAACCGGCGGCACCTGCAGCGCAGGAACGGGCTTCCCCTCGGCAACCACCTGCACCTGCATCTCAAGGACTGGCTCTTCCTCAAGGACTGGTTCCTCCTCAAGAGTTGGTGGCACCTGCAGCTCAAGGATCGGCTCAACCTCAGCAGCCACCTTCGCCTACGAGCCACAACCTCCGGCGCAACGAACCTGACTTGGATACCTCACCTGTACAAAGAACCAGGTGTGGCCAACGGGTGGTGCGTCCCAGGAAGTTGGACCTTTAGTGTGATTCTGAGGGGGGAGATGTAGAGGGCGCAACCCTCGCGTACGTGATTGCCGCAGGCAACCCTGTGCCACCGCGGGGGCGGCTTCGTGTGTTATTTTCGACAGAATAAAAGTCACTTGTTGTTCTGGCACGAGAGAGTTCGCACGAACCTTCTTCTGGCCCGGCATGGCCTCCACAGAGGGGGGCGCCACTAACTTGTCACAGTACGTTTCGAAGCACGGCGTCTGGATGGCGCTTCATCTCTGCTCTTTGGAACGCACAGTTATGAAACGAAAATCTAGATGGCGCTTCGAATGACACTTGGCGGATTGAGGTGAGTGAGGGGGGGGGGGGGGGGGGTACCCCCTTCCGCTTGAGTTCCACAACTGAAGTAATCTAGTAACGTTGGTCCCAAGCTTCACCCCCTCAACTCTGTGACGTCACAGCGCGGTGGTGGCGCGTCGATCGCATTTTCGGTCTGGCGCTGTGGGCAAAAGTCCCCATGCCGGACGTGTATTCCTGCGTTGCTTTGAAAGGAACCAGACAAAACAACTTGCCTTCTCGTCAAAACGCCGCGACTGGGGCCGTACCAAAAGTGTCAAAAAAGGTTTAACGGTCAGTTTTCACGTGCTCGGTTCGTCCGAGAATCTGGATATGTGCCGTGAAAAGGGAAAAGCAGACGCCGTCGGACAACGATTGCTTGGGCGGGAAGCACTTTGGGTTGAATTCACGGATACTTGTGGTCATCAGATTTATTTGTTTTGTTCCAACATGAACGCCAGAAAACCGTCAAGTTGTGCGGACCACCTGCGGACTACGTTCAGTGCGTCTTCAAGTTCAAACGGCCGCCTGATTGTTTGAACTGCCGTCTGCTATTTCAAACGTTTCTGCTTGTCGTCTGCTCTCTGAGACGACGCCTGCTCGTAGACCAAATGTTGGTCCGGTACTCACAATAAGAAGTAAGTGCAGGCCTCAAAAGACTTGAGTTTGAAGGTTGGCAAGCAGGCTCGATGCAAACAGTAGATACAAGGAGATGGTGATCATTGTTACCAGTGACCATCACCGAGTTGTTATCCCTAATTCACTTGGCCCGATTCTGCTTGCGATTTTCAGTACCGACGTCGACCATCTCAGCTACGGTTCACGCCTTTCCAGCCCGAGCGGCGTCGCGACTGAAAATTGCGAGCGAAACCGCATCATGGGAATCAGGCTTTAACGTACATGCGGAAGGAATCGCCACGCGGAAGGAATCGCCACATGTCACATTAGTCACGCGAAGTTTTGTGACGTAACGAGGCTCGGTAATTTCACTGAGGGAGCTCAAGTAGTCAGACATCGCCAGGAAGACGTAGAATCAATAATTCGAACGCGAAAAAGGGCAGGGGGACTCACACCGGCAACATCGCATTCCAATGGTTTGTTTATGGACGACGGCGAGCTTCTTGCCCACACCCCCACCGCGCATGCGCGGCGTCGGTGGCGTCCGCTAGGGGCGCTCCGGTTTGTTTGTAAACATGAGTTCTAGAAGATTATAGAAGATTAACTTGCCACTCAAAATACGTACAAAAGCATCGTTCCCCCCTCTCTCTTCCCCGGTGGTATCAAGGTCACACCTGGTCGTTCTCCGTCACGTAATTCGGAGTGCCGTGTAGTTTTCCGTGTTCTCATTCGGAGGACGCTTCCTCTCCCTCTCTCGGCTGACATTAGCGGGCGTTGTGCTGCAGGTTAGAGCCGAGCGAGGTCACGTAAGCTTTTCGCCGTAGTTCCTTTGGCTGCCGCACGCAGCTGCAGGTGGGGGAAAAAGCTCGACTTTTGCTTTGCGACTATGCAGCGGAATCACAAATTTTTTTTAATAAAGAATATGTTGTCTGTATCCTCCGGGACATGATAAACAACGTAAAAATTACGAGATGCAAATTCTTTCAATCAGAAAATCGTTGCAACCCCCCTTTAAGTGCCTTTCTGAACGCAACCTACTTGAAGAAGGTGCGACCACTGCTGTGCGTATTATATGGGTTCTCTTCTATCCATTCATTTATATCCGTATCCCAAGTTCGTTTATAGCTTGTAGTTAGGAAATATAGCTTGTAGTTAAACGATGCGTCTAAGGTTCGCCGCAGGACGTGATATTCAGCGATGTCACTATAGCTAAAGCGACCTCTTTATTTCTGTCCCAAAAATGTTTTGTAATACGTATGAATGATATGCCACGCACGTTGCCGAGCGAGCGCGTGGCCGAATGGTTAATGCGCTCGGCTCTTCGGCCGGAACCTTCGGGTTTGATTCCAGGAAGCGGACTCTTCTTTTGTTTATTCTCTCAACTTGAAATTCTCGTAAGTTCGAAAGCCTTGTCGTATGATCGAGGTACGAATGTTCTACGCGCCGAACTACGCCGAATGTTCCAGAAACCCACGCGGGTACAAACGGTGCTCCGGATGGCGGTCCGGAGTCAGTCTCTTCCCGGCGCTCGATCCTGTTGTTTCGCCGACATTGACGCTAGCATTTTTCTATTTTGTTTTGGCACAAGGGCACCCTAATAAACATTTATATTTCTTCAGTTATTCGCCACCTCATCATTTGTCATTCGTGACAATATCCTGCTTCTTACAGTTGGACTGCAAACAAATAATCCTACGGTGTTTTCTTTTTTTTTTTGTCGTTTTGTGTTACGTGCTAATACACCATTCTGGTAAACCATATTTGTGCAACTGTATAATTGTCGTTGTCACTGACGTTGATACAAATTACGCAATGTGGTAGTATCTTCAAAAGTAATTGGATTACATTTCTAAGTATTTGTACTCTACTCAAGATACTTTATAGTGAAAGTAACTTGAGTAGTATTTTAGATACTTCATGAAGCAGGTATTTAGTAACTTAGCTTAAATACTTTTATAGAGAATTTTGTCCGACACTGGTCCAAACGAAACAAACTGTAGAAAATTGAGTAACTTATCCAATTACGCCGCAATAAAAAAAAATGCTTAGCTTATACCTTCTGGTAAGCATATTCGGCCCACAGCGAAATACTTGAATACCTGGTTTTTTTTTGTTTTTTTTTAGACTGAGGTAAGAGTAGAGGAAGGAGTTGTCCCTCTGTGGGCTGCGATGCCGTGCTAACTTATGTGAAAAACGGCATATGACCATAACGAGGCTCGTTACACCGCAAAACTCGGCGTGAATAATGTAACATGCGGCGATTCATTCCGCGTGGACGCCGCAGAATGGATGCTAAAGCCTGATTCACATGGTGAGGTTCTGCTCGCTATTTTCAGTCATGACGTCGCTCGGGCTGCAAAGCCTGAACCGTAGCTGAGATGTCGACGTCGATACTGAAAATCGCAAGCAGAATCGAACCGAGTGAATCAGGCATAACAAGTCGGTGATGGCCACTGGTAACAATTATCAACATCTCCTTTTATCTACTGTTTAGACCGAGCCTACTTACCCGAAGCAACCTTCAAACTTAAATGTATTTTGAAGTCTGCACTTATCGCAATTAGCGGGTCAAGGTTTGGTCTACGGCGCGCTGTCGTTTGAACGAGCAGACGACAAGCAGAAACGTTTGAGAGAGCAGACGACAGCTCGAACGATGAGGCGGCTGTTTGAACGTTATGAAGCATTGAACGTAGTCCGCAGGTGGTCCGTGCAACTTGATGGTTTTTCCGCGTTCATGTTGGAACAAAACTAATAAATCTGATGATCACAAGTATCCGTGAATTCAATCCAAAGTGCTTTCCGCCCAAGCAATCACGGTCCGACGGAGTCTGTTTTTTCTTTTTAACTTTTCACGTTCTCGGACGAACCGAGCAGGCAGAAAAAGCATGAAAACTGACCTTCAAACGTTTCCTGACTCTTTTGGAAAAGCCCCAGTGGCGGCGTTTTGACGAGAAGTCAAGTTTTTGTCCGGTTTCTTTCGAAGTAACACAAGAATGCACGTGCCCCAGGCCCCTTCCGCCCACAGCCCCAGACCGGAAGTGTGCCCGACGCGCCTTCACCGCGCCGTGACGTAACAGAGATGAGTTCGTGTATACGCTGACCTGCATCGCGCCTTTCATCGCACTAAAGCGTTCGTCGGTGCAATGAGAAAAAAAAAAATAGAATAGATGCTTCAAGTATATACTCAGCAAAGCAGATAAAGCCAATGAATAAATCGAGTGTGAAATGCGCCTGGCCTTGGGGACGTGAAAGGCTAGTAGACGGGGGAGCCCCATCTGAGGAGTTCAGGAGCATTGGGATATTGTGCTCATCGTGCTCTCGCTCGTGCATAACCGGCCCATGATTCCAACGAGACAGGCTCAAGTGGAATGGAATAAGACTGAGGGCGCAGGTGAACTGGTGAATATTAGGCAACATAAGAAAACCAGAGACACGGAAACGAAAAGGACGGACACAACATCGGACACAGCTCAGAGAGCTATATCCGAGAGAAACACCGTCTCGGACACAGCTTACAGCCGTGTTTAAGACGGTGTTGTCTACGTCCATTTTGTTTCCGTGTTTCCGCTTTCATTGTGTTGTCAAATGGTATTCTGGTTCGTTTTAGCTCCGCTATAACAATATGGTGATTTCATTGTAGATTGACATTTTTATTGCTATACATTTTTCGAAAAAGTTCGAAATTTCTTTCGAATGTACAACGGGCGTCCAGTAAATATCCGGATTTTGTCCCAATATCCCAAACACGAATCTTATAGACTTTAGCAGTGTATTTGAAAGTGAACATTACACATCTGACACATGGTAAAAGAAGTTGGAAGTATAAACTGTTTTCTCATGCGTCGGGCCAGTTGACTCCAGTGCCGGCCCTGCGTGCGGTCAAGAAATGTCTGTCGGAAAAAGGTTCAAAACCAACACTTAAAATCATCCTTCACCGTCATGTGTGCTCTGAGAACCGACCGTAGCACGTCCATTAGTGTTTGAAAGGTGTAAACACTTTGACTATTGTAGTATGTTGTCTAAAATACTGTTTAGGTCACACTATTTTAGTGTTGTCTTAAATTTGCATTCTTTGAATTTGTTGATGTTTTTGTTTTTAAATGCCTGTTGCCCCATCCCCTCTGCAATGCCCTCGTGGCCCCTGAGGGTATTTGATATAAATAAATAAATAAATAATTAGCGTCGAACACTTTTTTTTTCTTCAGAAAATAAACAAGCAAGCTTACCCGTTTGCTGCATCGCCTGTGAACAGAGAAAAAGAACATATATGATGCATTACCCAAGTAATCAGTGAAACAAAAGATTCATCTACAGGTATAGTATTCGGTAAGATAATTAGAAAGCATAAAACTAACTTTGTGGAATGAAAGAAAATGTATGTATACTACGTTCAATGGGATGGGGGGGGGGGGGGGGGGGGGGGTTGGCACAGCCTAAGCTGCGTGCAGCAAAATCAAGCTTGCTGCTACTGGTTTCCTTTTTCTTTCTTTTAGAGCGCAGCTCTTAGGCACCCACTTCCGGCTTGAGCGGCGTCGCCGTCGCCGTCGCCGTCGGCGTAACCGCGCGTTGCATGCAACCCGCCAGTGTCAACGTAACCACGCGTTGCATGCAACCCACCAGAGTCGCCGGGTACGCCCTCGAGGTCACGTGACCCCCAGGTGACGTGAACCCCGAAGTCATGTGAACCCCCCCCCCCTATCACGTGACCCCCCCCCCCCCCCCCCGAGGTCACATGAGCCCCCTCAGTACCCTTCCCTCCTCCTCAAAAGCTGCGCTCTAATTCGGCGTTACAGGGTGTTGCAAACGGCTTTTTAGAACGCAGCTCTTAGGTGCCCGTTTCCGGCTTGAGCGGCGTCGCCGTCGGCGTAACCGCGCGTTGCATGAAACTCAGGTTGCATGCAATCCGCGTTCCATGTAACGCCGGCGTCGGCGTAACTACGCGTTGCATGCAACCCAAATTGCACTTAACACAAGTTGCATGCAACATGCCGGAGATGCCGGGTTGCATGCAACCCGGCGACGCCCTTGAGGTTACGTGACTCCCCCCCCCCCCAGGTTACATGACACCCCTAGGTCACGTGACACCCAGAGGTCACGTGATGCCCCGAGGTCACGTGACCTCCGAGCTCATGTGACCCCCCCCCCCCCGAGGTCGCGTGACCCCCGAGCTCATGTGACCCCCCCCCCCCGAGGTCACGTGACCCCTCCCCCCCCCCCGAGGTCACGTGACCCCTCCCCCCCCCCCCCCCCGAGGTCACATGACCCCCCTCAGCACCTTTCCCCCCTCCTCCTTCTCAAGAGCTACGCTCTAATTCGGCGCTACAGGGATTGTAAACGGCTTTCGTTCCTTTTATTCACGACACGCCCGCGTCGAGTTCGACGCAAACATTACATATTTTTCTTTTTCTCTTTCTATGTATGCATATACCTCCGTCTTTTGCTTTTTTTCGGTTTTAGTGGTTGCCGCTAGTCACAATATCAAAGCCGTATGTTAACCCCTCTACGAATCACACACAATGTTTATAAGAAGTGTCGGACCTGCCCTCAGTTTCACTTTGCAGTGTCGTACGCGGAAACCAGTGGCATTTGGACAAGCTTTCGGGTGACGAGATTCGCAAATCGAACCGCTAACTATAGGGGTGTGGCAAACTTTTTTTCGAAACTGAAATTCGACTGAAATGCAAAACTTCAACCATTTCGAAATACGACAAGTTTGCTTCGCTTTCAACAAAGGAGATCTCTGCGTAGAAGGTGTGGAGAGTGGCTATGTGGTGTTTGAAAAATAAACCAATTAGCGTTCCCTTCTGTGTCCCTTCCTTCGACTAAACCTTATTTCTTTTTCTGCACCATAGCCTCAGGTCCCAAACGACATGACAAAGTTCGACTTATGGACAGTGATGCCCGACTTCGACACTAACAAATTTCGAATTTCGGAAAAAACAATGCTTTATTACTGGTTTATGTTATATATTATAAAATGTTTACGACATACACGTGCGAACCTATGTACTTTGAATTATTTAGTTCATTCAAACAAAACAATACTAGAATATAGTCTCAAATATCACACTTCCCCTCCGCCAGGCGGAGTCAGGCCATTTTCAAATCTTCGCGCATGCGCACAAAAAGTCGAAATTTGGGCGAACTTTCCCTCGCAGCAACCAACAGAAGCTCCAGTCGCTCTGCTCATACATCATAAAAGGACACGGAGTTTCTCCGCAGACATTATGACCAAGCATCCTCGAAGCACCTGTGCTTCCTGCATACCTTGAAAATGTCTGAGGACAGTTTTTGTACGGCAGGAACATCAGACAAGGAAGAAACACGCCCAGAAAGTGTTCGCAGACTGACTTTTTTTTTCCTATCATGTATTAGCAGTTTTGAGCGCGGCTCTAGAGATTTCGGGCTTTGCCTCGTAATTGTTTAGATCAGCAAAAAAGGCGCCACGAGCGAGTGCCACCGTTGAACTAATTTGCGGGTTTTGTCGGCCAACAAACGAGGAAAAATAACTTACCAGGGTGAGCAGAAAGACAGCTCCAAGAAGGAGCGACCCAGAGCCGGTCATATTTGACCGACGCGTTCCCGGTGTTCACGAACCAGTGGATAGCGTTGGAAGACCCCCTTTTTTGTGTTGGACACCTCCGATATGGTAGAAAGTCATTGGCGTGTCCGTAACATCTTCCGACTGTCCGCACCAGTTGTGTGAAGTACTTTATCGCTTCCACTTGTCGTCCTTATCGGCGCGCATATTTTCTTATACGACGTCGAGCGATATATCGGCGCGTTCTTCATAAACCAGTTGGTATAGCAGTGGGTTGGAACACTCGAAACATCGAAACAACCATTATTTCGGGGTAGGTGCATGATTACAGACTATACTTCGTCGCACCTATACGACGATGAACCGCGGCGGAAGCGCTCGGGCACTAAAGTCGATACTGAGATCGTCATTTTCTGGTGACAACTCAATCTAGACGCTGTAAGCATCCCAACAAACGCAAAATCACAATTGTGCGTAGCTTATTTCTTGGTTAAAAGCGTGTTCAAAGATCGCGACACGCCCTATTCGGGAAGCTCCCAAGTGAAGTGGTTGACGAAGGGTGCTTGTCGGCGAGTTGCAAGTGATGGCTTCACCCGCGGAGAAAAAAAGGTGTCTTATCTGAAAGCGTACCTATCAGACTCTCTTCGATTTTCGAAACAAGTTCTAATAATATCATTTGGAATCTGCGCGTATTGTAGTGCTTTCATTGGTTCATACTGTGTAGTCCGCGAGAAAAAGGAATCTGCATGTTTTTCTCTTGCCCTGAGATGAATAGGTGGTTTTGTGATATAGGACTTTGTAAATTCGTGAACGAACACCTCTTAAAAATATTAGATCAAAAACGACCTTTTTTCAAAAATGACTAAAGTGTCCCTTTAACATTTCACATGTATACGATCACGGCACTGTGGAAGCAAGAAAGCGGGCGGACAAGCGGAGACGCTTGCACAAGGTCGACATTTTTTCCTCACCTCCTTGCAGCAGTGGAAACGTGGCGGCGCGGCCCACAAAGCACGTGACCCTCGAACGGTTGGATACACTCTGAAGGTCACGCGATAATGGGCTTGTTTGTAAACAGCCTGTTCGTTAGACTGTTTAATGCGTCTGTCTATTTTCTCGAGTAAAAATGAATGAAACGTTTGTTTATTGGCTGTGTCTACAGTGCTGTCCGACGGCACTCCAATCGCGCCTACAAGTGCCGTCCGAAAGAGAGCCGGACGGCGCGTGTATCACTGGATGGCTCGTTAACGCACACCCTCGCTTGCGTTCACGCCGCTTCGCGGCGACAGTATGCGGCTGCTAATTACAAAACTATTGACCCTTTTGGCCCCGTCGTACACGCCGCTTCGCTGTACCCCATGCACCTCCGGAAACGAAGTCCCATACCACTTCGTTCAGCAAAATTTTGGCGATAACAATCGTTTTTTCTTTTTTTTCTTTTTGTGTGTGTGTGTTAATTGTAAAAAATAATGTAAATATCGCCAAATGCGTCGGCAAAATAAATTGTTCGAGAAAACAAAAACAAAAAAGTAAGGCCGCACTGGGGATCGCCTGCTTATGAGACAGATGATCTTACCACTAAACTACATTCCGCTTGCAAAAACTCGTTTTGAGAACTCGTTTTAGACGAGACATTCGGACGGCACTTGAACGCTCTGCAAGAGTGCCGTCGGACGGTACTCTAGACAATAAATTGTTTTTTCGTCCCGAACTCGGCGCGGTTTACGTTTTAGGCCCTTCCTCTATCTAGCCCCAGTGGATTGGAGACTCTCCTATCGCGACTTCCGATAAACTCTTCGCACTGGCACAGCGCGTAAAATTTTTTTTTGCAACAGGCTCTCTGATATGCACGCGTGAACGAACTTTAGAGCAAACACCTGTTTCAGCTCTCTTGATGTTCGCTTAAGTTCGCTTATCATCCTGACAGAGTCAAATGCTTTTGCCACGTCCAAAAAAAAAAAAGAGCGCAGGCAAATAGATTATTCTCAAAAGCATCATAAATAAGATCAGTGAAATCCTCAAGCCACAGATGGGTGATTCTGCCAGCAACAAAACCTTACTGGCTCCGCGACAGAACACAGGAGATATGTCGTAATTTCTTTCGACTCTCCACGCGGCCTCTGTTCAATGATATTTTTACTCGCAAAGGGACAAACTTTCTTTCCACACTGAATTCTCTTCCATTATGGATTCCCGAACAACCTAACTGGATTCAAGAGATCTGTAAACCACCCTGGACGCTACCACTACTGGAGATAAACATGGACATTCCAGGCATGCAAACAAAAACAACAGTTAACACATGATGAACAGAACAGCGCACACAAAGACAAGGACAGAGAAAAGGAACATGCAGGACACACAAGCGCTGACTCGCAACTGAATTTATACACAAAAGAAAGAAGAAGAAACCGTTCTGAAAGACACGCAGGGCACGCAGTGCTTATGACACGCGACACAACACCATTTAACTGCAATGTCTTTGCCCCATAGTCCTTTCTAAAAACAAGGTTTCAGTGTTTAGTAGTGTCACTGATGGGTGGCTGACGCAGCAGTCCCCTAGGCTGTTGATGCAATGTGCTTCTAAGATTTCGCGAGTTGTCTTGTCTCGATAGTGTCCAATTATTGTTGTGCCTTTTAGAATCGGAGCACACGAGCAGGAATTGCAGTGAACGGGAAGGTGACCACCCACCGTAGATTTTAGCGAACGATCATGCTCGAGAAGGCGATCGTTTAGGCACCGTCCGGTTTGGCCCACATAGCTTTTACCACACGTTAATGGGATTTTGTACACCACGCCAATTGAACATGGCACATAAGGGTGGCTGTGGCGTTTCTGGCACTTGCCTTTGTTGAGGTTATCCGCTATCGAGCGAACCTTTGAACAGATTTGCGCCATTCTTTTTGGAGCCGAAAACACCACAGGCACATCGTACCTTTGGGCTGCTCTTTTTAAATTATGAGAGGTTTTGTGCTTGTATGGTACAACAACCTTTCGTTTCTGTGGATCTCGAGGTTTCTTTCTCCGAATCCCTTTAGTCTTGCGTACTAAGACCGCCACCACCTCGTTTAAGACCTGTGATGGAAAGCCCGACTTTTGAAGTCTCTCAACTTGAGCATTAAAACTTTCACGAACAGTGTGGAAGCAGGACTTCGTAAGTGCAGCCCCAAGTATGGTAACCGCAATCCCCCTTTTAACAACTTTCGAATGTGCGGATGTGTAGTGAAGGATGCCCTTTTTTGACCTAGGAGAGAAACTCCAGCAGATATGGTTTGTATGAAGAGATAACAAAAGGTCCAGGAACTGTAACTTTCCGTCCGAAGGTTTTTCAACAGTGAATTTAAGACCAAAGCCGCACCTGGAAAATACGCTCATAACCTTATCAACGTAATCACCTTCAACAGACTTGGGATACACTAGCAAAAAATCGTCAACGTATCGGAACACCTTTGACACTTCTGATGTGCTAAGGGCACCTTCAATAGCTCTATCAACACTTGATAGAAAGATATCACTAAGAACGGGGGCCACGCATGATCCTATGCACACACCTGACCGCTGCGTAAAGGTACCATTGTTCCAGCCAACGATCATAGAGTTCAAATAGAATTGCAGAAGTTCTAGAAAGCCTTCTAAAGAAACACCACTAGAGTTTCTGAAGGAGAGCTCCCCTTGCTCTTCAATGCAGGACTTGACTGAGGCAAGTAATGCTTGGTGTGGAAGAGAATAAAAAAGGTCTTGCACGTCAACACTGAACACAGAGTGGTTGTTGAAATTATTGTTCTTGAAAGCTTCCACTACTGCTTCAGAATTGCTGACTAAAAAGGGGTCCTCGATTTGCAAACCTGATAGGTGTTTTTGAAGAAAGCCCGCCATCTGGCGCTGCCACGTGCCTCTCTCAGTGATGATGGCACGGAATGGGCAGGCTTCCTTATGGGTTTTCACACTAAAGAACACCTCAAGGTTAAGCCCTGTTGCTTTCTTGATGTTTCCGGACAAGCTTGTCAAGGAATGGCGTTCACAGAGCTTGAATGCCTGCGCCTTAATCTGCTTGGGGACACTTGTACCCGCTTGAAGTTCTTGCTCATGGCGGTACAGGCTTTTTCATTAAAGTGTTCTTCAGGCATCAATACAAAGGATCCTTCCTTATCAGCCTCTAAAACGCGAAGGTGATTATCGGTCAAAAAAGAAATCAGAGGACGGGGATCGTAGGTATGTCTAGGCCGAGTATGGCTGCCACCGAGAGCGTCAACACATTCTTGAATACAACGCGGTCGGACATCTTCATTGACCTTGTATGCAATTTTTCTAGTTAGCGCCAGAAGCTCGGGGGGTTGAAGAGTTGGTTCGAGGCAAAACTTGGGCCCAAGGCCTATGACCTTTTTGAGCTCTGGCGGGACTTGAATGTCCCCCAAAGATGTAAAGTGACCACCGGTGGGCGGAGGCTTGTTCTTTTTTGGTAACCGTAGTCGGACTCGGCGCCATAAAAATTCAGCAACATCTCCAACTGACTTGTTCATTTCATAAAAGGACCTGCGACACCGCTCTTGAGAGCCCCCTTGGGTGGAGTTGACGATTTTTTGCTAGTGTATCCCAAGTCTGTTGAAGGTGATTACGTTGATAAGGTTATGAGCGTATTTTCCAGGTGCGGCTTTGGTCTTAAATTCACTGTTGAAAAACCTTCGGACGGAAAGTTACAGTTCCTGGACCTTTTGTTATCTCTTCATACAAACCATATCTGCTGGAGTTTCTCTCCTAGGTCAAAAAAGGGCATCCTTCACTACACATCCGCACATTCGAAAGTTGTTAAAAGGGGGATTGCGGTTACCATACTTGGGGCTGCACTTACGAAGTCCTGCTTCCACACTGTTCGTGAAAGTTTTAATGCTCAAGTTGAGAGACTTCAAAAGTCGGGCTTTCCATCACAGGTCTTAAACGAGGTGGTGGCGGTCTTAGTACGCAAGACTAAAGGGATTCGGAGAAAGAAACCTCGAGATCCACAGAAACGAAAGGTTGTTGTACCATACATGCACAAAACCTCTCATAATTTAAAAAGAGCAGCCCAAAGGTACGATGTGCCTGTGGTGTTTTCGGCTCCAAAAAGAATGGCGCAAATCTGTTCAAAGGTTCGCTCGATAGCGGATAACCTCAACAAAGGCAAGTGCTGCAGAAACGCCACAGCCACCCTTATGTGCCATGTTCAATTGGCGTGGTGTACAAAATCCCATTAACGTGTGGTAAAAGCTATGTGGGCCAAACCGGACGGTGCCTAAACGATCGCCTTCTCGAGCATGATCGTTCGCTAAAATCTACGGTGGGTGGTCACCTTCCCGTTCACTGCAATTCCTGCTCGTGTGCTCCGATTCTAAAAGGCACAACAATAATTGGACACTATCGAGACAAGACAACTCGCGAAATCTTAGAAGCACATTGCATCAACAGCCTAGGGGACTGCTGCGTCAGCCACCCATCAGTGACACCACTAAACACTGAAACCTTGTTTTTAGAAAGGACTATGGGGCAAAGACATTGCAGTTAGATGGTGTTGTGTCGCGTGTCATAAGCACTGCGTGCCCTGCGTGTCTTTCAGAACGGTTTCTTCTTCTTTCTTTTGTGTATAAATTCAGTTGCGAGTCAGCGCTTGTGTGTCCTGCATGTTCCTTTTCTCTGTCCTTGTCTTTGTGTGCGCTGTTCTGTTCATCATGTCATCATACCAACTCGCCCAACTTACTACACTTCTGCAGTTAACACACAGATTGCAAGAACATTGACTCTTTCACATCTGGAAGAAAAATATAAAGATGGCATCCACGTGTATACTGATGAATCAACCACTGAAGACGGATCGATATCAGCCTTTGTTGTGCCTGATTTTAACCATTGGTCATCCTTTCGACTATCGCATCCTACTTACTCAACCACTGCGGAATTACATGCTTTACTCGCGGCTGCAACGTACATAAAAAACAACTCGGCAGAGAATTCTTGGGTAATATGTACTGATTCAAAGACAGCTTTGCAATCTATTAAGACTATGAATAGTCGTAGTGAACACAACTCCCTTGTACACAGAATTTACTTAGAACTCTCTGATGCCATCGAATGTGGCAACACTGTACATCTACAGTGGGTCCCCGGGCATACCGGAGTTTCAGGAAATCACCAAGCTGACCAATTGGCTACCGCAGCCCATACAAGTAACAACGTCCACCTTACACCTTTCACAAAGAGCGACGCCAAAAAATACATCCGTCGACTACGTGAGCGAATGTCTCACGATGAATGGCTTAGCAGCATCCCACAAGACAGCATGATCCGTCTAATCGATCCGGACCTCCGTTGCCCGGTGTACACCTATTCAGCCAGGTCAATCGACACTCTTATCCATCGCCTACGACTTGAGGTAGCATACACGGGAAGCTTCCTTCACCGGATAAAACAGGTAGAAACACCGAGTTGCAAGTGCGACAACCCGGTCGAAGACGTCGAGCATTTAATCATGGACTGTCCGAGATATGATCGGTGGCGCGCCCGCTTACGGATTAGTCTCGGGATACTCGACAATCGTCCATTTTCTCTCGCCAAAGTTCTAGGCCCTTGGCCCGACTTAAAGAAACAAAAGCGTGCATTAGCCTCACTAACTGCATTTCTGAAGGACTCAAAGATAGAAGTCAAATATTAAGTTCAATGATTACGAGTTACTGGTATAGCAGGATTTAATTGCACATATTTTGTACCACTGTATAATACTGTACATATCGTACTTCTCAAAGTGCACTTGCTTGTGATATTAACGCAGCACGTTCATAGTTTACTTTGTTATTCATTATGCCCAGATTTCATAATTATTGAACATATCATATCATACTTTACCCCATTACTAGCATTGAAGTAGCCGGCCCCAAATTATGGGGCTAAAATCTTCATCTCATTAAATAAACATTGAATTGAACACGAGAGCTATCAATGAAGCAACTCATCACGGTGAAGAGGTTGTAGCGGCAGCTATCAGCAGCGATCCAGCGCTTGAACGGCGCCAAGCTCACGGGACAGGCACGAGCTAAGGACACGAGGTGCCTGGACCACGAGCTGCACGGAATCTGGGATTCGGCGAAGGGCCCCTCGATGAGCTAGTCAGAAGGACAGTGTAAAATATTGTAAATAAATATGTAGAGTGTGATTTGCCGAGCCTCCACTCCTACATACTGGTGACCTTGGACCGAGCCGCCCCCGACCACGCCCAGCTACGCTGCCCTGGAGCCCTGGTTCTTTGAGTGAGTCCAGCTTCGTGCCCCCGTCATGAGCCTCGGAGACGATGGCACCTCTCCCGAAGCCCCGACCACACTGGGGGCGACGACTCTCAACATCAAGTTCCCAGAGTTCTGGTCGTCCGACTCCGAGCTGTGGTTCCTGACCGCGGAATCAATTTTCCGAAAGAGCAGGATCACCTCATTGTTATAATTTTGTATTTATTCTCTATGAGTACTATGGTACTATGAAGTACTATGAGAATATATGAGAATCATCGGCCAGTGTTCGCCCCGCTCCTGAATCCGTTGGTTGTCCTTTCTTCTCGCTCCGGCGACCGTCCAGGTCCGCTCGGGGCATGTAGTTTCCCGGCTACGTCGAACGTGAGTCACCGGCGCTTGCGTCCAATGTAGCCAGGCTTTAGAGCACCGCCGCGTCGGCGCAGAATATAACATTTTGGCTTTAGAGCACCGACGCGGCGGTGCTCTAAAGCCTGGCTACATTGGACGCAAGCGGCGGTGACTCACGTTCGACGTAGCCGGGAAACTACATGCCCCGAGCGGACCTGGACGGTCGCCGGAGCGAGAAGAAAGGACAACCAACGGATTCAGGAGCGGGGCGAACACTGGCCGATGAGGCCGCAGATCACGCGCGGCTCATGCCGTCGCGTGCTGTCCTTTTTATTCTTTTACATGGATGCACGAGATGGCTACTTTAAAAAGGAGATGTCAAGTAGCGCCATCTCGTGCAAATCAAAATACTACATTTTATGCTTTTAATTTAAGCTATAAGCTATAACAGTGATATGCTTTCCTTCCTCCTAGAAAGGAGAAAGAATATTAGAATAAAAACAGGGCGACGGCAAAACGAGCAGTTCTGCCCGTGTGTCTGGGCAAACTGCCAGATCGGAGACAGGTAGTTGCTCTGCAACCACGGACTCTGGTGATGACCCTGGCACAGCGTCTGGAGCAGCAACAACCACGGGCCCAGGAAGAGGCCTGACCGCCGGAACAGGACCGGGACCAGGCTCAAGGAGAGGCCTGATCTCGGCCTCAGGAACAGGCCTGAGTACAGGCTCAGGGAGAGGCCTGACCGCAGCCTCAGGAACAGGCCTGACAAGCCTGTCAGGCTCCACAGACTGTCCAGCGTCTGCCACGGAAGCAGGGCAGAGCTCAGGTGCAGAGATCCCGATCATGTCGGGTACAGCCGACCCGAGATTCCCCTCGGAAACAGAAGCAGGGCCCCCAGGAACAGAGGCAGGCCCAGGGACAGCTCCAAGAACAGTTCCAGGAACAGGTCCAGGAACAGGCCCCGGTACAGCACCCGGAGCAGGAGACTCGGCCGCAGCAACCGGAACTGTAAACGTTGCCGCAGCAAACAGATCTGGCTCCTTGGGAGAACCCAGCGCTGCATGGCGAGGTGCACCTGCCATGGGTGCAGCAGATGAACCGGGTCTCCCCAAGAGACCAGACACTGCGGGGTCACAGGAACCCTCCGGGCAAGAAAAGACAATTGGTACTTGGCATTCCTCTTGCGTTTTTCCGTTTTTAATGTCCATGACACATTGTAGTGTTGACTGTTAGTTTGTTAGTTTGGTTATTGTTTAGAATATTGTGTTTGTCATGGACATTTTAACCTTGGCCAAGGTTTTGCTATAACAGTGATATGCTTTTAACGTTCTATATCTACCTAAAGTTTATACCAAAAATGACCTTTTACGAAAACAACTACAAAAGTCTTAGTCACTGTACTCCGAATCTGACTGAAAACTATCATCGCCAAGTGCAAGAATATAGTCTTTGAACTTCAGCGGAAGTCTTCTCTGGCGTATTGGCCGACCTTGCCTCGCTGGCGGTAGAGGAGCTGTAGATGGCTCGGAGATCGTGGGTGGTGTGTGGAACTCGGTCGTGAGTTCTTCCACTGAATCCTCAAGTGGAGGCATAGATGGCGTACTCGTTCCCGAAGACTCCAGAGGTGTACTCGTTTCTGGCGACGGCAAAACGAGCAGTTCTGCCCGTGTGTCTGGGCAAACTGCCAGATCGGAGACAGGTAGTTGCTCTGCAACCACGGACTCTGGTGATGACCCTGGCACAGCGTCCGGAGCAGCAACAACCACGGGCCCAGGAAGAGGCCTGACCGCCGGAACAGGACCGGGACCAGGCTCAGGGAGAGGCCTGATCTCGGCCTCAGGAACATGCCTGAGTACAGGCTTAGGGAGAGGCCTGACCGCAGCCTCAGGAACAGGCCTGACAAGCCTGTCAGGCTCCACAGACTGTCCAGCGTCTGCCACGGAAGCAGGGCAGAGCTCAGCTGCAGAGATCCCGATCATGTCGGGTACAGCCGACCCGAGATTCCCTTCAGACACAGGAGCAGGGCCCCCAGGAACAGAGGCAGGCCCAGGGACAGCTCCAAGAACAGTTCCAGGAACAGGTCCAGGAACAGGCCCCGGTACAGCACGCGGAGCAGGAGACTCGGCCGCAGCAACCGGAACTGTAAACTTTGCCGCAGCAAACAGATCTGGCTCCTTGGAAGAACCCAGCGCTGCATGGCGAGGTGCACCTGCCATGGGTGCAGCAGATGAACCGGGTCTCCCCAAGAGACCAGACGCTGCGGGGTCACAGGAACCCTCCGGGCAAGAAAAGACAATTGGTACTTGGGACGTTGAAGTGCTTCCACGGACAGGGGTCAGTACAGGAACCACTGGAGTTGCAGGAGGTATATACAAGTCATCTTCATCATCATCCCAACCGTAGTCAGGAACTTGTGCTGGAGGCAGCTGTATGGACTTTGCAAGCTTCGCTGCGTTCCATTTCCTACCGTCAGCGAGTTGATATGTAGCAGGTCCTAACTGTGCATGTATCCGTTGTGGTTCTGTATATGTACTCCGCAACTTGTTGTGATGGGTGGGCTTGAATACGCGAACAGCCTGCCCAGGATGAAACTGAGGGTGTCGTACAGCTCTACGATGGTCAGAATAATCTTTCATGTTTTGTTGATAGCGCTGTACTCTTCCTTGTAGCTGAGCTCGACGTTCCAAGAGATCGTCAGGTACCGTCCTAGTCGGCATGCCTTGTACGTCTAGTCTAGACCGATGATTTCGTCCATGAAGGAGAAAGGATGGTGCAAATCCTGTTGCAGGATGTACCGTACGTCGGTACGCTTCCAGGTGGTCTCGGACGGCGTCTGGAAGTGGACGACCTTGTACAACAGCTAACTGAAGGCACGACTTCAGGACTCGGTTAAATCTTTCCACCTGCCCGTTACATTGGGGGTGGTATAATGACGTTCTCCTATGTTTGATGCCATGTTGACGCAAGAAATCTTGAAATTAATGGGAGGTAAACTGTACTCCATTATCTGACACAATCTCGCAGGGCAGTCCCTCGCGTGAAAAAACGTTCTTCAAAAAGCTGATGACAGTCGCAGAAGTCACAGAAGACGTGGCTTGAACTTCTGGCCACTTGGAGTGGTAATCTATGAGTACCAAAAAAAACCTTTGACTGGCCGGTGCACGATCAACCGGGCCCACGATGTCGATTCCTAGCTTTTCCCAGGGCTGACTTGGAAACTGGATGGGCTGCAAGGGAGCCGGTGCAGCCTTCACTGGTTTGTCGGTAGCATGGCACACCGTGCAGTTCTGGATCTTGTTCTTTATGTGTTCATTCATCAACGGCCACCAGTAGTGTTCCCGGATCACACTTGTGGTTCTTGTGATCCCCTGATGAACTTCGTGTGCTACTTCCACGATCCGGTCTCGAAACTCGACAGGGACGACAAGTTTTTCTCCCTTGTACAAAATACCGTCGTACAGCGACAGTTGGTCTCTGACGTGATAGTAAGGCCGGAGATCTGGATTGGTTTTACTATCTTCAGGCCAAACCGAGGTAGTATAGCGGATGACTGAAGGAAGAACTATGTCATTGGCCGTAGCCTGTTGAAAACCGCCTTTCGACAAAGAACCATTACGACGGAAACAACTTCCTCGTCGAATCTCATGCCCTCCTCAGTGTCAGACACTGGCAACCGTGAAAACGCGTCAGCAACGACGTTGGTGGCGCCCTTCTGAAACTCCATTTTGAAATTGTAATTCAGAAGTCGGGAGGACCAACGAGTGATCCTTAGAGGACGGATTCCGGAACCTTTGTTGGACAGCAACGTGACCAACGCCTGATGGTCAGTACGAATGACAAAAGACCTTCCCCACAGATACACGTGCCACTTTTCACACGCCCAAAGACATGCGAGAGCTTCCTTCTCGCCCGTGGAATACCTTCGCTCTGCATCAGTTAGCGAGCGAGACGCGAAGGCTACAGGACGAAGCTGGCTACCATACTGCTGCTGCAAAACAGCACCGAGACCGTACTGAGAAGCATCTGTGGCCACGACGATAGGCAACGTCGGGTCAAACATGGCCAAAATTGGAGCTTCTTGGATGGAAGTCTTTACTTTCTGAAAACTGGCCTCGACTTCCGGAGACCAGTTGAAACGAACTCCTTTACGTAGGAGACGACGCATCGGTTCGACGACCGTGGAACAATGAGGGATGAACTTGCTGTAGTACTCTACCAGCCCTAAAAATGCTCTTAACTTCACTGCATCAGAGGGAGTTGCAAAATTTAGGACCGCATCTACCTTGGATGACAGGGGTGCTAAACCTTTCACGGAAAGATGGTGTCCCAAAAATGAGAGCTCCTGTACTTGGAAAACACCTTTACGGTTTAGCTTCATTCCTGCTTGGGAAATTCGAGACAAGACACGACGGAGATTCTCATCGTGCTCCTTCAAAGTGGATCCATAAACGATGATATCGTCCAGATAGAACTGAACGCCTGGACAATCCTTTAGGATTTTGGACATGAGTTGCTGGAAAGCTGCGGGTGCGGATGCCAGCCCGAAGCAAACTCTCTTAAAGCGAAATAACCCCTCGTGGGTAATGAAAGACGTGAGGTCACGACTCACCGGGTCGAGACGGACTTGATGGTAGGCGGACGCCAAATCCAGCTTGGAGAAGATCGCCGCTCCCCGTAGAGAGTTCAACAGTTCATTGATGCAAGGAAGTGGAAATGAATCAATGACAACGGCCTGGTTCGGAGCTCGTAGGTCCACACACATACGGATGTTGCCATCGGGCTTGCGGACGACAACAATAGGTGACACCCACTCGGAGGCTTCGACACGTTCAATTACGCCCTCTCGCTCCAGCTTGAAAATTTCTTCGGAAACCCGATCCCTTAGGGTCATCGAGAGGCGACGGAGCTTTGATTGGACTGGTGGAACTGTGTGCCGCACCTTGACCTTGTGCGAGTGATTCTTCAGCAGACCCAACCCCGGGCTAAAAAGATGTTCAAAATCTTCGAAGCCAGGTGGCAACTTGGATGCGTCTCGCTTCGAGGAACCACCAACAAGGCTCGTCGACGGACTGGATATCTCTGGATGACGCTGCATACCTTGGGGCGCTTGACTCCCCGGATGATCTTGTAGACCGTGTAGTCCGTGACTCTCAGGACTGTAGAGCTCTTGACTCTCAGGATGACGCTGTGGATGATAGAGCCCTTGACTCTCAGGATGACGTTGCGGACTATGGAGCCCTTGACTCTCAGGATGACGTTGCGGACTATGGAGCCCTTGACTCTCAGGATGACGTTGCGGACTTGACTCGTCCTCGAAGACTTTAGGTGTGGTCTCTTCAGAGACTGATGAAGCAGGAGACGGGTTCTCCGCAAATGAAGGTCTGGAACTTGCCGCTGGTCGAGAACCAGGGGCTTGCGATGCTTGACAGGACGACGCGGTGAACGGTCGTCGCTGCGGGTTGGGCGTGGGCCTCACATCCCGCTGTGGTGCTCCTCCTCCGTGAGCTGCATTCGCATACAAACACTCATGTTTAGCGCCATTCAACACCAGTTGCAACTCACGGACCGCGTCGATGCCGAGTAACGAACGTCCAGTCTTGGTTACGTAAAACTCCAACGTTGTCCAGCGGTTCTTAAAAATTACTTGTCCCACAAAACATCCAAGTACCGGAATGGTCTCTTGCAAATAGTGGACGAGAGGCGTCGACGGCGGATGTAACTTTATCCTCCGCTGCTTGTTAACTTCGTTAAACATGCGTTCATTTAGGATCGACACACATGCACCGGTATCAACAAGAAGACGAAGAGGGGTCCCATTTACCGTGATCTCGGCCATGAAGGCGTCACGACGCATGCTGCCGCCTTCTTGTCGCTCGGCCGCCCCGACGACCACAGGTTCCTCCGTCAGCCTGACGCTTGGCAGCTCCTCAGGAGACAGCGACTGGCCGACCACGTTCACCCGGCCGGGCCGGTCCCCTCTGAACTGTCTGTCGGCGAAGGTCCGCCGAGTACCACGGCCTTGAACCGGGAACGATGCCTGTCGCCGATCGTAGGTGAAGGCAGCCGCCGGCGGGCGACGACTCCGACACGCCACTGCAAAGTGTCCCCACTTTCCACATAAGAAGCATGTCGCTTGAGACGCCGGGCAAACCGCCCGATCATGACGGCGGCGTCCACAGAAGTAGCAGGCGTCGTCTGCTCCAATCCCACCCGTCCGAGGCGGAGCGGGCTCACGCCCACGCTGAGGCTGGAACACCCTCGCCGGAAAACGGGGCACGTGACCGGAGGCCACCGGAGCCCAAGGAATCCTGGGTCCAAGCTGCGACGGGGGGTAGCCAGGTTGAGGCCAGGGAGGGTAGCCGCTGCAGCCATCTTGCCCATGCTCGATGAAAGAAGACGACGCTTGGCCGCCATCTTGTGTTGCTGCCGTTTGACGTTTCTCGATCTGGACTTCTGCCGCGACCGGGACTTGCGACTCTCGCCGCCGAAAACTTGCGGCCGTCTTCGCTCTCTGCTCGTACTGGTGAGCGATCTGGATAGCCCGCGACAGCGTTGGCAGCTCGCTGCCCTCGCACTCCTGCAGAACGCGATCCTGAACGCGTCTGGACTCCAGGCCTTCCAAGAAAACCTCGCAAAGTCTTTCATCGAGCGCGTTCCCCAGAGCACAAAACGAAGCCTGATGGCGCAACACGGCAAGAAACTCAGTTACCGACTGGCCAGGACGCTGGAACAAACCGCGCAGCTTCTGGCGTTCAAGCGCGATACTACCCGAAAACTCAAAATGCTTCTCGACTGCCTCCAGAAAAACCTGGAACTCGTCAGTCCCCTCCACCGCAACCGTCTCGTACAGCTGAAATGCATCCACGATGCGCTGGCCCTCAGTGCCCAACAGCGAAAACAGGATGGCTTTTTTTCGGAACGGTTCTACGAGATGCAACGCCGACGCGTCAAGAAAAGTCAGAAAAGCACGCTTCCATGCCGGCCAAGCTACTATCGGCGGACCGGGCACTGACAAAAAGACAGCCGGCGGCGGGAACGCCGTTGGGCCGCTCGAAGACGAAGATGACGAAGTCATCTCACGATGAAAATGGAACGTACTGAAAACCTAGGCCTAATGCCTCCCCCCGAAACTCATCAAACGCGGCCTTTCCGCAAAATATGACTACCGTTCACCCGGAACAAAAAGGAATACATTTCATGAATACAGTTACGCGCCGGTTTCCTCAACCACTGACCCGCGACGCGGAGTGAAGCCCCCTCCCGAATCCCGGGTTACAAAAGAGGAAATGCTACATATTAAAATAAATATCCCATCCTGGTCGCCAAAATGTTATATTCTGCGCCGACGCGGCGGTGCTCTAAAGCCTGGCTACATTGGACGCAAGCGGCGGTGACTCACGTTCGACGTAGCCGGGAAACTACATGCCCCGAGCGGACCTGGACGGTCGCCGGAGCGAGAAGAAAGGACAACCTACGGATTCAGGAGCGGGGCGAACACTGGCCGATGAGGCCGCAGATCACGCGCGGCTCATGCCGTCGCGTGCTGTCCTTTTTATTCTTTTATATGGATGCACGAGATGGCTACTTTAGAAAGGAGATGTCAAGTATCGCCATCTCGTGCAAATCAAAATACTACACTCATCTTTGACCAAATTTGACTACGTCGTCGCGGCCCTCCCGCAGTCAACCGCATCCGTGGTTCGCGACATTCTGCGTTCTCCACCCGCAGATCAGCCCTACGAGACTCTACGGAAAGAGTTGATTCGTCGCACCACAGAGTCTGAGCAACGGCGTCTTCAGCAGCTGTTGACTGCGGAGGAGCTGGGAGACCGCAAACCTACAGAATTATTGCGACGCATGGAGCACCTCCTTGGAGACAAAGCCACGACTATGGACACATCCATATTTAAAGAACTTTTTCTCCAACGTCTACCAAGCCAAGTCCGGATGATTTTGAGTACATCTGCCACCGACTCAATCTCCACGCTTGCTCGTATGGCCGACCAAATCATGGACGTAGGCTCCCCTACCATCTCAGCGGTGCGTCAAGAGACCCCCTCAACGTCGTGCACTACTGTGACCGACATCGGATCCCAGCTCGCTCGACTCCTCAGCTTCAACGATCACATAGAGGCCAAGGTGAGCGAGCTCAGTCGTGAGATTCGTAACCTCCGATCACGACCTTCCCGATCCTTGACCGTCAATCCACGAGCTAACGCTGGCCGGCGCCACAGTGAATCAAGAGCTGGGTCCCCCCTTCCAAGAGTATGCTGGTACCACCAGAGATACGGATCCCAAGCCAGAGCATGCCGCCCACCATGTAACTACTCGGGAAACGACATGGGCACCCGCTGAAGGCCGCCAGCGTCGAAAGCCCAACTTCAGGCCGGCTTTTCTACGTCACGGAACGCAACACGAAGGTCCGCTTCCTCGTGGATACTGGGGCTGAGGTGAGCGTGGTACCTCCTACGCTGGAGGACCGCCGGTGCCGCCAAGAGTCCCCACCGCTCCAGGCTGTTAACGGATCCCCGATCAAAGCGTACGGCGAAAGGTCCCTGACGTTGGACATCGGACTCCGCCGGACATTCCGTTGGATTTTTATCATCGCGGATGTTCGGCAGGCGATCATAGGAGCAGACTTTCTGCGGCGATTCGCACTGACCGTGGACCTGAGGAGAAATCAACTTCTTGACACCGAGACGCAATTGAGTGTCCAAGTAATTGTGTCGAAGTCCCCCCCTCTTAAACTTGCTCTTCCACGAACAGAAACGAATTCTCCATGGCAAACCATCGCCGACGAATTTCCTGCCGTGTTTCGCCCACCTGCTCCCGATCAAGCCATCCGACACTCCGTCACCCATCACATCGTGACGAAAGGGGCCCCGGTTTTCGCCAGACCACGTCGACTCGCCCCCGACCGCCTCAAGATAGCCAAGAACGAATTCCAACACATGCATGAACTTGGTTTCATCAGGCCATCTTCGAGTCCCTGGTCTTCGGCACTTCACATGGCCCCGAAGAAAACCGGGGACTGGCGCCCCTGTGGCGACTACCGGTCATTAAACAAGTGTACTCTGCCCGACCGTTACCCCATCCCTCATATTCAGGACTTCGGTGGCATCCTGCAGGGCGCGAAGGTTTTCAGCAAGGTGGACCTCGTGAAGGCATTCTACCAGATCCCTATAGAACCGGCAGACATCCCCAAGACGGCTGTCATCACGCCGTTTGGATTGTACGAATTCTTGCGAATGCCCTTTGGACTGCGCAACGCTGCGCAAACTTTTCAACGATTCGTCGACACAGTCCTCCGAGGGTTGTCATTCACCTTCGCGTATATCGACGATATCCTTGTATTCAGCAACACTCCGGAAGAGCACGCCGACCATCTACGACAACTCTTCTTGCGCTTCCAAGAATACGGACTTGTCGTCAATCCGACCAAGTGTGAATTTGGCGTCAACGAACTTGAATTTCTTGGCCACCACGTTGATAGCCGTGGAATTCAACCATTACCCGAGAAAGTCGAAGTCATCCGAAGCTTTGCACAACCCCCGACGGCGAAGAAACTTCGGGAATTTCTCGGACTCGTGAATTTCTATCGACGGTTTATACCACAGTGCGCCCAAGTTTGCGAGCCCCTCTACGACCTACTGCCGGCCACCAAAGTAAAGGCAACGCCACTCCGTTGGACGCCAACCGCCAACCAAGCTTTCGAGAGAGTAAAAAATATCATTGCCAACGTCACCCTTCTCAGCCACCCCAAAACCGACGCACCCCTCTCCATCATGGTCGACGCCTCGGATGGAGCTGTTGGAGCGGTTTTACAACAACACGACGGAAACAACTCGCAACCACTTTCCTTCTTTTCGAAGAAGCTGACCCCGACAGAACGGCGATACAGCACCTTTGGACGAGAGCTGCTGGCAATATACCTTGCCATCAAGCACTTTCGCCACTGCGTGGAAGGTCGAAGCTTCTTCGTCTTGACAGACCATAAGCCGTTGACCTACGCGCTGGCCTCCAACAGCACGGCACATACTCCGCGTGAGATACGGCAGATGGCATATATTTCGGAATTCACCACCGACATCCGCTTCGTTAAGGGCACGGATAACGCCGCAGCTGACGCACTCTCCAGAGTTGGGGTCAACCTCTGCTCCACGGACCGACCTGTAGTTCCTTACGCACAGCTGGCGGAAGCACAACGAGGCGACCTCGAACTACAACGCCTACGGACAACGTCAACGACACTAGTCTTTGAAGACATACGCATGCCCGACTGTGACGGCACAGTTGCGTGCGAAGTTTCGACAGGTCGTCCCCGCCCCTTCGTACCAGCAGACTTGCGGCGAACAGTTTTTGACTGCTTGCACTCCTTGTCCCATCCCGGGATACGAGCAACCCAGAGACTGATAGTTTCGCGGTTTATATGGCCTCGTATCAACGTTGACGTGAGGTCCTGGGCCAAAACCTGCGTCCAGTGCCAACGCTCGAAAGTTCACCGGCACACCAAGGCGCCCTTGGAAGCTTTTAGCACACCGGACACTCGCTTCGCCCACATTCACGTTGATATCGTGGGACCACTTCCTCCATCACAAGAAAACCGTTATCTTCTAACCTGCGTCGATCGCTTCACGCGGTGGCCGGAAGCGGCACCAATGAAAGACATCACCGCAACAACCGTAGCTCGCACACTGATTGAAATGTGGATTAGTCGCTTCGGTGTCCCACAGACCATCACAACGGACAAAGGACGTCAGTTCGAAGCGACTTTATTTCTAACTCTCTCCCACTTCCTTGGAGTTCAACACATCCATACGACGTCCTACCATCCGATCTCCAACGGCATGGTAGAGCGTTTTCATCGTCAGTTGAAAGCCTCCATCAAAGCGCAAACCAACAGCTCGGCATGGACAGATGCTCTTCCACTTGTCTTGTTGGGAATCAGAACAGCCTTCAAATCGGACATCAATTGCAGTGCAGCTGAACTCGTTTACGGCACGTCACTCCGCTTGCCTGGCGAATTTTTTTCTTCCTCAGCCAACATTTCACAGGAAACAGCAGAAAACTACGTCCAGCGGCTGCGACTACTAATGAAAGACCTCCAGCCCACCTGCCCAAGGACGCCCTCCACAAGACACACTTTTGTTAGCCGCGACCTCGACACAAGTAAGCACGTGTTCGTTCGACACGATGGCGTAAAGAAGCCCTTGCAGCCCCCATATGACGGCCCTTATCTTATACTGCGTCGAGACAAGAAGAACATGACGCTCGACGTCAACGGTCGAGAAGAAGTAGTGTCTCTAGACAGAGTCAAGCCTGCTCACTTGGCACCCGATTTTTACTCATCCGTGACCACACGCCTTTCAAAGCCACGTCACGTAAGGCTCCACATGAACACCACCCTGCACACAGACCCTCTCGAAGCCAGGAACGCTCGCCAGACCGCTTCCTCGCTAGGGGGGGAGTACCTGTAGCGGCAGCTATCAGCAGCGATCCAGCGCTTGAACGGTGCCAAGCTCACGGGACAGGCACGAGCTAAGGACACGAGGTGCCTGGGCCACGAGCTGCACGGAATCTGGGATTCGGCGAAGGGCCCCTCGATGAGCTAGTCAGAAGGACAGTGTAAAATATTGTAAATAAATATGTAGAGTGTGATTTGCCGAGCCTCTACTCCTACAAGGTGTTTTTCTAACGCCTCAGCAATACATGGCAAGATGGAGATAGGACGATAGCACTCGTAGCTATCTGGCGTGCCTCTCTTAAAAATTGGTTTAACAAGTGCAGCTTTTAAATTACAAATTAAATGTCTTGTCTGTTTGTCTTTAATGTCCCCCTTTCCTCATCGTAAATTAATAACCAACACGCTCAACCATCTACAGTAAAAACCCGTTTATCATGGCGAGGAGGACCACTTTGACGGCATCGAAATTTCGAAATAGATCGCCAACATGGACGAGCTGCACGGAATCTGGGATTCGGCGAAGGGCCCCTCGATGAGCTAGTCAGAAGGACAGTGTAAAATATTGTAAATAAATATGTAGAGTGTGATTTGCCGAGCCTCCACTCCTACAAGGTGTTTTTCTAACGCCTCAGCAATACATGGCAAGATGGAGATAGGACGATAGCACTCGTAGCTATCTGGCGTGCCTCTCTTAAAAATTGGTTTATCAAGTGCAGCTTTTAAATTACAAATTAAATGTCTTGTCTGTTTGTCTTTAATGTCCCCCTTTCCTCATCGTAAATTAATAACCAACACGCTCAACCATCTACAGTAAAAACCCGTTTATCATGGCGAGGAGGACCACTTTGACGGCATCGAAATTTCGAAATAGATCGCCAACATGGACGTTATCAACACCGGGCGTCTTATTTCGCTTTATACCGAACAAAATAGTGGCTAAAGTGTAGATGTCAAGAGGAGGTAAAAAAGCAGAAGCAGATGCTTTGTAATTGGAGCTTGTACTAGCTGACGTAATACTACTGTCCCTGGGGACCCCGGATGACGCCGCAAAAGGTTTGTTAAATTGATTGACGGTTTACTGCAAGTCGGTGCCAAAATGTATTTGAAGTGTCTAAAAAATTCGCTGCCTAGTGGCGCGCCCTCTGATAGTGTTGATTAACTCCCACGTATCTCGCGCATTTGCCCTGGCCTCAAAGAATTTCTTCTGCAAGTAGCGCCGTTTAGCCGACCGAATAACTGCATTTACGCGGTTTTTTGCGCACCTGAGTTCAGCCCTTAACTCCAGGTTCTTAGGTGCACAACGAGATCGCAGCGACAACGCCTCCTTCGCCTTAATTGCTGCCATAATGTCCGTAGTGAACCAGGGTTTACCCGATCGATCCCATCCACACTACATTGGCCCATACCATGTACTGTAATGAACGGCCGTCCTGGAGACACACAGGAGTCCGAGCGGCCTTCAAAGAAGCCAGCAGACGTGGGGAGAAGATCAAGCATCTCGGCCTTCCAAGAATCCCGCAGTGGCCCGAGAGGTCAACGCACCCTTTCCCGCACTTCCAGGCTGACCCCCTCCTGTCGGGCAGACTTGTACGTAGTTCAACTACTCTACTCAAGTCACTGCAGATTAAATACTTTTCTGAGTAGTTCAGTAACTTTCACTTACATTTTTATTTCGGTAATCAGTAGTTTACTTTAATTACTTTTTCTGAGAAACTTCCACTGAAATTACAAATTACTTACGGATTTTAGTGGTTGTTTTGACTATCAACAAACATCCCTGCACAAAAAAGATAAAATGTCGGAATATTAGCTGATATTTGCAAAGAGTCGGATCGGAAGCATGTGGCGTAGGAAAGCGGGGGGGGGGGGGGGGGGGGAGGGGGGAAGAAATGAATTTGGAAAGTCTGAACCCCCCCCCCCCCAAAAAAAAAAATATATATATATATATATTTTTTTTTTTTTTTTGGGGGGGGGGGGGTTTAACAAAAATGCTACGCTGCGCAGGGAGTGAAAAGACACGACGTAAGAGAGGCCAAGTAACTGTGGGATTAGCACTGAAGACTGGCCTTTCCTTGACTCCTGAAGCTCAAGGAGACTTGACCTATTTGAAGAAAGGGTTTGGTCCCCGCTTTTCGCCACGTAGGAACCCTCGCCCAATATAGGAGATTTACACACTGCATCCTCACTCATGGAGGCAACAAAATGCAGCACCCGCTGTGAAGCTCATCTGATGCAACCGTAGTTTGTGCAGTACTTGAGGAATCGCGTGCTAAAGGGCAACTCAGATGTGACCTTTTTGCTTCGCCTTTCTTCCCAAAACTCAAAATATGCAAATCTTCAAAGATTCGACGATTGTTCGAGAAATCTTATTAATTCCTCCAACGTTTTTAAATGAAAAAAATTATATACAAGCAGTGTTCGAAAGTATTCTAAGCAGACTTCGGAAGTAATCCGTTAAAAGTAAAGGAATACATGAAATGTTACTCTTTCAAGTAATTTTGTAATTGCCACGTGTAATCGTATGGTCGTTCCCAAATAAAATAACTTCTTGATAATAAACGAGGTCTTGACGAATGGGTTTTTGGAATTAAAGAAACACTGGATTTAATATTCTTGATACAATTTGAGTTTACAAGACGGACACTATTGGTGGTCGCGTACCACCATCGCACACACACTCTCGCTTTGAGTCCCGCTGTTAGACTGACGCATAGTTTTCTTGAGCAGCTTGGTCAACCCCCGGACATTTTCCATAGGCCCAATGGAGTCGAGTTTTGTACAGTAGCGCCGAATTCCTCGTCCGTGGTGGGGGGGCTCTCATTACTTGAACGAGTCAACTTATCATTTTATATTCGGTAAATTGTAAAATTATATTAAGAGCTAACCATGCTATTAATAAAATATCTGGCTCACTTTTCAAAACGACTTTTATATACGCGTTTGGAGCGTAGTAGCCTGCTTTGAAGCCGTTTCTAAGCCAAGTTGTAAAGAATCCAACATGGCGCCCCTTTATTTTTGTAGGGTGGTTCTCGTATGGATCGCTCCGGGTTCGTGCTGGAGCCTGGATCCAGGCTCCTGAGCATCACGCCCGGTCCCGGTAGTGTAATAATAGGGACTTTTAACAAACCGTGTTCCGCGTACCGCACTATCGGAGCCTTTGAAGCATGCTTTTAAGTGCGCGCCCCGCTGTCACGGTATCACTCCGGGTGCGCGCCTATAAAGCATGTTTCAAAGGCCCCGATAATGCGGTACGCGGAACACGGTAACAGTTCGCTAAAAGTCCCTAACGTAATATACGATGTGCGATTTCGCTTTCAGTTGTATAAGGTGCGTATTCGTGTGTGTTCGTTGTTCTTCTGTTTCGAGGCGTCCCGCCGTCCAGTAAGGAATCCAGAGCTGCGACCGAAATATTTCGAGGCATATTTATTGCACAGATGCTAAAACGGAATTAAGTACAGCACTGCACCTGCAGGCGCGCAAAAATAAAACATTGACAAAATCACTTCGTCAACCTCTCCCACAAGCTCCCGTTTCAGGTCGCCAGCACCTCTCATCTGTGCACGATCTCATCACTTCATTATTACATGCGCCTCCGCACACCTTGGGAATGAGCTTTATCACTAATTTTATCGCTATCACTTCTTCGGAATTGTCACTAACGCATATCTTTACAAGTGTACACATTGACCCACATAATTATGCATTCAACATGCCAAGTTGGATCAGCTGTTTACTGAAAGTAAAGTTGTTCACTGATTTAAGAAACATAAGCCACTTACGATGCTCCCAGCAACCATTAGCTTCATTTTTACATATTCATAGCTTCTCACGCAACCAAGATGAAAATGTGAAATAAAGCTTCGAAAAATGTTGGCACTCAACAGGCTGTACAACTGCTTGGGAACCACGAAGTGTCCGAAGTTTTCTTCCTCCTTGAGGCAACGTTCAAATGCTCGTTCCATATGTCCCAGCATCTGTAATGACAATGTGGTCATGGTATTTAAAATTTTAAACTAATTTAAAAACAAAACAAATGTCTATCTACAGAGAATAAACTAATGACATAATGCCGTTGTCGCACCCGGAACCGTGCAGAAATAAATGAAACTTCAAATTAATATATAGGAAGCCTCATTCTTTCTTTTTTATTATCCTCCGTCTGTTCGAGGACCGCCAAAGAGCATTTTCTAGATTAAACCCAATTGCTGCACTTTAAATAAGCAGTTGTGCACAAATCGAAGTGGGGCTAAGTGTATACCATTAACTTCATTAAAACCGTACTTGTTCGGGGTGATATGTTTTTACTGCGAGAACGAGCCTCCTATAGTACGGTAAATCCGCGAACTAAGAGCTATGGGCAGCAAAAGTTTAATGGTAAGTTCGCTGAGCAAATAAAACTGAGTATATACTCACCTGTCTTTTCTTGAGAAAAAAAAAAATGAACAAACAAAAACTTGTGGGTCTTGGCATTAGCGCTGTTCGTGAACCATTGGGATATGGCCACGTAAAATGCACCTCTCAACAGTCTCTGAAAGTTTGCACCAAAATATCCATCGAGTTCGACAGGCGCGCGGAACGCCGGAGAGCGAAACCACGCTGGCACGGGCACCCTTGGGTAAACAAAACCACGCGATACCGCCGTCCGCCGTTACGAAGTTTCAAATTTGGGCGAGGGTAGAGCCGGTAGAGCGAGGGGAGTAGCGGCGCCTTCCAGGGCCCAGGACGCCGGCGAGGCCAGCGGGTCGGTTTAGAGTTTTGGTTTCAGACAGAAAACAGAACAAACAGAAAGAAATATATAAAATAAATTAAATTTTATTTTCATGGTGCGGTGAAGACGTTTTGTTGAAATTACTGTTAGCGAACAAAGTTCTATATTTGTATTTTTGTATTAATGAGAGCCCCCCACCACCCAAGCGCTGCTGCCGGTGGCGACGCTATACACAGCGCCGCTGATGGTGGCGACACTAATGTCAGCGCCGCGAAACTCGGACTGTGACCGGGGGTTGGCTTGGTCTCGCCCAAGGCTGTAACCCGATCCGCATCCTGCCCGACGCCAGCCAGTCGCGCCTTCATGGCACGGGCATCCACGTGCGAGATTCCCGGCGCCGAGGAGTTCAAAATAAAACACAATCTTCTGAGAACTGAACCTTGCGCCCAGCGAAATAAAAGAAAAAGGCAAAACACAATGGCGCCTGCTTGGAATGCGCTCGGCGAAATAAAATAAAAGAGCCAGTACAGAATGGCGCTCGCTTACATTCGGGCATCCTGGCATTGTTAACGTCCTCGTTAACGACAACATAAAGCAATGCTTATACAAATTAATAAAGATTAATCTTTCATGTTTCTTAATAATAACAACATATGAATACACAGGAATTGACGCTACATATACGTGAACAGCACAAGAAACGCATAAATGCTTCAATGCACGTTATGCAACAAAAAAAAACAACAACAACAAAATCGACACAAGCGAAAAATAATATGTGTTGCAAATGTGCTCATTTCGGAATTGCACGCTTACGTGCAGAGCGCCTCGGGAGCTGAACGGTGACTTCGTCCCTGGCGGATTCTGCTTCTTCTGACGATGAAGTGTCGTCTTCCAAGTGTGTTTTCTTTGTTGTCGACGTCCATCCCTTCAACTGGGAAACATGCGCCGTAGTTGCGAATCTACTGGCCTTGGTCTTGTCAAGCTCAGTGACGCGATATGTGTCGGAGGGAAGAACCTGTGTCACAACCAAAGGCCCTCTGTACTTCGGTTGAGCCTTCGTTGGCTTGCCTGTTGGTTCAGTAGCTTTTCTCATAAAGACTATTTCTCCGACATCGTACAGTCGCGCACGAAAGTGTCTTCGGTCGTATGCGGTTTTCAGTTTTTCCTGTTCCTGTTCCATTTCCTTGGGGTCCTGCCACGCCGGTCCCTCAGCTTCGACTAGCCGTTTTAATGCGGTGTTGTGAAAGTCTGGTTGATATCCGTGTAGCATCTCGAAGGGAGTCCTTCCCGATGTTTTGTTCACGGAGTTGTTCAAACTACACTCAGCTAAATTCAGTTTTTCGTCCCAGTCGCGCTGCTGGGGGTCTGTCATCGAGGTTGTGATGACAGGAAGTACTGTCCTATTCACCCTCTCCACCTGACCGTTCGCTTGCGGGTGTCGTGTAGAGTTAAGCACGTGGTGTACGGCTCGTGCACCGCAAAACTCCTCAAATTCTCGAGAAGTAAAACAACTGCCCCTATCTGTGATTAGGGTTCTCGGCAGGCCTCTTTCTAGGATAAACTCCTGCAGAGCCCGCAGTACGTGCTTGGTCGATGTGTCGCGCGCTGCGAAGAGTCTCACAAATTTTGTTAGGTTGTCAATGATGACAAGCAGGTATTGGTTTCGCTTCTTACTTTGCACGAATGGACCCATGTGATCCATGTGCACCACCTCAAATGGTCGCGTGCCTGGTGGTATGGGATTAAGGAGACCTTCTCGTCTGCCAGCAGGTATCTTGTTGGAAATGCACTCAAAGCACTGTGAAATGTGTTTCCGAACGTAGTTCCGCATTCGCGGGAACCAGAAGCTCTCTTGAATCTTGGCAACTGTTCTGTCAAGTGCGAAGTGACCCATTAAGTCATGGGACTGCACCACTACAGCCTTCCGCATACACTTGGGCAGCACAAACTTGTATTTTTTATTGCCGTCGTGTTCGATTTCTCTCATGAGCCTATCCTCCTTCAGAACGTAGCCGCTCACTCTTCCCTTCTCCTGCCCGGTGCGACAATGTTCTGGCTTTTCTAGTATGGCTACCAGTTCTCGTAGCTCTTCATCTCCTCGTTGTAACACTAGCACTTGGTCTGCAAGGTCATAGGTGAGGCAGATCTCGAAGCGGTCCTCAAGGACAGAGTCCATCGTATCCACCGGCTCCTCAACTGGGCTTCGGCTAAGTGAGTCCACATGAAGCATCCGTGATCCGGGACGGTGCCTGATTGAAAAATCAAACTCCTGGATCAAATCATACCACCTTGCAATCTGGGGCTTCTGTGTTCGTTGTGCATTAAGGTACACCAGAGCCTGGCAGTCAGTCACAATAGTAAAATGGATGCCAAGTAACAGCGGTCTAAGCCGATCCACCGCCCAAACGATAGCCATCAACTCGAGCTTCGATGAGTGATAGTTGCTCTCGGCGTCGGTCGTTCTTTAGCTTACGCAATAGACAAGGTGCCACTCGTCGTCTTTCCGTTGAAGGAGCATTGCTGCCAATCCCTTCGCACAGGCGTCTGTATGCAACTGCGTCTCCGCATTCGGGTCGTACAGTTGAAGTACAGGTCCACATGTTAGTTTTGACTTCAAAACTTGGAAACTTTCCTCTTGCTCAGAGTTCCACTCAAACTTTGCATTCTTCTTGGTGAGCCTTGTGAGGGGTTCAGCGATTAACGCATACTTCGGGACGTAGCGTCGGAAAAAGCTCGTCAGTCCCAAAAATCGTCTGACATCATGAGTGTTCTCTGGGACTGGGAATTCTGTGATTGCGCGTACCTTAACTGCGCCGGGTTGCACCGCTCCGTTCTTCAGTCGAAAACCCAGAAAATCCACACTGTCTCTTCCGAAAGCGCATTTGCTTAAGCGAAGGGTTAAATTCGCCTTCCTGAAGGCTTCGAGGATTTGGCGCAGCCGTGTAATGGTGTCATCCCAGTTTTTCGCTGGAATCAGCACATCATCCAGGTAGCACATAGCTATCGTTCCCCTCAGCGGCCCCAAAACGTGGTTCATAAGACGCTGGAACACGGACGGAGCATTCGTGAGTCCAAACATCATCCTCTCAAATTGACCGGTCTCGTCCGGAGTGATGAAAGCTGTCTTCTTCTTCGCATCGTCAGTCAAGGGAACCTGAAGGTAGCCGTGAGCGAGGTCGAGAACTGTGTACATCACTGCTCCGGATAGTCCTTCTAGTTGATCATCAATGCTTGGTAGGGGGTATTTTTCTTTTACGGTCTGGGCGTTCAGTCGTCGATAGTCTACCACTAGACGCTTCTCTCCGTTCTTCTTCTGAACAAGGATCACGGGACTTGCGTAAGCGGAATGCGTCTCACTCACAATTCCCTCTCGTTTCCATTCGCTGACGATCTCACGAATCGTTTCTCTTTCGGCCACGTTTGTTCGGTAAGGCCGAACCGCAACTGGTGAGCTTCCCGGCACTTCCGGGATGTCCATTTCGAGGACATTTGTGCACCCAAGCTCGCTCAAGTTCGTAGCGAAGCACTCCCGATACTCGTTCAGGAGATCAAGGAGCTCATTCTTTTGCACCTCGGTCACCGACGGACCTACTTCGACCTGATTCTTGTCTATCGGCTTCCGAATTGCCGTGGTGAAAACCCCTTGTTTCTCGGTTTCGTAACTCTCTTCCGCTCGGTTTCTCTGGTTGTCCTCCTCACCGAGCGTGTTTACAATGTCGACCGCAGTGACACGTCCAAGACTTTGTCCCTTTTTAATGACTACATCGTTCTTTCCGCTTGGGAAAACTGGAACAGCAATCTCTCCGTCTTTCATGTCGAGAAGAATTTCTTTTCCACAGTTGTTGAAAAGTACGGGGCCAGTGACATCAGATTCTGATGACAGCGTGATCCAATTTATCACGTTCGCCTGGAGGGTGGATTTTTCGGTTGTCTTTACAATCAACTTGGGATCGTCGCTCAAGGGTTCGAGGTGGGAGAAAGGGCACTGACTCTTGTGCCAAAAGCGTAGACATCCGCCCACCCCTGCCTAGGTCACGTACGGGAGCTCGGTGAAAGTTCGACCAACGAGCAGGTCGACCGACTGGGCCTCGTCTGGTACAACAAAAATTGTGATATCCTTCCCGGTAACACCGTCAATATCCAAGTCTGCTTTGCATTTACCAATTGTCCTTACTGCTGGGACGTCCTGGTTACCGAATCCATAAAGAGGTGTTGCGTCTCTCATCAGCTCAGCACCGCAACGCGCCGCCGCAGACGCGCGCAAGAGGCATCCGGAACTTCCGGTGTCAATCATTCCAATGAGCTTTTTGTCGCCATTCCATGTGACTTGCTTAAGGAGCACTTCAGAGAAACTCCTCTCTTTTGAGTTGCTTACGGCGTTGGTCTCACTCCTTGGAGCTCTTTCGATGCAGTGACGCTGAGTGTGCCCGGTTTTTCCACAGCTCAGGCACTTTAGTGGGCGCTTTGGCTCTGGACAGTCACGCGCAATGTGACCGAACCGTGAGCAGTTGTAGCACTTACGCTCACCCTTTTCGTTGTGTATTGGTGATCTCTTATCCTTGTTGTCTCTCTCGTCAACGGTTTTCTTGACAGACGTCATACCCGGGTCTCTGTTTCGCGGTGTGTCGGTAGCAGCCCCTTTTTCACGCTGTCCACCGAAGCGCTCTTGTCGCTCCCTATCGATCCTTTCGAATTCCTGTATGTCGTGTAGGAGGTCATCACCGTCCTCGTGTGTTCTCCCCATTAACATGGTGCACAGTTGTCGCGAACGCAAGCCGGTGAGTACTTGCTCGCGAGTATCGCAGAAGTCGAGGTTTGCCTCTCCACAAAGACGAATCTTCGAATGGAAGTAGGAAATCGTGCTCTCGTTTCGCTGTTGGACGCGGTCTTGCATTCTCCTCCAGCGTTCCGCTGCTCGGGTCTGGCGAACGAATGTTCGTCGAAACTGGTACTCTAGATCTTCCCACGACGCAATTTCTGCATGGCGTGAGCGTAACCAGTCTTTGGCAGCTCCTGTGAGATGTGATTTTGCCGTTTCCAGGAGAAAAGGTGTCGGCCACTTATGAAGAGTCGCCGTCCTCTTTAGGTTCTCAATCCAGTCTCGCGCTGCTGCTGCGTCCTCGCCTCCGTCGAAATTGGATATGTTCTTACAGAGGTCAGGCATCACCTGGAACGTCGCCACGCCGCTCACGTCCGCTGCGCCTGACTGCGCCGGAAGGGCAAGTCGTCCCAAGAGGTCCGTTAACAAACGATCCTTTTCTCGAATCATTCCCAAGAGCTCATGCAAAGAAAACCCGTCCCCCATGGAGTGAGCAACTTCAGGCGAACCCGCCTGGCTCGGAGACGCTCCCGACGCTTCCTGGTTCATGGTGAAGCGTTGAGCTGTATACATGTAATTACACCCAACACACACGCTCGCACAAACAATATAAAGCCACAACATAATACACTACATCTCATATGTAAAATGAAAACTCTGTTGATAAAGAGTTCCACAGGGAGATGAAAAAATCCGACAGTACCTGAACCTTGAGTTCCGCACAGTGGGAAGCCCCCAATCGCAGGCACTCACACACACGTCGCCCACCTGTCGCACTGTGGGTCGCTCCAACCTGACTCTGATCGCACTTGACTCGTCGATCCAGGGTCCACGGGTTTGGATGCTTGACGCACTTGATTGCTTGTGTCACTCTTCGGTCCGCTCTTCGTTCCGAGGAGTTGGTTGATAATCCCACTTCTGATATGTAATCGTATGGTCGTTTCCAAATAAAATAACTTCTTGATAATAAACGAGGTCTTGACGAATGGGTTTTTGGAATTAAAGAAACACTGGATTTAATATTCTTGATACAATTTGAGTTTACAAGACGGACACTATTGGTGGTCGCGTACCACCATCGCACACACACTCTCGCTTTGAGTCCCGCTGTTAGACTGACGCATAGTTTTCTTGAGCAGCTTGGTCTCGCCCAAGGCTGTAACCCGATCCGCATCCTGCCCGACGCCAGCCAGTCGCGCCTTCATGGCACGGGCATCCACGTGCGAGATTCCCGGCGCCGAAGAGTTCAAAATAAAACACAATCTTCTGAGAACTGAACCTTGCGCCCAGCGAAATAAAAGAAAAAGGCAAAACACAATGGCGCCTGCTTGGAATGCGCTCGGCGAAATAAAATAAAAGAGCCAGTACAGAATGGCGCTCGCTTACACACGTTACTTTTTAAGTAATTTGTAGTGTAATTTTTGTCACAAACGATTGGTAGCGAATTACTTTAATTACTCTTTACTTTTTAAAAATATTAGCATAATACAGTACCTGGACCAATACGCGCAGAACATTCAGCAGCATAAAAAAGAGCAAGTTCAACAAAATAAAAAAAAACATCAGGAAGGGGAGAATGGGCAAAAAAATACACGATGTTTTCTATGGCCGGTTACTAGAACCACTAGAAAAACGCGCAAGGCATGTACAAACAAATATACGGAAGACAAGGATCAAATAAGACAACTCAGAGTAGGCTCTCCGTCGCCTTCCATCGTGTTTTTCTTGTTCTCCCGGGCAGGAGAAAGCTCTTCGTGTCTATTTGTTTTTGTATTTTACACCGTTTTACTCCTTCCAAATTCTTCGACGTCTCCCGCCGCCTGCACAGACATCAAACGCGGGTCCGTACACCCTCGACTCGCGGGTTCAGAACTCGCGGAACGGACAGAGTAGCCTCGAGCGAGGGGATCGATTTCTTTTTGTCTTTGATGTACGCTACTTTATTCTAGCACACTCTTGAGGCACGGCTGAAAAGCGCCCGGCGCGGGGCTAAGAGCATCGTCTTTGAGGGTACGGAAAATAATTTTTTTGGTTTACTTGTCTGGGCATGGTGGTCGACTCCACTCCTCACTTTACAGTCAACTGTCAACATAAAGGGGGGGGGGGGGGGGGGGGGGAATCAGATCATTCAAGGAGTGCTGACAGAGAGAGAGAGAGAGACAGAACGCGTAAATGTGTTGTGATCCTCCTTTGCTTTGTGATACCGATGGCCACCGCTTCTTTTGCCCACTCTGCCCTCCCTTCACCTGACCTCCACGAATATTGGTATGAAAGTGAGAGCCGATGAATGGCCGATAATATGTAACCGCCACTTTTTCTCTGACTGGTCGAGTTTTCGGTCATGGAGTGTTCGTCGTCTCCATGGCCATTTCTTAATGAGATGTTCAAAATTTAAGGCATTAAGGAGAGCGGGACCTAGAGTTTCAGTGCATACTTCGCTTGCCATAAAACACACTTTGTTATCAGCAAGAACAACAAACTCTAATCTACGGAAACACATCGAGGTAAGCTGGGACACCTGCATTCTGCATTAGCTATACATTGCACCACTAAAACCAAGTATTTCTTACCTTGTGAGTAACCGGCGAAACACCCGAGTCAAAAAGTAAAAATTCCCGACTTCAATGTACATTCCCCGAATTTGAAAACAAAAATGGCGTATCGTCGTGTGAAAACGCGCTCTTTGGAGACGTTATCTGGTCATTTCTCTGAGTGAAGTAATGGCGGCTATGAGACGGACACAAATAAGGGCCTCATAAGTTGATTGTGTCAAATAGCTCGTCAGCGCGAGAACAAAAATAACTACTCTGTGGCAACTCGCCTCTTTACAATATTTGCTGCCATTTCCATAAGAACATGATGCACCTCCGATTACCCCTGGAGTAATGCATACCAGTTTAAAAAAAAACACTGTATAGGGAATGAAAGGGCATCATGAAATATTGTGTTAAATGTACTTGTACCTTACCTCGGAATAGTATTTGTTTACAGTACATGACTTCAAGTACGTTGCACCCGGTGTTCTTACTACTTTACTTGAAGTACGCAACCTCTCATTTACTTTGTGCTTTACTTCAAGTACTTTTAGATATTCTTTACGCAACACTGTAAACAAGCAAACACTGTCTAAAAAATCATGCTTAGGCAGTGCTATACCTCAAGGTAGAAATAATGCATGCGCAGTACATCATCGACCAAAAAAACAATTAGGCACGCAGAAGCAGAAACAGCTATTAAAGCATTTCTGTGAAAGAACAAGCCATTTTATAATTGGCTAGCAAAATTTCGCTAACGGATCAAAACCTAAGTGCGTCCTTGCTACCATAAAAAAGACGTATAAAAGTAACTTCAATAGTAATTCGCAACTTTTACAGTAATTAGTAATTTTCTCAATTTCTTTTCATTTGAGTAATTTCTACTCTACTCAAATTACCTTTGAAGTCAATACTCAGTAACTTCATTTAATTACTTTTTTTGAGTAACTTGTACATGACTGCTGCCGGGCGCCCCGTACCCAATTACCTTCCCGTCGGAAAAGGAAGCCGCGGCAATCATGGGTGTGGGCTTCGCGCCGACCCCTGGTGGACAAGCAGAGACGTCTTTGGAACAACTGGTCTGCATGATGGCAGTGGCGTGTGTGTGTAGAGACGCGGTGCGCCGGTGTGTGTGGGGGAGGAGCCAACTTAGCTACCCAAAATCCCTACGTGGCGAATGTAGAGAAGAGAGTCCCGTTAAAAGAAACCGACCTCTTCGGGACTCCTGTCTTCCGATGCTGCTTTTAGAGCGCAGCTCTTAGGGGCCCGTTTCCGGCTTGAGCGGCGTCGGCGTAACCGCGAGGTCACGTGACCCCCCCGAGGTCACGTGACCCACCCAGGTCACGTGACACCCCTAGGTCACGTGACCCCCCTAGGTCACGTGACCCCCAGAAGTCACGTGACCCCCTGAAGTCACGTGACCTAGGGTGACCTAAGGGGGTCACGTGACCCACCCAGGTCACGTGACACCCCTAGGTCACGTGACCCCCTAAGGTCATGTGACCCCTTCAGGTCACGTGACCCCCGAGGTCACGTGACCCCCTTGAGGTCACGTGACCTCAAGGAGTCACCTATCCCTCAGTACGCTTCCATCTTCCTCCTCAAGAGCTGCGCTCTAACCGGCGTTACAGGGAATTGTAAACGGCTTTCATTTTTTTGATTTAGTACAAATGTAAAGTAAACCCGTTCTCAAAAGCGGTCCGAGCTCGTTCTGCCTGACGTCCTGGTCGGCGCCTGGCTCCAGCGGAGCCCGACAACAAGAACGACCCTGGAGCTGTTACAGTACTGACCCAGACATGCCCGGTCAACTACCTCGACGAGCCCGTACACGTCTCTACAGATCGTAGACGCCGCTCCGGAGAAGTGCTTCATGTCGACCGCCTCAAACCATTCACTACCTGCTGACAGCACCACCAACATTTAGTGGCCAGGAGGCCAGGAAGCCACTCCTCACCGACCGGGGGGCCATGTGAGGGTGCTCATGAAAAATTTTTCATCATCTTCATCACTAACTATCATCATGATCCGTATTTATTTTATGATCACTTCATCATCTTCGTATCCGCCTGAGCTGGCACGTTGTTCGTTCTTGGATTCCCCCTGAGCAGTCGGACATTAAAAGCCGTTCCTGAAGCCGCTCGTCTCGCCCTCACAATATTACGAAAAACATCAAAATAAGGACATTCAACAGCCTAGATGAAATGTGAGCGTAAATCGTATTTTGAAATCCGAAATACATCTCTCCCATTGAAAATTAGTTTATTTAGAACTGTCAATATGTGGTAGTGCAGTGATTGTTAAAAAAAAAATTAATTTGTGCGGTGTCGAGAGACCAGCCATTTTTACGGGCGACGAGTATTGACGATACTCTTGTACTTAGATAATTGGAAAGATGAAATATTACTAGGATTCCGTCTTTTCTTAGTTCATTTTTCGTCAAATTTGGAGGGTGTTTCTCGGAGTTCATTTTAATTTGAAATATGAAACTTGCCAAAGTTTTTGTGTTTCACAAAGGAGGCGATGTGAACCTAATGACCAACTATAGACCAATATCCATACTGCAAATTTTTTATAGGGGACTAACAAAACGCTTATCAAAACTCGCGTAGAAAGTTTTCTTCATCGACATGAAATAATGACTGACGCCCAATTTGGTTTTAGAAAGAAAAGGTCGACAGAGTCAGCGCTCTTACTCCAGAAAGAAATAAACCTAAATAACATTCAAAACAAGCTTTTAACACTAGGCATTTTTATTGATTTTTGTAAGGCGTTTGACTGCATCAATCATCAAATACTCCTTGATAAATTAAAGTGCTATGGAACACGTGGTTCAGCACTCTCACTCCTGGATTCCTATCTCTTTGATCGCCAGCAGTGTGTCAGCATCGACAAGCGATCTTCTTCCCTCAAAGCCGTAACCTGCAGCGTGCCTCAGGGTAGGATGCTGGGCCTTCTGCTCTTTAACATTTTTATAAAGGACGTGGTAAAGGTTAGTACTCTTGCGCAGTTTATAATATATGCCGACGACACCAGCCTTTTTGTGTCGGGCGTAGACGCAGAAAGCTTAATTATTAAGGGGAACGATATTCTTGCGCAATTTGGCAGTTGGTTTGAGGTAAATTGCCTCAAAATTAATGTAAACAGAACCAAGGCACTCATATTTCGGTCATTGAATAACCATGTCTCCTTCACTAAATCCCTCCGGCGATTTTTTGAGCAACCCCAACTAACTATATTTTCGAAATCGCCATCTTTTACTCTTTCCAGTATGCTATTTAGTATCGCGAAATTCAAAATAGCTATTGTGAAATCGGCAAATGAAAATGACGCCAAAACGAAGATTCAAATATACCCGCGCCTTTCATTGCCGTGACGTCACGGGTGGGCCGGCTTGCGGTTCGAGCGGGCTGTCAAAAAATTAACTATGCCGAGCATTTGGATCGTGGCGCTGCGCGGGAGCTGGGGGGACTTTCCAAAGCATTCATTTGACACCATAAAACTGTTTGTAATCAGTTGGGAACAAAGTCTACAGCCCTAAGAGTGAACCCCTGCCCTCGCATGACGTCACTTTTTCAATGTTGCCAGTATAGAGTTTTTCACTTTGAAAAACACGATGAGGACCAAAACTGTAAATTCTGTAACTTTGCGAAAAAAAATTATTTTGTCCAAATATTTGGGTTACTTGTTCAGCAATATTTGTTGGTGTTTTTAGCAAGTTTTTAGGCAAATCGGGGATTATGAAGAAAACGGCGGAGTACCCCTTTAAGCACCACAAGACGCTGGGCATAATTTTCTCCGAACATCTGTCGTGGGATCGCCATATTAAAAACTTGGTCAGCAGGTTGTGCAGAGTCATTGGCGTTGTTAGAAGATGCCGCTCAATATTGCCCGTTAACATCAAACTCACGATTCATCATGCTCTTTTTCGGTCTCATATAAATTATTGTCCCCTCGTGTGGGGCACAACAACAAGTTCGAATTTCAACAAAATACTGCTATTTAAAAAAAAAAGATACTACGTATCATCGCTGATGTACACTACCTATATCACACTAAACCGCTGTTCGAAAAATTCAGGATTATTGCCATTACAAATATTCACGTGTATCGAGTTTTGTATGCTTTCCCTTTCAGAACAAATGAATTCATTGAATTTCTTTGGCGCACCTCGCGCTTAAATAAAAAGAAAATCTCGATCAGTGTGCGCTGCTCTGTGATATGGTATGTTCCTCATTTGCGCACGAATCATGCTTTACAATCCCTTCGCCATATGTTACCTTCTCTACTCAACAGGTACCATCTAGAAAACATAGATATATACTCTCTGACTAGAGATGAATTGTATATGTGTTTTAATTAACGCGGGTGTCTCTGTATGACATTTTCCTTTTTCTCTTTCTTTTTCTCGCTTTCGCATAATATGCTTGCTGCCGAACATTTCTGCGCTCTTGCTTGTTTAATCTGATTGTTGATACTGAAGTGCATGACTAGTTTGTAAGATAAATTCTATATGCTGTATAACGAGGCTTTTCAATGTAACCCACTTTTCTGCCAAATTGCTATGCTTGTTTTGCTTTAGGGCACAAGATCTCCAGTCAAGTTACCATATGGTAGCTTTTTGTCTGGAGGCCCGCCAGAGTAAATTTCTGGAAATAAAATTTTCATTTCATTCTCCAAAATTTGAGTTGAATTACGCAGTATTTTCTGGTAAGACAAACTAAATAAAGAAATAAAGAAATATTATTCGCAAGTAAACGGACGCCGAATAAAAAAATCAAACACTCTTGTATCAATTAATATTTCTTAAGCTGGATTAAGGTTTGGTGCCATTTCCAATCTAAATACTAATTTGTCCCACGATAAAAGTTGCACACAAGTGTTGTTTCGACAAACATCGATACCTTAAAAACAATAAATTCATGAAGGAAGTCGCTGGGAAGCCGTATTCATTCCATCATATTCCATCAATCTATCCCGCGGCTGCGCGAGATGTACTGGTTAAATACCGACATACAAAATAAGTTACCGTATCCTCCTCGCCATTCTTCCTCTTTTCTTCTTTCCTTCTAGTATCTGGACGAAGGGGGGGACTCCTTTTGTTGTTGTATCTTAGGGCTGGTTAAGCCGGCAACTCATCCCGGCTTATTTATTGCATGGATGCAGCAACATAAAAAGTCCCCCCGCCGTCTGGGAAAGAGATAAAAGCAAAGCGTGAAGAGGAGGATTTTCCTACCTTGCGGAAAAACTTTTTATAGGTCAGACTTTAAAAATGTAATAAAGAAACTTCAACTGGGCCTCTCTTTCCAATTGTATGCAATCTCTATGGTTCGTAGCTTTCAATATTACAAATACGCAATCTCTCCTTCTTCTGAAGCACAAATAGTATGGCCCAAACAGAAAAACAAAACAGTGGCTCTTATCCTGAATAAACCTTGACGAGAATAGCGGTAAGATCCTTTTTGACACCCCGCAGGGGGTACCTGTGAAAGCAGGCGTTTGGTGAGTGGCGTCACCACGGACCCCGAGCCATGCGGGTTCGCCCGCTCACGTCTGGCTGTGCGTGGCCTTCCCGTGTCTGGGAAAAAGGGCATCCTGGGGGTTGAGCCACGCCCGGGGCAGGTTTGGGCCCTTCGGGGCCCCCCGGGTGAGGCAACACACCACTTCGGCCCCCGCTCCTCATAGACGGGAGTCCTGGTAAGGCCCGGCCAGGATGACTCAGTCTAGTCGCCATTTCTTCTACTAACCCCTCCCTTCTTTCACCCTTGTCTTCCCCTTCCTTTCACTCTTTCTCATTTCTCTTCTTCTCTTCTTCAACTCCATTGGTGGCAAGGGCTAGCCTTGGGTGGCGACAGACCCCTTGTCCAGGACCACGCTCGGTTATAGATAGTTCCCGGGCAGTGCTAATAGCATAACGTCTCCAGGAAAGCCCTTTTTGTTTTGGTGCGTTATCTATTCCCTTGTCGGGCTCCGTGGTGTGTGGCACATTATAGGCTTCGAACAAACATCGCCTCTTATGGCAAACCCCGAAACCAAAAGCCCCAGTTCTGGACGTGCCGCTAAGAGGCATCGTCCCGAATGAGCAGTCATAGTGAAAGATAAAGAAGATTAAACTTTTTCAAGATTTATGGTGATCCACCCCGAGGTCCCTGACAATCCTCTTTCAAAGATGTCATTGTTTTTTGTAGCAAAAGTTCTCGACACTCAGATAGGTGGTGATTAGAAAGCGAAGAAACTGCACCCTGGTGATCTGCTTGTTGAAGTTGCAAAAAAAAGTCCCAGAGCACTACTTTTCTAAAATTGACATCCCTAGGTGACGTGCCGGTAACAGTGAGGACACACAGAGCCCTCAACACAATTCGAGGGGTGATTTCAGAAGATGATATTTTTTTCCAGTATGGAAGACGAGATCTTGGAAGGCCTGCGGGCATCTAGAGTAGTGGCGGTCAAGCGCATTATGACGAGGCGTGACGGCGCAGAGGTGAAAACTAAGCACCTTATCCTGACTTTTTAACATCACACGCTTCCTGCACTCGTCAAAGCTGGCTACCTGAATTGGCGTGTCAGACTGTACGTCCCGAACCAATAGCAATGGTTCCGTTGTCAGCGTTTTGGTCACGGGTCGTGCAGCTGTCGGGGGAGGGAGACGTGTGCAAAGTGCGGGAGCAACGATCATGTGGCCGACGTCTGTGAAGGTTCAGTTGCCTGCGCTAACTGCAGGGGTCCTCACCCTGCTTACGCTCGCTCTTGCCCCCTGTGGCGACAAGAAAAGGAAATTCTTAGCTTACGAGTCAAATAGAACTTGTCGTATCCTGAAGCAAAACAAAGGTTTTCCTTCTTTTCCAAAGACGACTACTCCGACGCGGTACGCAGGGGTCCTGCACCACGTACGGAATCCAGGGCCACTCAGTTCTCTCTTGAGGACTTTGCAGACCCCTTTCAGGCCTCGAAACAACCTGGGGGAAGCAGGGTGTCCCAGGTAACGCTGGGAGCACACAGCCACCCCAGTCGATTCAGTCACAACCTCTGGCTGACCGGCAGCCCCGTGCCAGTGGTTCTTCTCAAGATGGGGAGCGAGGCCGTCGTTCCACTTCCTTGGAGGCGGCCCGCCTTGTTACGGAACAGCACGGCCCACCCGCTGCTCCCTCAACGTCAAAAGAGGTTGAAAGCCTGAATTCGGGAGGGTCCCGGCCTGGTACGTCGAAGCCTTCTTCGATGGGGTCTGGCCGTGACCGGAAACTCGTGGTTCAGGTCACCGACCACGTCGGAACTGGCAAACCTGCGTCCAAGGTTCAGGATGCAGGCCTGTTGACATTGCTGACTCTTCAGGTCCTCTCGTTAGGATGTTGCACATGCAGAATTGCTTTAATTCATTTATGAACTTTTTTATCCTTTAAAATCGGCTCTAATTCTTCAGTGGATTTCAGTGGAACTGCCGTGGCTTATTAACTAACCTTACAGATGTTGAATTCCTTTTAGAAGAGTATAAGGCATGTGCCATATGCTTGCAGGAAACACACTTGAATACATCTCACACTAACTTTCTGAAACGGTACAGTGCGTTTTGGAAGGGCCGCCCTAGCACGTCCATTTCCTGTGAAGGCGTTGTGGTGGTGCTTCCAAAACATATTCCATGTGCCGAGGTTCCGGTTAAGACGCCACTCGAGGCTATCGCTGTTCGTCTCTTGTTGCATAAAGTCATAACTTTGTGCTCAGCGTACTTTCCACCTTTTCTTTCTCTGAAGCGACAAGATCTCGACTCCCTTTTAAGCCAGCTTCCAGAGCCCTTTCTTTTACTCGGTGATTTTAACGCACATAGTACCGTTTGGGGAAGTGATCATACAGATGCAAAGATAATCACATCCATATTATTTTCAGATCCACTATGCATTTTTAATACTGGCCATCCTAGATATTTTAGTCCTTTATCCTTGTCATCTACGCAGGGACCCCAAAACCGGGGGGGGGGGGGGGGGGGGGGGGGGCAACGGGGGCTTGAGCACCCGCTGACATTTTCCAGGGGGTGCTGGGCAGTATGCTGAGCCCCCGTGCGTTTGTCTTGAGGCGTACTGAACAATGCCTGCACCCCCTCCCCCCTCCCCTCCGTGTTCCCCTTGTTGCTCAGCCCCGCCAAGCTACGTACTTGGCTAAGGGCAAGCACGTGGCTCTGTTTTGTTGCGGCTGGTTGCCCAGCCACAACACAACCCTTGCCCACGAAATTTCAGAAAAAAAAAAAATAACGAAGAAAGCAAAGTGTCAGCAAACTGCGGACGACGCCGCAGCTTCAAGAAATGAAAAAAAAGGGCCGGCGCCTGCGGCCTGTATAGCACAGTCAGGGATTGGGGCCTTCCCATACTCCACACGCGGGTTGGCCATGAGGGGGAACGCGCAACGCACTGTTTTTGTCCACACAGCCAGCTGGCTTCTTCGTTTGCTTCTATTTTGAGCAATGACGTTTCCCAAAAAATACAAAAATTTCTTCTATATATATATTTCTTTTTTTTTTTTTTGGGGGGGGGGGGGGGGTATGAGTAGCCACGAAGGTCGGGAGCCGATCGCGAGGCGGGGAGACGGTCTGCGCGAAAAGAAAGCCCTTCTTGGATGGGGATCCTGCCTACAGATGTAGCGAGTTGAGGGAAAAAAGTTTCCCGACTCCCAAGGCAAGAGGAGGCGCGACACATGTCGTAAAGGGAGACATCGCACTGCAGTCTGCAGTCTGCAGTCTGTATTGAAGCGCTGCTACCACGGTGGTCGTCGGAGATATCAAAGAATCGCGGCATTTTCGCCGGTATTTCAGCGTCTTTGTTTCCGAAACACCATTAGGTTCTTGGCGAGCCAGCCTGCTATGTTCAGGCGGGCGCCCTATTATACACCCAGACCGTTTCAGCCTATTTTCAAAGACGAGCATAAAAACAGGAAACATGCTGAAATAAAACAAGGGCATCCCCGCTGAAGGTGTTTGAACGAGAGGGGTGTTATTTTCCTCGTCTCCCGCAGTCCATCTGCTCCCTCCTCCCCGGCCTTCTTTCTCCTCGCCCTATCACTCCACTGAAACTGCAGTTGTAGATTTGTCACTGCGAAATCCGCGGACGGTTTCTTTGGGCATCTCAACATCAGAGGATGTACGGTTGTTTTCTTTTTTTTCAACGAGTGCAACGCTAAAAAGAAAAACACAATATTTAAAGTTTTACACTTTTAATCATATGGCTACCAAAAGGACGCTTTTTGATGCGTGGTTGCGGGGACCCAAGAAATTGGCAGTTTGTCAGGGAAATATCCAAAACGTCGGCACGGCAGCAGCGGACCGTATTATACCAAGAGTCACCCAGAATTTACAAAAATCTGGTAGGTGCTGTTTCAATATTGTGTGTGTGCATGCGTAGCAAAACAAGAGGGGATTGTCGAATCTTAGGTCGCATAAACTGTAGGGCTGGCCGTCGATTACAAGTTTTAACCAGATTAATCGCCACCATTTAATCGATTAATCAATCGATTAATCGGAGCCGCTCATTTCCATGAAAATTACATAATAAAAAGTAAAATTATTTTTTTCTCTTCTTTTTTTTTTTTTTTTGTTGAATATGTATAGTAAAGAGCTCAAATACATTTTTTTTTCCTTTTATGAATCAACATCGATGTGCCGTTAAGATGCTGTTCAAAGGCACTCACACTCACAGATTATAACTTCAGCCGCATGGGACAGTTCGCTGATATTCTCCGGCAAGAGCGACCTCCTTTGGTTGTTCAAAGTGGCCTCTGCTGCGCTAAACGGACACTCGAACGGCGTTTAGGGATACGTGTAACCTTCTGCAATTGTCAGGAGTTACAAATCTTGCACCTACAGTTTATTTTATACAAGTGTACTCGTCATCGTGTTTGCAGGGAAAGCGTGCAATTTTTACTTTTTTTTTGGTTCGTCAAAATTTTATCGATTAACCGGTTTAATAAATTAATCGCGATTAATGTATTAATCGATATTGGTAGGTTAACTGATCAATTACCCAGCTCTAATAAACTGCATTGCAAGGAGTTCACGGTGTTTCGTTGGCCCTATAAAATAACCGCATAAAACAGTTTTGTATAGATTGCGAAGGTATTTAGCACACAGACGTAGTTAAACAGTGGAAGTAATCAATAAAAGTTTCGTAAAATTAGTTCAGGTAAGCAAAAAAAAACATTTTTTTTTATTTTGCGTATAAACACCAAATAATATTTTGGGCAACTGTGGCATTAACACTGGCGAAATGAAGGCTATGTTATGGAATATTGTATTTTATTTTTATTCCACCCATTCTTTTTTCAGTCATAATTAACGCCTCAGTTGCCGAGAAAAATATTTGATAGTTTTGCGAAAAAGATATTCCGCTAAAATTTACCCATAAAAAAAAATGCCTTTTTTTTTCTTCTTTTTTTTTCACAAGAAAGCTTTGTCTCTTCCCAAAAAAACAAAAATAAAACACCGTAGGGCACCTCTGTTGTAAACCGTAGCACGTACGGTAACAAGCCAATTTGCGCGGTTACTTCAAGGGGCTAACGAAACATCGTACGTGAACTCACGGTAAAGTATGTCAGATTCCCTGACCGCTTTTGGTGGGCGTTTGATTTTAAGTGATATTTGGAGTTTTACGTGCCAAACCAACGACGGGCAGAGGACCGGGGATTCATCTCGACCTCCTGGGGATCTTTTGACGTGCAACCGACAGCTCGGTACACAGTGCCTTGTCCGCAATAAGCCTCCGTCAGAATGCGGGAATTCGAACCCACCACCTATTGATCCGTAGGCCGGCGCTTTGCCTCGGAGCCACCGAGACGGCTAGATTTTCCATTTAATTTCCAAAAGCATTGCATTGCGGTGACGTGTTCTAAAGGAAGCTTAACGTAGAAAAATATTTGTGCGTTTGCCTCGGTGTGTCGTATTTTTATCCCGCTCAAATGACAAACTAAATTAATAAATAAAGCTCATTCATTTCTTTAAGAGTAAAAGTTGTTGTAGAGGGCTGCAGCCTCACATCAGCCCGCGCTGAATTTGCATTCGACTAGTTAGATTCTTCAACGTGATAACAATAATCAGAAACGCTATCGCCTAATAATGAGACCAATGGCGGCCTTTGTCTACTGTTCTTTATTTACCGATATGGCCCAAATCGATTGAGAGAACATATTTAAAGTTCAATGTTCTTTATCCTCTGCAATTTATTGAGCACAGTCTGTAAAATTAATAATCATTATAACAGGCAAACTTGTGTCTTCCATCGAACCTCGTTCGTGGGGTACACATTTCTATGTCTTGTCAAAACACTTCTAGATGCTAGCCAATGATCTAAAGTGCAAATATGTTATCGAGTTCGTTAAAAGGGTTAAAAGTGCAAAAACAAATGGACGAAAAGCACCACGTAAAACACAGCCGGCCGCTAACTTGAACTTCTTTGGCCGTGTTTTTTTTTTTTTTTTTTCTGCTTTCAAACCTTTTAATGAACGTGAACCAACTAGCCCAATCCAAAAAAAATTAATTCATGTTATAGAGCTCTTTTTTTTTTCGGTTCCATTGCAACTTAATGCTGACGACCGCGTCCACCGTTCGTAAGCTCGGTCTATATGGCGGAGGCATTTTTGAAATTTTCAAGTTTGTTTGTCATAACTTTTCACAAGAACGGAGCTACGCCTAGAAATTGCACAGGAATGCGTACAGAATTAAAATACACCTTCGTTGAAAATGTGAGCTCTCTACGTTAAGCGCCCGATTTTCCAGCGCATTTTACATTGTCACCGTAGATCGATGCCACTGTGTAGCTGCTACTATTGGACCAGATTGTGTCAACATTTCATTGCGTCGTGACAAGAATTTTGGATAATGTAGGGACACATGGTATAGGAAATGATAATTAACCTTTATGAAAAGTGAAATCTTGGTAATAACTGCTTTTTCAATTTCAATTTTTTTTTTCAATCCCCCCCTTTCCACTTCACTCTTTATTTCGACCGCTGGCCCCCCCCCCCCCCCCCCCCCCCCCCCCCGCGTAAAATACACTTCCGGGATCGCTGCATCTACGTGCATTGATCTTTCCATTGGCGTTGCAAATCTGCTACCTGATTTTTCAAGGACTGTTGATCAGAATCCCCATGGAAGTGACCACTTCCCCATTTATTTTAAAATGTAACGACACCCCTCAGTCTTCACCTACGCGCCATCCACGCTGGAAGTTCGAAAAAGCAGACTGGAGCCTTTTTAGGCAGTCGTCACACCTGGCCTATTCTCGCCTCGATCAGCTTTCGATTGATGAGTTTAACCATCTTTTAACATCCCGTATTCTCACTGCAGCGTCACTTTCAATCCCTCGTTCGTCTGGACAGCTTCCTAGACGACCGAAGCCATGGTAGAATGAAGACTGTAAAGAGAGTCGCAAACAGCAAAACAAAGCTTAAAGTGCTCTAAGACGTTATCCAACTCGGGATAACCTGATATCTTTCCGAAAAATTAATGCTCGTGCTAGGTACACCCGTGAGCGACATGAAGGTGAACAGCCCTTTTCTTGTTTTTGACGCTTCTGCAAGTTTTGGAACTGTAATAACCACGACGAAGCACGACGATCCACACCAGAAGAACCTTTATGGCGTCCAACTCGTTCTGAGAGCTTACAAAAAAGGTAATGTCTCATGCGCGAGAGGAACGCGGCCCATGTCACGAGCTTGATGTCGAAGCCCCTCGCGCTACTAGCTCAGCGCTTGGTTCTCGCGCTACAACAATCTTCCCCGCTTAATGCGCGACCTGCTGATCACTTTCTAAAATCTGAATGTTTGAACCAGTCGGGTGGATGACGCACACGCGCACTTCGTCGTAACTCAGCGTCCGGCTGGTCTTGACTTTCAGTTGACGGTGACGATCCTGCAGGCGGCGTCGCATCAGGCGGAGACGTCACCGAATCAGTTTTCGAAGGCGTTGCACATGTCCCGATATCGGACATCGGTTCGTTGTCTAGGTCATGTGTTCTCGTCATCACAGGTGGCATGCTCATGCTGTTGAGTCGGGTCCGATTGATCGTGTCGCGGAAGCAAGGATGAAGCTTCATCGGGTCGTGTCGAAGAATGGCGCAAGTGGTCAGCGTGCACAAATCGCGTTTGACCGGCCACCCGCAAGATATATGTCACCGGACTCACAATTTGTGTCACTTCACCGTCCCCTCCCAGGGAACGTTCTCACCTCGCACACATTTTACCCACACTCTTTCCCCCAAATCAAATGCGCGGTCTGTTCCCCTGTGCTTGTCGCATTGCTGTTTCATGCTCAGCTGTTTTTCAGTCATATTTTTTACAAAGTCGGGCTTGAGGAAAGACAACTTCACTCTTGGTTGTCGTTTCAAAAAGAGTTCAGCTGGAGTCTTTCCAGTCACCGAATGAGAGGTGTTTTTATAGCTCATCAAGAAGCTGTCTAGCCCTTCTTGCACTGATTCTTTTTTTCTCCGACTCAGCGTGAGACAGCACTTGTTTTAGCAGTGCCCGCTTTGTTTTCTGCACAAGACCTTCGGCAGCCCCATCTGAAATTGGGTGGTTGGGCGGCGTCTTTGTATGTGTAATGTTATTTTTTGTCAAGAGACGTTCCAGAACCTGAGATACAAACTGTGGCCCGTTATCACTCACAATTTCTTCGGGGAAACCGAAGGCAGCGAAGGCACTGCGAAGTTTGGTGATTGTTTGAGTTGCAGTGGTAGTGCTCATAAAACAAACTTCAGCCCATTTGGAATACGCGTCCACTAAGACAAGAAAGTTATGTGGACCCTTTGCCGCGAAATCAATATGGACCCTCTGCCAACACCTCGAAGGGTATGGCCAAGGGTGCAGTGGTGTAGGCTGCGCCGCCGGCTGTATGACCTGACACACCTTGCATTGCTTCACGTACTCTTCGACAGCTTTGTCTAATCCAGGCCACCAAATAAAGCTTCTAGCTAACATCTTCATTCGGCTGGTGCCGGGGTGGTCCTCATGAAGCAACGTCAGAACTGGTGGTCTCAAGCTCTCGGGTACGACAACCCGCGATCCCCAAGTGAGACAGCTCTGCTCAATGGAAAGTTCGAGACGTCGGACATGGTACGGTTGTAGTTCGACTGCGACGTTTCCTGGCCAGCCAGATCTGGTGTACTCTAGAACTTTGCAAAGTGTGGCACCTCGTGCCGTGGCTTTTGCCACATCTCGGGCTGTCAGGGGAGTGCACTCAAAAAACGAGAGACATTCAGCTGCCTCTTCTCTGGACGTCGAACAGACAGGTAGCCTAGACAAGGCATCAGCCACTTCTGTTTCAGTGCCATTACGGTATTTAAGAGTGTAGTGGTACGCTGACATAATCAAGGACCACCTTTGCATCCTAGCAGCTGCTAGGGAAGGAGTTGCTTTGTTTTGCCCTAAAATCTCTAGAAGTGGCTGATGGTCCGTGTACAAAACGAACCGTCGACCAAACGAAAACTTGTGGAATTTCTTTAGGCCGAATATGAGAGCGAGAGCCTCCCTTTCTCCCTGCGCGTAATTCTTTTCTGCAGGTGTCAGTGTTCGCGAAGCGAATGCAATCGGACGCTCCTCGCCATTCGGTAGCACGTGGAAAATACGATGACGCATCACACTGCAAACCCAGTGGCTTGCGAACGTCGTAATATGTGAGCGCGCGGCTGTTGATCAGCAGGTGCTTTGTGGCGTCGAACGCATCGCTGCACTGCTTGGTCCAAACCGATCTTTCGCCCTTCCTCAGTAACCGGTACAATGGCTGTGCCACTGACGCCACATTTTTCAAGAATTTTCCGTAATAGTTTAACAGTCCTAGGTAGGCTTTTAGCCCTGTGGTATTTGTGGGCTCTGGTGCCTGGATGATTGCCTTCACTTTTCCTTCTGTTGGGTAGATACCCTCTGAGCTCAGTTTGTGTCCGAGATACGACACCGAGTTTTGGAAGTACTTACACTTTTCTTGCTTGAGAGTAATGTTGTGGTCGTTCAATCGTTCCAAGACGCGCTCAGGTGTACGTTGGCAATCGTCTATGCTTCTACCTGTGACAATTACGTCGTCAATGTAGCAACCTACAGTGCTTAGTCCCATTATGACCTTATCCATTAAGGACTGGAACAAAGCTGGGGCGCTGGCGATACCAAAGGGAAGTCTATTGTACTGATAGAGTCCCTTACGGGTGTTCACCGTCAGGATGAGTTTGGATTCCGAGCTTAGCAACACTTGCTGGTATGCCGAGGATAAATCCAGCACGCAAAACACTTTGCCATCACAAACCGCAGTGAACAACTCCTCTGGCGGTGGAAGCGGATAGTGGTCAACTTTCAGTACTGGATTAACTGTGACCTTGAAGTCACCACACAGCCTCAGTTTGTTACCTTCTTTTTTTGGCACCACTACCAGCGGAGTTGCCCAGTCACTTTGACTCACTGGCTGGATTATGCCTTGCGTTTCGAGCTCAGACAACTGCTTTTCAACAGCGTCACGTAACGCGAAAGCTACTGGCCTGGCTTTACAAAACACAGGTGAGCAGCCAGCTTGCAAGACTATTTTTGCTTCGAAGTCTTTGATAGCTCCAAGCGTAGAAGAAAAAACGCGCAGGAACTTGCTGCGTAGTTTAGCTACCCTGTCTTCTGCGCTTAAGCTGAAAATAGAATTCCAGTTCAGCTGCAACTTGTCTAACCAGCTCCGTCCTAGAAGCACAGGAAGCTTCCGTTCACACTCCCGAACCACGATAAGGGGCAACTTAGCAGATTGCCCTTCATAGCATGCAGTAACGTCACACTGTCCTAAGACCTGCATTCTCTGTCCCGTGTAAGTTTTTAACACGAGTGGCGTTGACTAACATTTGACGTGTGAAAACTTGGACTTGTACACGCTTTCCGGCATTACGGTGACAGCGGCCCCCGTGTCGACCTGCATCGGCAAGTCCTGTCCTTCGACGTTCACCGTCACCATGTAGCCCTTCTTTATCGTCGAATCCGCTGTGCAGTTGTGCAAAATGTACTCGTCCTCCTCTGATGACTCAGATACTAGATGTGTCGTCAGTGGGTCTTGGTTTACTCGACACATCTTCTGAAGATGGCCCACTTTTGAGCATCGCTTACAGGTGTAGGTCTTGTACCAGCAACTATCTGACGCATGTGCCTTGCCACAGCGCTCACATTTTTGTTTTGTGTCCTTTCGGCACGTCGAACTCCTTGTCTTGGGTTTCGACCTCGATCACTTCCGTTTTAACGGTGTTGACAGGGGTGTTCACAGCATCGCTTCGGCTCCCTACTTGTAAGGCAGCGCTTTGCTTGGCGGCCAACTCCCTGTCACGAGCGATCTTGCAGGGGCCTTCAAACGTTAAGTCATCCGCCGCAAACAGAGCTCTTTGAGTTTCCTCACACTTGATACCTGCCACTAATCTGTCACGCAGCGCATCCTGAAGGAATACTCCAAAATTGCACTTTCGAGCGAGGTGTTTCAACTAGACAATGAAGTCCTCCACACTCTTGTGGTCTAATTGGATCCGGCGGTTGAATTTGCACCTCTCGGCTATGACTGAAGTCTTCGGGCTGTAGTGGTTCTTTAAAAGGGCCTTGACTTCTTCGTACGTCTTCTGCCCTGGAAGTGTGGGAACTACCAAGTTCTTCAGGACTTCGTTTGGTCTTCCCCAATTAGTGTTAAAAACAACGCTAGTTTTTTTGCTGCAGCTATTTCGTTTGCGCTGACGAAAAATTCAAAGCGTTCCAGGTAAGATTCAAAGTCCTGGATCTTTGGGTCGTACTCGTCAAGTCTGCCTAGTCGCGACATGACTTCAATAGGCACAAGAAACGTCCAAGCAGGTACTTATCTTGTCGCTGCTTTTCCCGACGTGCGTTCGAATTCCACTGCTGACGCCTGGTCCCCGGCCGCCCTCTCTGAACGTTGACGGCTTCCATTACTTGCTGTCGCTTTCCTTGCGCGACGCTTGGCAGGCCAGTGCAGGCGGAACCGACCCTCGTCGCCAATGTAATAACCACGACGAAGCACGACGATCCACACCAGAAGAACCTTTATGGCGTCCAACTCGTTCTGAGAGCTTACAAAAAAGGTAATGTCTCATGCGCGAGAGGAACGCGGCCCATGTCACGACCTTGATGTAGAAGCCCCTCGCGCTACTAGCTCAGCGCTTGGTTCTCGCGCTACAACAGGAACAAGCTCTGTTCCATAAGAGGGCTAGAACGTAAAGTTTAGACCCCCAAGCCACGTACCATTTGAGACGTTGAGTGTTAGTATCGCTTTAGAGGGCCGTAAAACAGGCAAGAAACCAGGTAAGGTGTTCACCTTCATATTGCCGGCGGGTGTACATTCGTCGCAAAGCGAAACGCGAAAAATGGCAAAAATATGCGTCCTCTATCAATGGCAGTACTTCTCCTAAGGAGGTATGGGACAGGATTCATAAAGTACATGGCTCGATATCATGCTTTCACTATTCCACTTCTTTCCAGAAATAGAAAATGCCCAAGCGATCTTGAAGAGCAGGGCAACATCCTTGGCGAGCATTTTGAATTGATTTCCAGCTCGCAGCATTACCCGCCTACTTTTCTGAAACATAAAAAGAAAGCTGAAAGTATGGAACTGAAAACATCCGGTGGTGAACGCGAAGCTTAGATTGCCCCCTTTACCTTACACGAACTGAACATAGTGCTCCAAAACTCTAAGTCATCGGCTCCTGGTCCAGACGGTATTCATTACTATATACTTCAACATCTCCACCCTTCCACACTTGATATTGGTTTATACCTTTTTAATCGTATTTGGGTCGAGGGCTACTTTCCATTGGACTGGAGAGTGGCAACAATCATGCCCATACTCAAGCCCGGTAAGGAGCCATCCTGTGCGGCTAGTTATAGGCCTATCGCTTTTACTAGCTGCTTTGGAAAGACTCTTGAACGAATAATTAATAGAAGACTGATGCATTTCCTTGAACTAAACAAACATCTAGATGTGAACCAATGCGAGTATCCTTCGTTTTGGTCCACTCTTGACCATTTTGTACGGCTGGAGACAGTCGTGCGTGAGGCCCTCGTTCATAGACAACAGTGCCTATCTGTATTTTTCGACGTCGAAAAAGCCTACGATACAGCCTGGCGTTTTGGTACACTGAGGGACTTGTATGATATGGGTTTCCGTAGCCGAATGCTTCGTACCATTGAGAGCTACCTCAGCAGGCGCACCTTTTGTGTTCAGATAGGAACAGCTTTATCTAAAGTGTTTGTCCAGGAAAATGGCGTCCCTCAGAAAGGCGTTCTTGGTGTCACTTTGTTTATTGTCAAAATGAACTCCCTTGCATTGGCTATCCCCCCAACGGTGCAATATTCATTCTATGTAGACAACCTTCAGATCTCTGTGTCGTCTTGCAATCTGTTACTGTGTGAGCGACGAATTCAGCTAACCATCAATAAGCTATCAACCTGGGCCAATCAAAATGGGTTTTAAATTTTCCTCAGATAAAACAGTTTGTGTGTGCTTTTCTCGGAAACGCGGACTATTTCCAGAGCCTGTTCTAGCGCTAAACAACGCCACAGTTTCTGTGAAGCCTGAGTACAAATTTCTGGGTCTTACATTTGACAGCAAATTAAACTTTGGTGCCCATATTAAAAATCTAAGATTAAGAACTCACAAATCACTTAATATGCTTAAAGTTCTATCCCATCGATCCTGGGGTTCTGACTGGACGTGCCTTTTGAGGATATATCGCTCGATAGCGCGATCACGGCTCGACTATGGCAGTATTATCTACGGTTCAGCTAGGTCCTCCACTCTAAAAATGCTTGACCCTATTCATCATCTTGGGTTACGATTGGCGACGGGTGCCTTTCGCACATCTCCTGTGCCAAGTCTGTATGCAGAGACCAACGAGCTCTCTCTTGGGAAGAGAAGAGAGGGCTCACCCTGGGGTGCGAATGGCTATGGAAGACATGCGCTCTGAAAGGGTGTTTCAAAACAAATCCACAACTGTGCCTCCCTTCTCTTTGAGATTGAAAAGTGCCTGCGAGAACATGGGACTCGATTGGAAGCCTCCTGTAGTGCAGTCTACTTCTGTGGGAGCACCTTGGGAGCACCCTGTCATTAAGTGTGACCTTTCACTCACGCGATACAAGAAATCTGATACTCCCAGTGCTGTGTTTCTTCAGGAATTCGTTGCACTGCAAAGTCAGTATGGCGAATATATAAGCTTCTACACAGATAACACAAAGACGGAATCTGCTGTTGGGTGTTTGATGATTTCTCAACAGTGCAACTTTTTAGGAGAATCAACTCCTCTGCTCCTCTTTTCACAGTAAAGCTATATGGTCTGCTTCTTACCATAGGCTACATACTTGATAAAAAGATGTCTCGCTCCATCGTATACACCGACTCCCTCAGTGCATTGCATGCACTGTCTTCACTGATACCCCTCAAGCACTTCCTGCTCCTGGAACTGCGAAACAAGGTTCTTGCTGCCTCAAGATAGAGATATGAAATTATATTCTGCTGGATTCCCAGCCACATGGGCATTCCGGGCAATAAGGCAGCAGATCGCGCAGCAAGTACTTGCGTGAAGCGAACAGTTGATCTCCACAACATTCCTTATGCAGACCACAAAGCCCCACTTAGGCGTCACGTTAAGTCCAAATGGCAGGCTGAAGGGATCAAGAAATCAGCAACAAGTTGCACATGATCAAACCTCTTTTGAGCGTATGGCAGCGTGCACGCCACCAGGAACGCTTTTTTGAGGTTGTCCTTTGTCGGGCTCAGGTTTGGTCACGCTCATCTGACTCATGGCAACCTCCTTCGTGGGGAGGATGCCCCCCCTTGTGAGCAGTGTGACAATGCCTTAAGCATATCTACATATTCTAGTTGAATGTCCTGCTTATCATGAAGAACGTCTTTTGTATTTTTCACAACTGTATCAAGAACAAGTTCCACTACACCCAGCTCTGCTCTTAAGTGATGATTCCCTTGTGGCATACACTAATCTTTTCAAATTTTTAGATAGTATCGGCCTTATACACCGATTGTAGCTTTTTTAACCTACAGATCATGCCCATCACCCTTTTACCTTTTGGTACCCCATTACCATATTTTATCTAATCACGGGCTACTAAAGCCTCTTTTTTCTCTCTAAACCTTTTCTAGAAATAGTCTTGTTTCTGGCGCTCTATGGCCATGGTAGCTTTTGCGCCATAAATACCAAATCAACCAATCAACAACCCTTTTTGATAAAGGTCCGAGATTTGAAAGATAATGATGGTGGCATGTTCCCAGTACGATTGAACCTGCGCTAATCAAAATGTAAAATACCGTCTTGGGGAATGGCACATCTAACTTCGGAGTTTATCGGATAAATCTGAATTGACAAAAATTTGACCGGCGGGTGTTTCTCGAAGTTTTTCGTATTTATCCGAAAACACGGAACCCTAAATATAACGCACAATTTTATTTTTAAGTAGAATGCTATTTCAGCTTGTTTTGTAGTCGTTGCCCGAACCAGAGGACAATAGTTCAGGTTTTATGTTAGCCGGTTAGAAGCTGCGGCACCTGGCAACCACACCAACTACTTCAGAAAGTTTTTTTTTTTTTCAATTAAATATTTAATATAAACGATTTATCATGTGTGCTCAAAACAAATATTCCTAGCGCTTTATTTTGCAGCACTAACTCAACTGGCGTCGTCCCAATTTCGAGGGAACTTGAGAAATGCACCACTTTATTGACTGGTTTAAATAAAATTGCTTTGAATTTTAATTTTTTTAATTTTTAGACCGTTGACTTCTGACCACATAAAACGTTTGTTTAAGACCTTACTTGCCGTTCGAAGGGCACATCTGCATCGCCGTCAGAAATGAAATAGGCTGGCGTCGTCTCCATAAATGATAAACTAAGCTTGATTCGCAATATTTGCTATATCATTTATATAAATCACTCAAAATAAGGGTGCTCAAATTGTGTAGTCATGGTTGTAAGACCCTGTAATATGATATTTATACACTTAGGAATGTAAAACATTTTACTGTGTACAATCGGTTTCATAACTCCGAGTCTCACTGAACAGGCGCGCAAGCGCTGTGCCAGCACGCAGAGCAACTAAGCCGGAAGGCCACTCAACAATTTTCAGCCAAGAACAGTGATTCGATCCAGAGACAAGAAGTTCAACTCGTCAAATCCGTTACTTGACACCATCCAGCACAAGGATTGTATTACGTCGTGTGTTTTCTTGCAATCCCAGACATCAGCTGTGGCTGGCAATTTGTTCCCAAAAATACTTACTTTTTTTTTCTTCTCAACTGAACAGTGCGTCTTGTACAAAGTATGTATCAAAAGAAAAAAGTCTGGTTAAAATAATGGAACGAATGCTCCAATCGGACACAGGGTGATCCACAGCAGGTCAAATTCATTTCCGTGTTTATCATTTTATACCCACACCGCTAATCTGAAACAATCTGGAACAACTTGAAAGCCACATTGACATGGCAGTTCTAGATTGCTGTCCTGTATTCGCTTTGGCCCATACTTCTTCGAGGAAAGGAAATAAGCTAAACTTTTCTATTTCCTCCCCTGAAATGAAGTGTCTGTACACCCGTGGACAACCTTCTGTGGCTATGCAGTTGAAGCTATTGGCACACGGAAGTGGAGTCACTAGAGAGAGGGGGGGGGGGGGGGGGGGGGGGGGGTCGCGGCGGGCCATCGCTTTTGGTGCCGCTGACCAATAGCGTCGCCACTGGCGTACGGGTGTTCGAGCACCTTGAGCGCTGATTAAAGCTGTGCACGCGCACTCTTCAATGCTGAAATGCCACAAAAAGTTGTTCACGCGTAAAGCCAGCCGGCAATGGCCAGGCGGCGCCACGAGAGTGCTGCATTCAGCGCCACAAGCGGAGACGTGTGTCTTAATGGGGCGGCCAGTCTGACCAGTCTGGCCAATCTGCCCGACGGGCCGTGGCGAGCGGTGGCGACCCCGATTTCAGCAGTCTCCATGCGCACGTAGGCACCGTGTCCCTAAATGTTTTATGCGGTTTCTTTAAGACCATCGGGAGCCTTGATAGGTCAAAGTGTTTAATCATATTCTATAGTTGTCATTTGGACACCAGTTTGAGTCGCCCTATATATAATAATTGCCGCCCGATCGGTCTGTGCATCGTTCGTCTCCCAGGGAGTGACACAACACAACGAGAAGGCAGCGAATCGGTTTACTGTACTTCCCGGTTGCCCATCTTGAAGAGCCGGCAGTCCGGACCCGCCGACCCTTGTTGTCGTCCGTCGTTCAGAGCTCGCAGTTGGAGTCCGTGTCCAGACCTGCGGATCGTCCTTCCCGTATATGCAAGCGATGGGTAGGCTAGCTGTTCCGGGCCATCACAGTCAGGGTCTCGCTGCGGAGTCACTTCGGGATCATAATAGCCCCGGGCCAGTATGGCCAGGGCTCTCCGTTTCCGCCAGTAATAATCCCAACCTCGCTGGTAATATGCTCCCGGGGATCGCCATGAGCCAGACCAGCCAGAACGGCTCTATCGTTCCTGCCCGGCCCCAGCCTTGTGCAGCACGCTCTTCCTCTTTCCTCGCCGGCTGGCCCCCGCTCGCTCCTCGCTCGGCCCTCCTCTTCCTCTCCCAACGCCCCCACACACTAGAATAAAATGTGGGTAATAGACCGATCTCACCAAGCGTTCGGCGCATGTTCGGCGCATGTTCGGCGCCGCCATAACTTTAGTTCACAAGAAAAAACGGCAGTGCACGAGAGGGCTCGTGGCGTCTCGTGCTCTGCACGCGCAGAGCTCCCGCGAGGTTGTCGCATATGTGCAGAAAGACTAAAGTTCCCTCGATGCATTGCGGCAGCGGTGGCGTAGTCAAACTGGCTGGTGAGATCGGTCTATTAGAACCAAGCTCTGTATGTGATGTGTCGGCGGCGCAGGATTATCATCATCGTCACCGACTGTGCATGTGGCACTATCATCATGGCCACCAGCAAAAGGTGTGACCCTGATCCGGAGCACGTGCCAGGGTGCGCGCTCGCTCGGGTTCTTCTCCTGGATCCCTACGGAACTGTCTTTGGCCCTTGTGGGTTCTTGCTTCCATTAAAATACTCCGACAGCCGGCGACGGCTGCTCGGACATCACAGTTGGCGACGAGTGCGAACATTGCAAAGACTGGTGTATAGAAACGCGACGGGCAACAAAATAAGGATATTTACGCTTCGCAAGAGCTTTTTCTAAAGAAAAACTTTAACATCCTGTTTTCTGCACGCCGTCATATTTGTTACCAGACTAAGCATTAAATTTGGTTGCCGAAGCAAACAAAACTTTGTGCTACGAAAATCCACTATTTGAAAACTCGCAGGTTTGGAAGGTTTTGGTTGCGACCGCGCATGCCAAACGGCATTAGGATTGCCGGAACGGGCCAACAGGCGTCTCGCTTGAAGACTTGATCGCCCGATTCTCGACGTCACAGCGAAGCAACAATCGCCCCGATTGTTCCTACCGTATTTCCCTATGTGGCTGTCTAAGCGACCCGTAATATAACTGGTATAAATATGTTATTTTGCCGAGTAGTCTGCAAAACCAGTTCGACAGACCACTTTCCAAGCCTGCGCATATATTTTCATTCACTTCCAACGATTTCTGTAAAATTCACTGTTACGAGGTAGTAATAAAGACCGAGACAGGCCACGTCCGATGGTGTTCCAGGCGTATGCTGAACTGCTCGCGCCACCGGCGCCCGTGCATTGCACCTCTTCATTTTCTAATGCGCGTGTGTGTCAACGGTGGCGCTTGCTTTTGTATATAGCAATCGTAACACTCCTTCCCCCCAGATTGTTATTCAGGGAGAATAACGACGGACTGGTTTTCTCGTGCGCGTTGATCTGCGTAGAACTGGAGAGTCTTTAGTAGCGATCGAACTCTCGACACGTGTTTGTGGAGACAACGGCGGTGGCGTTGATGCTCTAGCCTCTGGTGGGTCATTTGCTTGCACCACTGTTCCTGCGTTGGCTGGTGGTTGTTCAGCAATTGAAGTGAGTCCATTTCTTTCTGGCAACTCAGGTGTGACCGGTGGGAACCTGTCGTCAAGCCTGATATGGTCGCCGTGTCTGTGCCAATCGGTTCCGTCTTCCAGTTGTACTTCGACGGACGATGAACTTGTTGGTCTGATAACGGTGGCTGGCAACCACGATGAACCAGGCCTGAAATTCTTTACAATGATGCTAGAGTCAGGCCTCGGCAATTCAGTACGACGTGCTCCTTTGTCTTGGTGTAGCTTCTGCTTCAGTTGTTTTACAACATTTTTCCGAAGGTCCGGACGCAGCGCTTTGAGAGGGGTTCTCAGCACCCTTCCCATGAGTAGTTCTGCAGGGGGTCGACCTGTCAAGTAATGAGGTGTCGTCCGGTACTGAAAAAATAACCTGGAGATCTTGGTCTGAAAGTCGCCGGGGTCAGCCTTCTTCAACTTATTTTTTACTAACTGAACTACACGTTCAGCAACACCGATTGATGCGGGATGGTACGGTGGTACCTTGATACCCCGGATCTGATTCCTTCTGAGGAACTCCAGGAATTTCGCACCCGTGAAAGCTGTTCCGTTGTCAGATACAATAATATCTGGTATTCCATGAGCTGAGAAAATAGTCCTTAAGCAGTTTATAGTTGCTTCTGAAGATGGAGAAGACACAGGCATGACTTCAACCCACTTGGAGAAAGCGTCTACGACGACCAAGAAGTAATGACCTTGGAAAGGTTTACCGAAATCAATGTGCAGTCTTGACCACGGTTTTTCTGGAAAGGGCCAAGGTGTTGACTGCACTGGTCGACGTAAGTGCAGATGTTCCTGACAAGTCGCACAGGACTTCACCTTGTTTGTGATGTCTTTATCTATGTTAGGCCACCGTACGTGACTTCGGGCGATAGTTTTCATCTTTTCAATGCCCGGGTGACTTTCGTGAATGAGCTTCAGGACTTTCTGTCGAAGAGACGCGGGAATCACGACTCTGGTTCCCCAGAGCACGGAGTCTTCTTGTAGACTGAGCTCGTGCTCTCGAACTTTGAAAGGCATCCATTCGGCCTCCCGAGGGAGGTTGCCACCTTCCAACAAGATGTCATGAAGCCTCGACAAGAGAGGATCCCTCTTTGAAGCCTGAGCTACTACGGCTGACGACAGCACTCGAGGGTAGCACCCTTCCGACATGAAGATGTCGGCTGGCGGCTCCACAGTGATGTGGGGCCGCCAGTCTGGCGACGAAGGGTGAATCACGAATTTAACCTGCTTACAAGATGCCGAAGTATGGTACACTGGAGCCTTTCGACCCCGAAAGTCAAGTCTGGCAAGAGTACCTGGAACGAATGGAACAGTTCTTCGCAGCGAACGAAATCCCATCCTCGTCGCCAGTTGTTACGAGGTAGTAATAAAGACCGAGACAGGCCACGTCCGATGGTGTTCCAGACGCATGCTGAACTGCTCGCGCCACCGGCGCCCGTGCATTGCACCTCTTTATTTTCTAACGCGCGTGTGTGTCAACGGTGGCGCTTGCTTTTGTATATAGCAATCGTAACACTCACTTACTTGATGCCTTAGCACTGCAGTAATCCACTTCTCACGCCTAGCCGCTTCCCAAGATATCGAAGAAAAGCGGTAAAGTTTGACGCTTGAGTCTCCTTCGCGACTGTGGCCGTCCTTCACGCAGCAGCAGCAACGTTTATTTCTTGGGGGAACTCAAGGACTAGACGAGATGCCACAGGAACCCGGTGAGGTCATAAAGACGTGAAGTTGGGACCTAGTTTTACGAAAAACGGTTCCAAAAAGGCTCACGCCGATTCGGAATGTCACGTTCACACGTGGTTTCTAAATGCGCCTGGCCGCAGTCCCCGCGACCCACGTCGTCTGGCCTACCTATTTTTTTTTTTCCGGCCGCTAAATGGCGCACGTTGTAGTGCCAAACTGCATCGCCGGTTGCTACAGCCAAATGTGCTTAGCATTGTCGGATAAACTGCCTCAGCGAATGGGCCTTTCATATTGTGAGACACTGTAAAAAACCTTTACAGAAATAATGCCAGAAAACAAAAGAACGAAACATAAGGAGTGCGGTTCAACAGACATACAAAGAAAAGATGTGCATCGGAAGTTTAAACCGTCTTTATTCGCATTGTCATGGTATTTACAGTGTGATATAATTACCTGCTACGCAGGCGCGGTGAGGACAGAGGAATAGTGTAAACTTTGGTCGGTTTCCCACCATAAGCCCCGAGGTCGTACTGGCTGACGCGAAGGTGGGCTTCGGTTCCGTGGACGCCGTTGAAAATGCCCCTGGCGGTGTAGCGCACTCCCTTTTCGGTTTGTTCCAGAAGTGGATCGTCGAGGTCCTTGACGTCGTAGAACCAAAGGTAGTGGTCATTGACCTTTCCCTGGAACCAGACAGCGAACCAGCCTTCTATGTCAATCTGGGCGGTCCATGGAATTTCCTGAAATAAAAAGAAGACATCACGCTAAATCAGGAGGGCAAACTTGAACCCTTAAGAAAAAGATGGCATCACGCTTTGATAAAACATGACGTCATCTGGCACTGTGAACGTCACTGCTAATTTTTCCCGCTAAATATAGACGAGAGAGACTTCCGTTTAATTTAGTGAATAACTTTCCCAGCCACGACGATCACGTAGACATGAGAAACAGACCCATAGATCCGCTGCGGGAAACCTCGCCAGGCTGTCGCCATAAAAGTCTACTTCCAAAAATAAACGCGGTGGGGCGCTTTCACGAAAAAACTTTTCATTTCCGGTAAGCCGCGTTCCACCATGTTGATGAACAGTGTCTGCTACCTTCCTCATTCGTTTCCATCCCGAAGATTCGTTACTGGCGTCGTTTTTGGTATTGGTAAAACGCACGAGCATGGCGAGTTGCTTCGTATACGGCAGAACTAAGTAAATATACGACGGGAGACTTGGGCCGCAGAACCTCATATATACTTCGCTTTTTTCTTATTTTCTTTTCAACAAAATCTCCTCGTTTTTTTTTTTTTTTTTTTTTTTTTTTTTTTTTCTGGTGCTATTTTGGTTGTTGACAGGTCAAGTTCTAGATCGCCAGCTCGTCTTACAAAGGTCGGGCACGCCAAAAAAAAAAATTGTTCCAGACGACGCCCCTTCGTGTTTCCAGCGGATCTCTGGGTCTGTTTCTCATGTCTACGTGATCGTCGTGGCTGGGATCACGGAGCGAAAGAAATCGAACGATTTGGAAAACGCTGATTCCGCGCATAGCAATGCATAGGGCGAAAGTTGTGGCGTTCGACGAGATATTGAACCGGAAGTACGTCATGTGAAACCGCACTATACACGTCAAGCGAGCGAGAAACACTGTTGGTGTCGCTGTTTTCTGCAGCCTGCCCAAGGTCCTGAATTTTACTTCGTTGCTCTAAAGGCGCGGTTCCATTTCTAATACACGGAACAAAAAACAGTCCCGCATTCTGAGGCGCGTTTCTTCCATGTATAAAGCTCCTGTCAGATTTGCCATAAAAAAAAAAATGAAAGCCGTTTACAACTTCCTGTAACGCCGATTAAAGTGCAGCTCTTGAGGAGGAGGAGGGAAGGGTAGTGAGGATCACGTGTTCTCGGGGGTGGGGGGGGGGGGGGGGTCACGTGATCTCGGGGGGGGGGGGGGGGGGGTCACGTGGCCTCACGGTTACGCCGACGCCGCTCAAGCCGGAAACGGGCGCCTAAGAGCTAGGCTCAAAAATGTCTACCGACATCTTGGAAGCATAAATCAAAATGTTTCAAACATGATTGAGGCATGTCGGCAGGTAGCTACCCCCCTCTTTAATGTCCAAGGCCCTGAGAGTGTACGGAATAAATTAATAAATAATTAAACTCTGTCACCATACCTGCAGCGAACACCGTGTCCTTTGTCTGGTGCATGAGAAGTGCGAAGGCGGTTTAAAAGGATTGAAAACAGAAAGTGATTTTCAACGCACCCCCCCCCCCCCCCCCCCAACCCCAACATTTCATCCATCCGTCCGTCCGTCCTTATTTCCCACTAAATTTAGTGGGAACATTGACGTCACGTGACCTCACGTCACGGACGTATACACAAGTTCACTTTCCCCGCTAAATTTGGCGGGAAAATTGATGTCAAGTGACATAATCACCAAATGAGTTTCCTCACTAACTTAATAATATATATATATATATAGACAGAGATATATATAGATAGATATATGTTCTTCTACACTCCCCGAAATGACTGTTCAATTTCTTCTAAACGAATTGTAACGGTCGCTCCTTAAACGCGACATTTCGAGCAATATACGACTTACTTTCAAGAAAAAAAATCGCCGCCATTTTTTTATTTTTTTATTTTTTTGCTTACCTGGGTGACGTCGGTGACGACCCACTCAATTTTCGCCGACTTCATTGGCGGAACAATGACGTCCTGTTCGATAGTGTACTCCTCCGACTCGGTGTGAACTTGCCCAGCAGTCTTAGTGAGGCTCACGCTTGTGCTGAACGTGCTGGTGACGTCCGCCACGCCAGGCAGGCCCACCTTGATGGAGAGCGAGGTACCCACACTGAACGAGTCTTGCGTCTGCCACGAGTACTGGTGCGTCAGCTTCTTGGTCCGCTTCACGGTGACGATGAGCGGTTCCGTCGGCATTGCGTTGTGGGACCATTCCGTGTGCACCACTTTGGGCAGGACGGACGACTTGCTCATGTTGCCGTACTTCAAGGAGCCCACTGTGGTGCTCACCTTGTACCTGTGAATTGACGCCAGTGCAGTGACAATCGGTCCTCCCGGTGATTGCAGCACTTCCTCCGAAAAAACGCTTGGAATATTAGCTACTCAATATCGGCACCAACTATTGTCGATTTCACGTCCACCATATTTTCAGCCATGAATTAAGAGTTACTACATTTAACCCGTATGCCCTTATTTACCCTTTTAATCCTTATGCTCTTATTCCCGCTACCACCACTAGGAAATTTGTTTCGGTATCTAGTTGGCCAAAAGAGCGTGCCAAGCCCTCTATCTGCGTCGGGTGGACCCCCTGGCTCTGCCCGCTCCAGAAGCGTGGAAAGTTCGGCTAGTTGATAGCAGTTCATCCTGATTTAAAAACGCACACACAAAAAACCCAAAACGTCTGCCCGCTCCTCTCATTGACCAAACTCTCTATACACGGCTCTGGAGTCGCCAGTACTTCGGCGGACTCGAAACCTCCCAAGTTTCCAGACCAGTAAGTGGTTTACTTAAATATCTACGTGAGTATTGAAAAATACACTAGCAGTGGATAACCCGAACGCCGCACGCAGAGGCCAGGACTCCTTTCGGAAGTACCGTCACGTCCGTTTGATCGGTGGAGCGATTATATCGGGCCTCATATATAGCGCTATTCTTAAATGCGATGGCATCTCTAGAGCCACAAAGTCACGAGACAGCGTGCGTCCATCCGTAGCGGCTAGAGAGCTAAATTCAGCGGAAAACCCTTAATTGGTGTATAGTTGAGCATCGGTTCAATTGCCTCGCTAAATGTAGCGGTAAGACCTGTTACCATTAAGCACCAATAGTTCAATGGTGGTTTATTTCACTCCTGAGTAGACCTCCAGGCGTGGAACTTAAATTTTGGAAAGAAATAAGCAAAAACTGCGCCGCGCTCGCGGCCGAGAGGATGTGCCGAGCTCAACGGACACCTGGGGCTCTGAGCTGGACACTCGGCGAAAAAGTCGTCGATATCTCTGACGGCCGCGATTGGCCCGCGCTGAGGTCAAACGCGATGCTCGCCAATCGCGGCGGTCAGAACTCTCGTTGACATTCTTGCCAAATACCCAGCTTAGGGTCCCTGGAGAGGCAAACTCGAACCAAGAATTCCAAATGTCCTTGCATTAAACCTCCTTTCACGGTATCTATACTTCCTTCCGCTTTACGTAGAGACGCAGCCGACGCTACGAGTTGACGGGACCGATCAAAAAGCGTGGAAAGCGCCAGTCACCGGGTCTTTCCCGAGCATGATTCGTTCGTCGGTGATAGAAGACGTACTACACATGACGAACACGCATGATGATGCACCTTTGACGCTCTTTGATTTGTCCCATCAGATTGCAGCATCGACTGCGTCTTGACTTAAGGCGAAACAAAGTATAGACCAACACTCGGCCCTGGCGTCACGCAGCTGCGGTGGTACTGTCAATGGCATGACGCATGCGCAGACGTTTCGATTCACGCGAATTCGGTTTCTGCGCACGCGCAGTGCGCATACCTGGTGGGGGCAAACATGGGCTTGTCTGTAAACAGCGTGTCGGTCTATATACCTTTCCAGCGGCAGCCTGGAATGAAGCGCGCGGGCGAAAAATGCTGAGTCACTGAGCTGTGGACGCATGCGCAGCATCCAATATACCGCACAGCAGACCAACAGCGCATGCTCAGGAGGCGTTCCAAAGCCCAGCAGACAAATATGGCCGCGCGCAGAAGGCAATTTTCGCAAAGGTCTATAGGAAGAACGCCCAACATATAGACAATTGCAAGCATGGCGCCACAAGTGGTGCCCCATGCGTGCAAGCGCGTGCAACGCGCGGGTGAGCGTAGCTTTGGCAAGCTCGTAATCGCACGGGCGTGCCTGCTCGAGCAGAGACATGGCGGCGGCCAGTCGCCCAGCTTGCAATCGTCTATATATTGTAGCGGGTTCCGCTTGCCAGCTGTTTATTAGCCGGACAAGACGTCCGGTTTCTTTGCTGGCTTGCTTCGAACTGCTTGCCCGAGCGCTCACATCGCGCGACCTCCGGCCTCGTTCTTCTTTTCATCGCTACAATATATATATATATATATTTTTTTTTTTTTGCGTAATTCCGTACCTTATTATTTACAAAAAAGGAAAAAAAGAGAACCATTCTCAGAACACGTCTACGATATGTGTCTGCCGTGCTACATCGTGATTTGGCTCGAACGCGGCGCCAAGAGGCAGTCGGGTGCAATATCAGCGAATTCGCGTAATCGCGAGCGTATCACGGCACTTCCACTCCCTGATGGGCCTGCAAGCATCATACGATGCGATACGAATGTATTTATCACCACGATAAGATTCGGTGAATGGGGGCCGAATAACTGCACAAATGCAGCTTGACTAAGGGGTTTAACAGATACGGCGGAGCGAGACAGGCACCAAGACACAAGAGTAAAGTCAAACATATTACCAATAAAAGAAGTCAAAGGATCATTTTTGAATTTGCAGCTATTTGAAAGTTCGGTTATGGTCTACATTTGGAACGAAATAGTTGGTTAAGAAAAGAAGCCAAAGTGTGAACTAATCTCTGCGTTCCGTAATTAATTCTAGATTTAGGAATTTGCCAAGGCTGGTAATGCCTGGATGAGTAGGACTGACTTTGTTTTTGTTTTTTTTTAATCTGAAAGCTGAATAATAAAATCTGAGTGCCCATCTGAGTAATTAAACGAGATAATTATATAATTGGTGTACTCTAAGGATCTTGTATAATTTAAATAATGAATGTGTTGAATGAGAGTAAGAAACGTTTGCTATTGCTCTTGTTGCCATTTTTCTTTTAGCAGATGTATTCAGATTTAAAAAGGATGTCTTACCCAAAAATATACGTTACAATACTAATACAAATGATAATAAATCAACGAATTGTATAATTTTTTTACACCTACTGGGAGAACATGTATGTGTTCGTTTAAAAGTCTTACAGATCTACTTAACTTAGAAGAAAGATATCATTATTCCATAACATATTGTCTAAAAAAATGACCCAAGTCACCGCAATTCCCACGGAGCGCCAAGAGGCTTAGCTGTACTTCCTATAATCAACTTGGTCAGCTACGAGAACGAACGACATCGCGCTACAATATAGCCTGATTGAAATTTAAAAAAAAAAACGACCACTATTTTGTTATTAAGACCGCATGATCATTATATAAAAGATCACGTGCCCTCCTCACCAAAAATAAATAAAAATATTAAAAATCGCGCGACAGTTATTTGACCTAATGCGTTTAAACAAAAGCAACAAAACAAATTTAGGTGTGTGTATGTTTATACAGCCTATAACTTAATCTGCTTTAACGGGTGACTTGTCTCAGAGCTGTACATGAGAAATTTAGCCAGTGCAGTACAACCGCTAGCCTGGGGTTTTTAACCTGCACCACGCAGTAGTGATGCACGACCGCATACCCGTACGATGCGCATCCAGATTGAAGCGGGCAGGGGTGGGGATTGAACAGCAGCAGCAAGGTCGTGATGTGTTTTCCCACCAAAATTAACACGGAAGCTGAATGGATGCGTAGGTCACGTGACGTCAATTTTTCTGCTAAATTTAGAGGGGAACATGAATTCGTCCGAAACCGAAACTAAAAAAGTTTGGAGCTACTTGGCGCGCTATCGCAACTGTTAGCCCTGCTCCTCTGCCCCCTAGCTTTACCTTCATTGCCACAGAAAGGTGTCCCCGAGTACAGTTGCCTTTTTCTGTACTCGCTCTTCGAATGCGTTAAAACCCGAACATCAGATGCCGGCTTTCGGCGCTCGAACGCGTTCGAAAAGTGAGTAGAGACAAAACGCGTCTGCCAACTAATCATTCCCACTAGAGCTCGATGTCTTGACGTCTCCTCCTCTCCTTCGGTGTCTACCCGCGTAGATAGTACGCGTCACAAGGTTGACTCACTTTCTGTACTTTGCGGCGAACTCGATAAGATGACTGTGGTTGCCGTGCATGTTCCACCAGTTGACCGGCATGTTGTGTTCCTTAGACTTTTGGTTCACAAACTCTTGGATTTTTTTCGGCAAGTCGAAGACACGTGGCTTTGCAGCTCCTATTAGAGAAAATGTTCAAAAGAATCATAAAGCAACCAGTGTACCTTCGGCATTTTTATTTTCAATATATCGTTTCACTTTCTTACGTAAATAAAATATATATGTAACAGATATGCGAAACAAACCATAAAAGCTAGGGGCATGACCGATCACAATAGAATAAATATATTGATTTCAACACTCAAACGGTGTGCTATATATACATATTCGGCTGACACCCCAATGCGTAACGACTGAGAAATTAAAACTAGCGAATACATCTCCCATTTGTTCTAACTCATTTTTATCTGAAAATGGGTACTACGAAATTTGTTAACGAACTTTAGACAATTTTCAATGGCGTCATATTTTCTGCTAATACATATATCCTTTGTTGGCAAGCAATGATAACTAATATTCAGTTATTCTTTGTGTTCGTTCAAACGAAACAAATTGAATAACATTGACGGACTTATCCAAGAACGCCGCAATAAAAAAAAAAAAAAAAAAGTTACTTAGCTCATACCCTCTGGTAAGCATATTCGGCCCACAGCGGAATATTGGGGGGCGCTGTGTTCGACAAATGTTTCGTTTCTCCTAAAAAGAAACGGAAGTGATGGAAGTGATGATATCGCGTCGGATTGGTTAGAGGCTCAAATGACAAAAGTTCCTTCTTTCGTCATTTGAGCCTCTAACCAATCAGACGGGATATCGTCACTTCCGTTTCTTTTAAAGAGAAGCGAAACATTTGTCAAACATAGCCCCACTAGAATACCTGCTTTTCTTCACTTTTAGAGCGCAGCTCTCAGGAGCCCGTTTCCGGCTTGAGCGGCGTCGCCGTCGGCGTAACCGCGAGGTCACGTGACCCTTCCAAGGTCACGTGACCCCCAAGGTCACTCCAAGGTCACGTGACCCCCAAGGTCACCACAAGGTCACATGACCCCAAGAGGTCGCATGACCCTGGGGGAGGGGTCACGCGACCCCCTCCCCCGAGGTCACGTGACTCCCCCTCCCCGAGGTCACGTGACCCCTCCTCCCCCGAATTCACGTGACACCTACCTCCCCCGAGGCCACGTGACCCCCTCCCCCCGAGGTTAGGTGACCCCCCGGAGCATATTTAAGAATGAGGGGAGGAGGATGAGAAGGAGGAGGGGTCTACCCTCCCCTCAATACCCTTCCCTCTTCCTCCCCCCTCAGTACCCTTCCCTACTCATTCCTCCTCAAGAGCTGCGCTCTAATTCGGCGTTACAGGGAGTTGTAAACGGCTTTCATTTTTTCCAAACCAATTTGTACGCGCTCCACACACCTGCAGGTTCAGACTCGACCCAGCATGTCATGCCCTGCCACTCGGCGCGAGATGGTTTCGCTCGTCCTTTGCACTGTTCTGTCCAGACTCCACAGACAGGCACCATCAGCTGTTCCTTCTAGTGAGCCATCTAATGCCAACGTATATGAAGTCCTTTGCTGGTCATGTTAGGGAAAGGAAACTGGTTGGCATACAGTATGTTAAATTTGTGTACATATGTATTAAGTAGGCATATCAGAGAACCCTCAGTGGACAAAGGTTACTTTTATCTCCGCTAAGCTATGTCAAACGTAAACGGACGTTCCAGTTTGTTTTGTTCATGGCTCTACCTCAAAGGCAGCATTTTTTAGACCTGGGTAAGAGTAGAGGAAGGAGTTGTCTTTCTGTGGACTGCGATGCCCCGCTAACTTGTAAAACGGCACATGACAGCTTGAGAAATGCAGAGTGTGCCGAGTCATGAGAATCTCATTATCGCAGCCAATAAGGTTGCTGCGTTCGTTGATAAGAACCACTAATAACCAATCACGAAGCAAGAAACGTGAGCACAATAAGCCACATCCTGCGCGTTTCCTAAATTGACTGTATAGCTCCCGCATACGCTGATCTGCATCGCGCCTTTCATTGCGCTAAAACGTTCATCGGTGCGATGAGAAACGAAATAGAGTAGATATTTCAAGTATATTTTCAGCAAAGCAGATAAGGCCAATGAAGAAATCGACTGCTAAAATACGCCCGGCCTTGGACTGAGGGCTCAGGTGAACTGGTGAATATTGGCCAACATCAGAAAACCGGAGACACGGAAACAAAAAGGACGTACAGAACATCCGGTGTCCGAGAGAAACAACATCTCAGACACAGCTCAGAGCCGTGTTCAAGACGCTGTTTTCTACGTCCTTTTTGTTTCCGTGTCTGTGATTTTATTGTATTGTCAAATGGGATTCTGGTTGATTTTATCTCCGCCGTAACAATATGGTGATGCCATTGTAGACCGACATTTTTGCTGCTATAAATTTTTCGATAAAGTTCCGAATTTCTTTGGAATGTACGAGGGGCCTCCAGTAAGTATCCGAATTTTGTCCCAAAAACACAAACACGACGAATCTTATAGACTTTAGCAGTGTATCTGAAAGTGAACATTATACGTCTGACACCTGGTGGAAGAAGTTGGAAGTATAAACTGTTTTCTCGTGCTGTATAATGCAAGATGGCGTCGGACCAGTTGACTCCAGTGCAGGCACTGCGTGCGGACAAGAAATGTCTGTCGGAAACAGGTTCCAAACCAACGCTTAAAATCACCTTGGACTGTCATGTGTGTTTTGAGAACCGACCGTAGCACGTCCATTAGTGTTTAAATTTTGTAAATGCTTTCATTATTGTAGTACAATGTCTAAAATACTGATTAGCTCACACTATTTTAGTTTGTCTTAAATTTGCATTTTTAGAAATTGTTATTTTTTTGCTTTTATATACCTATTGCCCCCTCCCCTCTGCAATGCCCTCGTGGCCATGAGGGTATTTGAAATCAATCAATAAATAAATAGCGTCAATAACTTTTTTCCTTCACAAAATAAACAAGCAAGCTTACCCGTTTGCTGCATTGCCTGTGAACAGAGAAAAAGAGCATATATAATGCATTACCCAAGTAATCGGTGAAAAAAAAAGACTCGTCTACAGGTACTGTATTCGGTAAGGTAATTAATAAGCATAAAACTAACTTTGTGGTATAAACGGAAATATATGTGCTACATTCTATGAGATTATGAAAGCGGCCAACCTAAACTGCGTGCAACAAAATCAAGCTTGCTACCGCTGGTATTCTTTTTCGTTCTTTTTTATTCACAACAGGCCCGCTTCGAGTTCGACGTAAACAGCACATATCTTTCTTTCTTTCTTTCTTTCTTTCTTTCTTTCTTTCTTTCTTTCTATCTTTCTTTCTTTCTTTCTTTCTTTCTTTCCTTCTTTCTTTCTTTCTTTCTTTCTATGTATGCACATATCTTAGCTTGTTTTGGTTTTACTAGCTGTCGGTAGTCACAAAAACCTAGCCGTATGTTAAGCCCTCCACGAATCATACACAATGTTCATAAAAAGTATCGGACCTGTCCTCAGTGTCACTTTGCAATGTCGTACGCGGAAACCACGTGCATTCTTCGAAACTGCCTGAGGAATTTTTCTGTACGACAGGAACGTTAGACAAGGAAGGAACATGCGCAGAAAGTGTCTGGAGACTGACTTTTTTTTATGACGTATTACCAGTGTGAGCACGGCTTTAGAGGTTTTGGGGCTTGCCTCGTAATCGTATAGATCAGGAGAAAAAGTGCCACGAGGGAGTGCCACCGTTGAACTGCTTCGTGGGTATTGTCGAGCCAACAAACGGGGGGAAAATAACTTACCAGGGCGAGCAGAAAGACGGCTCCAAGGAGGAGCGACACAGAGCCGGCCATGTTTGACCCACGCGTTCCCGGTGTTCACGAAACAGTGAATAGCGTTGGAGGACCGCCTATTTTATATTGGACGCCTCCGATATAGAGGAAGGTCATTAGCGTGTCCGTTACATCTCTCGAGCGCATTGTATGCCTTATCGCCAACCATTGTCCGTACCAGATGTGTGAAGCCACATTTATCGCTGCCACGTTGCCGTCATTATCTGCGCGCTTATTTCCTACTACGACGTCGAGCGATAATCGACGCGTTCTTCATAATTCAGTTGGTATAGCAGAGGGTTGGGACACTCGAGACACCCAAACAACCATTATTGCTGGGTAGGTGCACGATTAGAAACTAAAATTCGTTGCACCCATACAACGATGAACCTTGGCGGAAGCGCTCTTAAAGTTTCATGCGAATACTAGCACCGCACGCTGGAAGGCAGAAAGCGGGCGGACAGGCGGAGGCGCTTGCAGAAGGTCGACATTGTCCTCACCTCCTCGCAGCAGCGCAAACGTAACAGCGCTGCCCACAGAGCACCTGACACTTATCGAGCGGTTGAGAACACTCTGAAGGTCACGTAATAGTGGAATTGTTTGTAAACAGCGAGTTGGTTAGGCTGTTTAATGAGTCCGTCTATTTTCTCGACTAAAAATTAAATCAACTTTTTTTTTTTTTTTTCCGAACTTGGCGCGGTTTACGTTACAGGCCCTTCCTCCATCCAGCCCCGTCAGCGGATTGAAGACTCACCTTTCATGACGTCCGATAAACTCTATGCACTCACGCAGCGCATAAAATTGTTTTTAGCAACAGGTTATTGCAACCTTTACTTTTCTTCCAGAAAGCTTTGATATGCACGCGTGAACGAACTCTGGAGCGAACACGCGTGTTTGAGCTCCCTTGAAGTTCGTTTAAGTACATTCTAAAAATACCACTGCGGTAGCTGGAGACACTACTGCATAATGAACTATACAGTATATACCGGTTGTTCCTGCGATTACTTTCAAAAATATATTTTAAAAGGATGATTAGGGAAAACAAACTTTTGGGGAACAAACTGTCAGCCGCGGCAGGCGTCAGGGGTTGCACAAGATACTGAAATAAGCCAAATAATTAACTAAAATGCACTAATTACCTCGCTTAATTAAGAAGGCTGCCGACGCGGAAACGTGGATTACATTCTTATTTGCGTTTTCGCATCACCAGCCTCGCGCCTGCTGCACGAGTGGTATACCTTTACTGCACACCCGCTCTTCATACCTTCTTTGACTGATATAAGGGTTTGCGATGACCCTCAGCAGGTTTATAATAGACCCTTTCCGGAATTCAGTCTGGCCACTTTGATCACTATCATCATCATCTGAAAACGGCATATGTGCTATACTAATGGCGGCCTTCTGTTTACTGTTGAAGGAAGAAGTTGAAGATGCTCCTGAGCAGATCATTCGAGGCCTATATATTCTAGGTGTTAGCGCAACGTGAAGCAGGAATTGGAAGCAAGAGCTGCGTAAGCGTTCATTTCTAACTCAGTCCCAGTCAATCCGTTAGTAGCACTCAATCGGCTTCAAAGCCTCTTGATGTATAGGACTCTATCAAGGCGTGTATGTGGGTTGGCGCTTCGTTCCGACTGGCTGCATTTGTTTTCGCCATCGACACTAAAAGAGATTGAAAAATAATTGTAGTGAAGTGAACATTCTCGTTTACCGTTGACCTTTAAGTGACGGTGCCCCATTAAATATTGCAGACCACAGGCTCATTGCCGCCATTAGTATAGTAAAAGATAAACTGCCATTTGAGTCACCAGATGGCACTGAATTCCGGAAAGGGTCTATTAGAACCATGTGTGAATTTTCACTACTTAAAGGGGCAATGCAACGATTTTTGTATTTTGCGCAAATATCGCTTAGAACGAATCCCTGACGTTAATGACCTGTGAAATACCCGTTCGTTTTTCACTACACGCAATCGAAGTCGCAGAAAAAATTAAGAAAAAACGAGCAGAATTCATCCCCTCAACTCGCAGCCAGAACAAGCGGCTACGTGATCTGGAGCCGATTATATGCCGCTAATGTTGATCATAGCCATGCGCTGGGGTTGGCAACGCACAGGACACGCGCTAAGTTCCAGGCATTGTTATGGTTCGGCTGTTGTCGTCATTGCAGCGATTGGACACACGACACTACCCGAATGCTTCTCGAGCTATAAATTATCACGAGCCCAAATCGAGTGTCCACGCCATGCTCGGGTCCAATCTATGAGCCGCATTCAAATATCGTCACTGGGCGGTACTGCTACCGCCGAGCTACGTCATCAAGTTTTGCGAAGGAGAGATTGAATGAAAACGCTCGGTTTCGTCCTCGAAATTACAGCGCAACAAAGAGTTTCTTAGTCAGTGGCTTTGCGTGCGAGTATCCTTGAGTCCCATTAGTGCCAGTAAGCTCGTGTAAAGTGACAAACATTCCAATTGAATATTGTTTCACCGCCCCTTTAAAAAGTTATTAAGCAAACAGTGGGGGCGGCAGCTTTCCCAGAGTCATGTCACTCAAAACTGCATGGATCGGCTTACAGATACTGCCACTGCTGATCAACTGCGAAACATCTGGAACCGTCTGCGTCGATCGTCCACCAAGCGCTGAATCACCGTGGCTTCATTCCCGGTTCGCCAGTGACATATCAGAAGACGACGATGACGTCACCAGGGAGCCCTATAAAGCCCGATACAAGACCAGCGGTCTCCAGTGGGGGCGGCAGCTTTCCCAGAGTCATGTCACTTAAAACTGCATGGGTCAATCTAATGATGCCTGCGTTGTTGTGCTATCACACCCCACATTTCTTTGTGAGATGTTGAACTGCTGGTGGACTGGAATTGTTCTGTTGTTATCCGGAGATATAGAAGAAAACCCAGGTCCTGCCAGCGATACTAAGGAGCTTCTGCGAGAAATATTATACAAACAAAAAGGAATAGCTAAAGATATAGCAGAAATTAAAGCAAATGAAAGAACCGTGGATAATAGGCTCCGGGCAATGGAAAATAGGCTTCGTCAACTGGATGAAATCTCAAAAATGATTATAGAAAACAAAAATAAGCTAGCTAACGTTGAAGTCACAGTTTCGCTAGAAAAGACCATTAAATTGCAGCAACAAGGGCTAAGTAACCTTGAGGATAGAGAGGTGAATTAATATGATTGTGTTCGGCATTCCAGAAGTGAACAATGAGACAGATGTAGATTTGGAACAGAAATTGATAAGAGATATCTTCTTCGGACAACTTGGTGTAACTGTGACGTCTGTTGAAAGAATCCATCGTTTGGGCCCGAAACGACACGATAAAAGCAGACCCGTCATCCTCAGGGTATATAATTGCAACGAAAAGCAGCGGGTGTTCAAGAACTGCAGGAAACTGAAAAATACTCTCGTGAGCGTGTCCGATGACTATTCAAAGGAGACAGTGGAAAAGCGACGTCAACTTTGGAACTCGGCACGCCAAGAGAAACGGAACGGAGATAAAGTGCGACTTGTGTATGACAAACTTTTCGCAAATGACGTAGCCTACGACTGGGATTCTGTAACGAACACGCGCGTTCAACAGAATGCAAGCGTCATACCAATGGCCTCTCAACAAAATTGACATAAAAGGAAAAAGATGTACGAATAATCACAATAAACGCACAAAGTACACTAAACAAAACACTGGAATTGGAATATATTATTATTCAGCATGATCCACATGTTATTGTCGCAACTGAGACTTCGCTACATAGCAACACTGCCGACTCCGAGGTGTTTCCAAGGGACTATAGCGTGCTACGGAAGGACAGAGAAACTAGAGGAGGAGGCGTTGCCATTCTTATAAAGGACTCTCTAAAGTTTGAGGCGTTGCCTGGTATGAACGACCATGAGAGCGTATGGTGGAAACTACTCCTTGACGAGATGGTCTTCTTAATTGGTGGCGTCTATAGGGCCCCGGCACTGGAATTAATTTCCTCGAGAAAATAGGCGATTATTTAACAACTCTTGTGAAAAACGGAACCAAAATTATCCTAACGGGCGACTTTAACCTGCCACATATTCATTGGCAAAAACTAAGCCCAGGCAGAGCGGATAGATTACATATAGAATATTTGTTTGATATAATGCTTAAATATGGACTGACGCAGGTAGTTAAAGGAGCTGTGCGACGATATTCAGTTGGAATGTTTTTCACTATGCACGAGCTTAGTGGCACTAGCGGGAGTCAAGGATACTCGCACGCAACTCTGCTGGCCAAGAAACTCCTTTGTTGCGGTGTAATTTCAAGGTCAAACGCGATCATTTCAATTCAATCTCTCCTTTGTAAAATTTCATGACGTAACGTGGGGATCGCAGTACACCCATATGACGATATTTGAATGCTGTTCATAGATTGGACCCCAGCATTGCGTGGGCACTCGATTTGGGCTCGTGATAATTACTAGCTCGAGAAGCATTCGGGTAGTGGCTCGTGTCCAATCGCTGCAACGACGACAATAGCCGAGCCATAACATTATCTGAAACTCAGGACGTGCCCTGTGCTTTGCCAACCCCAGCGCGTGGCTATGATCTACATTGGCGGCATATAATCGGCTCCACATCACGTGGCCGCTTGTTCTGGCTGCGAGTAGAGGGGGTGAAAGCTGCTCGTTTTTTCTCTAATTTTTTTCTGGAACTTCTATTGCGTGAGGTGAAAAACGAACGCGTGTTTCATAGGTCATCAATTTCAGGGATCCGTTCTAAGCGGTATTTGCGCAAAGTACAAAAATTGTTGCATTGCCCCTTTAACGAACCAACCAGAATTCAGGGATCATGCCAATCTGTATTCGATATCTGCCCAGTATCTGATTACTTTTCGAATTTCAAAGTGTGTGTAGAGCACGGAATTTCAGATCATAAAATGGTTATCTTGACTCTAGAGTTAGACAGTCTACGCTTTCAGAAAACGGACCCTAAAATTGTTTATGATTTTTTACGAGCAGCCGACCACATCAATATTAGATTATCTCGAACTACTCTAGACCACATAGATAAAATAGTGACGTAGATTATGTGTGGGGCTATTTCTCAGAAGCAGTCGCCTACTGTCTTGCAAGATTTTTTCCGAAAAAAAACAATAAAAAGAAACAAGTCTAATCCATGAATAACACGGGACATAGTTCACCTTAAACGTAAACTAAAACAAAAAAGAAAGCAGAAAAATAAGAACGCTTTAGAGATTGCTAATCTAAGCCGTGAAGTACGATCGAAGTTCAAGGCTGCTAGAACAGAGTTCTCTTCGACTACCTTGAACGATAACTTAAGGGACTCGCCACGCAGATTCTGGCAGTATCTGTCATGTAAGGAACATAGTGTTAATGAGATCATAAAGGATGGAAGAGTATGCAGCAATCTAGCATTTGTGGCGACTGAATTTAATAAGTGTTTTCATTCTGTTTTTACCGAATATAATGATCGTGAAAGTGTCATAACTAATGTTACTGGTCTGCCTGAAACAGAGATTGTTGTCTCATATGAGCGGTTCTTTTAATGCTACTGAATATCGATCTAAAAAAAGCACCGGATCCAGATAGCATTCCAAATGAATTTTTGAGGCGTTACTGTCTAAGAGTTGCTGAGTTTCTAGTGCTTATTTTTCAAGCGTCATTGAGCCAGGGGAGGCTACCTAAGGATTGGTTACTTGCGCGAGTAGTCCCTATTCATAAATCCGGGAGTCGGCTTGATGTTGGAAATTATCGGCCGATATCCCTTACTTCTACTGCCTGCAAACTCCTCGAACATATTATTTGTGAACATCTCACAGACTTCATCGAACAGGATGGCCTTTTTTTACGAAAGACAACATGGTTTTAGAAGGAAGTTATCAACTGTCACCCAATTATTTGAAGCGACTCATTATTTCGTATCTGTTTTAAGCGTGGTCAAGTAGATGTGATGTCAATTGATCTGTCAAAAGCATTTGACCAAGTCACGCACTCGAAGCTGCTAAAAAAAATGTTGGATTTAGGGGTAAGTACGCCTATTGTTTCTTGGATCAAATCTTACTTGTCAAACAGATTTCAATTTGTTGAGATCGCGGGGGAAACTTCCACGCTGCTGCCAGTCACTTCCGGTGTGCCTCAGGGCTCGGTTTTGGGACCAATTTTGTTTCCTGCGTATATAAATGACATTGCAACTGAAATTCATCCATCTATTGAAGTCCGCCTTTTTGCAGACGATTGTCTAATGTACATAAAAGTTAGTTCACAACGGGACCAAATGCTATTAAAGGACTCCTTAGTGACTATGCACGAGTGGTGTCACAAATGGAATATGAATATAAATTTTGAAAAGACAACTTTTCTAACAATCACAAAAAGAAGGTCGCCTAATATATTTCCGTATTCCTATAATTTTGCACTTTTGAAACAATCCGAAGCTTTTAAATACTTAGGAGTCACAATTTCTAACGATCTAAACTGGAAGGTACAGATAGAAAATGTCTGTAGTGCGGCTTTGCGAAAACTTGGGTTTTTAAGACGGGCACTGAAAAATACAACGCCTGAAGTTAAATTATGTGCGTGTAAGACTCTAGTTCGATCATCTCTTGAATACGCGTACGTGATCTGGGATCCATATGTCAGATATCAAATAGATCAACTTGAGCGTATCCGGCGGCGGGTAGTAAGATTTGTTTATTCAGAGTATTCGCTACAAGGAATCGGTAACAGAACTATTAAAAAAAGCGGAACTGCCAACCTTGGGTCAGCGGAGAAAAATTGGAAGGTTACATTTTTTTTATCAACTCTACAATGGGCATTATAACATCAGCTCGAGTGACTATATACAGCTTCCTGGTAGAAGGTCACCGAGAGTTAATAACCAGTTTGGAGTAAAGCCGTATTTGTAAATCTCGATGTTTTTAAGTACTCTTTTCTTGTAAGAACAACTGAGGAGTGGAATAATTTGGATGGCGACCTCTTTATTGGGATTGACAGTGCCGATAAGTTGGAAGCTGTATTATTTGATCTGTATGCGGCGACAAACTAGTTATCCTTGGTGGTGGTGACTTTCGGTGGTGTTGTTTAACCGAAATTGTACCCAAATGATTGTATTGTGGTGATTGTTCTTGATCTTCGAATCTTTATTTCTGTTGTTTTATTGCTGTACACTCCTGAAACAGCCCGAAAGGGCTTTCAGTATTGTAAATAAATAAATAAATTCCTAAGATAATTAGTGTACTTGTTTGTTTTTTTACAATCTCTGGCATCCGTTCTGGCCGACAGTTCGTACCTGAAAAGAGTTCTTTCTTTTCTCAACCACCGTATTGGTAGAAATTTTTGAATATATAGAGATGTTAATTAGAGGGGGGGGGGGGGGGGGGGGGGGTAGCCTTTAGGTAATTATTTTGCTGATTATCAGTTTAGATTCCCTATTTTGCGTCTGCCACGGCGGCTAACGTCTTTCCGAAGGAACCAATGCTCTGTTTTCAGTGTGTTGTTTTATTATTATTATTCTTTGGAGTTTCAGAAGAAAAAAAATAACACAAGTGGGTGTTTTTGCCAATAATCTCAAAATTCCTACCAAAAGGGGCTGTTGAGAAAAAAAAAGCCTATTTCGGGAAAAAAAAAACAGCCCGCTATGGCAAATTTTAGAATTGCAAAAAAAAAAAAAAAAGTATTTAGCGAAATAACTATTTAGAGTTGACCAATTAACTTTTTAATTAGTGAAAATAAATATGAGGCCTGAAGCACGTGGGAAGCGCAGGGTGTGCTTTTAAAGTTCCCACTCATGCAGTAGGCGGAAAGCTGGAGATACCCAAGTAGCTCGAGAGGTGTGGCCTACTTGGGGCTCGCGGTTGGCAATGGGGGCTCAGACAGCCCCTACGAAACCCACGTTGGTTCCACGTGTGCGAAGCGTGGGCATCCCCACTTGGCCTGCCCATGCAATTCCCCCGTGGGTCCCACCTCGGCTCTCCGGGGGCCAAGATTACGGAGACGGACTTTCCATGGCGGCAAAACGTGGACATGCCCAACTTGTTTTATCGTGAGTAGCGCCATATTGAGGGCGAGAGAGAAGAGGGGAAATGGCTACCGGCGCTTTCCTCCCTGCTGGTGCGTTAGAAAGAGTAAAAGTACCGGATGGGAGGCTTCACGGGTGTTGGGCTTATGCATCGCCCCAACTACGTTCTCACTTTCTTCCCTGTTTTAAACTCCCAAACTTAATTAGAGCCACGGACTTGGATAGCGACAGTCCCCCGGTAATCGGAGCACCAATGCTCGGTTATAGGGTGCACGAATAATGACAGAAAGCATCGAATACTGTCCGAGGACCTGTAGCTTGCACGAAATCCGGCAAGTGCGGCTGCAATGTCTCTAAGCTCCATCGCTTTCCACATGACCCCGATTGCCGGCGGCAATGGGTTGTGTCCGTAAACCGAAAAGCTCTGCAGCCTGGGCATGCCCAACTCGGGCTGCCTAAGTAAAACCCCCGTGGGTCCCACCACCGCTCCACGGGAGCATAGTTAGTGTAGTAACTGTGGATTTATTTACATGATTAAAAAAACGTATGCCGCTGGCTAACCTAGGGCTTGCTTCATGTCGGCTCAGTCCAGTCAATCGCGCTCAGTGTTCTCTCTCGAGCTCGCTCGCGGTCCCTTCGCGAGATCTCGTCTTCTGCCTCTTTGTCCGAGTTACCACACTCCTCCCGCTTTAATTGTTTAGGTGCCAGCGGGAGCTCCAGCATCCGGTAGGCTCGGTGGCACGCCAAGTCGGTCTGGGGGACGCCGGATCCGTTGAGGGTAACGGTTTGAGTGTTCAGTCGGAGGCGTGGCTGCGTCTCCTGCCGGGCCTGGCTGTACCACTGTAGGTGGGGCTCTTCCCGATGAACTCTGCAAGTCTCCAGCTGAGTCCGTCGACACTCTAGGAGTGGCAGCCGGGCCTAAGAGCATCCATGGTGGTGGGCAGGTTGTTTCATGACTTGGTAACTGAGCATCCAGTCGCAAAAGATGGTCCAAGTGAACGGAGACTGTACGTTCCCGTACCTCCACTAGATACCATAGTGGCCCTCTTCGGGAAACAATAACTCCAGGAGACCAAGAGGGTTGGTTCCCTCTCACGTCTCGCACGAGGACCTTATCTCCTACATCAAAATAACGAAGTGATCGTCGTGACTTGTCGTGTGCCAACTGTTGCTGGCGTTGGTGCTTGGTCACAGTCCGCTCCACACTTGGCTTGAATAAATCCAGGCGAGTACGAAGCGGCCGCTTGAGGAACAGTTCAGCCGGTGTTCTCTCTGTGATTGTATGAGGAGTGCTCCGATAGTTCAGGAGAAACCTGGCCAGCCTTTGGTGCTCTGTTTCTGTGAGTGTGTTTCCAGCAGCTGCGTCTTTCTTCCATGCTCGCTTAAATGTCTGCACCGCTCGCTCAGCCGCGCCATTTGAAGCGGGATGGTATGGGGGTGTACGGATGTGCTTCACGCCGTTCATTCGCAAGAAGTTCCCGAAGTCTGCAGAAATGAACTGCGGTCCGTTATCCGAGACAACTTCAGAGGGCACTCCATATGACGCGAAGAGGTTCCGCAACAATTCAATAGTGCGTGCTGCTGTAGTCGTTTTTGTGGGCAGGACTTCGATCCACTTGGAGAAGCTGTCCATTACTACCAGGTAGTGCTGCTTGTCGAGCTCGGCGTAATCTATATGTATCCTCTCCCACGGATTTCTCGCCCAAGACCACGGGTGTAGAGGTGCAGCAGCTGGTTGGTTCTGCATGGATGCACAGGCGTAGCACTGCTTAATGAAATCTTCAATGTCTTGGTCCAAAATTGGCCACCAGAGATAGTTTCGTGCCTTGGCCTTCATGCGACTGACGCCTGGGTGATTCTCGTGCAGCTCATGTAGTAGTCGTTTTCTAAGATTCGGTGGTACGACGACTCGGCTTCCCCATAGAAGACAGCCTTGGTCCGTAGAGAGCTGCTCCCGTTTTTCGAAGTAAGTACGCAGGTTTTTATCTTGAAGGGAGGTGGGCCAACCATTTAGGGTAAAGTTCAGGACTTTGGATAAGGTCGGGTCTCTCCTTGTTTCCACCGCGATTTGATGACTTGTGACTGGGAGAAGTTCCACATTGGAGACCTGAAGTACCGACGTGTCTTCGTCCGGGTCACTGGAGGCAAGGTCTAAAGGCAAACGTGACAGTGCATCTGCATTGCCGTGTTCTTTGGACTTCCGGTACACGATGTCATAGTTGTATGATAGGAGAGTAAGTGCCCAACGTTGCATTCGCAGAGCGGCTAAGCTTGGAATTGCTGTTTGGGTGTTGAAGATCGCAGTCAAAGGCTTATGATCTGTAATAAGGGTGAATTTCCGACCGTATAGGTACTTGTGGAACTTCTTCACACCGAACACAATACCAAGTGCTTCTCGTTCGATCTGTGCGTAGTTGCGCTCACTCGGTGAGAGCGTCCTAGAGGCGCAAGCTATTGGCACTTCGTCACCGTTTGGCATGATGTGAGATATGACTGCTCCCACTCCGCTTGGAGATGCATCGCAGGCGAGGCAAAGCGGCTTGCTAGGGTCGTAATGTGTGAGCCACTTGCTTCGCAGCAAGCTCTCTTTTGCCTCTTTGAAGGCTTTTTCACATTCTGACGTCCACTTCCAGCGGCTGTCCTTCTCTAGAAGTTGGTGTAGTGGTTTCAAAATCGTGGAAAGGCCCGTCAAAAATCGTCCGTAATAGTTTAACAGGCCTAAAAATGAACGAAGTTCCATCACGTTGGAAGGCGACGGCGCGTTCTGGATGGCTTGCACCTTACTTTCGGTTGGGTGCAATCCTTGGGCGTCGATTCTGTAGCCGAGATATTCCACGCTGCTCTTGAGGAACTCGCATTTTCGAAGATTGGCCCGAATTCCGTTTGCTGTCAGTCGAGCCAGAACTCGGTCCAACAATTGAAGATGATCCTCCAGAGTACTTGACGTGACCAAGATGTCGTCAAGATAGCAAACTACGTGCTCCAGTCCTTGCAGGATCTGATCCATGGACCGTTGGAAAATCGACGGCGCTGTGGATATTCCGAAAGGTAGGCGATTGTACCGGTAAAGACCCTTGTGTGTGGTGATGGTAGTGTAAACCTTCGAGTTGGGTTCTAGTTCCAACTGTTGGTAGGCACTGGTCAAGTCTATCTTGCTGAAGTACTTGCCACCAGCAAGCGTCGCGAACAAGTCTTCCGCACTTGGTAGTGGATAGGTCTCCGGCTGAATGCAACGGTTCACGGTGACCTTGTAATCTCCACAAAGTCGAACGGACTTGTCCTTTTTTGGGACCACCACGATCGGTGCCGCCCAGCTGCTTCTATCAACTTTGGTGATTGTGCCGCTTTTTTCAAGGGCCTCCAACTCTTTCTCCACCACCTCACGCAGGGCGTATGGGAAGGGGCGAGGTTTGAAGAAAATCGGGGCACATTCGGGCTTGACGTGAATCGCTACTTTGATTCCTTTCACCGTTCCCAGTTGGTCGCTGAAAAGCATCTTGTGCTTGGCTAGCAGACTGTCTAGTCCGTTCCGAGCAGCAGACTCTGTCAGTGAGAAGATGTTGGACCAGTTGATGCGGATGTGCCGCAGCCAGTTTCTTCCCAGCAAAGCTGGTCGATCTCCGTGGACGACCACCAATGGAAGCGTCAATGTCTGATCTTCGTAGGTTACCGGAACTTGTGCCTCTCCAAGGACAGGAATGGCGTCACCGGTGTACGAGCGGAGGCGAAGAGTCGAGGGTTCTAGTGGCAAACCGCGCAGCGACTCGTTGTATTGCCTCTCGGAGATGATGGTTAGAGCCGCCCTAGTGTCAAGCAGCATTTTTACAGCATTTCCTGCAATTTGCAGCAGGACTTCGATGCCGTCGCCGACACTGTTGGTGTCTCCATCAACTGGATACAGTGTGACGTAGTCGTCTTGGGGACTTTCTTGGCTGGATATCTGGTGTTGCGCACGTGTCTTGCTTTTGCAAACTCGCGCAATGTGTCCCTTCTTCCCGCAGTTATGGCACACTTCCTTCTTAAAAGGACAGTCCTGATGAAGGTGATGGTAGCCACAACGGTAGCAGGTGCTAGACGTAGAGGCACTCGACGCTCCTGGCGCCGCCAGCTTTTTTTTTGTTGAACGCGTCTGAACTTGAACTTTTTGAATTCCTTGAATTTGAGGAACTGCCGTCTGGGTGAGCTGACGAGCGTCTCTTCTGGCGAGCTCTAACCCTAAGGCGATATCGCATGCTGACTTGAAAGTCAGCGTCCTCTCGATGAGCAGGCGGTTGATGTAATACTCGTCTCTCAGCCCACAAACGAACCGGTCTCTCAAGGCATCATTCAGGAAGTCCTTGAAATCGCAAGTATGAGCAAGCTTCTTTAGCGCGGCTATGAACTCAGCGAGAGTTTCGCCCTCCTCTTGACTGCGTCGGTAGAAGCGAAATCGTTCTGCAATCGTGATGGGGTTGGGCATAAAATGTTGAATGAGTACTTGTTTGAGGTCCTCGTAAGAACATTCAGTTGTTGTTCTTGGAGATACGAGGTCTCGAAGCAGCTCATAAGTCAATGCAGGAAGTGTTGCAAGCAAAATGTCTGCCTTCTTGCCTTCCGGAACCTCATTAGCCGCGAGCCAGCGTTCGAATCTCTCAATGTAAAGATCGAATCGCTCTGACTTGTTGAAATCAGGAACGTTACCGATGTAGGTCATCCTCACCCGGTCTGTGTCAGCGTCGGCGGGGTCCCTTCCTGAAGTCCTAGCAGTCGTAGCTTCCGCCAGGGTGCCAGAGCAGTGGACGTTCGGGTTGAAGGGGCTTTACCTATGCCGTTGATGCACACGGATGATGGCTGGAACACCCTCGTCGCCAATTGTAGTAACTGGAGGTTTTATTTACATGATTAAAAAAATGTATGCCGCTGGCTAACCTAGGGCTTGCTTCATGTCGGCTCAGTCCAGTCAATCGCGCTCAGTGTTCTCTCTCGAGCTCGCTCGCGGTCCCTTCGCGAGATCTCGTCTTCTGCCTCTTTGTCCGAGTTACCACAGTTAGCACCGGTGCGGGCTCCACAGTGGCAAAGCGTGGGCATGCCCGACTGGGCTACACATGAAAAAAAACGCATATCCCACCTCGGCTCCGCGGGAGCCAAGTCAGACACGGTGTGGGCTCCAATGGGGCAAAGCGTGGGCATGCCCAAGTTAAACTACCTGTACAACTCTCAAAACAGCACTTTCAGCTAGTTTAGAGAATATTTACTGCACGTTCTGGAAATTCAAAATAAAAGATTGGATTAATTTGATACCAATTATCATCGAGGATTGTTATTCTAAGCGTGAGCGAGAAAAATTAGGATTGCTAAACTTCAGTCCACTAAACTAGCTTACTACTCAGCATGTATGTTGAGAACGCCGTTTTACGTACGTTAGAATCTTTTATGAAAAGTTTTGAATTTGAGTATGAATTCGAAACACGCGCGTCAGAATGTCGTAAAATATGGCGTCTGTAGACGGCTCAAGCTCGCTATGTATACCTTTTACATGTCCAACAGAATTTTATACGGAAATGTGCACAGTTCTTTTTTTTTTTTTATTTCGTACACTTGAAATGCCCAATTTTCGTGGCCTTGCTCAAGGACGTTTTATTGAATTATCAAAATGGTAATATTTCCAGTAGGCCCACGATGAAAGTGAGGTACGTTCAATTTGGTATGCACTGCAATATTTAACACCATAAGGAAAATAACAAATGACCCCGAACCAAATGAGGTTCCTGAGGTGACCTCATGTGGGCTTCCCAGGCAGCCCCACTGTGGGTCCCACGAAGGGGGCCCATATGGGCTGCCCACCTAGACCCCCGTGGACCCCACGAACAGAGCCCATGTGGGCTGCCCAAGTAGGTACCCAGTGGGAAGCCCACGTGGGCTTCCCAAGCAAGCCTGCTGTCGGTCCCCTGAGAGAAGCTCATCTGCGCCGCCCAAGTAGGCCCGCTCTCGGTCCCCTAAGAGAAGCCTACGTGGGCGGCACAAGTAGGCCCGCTCTGGATCTTCCGAGAGAAACCCACGTGGGCTGCCCAACCAAGCCCACTGTCGGTCCCCTGAGAGAAGCCCATGTGTACTGCCCAAGTGGGCCCGCTATGGGTCCCCTAAGAAAAGCCCACTTCGGCTGCCGAAGTAGGCAGACTCAGCGTCCCTTGAGAGAAGTCCACGTGGGCTGCCCAAGAAGGTCCACTCTGGGTCCCCTCAGAGAACCCCACGTGGGCTGCCCAAGTAGGCCCGCTCTGTGTCCCTTGAGTAAAGCCCATGTGGGCTGGCCAAGCAGGCCTGCTCTGGGTCCCCCGAGAGAAGTCCACGTGGGCTGCCCAAGTAGGCCCACTCTGGGTCCCCGATAGAAGTCCACGTGGGCTAACCAAGAAGGCCCGCTCTCGGTCCCCGATAGAAGTCCACGTGAGCTGCCCAAGAAGGCCCGCTCTGGGTTCCCTGAGAGAAGCCCACGTCGGCTGCCCAAGTAGGCCATTCTGGGTCCCCTGAGAGAAGCCCACGTGGGCTGCCCAAGTAGGCCCATTCTTGGTCCACTAAGAGAAGCCCACTTGGGCTGCCGAAGTAGGCCGACTCTGGGTCCCCTGAGAGAAGTCCACGTGGGCTGCCCAAGAAGGCCCGCTCTCGGTCCCCGATAGAAGTCCACATGGGCTGCCCAAGAAGGCCCGCTCTGGGTCCCCTGAGAGAAGCCAACGTGGGCTGCCCAAGTAGGCCCACTTTGGGTTCCCGATAGAAGTTCACGTGAGCTGCCCAAGAAGGCCCGCTCTTCGTCCCCTGAGAGAATCCCACGTGGGCTGCCCAAGTAGGCCCCCTCTGGGTCCGGTTAAAGAAGTCCACGTGGGCTTCCCAAGAAGGCCCATTCTGGGTCCCCTGAGAGAAGCCCACGTGGGCTGCCCAAGAAGGCCCATTCCGGGTCCCCTAAGAGAAGCCCACTTGGGCTGCTGAAGTAGGCCGACTCTGGGTCCCCTGAGAGACGTCCACGTGGGCTGCCCAAGTAGGCCCCCTCTGGGTCCCCGATAGAAGTCCACGTGGGCTGAACAAGTAGGCCCGCTCTGGGTCCCCGATAGAAGTCCACGTACGCTGCCGAAGAAGGCCCGCTCTGGGTCCCCTGAGAGAAGCCCACGTGGGCTGCCCAAATAGGTCCACTCTGGGTCCCCTGATAGAAGTCCACGTGAGCTACCCAAGAAGGCCCGCTCTGCGTCCCCTGAGAGAAGCCCTCGTGGGCCACCCAAGTAGGCCCACTCTGGGTCCCCAATAGAAGTCCACCTGATCTGCCCAAGTAGGCGCACTCTGGGTCCCTTGTGAGAAGCCCACGTGGACTGGCCCAGTAGGCCTGCTCTGGGTCCTCTCAAAGAAGCCCATGTGGGCTGCCCAAGTAGGCTCACTCTGGGTCCCCTGAGAGAAGTCCACCTGGGTCAGCCAAGTAGGCCCGCTCTGGGTCCCCTGAGGGCAGCCCACGTGGGCTGCCCCAGTACACCCACTCTGGGTTGTCTGAGAGAAGCCCACGTGGGCTGCCCAGGTAGGCCCACTCTGGGTTCCCTGAGAGAAGCCCGCGTGGGTTGGCCAAGTAGGCTCACTCGGGGTCCTCTGAGGGAAGCCCACGTGGGCTGCCCATGTAGACCCACTCTGGGTTTTCTGAAAGAAGCCCGCATGGGCTGCCCAACAGGACCGCTCTGCGTCCCCTGAGAGAACTCCACGTGGGTTGGCCAAGTAGGCCCGCTCTGGGTCCTCTGAAAGAAGCCCACGTGGGCTGCCCAAGAGGACCGCTCTGCGTCCCCTGAGAGAACTCCACGTGGGTTGGCCAAGTATAGGCCCGCTCTGGGTCCTCTGAAAGAAGCCCACGTGGGCTGCCCAAGCAGGCCCACTCTGGGTCCTCTGAAAGAATCCCACGTGGGCTGCCCAAGTAAGCTTGCTTTGCGTCCCTTGAGTGAAGCCCGTGTGGGCTGGCCAAGTAGGTCCGCTCTGGGTCCCCTGAGAGGAGCACTCGTGGGCTGCCCAAGGAGGCCCACTCTGGGTCCCCTGAGGGAAGCCCACGTGGGCTGCTCAAGCAGGCCTGCTCTGGGTCCCCTGAGAGAAGCCCACGTGGGCTGGCCAAATAGGCCCACTCTGGGTCTTCTGAGAGAAGCCCACGTAGGCTGCTCAAGTAGGCCCACTCAGGGTCCCTTGAGTGAAAACCCATGTGGGTTGGCCAAGTAGGCCCACTCTCGGTCCTCTGAAAGAAGCCCACGTGGGCTGCCCAAGTAGGCTCACTCTGTGTTCCTTCAGTGAAGCCCATGTGGGCTGGCCAAGTAGGTCCGCTCTGGGTCCCCTGAGAGGAGTCCATATGGGCTGCCCAAGTAGGCCAACTCTGGATCCCCTGAGAGAAGCTAACGTGGGCTGCCCAAGCAGACCTCTGGGTCCCCTGAAAGAAGCCCACGTGGGCTGCGCAAGTAGGCAAACTCAGGGTCTTCTGAGAGAGGTCCATGTTGGTTGTCCAAGAAGGCCCACTCTGTGTCCCTTGAGTGAAGCCCATGTGGGCTGCCCAAGTAGCCCCACTTTGGGTTCTCTGAGAGAAGCCCACGTTGGCTGCCCAAGTAGACCAACTCAGGGTCCCCTGAGACAAGCCCACGTCGGCTGCCCGAGTAGGCCCACATAGGGTCCCCTGAGAGGAGCCCACGTAGGCTGGCCAAGTAGGTCCACCCTGGGTCCTCTGAAAGAAGCCCACATTGGCTACCCAAGTAGGCCCACTCTGTGTCCCTTCAGTGAAGCCTATGTGGGCTGGCCAAGCAGGCCTGCTCTTGGTCCCCTGAGAGAAGCCCACGTGGGCTGCCAAAGTAGGCCGAGTCTGGTTTCCCTGAGAGAAGTCCACGTGGGCTGCCCAAGATCCACTCTGGGTCCCCTGAGAGAAGCACACGTGGGCTGCCCAAGTAGGCCCGCTCTGTGTCCCTTGAGTGAAGCCCATGTGGGCTGGCCAACCAGGCCTGCGCTGGGTTCCCTGAGAGAAATCCATGTGGGCAGCCCAAGCAGGCCCACTCTGGGTACCCGATGGAAGTCCACGTGGGCTGCCCAAGTAGGCCCACTCTGGGTCCCCGATAGAAGTCCACGTGGGCTGCCCAAGAAGGCCCACTCTGGGTCACCGATAGAAGTCCACGTGGGCTGCCCAAGAAGGGCTGTTCTGGGTCCCCTGAGAGAAGCCCACGTGGGCTGCCCAAGTAGGTCCCCTCTGGGTCCCTGTCCAAGAAGGTCTGCTCTGGGTCCCCTGAGGGAAGCCCACGTGGGCTGGCCAAGTAGACCCACTCTGGGTCCTCTGAGAGAAGCCCATGTGGGCTGCCCAAGGCCTGCTCTGGGTTCCCTGAGGGAAGCCCACGTGGGCTGCACAAGTAGGCTGACTTTGGGTCCCCAATAGAAGTCCACCTGGCCTGCCCAAGAAGGCCCGCTCTGGGTCCCCTGAGAGAAGCCCACGTGGGCTGCCGAAGTAGGCCCACTCTGAGTCCCCTGAGAGAAGTCCTCGTGGGCTGCCCAAGAAGGTCCACTCCGGGTCCCCTGAGAGAAGCAAACGTAGGCTGCCCAAGTAGACCCGCTCTGTCCCTTGAGTGAAGCCCATGTGGGCTGGCTAAGCAGGCCTGCTCTGGGTCCCCTGAGAGAAGTCCACGTGGGCTGCCCAAGTAGGCCCACTCTGGGTCCCCGACAGAAGTCCGCGTGGACTACCCAAGTAGGCCCACTCTGGGTCCCCTGAGAGAAGTGCTCGTGGGCTGCCCAAGTAAGCCCACTCTGGGTCCCCTGAGAGAAGTCCACGTGGGCTGCCGAAGAAGGCCCGCTCTGGGTTTCCTGAGAAAAGCCTACGTGGGCTGGCCAAGTAGACCCACTCTGGGTCCTCTGAGAGAAGCCCATGTGGGCTGCCCAAGTAGACCCGCTCTGGGTCACCTGGGGGAAGTCCATGCAGGCTGCCCAACTACACTCTCTCTGGGTCCCCTGAGAGGAGCCCACGTGGGCTGGCCAAGCAGGTCCACTCTGGCTCCTCTGAAAGAAGCCCATGTTGGATGCCCAAGTAGGCCCACTCTGTGTACCTTGACTGAAACCCACTTGGGCTGCCGAAGTAGGCCTACTCTGGGTCCCCTGAGAGAAGTCCATGTGGGCTGCCCAAGAAGGTCCACTCTGGGTCCCATGAGAGAAACCCACGTCGGCTGCCCAAGTAGGCCCGCTCGGTGTCCCTTGAGTGAAGCCCATCTGGGCTGGCCAAAGAGGCCTGCTCTCGGTTTCCTGAGAGAAGTCCACGTGGGCTGCCCAAGTAGGCCCACTCTGGGTCCCCGATAGAAGTCCACGTGGGCTGCCCAACTAGACCCACTTAGGGTCGTCTGAAAGAAGCCCACGTGGGCTGCCCAGGTAGGCCCACTCTGGGTCCCCTGAGAGAAGCCCACGACGGCTGGCCCAGTAGGCCTTCTCTGGGTCCTCTGAGAGAAGCCCACGTGGGCTGCCCAAGAGGACCAGTCTGCGTCCCCTGAGAGAAGTCCACGTGGGTTAGCCAAGTAGGCCTGCTCTGGTTCCTCTGAGAGAAGCCCACGTTATGCTGCCCATGCAGGCCCACTCTGGGGTCTCTGAAAGTATCCCACGTGGGCTGCCCAAGTAGGCTTGCTTTGTGTCCCTTGAGTGAAGCCCGTGTTGGCTGGCCAAGTAGGTCTGCTCTGGGTCCCCTGAGAGGAGCACACGTGGGCTGCCCAAGTAGGCCCACTCTGGGTTCCCTGAGAGGAGCCCACGTGGGCTGCCCAAGCAGGCCTGCTCTGGGTCCCCTGAGAGAAGCCCACGTGGGCTGGCCAAATAGGCCCGCTCTGGGTCCTCTGAGAGAAGCCCACGTAGGCTGCTCAAGTAGGCCCACTCAGGGTCCCCTGAGAGAAGTCCACAGGGGTGCACAAGTAGGCCCACTCGGTGTCCCTTGAGTGAAAACCCATGTGGGTTGGCCCAGTAGGCCCACTCTGGGTCCTCTGAAAGAAGCCCACCTAAACTGCCCAAGTAGGCTCGCTCTGTGTTCCTTCAGTGAAGCCCATGTAGGCTGGCGAAGTAGGTCCGCTCTGTGTCCCCTGAGAGGAGCCTACATGGGATGCCCAAGTAGGCCAACTCTGGATCCCCTGACAGAAGCCCACGTGGGCTGTGCAAGTAGGCAAACTCAGGGTCCCCTGAGAGAAGTCCATGTGGGTTGTCCAAGAGGGTCCACTCTGTGTCCCTTGAGTGAAGCCCATGTGGGCTGCCCAAGTAGGCCCACTTTGAGTCCTCTGAGAGAAGCCGCTGCCCAAGTTAGCCAATTCAGGGTCCCCTGAGAGAAGCCCACGTGGACTGCCCGAGTAGGCCCACTTGGGGTCCCCTGAGAGGGGCCCACGTGGGCTGGCCAAGTAGGTCCGATCTGGGTCCTCTGAAAGAAGCCCACGTTGGCTGCCCAGTAGGCCCGCTCTGTGTCGCTTGAGTGAAGCCCATGTGGGCTGGCCAAGGAGGCCTGCTCTTGGTCCCCTGAGAGAAGCCCACGTGGGCTGCCCAAGTAGGCCCATTCTGGGTCCCCGATAGAAGTCCACGTGGCCTGCCCAAGAAGGCCCGCTCTGGGTCCCCGATAGAAATCCGCGTAGGCTGCCCAAGAAGGCCCGCTCTGGGTTTCCTGAGAAAAGCCCATGCGGGCTGGCCAAGTAGGCCCACTCTGGGTCCCCTGAGAGAAGCCCATGTGGGCTGCCCAAGTAGGCCCACTCTGGGTCCCCTGAGAGAAGTCCACGTAGGCTGCTAAGAAGGCCCGCTCTGGGTCCCCTGAGAAATGCCCCCGCGGTCTGCCCAAGTAGGTTCACTCTGGGGCCCCTGAGAGAAGTCCACATAGGCTGCCAAGAAGGCCCGCTCTGGGTGCCCTGCGATTTGCCCCCGTGGGCTGCCCAAGTAGGCCCGCTCTGGGTCCCCTGAGAGATGCCCATGTAGGCCCACTTTGGGTCCCCTGGAAGAAGCCCATGTGGGCTGCCCAAGTAGGCCCGCTCTGGGTCCCCTCAGAGACGCCCACGTGGGTTGCCGAACTACACTCTCTCTGGGTCCCCTGAGAGAAGCCCACGTGGGCTGCCCATATGGACCCCCTTTGAGTCCCACGTGGGAAGCTGAGGGGCTGCCCAATTGGGGCCGACCTCGGCCCGAGTTGCGTAACCAATGTAAGACCCATGTGGGCTGCACACGTGGAACCCCCGTCGGCACCCCTTTTTTAGCCAACTTTGTGCTACTTGGATATGAAAACGCGGAAATTTTTTTATCATATGTGTTTTCGCATCGCCAGAAGCGGTGGAGCGTTAAAGTGACCACGTGTGCAGCAGGAGCAAGGCTGCCGCTGCAATAACGCGCCCACACGGTTTTAGAGCGCAGCTCTTAGGCGCCCGTTTCCGGCTTGAGCGGCGTCGCCGTCGCCGTCGGCTTAACCACACGGTGCATTATGGGTAAATTTCCCCGCTAAATCTAGCGGACGAATTTCCCCGCTAAATCTAACAGAAAAATTTCCCCGCTAAATCTAGCGGAAAATTTTCCCTACTAAATTTAGCGGAAAAATTTCCCCACTAAATCTAGCGGAAAAATTTCCCCGCTAAATCTAGCGGAAGAATTTCTCCTCAAAATCTAGCGGAAAAATTTCCCCGCTAAATCTAGCGGAAAACTTTCCCCGCTATATCTGGCGGAAAAATTTCCCCGCCAAATCTGGCGGAAGAATTTCCCAGAAAATCTAGCGGAAAAAAATTTACCGCTAAATCTAGCGGAAAAATTTCCCCGCTAAATCTAGCGGAAAAATTTCCCCAGTATATCTAGCGGAAAATTTCCCCGCTATATCTAGCGGAAAAATTTCCCCGCTGAATCTAGCGGAAAAATTTCCCCGCTAAATCTATCGGAAAAATTCCCCCTTAAATCTAGCGGAAAAATTTCCCCACTAAATTTAGTGGAAAAATTTCTTTGGGGGTCACGTTACCTGAGGGGTCACGTAACCCCCGCCGAGGTCACGTGACCATACCTCGAGTTCACGTGACCACCCCCCCCCCCCAAAAAAAACACGTGACCCTCAGTACTCTTCCCTCTTCCTCCTCAAGAGCTGCACTCTAATTCGGCGTTACAGGGAGTCGTAAATGGCTTTCACTTTTTTTTTCACTCTGTCATCATAAGCGTTTTATTGCCGTCAGCCTTGTGCCTGTTGCACGAGTGGTAACTTTTAGCTCTGCATTGAGCTAAAAGTTCAGAAAGCTGCTAACCCTGTCAATAATATTCGCTACTCCACTTGTGGTCGAAAACTCGAAATGTGGAAGGTCTCTCAATTTTATGTTCAAATGTGTTAAAAGTTTGTCGCTTTGTGGTCACAATAAATGTTCTTGTCAACTTGCGTTAACAGATATTTTATATGATTATGTGTAATGTTCATCAAACTTAACGCCACCACTCGGTACTTTATTTAATCAGTTAAGCAAGGAACACATGAGCGACAAAAACGGGCATCGCGCGGCAGTGTCCATAGCAACTTGCGCGCCCGCTGTGACGTGGCGGCTTGGCATAGGTCCACGTCACAGCGTTTTAGGCTGTTGCTATGAGAATCAACACCCCGCGCCCGTTTTCGCCGCTCATATGTTCCCTGCTTTACATTAAAGTGGTACTACAACGAAATTTCGGCGCTTATTTTATGGTCTATATGTGTTCAAAGGAGCAGTATCACGTCGGACATGCCAATATCTTGTTAAAAAAGACACGAGAAGGAATTTTAACACGAATTAAACGATTCGCAAAGAGCACCTGGTGGATGTCGCTAACGCCTCGTTTGTAATGCCCATCTAGGAACCTTGAGAAGTAGTGACGGTTATTGTCTCGCCTCCGGCCACGACGAGAGAAGAGGGGAAGGAGGAACTCCCCTCTTCCCGAGAATTCCTTTTGTGCGTCCTAGACGTCGCTATTGTCCCTCTACAAGATTATAGCAGATCAACCCGTCACTCAAAATTCTTACAAAAGCAGCCGCTTCGGTGGCTGAAACGACTAGGTCATCCTCTCGACGTCAGTTTCGCGCGGTAGCTTTGCTCGTCCCGAGGCGACCTACGCCACGGTTGCGTCGGATGTCACGTGCTCTAAGCTGGGCCTTCTCCGAGCGCTTGCCAGAATGGGATGTTTATAACAAAAAAATAGAGCCACCAGGCTCAAAATACAAAGGTGCAATTGTCATTTACGGATCGTATTCAAACTATTTTTGAACACGACAGATATATTTCAAATTTTGTTGAAGTATACCTTTAAAGGGCGACTCCGCTCAATTCCAAAGATTTCAGGATAATCAGTGACTTCGAATTAAAAAGCCCTAGTAAAAGACACTACGTCGTTTGGTTCGCGAAAAATGGGATATATATTTTTTAATCGAATTTTAAACACGAGCGGAACTCGAAACCGAAACTTCGGCTCCGGCCGGCAACATTGGCCTCGGGCCGCCAAGAACATGGCCATCACGTGGTAGAGGATGTTGTCAGGTGATCCTCGGCCCAACAACGAGCGGGATTGGGGCGGGCGTGTGGCAGGGGCGCGTGTCGTCTGCGCCGTACTCTTCGCCACGTTTTGGTGTCTACGGCATTCAACGACGTCTGCACAACTGCGGCATAAGTCTGCGCAAGTGGTGTCCGTAGTGCGGACGAAACTCCGAGAGACAATAATCACAAACGGTGAGACGACGATTGTGGTTGTGACGCGGAAGACGGCGGTAAAGCGCGAAACACATGTACGACGAAAACCTTCCGATCCGACGTGCGGACTGCCGGAATGACCTTAGGGGGAGAGGGTTTTCGTAGCATCGGAGAGCGTTGAAAACCCTCGCCTCCGACCGTCGTATTGCGCGGTCGGACGTCGGATCGGACGGTTTCGTCGTACATGTGTTTCGCGCTTAAAGGAGCTGTGCAACAATTTCAGGGCTTTGCTTAAATAATTGTGGAAGTTGATGTCTGACACTTCTGCAGTGAACTACAGAAAACAGATTTTGCCTGGATACCCTAGTTTTTATTTAAAAAAATGAAAAAGATCCAGGTTTCTGCCGCCTCTCAACTCGTGCATCGTCTTCCGGGTCACGTGCACAGTGACGTCACTTGAGTAGGCGCGGAGTTCCGGAAAAGTTCTCTCTTTAGAGCCATCAGCGAGCAGCGAGAACTCATCCGCTCGCGACCGCGTGACCAACCGTCCTTGTTCGTCCGGCGCTGTCCCCCTCCCCCTCCGGCTTCTGGCGGCTGTTCGGGGTTTTGTGGACCTAGGATAGATGGCGCCACTAAAACTCCGTATAACAAAAGTTTTGTCGATGATACCAGGGTTTTGACACATTTATATATATGTTGGAACGACAAGATTTATAAAAAAGTTACCTTTTATCGAGCAGGTATTCGCACAACTTGCTATCTTTTTTTACAGCTACCCAAGTGACGTCACGCCGCTTGTTTCTCATGGCCGCCGCTCGTGGCTGGAGGTCGGGAAATATTCCAAGTTTTGCCTCGCTATTACGCGGCGGAATCGCAACATTTCGATGAAAGGAGGTGTGTTTTCTGCCATTTGTGACACAGTGAACAATATCAAAAGCAGAAAATGACAATTCTTTCAACGTTAAAATCGTTGCACAGCTCCTTTAACGGCGGGACCGCGGCGGGCGGTCGGACGTCTCCCCAGAAGCGCGCTGCGCAGGCGCGTTACGCCAATCACGTGGACACCGCTGAGCGCCGAGAGGCAACGTTGCTGACGTCATGCGCTACGCTCGCCCGGAGAAGTAAAAACAAGCAAAAGGAGGCCATGATGATCATGTTTAGCTCACCGTTGGCTCCGCCCATGCCGTAGCCTTGACTGCGCTGTTGGTTGCGCCTGAATTTGCCCGCTCGAGTCAGCCGATTTCGGCAACTTGGCGAGGTGCGAAGTTTGCCGGATCGTTTAAAAAACATTTAGACAGAACTGCGTCGTAATATTTGACGTGTGGTCTTCCTAGGTGATACTGAAGAGGACTGCATTGTTTTTTCAAAACCAAAAATGAAGCGGAGTTGCCCTTTAAAGGGCAACTCTGCTTCATTTTTGATATTTAGAAAACTGTGGCCCTCTTCAGTATCATATAGGAAGACCCCACGTCAAATAATACGATCTAATTCCGTCTATATATTTAATCAATTGGCCAACAAACTTTCAAATGAGCCAAGTCGCCGAAATCTGCCAACTCTAGCGTGCGACGTGAGGGGCAATCAACAGCGCAGTCAATGCGACGGAGTTGGAGCGGCTAACGTTGAACCACTACGTCAGAGGCATGACTACGTCATTCTCGTTTGTTTATTTTTACTTCTCAGAACGATATTGAACGATGACGTCATGAGTTTCTTCTTCCGCTGTTGGCTCAACGGCGTCCACGTGATCACGCGTAACGCGGGTGCGCTAGTTTGCACTGCCCTGCGCGCTTATCGGTTTGTTTCTCCGCTCCCCTTCTCCTCTTTCGTCTTCTCTCCTTCCCCCTCTCCCCCAAGCCATCACCGTCCACGCCATGCGAAGCAACCCAAGCGACCTGCCCGCGTCGCCCCCACGAACATCACAAGACCACGTGGTTCGACGCGATGTGGCCACGACTCTGACGACACGAGACCAATGTTGCCTGACGCAACAAAAGTTTCGGTTTCAGCTTATGTTTAAATTAAGATTACCAAAATAATATTCCACATTTCGCGAAACTGAAGCCGAGAGGTGTTTAGTAGTGCTTTATGAAACAGAATCACATGTAAGCCTAAATTTTTCGGAATTGAGCGGAGTTGCCCTTTAAAGGAGCTGTGCAACGATTTTAACGTGGAAAGAATTGGCATCTTCTACTTTTGATATTGTTCACGTTGTCACAAATGACAGAAAACACACCTCATTTTATCGAAATGGTGCGATTCCGCCGCGTAATGCGAGGCACAAGTTAGAATATTCCCCGACTGCAGCCGCGAGCGGCGGCCATTGGAAACACGTGGCATGACGTCAATGGGGGGCCTTGTAGAAATATAGCAAGTTGTGCGAATACCTGCTCGATAAAAGGTAACTTTTCCATAAATCGTGTCGTTCAAACATAAATATAGATGCGTCAAAAACCTGGCATCATCGACAAAAACTTTTATTATACGGAGGTTTAGTGGCGCCATCTATCCCAGGTCCACAAAACCGTCAGCTCTATCTGCTACTGCGAACAGCCGCCAGAAGCCGGAGGGGGAGGGCGAACAACCCATTCCTGTTTGAACCCGTTTCGTTTTGACCCATTCCCGAAACAACCTTCCCGTTTGAACCCGTCCCGTTTCGACCCATTCCCGAAACGACCTTCCCGTTTGAACCTGTCCCGTTTCAACCCGTTCCCGAAACGCCCTACCTATTTGAACCCATAGCCAAGACATATTTTACGTTAGAACTCATCCCGTTTGAACCCGTTGGCATAAAGCCCCGCGCACTCAACCTCTTCGCGAAAAGTGTCCATTGTTCTAATCCTGTTTTGCACAGTTTTTCTGTTTAAGAATATGTCCCGAAATTCAGTTATGTTGTGAAATATTTTTGCTTGTAAACGTATTCTTAAAATGTGCAATACTTTCAGACAAGCTTCAACGAAATATATTTCTACTTGAACCGCTCTTAAAACGTTTCTTTCAAGATGGTCCCCAAAGTGTGTAACTACGAAATGGCACTGCGCGACAACGTTACCACGAACACGATGTTGGCAATTTTTCATATTTTACTTCGAAATAGTATTAGAAGGTACCACATTTTACCACTTAGGTTAGTGGCCCAGATGAGCACTTTTAAACACACTAATAATATTGATGGCAGTCTTCTGATTTTTTTTTTAGGCAAACAGCTAAAACCAACAATCGCTTGTTCGTGCTAACGGTTTCACGCTCTGTACAATAACAGGGAGCTTTCGTAGACCGTTTTCGACGTCACGCGACGCTCCTCCGCAACCCACTACGGTACTCACAACTCTACAGTCAAGGCTCAAGGCCATCGGCGCGCAGGCGCAGTAGCGGCTTCTTCGTTGCGGAGGGCTTAGCGAAAGGGGAAACACGGTCTACGAAAACTCCCCAATAAAGTCTTAGAGTAACGCAGGCAAGCACTTTCAGTAAGCAGAAATTAGCGTTCCAAGTTTTTATATCGCGACGCTATTTTTAGGTTACCCAAAGCGTTTGCGTACATTATTCTAAAACTTCCTTATAGTGAACGGGATATTTTTAAAAGTGATAAATCAGACAGGCTGACGGGCATATGATTGCGACTTCATTCTCTTACAACTTCAAACACAGAACCATCGCATACACAGGCAAAAATCATAAACCACAAAATGCTATCGCCTTGGTTGAGGAAGTCGAGCAGGAAAGTCGCGCCATTAGAAAGGCGACACTCCAATTGTGATAGTTTGCGGCGGTCACCTGGCCCGCACGGCACCACCATTTGCAAGCTGCTGCAGCGATATCCTTGTCAAGGCCTCATCCCGTTTGCAGGTCGATAAAGTGTAAATGTTCGGGTGAGCCATCTCTGACACATGGTTTATCTTACGGTACCATGTCTCCGAGGTTGTTTCGGGAGAGGGACAAGTGATGTGAACAAGGAGAACAGACACTGGACACTTAAACCCGAACGATGGCCGAAGCGAGAAGGTTGTTTCGGGAAAGGGCGAAATGGGAAAGGATGAAACGAGAAGGTCGTTTTGAGCTGGGTCAAAACAAGAAGGTACAAACGGGAAGGTTGTATTGGGAATGGGTCGAAACGGAAACCACCCGGCCAGACAGGTATGGCCGGGTCCGGGTGAGACTTTCCTCCTTTCCCGATATTGTTCGCGCGGTGCCCGCCAGCACGCAGTGTTGTCAACAGTAGGGTAATTACCTTACTTGTAGGGTATTTTAGGCATTTTTGGTACATTGTAGGGTTGTAGGGGCCGTCTGGCCATTTCCCCGCCAAAAGTAGGGTATTTTCAAATGGTGCGTCTTCAATGGTGAGAAGAATACAACCACTGAATACAACCAACAAAACACAGTGAAAAAACAACCGCATCTCCACGTGGTGAATGATGTTGATTGGGGCGAAACTCTTGTGGTACTTGTCTGCGTAGACGGTGAGCCACAGCATGCCCAGCCTTTCGTTCGTTTTCATCCATGTCACGCTGCGGTCAAATGCGTACATAACCACGTTCCATACTACACATTCTCTTTCTGACATGGGTGAAAACGAACGAAAGGCTGGGCATGCTGCGGCTCACCGTCTACGCAGACAAGCCCCACCAGAGCTTCGCCCCAATCAACATCATTCACCACGTGGAGATGCGGTTGTTTCTTTTTTGTTTTGTTTTTTTGCCTTACACGAGCACGGGAGCACGTGCTGCGAGCACGTGAGCTCACGAGCAGGAGCACGTGCACCCGACGGCGGACGGACATGCGAACATGGCTAGCCCCCAAGGAGCTTTGCCCCTAAAAAAGGCTGCCGTACAAGTTTTGCATAGCTCTGCAACCTGTGTGCTGCCACACCACGACATTATGCAAAATGAAAATGTCCAAGTTGCAAGACGTGCTAACCACACACCAAGTTGGAAGAGGTGGGAGTGTTGCAGAGGGAGTTTAGAGCCAGAAGAGGTATCTTCCCAGTGGACATGCTCTCGACAATTTTTCTCCGATGACTCTGGTTCATTTGGCGGTCCCCATTACACCTGCGAAACGCGTTGCACCGCAGGCGAAACCACCCCGAGCCCACCAGAACCGGCAGCCACCTGTTAAACTGGGCTTTTCTACGCTGACATAAGCTGCACATGCTGCAAATAAAGATAGCTGAAACTACCACTTGGATTAGCTTCCTTTTGGAATGAGCCACCTTGTCTGTCACAAAGTGCCAATTCCATGTGGCCCCGTTTTTAATTTGACGACAAATCGGCTAAACATGTTGGTTGGGGATGTCTACGCCCTCGCTACATCACTGTTGTGCTGATGCTACACTGCGCACGTGCAAATATGGTCTTCTAGAATAACGCAGGTATTTACAGTCGGGGACAAAAGTCTCCAGGACGTGCGAGCTGCGGCCGAAACGCATCGCTCTGCCATCTGCCGGCGGGTGGCCTTGATCACACAAAAGCGCATGCGCGTCCTACTCTGCCTGCAAACATGTCCGTTTTCCCGCTCTTCTGCGGCACAGTGCCTAACTCGGAATCGGGCGCGCGGTACCGCCTCGAAGATAGCGCTGGCGGCTGACGAGCGTCTGCTACACATTCCGAAACTCGAGATACCGCCTGGGGCATTTCGCCGCATTTCGCCGTGTCAGCGCACCTTGCTTTATAACCAGTTGAGCTTATCGCTCAGTTGAGATGCCGTGACCTCTTGCTTGATAGGTGCCATGTCAGTAAGCGCTATCTCCGAGGCGGTACCACGCGCCCGATTCCGAGTTAGGCACCGCGTCGCAGAAGACCGGGAAAGCGGACATGTTGGCAGGCACAGTAGGACGCGCATGCGCTTTTCTGTGATCTCGAAACCAGGCGACCCACCGGAAGATGGCAGAGCAATGCGTTTCAGTTGCAGCTCGCGTGTCCTGGAGACTTTTGTCACCGACTGTACGTGCATGCGTGCCCTGTCTCTTTGTACTGTATTAATATTACCCTGTATCATAATTCATGCAACAGTATTATTTGAACAAATATTTGCCTCGTAGGGTAAAATGTCAATAACAAACATTCGTAGGGTAATGTAGGGTTTTCTGGATGCTGGCGTGGGGTATTTTCGAAAAATAGGATGGCAACACTGCCAGCACGTGGTCACGAGCAGACGAGTTCAGGCTGCTCACTGATGGCTCTAAAGAGAGAACTATACCGCAACCCCGCGCCTACCTCGTCGTCTTCACTGTGCATGTGACCCGGAAGACGATGTACAAATTAAGAGGCGGCAAAAACCTGGATCTTTTTCATTTTTAGAGCGGAGCTCTTAGGCGTCCGTTTCCGGCGTCGCCGTAACCAAGGTCACCCCAAGTTCACGTGACCCCCCTTCCCCCCCCCCCCCCCCCCCCGAGGTCAGGTGACCCCCCCCCCCCCCCCCCCCCGGAGCATATTAAAGAATGAGGGGAGGAGGAGGAGTCTACCCTCCCCTCAGTACCCTTCCCTCCTCCTCCTCAAGAGCTGTGCTCCAATTCGGCGTTACAGGGAGTTGTAAACGACTTTCACTTTTTAAAAAAACTAGGGTATCCAGGCAAAATCTGCTTTCTGTAGTTCACTTCAGAAGTGCCAGGCATCAACTTCCACAATTATTTAAGCAAAGCCCTGAAATTGTTGCACAGCTCCTTTAGGTAGTGCTTTAAGTACAATGTACTTAAAGTAATTCCCAACACTGCCTGCTTCTAACACCCTGCAAGTCTCGTAACCTTGCCCAGATAATTAAACGTTTGCACATTGTTTTTATTAAAGCAGCTAAAAGTTAATAAAAGTTAATTCAGCCTTTAAAAGTACAGTGCGATTTAAAGATTTCAATTATTTCGAAGTCCAATAGAGAGAATTCACTGGCTACCATAGCCGAGTACTCAACTGGCGAGCGCATGATGACTGTGAGCTTCCAGAGTTCTTTTGAAACATGCATTCCACAACATTGAGATTGCCGGTCTTAGCAGCCTATGCGGAGAGCAAGTGTGTGCTTGTGGAGGGGTTGCGGTGACGTCAGAACGACGCGGAGTTCTAATTAATAATTAACAATCTGGCACAAATAATTAAAAATCTGGCAGAAACAAATAACTACAACTTAGCATCAAGAGAGCGAAACGACCACACACCGTAACGTCCGCACCAAATCGTCCGGTAATAAAATGTCCGGTACCAAAACGTCTTGTTCCCACCTGTGGCAGCGTAAACGCATCGCAACAGGTGAAGTCATTCACTCATTTGAATATGTAATGCGCCGTAACTTACCTCAACGTCTTGCAGCGTCACCGAATCCACTTATTTTGCACGGCAGCCATGGCAGGGTTCGACTAGGTTCGACAAAGCGTTGGTGTAAATGATGACGGAGTTGGTACAAAGGAGAGGCACAAAGAAAGGGCAGCCTCACAAGCTAGCCAACACAATATCCTCTCCCCTATTTCCGTGCGCTCGTCTGACTCGGCTGTTTGAGTGTTGTTTTGGTAACCTGCACCTGCTTGCGTATGTCAAGTGGCTACCACTTGACATACGCAAGCAGGCTGAGGAAAGACAATGGGTGAGCGTTGGGGATTTTTGCGAAGGGTCTATTTGTGACAAATGATCGACTGCTCGCTCAGTCACAGTGCACATCATATTTCGTGCTACTTTTATTTCTCACGCCATATTAAAAATTTACTGGCAAGAAACACTCTCCCCACTTGTAGCCCAAGGATTTATTTCTGTTCCAACAATCAGAAGACAGAATAATAATCACCCAACTTTTATTGAACACAAAGAAAAGCGACAAAGTAACGTGGTATAGCAAAGTGCCAGTGTGTAAAAATAGAACTTTGAGCATTTGCATGAGTCTGCAAAAATATTTCTTTCTACATTTTCACAAAAGTATGGCAGCCACAGGAACCTTGGTGAAGCTGAAAAGACACAAAGGTTTTGTTGGAGTTACAACTGTGCAAGGTTACGGCACATACGTTACAGCCTCACTGCTTCAGATTTGGTAAGCAAACAGATTTTCTACAAGTAAAGGGGAAAATGATGCTGGCGCGGCATTGCACATGAAGTGTCGAGAACAAATGGCACCATTTGAAAATCCTCAAGCCACATATTTGTTTTGTACTGTGAACAACAGTTAGAGAGACACTGACAGGGTATTTATGCTCGCAAAGGTTTTTATTTGTACATAACATACGAGAACCCAACTACACAGAACACAATTTGCAGCTCGAAATTAGTTTCCTCTCCGCATGAAAATCGCCGATCGAGAACTGGCCGGTTTGAGTCATGCTCACTCTCTTCTCCGTGGTCATGTGCCATTCTCTATGGTTTAGACACACACCAAATATAATAAAAGTCGTGGGTCATCAAAAGCACACACTCAATATTAAATTTTTTTACAAATATATGACGCCCATTTTTTGTGGCTTCTAAATCCTTGCAAGTAAGTTAATTGAAAAAAAAAAAGTTGCACAGAGAACAGGAAGCACTCTGTGCATTCTCTGCATAATTTTCGTGGCATCGTATTGCAGGCTCAGCAAAGCGGACTAAGCGATGGCGGCGGACGACGAGCATGGAACCTGTACTTCAGAGCTGTCGTTCGCAGTATCAGCGAATTTGTCTAGCTTCAAAAGAGAAATCGTTTACCCATCAAAACAACTAGGATTTATTCCATACAACACGCCCGACCACCAAGCTGATTCGCACGAAGACGTCGCCGAGTCAACGCCCCTTCTCCTGGCTGAAGACATTGCTCGTCTTACGAACACGAATTGGTGAGGGCTTAAAAAACGTCAAGCACAAAGTGCTTGACTTCTATGCTTTTTGTGCGAAGTGTGACATGCGCAGTTTCTGTCTGCTTCACACAAAAAAAATTTTAAAAAAATAAGAAATAAAAAAAAATGAGGCAGGAACTTCCGCCTCTGCATCCCAGTCCAGTTTCAGGTTTGAGCAGTTGGTTTTTTTTACTTAATTAAAATATATGTGATGCAGTAGCAAAATATTGATTTGACACCATATTATATCGCCTGGCAAAATAATTTCTAAAACTTTGGAGGGGTGTTTATGGCATTTCTAAGTTAGAGAGATTGACTGAAACTACCAATTTGAATTCTATACCCACGGGAAACATTTGGGAAAAGAGTGAAAGCCATTAAATAAAAAGCTTAAAAGGGATGAAAAAAGCAGTTTTTGGGTACACAGATAAAACGTTGCATCATTCAAAAGTCATCAGTGCAATGTCTTCAAAACTCAAGTACTTTTCAGTTGGTCCGATAGCTGTGGGTGGATAGATGTTGGATTCGATAGCTCTGGCATGCACTGAATGCGAGAGACTACAGTGCTTGCCACACTACCATACAATAACTGCAGCAGGCTACTAGAAAATAGAATTTTAAAACAACATACCGTAATATCCCGAGTCATCGCCCACCCCCCTAGCGCCTGAAATTCATTAAAAAAGTGGGGTGGGCCATGTCTCGGTGGGTGAGCACAAACACTTGAAAAAACGGGAAAAAACGCCTATTTTTCTTTGCGTACCTAGCGCTGATGCACAAGAGATACATCAAACTCAAAACTCGATTTAGTTTCATTGTTATATAAAAAAAAAATGCTCACGAAAGAATATTTTACTATATCGAAGTCCGTTGCTTGCATACGCGCTAGAAACACCGCCGATCTGCATATAGCGCGAACGTTTGTTCCGTGAAAGAATGTCACCACTATGTTCTCCTAGTTAGTAAAAAAAAAAAAGAAAGAAAAGTCTACAAGAAAATAGAAAAACCGACCAGGCGCAACGAGCGAGCGAGCGAGCGAGCGGACCAAAGAAGCGACCAAGAGCAATGCTGGGAAAGCGGGAAAGCCGGCGGTCGCGTTGGCAAATACTTTGGCGTCGGGCCAAGTCGGGCGCCTTGTCAATTGCAAGCTCTTGCGCAACTTTCTTGTTTAGTGCGTACATACGTGCGTCCGCGCACGGCGGGCTATCAATGCACGGTTGGGACGCTCTCCAAACGTCTGTGTGGGGCGTTCCAGCAAAGCTTTATTTACGCGTTGGCTTTGCCTAAAATATTGCACAACCGCGGTCGCGACGGGCGGGAAGAAGGAGCGGGTTCGCGGTGACCTTACTTCGGCGGAGACAGACTTTGACCTAACACTCCGCGGTTACATTAACAAACTCTTATTTTGTTATCTCCATCGTTTTCTTTTCGCACGGATACACGACCACTTTGGGGTCGCTCACGGAGGAAATGCGTAAACAAAAAGAAGTGTCTTTCCCTCCTTCGTTTTACTTTGTCACGGACGCCCTCCAACTGTAAGGTCCGCGGCCGCGTCATTCGGGTAGGATGAGTGTTCGCAGATCGCAGAGTCCGCGCTGGGGTATTTGAATGGGTGGGCGATGACTCGGTGTTTTTTCGGAAATCGATATTGGCCCAAAAAATGGGGTGGGCGATGGCTCGGGGATGGGCGATGACTCGGGATATTACGGTAGAAGTTATTTATAGAAAGATGCAGATATAGGAGCAATTAACCTCTACACAAAACATCATTGATTAACTTGCCACACTACCATACAATAACTGCAGCAGGCTACTAGAAAATAGAATTTTAAAACAACATAGAAGTTATTTATAGAAAGATGCAGATATAGGAGCAATTAACCTCTAAACAAAACATCATTGATCAACTTTTGCTTCGAATGACCTGCATTTCAAAAATATCCAAAGCACATTTCTTGGACGAAGCCATTCCACTTGACTGACTAAAACATTTTGAATATAAAGAACCGCAGCTATATATTGAGAAAGCAGCAAGATAAAACAAAACCATGGCCAATGTCATCCCCTAATTATTGCAAAGATGGATATCAGCCCCTTAATTGACACTACTGCACCATTTTAACATTTGGCATAACAGCAATCAAACGTAAGCTTGCTGTCAAAATCACTTTGAAACCATTTGCTCCCCACATTCAGACCTCTTTTTGCCCTTGCATCAATGTACAGAGACTAACAAAAAAAATTCCACTTTACTATACCCATGAAGAAAAAAACTCAAAAACGGTCGCAGATAGAAAACAGTGTATATCACTGAGAGAGGTTAACACTGGCTTACTCATTTAAAAAAAAAGTAGGATTTTCTACAGCAAAAATTAGTTACCTCAGCTTCCAGACTGTAAATTACTTGGGAGGGGAATACCAATCTGAAGAAAAAAGAAATTCAAGAGTCAAATGCAGTGAAAATTCAAGAGTCGAATGCAGTGAAGACGCCCCGAGCAAAACAATACGCAAACTGAACTGCAAATAAACTTTGTGCATGGCAGCACGCCAACTCGTTGGGGCTAACCCCCAACGAGTGGGCCAACCACGTGCAATATAACCGAACATAATCCCACTGGTAGCTGCAAAAAATGCAGACATGCCACCAGTCTTGAATTTCCAAATTCCTCAACTAAATCAGCAAAAGAAAAGCCTATGGCCATCAGTCACAATTATGTAATGGGTTTCGTGCCACGCCATAACTCGCAAGGTAAAATTGGTTTGTTGTGACAAAAAGAGACCTCCCCTTCGTATTTGAAGAATCCCTAATGCGTTGCGATTGCAGTGATTCAAACAAAAAAGAAGTTGAATCCTTTGCACACAGGCATCACATGAAGTGTGCAGAGATTTCTACCAATTTACTTCATACGGGCTACATTCTGCTCATATGCCTAATAATGTGGTGTGCAAGTCGTCGGCGAATTGCTACGACGTTCCAAAAAATAGTAGCTGATAAAAACTCCTTTTTAATGAGAACACTTCTTAAAAGGTCCCGCCCAATTGGAAGAAATTCATCTGGCCATTTCAACCTTCCACAATGCCACAAGATACGTGGAGAAAACCTAATCCAATTATGTGGTACGAAAATCTGGAACTTCCTGTCTATCTATCTTTGAAATATGCATAAATTTAGCCAGACACTAAAGCACCTACCTTCTGCTCTCTTAAATCACCTTCACCCTCATAACCATTCTCTTGGCTTTAGTAAATTTAGCATGGCTCCTATTCTTATAAAAGATGCCTTTTTCAGCTTTCCAGATTTGTTCTAAGAAAGCTTCGAAAGCTATAAGCTACACTAATGCAGTGCGCGCAGTTGAGTTGTACGGCCAGGGGGACATAATACAGGACTCTAATCGTCACCATAGGTCGGATAACTACCTAAAATTTGTTAATAATATATTTACTTAGTAAAATTAAACTATGGTTGAAATTAAAAACTTGGTGGGTAATTAAAACCACTAAGTGAATTTTCGAGAGCGGTGGTGCACCTCCCATGCCAAAGTTACCACTCATGCAATGGGCACAATGCTCGCGGGGGAAAAACGCAAATGATAAAAGACAAAAAAAACAAAATGTGCGGATGCATTTTCGCACTACTAGCCAGCGTTGCTCACACCTCGCATGTCTCATTTTAATGGACTCAAACTAGCCAACTGGCTATAGGTTCATCTGTTTTTTCGGTAACTAATAAAAACAATTGAATTGAATTGGCAATGTATACGTATGTGCGTCCTTATTGCTCAGGACAAACATGAAATAGGAACATCATTGTGCAACTGCTTGGCTTGGCTCGCTACAGACTTAAATGGCTTCTGCTGTATGTAGAACCTCACTGATATGTCTTCCTCAGGACTGCAGTGAAACAGTGTAAGATAAAAAAAAAAGCATAACCAATAAGACATTTGGGGCCTATAGAGCTGACAGACGGCAACTCTCACACAAAGTTTTCTTTACGGGGGCTATCACGGCTGTAGAGAACTCCCGCGTTTAATGAGACAGAGATTGACATTTTTTTTTAACTGCTTTTTAAAGTTGGTTATTTATCTATAAGCATAACCAACAAATGTCGACCTATGAAAGCGAACAAAATTTACGAGCCTAACTGTCTAACGCAAACGCTACCCCATGACAACTGCTGCTCGGAGCCCGATGGTCCAAAGCGGTGAAGCTTGAAGCACGTGCCAGTACGAAAAGGTGAAACTCAACATGCAGAAAGTGCACGATTAGAAACTCATTTCACGCGAAGTGCTACTAATGAAACCAGAAAAATCAAGCACAACAGAAGTGTGCACGTGTGTGCTTAAGAGAGAGACGAAAAGATAAATAGGCAATTGCAAAGGCTCTGAACCTTTCTAAAGCTAATCCAAGGTCATATGCACCCAGGGAAAAAGCCCAGTGCTGAGAGGCCAAAAGGCAAAAAGGCGCAGTAAAAGAAAGAGGGTACCCCAACAATGCGTCAGCCACGTCAGGTGAAGCATCTAGTGTTTAGGAACTGGAGAAGCAGAAGCAACAAGCGGGAAATTCATGCACATATCCCTACCCGGGGTTTGCAAACACAAGTCGAGAAAGTGCATCAACCAAGAAAGTATCCGTGAAGCTCCACATAATTACTACAAATTATTCTCGCCATTGAGCCTTTTCTTTGGGAATTAACTTCTGCTGGGGAGTAGGTACAACAGACAAAGTCCAGGCAAATATTTCGTATATGAAGCCTCCTTTGATCTCTGACGAAACCTCTTTCAGTTAAAGGACGACGTACTGAATTGTCTCGTGCCCGGAAGAATAGCGCTTCCTATAGTCGGTGACAGGACAAGAGCAAAGTGGAAGCTCCTCCCACCTCTTACCACTTTAGTAGAGCAATTGCTGGAGAGGAGGCAACATCCTCTCCATTGTTCACTCCGCTGAAGTGGAAAGGGGCGGAAGGAGCTTCTTCGTTCTTGACCTGTCACCGACTATAGGATCCTTCTTTCCATTCCCTCTTGCAGTCTTCTCTTCTCCTCACCCTACAGGGGCAGGGTCTCTGAGCTACTCCCCGCAGAAAGAAGGAGGGTCTCCCTCTTTCTTAAATGGAAAGAAGGAATTGAGGAAGTTTCTCTCTTTCTGCTTATTGGTTGAACGAAAGGCAGTCACAGCAAAAAGAGGATGAGCTCTCTGCTCCCTCGACGCAAACATTCGTGAGCTAAGCCTTCACGACTCCAATCGCTTCTGCCACCATCACGATATGTTTGGCCCTCGAATGAGCAGAAATAGGATCAGTCCATTAGTCTGGAAATTGCGTCATTGTTACGTCCAGGAGGCTCCCTCCTTTTACTGCGAACAGAGAAACTACCCCCACAGCTTGCTGCAGGTTTCCACCCCGCACGACAGAAGCCTGCGCTCGGCGCATGCAGAGAGTGCCGGCGCCCGCCCGGGGCATTCTGAATTTACCTGTGCCGTGCCGTGGTCGGGCGGGGGCTCTGAAGGTTTGGTGGATTGGCGCCGCTTTGCAGGGTTGGCTGGCGGTCGACAAGGACGCACAGAGCAACCCTCTGAAACAATGTGTCCATTGTACGACAGGAAACTCAGCCCAACTACTCTCGTACAATGTGGGGGACTCTGACATGCACTCAAATTGTCAAGAACTATACCAGCCCTATGGAAAGAAACACAAATGGTTATTGTGCATCGTCCAGAGAGGACTTGACGATGTGTCGGGCCTTTAAAGGGCCTCCGTGCGTCAGTTTCTTAACCCTTTGATGGTCGCGTTGTTTTCCCAGAAGATGTTACACACCGATAGGGTTTTGTTTCCAAAAGAGCACCATAGAAAAAGGGCTAATGTGCACATTTTCCCCCCTATTATCTAGCGGGATTACATACAGCGTTTGCAAGCTATTCGGGTTTAGAAGCATCAAATAGAAATACCAAAGGCGAAAAGTTGTCGCTTTTCTTCCATTCGATTCTATTATGGCGCATCCGCTTCCACGACATTCCGGCGGTTTCAGGTTCCGAACCAGAGGTACTTCACGGAGCTTCTCCGTCAGACGGTAAGCTCCGATACTTTGAATTTTATTACGAAAAGTGTTAAGTCTGAATCGGAAGAGCCGTTGCTCCAATTGCCACTACCGCCAGACTCGGAGCAGCCAACACACGAAGCAACCATCCGTTGGTAGCAATCAGTTCACCGAACAACATTTCATCGACAGATTGTCATCAACAGATCGTCTTATCGACACGCAATGTTTCATCGACGGGTTGTTTCATCGACATATCATTTCATTGACAGCTCAGATTAGCCTTTCAGGGCGCAGCTCTTAGGTGCCCGTTTCCGGCTTGAGCAGCGCCGCCGTCGGTGTAACTGCGTGCGTTGCAGTATAAAAATAATGAAAGCGGGTGTAACCGCGCGTCGCATTGTGAGAAAATATGCATGCTAAATTTAGCGGGAAGATTTTCACAAAGTTTTACCGCTAAATATGGAGAGAAAATTTTCACACTAAATTTAGCAGAAAAATTTCCCCGCTAAGTTTAAGGGAAACATTTCTCTGCTAAATTTATTGGAAAAATTCCCCCGCCAAATTTAGCCAAAAAAAAAAAAAACTCCGTTAAATTTAACAAAAACATTTTGCCGCAAGTGGAAAAAAAGTTGCCACTAAATTTAGCGTGAAATTTAGCGAAAATTTCCCACTAAATGAGAGGAGAGAAGAAAAGGAGGAGGGGAGGGGGAGGAGGGCCATGCCCTCCCCTTTGTACCCTCCCCTCCTCCTCAAAAGTTGCACTCTAATTCGGCATTACAGGGAATTGTAAAAGCCTTTCATTTTTCTGTAATAAGCAGCACGAGACTGTCACCGTGGAGCGGCGTGTATAGGTCAGTCAGGTGGGTTAACCCTTTTGTAATGAACTGCCGCAGACTGTCACCGCAAAGCAGTGTGAACGCAGGTGGGGAGGTGGGTTAGCGCATACTCGTGATACACATGTGACGAAATGCCCCTACAGCGCGCAATTTGCGTAACGAATGTCAATGAAACGTTTTTGTCGACGAAATGTGAAAAGCTGTCCACAACACGTAATTCTATGAAACGACTTTCGACGAAATGGTAGGGACCCACAGTCCATCACATAACATATGTGAGGAGCGTCTAATTTTAAAACCATAAACAGCCCCGACAAAGTGAAACACTGCTTAAACTTAATGTTTACAGTTTCCCGAAGACATTACATGTGGCAATGCGTCTCACGGTGCGTGCGGTTTTACATTTAGGTGGGCACCTTCGAACGCGTAATCGCCGCCATACGTGTTCGGCAACGGTTTTCAGAGGGTTAATGTATCGGTTCTCAAAGTGGGTTCCTAGGAACCCGTGTATTTACACAAATTTAGGTCAACCCATTTTTCAATTTTTGAAAATGGGTTGACCTATAATCGACTTACGATCGAACCAAAGTATTCCACCGCCGACGAAACAATCGCAATATCAAGAACACCTCGGCTAGATATGAGTCAGCCGGCTCTACCTGTAGCATTGCGCCCATACTGTGCACTCGTTTTACAAGTTTTCTTTTTAATTTGCACGAACGAGTATTATTGATAGCGATTTGCAAATCACCCCGAATATACGACGGTGCGCCCGACTTCCGGGGGTGGCGGTACTTAATGCAAGAGCCACTGAGGAACGGTTGCTGGAAGAGCCTCATTTCCCACTGCTGCTTTTCTCAAGATTCACAGTCGCACGTCATTTGATGGAGTGTAGAGATCATGCTGGAGTGCCAACTGTGTTTCACTGTATTGACATGCGTGATCTGGACAGTTTGGGTTTTCAATGCTTGTTTAAGGCCATTCTTCATTCAGAAGCAATCAACAACTGCGCCGCTGGACGCAAGTTCGACCTGTCGAAGCAAGTGATGCTCCAGTGGCGTCTGTAAAGATGCAGGATCTTGACTGCGACAAAAAACGAAGAGACTTTAGTGGGCCAAAGTCTGGATAGGTCTGGATGTCTTCCGGAGTTAGAGGTCAAGTTTGCAACGTACGTCGCAGCAGTGCGCAATCGGTCCCTACCCGTGATGTGCGACGCGATCACAGAGCAAGTGCGGAAGAAGTGGCCAATGCTGTTATTCGTGAAGTGCGAAATTTCGCTGGACGACGCCGACCACGTGCTTTAAAGGGACACTGACAGGGTATTTATGCTCGCCGAGGTTTTTAGTTGTACGTGACATATGAGAGCTCAACTACCCAGAACAGAATTTGCGGTTTGAAATTCGGTTTCTTTCCGCCCGAAAACCGCCGATCAAGAACTGGCCGGTTCGAGTCTCGCTCACTCTCTTTTTCGCGGTCACGGGCCGTTTTCTAAGGTATCGATGCGACCACCAAATCTAATCAAAGTCGTGGGTCACTGAAGGCACACACTCAATATTAAAAATAGAAAAAAATATGAGACCCATTTTTTGTGGCTTCTAAAAAGCTGCAAATACGTTGATTGAAAAAAAAAGTTCCACAGACAACCGGAAGCATTCTGTGCATTTGTCGTTTCGCGTATCGTGGGACTCGCGGGGACGGCGATGGCAGCGGACGACGGGCGTGGGACCTCTATTTCAGTACTGTCGTTTGCGGTACCGGCGAATTCTGTCTACCGTTAAAAGAGAAATTTGGGACTGATCAAAAGAATTGGTATTCATCCTGTACGACACGCCCGGCCACCAAGCCGATTTGCACGAAGACGTCGCCGAGCCGTCGCTCCCTTCTCGTGGCTGAAGACATCGCTCGCGCAAACGTCAAGCACAACGGGTCTACTTCGAGTTGAATATGCACGCGTACGATTTCTTTACTAGGTGGAAATGTCCCCAAAGCGTGGTGCTTCCCGACTTCGACCCGGGAGTGCTTTTGCTAGAGAAAAATCGACAGCAAACTTTCCAACTTACAGTTTACCGGCTGAATTATTACTAAGGAAAGAGATCCACGAGAAAAGAGATTCCCCAGTAGCTCAGTGGGAAAGACGTCCGGTTCACACGCGGTAGGACCGGGTTCGATCCCCCGTGAAAGTTTTTTCTTTCAAACATTTTCCGATGTTTACATATCTTTTTATTTTTTTTACAATCATCACTGAAGAAACAAACAAATGTTGCGGACAATACTTCGCTGAATTAAATGGTATGGGATTTCCGTTTTTACACCTGCGAACTCAATGTAATCACTTTCCACAAAATGCAAGGAGCATATAAATCAGGTAGCGTCCGCTTTCCGAGGTGCCCGTATATGTTCTACAGGAATTGCAGCCAGCCATTGGTCCCGATCCCGTTGATCTTTCGGAAACTCTGTCGCACAATGCCACTTTTTTTCGGATGCAGGACATGTGAGCCAGCTCTTCACGGAACATCTTGGGTGTATTCTTTTCGGAGCCGATCATGGAAATTCACCACGGGCACTTAATACTCATCTCCAACTCCTCAATGTACAAAACAACTCATCTTGGAGTACAGAACAACGAGCTGAACAAACGTAACTGCAAAAGAATCGCATGGCGAGCAGTTCCCGTACGCCGCATCGCACGCCGCATGTCGTGTCGTCTGCTACAGAGAGGAGAAACAAAAAAAAAAAAAAAAAACCGCACGGTCGGGTGTAGCCACGTGACTTCCGCCACTCACTCTCTTCTCTCCACTTCTCAGACCTCCGTCGGGTTGCGGTTTCGGTTTCGAGCAGTTGCGTCTTTTGCTTTTATTAAAAAAAATACGCTACTCTGTTGCAAAATATTAATTGGGTAGTCCTCCAACACCATAATGAAGCGCCTGGCAAAAAATAAAATTTTTTTTTTTGGGGGTGTCAGTGACCCTTTAAGAGTGCAACAGTGACGACGACGGAAACGACAGCTCCAGTGCGGACGAATCGTAGCCACAGACAAAGTAAAAACGACAGGGAGCAGCTTCACTTGTCCTGCCTCCTACGTAAGCTTCTTAGCTTCGATAACACTTGCGCATATTGCGCGCCTCGCAGGTGCATGCGCAGCCAAAGCATGCCAGAAGGCATAGAGACGCCCTGCCATTCTCACGTGTTTCACCATAAAATATGCCCCTTAAAAGTGGGGTTTTTTGCTGATGCTTTTTTGTTGACGTGCAATGTTGGGGGGGTCAATTTACAATCGTGTAAATACGGGCAAGTCCCCGGGGCTCGCGAATTCCCTCAACCCGTTCCGCCTTTAACTAAAGAGTTTTCCCAGTTTGACTACTATTTTGGTGGATCTGAGTTCCCCACCGATGCATAACTATGAGTAAAATGCTCGCCAATATGTGCACAAAGTTTGCAGGTTCTATTTCACCGGCGTCGAGAACGGCAGGGGAACCTCAGTGGGAATTTTTTGAGATCGGAAAGTTTGAGCAGCCCTTTGCTGAGGAACTGATTTATGCGGTTCCGACACAAAGACGTCATTTTCGCGGTCTCATAATGTTGCGAAAGCAACCAAAGTGGCCGTCCGCAATATTTTGTGGCTATTAAGTCTCGAGAGCGGAAGTGGAAGTAGCGAAAGCAGTAGACGTCGTTTCTCCGAATGTGCGAGTAAAGCTGAGAGCTGGGAGGTGTTGTACGTCGTCAGAAAGAGCATTCCGACACGAGTACACTGCATGATGCAGCGTGAGCGCACTGGCTGTTGTTCATATTTTACCCCGACGCAGTATGGTCGAGAGGTCGGTGCCAGGAATTAGCACTTTTTGAAATATTTTCGATAAATGCCTTTCAATCCGCTCCACCTCCAATAAGCCAGTAAAGCGGTAGCTGCTCGTCCAAGCTAATTATGCGCCTGTCTTGGGCTTTTACGGCGTTTACAAGGACAATCCCTTTGTCCATGCCAGCAACAGATCGTGCATCCTGCATATTTACGGCCCCTCACCCCACCAGTACATTCAAACGTGCGTTTGTGCATCGAGTATTGCATTAAGCAGCAATGCGGCGTTATTGTGGCGACTTTGTGTTGAAAATTTAAAGAATAAGAAGGCAGCCATTCAACCAGTTTACGCTATATGCTGCGGACCTCAACCCCCTATATGCGTAAGATATGTCCCAATTTTTTGCCATGTTCAAACAGATTTAGTTCTATATACAATGTTTCCAATTCCTGCCGACTCTGTTGGAACTGGGTTTGACTGAGTATATCACTTATAACAATTAATTCCCGGAGAATCGGTAATTTTTTGCCTCGAAGCTATGCAAATGATAAGCCACAAATAGCGACGAAATATTCTTGGCATATTGTACACAACGATTATAACTGAGTGGTTTGGTAAGTATTTTCTCCAATAGCAATCGACAAAAAATTTTACGAAAAATTAAAAAGCCACCAAGAAAATTATCTTGAGCTTGCTGCAGACCCCCGCTTACAGACAGCAAACGTATGTATATCAAATTTGCCTGCAGCCCTGTGCACGACCTGAAATGCTTATGACGCCTGAAAGCCGACCACATTATTCTCATCGGCATCAGCCGTCACATCTTAAAAAAATGCGGCCCCGAGAGCCTTGGTAGTTTCAGTGGAGGTAAAACGAAGCACATTTAAATATTTGCCTTAACGTAAAACAGAGGATACTGAAAAATTGGCCGTCTCTTTAGCATCTCCCAGAGGCATCCTAAATGCAGAGCATTCATAGGGTACAACCAAGAAGCCACTAAGGACATATTGCGAAGGATTTGTGAACATATAGAGCTGTCAGTGTCGTGACGTCACATATGAGTCTTGTGAGCGATGACATATAAGCGATGACATATTGCAGTTTTCAGTAACTTGCGTGGATGCTGCGACATGGACCTATGCCATGCCGCCATGTCACATTGTCCGCACAAGTTGCTGTAGAAAATTTCGCAAGGTGCTTGTTTTATAGCTCATATGTGTCCTGCTTGAGCCCGGCTGAGTGTGCTTCTCACTGAAAACTGGTGCACTGCGGAGAAGCAACGCCCGCGGAAGCAAGCTCTGCACTGCACGAGTGCTCGCAAAGAAGCGCACTCAATGGGGCCGCAAGAACAAGTATGAATTATACGAAAATGATGTTTGAATTAAGCGGCTTATGGATAGATGGATACAATATATATATATATATATACAGTATAGACCACTTACAACGTAACAGCTTATAGAGCAGGACCGGGTATAACGCGGCTTTTTTAAACCACCGGTTCGCCTCCCATAGAACTCCATGTATTTACATACCGCTTAAAATGCAGGCGCGCGAAGGGAAATACCGGTTATAGTGCGGTTCTTGGAACAGCACGCCGACTGAGCGGCGCAGCGAGCACGCTTCCCTGTGCGACACCAGATAACAGCGCGAGCCACTATGGCCGCAAGCGGCACTCGCGGGGCAAGGAGGTTGCTCGAAGAAGCGGGGAGAAGCGAAGAGAGAGGCTTCAGTTGCCAGAGCGACGGAGGGACGCACGCATGTGTCGTTCACGTGCGTGCGTCCCTCCGCTGCATTGGAAACAAACAACCGCAAAGACAAACCAATCGCAGGTCGAGGAGAAGTGTTCGCACGCGTTGCATGCCGGTTGCGGGCCGGCTGCTTCTATCCGCGAACATGGCGTTGGTTGTAATCGTCGACGTAGACGGCGTTAAAGTGAACTACGGCATGGTGGAAGCCCATTGGTCCGCGTAAAAGAGCTATCCTTGACTGAATTTTCGTTGTGTGTCACTATGATAACCCAGCACGTACTAGAAGGGAAGATCCACCTACTCGTGCGGCGATGTTGTAGCGGCACTCTCAAGACGGCAGAAACGCCCGTGTCGTCGTGTTTGTTTACTTCGACTACAGTGGTGCTTTCTAAGCATTTGTGTTTTTGAACATCGCCCGGATTTCTTATTTGGAGCATTTCATGCCTGTGCTCAACTTGAAGGTATTACTGGCGCGTACCGTATAAAGGGTGCGAATTTTTACGCGTTTTCATCACCGGAGAAAAGTGATTAGGGTTAGCAATTCTGAACGCTCGCAACGTCCGTCAGCAACCCGCGACACCGTTAAAAGGCTGCACCAGGCAAAAGTCACTCATTTCTTTCAAAATGTGTGACACACTTGAGAGAGAAGTGTACTAGTCTGATGAAATAAAGATGAATTTCCTCAGACTAAGCTTTATTTTTCATCTAACATAAAATAAATTCTTTTACAAAGGTAAGTTGTCTGATGGCATGTATTTTGGCCTGAAAAATTGTTTTGGTTATAGCGCGGTACCACTTATAGTGCAAATTTTCGCGACTCCCGCGACATACGTTATATGCGGTCAACACTGTATATATATATAAAATTATATATTGTGTATATATATATATGAAGAAAACCAAAAGTATGAAATAACAGTTAGAATTATTGAGAGCCTACTTTATGCATATAAAGGAGTGATCCCTTCGGGATAATTTATCCAAATTCATGCGATATGGACATATGGCATGAAAACTGCCATATATGTCCACATGTGGAATCAATTAGCTTATGTCATACATTTCACAAATGTTTCATGTGTGGCATTCCTGGTTATGATCAGTAGGCTTGTGTAGATAAAATCACCAAATATATGCTTTTTTTTGTGTAGCAATTCAATTGGCAAATCATAATTTTAGATTGCATCATATTTAGATGAATTTCTGATAATTAAAACAAACTTTGTGGCTTCCCAGAGTTTGAAATAATGAGAGTCTAGTGTAGCATATACACCCGTACATGCTACGCACTTCGAGTGCCTTTGAGACGACGTCGCAGCGTGACAGGGGACTGACATCATCAGGCTGCACCCGAGGACGCGAAAGCTCAGCAAGCCAGCCCTAAAAATGCCACACGTTTAAAACTCTATTCAATTGTACGAGCTCTCCCAAAACCATGCAGCCAACAAACGGGCGAACTGGCTCTTCAAGGGCAAGTCGTGCTAGGAGGAGAAAACTAACTTTATTGCATGTTACAGAGAACAAGGTGCGGAGTTGGGCTAGTTAATTAAACATTAATGAAGTGAAAAAAAAAAAAGCGCAAAAGACGGAAGACAAGTTGAAGTGCACACACACAACGCCAGATGCCCACATCCACGGCGCTCTTCATCAGGTAGTATAAAGCGTACCGTGTGTACACCTGATATTTGTTCTTAGAATGAGGCGATACTACCGCTAATCGGGCCAATGAACCTGGCATTCTTCCAGAGCCTTCCATACTTTTGAGCTCCTCTCCCTTAGTGCGCACAGGTGGTCGAGCTCCTTGCCTACCCGTCGGGTCACATGACCTCCCCGTTAACCAATCAGCGTAGAGCACCTCACTCCTCCTTTCCCCCCTGTCAACCAACCAGTGTTGAGCCTCGAGGCCGCATTTTTTTGGGGGGCTTCACTTTTATCTGGGCTTCACAAAACGCCAAACACCCAGCCAAAGAAAGTTTCACATTAAAGCAAACAACCCGATTACATAACCCCCCCCCCCCCCCTTCACCCCATCATGCCAACATAAGCCTACACAAGTGTGCATACTTCTTTAACTGTATTCAGTCTTTTGCGCCGTCTTTGCAGTTTGATATTACGAGGAAGTCTCTTGCGAGCCCCCGGGAGCGTCCCAAGCGCGGCACCCTCCCCGCACCGGGCCAGACAGCCATACTTACTCAGGGGTGCGTCCCCTGGCGGGCAGCACGGGGGTCGGCAACCTCCGCGGAGCAACAAGGAGAGGGGTGTTTACCCGCGTCATCCTCCTCCACCTCCGCTTGCTCTGGCTCCCGGGGGCGCTTGGGGGACCACGACTGCGGGGGAGGGGAGGGGGCCACGCCAGCCAAGGGGGGCCGGGCAGAGGCCACGGCTGCTGCAAAGCTCGTGGGGCGTGGGCTGCGCTCGACAGGAGGACCCTCCTTCTCGGGCGGCCTTTCTTCCTTCTCCGGCGGCCTCGCCTCTCCTGCGGAAGGGGCGAGGAGGCGTCGGCCGCGACGGTGACCAAAGTGCCCCCTTCGAGAGAGACTGCGGTTACGTGTCTATTCGGCTGAAGCGCTTCTTTGGCTCGGGGGACGTCTACTTCGAAGGTGATTATGGTCGTGTATCGATTCGGCTGAAGTTTTTCTTCAGCTAGTGGGACGTCTACTTCGAGAGTCATTAAGACTATGTTTCGATTCAAATGAAGTGCCCCTTCGGCTAGGGGAATGTCTAATTCGAGTGATTATGGTTAGGTGTCGATTTAGCTGAAGTGTGTCATTTATATCTGGAATGTCTAATACTCCCGTCAGACTGGCTAATTTAGTGTCACCTAAAGCGGGTGCACTTTGCCTCTAGTATCACTCGTGTGTGTCACTCACCGAACAACGCACGCGACATCGAGTGTGTTCAGTGAACTTACAACACTCGATCCAGGAGACCGAGTGTGTAGCCTAGATAGCAGCGTTTCAGGAGTAAAGAAAAAATTTAGTAGAAAACAATAAAGCTACATAAAATTAATTATTTTTTAGGGAAGTACTGTTAGATACACACTTGCTTTATGCCAAAAAAAAAAAGCAATATATTACGGAAAAGCAAATGGCTAACCTAGCTCTCAGCCTTTTCGACGTACACATTGCACTTGACATTTTTGTTTTTCAAAGACGAGACAAAGAGGTACCGCTTGAGCGCAATACCGTGAACTTCGCATTGTATTATGGAAGAAACTGCAGCATTGCGAATCCCAAGTCGCCCATGAACTGAGCAGGATACCTTTGCTGTGATCAGACTCTGGGGAGACCACCTGGAAGACCTCCGTAGCACGGAGGTCTTCTAGGTCTGATTATGCTATCTGCTTCATACTTGTCTCAGCTAGCGATAGCTCAATATATTCATCAAATTGACATAAAGCTTTCTAATTAAAGCAACAATGTCAGGTAACATGTTTTTATTAAGGATACGAAAAAGATTATTGAGAAATTTGTGCAAATATTTTAGTAATTTGCATGCTTTTTTTTTACTTTACTCATCGTCATTGACATCATTTCCGAGTGACACTAAATTTTGCCGTGTAGCACGAAAGCACTTGAAAGACATTCAATGCACCGATGTGCACTGTTTGAAGTGACACTAAATGAGTCCGTCTGATGGGGGTATAACTTCGAGGGTGATTACGGCTATGTATCAATTTGGGTGAGATGTGTCTGGCTCGAGGAACACCCACTTCAAACGTGATTACTGTAAAATCCCAAGAAATAACCCACCTAGCATCAAGAGAAAATTAAGTAAAATATGGAGTGGGCTAACTTTCGGTGTACAATCAAAAACAGTTTAAAAAATTGCTATTTTTAGGTTGTGTCCCTTCCAAGCTTGTTATGGTGGCGAGGGGCAACAAAGCAAAGATGACTGTACTTCCCAGTCAGCAACGTTTGCTTATATCCCGCCATAGCTAACTAGCCGCATTTACGCCGAGGCCATCATTGATCCCAACACTACTATTACTATGAGTGGGCTATCGTTTGGTGTTAAAAAAAAATATAGCAAATCAAGCCAAAAATAGGGGGTGGGCCATCTTTCGGGGGTGGGGCATCTCTCAGAATTTTATGGTATAGTTATGTATCAATTTGGCTAAGGGGTTCATGCCACTGCCAACAATCTCCTACCGAGTAGGAGTCTGGTTGCAATTACCGATTGAGCACAACCACATTTCTCAATAAAAAAAAATACTTGGAAGGAGAAGAATGCCACGCCAAGAATGAACACCAATGGAGTTCGCAAAAATCAATATCGTGCTAAAGCAACTTCGTGCTAATGGCATTCATGGGACTGGTAGTACCGTTGCTGTAGCGCTACACAGGTATATTTAGGAGCACGAATTTAACGACCTCGAAAATGAAGACGCACGAGTCACTTAGCACAAGGGATCCATACACAAAGTGTCCGCCACAACTATATTGTCAGGGATCCATCTTTGACCGTTGTATTTATTGCGTCCTCATTTGTGGTCCCTCGAATTTTGTCCGACGACATCTTGCAAGCATCGCGCCGTTGTTTTTTGCGATCGTGGCAATGGAACAGCCGGAAAGGTAGATATGGCCAACGCCTGCTCCCCTGTAGGTTGCTCTCCAGATTGACGGTTCATGGAGGTTTCATCGGTCAGGAAGGAGGACGCCTTGACAAAAGCAACACTGACATTTGCTCGTCTTTTAACACGAAATGTGTTGTATGTCTGGCACCTAACCATTTCCATTCCCCAATCGGATATGAAAATCGACAAGCCGGCTGCTAGCCGAACGCTGACGCAGCGCTCATCTCCTCGCCGATTCGACACCACTGCCAGCCAAACCTCTTCCTCGAGTGCCTCTGCGTTACTCCCGGCGGAGGAAAAACATTCGTGTTCATACATACAGTGACGCTCTGCTCTGTGAAACGAGCATGCCCTGGACTGCCCCAAAGAAAGAGCAAAAAAGGAGCGACAAAAAAGCAGAGAAAAAAAAAAAAGCCGACGCCATGTTAGACATTTTTACTTTGCTGCAATGGGTTGCGGTAGTTCTGAGAGTTAGATTGTCTTTTGCCGCGAGCTGGCGCCAGGGCTCTGCTCAGCGCTGCCGAGTTCCAATTGTTGTTTTCCACACACTCCACCCGCCTCGTCTCGCTCTCCAACATGCTCCGAGGAAGTCGCATTTACACTGTACACTGTGGGGGAGCCATTGGTTTGCTGCCCCCGAGAAGGCGTAAGCCGCGGGTGTTCCGGGCGAAGCCATCTGATTTTGAGCCTGGTCGCTCCGTATCGTGTCGGGGAGAATACGTCACCATGCTGGCCTACTCTCTCGCACTCCTCCGCGCATCTCCCGTTTTCGGAGACGAGGGAGATCGCACGGGAGAGATTCGGGCCTGCCCTCCGAGTGGAAGGCCGTCTGGTTCAGAGAGTCCTCGATTGGACTCCAGGCAATGGGTCGAGTCGCGGTGTACGAGCTCGTTCGACCGGCGATGATTCGACACTAGCGTACCCCTTTGGCTTTGACAGTCGGCGTCCCCTCCCCCTAGTGGTTGTCCGTCTCCCGAGAGCCTTGGCCCCGAACTCTTGCGACGACGGGTAGCGGCGTAAGCTCGGCCCACCGGCGATGACTCTGTTCGCAAATACCCCTTTGGCTGTCAGGTAGGCAGACGCATGCGGGCACACTGTCCATGGCTTGCTTGACCACAGTGTCTTGTTGGGGACCCTTGGTACTCAATAAACGCTGTTGGATACCGGGATCATCGTTGTTGGCATGGCATTGGTGAGCCCGGTGCGGCGACCGCCCTCACTGGTAGCCGTCGGCCGCACGGTGGGACGGGCATCGGATTTCCCCATTGAGCACCGGTGCCCGGACGTAAGAGGTACGTGATCTGCTTCACCTTTTCCCCACAACTGCCACCACAGGACATGGCATCAACGAGTAGAACACCCACAATAAGCGCTTGCACGCTTATTGTGGGTGACTCGGGGCCGATTTGCACCATCCAGTCTGCACGTAAGTGCAATCTCTCCAGAATGACACATTGCATCCTGTGTTACCGCTGCCTTTGCCACGCTGGTACGGCAAAGGGGGCAACATTTTTTGCGGGAACCTCTACGATTGGCATTTGGGATTGCAACATCCAACAGCACGAGACGCCAGCTTCAGTGACATAATTTGTTGCCACTTCGGGACCATTTTTCGTGTGTGTGGCAGTATAAACGAAGTCAACTCTGTGACGTCACGGCGTGGTGGTGGCGAGTCGGTCGCACTTCCGGTCTGGGGCTGTGGGCAGAAGTCCCCATGCCGGACGTGTATTCCTGCGTTGTTTTGAAAGGAACCAGACAAAAACCTGCCTTTTCGTCAAAATGCCGCGACTGGGGCCGTACCAAAAGTGCCAAGAAAGGTTTGAAGGTCAGTTTTCATGAGCTCGGTTCGTCCGAGAATCTGGATATGTGCCATGAAAAGGGAAATGCAAACGCCGTCGGACAACGATTGCTTGAGCAGGAAGCACTTTGGGTTGAATTCACGGATACTTTTGGTCACCAGATTTATTTGTTTTCTTCCACCATGAATGCCAGAAAACCGTCAAGTTGTGCGGACTACGTTCAGTGCATCTTTAAGTTCAAACGGCTGCCTGATCGTTCGAACTGTCGTCTGCTCTTTCAAACATTTCTGCTTGTCGTCTGCTCTCTTAGACGACGCCGGCCCGTAGACCAAACGTTGGCCCGGTACTTGCGATAGGAAGTAAGCGCAGGCTTCAAATGACTTAAATTTGAAGGTTGGTAAGCAGGCTCGATGTAAACAGTAGATACAAGGAGATGTTCATCATTGTTACCAGTGACCATCACCGACTTGTTATGCCTAACTCACTTGGTCCGATTCTGCTTGCGATTTTCAGTATCGACGTCGACCATCTCAGCTACGGTTCCCACTTTTGCAGCCCGAGCAGCGTCGCGACTGAAAATTGCGAGCGAACTCTCATCATGCGCATCAGGCTTTAGCGTACATAGTGCGGCATCCACGCGGAATGAATCGCCGCATGTCACAGTATTCACGCAAAGTTTTGCGGGGTAACGAGCCTCGGTAATTTCGCTAACGCCGCTCAAGATGGTCAGACATCGCCAGGAAGACGAATAATCAACAATTCGAACGCGAAAAAAGGCAGGGGGACTCACACCGACGCAGACAACATCGCATTTCAATGGTTTGTTTATGGGCGACGGCGAGCTGCTTGCCCACACCCCCATCGCGCATGCGCGGCGCCGGTGGCGTCCGCTAGGGGCGCTCTGGTTTGTTTGTAAACATGAGTTGGTGTATAGGACGTTAAACATGCCAGCTGAAGACTGAATTTAGGCACCATACTACGGTGCTTGAAACGAGTCTTTGACCGGTGTCTTTAACATGCTATCCTGCCCATGCACCGAAACTGGATCCAAAGTGGCAACAAGTTATGTCACCGAAGCCGGTGTGTCTTGCTATTGGATGTTGCGATCCCGGTGGTTGGTGGGAGAAACGCTGAAGAAAAGTCGCCCCATTGCCATATTAGTGTGCCAAAGGCAGTGATAGTAACGCAGGATGTGATGCGTTAGTGTGGTGAAACTGGGTACATGTGGAGATTGGATGGCACGAAGTGGCCCCGTGCCGTACAAGGTAAGCGCATAAGCACTCAGTGGTCGTCTTAATTGTGAATGCAATCTTCCACGGTTGCAGTGTGAGTGTGACTTTCTCGGACGCCGCTAGAGTGCAAGACGCAGTAGACGGCGCGTGGGGAGAACAGAACAATTTGAACGCGGTGACGCCGAGCAGAGGCCAAACTCAAGCTCGCGGCAAAAGGGAACCAAACGCTCGAAACTACCTCGACCTGTCTTGGTAAAAGGAGTCTGCTTTGTTTTTTCCCCTTTTTTTCCTTCGCTTTCTCTCGCATCCTTTCACTGGGAAAACCCGGAGCGCACTCGTTCCATGGCGCAGAGCACTGCAGTATGTCTCAACACTCAATGTTTTATCCCTGCCAAGAGTGACACGGAAGCGCTTGAGAAAGAGCTTCGGCCGGCACCGGTATCCAATCGTCGAGGAGACGAGCGCCGAGTCAACGTTCGGCTGGCAGTCAGCCTGTTGACTTCCGTCGCTGGCACCTAGCCGGATACCATTAGGTGCCGGCCATATAACACATTCCGCGGTAAAAGGGTGAGCAAACATGACACTTCCTGAACGGAATTCGAGGGACCCCTCTTGAGGATGTGGTAAACACACCAGTTGTAGACATGTACCGGCTGTACCGCAACTCTCCAAAACTCACGATTAGAGGCCTTCCCAGAGAGTGGCGGAAACTCCTCGAAGCTCGACGGCGCGTCGCCGCGACCCGCCCTGCGGGAGGTCGCCGCGTCCAGGGTGCCCTTGGCATGGTTGCCAACCCCGACGGGTGCCCCCCAGGCTCGGAGGGGAAGCGTGGGGTCCCTCTGCTGCTCCCTGAGGGAGGCGTGGAACGCCGCGAAGCTCTCCAGGATGGCCTCCGCGTGGTCCCTAGGGTCGCTCCCGGGGGGGCAGAACAGGGGCACGCGCTGGGACGTGTGCAGCGCAGACAGCGCACGCGCCCACGGGTTGTCACGTGCCTCGTCCACATTCGCAACCTGCACGAGAAACCGGTCGTCGACGCCTATGAAGCCTCTGGGCCTCCCTCGAAAATGCGTGGTCGGCAAAAGACGCTCGTTGTAAAACACCGAGCGAGCACTCACCAAAATGTTGGCAATTATCGCGAAAAAATCAGCAGTCCTGCGTTAACTCACGGTGCAGTCACAGCGATAGCTGCAACATGTCACTGTGAAGTCGTCGGCTCAATAGACCTTTCACTGAATTACCTAAGCATCAAAGAGAATGTTGGTAACGAAGGTACATGCGCTGCACATGCTCGCCTTCCCTATAGAAGAGATTTAAAGTAAATAACCAAAATAAAGAGTCCGTGGAATGCAGGTGCAAAGGGCCATTTGTTTTAGATTTAGATGCTTTCAAGCAGTTAGAACTGAAGACACAGAGCGTATACATACGTTCCTGGCATTCTTTATTGGTGCTCGGGTAATTCGGCGTCGTTCTTACAAGCATGCATTTCACAGTTTCCTCCGCGACGAGTGGCAAGACGCGTCAATGTAGCCGCCGGCAAGTCTTCTGGCGTCTCGTAACGAAGTGACGCCAGCACATGGCAACGCCAAGACACCCGTGTCTGCCACTTTGCACCATACTCTCATTGAGTTTCAGCGCGTTTCCTCTCGGGGCTGCTCAGATATCCACTAACGACGACGTAATGCATGGGCTCTTTTTCTAAGTGGTGTTGGATGGATGGACACGACTGAAACCTTTTAATTGGACGGCAGCTCGCACCACCTGTAGCCGGGGCCCTTTTAATTTCTACAATTAACTCCGATTAAATTTTAAAATAATTAAGAAGGACGACAAATTCCCTATCACAACGCAGCAGCAACTGTGGCCATCTAGAAGACACTGCTTGAGACTCATACTCACATTCGTTCCACATATATTGTATAATAAAGCAGATTGCCAATGCTGTGGCATATCTCTGGGGTAATGCGCTCAATTTGCACGAAACAAACCCAGGTTCGATTCCCGAGAGCAGCGGGTGGTCTTTTTCCGAAAAGTTGGCAATATCGCAACAGATGCCATACATTGCACTACGCCAACTACAACATCAACAGCACCAACTACTACGACTACAACGGACGTCATTTCCGGGGGGAAGAGCCCGTAGGTGCTGGACAGGGTTCCAGAGAGCGCCACCATCGGTTGATCATCAGCGCCACCGTGGCCAAATGAGGCAACACTGGGACGACTAAAATTGGCAGCACCGCTGGCGTACCCTCGCAAGATTACACTATTACGAACTCCCGAGCGTTGCATTTTCGCGCGCTACACAACCTACTGTTTTAAAAATGTATCAGACATTAAATATATTATTGTGCATGCATGTGTGGTTGGGTGGTTTTAGCATTAGGGAGTTTTAGTAGGTGCGCTCCTCGAAAGGTTGAGACAACCCAAAACAAACTAGCAGAACGAAATTGGACGTTCTGATATTACGGCCAAATATAAGTGAAAGCAAGTAGACAAGAGTTTTCTATTTTTTAACATTGTTTGGGCACACCTGAAAATTACAAAAGCGAAGACTTCGTCCAGCTTCCCTCCTCTACAAAAGCTGAACTAAAAGTGCCCCCCTTCCTCTCACCCTCACCCACCCTTTTTTTCCAAGTGAACTCTTCCTGCATGAATAGCTGACCTCCTTTTGGTGATCAGCTTGTTTCCAGTCCCATTGTCGTTGTGTTGAAGACGACTCTGGTGTCCGAGGAATGTGTTTTTCGTGCAAGCTGGCTGTAGTTAGGATGGTGTCGTACGCAGTTACTTGTCGCAAGCTGACGCTCGTTCTCGTCAATTAAATATGCTGTTCTCTTTTATATAGAACACAAGTAAATGTTGCATGAATAACCTTTTCTCGTGGGGTACGTACATCCTTTTTTTTACTTCTTGAGTAGTCCATTTTTTTGCTGCAGGGACGAAGTTAGAACCGCATAGACACAGGTCGAAAAAGAGCAAGCGTTTTCGGCGGCTACACGACCACGCTAAAGGAGCAAACGACAGTCTGCTCTGCAACCGACGAAAAGGAAAAAACGCTCACTTCGGTTTTCGGTAATTACAATCAAACGACCACAAAACGTTGTTCGATCAAAATCAGTCTGCGCAGCAGAGAACGGCGAATGTCAAAGGACTGATCTGACTCTAGAGTCATCGCATCGAATCCAAAGACAACACAGGGCTTTGAACACGTTAATTCTAAATATAGAGTCAAATACCATATTTACTTGCATAATGAACACACTTTTTTTTCTGAAAAACTGACACACATTTGGGGGGTGAGTTCATTACGCGGGGTAAAATTTTTGAAATTACACACTTTGCACGAATGTCATTTTAGGAGCCAATATGACATGGCCAGTGATGTGATTGGCCTAAGCCGTTTTGGAGCACCTTTCGGAGCAGCCAAAACAGTGTTTTGGAGCAGCAAAACTGCCTTTTGGAGCAGCCAATACAGTGTTTCGGAGCAGCAAAAGTGGCTTTTGGAGCAGACATTCTTAGAAAAAGAAAAATATTTGTTTTAAGTGCTGAAGAAATGAAGGGCACTTTGCTTGCCACAATAAACAAATTATGATCAAGCTAGACCACCTGGGAGTCTTTCAACATGTAACTGAAATGCCAATGACATGACACATTTTGCAATGCTTCAGTTAAATGATACGCATATATGTACCAACTTTAGATAAATAAGAACCAAACTGCACATATTAAAATTATTTTGAAAAAAGCAGCTTAGTAGTAAATATTACCGCAATAGGTTGACTAGTTATATAATATAATGGAAGCAGTCTCCGACTGATGAAACACGTAACTACTGCAGAGCAATGCGAAATTGTACACAAGGCAAAGGTGCTTTACGAGTCTTAGCGGATGCTTTTCTTTTCGCTTTTCGAAACTTTCTGCAAGGCTGCTCCAAGCCTCGCTTTGCCTTCGGAATGAATGTCAACTTTCAATGTCTCCAAAGTGACATTGAGACATCCCAGAAGTGTACAGCGCTGTAGGCGTTGCTGAGCGATTCCGAAAAACCGCTTGCCACCGTTTTACTGGTTCCCGACGTGCCAGATTTTCGTCAAAAGTAAGCAAACGAAAAAAATGGATTGCAAGCGTTTCGGCTGGTGCCTCTGTCGTGTAATCACATTAGCATGCACATGAGGGCAACTTTGGCAGGCTCGTAGTTGCACATGCTTTGTCTAGTGAGCGGAGACGGCTGTTCGACCGAAACCGAAACCATGTCGCTCCGCTTTTTTGCCCAACTGGTTCCCAAAACTGCATACAAAATGTTACTGTCCCGCATACGACAAAAAAGTCCAGCGGCACGTGCTTGCCAGGTGGGCAAACAGGGTACATGCTAAACACACACAAAAGACAGAACCTGAGCGCATCGATGCAAGACATCGTGAGCCAGGGTCAATAAGTTCTTGGAGCGCTTTATGCAATGGCTGAACTCAAGACAAACAAGCGTGCATACATTGCCTTCTTTGTTTTAGATCACTTCTCTTCACCAACTTTCATTCGCGGGAGATTTTTCACGTACTGAGCTCCCTCTCGAAGGAAAGCCTACCGAGAGAAACCTAGGTAGTCAATACAGCAAACCGAGGTAAAGGGGGATTCTTGTAGTACCGTATTTAAACAAGAACAGGAATGTTGATGAACATGCGGCAGTCCTTACATTTTAGTTTAAAAAGCGCCACATGTGCGGCAACACACGACGTTGCGTGACCACGGTGACTGGCAGGCAGAGACCAAATATAGTTTTCCCACGGCCGTTGTTTTCAGGAGCGAGTGCTTCAGCTCACAAAGTAACTCCGACCGCGCAAAAAGGCGGTTTTGTTTCACAGTACGACGGCACGGATGGCCTGGTACCCGCTGCGCTACCGTCGGAGCATCCACACATGCCCGCGTCTATATATCTTTGAAAAAATTTTAAAAAGACGCTAGACGAGACTTAGGAGACGACGAGCGCGAGAAACGAGAGACGGCGGGAAAAACCACACAAGGCCGAATGGACCATTGATGCAGGGTACTTTGTGTGAGGCGACCGCTTGCGCCACCTATACTTCGTCTCACCTTAGCATGGACTAACTGCGAAGGCTGTGCAAGCGCGAGCGGCTAGCCTTCACTGCAGCACTTGCTGCACGAGCGCTCGTCCAGCCGCCGAGGCTTCATCCAAAGGAACTAGCTCGCGCTTTCAGCACGCGCGGCTAACAATAGTCCATGCTAAGGTGAGACGAAGTATAGCTCGCGCATGCTCAATTACGGTACTCAGTTTAAATTCCGTTTTGAAAGGCGACCAAAATTCGTCCTTTGGCACAGACTTGGCGCAGATTACCCACATTTTGGCAAAATGTAGCAGGATGTAGCAGGGTTAGCCCCTTGGCGCAGTTTGGCACAATTGGCCCAGCAATCACATCACTGCTTGTCCCTCGAGTCGATCACCGAACTCTGAAAAATTCGCTCTACCACATCAACCATTTCAAAAGTGTTTTCAACCCTCTAAGCAGAAGAGGCAATCGCTGTCACACCAAAAACATCTCCAAGCAAATTGATGTGACGTGCCGTTTGCTCACGGAGATTCGGCGCGAAGCACAAGAACAGGAGGTAAGCACATGATCCACGAGGTTACAATACTCAAGGTTTAAAGGCAGAAAAGAAAGAAAGCAATGCATGATTTCGCCATGCGTGCCAAGGTTTGGTTCTCACCTCAACGTCTTGAAACCTGAAACAAAAACAAAAAAAACATGTCCATGAGATTTATTTAATTATCGCAATGCTCATAACGTTTCAATACTTGCAATGCTCTTTACTCCCTCTCAACCTCAGGAATATATGCATAAAGGTGGTGCTTTGGCACTTATGGGGATTAATGTCCATCCTCAATATTGCAACTAACAATGTGACTAAGAGTTGTTAAAAGCAACCTCGAAAAGCAAAACAAAAAGTAAGAGCATGCGAATGGTAAAATTTCAGCTGAATCAGATTTGAATACGTATCATGCAAAAAGTGGTCAAAATGTCTATCGGATCGAATATCAATACCAAACCCTTTATTTTAAATGCACATAAAACAAACAGGAACAAATTGCCAGTTTGATCCCTCGTTTAATTAGTGTTGGTAGTTGGCAGTAAGGTGGAAGTGGCCAGCTCAACACTGCAAATTGTTTCACACGAACAAAAGCTGCTCCACAGATCAGAGCTTCAAAATTTCTCGCAGTGAAATTTACTACGTTGTCCGCTGGAGAGAACATGCACACACTGCACACCTCTGTAGCCGAGATGGGAAAATACCTCAAAGCAATCTTCGCAGTCCCAAGAAAACCTTCAATTTTGTGCTCTTTCGTGTACCGTATTTTCTCACTCATAACCCACATCAATATTTAGTACCATATTTTCCGGTGGGTAAGACACATCGTTGTATAAGATGCACCCCCCCACTTCTTGCAAGTTTCTAAGAAAAAATTAGTATATAAGATGCACCTATATTCACGCACTTGCTGCGCAGCCTTCGTAACTTGAAAACTTGCAAAGCGATGTGTTTTCTTTTTTTTCTTTTCGGTTTCTTTACTTTCTTTTTTGTTTTTGTTATGGAACTCCAGTTTTGGGAGGTTGACTTGCATTTATGACACATCATTTGCATTGAGCTGTCATAATAGTTAAAAAAAACACCAATCAGCATCAACAGGAGTTCCTTCAAAGTTTTTCCAAAAAGAAAAAAAGAAATACATATAAGACGCACCGCCAAAAATTTTGGAAAGAAACTGTGTCTCATACATTAGAAAATATGGTATATAAAAAGGCAAAGAAGGGGTGCGGGTTATATGCGAATTTTGACGGGCAGTGCTGCTTCGAGGCAATGCGCGTGAAGTGGTAGGGATAGATTCCCCAGTGTCCCTCTTCTCCAGTCTCTCCTAGGGACTTTAGTGTCCCCACTTTCTCCTTTGCCTTTTTTTTTTTTCGGGTAGCCATCACTGCATTTATTTTGCAGGCTGAGCAACTGAGCCGAGCCATCGTCGAATAAATGGCAATGCACGAAATGCCGTTGCTGTCGAATGTGCGTTGTCGTCGACGACAACAATTTTCGCTGTTTCTGATCTTTTCGGGAAAGGGTCCGACTATCGTCAGATCTGTTGCCGAGGACATCGAAAACCGAGCAGCAGTTTGGAACTACAGCTGCTACGGCGTTGACAAATTGTGCGTGTGAGAATGAAAGGTGAGCCAGCAGATTGCAAGCCACGACCGAAGATCATTCCGCGGTTCGAAGACTGGTGCATACCCCAATCTTTAAAAAGCTCCCGCGAAGTTCATTGGGGAGAGAAAGGGTCGCAGTCAGCCCGTATCGACATAGATCTGGTGGGACCGCGACCTTTCCAGACGAGACGGTGCGAAGTTTCAAAAAAGCGTCATATCAGCAAGTGCCTCCACAGTACGGATTACAACGCTACCTGCAACACTGAAGTCACCTCAGAGAGCTGCAGTGACTGCAGCAATGAGTGTATTCAAAATGAAGGTATGGTTTCTAGCGAGATCTAGACATTGCTTTGCGTGGTCATTGCGGGCAATACGCAAGTTATGTTTTTGATTTTTCTGAGAGTAGTTTGTTGGGGGATGCAAGTTGTATGCAGCAGAGGGTAACAAGCGCGAAAATATGGTACTTCAAGAAGCCGGATTCTCAGGAGATTGGAGGCTCGCTGAAGCTCAGGTCTCCCAGACTGTCTGCAGGTTAGTACAACAACCAAACTCGTTTCACTGTAAGTCAACCGAAGATTCTTGCGAGTTTTGCAATAAACTGACAAACTTTTCCTTACTGTTCCTCACACACACAACAACCTTATTCGGGCAAGCTCGCAGCAGATCACCCTGCCCGTAGAACTCCGTATATCACCTCACAATAAACCGCGGCAGATGCTATGAGTCATCCCAGTCAATTCCGCACTGCAAACGGGTCGCGCGACAATGCACCATGCGCATTGCCACACCTCTCAAAGGTCGCACAATGCTGACACAGCACTGGATTGACTTCGATGGCTCGTAGTGTTTGCTGCGGTCCGCGGTAAGATGAAACGGAGCGTAGAAAGCAGCCCAAAAACGCACCTTTTGTCCTTGAGCTCTGGAATGTCCCTCTGCCACTCGAGCAATACCCTGTGTTCCATGGCATACACAGCCTTCACAGGCTGCAGAAAGCAACAAGAGCAAGAACACACCATGTCAGAAGTCAGCGAACTGACAAAACACGTGCCTAGACGCCGAGAAATCCTTTTCATTTGGGTTGCAAAAGCTTTTGTTTTGTGCGGCACATCTCAAAGAAGTCTTCGACTTTCTCGATTCCGACGATTACGATCTCTACTCCAATTTGTAAAAGTTGGATCCCTTCAAGCATGCGGGTCACTGAAGCTGGTACCATTTCGTCTGATCTTTTTCGAGAAATATTTCTACCAAAATGGCGAATGATTTATACAGGCGAAATTGCTTTACGAAACCTCCCTCAAAACTGGACGTTTTGCCGACAACAAAATCTGCACCAGAGTTAAAATAGCGGTTTTAAAACGCCAAACTGAACAAGAAGCATACAAGCCCATGCACTGTAATAACGACAATAATCGACGCAGGTTCATGCCAATAAATAAAACCACAAACAATTTCGATCATCAAGTATCCGTGCGCACAAAGGTAGAATCAAATGTCTCTCGCAGAAATCTGTTTGGGCACGAGGTAAACTTAATCTGTCAGTTTCCACTCCTTACTAGAATTCATCCCATGAACAGACAAAGCGTGCAACCTATGGAGGTAGGAAGTTTCTGGAGGCAACATGAGGCCACCAGAGGTGAAGGCAGAAGTGTGGAGGTACAGTGCGCCTCAAACTTAACGCCGCCACGAGGTGGTTCGGTTTCTTCACTTTTTGAGCTATTCCTGAACATAGCAGTCAAAATGGTTGGTGAAGATTTGCGTCCCCGATGAAAACTTAACCAGTGAAAGGTATTCCAGCAGCTGCAGCGATCATTTCATGTTTGGGTAGCATGCAATAAAATTTAATGGATCAATATTCGCGAAACCGAGTGGCGGCGTTAAGTTTGAGGGGCACTGTACATTCCCCCAGCAATGATCAAAACCAAGAGACGCTATTGGACAAAGAGGAGAGCCGACTAGGCGACTAAATCAGCTGTTGGCACCAAGTCGGCTCTCCTTTTCGTCCAATAGCGTCTCTTGGTTTTGGTCATCGTAGGGACGCGTCCTTCCATACTTCTGGCTTCACCTCTGGGGGCCTCATGTCGCGTCCAGAAGCTTCCTACCTCCATGGCGCGACCGACTGATATTCCTATCACAGCATTTGTCCGTGCTTGTGGGCATGTCAAGGAACTTCAACTAGTGTGGGATGCAGGCTGACCCTGGACTGCACGGAGGAGTACAGCTGGCGCCCTCTGCCGGTATCCCCCTGCCTTGCCCGGAAGCCGCCGTACCACTCGTCTCCCTCGTCCACGTCGTCGTACCTGCGCACACGAACATCGCCGTTTTGAAAAAGGCTTTCTGAATGCAACAGGATTTATAAGGCCGTCAAACCGGGGGATGGTGTGCATCTGTCCGTTGCGGCTCGGCGACACATCCACTCAATGGTTAAAACCAGGGGGAGAGGAGAGCATGTGCGGCGAGGGGGAAGGGGCGCTTTGAAAGACCTTATCGAGTATTACCCAAAACCTGTCTCGCCAAGTCTAGAACACGACGATCAAATGACGTTGTCGACGCAATTGGTGTCACGTGACGGCAATCACGTGACCGCATCACGTGATGTTAGGTCGTGCAATGTCACAATGCCATGTTCTGCATTAGAGTTGTCGTGTTGTGGAATTGGTGGTCACATTGTGGATTCGGAGACGTTTCGAGGTGTGACAGAATGACATGAAGTCACGGTGTCACATGACAGTGCATCACATGATGTGACGTCACGGTGTGCCACATGATGTAACGTTGTACGCACGACGTCACAGTATGCCACATGATGTGACATCCCATATGTGACGTTATGCAACATTGTGCCACATGATGTGACATCAAATGGCATGGCATCATACGAGTTTGCCACATAATGCAACATCACATGACGTCACATGACATGACACTGCACCATATAATGTAATATCACGTCTCGTGACGTCACTGACAGTGTGCCACACGACATCACAGACAGTGCACCACACGTGACGTCACATGACATCATAAGATGGAAGGTTGGGCAAATTGGCTATTCATGACTTCAAAGTAACAGCGCAAAAGATAACTCACAAGCTCAGACCACACGCACACCGTTAAAAAGGAACCTTTCACATTGCGCTGATGATCAAACCTGGTTTGTATTTTTGTCTTCTTCCTTTACACCAATAAAAAATGAAAAATAAATGTTATCACGCTTTGTTGTTTTCTTTCCGATGCTGAGTAAGACAACTTTATTGGTATTTAGCGGTACTTTCAAGTGGAGTATAGGTATAACAACTCCTTCTTGGAAATTAATATAGAAGGATTGCTAACACGTGTGTCACTCTGCTTCACAATACTTGCTGCTTCAATGATTTCTCTTGCGAGTGGGTAACAATTCTTGCTGATTACGGAGCCGTTTTTAAAGTTAGCTTAGTATCAGCAGTTGTAGCAGTGAATGTCTAGAAGTCCTGAATTGGCTACTCAGATCTTGTTGTTGAATTCTCTTAATCGGTCGTTAACAAATCTTCCAGTTTGACCTGTGTAAAGTTCGCCACATGAAAGGGGGAAGGAATAAACCACTCCTTCTCAGCAAGGGATGTAAGGGGTTTTATGCTTTTCTGTGCAGCCTGTATTGGTTTTTGGTGTAGCAATAACTTTTTTTTACATAAACCTGAGAGTTTGTGGGGAGCGGTAAAGACAACATCAATCTTTGCTCGTTTACAATCTTCTTGAGGTTATGGGATATGCTGAGAATGTAAGGTATAACTGCCGGTCTTTGATTTCTGTTTTTATCTCATGATTTGAGAGGTGTCTTTTCACCTTTTTTTATTTGTTTAAGAAGGCTTTCAGCGACTGAGGTTAACAGGTGCGATAGCAACCCGCTCTCTATATTCTGAATACTTGTGCTACAAAGCTTACTTGGACTGAATGCGGGTAGGACTTTAAAATAGAAGTTTTGAAGCACCGATTCACTATACTATCCCTTTTTACCAACTTAAAATGAGCCGAACCATAATTAAGGAGTGGTTTTTTCCCCCCTTGGCTCATATGACCAACATACATGGCAGGGCAAAGGAAACAGTCTAAGGTTCAGAAATCCTAAACATCCTTGCTCAGGAAGTGCATGTGTTATCTCTAACAGGTCTAAACATGTTTTAAAATAAGAGAGCATACTGGGCACAATGTTCGGGAAGTCTTGTTCGTTCATGTCTAGGAGTACTAAAAAGTACTTTACGTAGCGAAACATTTTTGCCCCTTTTGAGGAGCCTAGGCACTTTAGAAATAGTCTGTCGTGATGTGCGAGAAATAGATCACTGAGAATTGCCGCTATGCAAGATCGGATACAGAGTCCCTTTTTCTAAAATGTGTTTCTGTTTTAAGTCGCGAAGGTGCCCGTGTAAAGGAAGAAGAAAATACAAACCAGAGTTCACAGCGCAAGGTGACAGGTTCCTTTCTGACAGTGTGCGTGTGGTCTGAGTGCACGAGTTATCTATTGCACTGTTACCTTTAAATTACAAGACAGTGTACCACTTGATGTGACATCAAATGATGTCAGGTGAAACTGAGGCACATGATATGATATCGCATGGCACGACGTCGTGCGACAGTGCGCCACATGATGTGACATCACAGCAAGCGACATCGGGTGATACTGCACCACATGATGTGACATCACATGACGTGACATCATGACGTCAAGTGACCAGGTGACATCACAATGCCACATGGTGACCGTGCCAAAGGAGATGTAATGCCTTTGCATTACATTTCCTTTGGAAGCAGCCAAAGGGAAGCAGTGCAGTTTTTGGCACTTTTATATTTTTTGAACTATGAACCAAAGCCACATTGCTGGAAGTAGTAGCTTTTTGTTACAGTCACAAAGGTTGCATGCTAAGACAGAAGCTGGCACAGCACAGACTCGAAATTTGAGAGGCCAACTTTAAAAAAAAGTGAAGCTTCTGAAATTAAACTTCAGTCACAGTTTCTGTGGACCTTACATCGCTTGTGGAGAGTTGTTCGGCAGCCGCTTCAGAGTCCCCGGAGCATCCTGAAATGCAATGAACACAGCCTCAGGGTAAAATTTGGAAAGTGAACGTTAAGGGCGAACTGTCTAGGCCCGGCATAAACAGACTTACAGTAATATCTCGAGCCATCGGCCATCCCCAAGTCATCGCCACCCCACTCTTTGGGTGAATATCGATTTCCCCAAAAAACCGAGTGATCGCCCACCCCCAAAAATATACCCTAATGTGGACTCCGCAATCCGCAAAAGTTCATTCTACCTGAATGACGCAGCCGCGGACATTACAGTTGGAGGATGTCCGTGACAAAGTAAAACAAAGGAGGGAAAGACACTTCTCTTTGTTTATGCACTTCCTCCCCGACTTCCACAACCCTGAAGACATAGTACATGTGTGCTAAAAGGAAAAAAATGAATAACAAAATTAAAATTTGTTTTGCTTTAAAAAAGTTTGTTCGGACAAAAAAGACAAAGTTGGAAAGATAACACAAGCAGTAACCCATTCAAGGATCGCAAGGTCAGCGAACGCCCCATATCTTGGTATGTAACTACAGAGTGTAAGATCAGTCAGTCTCCACCAAAGCTGCAAACCTGCTCCTTCTCCCGGAACGTCGCGACTGCGGTTGGTAAGATTGTACAGCGTTTGAGACAAAGCCAATGGGTAAATAAAGATTTGATGGAACACCGCACACAGACGTTTGGGAGTGTCCCATCTCAAGCTCCGTGTTCGTGGAGCACGCCACGCAGCAACGCGGCCTCAACCCGCCTTGATAGCATGCCGCGCACGGATGCACGCATGTGCGCACCAAACAAGAAAATTGTGCAAGAGCCTGCTCCTTGCGATTAGAAAGGCGTCCGACTCGGCCCAGTGCCAAAGTATCTGCCAACGCGAACGCCGGCTTTCTGGTTTCTTCAGCATCGCTCTTCGTCGCTCCTTTCATCTGCTCGCTCGCTCACTGCGCCTAAGTGGTATTTCCATTTTCTTCATTAATTTTTTTTTTTTTTTATTGATGAAGAGAATGTGGGGGTGTTAGGAATATGCTTTCACAGAACAAACATTCGAGATGTATGCCAATCGGCGGTGTTCGTTGTGCGTATGCCAGCAACAGACTTTGCAATAGTAAAACATCTTTTCATGAGCATTTCTTGCAAAAAACAATGAAACTAATTCGAGTTTCAAGTTTAATGTATCTCTTTTGCAGCCACGCTGGATTTGTACAGAAAAACACGAGTTTTTTAGCTTTTTCTACACTTTTTGTGATTACCCACCGAGACATGGCCCACCAGTTTTTTTTATGCATTTCGGGCGGCAGGGTGGTGGGTGACAACTCGGGATATTACGGTATATGCAGCAAGGAACGATGACATGGACAGCAATACACAAAGGAAAGAAATTAAGCTACCATAAAATACCGGGCAAGTGCCCACTCAAACTTTGGAGATAATGACAAAAAAATGGGGGATGGGCGCTTGTCTGGCCATCAATTTTATATATAAATGTACTGTGCACATTTTCTCAGATCTTACAAATTTGGTAATGGGCGCTTAATGTGGAATGGGCGGATGCGCAGTATTCTATGGTAGTCTTTTGATCTATTGTCGAAATGCACATAAACTGTCCAAAAGTATGCAGAATGCATTAATGACACGTATGTGTAAATATGGGCAGCATTGCAGTGTGGCGTCGCATGAGATTGGTGCGAAGCCGTGATGTCATATGACATCACCTTATATGACATGACCTCGCATAGCAAACGCAGCAGCTTTAAACGGACACTGACACCCCCCAAAAAAAATTTTTTAATTTTTTGTTAGGCAATTTGTTATGGTATCAGAAGACTATCCAATCAAAATTACACGACTACACTTAGGACTGCTTACATGTAAGAAGGCGAAAGCCAGTCAAGGACAACATCAAGGACGACGCCTAGAGGACGACGCCTAGGAGTTTACTTTGATTTTTCTTAATTCTCTTTGTCATCCTTCCTAATTTCATTGCCTCTGATTAGCCGAGCGGTCACGTAAACCTTTTGGCACCTTCCGTGTCGCTAACGTGTTTTCGCTCAAAAACCTTGAAGGCCGACTGACCGATGAGACATATAATATTATTTTGCTGCAGTGTCTCATATATTTTTTATAAAAGTAAAAAAATGCAGCTGCTTGAGACCGAAACTGAACTCTGAGGAGGCAGAAGAAATAGAGAGGAAGAGAGTGCTGCCAAAAGTCAGGTGGCTGTGTAACTGTTTTTTTTTTTTTTTTTCAATCAATGTATACAGTCCCCGACCAATTTTTTGGACTTCGCAAGGACCGAAAAAACGTCCAAATAATAGAGCAGTCTGAAAAATCAGCAGATTAAAAAACTTGATGTTATTATGTGTTAGCAGGCTTTAAAAAAAAGTGAAAGCCGTTTACAACTCCCTGTAACGCCAAATTGGAGCGCAGCTCTTGAGGTGGGAAGGGTACTGAGGGGAGGGTAGACCCCTCCTCCTCCTCTTCCTCCTTTAATGTGCTCCAGGGGGGTCACCTGACCCCGGGGGGAGGGGGTCACGTTACTTCAGGGGGAGGGGAGGTCACATGACCTTGGGAAGGTCACCCCAAGGTCACGTGACCTTGAGGTGACCTTGGGGGAAATTGGGAGGGGTCACGTGACCTTGGGGATGCGTGACCTTGGGGGTCACATGACCTTGGGGTGACCTTGGTGACGCCGCTCACGCTGGAAACGGGCGCCTAAGAGCTGCGCTCTAAAAGCCGTAAATAGTGTCTTGCTTCAGGTTATGCCTGCGTGCCTTGTTTTAGGTTATGCCTCGTTTGCGTTCATAAACTTTCTGTTAGCTTGAGAATTGTTGCCTTCTTTTCTAGTGTTATGGTCCAGTACTTTCTGCACTTCTCTGCAACAGATCGCAGTGGCGGAAGAACAGGTGGGGCAATGACATCCAAGCCAGCGTAGACCGAAAATATGATTCACCGAGACGAGATGAGAGGCGCAAGTCAATGACTTCAATGGCGAAGGAACAAAGCAAAATGGAAACAACAGTGATGATAGTAATGACGTGCAGCTAGAAAAAAAAAAGTCGTACAGCATCACCTACCGGTAGGACTCAGGAGTACCCAAGTAGCGCTGCCAAACCAAGCCAATCCACTTGCAGCCAACATAAAATTCAAAATGGCCGCTTCTCGGTGGTGTTTCCCGCTGATCACTCGCGGCAATTTTGTCTGAATGATCGCAATTTCGGACTTCAAGCAGTTCAAAACATTGGTCGTGAATATGCACTATTTCTATTGGGTAAGCCACGATCCCTCCTTTAGCTCCAAAATATTGAACAAGTCCGAATTATCGGAGTTCGAAAAATCGGTCGGCGACTGTATTTGCAATTTTTTTAGAGGCCACAAAAAAATGGGTATTTTTTTTTTTTTCTATTTTTAATCTTGAGTGTGTGCCTTCGATGACCCACAACTTTGATTATTTTTTTGGTGGTTCTGTCTACACCATAGAAAACGGCACGTGACCACGAAGAAGAGAGTGAGCGCGACTCAAACCGGTCAGCTCTTGATTGGCGGTTTTCAGGCGGAAAGAAAACAAATTTTGAGCCGCAAATTGTCTTCTGGGTAGTTGGGCTCTCGTATGTCATGTACAAATAGAAACCTTGGCGAGCAAAAATACCCTGTCAGGGTCCCGTTAAAGGGATGCAGAACCAAAATTTGGATTCCACAAAACACGGCTGTAAAAGTGTGCAACGGGATGCTACAAACACCAAAATATCACTCATACAGCAATATCCCGAACAGAGGACAGGGGAGGCGCATTTGACAGATATGTTTAAGTCTTGTTTCTCAGAAAAGGAGAGGGAACGGCCTTGCGTCTTCTCCGCCTCGAGGGGGCAAAGCGAAGAGAGGAGGAAATAAGATATCTTGACGTCACGCTGCTCATCGGCCTTGTTCAATCTCGACCTCTTTTTCCAAAAATATGGCCATCCATTCGAGATAGTATCGCCTTACGAGTAGTGTTGTAGGGATTGTAGCGTCCCGCCTACAGCTCCTGCATTGTTTTCTAAAATCCAAATTTTGGTTCAACATCTCTTTAAGGACCATTCTTGCTTCTATGTCTAAGCTACTTTCCTTACATACTGGTGAATGTTCATTTTATAGAGCGTGTAATTGCACTCCACTTCTAGTTATGCTTACGCTGAAGAGACTGCTATCGATTTAACAGATATTAGCCAACATCAGCTAAACAAAAAACAAATGTTTGTCCTAAAACTACTACGGATATTCGAGCCTAGCAATAACAACAATGAAACTCGGGTTTTAACTATCGCAAACATTACAGTGAAGCAGAACTCACACAGTGCTATAGAAATATTTTCAGCAAGTAGTATTGTTGAAGTGACCGAGTGTCTTATCTCTCTGCTTCGTCGTACTTTAATATATGTATAATTTTGTTCTTTTAGTACTTTTTTGCCATATGCATACCATTTATAAGGCCTAGAGTTGCTGAAATAACCCGAGTGCCTGATGTGTTTGCCTCGTCATGCTTTTGCATGATTGTATCATTTTGTTTTTCTAATGCTTTTTTGCCATATGTGCACCATTTATGAAGCTTAGTACCCTTTATAAAAACCATGTAAATTATTACTATCATTATTATTATTAGAAAAGAATCTGTGCAATGCCATTGAGATTTAAAAATACTTGCCAATTTTTCCGGGCTTGGAGGCAATACACCTTCTTCGCACTCCAGCGTCACTTCTTCCACCTTTTGCTTTGGACTCATGTGGCTCTGCGGTGAAGGGGGAAAAAAAAAAGCTTGATCATGTTGACGAAAATTGGGAAGCACAAAATGAGTCCCGCACAAACCACACATGATGTGTGTAGTTTGCCAAGGGAGCTTGTCTGGGCCGAACAGGACTACGACAAACCTCACACGGTGTGTGCACTTTGTGCCGGATTGAGGCATGGTTTTCTGGGCTTGCCGCCCCAACTTCTTGCGTTCACGGCACTCACAAAAACCCCTGCAAACTTCTCTTTCGAGGTTAGCGAGCACACTTCGCTCTGGCCCGCTGTGTGACTCCAATAAAGTGAGCAGTCGCGTGGTTCTGTGCTGTATCAGGAACGACTAATCAAGACCATTATGGCAAGCAGTCGAATATCACTTTATTGTCTTCTCCTAATAGTCTACATACGTCTCATGGTGACATATCCCGATACACCCCCTTTCTTTACTGAGTGAGCAAGAATGCCGGACTTGCAGGCACATGAAATCTGTTAAATGTACTTCAATTGCACTGAGGTGCAAACAGGAATGCCAGTGTGGTGTTCTTGCTGTCGCAGCATCACGTATGGTTCAGCTGCAGACGAAGTTGTCAGTGTTACCACAGTTCTCACAGCACTCTGCTGCAATGCCATAGGTAAAGTTCGCCCTTCAGTGTCATTATTAGACTCCTCAGTCCCCTGTGACCGGTTCTGAGTATCGAAGTCTTCAGAGGAGGGGAGAAGGTGCTTGCTATTTCTTTGGAGATTACGCCCGTCCATGGCAGTGACCTTGTAAGATCTCGGTGCTACTGATGTCTCGACTTGAGCTTTCAGAGTCCAACCGTCATCGTGTGATATGCTGACATCTCCAGGTTGCAACAATGAGAAGTTTCATCCATTGATTTTGCTCTGTTTATGTTTCTGGACACAATCATAGCGGTTCTTTGTGAAGTTAGGTATCCTGAAAGGGATCCGGTGACTCATTAGAAGTTTGCTAGGTGACTTTCCTTCTTCTAATCATGAGGATCTGTAATTTAACAAACCCAGGTAGAAATTTTGGTTTGCGTGATTGGTTTTCTTAAGTAACCTCTTTATAACTTGTACGCCCTTTTCAGACAGGCCGTTGGACTGAGGTCACGTGCTCAAACTTATACTTCGAGGCGAACACTCTAAATTCTCGTGAGACAAACTGTGGCCTGTTACTGAAAAGTTTGCTGACTACGGTGGTTGCAGTTGTATCGGGTGGAACCTCTACTTCTGGAAAGTTTGAGCATGCATCGAAGGCCACAAGGTTTGGTCTTTGAGCATACTGGCAGAGGTCTACTCCCACACGTTCCCATGGTTGGCTCGGTGTAGGTCGCATCATGAGTGCTTCTTTTGGCTGGCGATTTGCATAATGTTTGCATGTCTTGCAGCGGCCGATCATTTTGTGGATCTCAAACGTCATTTCAATAACATCAACGTTTTTGCCTTTTCTTTACATTTGGCGACACCAAGGTGCCCTGCGTGTACTCTTTGAGCCTTTCTTTTTGGAGTGTCCTAGGAATGATAACTTTCGATCCTTTCAGCAGTACACCGTTTACCATGGATTGTTCTGTAGCAAAAGGTTTGAACGGTCCGTCAATTCGCTGATGGGCTTCTAGCGCTTTTGCGGTACAGTGTAGTCCCTCATAATCTTGAGCTGTAAAAACTAAATGATTAAGTGTCTGCTTGCTCACTAGAATTGAAAAAACGGAAACTGCGTGGACTTCAACGTCTCAGTCTTCGACCTGTTCGGTTTTGGTTTTTTGGATGGGCGCTTTTGGAAGTCCATTTGTAAGAAGCAGTTGTTTGCCAGGAACAAACTGAAACTCGCAATCGTACCTCATGAGTAGAATAAAAATTGAGAGCCCTTCCACCCCGTGAAGAGGGAAGTCCAGCAAAGCTGGCTCTCTCGTGGAATTTGCTATGTCGGGCTGGGAGCAGTGGCAACGGCGGTTTCATGTTGGCGGCGTGCCCATTCTCGCTTCTGGGAGCACCGACGCTCCTCATACTACCGCTACTCCTCTTTGGAATGTGCAACACGAGTGCAACCGATGTGAAGTCTGAAATCCAACTGATAAGGACAGTGGTGCGAACTTTGACAGGTGGCCGCCGAAAAGCGCGTGGCATTGCGCAATGTCACGGGGGAGAGAGAAGCAACGCGCAGGAAAAGCGCACGCGTGCGGCACCGGTGTCTGCAGCATGGACTGTTCTAAAGCAAAAGCCTAAAACAAATGGCATCTTGCACGCACGTTTGCCAACGCTTTATTTTGGTTATTTATTTTTAATATTTTATACGGGGAAGGTGTGAGCATGCGGCGCCGGCACCTGCAGCATTAACTGTACAAAATTGTTAGTCTACGCTCGGTCTGACCCCAGAGACGATCAGCCAGAACCTAGCCATAGACAGCTTCGCTGTAAAAAAACAAAACGCTGCAGTTTTAAAGGCATGTTTCCTACGCTCTTCTTGGAAAAGGTATAAGTGGTTTGTGATCAGTTTCTACTATCACCTTTTCCATAGGTAAAATCATAAAGTCGTTCACACCCGTAGGTGTTGCAAAGCACGTCCTTATCAATATAAGAGTATCTTGTCTAGCTGTCTGTGAGTACTCTTGTGTCATAAGCCACTGGATGCCATTCGTTTCCGTGCTGCTGGAGTAACGCTGCTCCCAAGCCGTATTTAGAAGCGTTCGTAGACACCTTAATTGCAAGGGATTGGTCGAAGAAAGCAAGCACTGGCGCTGCAGTGAGCGACACTTTGATCTCTCGCCATTCCTTGTCATGAGCCGGTGTCCACTCACAGATGGAAGAATCCTCTAGTAGATCTTGTAACTTGTTGGTCTTGTCTGAAAGTCGAGGCGGGTAGGTATTTTCCAAAGTAGGTGACGACACCCATTATCTGTTGAATTCCTTTTTTGGTTGTCGGAGCAGGCATCTGTAGAACACTTTTAACGAACTCAGGATCAGGCTGCATCCCGTCTTTGGGCACCATGTCACCCAAAAAGATGACCTCTGTGACGCAAGACTGGCACTTTTTTGCATTTAATGCCATGCCTCCGTTTCGAGCCACTTCAAGAGCTCTTTAGAGTCATTTATCATACTCCCCATGCGTGGCAGCCCAAATGAGGATATTGTCTAAGTAAACTCGAACGCACAGTAGGTCGTCGAAGATCCGTGTCACTGCCTCCCGAAAGACCTCCGGTGCAGACGAAATTCCGAACGGAAGACGCTTGAAGCGGTATCGCCCAAACAGAGTGCTGAATGTGCAGATGTGCGACGTTTCTTTATCCAGGGGGAACTGGTGGAAGCCCACGATGGTGTCTAACCTGGAGAAAAATAGTGCACCAGCCAGCTCCGCCTCAATGTCTTCCCTTCTTGGCATTTCATATTGCTCGCGCTTCAGGCTTTCGTTGAAGAATCTGGGATTCATACACACTTGTAGTTTGTTGTCCTTCTCCTGAATGACAACGAGCAGGCTGACCCAGTCTGATGGTTCTTCCATCCTGATTATTATTCTAGACTGTTCCATTCTGTTTAGTTCTTTCAGAGGTTCCTCGGGCAGCTGTGGTACTCGGCGAGCTGCTTGGATGACTGGTTAAATTCCGTTTTTCAGAACCATCCTGTACTCTTTAGCGGTACATCTGATACCCTCAAACAACTTGGGAGATTTTTCTATGATCGAATTTGCATGGCCCTTGGCACCTTTCACGGTGTTGACATGGTTGGTTAGCCCAAATGACTCACATGCCTTGAGTCCGAGAAGAGCCCGACTTGCATTCTTGACGATGAGGAAGTCTAGCATTGCTTCTGTCCCACTGACTTTGACTTGCAGTTCTTTTATTCCAATGTGTCCAATGACTCCTCCACTGTAGTTTTTCAGTACAGCCTTTGACGGTTTCGGCACACTCGTTCCCCTTAGTTTCCTGAAAGTCGATAGCGGTAGAAGGTTGGCTTGGGAATCCGTGTCAACATTCAGTTGAACTTCTTTGCCAGAAACGGTCACTGGTATTATCCAGTCAGCACTGCCACTTCCAATCTCCAAAACTGAAAAATCGTCTTGGTTATATACTGTCTTCTTGGATTTGCGACAAGCCGAGAAGTGATTCTTTTTGTTACGTACGTGGCATGTTTTGCCGTATGCTGGACATTTCCGTGGTTTGTGATGCATGTTGCATTTTCCACATCTTTTGGTATTGGAGCAAGCTTGCATTTTCCGCTTGGAAACAGGAGCTACGCTCCTTTCTGGGTTGTCCCGCGTCTTCTGCCTTTCTTTGGCTACCTCTGCCACTTTGGAGAACGTGACTGCCTTTTCCAAGGTTAGGTCGTCTTCTCGAAGGAGCTTTTCTCGTAATCGCTTCTCAGTGACGTCGTACACAATTTGGTCTCGAATCATGAAATCGGACAGCTGTTCAAAGTTGCACGATTAGGCCTTCAGCTTCACTTCTCGATAAAAGTTTTGAATGGCTCACCTTCCGCTTGCATTTGTGTCCTGAATTTATAGCGCTCGTAGGTCTCACTACATCTAGGAGTGCAATATTCCTCGAACTTCATAATAAGGACGATATAGCTTGCCCTTTCTTCTTCCGTCAGCTCAAAGGTGTCGAAGACTTTGATGGCTTCAACACCGGCTACATGGAGGAAGAGCGCTGCCTTCTGTTTTTTGGTGCCTGCCTTGGCTGGCTCGGTGGCGGCCAGCTAGAGCTTCAGGCGTTGCTCAAACTTGCGCCAACTGTCGGCTACGTTTCCGGAGAGCAGCAAACCATGAGGTGGATGAAGTCCTTCCACGTACAGATGAAGGAAGAGCAACTTCTGACACCGTATATCAGGAACGATTAGTCAAGGCCATCATGGCGAGCAGTGGAATATCACTTTATTGTCTTCTCGTACAAGTCCATATACATCTCGTGGTGACATATCTCGATACACTTGCGACACCGCCCTGTCTAACAGGGCCTTACTCGGCTATTCTCCGCTTTTTATTCTTGACGGAGCTGTAGACGTGGCTCAGTGGTTATAATACCCAACAGCCGCCTTGCCGACCCAGATGCGAGCCCCGCAGGGGTGTCCTGACTCTAAACTTTGTACCCACAACTTCGCGTAACAATCCCAGCATGTCGGTCGTTCACGACGCTTGGTCGTAACACTCGTGCCATGATGGTTCTTCATGACAATACTCCGTAATAATTTTCTCATAAAATTCGGCTTATAGAACACAATTTGTGTTAAACCACTAAATTCAAGACCTGCGCAATAAAAAGGGACACACACGGATGCATGTCTGCACCATACCGACCAGTGTATCCTTGCACCAGCGTTTCTTACAGTTCAAAAAGCTTGTCTATGCCTCCTTTCCCTTCAAATTTACAACTTTAAAGAGGCTGCACAACAATATAATGTAGGAATGTCCTTCGCTTCACATAAGCTTATTGGCACTACTGGGACCCAAGCCTACTCACACAGAATGCCACTGACCAAGAAGGTTATTTGTCGCCACGTAAATTCAAGGAGGAAATCTGACGTTTTCTTTCAGTCCCTTCTTTGTGAGACTTGATGACAATGTTGTGGGGATCAGACTGCTGGCATAGTCAACAAAGCGATCCCCAGGATCTCGTCCCCAAGCTTTACGATCTCCGCAGTGACACTATTTAAATGCAGCTCATACAGTGGACACGAGCACCGCACGAGCCTTCAATTTCGGCTCTTCCCAATCAATGCCTCGACAGGCATTTGGCTAGTGGCTCGTGACCGATCGCTGCGATGACAGGATTAGCAGAACCTTAACAACGCGTGAAACTCGGCACGTGCGCAGTGCTCTGCCGACCTCAGCGAGTGCAGCATATGATCATTTCAAATCACATGGCTGCTTTTGGTTGCCAGTTGAGGGGGCTGCTTGTTTTTCTAGAATTTTTTCTACATTGTGAGGAGAAAAAAACAAATGTGTGTTTCAAAGGTTATGAATCTCAAGGAATAATTCTAAACAGTATTTACAGAAAATACAAAAATAGTTGTTAGGGGGATCGGTAGCCGAGTGGGCTAGCGCACACCAGCTCTAAGCAAGTGGAGCCAAAGCTCCTGCTGCAGCACCCAGGGATCCTGGGTTCAATCCCCACCCTTGTCCATTTCGATCTGGATGAGCATTGTATTGGCATGCGGTCATGTGTCATACTGCATAGTGCACGTTAGAAACTCCAGCTGCCAGTTGGGGCAGACAAACTTCATGCTGTATAAACATATACATAAACACAACACAGAAAAATTGTTGCATTGGTCCCTTTAATTCTGTTTCTGTTATAAAAAATTTACCCTTTGTTCATCAGTTTACAGATGGTGTAGTCCATTGTCTGAACTCAGTCAACACAGACCTGCTACGTTCCTACAGCGAGTTTCCATGTTTGTTCCTACATAGAATTCCCATGTCATCCAGCATGATATCTTTCCCTGGCAATTTTGTTTCAGTTTGGACATTCAACCGAACTCACCAGGGGCGATGACGGTGCGATGGCATGTGCTCCTGATCCAAACCATTCCGCAGACGATGAGGGGGAGAAGTGGCTGTTGCGCACGGCTTCCTCCATCTTGGCAGTCTCCTTGGACATGGCAACAACTTTCTGCAATAGACAGTCAACTCTGCTTGCTCATTCCATCCAATTTTTCTTTAATCCTGCAGTTAACACTTAATCAAAACTCTTAGGTATTGAAAAAAGGCTTGAGCACTCACCAGGAGTTCGAGCTTCTGTTCTTTCGTCATGTCCTCTTCCCAGAGCCCGAGTGCTACAAAATAATGGTGCATAATCACATCTGAACAGAAGCACAAGCACACAGATAAACAAGTGTTGAGGCCAAAAACTCTGTGAACTTGAGGAGGCATGGCACTTAACACTCTATATGCATTTAATACATACCTATCAAAGATTAGCACAGAATCCTTATTGTTATGAAAAACAGAAACGACTTGGTCACAATTTTCAAGTGAACACAAAATTTATGTTTATATCCGTAACTCAAGTTTTCATACCTTTCTACTTAGTAATGTCAATGCACCCCCTTGTAACATTGCAGATGGCCCCCCTCAAGACAAGTTCCGTACATAGGCAGTCCCAGTGAACATGCTCTATTTGATATTAAAGGGCAACTCCAGTCAATTCCAAGAAATTTGAGTTAATGGTTGATTATATATCACAAGGTAGTAATAAACGGTTTTACATGATTTCTTTTTGAAAAAACTTTCAGCCTTTCCACTCTGGTGAAGAAGGAAGACCAGCGAAGCTTTGCTATGGTCAGACGTCAAGGACGACTTCTTGGACGACTTTAAGGACGACATTTAGGACAAGGTTTAGGACGACCTCAAGGACGATGTCTAGGACGACCTCAAGGACGACTTCTAAGGCGACCTCGAGGACGACGCCTAGAGGACGACATCGGGGACGACATCTAGACGACCTCAAGGACGACGCCTCGGACGACCTCAGGGACGACATCTAGGATGACCTCAAGGAGGACTTCTAGGACGATTTCGAAGACAACATCTAGGACGACCTCAAGGATGACTTCTGGGACGATTTCGAGGACGACCTCAAGAATGACTTCTAGTACGACCTCGAGAACCTCTCGGACGACATCAAGGACGACCTCAAGGACGACTTCTATAACGACCTCAAGGACAACTTCTAGGACAACCTTGAGGACAACTTTTTGGACAACCTTAAGGACAACCTCAAGGACGATGTTTAGGACAACACCAAGAACGACTTCTAGGATGACCTCGAGGACAACACCTAGAGGAATTCAGCCTTTCCACTCTGGTGAAAACCAGAGTGGAAAGGCTGGAAAGGTTGTCGCCATCTATGAGCAAGGCCGGCAAGCCGATTGCCTGGTTGCCGCCGCCGCTCATAGATGGCGGTAGCTGTCCAGAGTTTTGTGTCGACATTCTTTGCGGGGGACATGATCCTGGGGAAACTTGCCCTTAACAGCTCCGCTGTAAATGTGTAATATCTTCTGCGTAGTCTGCATTCAAAGCTTGCCAGAAACCAAAACCAAGACCTCGCCTGCGGCGGGCAGCACTGCTCCTTTGTCGCCACTTACATGCCCTAACCATGTGGTACAAATAGTGACATCGCGTACCAGGCGGCCGGCTGCAGTTCGGCGCAAGGGCGGAAGTGTCGCCTGCTACAATCGGTGGTCTGCTACTCCCGACGATGCCTACACTACCGTGAACGCAGCTTGTGCTTTAGTGCAGAAATTGGTTCAAAACAAGAGCTTGTTTTAAAAACATTAATAGAAAGTGAAGCTCAGTAAACCGCACGTAAATATGTCGCGACAGGTTCGTAGAGCTATGACGTGCTCAATGCCGCAAACTTGCTCTCTCGCACGCGACGGGTGCTGCCGGCGATGATGCACGCTTGCATAGGAGCACACAGGCGCATCACGTGGCCGACGATGAGCGCAATGCTAGCACTGCCTTTGCTTGAAAAAGTACAAAACAAGCAAACAAATCTCCCCGAGCATGACGTAGGTAGTGCAGGGTGGGCTGCACCGACACAGTAGTATTGACTGCGCCGTTGGCTACACCAAGCCTTGTCCGCTAGGTTTAGCAGATCTTGGTAATTTCGCTCACTTCCAACTTTGTTTTCCAGTTTCATTAGCTTTTAGGCAGAATAAAATTGAAATATTTGTTGGGTGTTGTTGTTTGTTTTGTTTTTTTTGCAACACTAAAGAGAACTTTATTGTATTTTTTTTAATATTGAAAATAAATGTGAACTGGAGTTGCCCTTTAAAGGGGTCGTGAAAAGTTTTAAAAAAATTCTGAGCTATATATCTATTTGGAATCCTTGTTCTTTATTACATAACACACGTTCATTTGTTTGATTGCCAGAATTAATTTACTAGCGTAAAAAATACTCTTTCAGTTTCCTGGGGAGCTTCTTTCTCGGTTTTACAAATATGTCACGAAAAGTAACCAATAGAAAATTTTAGTTGCCTGAGCAAGATGGCGATGTAGACTGGACTTGGGAAAGTCAGAGCATCACACATCGCTCCAACAGCAGCACCACAATGACATCACGCATGCAAGTCAACGGGTGACATCTGACAGAAGGTATTATGCTCAGACAACTGCAAGACAGCCAATTTAATTGAGCTCTAGCATCGCTTATTACATCGCGGTTGGCTTTTAGGTTTCGAGCCATACGCTGACACCATATGTAGTTTGTGCTACCGTCTGTCATGCTACAGAGGAGAGTTTGAGGGAATCGTTCGCGATTTCGATTGGTCAAGCCGCATTCCAATACGATCGTCAAATAACGAGCCGCAAATATGTCCTCGCTTTGACCAGAAAATTGCTGATCTGCTCGCAGTGAAAGGACGAAAGGGCTGGAAATACAAGCAAAATTAATCGCTTTTGCATACTTGAAGAATGGCTTGTCAAGTTACTGCTGAGGGAGATCGTAATAAAGGAAAATGATGAGGAAACTCCAACTGCTAAAATGTCCTAGCACATCTGCAAAAATAAGCGACTCAAGACGAATGTGCTGATAGTTCAAAGGTTATGCGTGCACCACTTTTGCGAAGTTTTGAGTTTGAGTCCTCCTGGGATTATAATTTTTTAATGCTTTGCTTTATTATTAATATAATTCTAATCCACAATCAGGTTCCACAACTGTATTCCATAAGAAATGCGAGCTGCGGCAGAACAAGCATCATGGTTACGATGGTTACCAAAAAAGGGAGGACCCAAATGTGTTTGAAACCGAAACTATATCGCAATCACAAGAATGCCAATAAATAACCCGATGTTTTGATCAGTCTAAAATTATCATTTGATGGAGAAATAAAGTTGAATATCTGTCCAACCTTTCTACTTGGCTATCGCGATGTTTTGTTGCTCATGCTGCTGTAGGGTGTTGCATGGATGTTTCACGCAGTCCAAAAAACCTCGATTTTTAGATGCTCCTTAGAAAATGCAATGCAATATGTCACCGTAATACGTAGGAATCAAAGTCTTTGTAGTTTAATGTACTATCAGAAACAATACGAGCGTGAACGCGCCTCCGCGTGTCGCCGCTACCTGAGGCGCCTCCCTGCGGCGCCGTTGTGAAGTTTTGCGCATGCGTGTAGAAATCCTGTCGCTGTTCTCGCTTTGACTGTTAACCCCCGTCTGTCGTCTGCTATGCGCGCGCTGGCGGCCGCTCGCGCTGTCGTCTGCTATGCGACTCGTGTATTTCCGTCACAACTCAGACAAACGACTTAACATGATTCACGAGTTTCCTGTGCGATAACGCAATGCCTACATTTGATACGTGATAAGTAGCTGGCTTCTTTCATGGGGTCGAGATACAGCGACAACAGACAAATAGAATAAAGACAAAATATCTGCAAAGCTTAGCGTTCAACTACGGTGAGCCCGGAAAACATTCAGTGTAGTGAAAAATGGCTAGAGTTCCTGACTACGAACGGATCAACATAGTTGAGCTGTCCCTCCGAGGCTACTCTCAGAGGGCTATATCCATCATGGCTGGAAGACCGCTGAAAACGGTGAACTGGATAATACAAGCATAAAGGAACGAGCTGTCCAGGGCAAACACAACTCGCGTAGAAAGCGCGTGTGTCCGCCGGAGCACGCAACGTTGTGCGGCAGACGACAACACGAGCGGACACCAGCGTGAATACAAGTCGCATAGGAGACGACAGCGTGAGCGGCCGCCAGCGCACACAGGAGTCACATAGCAGACGACAGCACGAGCGGACGCCAGCGCGAACACGAGTCGCATAGGCGACGACAGCGTGAGCAACCGCCAGCGCGCACAGGAGTCGCATAGCAGACGACAGCACGAGCGGCCACCAGCGCGCGCATAGCAGACGGCAGACGGGGGTTGGCAGTCAAAGCGAGAACAGCGACAGGATTTCTACACGCATGCGCAAAACTTCACAACGGCGCCGCAGGGCGGCGCCTCAGGTAGCGGCGACACGTGGAGGCGCGTTCACGCTGATACTGTTTCTTATGACACAAACAAGCCAAACCCACATCTGTGGGCAATGCTTCTGCAGGTCTTCAGCAACTTGGTACAGTTGATTCTCTTTATAACAAACATTGATAAAGCGAATTATCGGATATAGCAAACTAATCACGAAGTTTGGTTGGTCATGCTTTATTTGAATGGGAGTTCTAATTATATAACGAAACCGAAACCGTGAAATCTGATGCGCTATCGGTTATAGCGAAGCAATTCCTGATTTTCTTGTGCCACAAAATACTACGAAGATTATTGAAAAGTAAAAAAAAAATACAAAAAGTAATTTCTAAATGAAAAATTCCGAAAGTTTAGACCGCCCGATGTGCAAAAATGCACTTTTAGGGAGGTAGCGCCACCTATGAACCAGGCGAATAATGGCGGTTGCGCAGCTCCTGGCTTTTATGCGAGGCATCAAGAACCAGTGCAGACTAAAGCCAACCGCCAACCACGACACTCGTAGCGGAGCTGAAAATGGCGACGAAGCGAAAAGCTCTCCCTGAAGACGAAAGTTAAGGCAGGCTGTGGACAGCAGTCGAAAGAAAAAAGACATCACTGCGGACTTCGTGATTGCACCTAGCACGATATCTACCATCCCGAGTGCAAGGAAGAAGATTGAAGTCTGCTATGCAAACAACACCGTCAAGACTGACCGACGACTGACTGACAGACGAAAGCAATCAGTCCGGCACGTCTGTTAGGGCATGATGATTTCAGCGCGAGCAGCGGTTGGCTCCAGCATGGTGGCCAAGGTGAAGAAACACCAGCCCAGAATGACGTCTTCAAATAAATGGAATAATACATCCAGCTAACGTTGTTTCTTGTGTTGCAAATTGATATCCTCATGCTCCGATTTATTTAATACTGCTTAGTGACAGGTATGGGTCTCGTGGTCCGCGATAGCGCGTTTTTATATCTTAGTGCTGTGCAAGTTCTTGCATGGGCTCGATTGCGGGAACGTTTGCATCACTTTTTGTGTGTACTTTTATAACGAATATCGCATATAGCAAACAAATCTCTGCTCCCAATGCTAGTTCGTTACGAGGTTCGACTGTATAACAACTTTCACACTATAAAGGCAGGTTTACCAGTGTAATGGTAAGCCTGCCTCTATTATCACTCATTTGGTAAAGAATGCACTTAAATAAATAATTTAGAGGAGCGATCAACAGTGTCATTTGTACAAAGGAAGATTCCTGTCATATTGGGGTGTTGTAGGGAGCATTTTCTTCACCTGATGAGTTCAGCAGCTTCATCATCAAATGTCACAGTCAGTGACGACCCGAGGTGTTTCACTTTTCAAAACAGGTGATTTTAGAGAGATTGGCATGAAGGATGATTGGCTACATTTAACCGGGTGGTTCAATATTTCACGTCTCATGTTTGTGCTCAAGCATCTTTACCCTCTTTGTAATATTTTTTTTTTCTGTGATGAGTGTTGTCAAAAATCAATTAACGTACGCAACATCAGATCAGTCTCACGGTCTCCGCTTTCAGAAAAGTGGACAACTCCCACAGCCTAACTCTATTGGGCCCGCAGCCCTGCCAGAAACACAAAGCGGAGGCTAACCCAAAGAACATATTACGAAACTGCCTGACGTACCTTGCAACTCCTCGTCCACTTTTGTTTTCTTTTTTTCCTCCCTGTGATCGTAACGAGATGCTCGCGTGTTGTTATAGTGTCTGGAGCCCCCAACATCATCTGGCTGTGGCGTGGGGCCCAGCTGCAATGCAAACAGCAAATCAGCATGCCTTCACAAAACAAGAAGCCCCAAATTCTTCTTAACATTCACCCCAGAAAGCACAGGGTTCTGAACTTCCTTTCTCTTGAACGAAGACAGCACCAGGTTCAAAACAGCACAGTCAAACAAAACAGCATGGCAAAGCAGCAACAAGCTGCTTAACCATCATCTTCAGAGATTGACACCCGGGTCTGCAAGCACTGTGCAACACGAAAAAGCACTACCTGATAAACTTTTGGTTAATAAATTAAAATAAAGTAACATGCTTGGTTGATTTCTTCTTTTTAAAATATGAATTCTGAATATTAATACTTAATCTCTTTTAATAAAACTTTTATTTATTTATTTTTTGCTGATTTTTATGTTTGGTGAAATCTGGAGAAACTGCCATGAGATTCTGGTATTGCAACCACTTTCCAATCTGGCAATACTGCTAAAAAGCTGCGAGTCTGAGCTGGTAGCCACGCAAAAAGGCACTCATGCAGGTGGGACTGGTCAAATATAAGTCCACACTTTCCATTTCCGAAGAAATGCAGATAGTGTCCCTTGACAGACTTGACTCACATACAGGTCAAAAGGAGATAACAGGCACAATAAAGTTTGAAATTATGTCACATGACACATCAAAAGGTCATCCTCACAACGAGGACAGAGTCGCCCACAAGAGACGTCACCTCAAAGCTCGCTCGGGGTTCTTGAGCTGCCTTCTGGGGCGTCGGAGGCCTAGCTTCTTCCGACAAAGAGAGGAGTTCTTCATCTGCTTCTTCAGCCATCACAGCAACCTCGCTGCACATCAACAAGAAACTATTAAGATCCTATGGCTGCCCTTAAATTTCTAGCCATGTAATCTTTCCTTTGGAATTGCACTGTCCTCAGACACTCTCTCATGGTGCTGTTAAAGCTACATTATCCACCACACGTTCCCGTGTCAACTCCAAATATTTTTCGCGTTTAAACTTCTCAAATGCCAGGAATTGTAGTATAATCCAACTAATGGCTATCCACAACGCGTGAATGAGCCGTAGGCGCACTTTCGCTTACGCTGCTGAATCCTATACTCGAGGCTTCCAGGAATGTGCTGAGGAGCAATGCGCAGACCACCGGATCTATAAAGTCTCCCTGAATAAAACGTGTCGTCTACTATCTTACCAACAACACTGTAGCTTAAGACCAAACTGCACATTATAAAATGAGGATCTTATTGAGATACACCTGACTCTGTACGCTAGAACAAAGCCTGTATGCCTTTTAGCATGTCGCGCAATACATTCTTAGCAACGGCAGCTAAAGTAACCCAAGGCATAGTCATGCACATCTCAAGAACTCAAGGAGTTTGCTGTGTCCAAGACTCTGGAATAATCTCTTAGTGTGCACAGTGCTACGTGCCATGAACACAACATAAAGTAACTTAAAGGGCCCCTAAAAAAAAAAACTTTTTTTTTTTCTATAAATTTGGTTTCTATAAATAAAAAGTAAGCTTAATACGAAAAAAAAAAAAAAAAAAAAAAAAACATTTTAGAGCTATATTGATGGCGAAAGATTTATTTGAAATTCTGCGCACAAGGTCCATGATGTCATAGAATGGTCCTTCACCCTTTCAAACTCAACGAGATAGCATGCACTTTTTCCACCTCAAAGTGAAGGCGAAACCGATCCACCACTCCTCCACGCGCCCGAAATGCCGAGAGAAAACAAATGGAAAGGAGGTGACTACCAACTAAATCGCATCTCGCGCCGTCAATATTGCTCTAAACTTTTTTTTCTTTTTTGCGTAAAATTAATTTTTTGACACGCCTGTATTAACCAGGTTGTTAAAAAAAAATGTTTTCTTTTCTTTTTAGGGACGCTTTAATGGGGCCCTGCAATCATATTTAAGCGTCTAGCTTTTTTGTGGCTTCCATGTCAAAAAGGGGAAGCAAGAGAGCAGGAAGACAGTAACTAAATATCAATGTGTCATATTTTAACCGGACGACGTGGAAACCTCCTCCACCTACGGGGGCGACCCGCGGTGCCGAAAGCATGTGGTATGTGAGGTCTTTGGTGCTAGCCTTACTACTGGTCAGAGCCACTAAAAGCTTTTTTTTAGTTGAAATACAAATATAGAGTGCAAACCGTTTCAATTATTTATGAAAGTAGTTTTTGTTCAGTATTTTAGATCAGAAAAAAGCAAATGCAGTTTATAAAGTACAGAAACAAGAAATGACTCGTCGATATACCCGCCACCAAGCGGTGGAAGAGGCGACGCATACTAGAAAGGGGTATAGTGGGATCAGGCACCGATGAGCGGCGAGCGTAGAAAGGTACCAGATGTATGTTGCGGCGCTGCAGTCATATACGGGCTCGAAAATTAGACCGGTTCCAAGCATTCCGAATGCCTTTGGCGCAGGTTTGGCTTGCGATTTGGTTGTTTAGCGGTATGACAGCGCGAGGTGGCTCCCGTTCTGAACTGATCTTTACCAAGTGTTCGCTGTCGTTTGTGGCCAATGAAGTGTCATGCCGAATTAGTCTTTAATCGCGCAGCAAATGCAATGCGAGCCGCCATGGCTGCCCGCTTCACACAGCCTATCCACCACATGCTTTAGTGGCGCCCTCTCGAGCCGTCGACACGGAGTGCAACAGCCGTGAGCACTCGCAGAGCTTACTACCCCTCCTCTAGTTCACAGCCACTCAAGCCACAACCAACGACATCATGAAGGAGGTTATTTTTTGCTTGCTTTTGTAATTTTAATTTGCCTATAACTTTTAAAATAAAGCAAAATTCGAGAAAAGAAAAGTTTCATTAAGTTATTACGTTCAGTGCGCTCAGGTTCGGTGCAAGTTAAAAACCAGTCAAAAAGTTGTTGCAGGGCCCCTTTAAGGCAGTGATTCGTCGATTTCAAGAAAATGTAATGAAAATGCAGGCAGATTCATTGTCAGTGACAAACTGGAGTGTCAAGGAAAATTAACCTTTTCCAAGAAGAGTTCTGCATATGCACCCGCTATCTTCAAACAGCAGCAAAAGCTTAAAAATTTTGGTCAGTGTTCAGAAGTGGAAGTGGCAAAAGCTCCGTGGAGAGATGAGCAAACGTGCTTGTCTCCTTTGCATCTTATGTGTCACCTATATGTTTTCAAATGAATGCTACATTATTACGGACCAGGGTTGGGCAGTATCGCGATACAAATGTATCGCGATAGTATTTTAGAAATACATTTCGTATCCGTATTTCTGTATCGCGATACATTTTTTGCACCAGTATCTGTATTCCTGTATCAAAATACATTTGGAATGTTTCTTTGTATCACGATACAATCAGGATGAAATGTATTTCGTTACATTTCTTGAGAAACACTCCCCCCCCCCCCCCCCCCCCCCCCCCGAAAAAAAAAAAAAAAGTGTGAACCCCCCTTTTTTTTATTTCTGAGGGCACCAAAGTCAAGGAAATGCTGGGGCATTGTTACTATGCTGATCAAGTTTCCTTTTGATTCTGCAAACTATTTTTCTATGTGTCCTCTTCTCTCTTCTGAGAAGTGTTGCGCAGTCGGAAACTCGAACCAGGTGGCGTGCCAGGAGTGGAGTCAGAGCATCTTCTGCCGCAGGTCCTCAGGTAGGGATTTCTTCAGTCATTGTTTGCTGGCATCCAATGCCCGCTGCTAACCGTCTCTCTCGCCTTAGCGTACAGAGTACACCCAGCCGGCAAAGCTGAGTCACATTCCGTTGCAGCACGAGCCTGGTGGTGGTTGACTTGATATAGCAGGAAGACTCACGCTGTAAAGTTCAACATATATTCGAATGCATTTGGGGCTGCGCCCGTAACATTGCACGGCTCAAGGGTACGTCATCAGCCGACGTGAACGTGACCCGCTGCTCTGGTGATCCGAAACCCAGAAGGATGACAGAAGTGACCTCGCTGTGCTATCCCAGACTACGTTCCCGCGACTCGTCTCGAGACCGCCGTTTCTCGGACAGCTCGCACCTGTGCCGGAAATATCAGCTCGCTATCCACGAGGTCTTTGTTTGAATAATGCTAGGAAAAACTTGAGGACTGCAATCCGTGCGTTGGTGGCGGAGGGTCGGTAGTAAGGACCTTCAGAACAAGGATTCTACCGTATCGTTTTTTCAACCGTAACAGAAGATAAGACATGTATTCCAAGATGCTTCAGGTGGTCCACTATTCTCAAAAATTCCAAATGACACTGCATCCACGATCTTCAACTAGGTAACCTACAACGAAAGTATGTGTTGACCTTTCATACAGCAGCGTGGTAAAGTTTTATGTTCAAGGCCACACCTACAGATAAAGAATACTAGTTCATTCCACAGTGACATCATGTGATCAAGGTTGACAGGATTCCCTCGTCAGACAGACAGCGTGTCATGGTAGGGACCGCGGTCAGCCCTTGATGGAACGTTTTTTGGTGCCCATTGAAGACTCCTTGTCGTTCGAAACCACTACCTTCAAGGCAAAGTGCCAAGCCTACAGGAAAGTAATTTCAGGATCGAAAACATCCACTTCAAACTTCAAGCTTCATCTCAGTTGGCGTCTCAAAAAATGTGGAAAATGTATTCCACTATCAGTATTTCTGTATTTGTATTTCTGCCCTCCCTAAAATGTATTCCTGTATTTGTATTTCCAAATACTTTTTGCCTCTTTTTATAATGTATTTCAGATACGTATCACGATACATTTTTACAGATGTATCTTAGTATCAGTATTTTAGCTACAATTTTAATGTATCCCGGTATTTGTATTTCCAAATACATTTTTGAGTATTTCTGCCCAACCCTGTTACGGACAAAGCTGTCTTTAAAGAGTGTGTCTTACTAGATCCTAAAAAATTTTAGGGGAGCCTTTGGCAGACCTGATACAATTGAACCGAAGACCAGTATTATTACTAATTGACATGCCGACAGTTCATTCTTGCTTGCGTCGCTTCAATAACAATATTGTCTTTCTGCTTGCAGAAATAGCGTAAAGAAACTGGCAATTACGGTGAAACAATGGACTGCCGGCACATAGTTTAGGATCGTCTCCGCTGAGCTAGTTGGTGGAGCGAGTCATTGCACATTTGAAGGGATATAGAATTGAAACCTGAAATAGTGCCAAAACACTTCGAAACTAATGAAATATGATCCAGAGTATCCAAAAGTGATAATGAGTGAGTGAATGCATAAAGCACACGCGGGGATGCAGATGGCTATATTTTTCGTTCCAAGCAATGAATTCTGCCACGCGTTTCAAAATTGGCCACCGAAGCAGCGTGATGCGTCTCTGGATATTTGCCCGTGACGTCACACACGCAACGTCACGGACCCATAAACGGCCAAGGATACCGTAATTATGATCGTTGTCACTCGGTGATGCCAGCTTTATCGCCAACACGTTGCAATTCCGCCGAGTGGGAATACCCGAGGCATGGTGTACTAGAACTGAGATGTGCCAAGCACCACTCATTCCCAGGCAACTCAATCGGACACTGCTGCGCCGTGGCACTGCTACTGCTGGGTCTGTGACGTCAGACATTCCAATGAAGCTCGGCCCCCCCAATTATCAAAAGGTATTGGGAAATCGTTCTAAATGTGCTTATCTCACATTTACGGACAAAGGACTGGTGTTTGTGAACTGCTGTCGTAGGAGAGACCACGTCTACACAAAGAAAAGGGGACTAAAATTTCGTTTCCGTACTTCTCTAAAAAGGCTCGGCCGCATGCATCCATATGGCCCCACCAAGCAGTTTGTGTGCCAGCCACTAGGCTCTGCCTTTATGTGGAAAATGTTCATTCCCACCTGATTGCCACCAAAAAAAGAACGTCCTTACACCGCCGAGTAGAAGCCATTAATCCAATACTATCCTGTTCATATTAGGCAATGGTTTTATAGGCAAGCGCTCATATGCAACACAACGAAGTCTGAAGTTTCGTTTACTGTATTTAACCAACGACGCACGTAAGCGGTTATGATTTAAGAGCCGGTTCAACGAAGTCGGCTATCACTTAAAACTAATTTAAATGGCACTTCTATTATACGATTAAAAAAATATATTTATTTATTTAATTTCCCAACGCGGTGAACCTACAGCTGGCGCGCAATCTAATCAAGTCCTTACGTACCGGGTCCGTCGCTCGCGAGACGAGCGTCACATTTAGAACTACGCCGGCGGTGGGGGGGCAGCGAGCGTGAGAACGCATAAAGCACAAAGCCCGTCGGCTGACCAGCTGCATCGACGGTATATAATTCTGTCATGTACGATGAGTTACGGTAACCCAGGGGGGGCAGCTGTTGCAGACCCGCGAACAGCCCAATGGTCATGATACCGGCGATCGAGGAAGCAAGCTTGTACGAGTGAGCGTTAAGCGACACCTAATTAGGAATACTCAGGCACCGGGTGAGTGCACTGCTTACCTTTTAGACGAAGAGTAAAGGTACTTTGAGTTATTAATTACACTTTGTTGTCCGACTCGGTGGGAGCTCTCAGGAACCATGCATGCTTTGTACGGGACCTGTTTGATCGGTCTCGGCCGCGGTCCACGCAACAATGTGGCTAATACTTTTCTAAATACTTGCGTTGACACCTTAGAATGCGTACAAAAGCGTTCGCTCTTGCGGCTGTGTCACATAGCGGCTTTTAAATCGTGAACCCCACCTCCCTGACTGTATTCTACGACACCCGCACGCAAAAACAGGACGCCATCTGCACAATGTTGCCGTTGCCATTTGTTTGCCGACAACGTTACCGGCCGATCATGACCGGCTGCTTAGGTCAGTTTTTGTTCAGATTAAAAAACAAATTAAATGAACAGAATACCATCATAAACGTTTCGTGAAATCAGTTTTTTAAACAATCAGAGCACTTGCGCCTCTTTTCAATTTCAAAAATTAATCGCTAAACATAAAACTGCCGCGTAAATATTTCATTTTAGTTTTACTTTTTTTGTTGTTTTTTACTAATCTTTGTTGTAGAGTCTTGTGTACAAAGCCAGGTGCCCCCCCCCCCCCCCCCCCCCCCCCCCCCAAAACACACACTCCCGCTACAGTGTACCCGCGCAGATGCCCGCAGATCACAGAATAGCGACATGTTCGTTCTAACGAAGGCACGGGCGCGAGCGTAACTTTGGGTCTACGTTCGTTGGCTGTTACACGCGCGAGCTCCCTGAATCCGCGTCATGCTGCGTACAGTGTTTGTGTGTGTGTGTGTTGGGACCGGGGTGGGGGGTGGGTAGGAGGTTCAAAGTGAGGTCCCCTCCCCAAACCGGCTACGCGCATCATGCCTCGATGTGAGCACTAACCTGCTAACAGAACTAGGGAGGTCATTCAGACAGGTTTTAACTTTATGATGATAATGCAGTGAATGCAAAGGAGCGACCAGACGTTACTATAGACCCACTCAGTTGGAAAACTGCCATAAAGCCTGCTTAAAAAAAAAAAAAAAAAAAAAAAAAAAAAAAAAAAAGTGACTTTGATCCGTGTTTGAGGTTGGAGTTCGACCAGGTTCGACTGTTTCGAACTTTAGTGGAAAGTGCGACGAACCTTGTATTGAGGTTCGACTCGTGTGTACGTGCGCGACAGGCTGGTCAGTTGACTTCGGATTGGATGGTGATGGCTAAGGAATAAATTAAGGCAGCTCTGATTGGTTATTTTAGTTAATACTGTACAAAAAATTAAGTTATTAACTTCTTCAGTGATTATAATTGGTTTCTTTTAATTGCAACTGTTCATAAAATAAAATAACCTTTTGCATAAAAAAAAATTCTCCAAACCTAGACATGCTTGTATCAAGCTCTGGCCACATTGTCCACAAAGTCGAACCGGTCGAATTTGGTGAAAAGTTCGAAGGTTCGTCGAACCGGTCCGACCCAGTCGGACCCCGAAAGTTCGACCTAAAAATCCGGTTCGACAAAAGTTCGCGACACCCCTAGAGCTAATGTCGATCGCAACGCCGCCATTTCTCCCGCAGCGTCCACTCCGGGAACTACACGGCTGCACCTGCACGTAGAGTCAGGCTAGGGAGGCTGTAGTGAGGGTGGGCGCAACTCAAAACCTGGAGAGCGTTTGCAATTTAATGGCGGCGCCTGAGGGAGAGGATTCGGGAAAGGATATGCCCCAATGTTGCCTGCACGAGAGCAGGCGCCCGCTCTGTTGCAACTCTGTCGCTCCATGCGCCTTTCCTCCTCTCGCCTCCCATTGCAAGCAAAGAGCGCCTTGGCGCAGCCTCTCTCGCTTCTTTCTCGCTCCGAGAATTGCAAACGTCGAGCGGAGAAAGCAAAGTTGCCAGACAAGCAGCAACGTCCAAGATGGCGAAATATACCATTTTTCGCGTTAAAAAAATACTTAACCTATCGCAACAAAACTGGTGGCTATGGAAAAGTAATCATTTATACCTTGCGTAAATTATTCAAGCACCTTAATGGGCTCTTATGAACCGAGTTAGGAAAGAAAACGACCCTTTGCCCCATAGACTCCCAGCAAAATTTAGCAATTAAATGGCGTCCATGTCCCGTGATCGCCGATCTAGCAGTTGCACCCACCCTCACTTGAGCCTCCCTAAGTCAGGCAAGGGCCGGTGGCGCCATCTCGAAGGGCCATCTCGCAGTAGCTATGTAAAGCAACTTTCATGTTTCAACTCGTCGCTAAAGGCTGGCGCTGTTATCGTATTTAGCTCGGTCTCGGTAGACGCCAGCAGTCCAGGTTTCACGCGTGAGTTTCCCAACTGAGGGTTTTAGCAACGTTTATTGGCCCTGGAGAACGTTACTAGAACAACTCGGTTGAGAAGCTGCCATATCCTGCTCTGAAAAAGTGGTACGGATCCGCACACGAGGACGAACATCCAAAGCCTCTCGATGTGTTGGCGTTTGGAAGAACCCAGTGGAACAACCAAGGAAATTGGAACAACCGAACTAATGGCGATCGCTACGCTGCCATTTCTCCCACGGCGGCCACTCGGGGAAGTGCATGGCTGCTTGCATTAGTTCGGGAGTATCGTTCGGTAGCGTCCGCTGTGACAGCCTGACCTTGGAGGATTTCAGACCTCAAGGGCACCGCCATCTCAAAATACTGTCACTTCCAGTATGGGCCAAAACACTGTTTTGTCGTCGCCACGCAAATAGAATACATTTAAGATTTTAACCATTTTGTTCTTAGCCCGAGACTGAGGCAGGAAAAGAGGAAAGTTTCGAAGTAGAAGAAAAATGAACAGTCGAAGACACGTCTCTAACACAGCTAAAGACAAGTTTATTTGGTCACCTTCTTATATACACTCCACAAACTTCACCACAGCACCTTCCCGATCTCGAAAACCAAAAGATAACAAAGGTCTCACATCTTTCCACCACAATTGTCAAACGACCTTGACGTTTTCCACAAAGCAATGAACAATAGCTCCCCACATCCGGAAGACACTTGTCTGAATCCTTCGCGTACACAGTACACTCTCTCCCTCTACTCTCCGACCCATAATCACAAAGCATCCCGGTAACAGAAGATATCAATCCACGTGATACACAAAGGAAGAAACCACTTACACCTTCACATTCAACAAGCACTTCACAAAACTTTCAAATCCGCAAGAATGATTTTGTGCTGCTGCTAAGCTGTAACGACACCTGACTAATGCAGTTGCCCATTGATTTCATTCTTATTGTTTCTTTTACAACCCTTTTGATGTCGTTTAACTCCCTGTGTATTATCTCTGTTTCAAACCAGTGGGGTATACAATTGTTACATTCTTGAACATGTTTCGCTATTTCCGAATTGGCAACGTTGTTTTTGACATTCCTTTTGTGTTCAGTCAATCTGTCATTTATACACCTTGACGTCTGGAAAATCTGGAAAAATACACCTTGACGTCTGGATATGGAAAAGAAAACGCAAAATCGCTGCTGTCAAAAAAGAGTTGCCATTCAAAAACAGTGAAAGCGGGTATTGTAAAGTCTTTAATTACAAATGCAATGGAAAGATCATGTACACATTTCTTGAATGAATCGGTAGAAAGACAGTGGAGAAGGCTAAACGGTGCTGGTTATGAGGATGAATTCGTAAGGAAGCAGTTATCCGTAAAATTCGCAAACAAATGTACAGGAGAACCAAAGCAAAGGCCAAAAAATAGAACTATTGTAATTCCATTTTATCACAAAATTTCTCACAACTTAAAGGCTTGTGCCAAGAAGTTCAATGTAGATCTGCGGGCCAGATTCACGAAACGATCTTACGCCAAAAATGTGCGTAAGACAAAACTTAAGAACAAATCCGTATTCACGAAACGAAATTTTCGTAAGTTTTGCGCAGGTTACGACGAAATCCTACGACAGCTCCGAAGCTGTCTTACGCACTTCTTACGATCAAATCAGCATGGCCGACAGCGTCGCTCAGTTGGTCGCGGCAACCAACGGATGTTTATTTTTCTACGTGCGCTCCTCACGCGTCCCGACTTCAAGCAGCAAGAAACAAGTAAAAAGTACTTGAAACAGACCACGACGAACGAACAAGAACGCTGGATCCACGGACACCCGGGAAAAACTTCAAGGGCCACGAGTGCGGACTCCGACCGATCGGCAGATAGGCCTAGCAGGCACTCCGACTAGGCGCAGCGATGATCTGACGGTCCTTGGCGAAAACCGTCTGCCAACGACCAGCTGGCGTGCTGAATGGAATATGCCCGCGCGACCCATGTGAACCTTTCCCGTATTATAGTTTGATCGCTGACCTCAATTCTAGATTAAGAGGTCAATCTCTTCCTCTTGCCATCCCCTTGTTTTCCGAGGCAACGGTGACGAACGCTGTCGTCGAAAAGGGGCTCTCATCGATTCTATCTCTGTTTTGTGTGATATCAAGCTCAAATAAACGCCGTATGGATTACCTTCGCAACATGGTATGTACACTTTGTTATTAGTATTCCATTTTATTCTGACACGACTGCACCTCACTGTCGATCGCTGTAACAGTTCGTGGGTCGCAATGCCGGTCCAACCTTTCTTCGCCGGGTGTCACGTCAGCATCGAGTTGCAATTGTAAAGGATCGGTCCCGAAGCGCTTATCAATTCGCGGTCCAACAGCGCAAATCCAGCACTTCGGTCAAACGCGCGCGTCCGCTCTGTAGTGTGAACAGGCATTTACGTGGCTCTTGCTGACACTGTCGTAGTTCAGGCGTATCTTTTTTAACGTCGGCTCGCTCCTGCATTTCCGAGGCCGCAAAAAACGCCGCGGCAATTTGTTCCCATCTACGTCGCTTTGCAAACGACTGCGGGCCGTCTTTTACCAACGATGACAGTTGTGTTCACTTGGTAGCGATCGAGTTCGTAGCAGTCAATGGGGGTGGTTACGCATCCCGGCCTCGGCATTCGGGCGAGTTTAAATCGTGTTAGCGTCTCACTGCACGGATACGAACCCCAGACCAGCGGTGGCAGAAAGGCCGCCTGTGTTTGTTATGAAAAATCCACGTGCTCCGAACGGCTCCGAACGGTTCCGAACAAATGCCGAGCTCTCCGATTGGTTGTTCGTGCTGCCAAAGACGCCGTCGCCATAGCAACAGCACCGGTAAGTTTTAGTTTTTCCGTACGACAACGTCGCTTTCCTCCTCTCACTTAAGAACGCGTTCGTGAATACCGATTTCTCCTCTTCTTACGATGTTCTTAACTTACGAACTTCTTAGCTAAGTTGTCGTAAACTAAGAAGCTCTTCGTGAATCTGGCCGGATTATAAGTTGAGTAAGCTCACACCCTTCCACAAAAGTGTAAGGGAACACATTTTTGAAAACCGGAGACGACGGACGAAGAAGGGGACAACACACAAAACGTCTCAAACGCAGCTACTAAATTTTATTTGAACAGTCGTTTATATAGCATCTCTCCCACACGTCTTCCGGAACTTCCCACGTCACAGCAACTTTTAGCCAGGGTACATCTCGTCTTGACCATTTCTTTTTTTTTTTTTTTTTTTTCTCTCTCTCTCTTTTATCACCTCACTTAGTTTGTACAAAGCATTGCAATACAAGCACCATCATCACACCCGCTAAAGTCGGACCCAAGGAACCACACCTTCACACCCCACGTAACCTAACTGGCAAAAAAAAAAAAAAAAAAAAAAAAAAAAAAATTGATAACAACACAAAACTTTTTGGGTCGCTTCGTCCCATAACAACACAAAAAGTTTTGTGTTGTTATCAATTTTTTTTTTTTTTTGCCAGTTAGGTTACGTGGGGTGTGAAGGTGTGGTTCCTTGGGTCCGACTTTAGCGGGTGTGATGATGGTGCTTGTATTGCAATGCTTTGTACAAACTAAGTGAGGTGATAAAAGAGAGAGAGAAAAAAAAAAAAAAAAAAAAAGAAATGGTCAAGACGAGATGTACCCTGGCTAAAAGTTGCTGTGACGTGGGAAGTTCCGGAAGACGTGTGGGAGAGATGCTATATAAACGACTGTTCAAATAAAATTTAGTAGCTGCGTTTGAGACGTTTTGTGTGTTGTCCCCTTCTTCGTCCGTCGTCTCCGGTTTTCAAAAATGTGTAACATCAACCAGCTCGCCTGCCTACTTACTTTATCTGTAAGGGAATGCGCAAAAACGCACCGAGAAAAGTCTATTCCGTGTGGTAATGGAGTGGTATATGAAATCCCCCTGGAATGTGGCTTTAAATATGTGGGGCAGACGTCAAGGTGTATAAATGACAGATTGACTGAACACAAAAGGAATGTCAAAAACAACGTTGCCAATTCGGAAATAGCGAACATGTTCAAGAATGTAATAATTGTATACCCCACTGGTCTGAAACAGAGATAATACACACGACATCAAAAGGGTTGTAAAAGAAACAATAAGAATGAAATCAATGGGCAACTGCATTAGTCAGGTGTCGTTACAGCTTAGCAGCAGCGCAAAATCATTCTTGCGGATTTGAAAGTTTTGTGAAGTGCTTGTTGAATGTGAAGGTGTAAGTGGTTTCTTCCTTTGTGTTTCACGTGGATTGATATCTTCTGTTACCGGGATGCTTTGTGATTATGGGTCGGAGAGTAGAGGGAGAGAGTGTACTGTGTACGCGAAGGATTCAGACAAGTGTCTTCCGGATGAGGGGAGCTATTGTTCATTGCTTTGTGGAAAACGTCAAGGTCGTTTGACAATTGTGGTGGAAAGATGTGAGACCTTTGTTATCTTTTGGCTTTCGAGATCGGGAAGGTGCTGTGGTGAAGTTTGTGGAGTGTATATAAGAAGGTGACCAAATAAACTTGTCTTTAGCTTCGACTGTTCATTTTTCTTCTACTTCGAAACTTTCCTCTTTTCCTGCCTCAGTCTCGGGCTAAGAACAAAATGGTTAACATCCACCAGCTCGCCTGCGCAATCACTACATTATCACATTTAAGATATAATCGTAACCGTTACCCATTCTCGTTTTGCCAACCCCCCCTTATTTTATTTTTATTTTTTTTTTTTACTATTTGGATGATGAAGTGCTTTAATGCTTTTTTCGTCGCCCATACCGCGGATATGCCTGCCAGGTGCATGGCTGGGGCGAGAGTAAGCGCCGCCTTGCGAGCAACGAAGTTTGGACAGCCAGACGAAAATTTTCAACTGGGATCCAACTGGTCTTAGTTCAACTGGTTTCTGGAACCAATTCCCAGTGGCAGCTGGTCCCAACTCCATCAACGAAACACGGCACGAAATGGAAGGTTGACAAGTCTTTATTGTCAAAAACTTGGAGAATAAACATAAATAATAGGATCGGTGACGTAGACGCTTCCGGGTTAAGTGACTTGCGGGAGATGAAGGAAGATAGACCGCTGGCGTCTGTCAGCATCGGTGAAGGCGTCTCTCCCCATCGCGTGGAGAAAGGTGCTCACCGGCTCACCCGTGTTTCCGCGTAGCGCAGGAACATTTTCAAGCTAGACTTCCCGCCATGTTCGCCATTGCGATCTCCGCGGCGGTTGTTTCTTCCGTCTGGTTTTCGGGTGCCTTCCGATCGCTGAACTGCATCGTTATATCCTCGAAGTTCACTGCTGCCATCATGGCGTGTTTGTAGTTGGGCCCAAAGAAGCGCAGATATGGTTTTGACATTTTCATAACGACACGTTTATCAATATGCCAACTTGGGCGATGGCTTCCCTTCTCTACCATCCGACGGGTCTAGGACTTTTCGGTGTAGGGCGTTTCGGTGTAGGACGTTTCGGTGCGGTCCTTCCGGTGTACGGACTTTTCGGTGTACGGACTTTTCGGTGCACGGACTTTTCTATGCACGGAAAATCCAAATCACGAGTTTTTTGTGTGCTCTTTTTTTGTTTCCTCTAAACTTAATACGCACTATTTTATCTAAAAATTAATTTTTTTCGCACTTCATAAATTTTTAGATTTGGTCATCCATTTACGGCCACTTACTTATATACCACCTAAGTGACTTTGTCAGGCGCAGTACCATCTTGCGTGAGGATTGGAGACGTTGGACGTTATGGTTCGTTTGTCGGTGTCTCTTTTCCAACGTACGGATTGTGGTATCACATGTCTCGGGTAATTTTCAACAATCTTAAAGGGGCGATGCAACTATTTTTGCACTTTTCGCAAATATCGCTTAGAGCGGACTCCTGACGTTAATGACCTATGAAACACGCGTTCGTTTTTCACTCCACGCAATAGAAGTCCCAGAAAAAATATTCAAGAAAAACGAGCACCGTTCACCCCCCTCAACTCGCAGCCAGAACGAGCGGCCACGTGATCTGGAGCCGATTATATGCCGCCAATGTTGATCACAGCCACGCGCTGAGGTTGGCAAAGCACTCGACACGCGCTCAGTTTCAGACATTGTTATGGCTCGACTATTGTCGTCGTTGCAGTGATTGGACACGGGCCACTACCCGAATGCTTCTCGAGCTAGTAATTATCACGAGCCCGTATCGAGTGCCCACGCAATGCTCGGGTCCAATCTATGAACCGCATTCGAATATCGTCATATGGGTGTAATCTGATCCCCACGTTACGTCATCAGATTTTGCGAAGGAGAGATTGAATGAAAATGATCGCTTTTGTCCTTGAAATTACGCCGCAACAAAGGAGTTTCTTGGCTAGTGGCGTTGCGTGCGAGTATCCTTGGGTCCCACTAGCGCCAGTAAGCTCGCGTAAAGTGAAAAAAACATTCCAATTGAATATCGTTCCACCGCTCCTTTAAGCTTCTTGCTGTTGATGCCTTTCCTACACAGACTACCAATAATAAAGCCCACACCTTTATAGGAGGCGCCGAGAACGGCTGTACCGACCCAACGCGTAAACACATGTGATGCGTCAAGTACGTACGTTGGAAAAGAAACACCGGCAAATTAAACATAATGTCCAACGTACCCAGTCCTCCCGCAAGACGGTGCTGCGCCTAACAAAGTCACTTAGGTCGTATATGAGTAAGTGACCATAAATGGATGACCGAATCTACAAATTTATAAAGTGCGAAAAAATATATTTCTAGCTAAAATCGTGCCTATTACGTTTAGAGAAAACAAAAAAAACAACAACATGATTTTGATTTCCCGTGCACCGAAATGTCCGTGCACCGAAAAGTCCGTGCACCGAAAAGTCCGTGCACCGAAAAGTCCGTGCACCGAAAAGACCGCACCCAAACGTCCTACACCGAAATGTCCGGATCCCACCGCCGACTGGCGACCACCGCGTTCGGTGTTGGTCTCATTGGTCCGGTCGCGTCTAAAGCGCTGCCTATCCTGACTAATCCAAGTGGTGCATGTAGGATTCCGCGTTTTAAGAGTTTCTCGTGAAATTCAAAACATGTTTTTAAAAGCTTTTTTTTTTCTTTTTTTTTTTTCGTGTGTGTGTGTGTGGGGGGGGGGGGGGGATATGGAATGTATTTTTGTTAGATTCCCAATTCTTTAAAATTCAGAGCGAATTTCACTTCGTGAATTTTAAAAAATCGAAAGCAAAATAAATAAGGTCCGGTTACCATGACCCGTTGTCCCGAAGGCACCTCGACGTGCTAAAACCCCTTTTTTTTTTCAGAAGTTCTAAATTTCAAAGTGGAATCTCCTCACGACCACTGACCTTGTGCTCTTATAAAGTTTAGTTGTAAACTTTTCGTTTTTTTTTTTTTTTTTCGCCATTCTTGTCTAGCTCGCTTGCACCTTTGCGTTTAATTGCATTATAATCATAATTTGCGTTTAATTGCATTATAATCATAATTGTAAAACTCCGCCTTTTTGCGGTTTATTTTGTTGCTGTGACCTCAAAATTCAGAGTTTTTCGGGTAAACTCAAATTGACGGAAAATTTACCGGCGAGTGCTTTTCGGATTTATCCGAAAACGCGGAACCCTAGATATGGTATGAGCGGCTTCTTCGTAGCGGAGGGCTTAGCGGAGGAAAAAAACGCGGTCTACGAAAACTCCCTAATAGGAAGTTTTCGACCGGGTTCCCCCCTCCGCTAAGCCCTCCGCAACGAAGAAGCCGCTACTGCGCCTGCGCGCCCATGACCTTGACTGGAAGTTCCGGGTATCGTAGCGGGTTGCGGAGAGCGTAACCGGATTGCGAAAACGATCTACGAAAACTCTTTAATGACCGTTGCTCCCGTAATGCATTGTTAACACTCGCTTCACAGTACAAAAAGAAGAAAGCGACGAAACGCCACGTTTGGAGGAGTCTACTTTACGGTGCCAGCGACATCTGCATTTCCCCGAACACTGGAAGCTGCGGTCGCCTGGTTAGGACGCACCCTAGTCGGGACGCGCTACCTGGGGTCGCCAGTGTGACATGGCTGTTTAAAAACAATATAAGTGTGCCGCGAAACCCAGTAAACTAAAATTTTATGCAAACATCAGGCTCCTGTCGCTTTGCACTAATCTCACATAAAAGATTTTTTTTTTACAAAAAGCGTTTTTTTTTTTGTTTTTTTTTTACGCAAAACATGCTTTCTAAAAGCTCATGGTGACCAACGTAAAGAAGAAAAAAAAAAAGATTGAGCCGCCATCTTGGCACCTTGAGCCGGGGGGTTTCGGTCTGGGAACATGCATTCAGTGACTCTAGCAATAGCCATATAAAGCGAATTTCATGTTTTTAGTTGATGGTAAATATCCAAGGAGTTCATTGCCTCGAACCTCTTGCGTGCTAAAACCCTTTCATACAAACAAAAAAAAAAAAAATCCCCGAAAAACAAAAACAAGCTTTAATGATTGTATAAAGGACTATACAATTTTGATATATTGTAATACCATTATAAATATATTACATGTTCCTGTACACATTATACAGGGTGTTTGCTTTTAATTCAAATATAGTTTTTAAGGGAGTAAAAGTTATACGAGTGCCGTCGTCATCATGTATTTATCAAGATCGGCGGACATTAGACGAAGGGGTGATCGTCATGGTAAGTTGACTAAATAACTTACTTTTTTTTTAAAGTTAACCTTTAATGAATGATTTTAGGGGTCATGTTGCAATTGAAATCTTTATTTACGGAAATTACACTTAGACCAGACCAGTTGAAAAGATTTGCAAAAATGTAAACGTGTTTTTTAGCCAGATTTAAAAATTGCAATGCGCTCAAAAGCGCACCGCATACCGTTTCAGTCACGCCGGCACTTGGCACTCGTCTGTCACCCCCCCCTCCCCCCCCCCCCCTTTTTTCCTTTTTAAGGTTTGAATTAATATCAAACTTTCTGTATAATGTTACAAAAGATACCTGTCTATAGGGTACACCCAAAAATCGTCTCAAACTCACTAATCTTTTACAGAACACATCAAGGCAATGCACTCCACTTGTCACACGATATTAGGATTGGCCTGTATGTTCATGAATACAAAAGGTAAGCATCCAAACTGTATCGTACAAGTATATAATAAAAGTAGCAGCCTTTCTGCTGGATAATAATTCGTGTATAAATTTCCCCCAGATTTTCTCAAAGGCTTGCATTCCAATGAGCAGGGCCCATGCGAAGCTTTACCAACATTCCTACATGAATTAAACGTTCCATGGAATGCTGAAGGTGGCGCCGACGATGTCTTGGACGAGGCCACCATGATCAAGCTATGCTCTCAGTCGCCCAAGTCAGATAAATCCACACTGCTTGCAACACAGGTGAACAACAAGGCATAGTATTTGTTCTGGCATAACATTGTGGCAATTGTTTTGGCAAGACAAATGTTCCAAAGGAATACATAGTTCTTTTACAGCTGTCATTATAGATAAATATATTAATTGTAACAAAACTATATGTAGAATTATTTTTCTTTTAGTGGCACATAAAAATACCGAGCAAGTGTCTAGTAGAAGTTAAATTGCGAAAAAACGGGGACGGGTGCTTTTTAGGTTCGAGAATGGAAGAGGGGAGGGGGGGGGGGGGGGGGGCACATGGTAGGCCTTTGTTCCGACAGAAGAGCAGCATGGGCGGAATGTTTACAAGATGTCCCAAAAAGAAACTCTAGTGGTTTCTCGTGTTTTTATGCGCAAAAATAAAGTATGCAACGCCGAACGCCCAGTCACCGTCTAAATGCACCGCTAGTGGTCTGGACCAGATGCCAAAGTTTTAGGACAAGCCGTTACCCGATTAAAATGTTATAAGCGACCGCCATAAATTTTTAATCGAAACATGGCGGCCGACGGAGCCCACGAATGCATAGGGCGGAATGGCCAAACATAGAATTGTGGGCCCGAACCAATAGGAACGGGCCCCATTTCGCAGTTTCAGAAAATAACCTACCCCGTACGAAAATTTCAGATAGGAATGGTTCCAGCTCGGATCAGCGCGGTTCTAAACTTGTGGACAGTTCAGATCCGCGCGGGTCCGACCTGGTACCGCGCGTTTCTGGGTGTAACCAGTCGGATCCAGTGAGACACAATGCACTGGAACCGCACGGTGATGGGTGGATCCAATCCTTTCCTCTTGGTTCCAGTATGGTCTGCTCCCAGGCAGCGGGTGCGTACATGCGTGACTGGAGGAGCAGGGGAAGGGAGGGGGGGGGGGGGGGGTCGGGGGTCCGCGGGGAACTCCCGTTCTCTTCCCCGCGGTCTCTCGCAGGTCACGTGTTAGGCACAGGCGCATCCGCTACGCAAGCGCTGCGAGCGGGCGTTTTCCGCGGCCGCTCCTCGCTTTGTCTGTTGCAGTCGGCGGCAGCGGCCGAGGGTTTCCGTTCTTCTGCGTTTCGTCGGACTGTCGGCCGGCGCTCGCCCGGCGGCGACGTTCGCGCTGCGGGCGAACGGACACTGACTCGCCCATCGTTGTCCTGGATAGATACCCACTGACCTCGGGTATAAATCTTCATATGGTATGAAGCTGCCGACCCAATGCACTTTGACTTTGCATCTGGATGCGTTTCGCGCTGTTGCGCTTGGTGACAATACTCGGACAACTAGATATACCGCTTGCCCGCCGAAACTTCCCGATGCGCTCAAAACTGGATACTGTGCTTGTGCGTGCTGTGTGTGCGTTCTGTGCACCGTTTTTGGTGCCGATCGACGCCAGGACGACCGTGTGCGCCGCCGGAATTCCCACTGCGCTCACCACTGGACTCTACAAAAGTATTTCGCGCGATGCCCTCAGCCGTTACAAGCGAGAGATCGGCGCGATTTCACACCCAGGCTGATCCGCCTCTGGGTGTAAAATCGCGACGATCTCTCGCTTGTAGCAGCTAAGGGCATCGCGCGAAATACTTTTATAGAGTCCAGTGGTGAGCGTAGCGGGAATTCCGGCGGCGCACTGCCTGGGTCTGAAATTGGGTCACCGGTTGGTACCGCACGGTACCAATGGCTCTTCAAAGCCACTGGAACCAGCCGGTTCCACCTGATCCCGTCTGGAACTGCGCGGTTCCAGGCGGGATACAAACTGGTGCCCCCATTTTAGATCCAGGAGGCGGAACCGGCATTTTTCATTCCGGTCTGTATCTGATATTTTTGTACGGGACAACCTTTGAATAATATAATTGTTTGTTCTGAAACTTTGGCATCCGGTCCGGACCACTAACTTAGGCGATGTGTAGTTTATTTTTGTGGTGAAAAAAAGAGAAGAAAACACTGCAAAAACACGGATGATTATATTAATTTATTATCGTTCACATTTTCGCATCGCCGGCCTTGCGCAGCTTTGAAAGTCCGGCTTCAGGGCGCTGCTATCTTGCTCGCTTGGGGTGCGCTCGGACGCGTCATAATCTGATTAGGAAGCTTTGCTAAGGCGTCGTAATCGGATAATGGCCGCGCCAAAGCGCACCCCGCTGAGCAAGGTGGCGGCGCCCTGAGATTGGACTTTTTCCACTTTAGCCCGGTCTGGACCGCTAGCTCAGAAGGCATCTAAGCTTCATTTTTGTTCTTGAAAAACAAGCAATGCAGTCCTCTTCAGTATCACTTAGGAAGACCACACGTCCAATGTTACGACGTAGTTCTGTCGCAAGTCGCCAAGCTGCCCAAACCGGCTAGTTCAAGCGGGCGAATTTATGCGCAACCAACAGCGCAGTCAAGGCTACGCTGTGGGCGTAGCCAACATTGAGCTAAACGTCATCACCCGTGCACCCTTTTGCTTGCTTTTACTTCTCCGGGAAACCGTAACAAATGACGCCACCAACGTTTCGTCTCGGCGCTCCGCGGTGCCTAGCGCGATTCAAACCAACGCGTTTTTGGACGCGCGTGGGGCGTGCGCTTTCCGGAAATTGCGTATTTCGTGACGTCGCGCTGAATCCTTGCGCCTTCAGGGCGCGCATAAGAAAGTTGGATGATTTCCACTTTTTCTGAATGCGCACGAAAGCGGGCTGTGCCGTAGTAGGGCGCTCCTCTCTCGACCAAAAAGGGCACTAGTTCCGGCTCTGAAACGCGGAGCCGGAACTAGTGCCCTTTTTCGGGAGTTCCACAACGGAGGTAATCTATAGTAACGTGGTCCACAAGTTTGGAACCGCGCGCATCCGAACTGGAACAGCTCCTATCTGACATGTTCGTACGGGGGACCACGACGGGGCGGCCGGACGGCTCCCAAGAAGCGCGCTGCACAAGGCCGTGCGCTTCCCGGAAATTGCGCATTTCGTGACGTTTTCGCTGCTCCCGGCTGCTCACAACAGTCACAAGTCAATCTCTAGAGCGTCCTTAATTTTCTGCTTTCTTTTTCGTTTTAGTTTGCAACGAATTTAACTTTGAAAGAATTCGCATCTTCTACTTTTCGCATTGTTTATTATCAGAAATGACAGAAAACACATCTCCTTCCTTCGAAATGTTGCGATTCCGCCACGTGATCGGGAAACGAAGATTAGATCATTTCCCGACCTGCAGCCTCGAGCGGCGGCCACGAGAACCACGCGGCATGACGTCAATGGGGGACTTCTAAAAAGATAGGAAGTTGTGCAAATACCTGCTCAATAAAAGGTAGATTTTCTTTTTCCAAAAATCTTGTCGTTCCAACATAAACATAAATGCGTCAAGAACCTGATATCATCGACATCTATCCGAGGTCAACAAAACCGTCAGCTCTATCTGCTACCGCGAACGGACCCAGAAGATACTTTCCTCCTTTCGCCATGCTGATCGCGCTGCGCAAGCACGTGGTCACGCGGTCGCGAGCGGGTGAGTCCTATGGCTCTAGAGAGAGAGATATCTTCACCTGAACCCCTCGCGTCCCCCATTCACGTCACAGCTAGCTCACGTGACTCGGAATATGGCGAAGGAGTTGAGAGGTGCCGAAAACGTCAATCTTTGTCAATTTTTAAAATAAAAATTAAGACATGCAGGCAAAAGCGGTTTTTGTTCTTTACTTCAGAAAGGTCGAGACACCAACTCCCAAACTATTTAAGCGAAGCACGGAAATTGTTGCACAGCTTATAATTTAAAGGGATCCTTCAACGAAATTTGAAATATATTCGTCGTGTTCAGAAATAGGTTGAATATGATCCACAATATCCGTAAATGACAATCGCACGTTTGTATTTTGAGCCTGGTGGCTGTATTTTTTTGTTAAAAACGGCCCACTCTAGCTAGCGCTCGGAGAAGGCCCAGCTTAGAGCGCGTGACATCCGACGCAATCGTGACGGGTCGTCTCGGGACAAGCAAAGCTACGGCGAGGCTGACGTCGAGGGGATGGCCTAGTCGTTCCGGAGCCTTTTAAAAGGCTCTGAGTCGTTCCAGCCACCGAAGCGGCTGCTTTTGTACGAATTTTAAGTGACGGGTTAATCTTTTATAATCTTGTAAGGGGACAATAGCTACTTCTGGAACACACAAAAGGGATTCTCGGGAAGACGGGAGTTCCTCCTTCCCCTCTTCTCTCGTCGTGGCCGGAGGCGAGACACTCGCCGTCACTAGCTGTCAAGGTGTCAAGACGGGCATTACAAACGAGGTGTTAGAGACACCCCCCGGTGCTCTTTGCTAATCGTTTAATTCGTTTTAAAATTCCTTTTCGTGACTTTTTTAACGAGATATTGGCGTGTTTGATGTGATACTGCTCCTTTGAACGCATATAGACCATAAAATAAGCGCCGAAATTTCGTTGTAGTATCCCTTTAATTATGTCCCGTGTTAAGCATGGGATAGACTTGCTTTTTTGTATTATTTTTTTCGGTACAAATCTTGCAAGACAACACTGGAACAAAGGAAGCGGATCGGATTCACCGACCACTGTGCGATTCCAGTGCGTTGCATTTCACTGGATTCGAGTGGTTACACCCAGAATCGCGCGGATCGGAAATGTCCACAAGTTTAGAACCCCGCGAATCCGAACTGGAACCGCTCCGATCTGACATTTTCGTACGGGTCATATCAAATAAATATTCTCTCTGATCTTTTCGCTCTTCCTGGACTTAGTTTGTGTCAATCAATGTGTGGCAGGTTAAAAGCGCCCGTTGGGATAATTTTAGCTCTGTTTTTCACTTGTTGTTAAAGGGATACTACAACAAAATTTCGGCGCTCATTTTTTGGTCTGTGTGTTCAAAGGAGCAGTATCACATCGAACATACCAATATCTTGTTAAAAAGAGTCTCGTAAGAAATTTTAAAACGAATTAAACGATTAGCAAAGAGCACCTGGTGGATGTCGCTAACGCCTCGCTTGTAATGTCCGCCTAGGGACCTTGACAGCTAGCGATGGTGAGTTTCTCGCCTCCGACCACGACGAGAGAAGGGGGGAAGGAGGAACTCCCCTCTTCCCGAGAATGCCTTTTGTGTGTCGCAGAAGTCGCTATTGTCCACCTACAAGATTAGAGAAGATTAACCCGCCGCTCAAAATTCGGACAAAAGCAGCCGCTTCGGTGGCTGGAACGACAAGGCCATCCTCTCGACGTCAGCCTCGCCGTAGCGTTGCTCGTCCCGAGACGACCTACGTCACGATTGCGTTGGATGTCACCTGGTCTCCACTGGGCCTTCTCCGAGCGTTTGCCAGAGTGGGCTGTTTATAACGAAAAATACAGCCACCAGACTCAAGATACAAATGTGCGATTGTCATTTACGGATATTGTGAATCATATTCAACCTATTTTTGAACTCGACGGGAATATTTTAAATTTCGTTGAAGTATCCCTTTAAATGATCGTCTATTTTTCCGAGGAAATTAATTCCAGTGCCCCAGTTAGGAAGACCATCTCGTCAAGGAGCAGTTAGCACCATGCGCTCGCGTGGTCGTTAATATCAGGCAACGCCTCATACTTCATAAAGCCCTTTGTGAGAATTGCCACGCCTCGCCTCCTCCCCCCCCCCCCCCCCCCCTCCTCCTCTAGCCCCTCTACCCTTCTGGGCGTTTTAAGATAAGATCGAACAACTATGTCCAATGACCATTTTTAATTTGGATGAAAAAAAAAATAATTTGCTGGCTCTAGGCACAGAAGAATAAAACTGGGCTGAGAGACAATTCCTCTTTGGCGTCAACCTCAACGGCGCCGTGTAGCGCCATCTGCGGTCCGAGCAGAGAACTATAGCGTAAACAGCAAACTATTCAAAGAAAAAAAAAAAAAAAAAATTGAGCTTCAGCTTTTAGCCGAGTTTGGGAATTTTAATTCGCTATGAAGTTACTTTTCTATCTTTTTTGCCAGTTTTTTGCGTCCCTCTTCCAGTGCTCTCGCATATTATTTTTGTATTATTTTCAAGTTTATTTCCTGTTGGTCTTACTTCGGATATTATTTGCATAAGCATTTTGGAGACTTACCTCGAGCCTATTAATATTGTCAGCAATGATTCGAGAGCCCCGATTCGGTTCTTATATATTTCCGAGCCATTATAATTTCAATTTAATGTAAATAATTTATAATACTATGATATTTGTATGCGAATGCAATTGTATTAGAGCGTGTGGATTTTAGTTTTATAATATCACTTGTAAAATATTCATATGTGACTAATTGTCGCATTTTTATTTGCCTGGCTAACAAAAAATGTCTAACCGAATTTTTTTTTCTTTGGCTATCTCAGCGTCTTCCACCATATGAACTGATTTATTATTATTTATTAAAAATATAAGAACGTAGTACTTCATTGCCCCAAACTGTCAAGTTCTAACATGAATTTAACAAAATTCATTAAAGGAAAGTACAATACGTGTCATTTATGCAGCGATGCTTAAGCCCTCTCAAACATTTGGGCAAGGAATGAACAAATAAATCCATTACATTCTGTACAACTCGTTTAAGGTTATATGGCCCAAGTCGGGTCGCTCTCAGAAATAAGTAATTGTAAAGTAATTGCACTACCTTTTAGAAGTAATTGTAATTATTTTTCACGTAGTAGTGATTGTAATTAAACTACTTTTGAAGCAAAGTAATTGTAATTAAATTACATTTTCGAATTTACCCATGTTTGTACGCGATGGAAAGGAAGAAACCGAAGCGACTTTGCAAACAGATCAGCTTACAACCTTGGCGGTAACGTGATACAGGAGGTAGGACCTGCGCCGCCTGAGCGCAAACCAAGGAGCAAACAGATCCGCTGCCGTGGAGGGCCGCAAAACATGTAGAAAATAGATACTTAAAAAAAAAAGTAAAAATAATTGCGACTGAATGAGATTTTCCGTAACTTAATTTATAAGACAACGGTTTAGAGAATTGTGAAATCCAATTTGGGTATGGTCATGTGACATACGTCAGTGACGGTGCAGCACGCCACTTTAAGAACAAGTACCAACTACACGAGCTGCAGAGCCGCAAGTACACGTCAGCGAGGTGTATATTTCCGCAACTTGCAATGGCAGGAGTACTAGTGATTGAGTCGGGGGTCGTGTCAAGCACCAGGCAACGGTGTACAACCTCCGACGGCCCACCAAGTCGGTGATCAAGTCGGCGTCAGAGATGGTTGCCCCACTGAACACTAAACTGCCGAACGTGAAACTAAACCACCTCCCGAAAGCTTATGTCAAACCGTTCAGGGACATGAAAGCAAAGGACCGGAACTTTGTTTCCGTTGTGCGTGGAATTCAGTCCTGTCATTTGTGGTAGCGTACGCAGTCCGACACATCGCAACCCCAGCTGTTTTAGCAAGAACAGTAGATGCAGAAAATATATATCTTCGAAAGTAAAGTCTCCTATGGCTGCGAAAAGCAGATCGAGGTCGCGAGCTTGCGGTGCCATTGAGAAGGAACGAACATGGGCGCAAGCTCGGTATTTTATGGTAAATTTACGATAAAGCAGTAGTTCTTCAAAACTTCATAAAATATTTCTAATTTTCTTTTTCCCCGGCAAGGCGATAACCGCCTGGCTGCACCTTTATTCGGTAGTCACTGCGTTAGCTCCATCTATTTACGAATGTAATGTTTCTCTACGATTCTCCACCTGTCTCAAAGGTCGAAAACAGCTGCAGCATTGAGTGCACAACTGGGAAAAGCGGAGTGTACCACGTCAACATAACAGACGGGTTAACCTGTGGCATCGAAAAGGTAACCCCTGCGGAAGCACCTGCCCGTGCCCCATCCGACGGCGTCTCGTGTCCGGCGTAGGTCTGCATTCGCACGGAGTGCAGGAGGAGGCCTTCCATCACCGAATCGGACATGTGCAAGGCTCTACACCCCCGAGCGGCCGCACGAGCATCGGTCTGTTGCCCCCTTTGCTAAACTAAACAGTTAGATCGAGAAAAAAAAGAATTAAATTCGGTCTTTTTGTTTGCATAAATAAACCACGAATCTCAGAATACTGAAACTCAGTGAGAATGTGACGTCCGCGGTAGTGTTAAAACACGAAAACTGTAGTACATGACATTATTCGGATCAAAAGAGAAACAAAATTTCAGTGAGCCGACGTTCACCGACGTCCATCAAACCGTAGTTTGAAATTGTGGGCGCCTGTAGCCTTTATTTTAGTGTAAGAACTGGCCAATTAGAAATACGATATTGATTTATTTCACGCCGATAAGCTTTTTCGACATCTGCAATCTCAAAGGTTTGGTTTGATAAATAGGGTTAGGTAGACACAGACTTGTACGTAATCCGTTACAAGTAACGAAATTACTTGTAATCCCTTACATTTATCAGTAATTTTGTAACGAAATAATTACATATTTTCTAGAGTAATTTTAAAGTAATTCCTTTACATTTTTGACGTAACGGATTCCTTGTAATCCGTTACATTTTTTTTTAAGAACCGAACCAACACCCCCCCCCCCCCCCCCCCCCCCATTCTAAATAAAGTTCTTTTGTTTTGTTTTTTGTAAAGTCGAGCGTAGTGACACTGTCACGCGAATCGACCAGCGCAAAGGGAGGCTTGGCAATCTTCAGTTCCGGAAAGCCTTTTTTTGCAACACCAAGCCCCTGTATCTGGATCTATCATTTTTAGACCCTAACATCAATGACAAAAAACTCAAATAAACAATTCACAAAAAAAAAGAAAAAGGGAGGGGGCAAGTGATTTCCGTTTCTTTTTTTTAGTCCCTTTGTTTTTCTTTGCGATCGAAGACGGGGAGAGGAGGACACCAAGTGATTGTGCACCTCTTCGAGAAGCTCGAGGCGGTAAGTGCACTGAAAAGAATTAACAATGTCCATCTCGGATATAGTGACTACGTCCATTTTTATAATGTCACTACAGGAGACAACGCTCCGTCTACCCTACCCTTTTTGTGAGTCAGCTTTTTGCGAGCACTTAGAAAATGGTAATAGCCTTCCTTTCTTCTTCTTCCTGTTTCGCTTCAGCAGGACGCATCTTATCTTAAACAGATATTTTTACAAATAAAACATTATGGTGGCTGACGTAGACTCGATATTCTGGGCTTGAGGAGAGAGCGAAATTCGTGAGTGGGGGCCATAGCGCGGCTTTCTTAGTACTCTACACTTTGCTGCCCGTGGTATCAGTGGACGTCTATCTGGAGAACACCAGAGTAAACTGCAGTCGGTTCGTGCTCCGTGTGTTTTTGAACGGCACCAAGAAAGGTACACACGGCGAACGTGCGTTTACATTTCCCTGTTTTAACCGACGTTCTAATTAATTGTTGTTATGAGTGTTCTTTTTTCTTGTATTACTTATATTTATATACTGGAAACTTTTTTTTATTCGCCAACGTCTCAAGTGAGGCTCAAACTGTTCAGAACCAAAGGAAGAAGAATATCGAGACAAACGTTATTTAATATTTAATTATCACCTTACTGTTACAACTATGTTTTGCTATTGATGACTTCTACAGCTTCGCGATTTAGAGAGAATGGAGAATTTTAGTAGATCGGTCCGATGACTTCGATAACGATATCCGATGCTTCGCCGCCGTCTTTGCGTATGCATCATATCGTTATCGGGTACGTTATCGCGGGTGTCGGAGGTATCGGAAGGCTCTACTAAATCTCTCGAATAGCAGGCAACGGCTGCAACGACGAAGCTTTGCTCTACATTCGAGGTAAATAGTACTTCTCTTGCTTCGCTGAAAAAGCTCAATGCAGAGCATGAAGCATTCGTGAAGAACAATATGGCACTCCCATCCAGTGCCTCGGCTCAAAGGGTGTTCAGCGTAGTAGTCGACATATTGAGTAAGAGATAATGCAAAATGTCTGACGAGACATTCGAGAGCCAGCTGTTGCTCAAAATACTCAAGGTCATTAAATGGAACAGGTGGAATAACCCTCTTCCCTTTGTTTCTTACTTGAGGACAATAGTGTTAAAAGTAACGCCCCGAAAGTAACGGATTACTTTTTGAAGTAACGGTCAGTTACTTTCATAAGAGGGTAATTGTAATTGTAATAAATTACAATTTAGCCTTGAGTAATTGTAAATGTAATTCCTTACTATTTTTTAGTAACGTGTACAAGTCTGGGTAGACATCGGCTCTGAGAAATTGTTTTTCTTTAGCATCTTTTGATTCAAATAACGTCATGTGCTCAAACTTTCGCATTTTATCACCACCGCTAACGTCACATTATCACGAAGTTTCAGCTTGCTGCGATGCATAGTTTAATTAGGCGAACCGAAAAACCGTGTTTATTTTTCTCGGACCCCATCACTAAAAATAAGTCACGCGTAGAGTTTGAGGGTGCTGCCATTTTGTAGTTTAGTGTAGAGAGGGCAATTCCAAAATGTGATTTTCTGAGCTTTTTACACGGTATCAGAAAGTCATCGCCGAATGTTTGAACATTCCCGTAGGCCCGAAAAGCGTGTCCTGCGATTTCAGGTAAAGCTTCAGACAACTGGCAACAAGACTGTCTACAGCCCTATGCAGTAGTTTGGCGTCATTCTGCGACTCTCCGGGAGATTTCTTTTCTGAGTTCCTACGCAGACTTGGCGCGGAATGTTCAGGCGGTGGGGAAGAAATTGAAATCGCAAACAGCATCTGTCAGGCTTGTCGGCGACACTCAGTGGCAGCGAGTGAAATATGTGCTTCGAGCACCAAGTTACCCACTTGCATAATTCATAACTGATGAGTGCCATAGTGCTTTCGACGTAAAGTGTGATTGTGATTTGCCCACTGTAGTGGATAGCAGTGTCGGGGAATACTACTTCACTTGAAGCACATTCTTTGTGCGTGCACTTACACTTTATTTAGTCTTTTCTTTTTAATTCTTTTCGGGTAAACTACAGCTGCTGAGTAAAGTACATTCCCCAAATTCGATCCTATTAAATTAGTATCACATAATGATGTCTTGTCAAAAAATAAGTGCCTTATAAGTTGTGTTAAATAGTTCGCCAGCGAGAAAAAAACAACTTCGTGGCCACTTGAATTTATCCAATATTCACCGACATTTCTGAAAATAATTGATGCACCCCCGATTACATCCACAATACATAACAGCTAAAAAACAAAAAAACAAAAACAAAAAAACACTGTATAGGGGAATGAAAGGTCATCATGAAAGATTATGTTCAAAAGTACTTGTACTTTACTTTTGCGCCCGGTGTACTTACTTCATTTGAAGTACATAACCTCTCGTTCACCTTGTATTTCACTTCAAGTAGTTTTCAGAAGTATTTTACCCAACACTGGTAGATATGTTATGTGCTATGGGTACAAATGAAATGCGAACAGCGGAGTGCGTGGACTTCCGCATATGCTGCGCAACCTACAGACAACTAGGAACTGATAAATCTGCGGAGTGGAGAGAGGAGTGTGCACACTGCACATTCAGGGGTGGAAACCATGAAATGTACTTGGGAGCAGCCACGGGAGTAGCTGAAACAGCTGTTTTGGAGCATGTTGGGAGCAGCTAAACGACATTCCGGAGCAGGCTAGAAGCAGCTCAGATCAGTTCTCCTTGCACTTCAGCTTGTGTCTTAGACAAGTACGGGAGGAATTTCAATTCACAGATGAACATGAGTGGTTAGGGACCTATAGGTAGATGGGATAACAGTGTAACAGATGTGAAAACTTGAAACTTTGTGAGCCTTAATGAGGATCAAAAAGCAAGTACCACATGTATCTGAAGATAGTGTCCTCGATATTTTCTGAGTGGCTTTCAGCTGCTCAAAATGCAAACCAGCACTGCTATCGCACCACCCACACATGCTCGACATAGTAATTATATCGGCGAACCATGCGACGTGCGTAAGCAGGGAACGCGCAGTTGCGCGGAGGAACAGGGCAACAAATTTCGGGTTTATCCAATAGTGCAACTCAATATTGAAGCAGCAGACTACGATTAACGGAATCACTATATTCGAAGCGATAAGCAGGAGCAAAGTTAAGGTAAAGTACACCGAGCAGATCTAACGCTCGCGTGAGAGCTGCTGGCCGGCAAGGTTTCGGATCGGACCGCCTTTCAGTTCCATCTAGCGGGAATGCGGTTCCAACTTCTAACGATAAAGTACTAAAAGGAATCTTTTGCTCATTGGTTTTCAACTGGCTGATGTCCGGATCCCGGGCCGCAGAGCCTCAGGCAATCTGACGCTTAATAACTCGACCTCACCTCGGCCGACTAGCTTAATTGCTTATGGTTGAAGAATAACAATTAATCCAGTCGCAGGTGGTGTAGCGCTTGGAATCTGACCCGAGTTTTTTCGCCCGCTTCTGAATAGGGATAGACAGGGAGAATAAACAGAACAAAGCATTGCAAGGCCGACCAAGCTAAACACGCTCATTGTTGCCACTTGGGTCGAGAGAAACCGAAACCAAGACAAAATGCAATTTTTTTGGCGCACGTTTTGCGATTTGGTACATAATGGTGCAAAGTATTGGCTGTGGCGCAGTTTCAGCAACATGGCGCAGGATGGCGCAGATAAATGCGTCTGGCGCAAAATGGCGCAGCCGTTCCACCCCTGACATTGGAGAAGGCCCGCATCCTCTTCCACGCCGCAGTTTTTTCAGTTCCTAGTAGCCTCTAGCTAGCGCAGCATGTATCATAAGCCATGCGCTCCATTGTTTGCATTTTTACATGATAATACACAAATAACAGCCTCAATTGAATATAAAGAGTATGTAGGTGTTGTTATTTTTGACTCATGCATCCACGACAGTGTATGATGCTGTATAAACAAAGATTGAATCATTTAGTAGGACATCAATTGAACTCATTGATTTTGTTTTCTAGTTTAAAGTTACCAGGACACTGATACCCATCAAAATCTAACGTTACAAAATACAAAATAATGCGTAAAAAGACTCACCTGTGCGAAAATTGGGCTTTTTTTATAACTATTAAATAATTAATAAATGATAAAATATTAAATTTTATAACATCGTAAAACGTGCCTCCCAGAACTCATATATTCCAGAGAAACAAAAGTATTGATGCAGAATGTCAACTAAAATAATATAAATGTAAAAGTATGCACTTCACAGCAACTAAAACCATGAAAAAAACATCTCACCAAAAGAACATTGATTTGTTTAACTCAAGAATTGAAATCAACAAAAAAACGGGAAAATTAGAAGAAATAAAAAAGAAGCGCTATGCAACAATCATAAATAGGCATCCAAGATTTTCTCCAAGATATATGCGAAACATTGAAGCCCACAAAGATGATTAGGCCAGGAGCAGTCGTGTACCTTGATGGCAAATGCTTTCAGGGTTATGATGAATGCCAGTTCCTGTGCTACCTGCAGAACCAAGATATGCCCCGCCGTTACTGTCGACCCGCTGGAACTGCCTGTTCCAAGGTAATGACACTTATAAATTACAAGCGGAGTTTCCCCATTGCCGCCGACAAGACAGGAATGTAGGGAAGTTTTTCGCTTGCCCCACCTCCAGTGCAAGCCTCCTACTATAGATAACAATTGGGAGTCTAGCAAGCTTTGAGCGTGGACAAGGATTCCGAGCTCGAAGGAAGGCAACCAACGTGTACTGGAGGCCGGACAGCCGAAAAAGATGCCCTACACTTCTTTTCTAGTAAGTGACCCTAACACAAAATGTGCTTGATGTGCAGAACAGCGGGAGCACCGGGACGTGCAATCTACTCGGCTACTGCATGACCGACGTCTGATGGAGCAGTCTAATAAATTGCGAGCCCGTTTCCCGCTTCAATAGTCTCCTTTCTCGAGAGAGTTGCAGCGAAAAAATGGCAGCAAAGCACCATTCATCAAATGCGTAAGAGACTCGACCCCAGAACTATGATGTACACCACATACATTACGAGTTGTGACAAGGGCTGCAGCATCGAAGCATGAAACACGCTGCCACGCGGCAATTTTTAGAAGACGCACGACACCATTCTGGTTAATCATACCCTTATGGCGTCATCGTCTTCAAATATCCTGAGCACGAGAATCGTAAATACCATTTGTAGAAAGTTTGCAACCAATTTCCTCGAGGCATTGATGGAATAGACTGACCTCACCAAGTGTTTCATGCATGTGCGCAGCCACACAGCTCGTGCTACCTCGTGCTCTGATCGCGCAGACCCATAGCGAATTGTTGCGCACGCAGAAAGACTGAAGTTCCCACAATGCATACCGACAATGGTGGCACAACAAAACTGGATGGTGAGGTCGGTCCATTCCAACGCGACTGAGAAAGGTATTTTTGTAGTCCGGTAGATCAGACTGCGAATTGGAGACCAACTAGTCTGCGACATGTTACATATTTATTCCTTAAAACAGTACTTTACATATGATAACAGACACTCATCAACAAGCCCAGGCTTGAGTGCCAACAGGTATTTGCTAAATTTGAAAAGTGGTAACTTACCAATTCTAGAAATTGTATGGGGGAATTTTCTCACCTATCTATCCAACAATGGCAGAGTAATTCCTGGAAACTGAGGAGCAGTCAATGATATCCAAGACTGTGAATAAATCGCACAGAAACAAGTAGCAAGACACGACATCCACCATCATTAGCTACATAAAATAACCTACACAAAACCTTTGTGGGCTGGACGACTTAGTATGTTACACTGTGAGCAAGAGCATTGGGCTTTTGGCCAGTCAACATGGCTGCAAGAAACAATTGACTAAGTGCCGGCAAAGCTGAAGGGCAAACATTTCTAAAGGTTACTCACAGAGAAATTGCAAGTTGTACTTTCTTTCTTACCAAAAATAACCTTGCTTTAACAATGGTTAGCAGGCATATTGCCCTATTTATACCCAGTTCGTCTGAAATGATATGAACATGGCTTTAATCTAGTAACCACATATACCCCATAATTACTGCAAATGACCAGCTGAAAAGTACCGACTAAAAGAGAATAATGTTTTGGACGTATACCTCACAATTTCATTTGGATCGAGACATCACAAATTTTGTACTAAAAGAATCCCAGATTCCAAACAAATTAAAAAAAAGCCTGAAAGATAACAAGAAAAAAAAAAAAAAAATTAAATATTTTAAGTTTGATGCATAGTACTTCCGGAATGCCTCAAAGATTGGATTTCGCCAGCTACGCAACAGAGGTGCCTAGAGGAACTCCTCTCTTTACATTGCTCCCACCTTGGCAACCATGACAGAAAATACAGAACATGACTCCTTGCCATGAAACACCATTTGAAATGCTTTCTTTATTGAATACTGTTTTCCAGGTTAGGGCAGTTGACGACTTAGCCTTAGCACTTCCTAAAACACAAAAAAAAAGGCAACCGCCATGGAAGAACGGCGACCCAGCATACAAGTACAAGGCAAAACCTACCTCCACCATTCACTAATACTGACCAGTCACGAATGCTGACACTCGCTTTTAGCTTTTAAGGAAACAGAAAAATGCCTGCATGCATAAATCTGTCTGTGGACAAACGTTTCTAACTGGATGAGACACTTTCCACATGCGGTGAGCTAGACTCTGGAGCATCAGAAAAATATGCCACCTGCTTGTATCCCACGAAATTGTAAAAAGCATTTAAAAGCAACATATCATTGGATACCCGAGGCTCAAGGGACTCCAATGTACAAAGTCTACCATCCCTCCACAGGTTTTCTGGCCAGATCAGCAATGTGCTTAAAAAAAAACAAATCCATCAGGACGCCCGCTTCTTTTACACCCAGAACACCGCTGCCAGTTTATCCTCGCCAAGGTTATGGTGTGAAACCTTCAGTGAGATGCGAAAATTTAACCAAATTTGTTTTCTTTGTGGAGTGTCGATTTTCCCGAACATCAAAATGTCCGTGTGAAATGGCCGCCTTGCAATTATCAGCTGGTGGAATGAAAAAATGAGCCACACAAGTCTAGTGCAATGGCCCACTCCAGTCTTGACTGTCTCCGGGATATAACAAATGTAACGAGCAAGGGAACCTACCAGTACTTTACACTTCTCTTCTGGACTGCTCAGTCAATGGGGGAAAGGACACCTAATATCATAGCTTGGTCCGTCGTCTATGTGGGCCCAACTGCTCAGAGCATACTGCTACACCTGCTTTGTATAACAGAACATGTCACAACCATAGTGGAAAGGTCTCGTGCGAGTAAGTACCGGAAGGCGAGTCTAGAGCGAATCCACAGAACCAACGGATCTGCATTGTGCCACAGATAAGACTGCTTTTCGATGCTCCGAATGCAAGATGTGGCATGCACTCAAAGAAATCCGACAACTTTCTGGGAACTAAATGAAATTAGAGAAATGGGCTGGCATTGAGACATGGTTTAGTAGCACTAGTGTGGTTCTGCAAACTGTCTTTTTAAAACAGAACGACGACTCGTGACCTGCTCAGTTGCTCATGTTTGTTTACAAACGAGTTTTCAAAGGTTGTTTCGAGATGCCGGACATGTCGTAACAACTCTCCATTTGTCCTATGCCCCAGACGTCGACGGGACGATATCTGTGAAGCGTCGTTAGATTTCGCTGCATTGCACATTAGCGGTGAACTGAAGGTAAGCTCTCCCACCTTCTAAAATAAAAAAAATAATCTAGAACTGCACCGACCATTATTCTAACTTTATTCAACATTCTCTCAATATATATATATATATAAAGGCAAGAAATGTGAAAAAATAAGATCCAAAGTGCACGCAGAGTGCAACCTGTAGGGTAGGCAGACAAACAGGGTGCATAAATGTCTCAGGCATCCCTTGCAAGAAAACAAATTGAGCTGCAAAACACCTAGCCTTGAAACTGGCCTTTGGAGGAGCAGTTGTCATCCAGTCAAAACTACTATTAGCGTGCTGTGTGACGGGGCAGGAAAATCTACTGGCATGTAGAAAGCAATTGTCAGGATCAAACTGGGGAAAACAACGAGTGAAAAGAAAAAAAATGGTGGAGGATACATTCTGCAACCAAATTTTCGGATACTTGGTAGGCTGGGCCAGTTTCAAAATTGTGAAAACTAAAGCACGGCCACTTTTCTAGACACGGACTTGTGCTCAACGATATACGTTTAGCATCTAGCAACACCACCAGTCATACGCAATACTAGAGCTACAAAAGAGTGAACGAAAGAGGTAGCCACCACAAGGAGTGGCAGTAGCAGAAAGTAAGTTTACAGCGAAACAAAGTGCTTCGGCAGCAAAACAGAAGAAAGACACGCATACGGCGAAACTCCCAATCAGACGAGGCTCTAAAGCTACGGCGCATCTTTCGAACCGACGGAATTTTGATGCACTGTTTCATACTACGCTTCAACAGTAAACCCCTCTGAGCAAAGCAGATCTGATTCTGTTCAGAAAAAGTTCTAAACAAGCATGGGCAGTCTAAGATATCCAGACATCAAAAATTCATAATACATAACATATGCAATCCAAAACATACATTCCCTCCCTCTTTGCAGCGAATTCGCTCGCCCAATCGGAGTGCCGAGGAGGAAACCCAGCACAAATTTTTTTGTGTTCGGATGCATAAGGATCTAGATTCTTCCAGGGTCTCGATTTGAACAACAGTAAGAACCCATCTACTATAATCTGTATCGCCTTACGACGGACGGCAGAGGACGCCACGAGCCATTGCAGTCGTTCGAATGCCGTGGGAGTGTCATGTAACCTTCGGGAGGGACGCAGACACGCCCGGGACGCGTAGTCACACCGATACGTTGTGCTGGATTGACTTGTAGTGTCCACTGTGGTCCGTTGTAACATGAAATGAAGTTTAGAGCATTTCTGGGGGAAGACTAAAAAAAAGAAAAAGGAAGAAGAGGCAACAGCGAGGCTATGACAGAGCAGAAGAGAGAAGGACGGGAAAGGAGGTGTGCTCAGGCCGTCCTGAGAATCAGGTGCACGCCGGAGTCTGTGAAAACGGGCTCCGAGAGCTCGCCAACGTTGAGCGCGAAGGCGGCCTCCTCGAAGGGTTTCTGCATTGCGCCCCGGCCGAAGGTGCCCAGGTCACCCTTGTTCTTGGCCGAGCTGCAATCGCTGAACTGCGTTGCCAGCTCCTCGAAGGTGGCCTTGCCCGACGCTATCTGCTCCCTGTAGCCTGCAGGGTGTCGCCCGAGTGGGGCCTGCGTCACTTCGCTTCGCTCGACGAAGGGGCGCCCGGTGCAAGCTTTCTCCTAAAAGTTGGAATCTTAGCTTGCCAGTAGGCTTAATATGGTGCTTGCCAATCTCCAGATGTTTTTGTGCAAGTACTAACTACTTTGTGTTCCACAGAAAAAAATAAAAAAAAAAACTCGTTCCACCATTTTCCCCCAGTGTCACAGGACAATCAGCCCCTGTGATCTACAAAATAATTAATCAAAATTACGAGAGAAAAGAAGTTAATTTATCAAAATTAAAGAGAAATACAAAATTTTCTCCAAAAACACTATTTTAGCATTGACAAATTCACAGCTCTGCATAAAATCTTCACAGCCCAGCTTGTTTGTCACTTCGAAATGCATGCAAAGATGCGCATGACTGCTGGAAATGGCACGAGTCAAAAGCCCTTTCGTGGAATGGCTCATAAGGAGTATTTGCACTACATGCCTAATCAATTCAATCCTAACGTTGTGATCTCGGTGTGCACATGAAAGTGTATGGAAGCACATTTTAGACTGCCGTACATGCTGTCTGCAACACAGTGTTTTTGCCATCAGTTTGTTGTTTGTGTTTTTTGTGTTAGAGCGCATATGCCGGTAGTCTGTGTGCTCGTATCAACGTCTATGCAGGCGATTGAGTGAGCATGTGCGTGGACAAGGACAGCTCTCTGCAGATGTGCTATTGCGAGAAATTTTGTAGTTGTAAATGGCCAAACGTGGTTGCATGCAGTCAGAAAACTGAGTTCAAATCTCAATGAGGTGCCAGAGGTAGAGTTAATTGGAATAAAGGGTGACCCTCTGCATGAAACAAGTACAATCACACGTCAGCTGTACGCACCATCAGTCATTCCCATTTGCAATCATAAGATAAAAAGGAGAAATACCAAGTATGAATTGCATTTAGAGAACATACATTTCGTAAATGCAATCGACTTGAATATCTGCTCCCATAAATAGGTGAGCCTTGAAAAGAAGATCCAAGTCAGGAATGCTATGCTTGGGATCCATGAAGTGCACCTTCTAACATCTATGCATTGCAAAATCTAGGTATCATCCTATCACTTCGATAGCATATCTGCAAGTTATAAATATACAAGGCTAATTATGAGTATAGTGCACAAGCGATCTCAGATACTGGTAGCTCTAGAAAACAGAGTGCTTCGAGTCTGTCGACGTAGCTTGGCCAATACTTTTGTATTTTTCTTTAGCTCACTGTGGCCTGAAGTTTGGCCCGAAACAAAATTTACGCAGGTTGTCATCATCAACTGCTTATTTTCAAACCAACCGTGGCAGAGTTAACCTCACACAGTACATGCTGCAAATTGTGGTTTTACCCAACCGATGATGGCTGAAGGCGGTATGTCCTCCTTTGATAAAGTGCTTCACGCTGAGTGAATCGCCCCCTGATGACGTTCTTGTTGCCACTCAGCAGATCGTTTTTGATGTTCGTCAGCTCGCTAAAGAGCACATTTCTAGGGGAACAGAGAGCTTTCGTCTTGCCTTCTATCTCATGCTCACTGCAGTGTTTTCAAGGACGGCAATACTTGGTTCCAGTTGACCTTTTTCACTTTTTAGAGTCCAAAAATCTCGAGGGTCACAACTTGGCAAGGGAAGAACCAGATGTGGCTTGCAATTTTCTGTTAGCCAACCTCTGGAACATAGTGCAAACTATGCTGCGATAAGCTTCTATGATGCTCTTGCAGGCACTTGAGGTACTGATATTAGAAAAAAAAAGTCATGTATAATGAAGTTTTTTTTTTTGTAAATTTTCGAAAACTGATTTTATTATGTAGAGTGTTTGTTTTGTTAGGCCCACTTTAGATGGGGCAGCTGACAAGTCATTGGCAGCTACAACATGAATTGCTCGGATTGATCCGGATTGAAGCCGACTCCGTTGCTGCAAATGGGAAGAGCCCGACATGGCTGCAACCAATCAGGAATGAAACAGTTCTATTTGATGCTCCGTAGTGGTGATTTTATTACCCTTTACATACCAGCAAACTATACAATGTTGCTGGACAATGAGGACCTGTTAACAACTACTTGATGATACTAAAACAGGGTATGACTTTGTTCTGGTTTACTATGGATCATTCTCACTGTCTAACGACTTCTAAGGTAAGCTAGTAGTCAAAGTGTTATTTAAGAATAGTCAAAATATGCAGATGAAGGAGTCACACTAACCGAACGAGAATAAAGGCAGCCGCCGAAAGACAAAATGTGCCGGAGCCGCAATTCAAATACCAGGTCTCCTCATTACTGGTGAAGTATGCTGACCACTACACCACCTTACCTTGTCTTTCCGTGTTTTCGGTCTGCCTTACGAATGCACCGCAACAAAATGTATCAGATCGGAGGTGTTCTGGAGCCATGTGCTGCCACGTGGAACCGATACCATTTAGAATAATTGAGGCCCGCGAACAGCCTCAATTATCTCCATGGAACATCGCCACACTAGCACGATGTCAACTTGGCGATTTAGTCAGAGCCCGACGTTGACTTGTGCTCCGAGGCGTCGATTAGACACAAGGCCCAGCCGAACGCCGATGCAGTACTCGAGTTCAAATCTGCGCCTGCTCTCCATCTCACTGTGATGACCTCAATGCTTTACTGCAAGGGCTTCAATTATTGTATAACCACTGACATGGTTAGAATGGCAGGGATGTCCTACAGTTGTCCGGCTTCTAGCGCCAGTTTCCTAGCCTCAATGATGCTTGGGCGTCTTGCAAGCCCGGAGCGCGCACGTGATGCAAAAGTTTGATGGAAGGCAATGAGCCAGTGCTGGGGCATTGGAAGGAGATGCCCTTGTGTTCTAGTCTTTTTAGTGACCATAGGTAGCATCAACGGAACACGGTATAACCGTTCCTGGCACCGGGCATACACTTCAGAGGCCCTCCCGCCGTCTGCCCCGTCCACTCACCCTTGATGATGTCGAGGGCCTCCTCCTTGGAGCGGGTGATCTTCTCCTCCCTCCAGGAGGAGGGCCTCCGGGAGTCCCGGTGCTTGACTAGCAGGTGCGAGCACCACACTTGGCCCTTGGCCGCCGCCATCGGGATGTCCGTGGCGGGCTCCGTTGGCACGTCCCACTGGCTCTCCTTGGTCAGCACGTTCAGATAGTAGTGCTCCCCTGTGGGCAGACCAGCTTCAGCGCTCCAGCCTCCGGGTCTTACGAGCGGTTTGCACAGTCGCGTTTGGATGTGATTGAGTGCGCCACGCTCGCATGAGCCCATTAGATAACGCCAGTCGCCTACGATGACTGGCGCCATCTATTGGACAGCCTTAGAAAACTTCCAGTTGTCGTATGCAGCGGTCAAAGGCACGAATACCAGCATTGAACGAGCACCCACCCTGGAGGCGTTCCAGGAGAGCGAAGCACACGTTGAGAGTGTCTCAAGGTCTCCACTTTCTCGCCGGAACAGAAAAGAATGACAAACGTTGGTGCAACCTCCCTTGCCTTTGCAAATGACAGCCATGGGCTGCCCGAGTTGCTCATTCCTCAGACGGCACATGCACGTGTGGAGCGGGACCGGCTACCGACGGCCCCCCTACCAGAACAGATGAATGGCACTGATGCTGCCCTTGCCACAACTGCCATGGAAGACAGAAGCACATGGGATGTTCTGTTTGTGTGCTCACTCCTGAGGCGATGCTTCAGAGGGGAGCCGTGATGTGCCATCTGCATCCAGCTGGTTGGCACTCGCACGATGTCCGCATAATTAATGACTGTACGCATTAAAAAATTGAGGGACAGTCCTAAGAAAGTTTGCAAAGGAGCACATTTGTTGCCCAGCCTGCCTCTTGACCTGCCAGCGTTTTTTTTAATGGAAATCTTCAGCCAAGTATAAACTTGGATGCAAGTTGGCTTGCACGCAGGCCTCACAGGCCCAGCACTTCAGAGTACAAATCGCAGAATTCCCATATGTGGGCCAAAGCTACTCAATGAAATGGCCGACAGAGTTTGCTTATTCTAGCACACCTTCGAAAACTCCCATTTGTCAAAAGAGGTGGAGTGCAATGAAAATAGTCTGGTTTTACTTCATAGATTGCTGTAGCATAGTCCATCATTTGGTTGACTGGTCAGAAGGCTAAGGACTTTGAGCAGAAAGAACATGATTTTTTTGTAGTGTGTCCTTGACAACGTCTAGCAGCATTGAGAATGTATCTAAATAAACAATACTGCTTTTTCCTTTCAAACATATTTGGAATACACACCGAGTATGTTGCAGCCCGATACCATACTGTCTCCAGCAAAGTTTGCAGAGGTTTGGCACAAAACTTGCACTGCCTAACAACAAAAAAAACACCGTGGCAATTTTAAAATGTAGTGTCCCTGAACTGAAAAGCTGCAGCAAGTGAGCAAATTTCTCGAAAGCTGTCCAGGCTACTATACTATAGTTTCTTCTGGACTCAAATCCACTAGCGTGATCCAGTGTTAAAATATGTATTTTTTTATTCCAAAATGCAGATTCCACTCTCATACAGTGTAGGAAATGGCCAGGAACATCTCAAGTGTTTCGTTTTCTTAGGCTGTGCTCCCGTTAACAAATTCTTAAGATTGGAGAACGATCGCTCCACTTTCACAGGGACAAGTGGCAAAAACCCAAGGGCTCGTTTGGCATCCAAGTTGTAAATGCCATTTGGAGTTTTTGGCGAAAATACCCACTCTATGTCGGAGTTTTTCTCAAACAACTTACAAAGTTTGTCTTTCATAGAGCCAACCAACAACCAGCCATAACAGAACAATTGGCGCACGCACAACTCTTTCTGGGCCAGACTTGTCGACAGCAGCCATTAGGAGCATGCGCAGCACTATTGGTCGGTGATGTAGTATATCCAGCGCTTTAGGAGGCAGCCGGCTCATATAAGGCAGCACATGTGGCTTGCACGCCATTGGCAAAAGAATGCCACAGTGGCGCCTTGCAGGTGCCAAAATATTAGCAATAGGTGAATGGCATTGTATACAGGCATTTCAGTTAAGTAACTGGACACTTACTGTAAAATCAGGACAATATGCAGAGTGCAAGTTCATCTGCTTCTTGCACTGATAGGGGTTGCAATGATGTCGAAACGCCAAGCTCTCATAGGCCAACTGAAAAAAATAGTGGGTAGACCCTTGAGGTCTACCCACTATCCTCTCAATCAAAGCCAATCAGAGCTCAGCAGCATTCCGACGTCACCGCAACTCCTGCACAAGAAGCAAATGACTTGCTCTCCGCATTGCCCCTTTCAGGACGCTCAATGTAAAATCGGGACACTTTGGGACAACAAAGTTGGTGAAAACCAAATAGAAATTGCTTGATAGATGAGTACTGACACTGTTATTGGGACACATTTTCAAGATGGGGTCATGTCTCGGAAATGCCAGCTCTACCTATCACCCCAATGCTATAGGAACTTTGAAATATTAGGAAGAGATACGATGTGGAGAGCTCATGCCATTTGGGTCACCCTTTGGTGTGTTTATCACTGGGAAGCGCGTTCACCCCCCCCCCCCCCCCCTGCATTTACGTCGTTTCGTGGCTACAGTCCGCGGCTACTCATTACAAAAATATTAACCCACTTGGCCCCCGGTACACGCCGTCCAGCCAGCAACCCATAGCCCCACTGTCCCTCATTGTACCTACGGAAAGGGAGTCCCATAGCATTTAATGCAGCAATGCTTTGTTGACTTTTTTTTTGATAATTGTAGAAAAGAAATGTGCAAGTACCGCCAAATGTTTCACAAAAAAAAAAGCAGTATGCCCACTCTCTGATCGAACCTGGGTCCGCTGCATGTGAAGCGGACACCTCTCCACCAAACTATGCTACAGCTATTCGTTTTGACAATTCCCTTTATACAAGACCCAAGAAGTTTTGCGTCGTGTATATGCACTAACACAGTGTTTACAAACAAGCCCGCTTTGCCCACACCAGCTGTGGGCACTGCACGTGCGCAGAATTCTAATTCGGGAGGAGTGAAGCATCTGCGCATGCGCAGTACCGACAGCAGCGTCACCGCAGTGGCGCGACATCAGTGAGTTGAGTTGGTCTATAGCAACATTACTAGATTAGCTCCGTTACGGAACTGCTCATAGATGCTGTTAGCACGAACAGTACAGCCATCACTCGCCACGACTCGCCTCCCCTCGCGCCAGACGGCTGCTTTGGTAACTGCAGTGTATTCTATGGAACACATACGTTTTGGAACACAGCATCTAAATGGTGTTTCAGCACTGCAGTATGGAATGCACAGTTACGAAACAAAAATCTAGATGGCGCTTCGAACGACGGGAAACCAGAGCGGGAGGAGAACTGAAGTGAGTGAGGAGGGTACCCTCCTCCGCGGGAGTTCCACAACTGAGGTAATCCGGGGTGCTATGTTGCGCTGTTTGGACTCCCACGGCGACTAGGGAGAAGCAAGTGACATCAAGAACGCAGCAAACGCAGATTGGATGTTGATTGGTGAGAGTCACTGATGACGAATTTCCTCAGAAGAAAACAAAGCTCACTTTTTCTTTGTTTTCTTCTGTGCAAATTCGTCATCAGCGACTCGCACCAATCAACATCCAATCTGCGTTTGCTGCGTTGTTGACGTCACTTCCTTCTCCCTAGTCGCCGTGGGAGTCCAAAACGTGCAACATAGGGCCCCTGAATACACAGAAAGAATAAAACACATGAAGGACGAACACAGACGCACACAGTTCTTTCAATGAGCAACGAACATTTATGAAATGCCCATGGCTACAGACCAGGCCCCTCGTCTGTAGTCATTTCCGGTCGAGATGCACGACGTCGTGCGTATAGCTTTACTTTATTAGAAAAACGAACAGCTGTGCACTCAACGAAGGCAAATTAAACGCGGAGCGCGCCCTTCTACGACACTGCCCGGTTAGAGCACTAGTTCAAGTAGGAGACTGCTCAGAGACGAGATGAGGAAACCCGGAGAGCGTCGCCGTTTCTGTAAATTGTTGGTGCTCGCACACAAGGTACAAGAAACAGTGACCAAAGCAAATGCTGCTTCCTTTCTTTTTTCCCTCTCTCTCCCTCTATACCTGTTATTCTAGTGCCTTATTTATTCGCAAAATACTTCCTTAGAGCTATTGACGAAAAAACAAACCGGGTCGTCGCAATCCTCAAAAATCTGATACTGGACTCAACAGGTGTTAAAATATATAGCACCAAAACATAAAAAAATATACATCGAGTTACAAAATGCCACGTAGGGGCGAAGCACAGCACGAGTTGCTAGCTCGGACCGAACTTCGTAAACATTGGGAAGAAATCAACGTTGGAAGAAACTGTAGACGAGAAAACTAGGCTTAGCAGTTTTAGAAACCGGGGCATAAAGCGGTTAGTGAACCTCGCGCTTAGGCGAGGATTTATTGCTGATGTTATACGCGTGTTTTAAAAATATTGTACGCGTCGAAGGATAGAAAAATGAGGCACCTGTGGAACGGCTCAGCCGTTTTTCCCAGCCTTTCGGTAAATCGCCCGCCATTCTGAAAATCCAAAATGGAAACGTTCGTCCAATCGCAGCGGCGGCGGCGGTAGAGAGCGGTACTAACTGCAACAGGAAATTATGACATTCCGATTCGGCACTCCAAAATAAACAAGCAAGGGTGAAAAAAAAAAAAAAAAAAAAAAAAAACAATATGCAGCTGTATATTGGTCAAGCGATCCAACTTTCATATCCAGAAATGCATTTTATGAGAAACGGTAATGCTGGTAATGCGTTTTCGCCTTTTCGCACCGCCGAGCCGGCCGAACCGGCGTGCCTTTTCGAAGCGTCGCCGCGTCGCCGCATCGCAGCGTTATTCAACATGACGAGATAAAACAGCGCAAAAAGGTACAAAAGGAAGAAACTTCCTACCTTTTTGCGCTGTTTTATCTCATCGTGTTTAACAACTACCAACTAGCCTCGTCGTCCGCTCCTACCTCGTTTAGCGTCATGTAGGGTGATGTCAACGAACTTGGTGCAGTAGAAATAAGAAATGCAGTGGTAATTTGTATCACCATCTGCCCTGTTATGAAATGCCCATTATTTTTAGTTTTTCGAGGAAATGAAATCGTATAGAAAATATATTGCATGTAAAACTCGTTCGTTAGTTTGTAAAGGCCAACCTTTATTTCAGTACATTTAATTGTTCTGAAGCAAAAGGCATGCAATGAACCTTTTCCGAGAAGTGTTCTGCGCACGCGCGAACGCCCGATGCCAAGCGGCGGAAGTCGGAACGAAAAATCGAGGAAATTCGGAAGGAGGCTGTATATCAGCGAGTAGAACACGTAACTGCAGCATATATATAATTGTGTTACACAAAAAAAGAATGTCGACGGAAAGGAAAACACAACGTTTGGGTGGACGCCACGGATGCCCCTCTTTAAAGTCACGTTGGGCAGGCGCCGCTGCTCAGAGAGCGAAGAAACTGGTAGCGTAGCCCCCATTATCGATTGGTAGCGCAGGTAGGTCACTTCCTCGATTTTTAGTTCGTGCAGCCACCGCCTGGTGCCGTCGGTATGTGGAAAAGGTCCATTAGGTAAAAGGACAGAAGCTCACCAGACAAAGGCACACAGGACAAATACACCACAAGGCTTGCTCTTAGTCACACAAAAGGATAAAAGCTAACAAAGCCAACTACTGTGGTATGCCCAAACATCTGCAGGATAGAGATTTATTCTTCAGCATATTATTTGTTAATAAGTTTCTGTATCTCTGTGCTTCGGATGGTGGAAAGTAGAGATACTAGCCAATCTGCAACTAATCTCTTCAGATGTTGCGAATTTCAACAGAATGCTCGCAATGCCAATGTGGGCATTGAACTGTTTCAGAGATGAGGCGACGAGAAAGGCTCAAAGGGGATTTTCCTCCCCTTCCCCCAAACTGTTTAGTATCCTCCGTTTTACCTTACAATGAATTGCAGCGGATGCCATAAGCCAGGGGTTCTCAAACTTGGTTCAACGAGCTGGTCTCATGGGTTCCGCGAACACCCAAATTGCAACCCCCTTCCCCTCCTCCCCACCCCCATGCCGCAGGCTGCGTGGCAGGACCATGCAAAGCGCCTTCATCTCACTTTGTACTGACATCGCGATTGATATGGTGGGGATATATGGGAAGCAACACAAGCAAAATTGCCTACAATGGTGCATCTGTTGCCTCTCGGTCGGCAAATATGAAGGGGAGAGGGGGGGGGGGGTTCCGCAGCAGTTTTTGAGGCTTGCTGGGGTTCCGTGAGGCCAAAAAGTTTGGAACCCCTGCCATAAGCCATTCCAGCACTCTGAAGATATCACATGACCATGCACACAGCACATAACTAGTGTGCCCCTGCCATAGGTCACATGACACTCGCATGGCATTGGATTGGCTTCAATATCTTGCTGCATCCTGTGCGGCCCATCGCAAGGATAAATGAAGTATAGAAATATCTGAAAAGAAGTGGGAATGATTCGCCCCCCTCGTTTCAATGCACCACCTTCATTAAAGTGCCAAGGGCAGCACATAAAATGCATATGACATGCCACAGAGCACACCAAGTATGGTAACCAGCTCGCTCAGAACAGGTACGGTGCGGCGATACACAATTTTCAAGAAAAGCAGTCGACTATGCTCGCCCCTGCTTTTTTTTTTTTTCTAAAGAAAGCAAATTGATTACCAGAGAGCATTAAACACCAACCGCCTCTCTATTCAGCAGCCGCTGCTACGCAAGATATTGCTTCTGAGTGAGCAATCTTTTATAATTCTGCAGAGCACCAAGCAGCTGTCATCGTTACCACCCACAAAAACAAAACAACTGCAATGCTTCATAAAGTTTAAAAGTATTAAATATTTTATATATCTAGACTGACGAGCGTGTTGGTCGAGCTGGGGAACGCCGAAAGAACAAGACATGGGCGGGACAAGGGACAACATACGCTTTCTTTAAGATTCTGTAATTAAGACTTGAAATACACAGGAAAAACCTGAACTTAGTATTTCAAAGTCTATGAAGACCAACAACTTCATTTTGCAAGCTTTTCAGTTGGTACCGTAACAAAAAGTGGTGCACTTTTGTCATGGCTAGCCTTTGTCCTGGATTTTTCAATGGTATGTCACAACACTGCCTCGGCATGTTTCAAGGAAACATATGTTGAATTGTTGGGTCAATAACATTGGTTAAATGGCTCAATAAATGGCATTCAAAGTTATTTCCTGAAGATGATAAGCACACCTCCACTGTGGCCACTGTCATTTTACCAGGTTACACCCCACGAAATTATCAGTTCGTGAAATGCTCTCGCAAGGGCTACCAAACAGAGACAGTGAAATAATGATTCCGCGTGAAAGGGCAGGTATTTTTAATAACAGCACAACTTTCATCGAAACTAGAATGGGATTGAAGACAATTTCATACGCAAGCATACATCTCAATAGCTTCAAAATGTTTCAACGAAGTCAGCATCTCCAAATCTTACGCTTCACAATGCACGGCAGAAGCATCGGGGAGGGGGGTCTGACATGCGGCAAGATGAATAGATTTGCTTCATGTTACTTGTGACACAACGCTAGCTCAATCGTCTCAGGGTTCTCAGTGCTGTACACAGAAGCATCACACATAACTGGGGCACACGAATGTGACGAGACAATAATCGAAAAAATATCAAACAATTAAGTGTCAGACACTTAAAAGAAACAAAAAAAACTATATGCAGTTTTTTTTTTTTTTTTTTAGACAGTTATTAGTTACATATTTCCATTCAACTACAGAAAGCCAAATAAAACTTTGGCTTTGCCATATACGTCATTTTAAATTTGGCTGGAATAAAACCTTGGAGTCGCACCGCACAACGTTACTGCAATAAAACAAATTCTTTCCCACACCTTTAAATCATGGCAATCTCAATCTTCAGTGATGAGAAGTCGCTATCTTCTATCTCTCAGTTACGCTGAATGCATGCTCATGTCGGTGAAACGGGGAAAGGAGCATGCCTGACCACGGCACAATAAATGCTCTACATAATCCGTACATGCGAAGCACACTTGTCACTCAGCGGTCACGCTGGAGAGAATTTGGAAAAAAAGTACCATGGGGGTCCGCACAAGATAACTCTTGGTAAGGGATGCAACCAACATTAAGTCTATCGCATCTCGAACATTGTCTTTGCTGAAACGTTTAGAGAGCATGTTTCAAACAACAGCGTGGTCCAGATGAAACTTGGAAGTGAGCCAACATTGTGCCGGCCAGTGGGAATGCGGTCAAGCTTTACAAGCGTGAATTCAAGAGTCAACCAATTTCATTGCAGACCGGTAGAACTTGGCAACAGTTTAGAACCTTTAGTTCTGCTAAAGGGTTTGGACATGGCAAGGCAATGACCTGCAAGATGCTGCTTGTAGTACGAGGATAAGTAATATCTTGAAATCAATGGCTGTTGATAAGGGCTCCTTTTATGTCAGAACAGGAAAGATGAATATAGATTCTGGTCATCAGCGACACATTTTGTGGTCATGTTGATTCTGGTGGTTCCTTTGCACGGAGCTCAGTTATACAACACCCTCACTTGCTTGTCGTAATGTGACAGACTTGATGCAAATAATTCAACACAAGCATTAACTGGGATAAAAATGAACTTCGAGACAGAAAGGCAATACTGCATTAAGAAAAACTACCTTTGGCAGATGTAAGTAGGACGACAATATAATTCTTTCTCGGCAAGATTCTAAACAGTCTGGCAATTTCATGTCACGACTCGCACTGCACGATGAACAAAAGTGAGCAGGCGTAGCAACATCTTTTTTAAAGTCACACCAACAAACAACAGATCTAGATCCATGCTTATCTGTCCACAAATCCATATGAACTGCTTGCATGCAAAATTAGTTAAAATACAAGATGGAAATGGCACATGCAATCCAACACACTTTCTGTCAAGGGTCTTGCATTTTGCCAAATACACACTTAAAAACAAAATGCCTGTCCCAAAGGCTACATTACTAAGCTACGTAACCATCCAGTTTTGCACATTCCAAGTCACCTGTGTATCCAGTTATTGCTAGAGTCATAACCTGGATTTCTCTGAAACAACTTGGTCGTAATTCAAAATTTGAAAAATCAATGTTTTGCTGGCCAGTTTTTTTCAATTTTGAAAATGTCGCCTTCTGCCAAAACTGATAACCTACCAGAACATAAAACAACTATCACTTAATGTTCAATTGCTGCAAAATATGTGTTCTGCCCTGTAACAAGTTGATCAAGATATGCAATTGATCTGTAGGTTGTAGGTTTATGGAACTTCTAACTTTTCATAAATACAATTGGGCACCCAAATGTTGCACTCCCTTTTTGAAACACCAAATGTAATGGCTACATTTGAATAAAATTTGGCAGCGACCCATAAGAAATCAAACTTGGTAAGCTCTCCTATCTATCACAAGAATCAAATCTGTTCATTTCAGCAGGTTGGCCCCAACAGAATGCGTTGAAACTTGACTCTTCTGTACATTCATCCAAGACCATTTTATAACCATACAAATAAATAAAAACTACTAAATGAATCTCCAAATTCCTGTTAAAACACTGTGAATAAAGAGGTATAAATTTGTTACAGTAGACATATTTTTCTAAAAGAAATATATTTTTCATAATGACTGTATTGGCAAAGTGATGGAGTTACACTTTGGAAATATGTGACAGAAGCTGAGAAAACTTGATTGAGCATAGAGAAATCATCCTAAACTGTAATACTGGAACGAAACCGGAACCGACTTAAGCCACCATAGAGAAACAAAGTGACGGCCATTCCAAACTACCGTAAAATCCCGAGAGATACCCCACCCTTGAAAGATAGCCCACCCTTATGTTTGCCTTCATTCGCTATATTTTCTCCAAAAGATAGCCCAATTCTAGCAATAGTAGTGTTGAAATCAATAATGGCCTCGTCGTAAATGCGGCAAATAAGCTATGGCTGGATATAAGCGAACGTGGCTGACTGGGAGCTATAGCGTTCTTTCCTTCATTGCCCCTCTCCACGATAACAAGCTTGGAAGGGACAAACTACCTAAAAATGGTGTTTTTTAAACTTTTCTTGATTGCACACCGAAAGATAGCCCCCTCCATATTTTCACCCGATTTGCACTTGATTTTAGGTGGGCCATCTCCCGGGATATTATGGTGGTTGTGCCTGGATTGAATATAGGAAAAAAGAATCACAAATTCACTATCTAAATGAGCTCTATTCTGTTAAATAAAAATTGATGTTTGTCGCCAAGTAAACAAAAAGCAGGTGCCTCAATTAAGCAGGCAAAACACAGTCTCAAAGCAACAGCTCCACAATGATTGACATGTCCCAAACTGCTTGCCCATACCAAACTTGTTGACAAAATGAAGCACAGACTGTAACTTGGGAGTTTGTTTCCGGGAAAAATTTAGCAGCATACAGTGACAAGATTCGCTTTAGGGAAGATTTTTCCTCTCCATCAATGCCTCACTCAGTAGACAATTACTCTAAAGTTTAGCTGTACATAAGAGCACCAGATTACTTAGCCCACCTAAACTTTGTACCCTTCATTATGACACAGAAGGCAAGCACAATGTATCACGCACAATCCACAAGCAGCGTTCCATGCTTAAAAAAAGAGTAGAATGAATAAAGCATACTAATTTTGAGAAAAAAAAGGTCCTCCTTTGCCGAATAAAAACACTGCACAATCTGCGACGTCAATCAGCATACCGTTCATTACCGTCTTGTCCTACCGGAGACGCGCAAGGCGTTTCCCGCCCTAAAAGTGCCAGGGCATGTGCCCATTATTTTCTCTCCTACGCAATTCCCCCGCAAAGATCCCCATTCTAGCGAGCCCACGATTTCGTTAAGCAGGACCACTACGGGCTTCACACATGTTGAGAGGGTACGGCTAATCGAGAAAGCGAAAGGAGGAAAAAAAAAAAGACCCACCAAAGAAATACACCTACAACAAACAAGAACAGAAGCATCACGTCTTCGAGCGCTTGGCTTCCAATCGTACACGACGATGTGCTCATCACTTGTCGAGAAAGTGTCAGTGCACGGGCGTCCTCTTTCAGGGACGACGAAGGGGAGGGGGAAAGAAAGCGTGGCCAAATCACAACGTGGCCACCTCTCCTAGCGATGCCTTAATGATCTCGCCGAACGCGCTGTCAGTCGTTGCTGTTGACGACGACCCCTCCTCCTCCTCAGCGCCGTTCTCCTCCGACGCTGCGTTGCCGCTGTCCCCCTGGTTGGCCGCCGCAATGAGTCCGTCCGTTGCGCAGTCCCCGCACCCCACAAACACCGGGTCCACGGGCACGACCCCACGCGTTGCCAGCGCCGTGCCAGCGCTCCCTTTGGACACCGCGCAGCTCAGGTCCGTGTAGTCGCGGTGCGGAGGCGGCCTCCCATTGCGCGCCGCCGGCTCGCCCTCTTCCTCCTCGGTCGTGGAGTAGTCGGAGTTCTCGGAGCACGACGTGTCCTCCTCCTCCTCCTCGTCCTCTTCGTCGTCTTCTTCCGAGCTGTACTGGCAGGCGGACGCTATGCCGGGCGGAAGCGCCCCTCCGTTGTAGTAGAGCAGGCGCCGGGGGTCGAGGCAGTGGAAGCCCGGTCCAGCCTGGGAGGCCAGCCCGGCAAGCGCCAGGTCCGGCCGGTCCAGCCCCTGCTGCTGCTGCTTCTCGATCTCGAGGCGCATCAGGGTGTGCAGGAAGTGGGCGCGCACCCGAACCGGGTTGAACTCGGTGCGGCCCGACGCGTTGGCACAGCCCTCCTGGGTGCAGCCGCACGGGAATGACATGCGGTCCACCTGCAGAGGAAGAGAGGGCAGGGCATGCCTACTGTCTTGGCAACAGACACGCATATGGTCTGTTTCACTTCATGTGCGAGCGAAGCAGAGGCTATGAGCATGAGCGTGTTGCCCCGGATGATGCTTGCATTACACCGGTCGACGTGCTTGAAAGGGGTGCTGAAGGTCCAGAGCTCACTCTTGTAGCTTTTGCTATGCTTTTTGCTTATAGCAAAACAGAGTGCAGGGCACCCCTTATCTCATATGTCGGTAATGACTGTGGCCGCGCACTGCAAATAGTGTGCTTCAACTTCTGAGCAGGTTCGGAGCGAATAGTGGTTTTGGCTAAGCATTTTAGAATCGAATATCATATACTAGTTCTTCCAGTGTTGGAAAGTACTTTAATTACATTGTACTTAAAGTACCACTTTAAGTAGTTTTGGAAAACTTGTACTTTACTTGAATTACATTCTTTGAGTATGTACTTGTACTTTACTTAAAGTATTTTTTCTGGTACTTTCTGAGCGAAGTACAACTCCCGACTTCAAGCATACTTTCCAAATTTTGTGAAACTTTTTTTCTATACTAGCGGGGTGTAAGGCAGCTCCCTATATAGACACAGTGGTAGACAAAGGGCACAAAAAAGTGCCTTTCGGGCAAGCTGAGATTACTCTTATTTTCGGCATCCACAGCCCAATCTTTTTTCTATTAGGGTGCAGATTTATGTCTTGTCACCAAATCGGCAGAAAATCTCCAAGCTGCTGGCTGCCTGTGAAGCGAGCTTCCACAGGAGTCGTTTCTTTTGTCATTCTCAGACGGCAATAACTATACTCCCTATGTTGTGTAAAGCGCTGAGAAAGGCACTGGAATGAGTGCATTGATCTGGGCAGTGCCTCCATGCACTCGGTGAAATTAAGCTCTTTCAAGGACTATGCGCTGGGATCCTTGGTTTTCCCGGTACTATAGTACACAACTTCTGAGGTCGAGTATGAGAGTTGACCAACCTCCAACAAAAATAAGGCGTGTCGGAATCATGTGAAAACCTTCTGACGTCTTTCGAGACGTCATCCAGCCATTTCTCTGAGTGAAGTAATGGCAGGGATAAGAGACACAAATAAGTGCCTTATAAGTTGATTAGGTTAAGTAGCTCATCAGCGAGAGTAAAATAACTATTCTCTGAACACTTGACTTTATTCAATATTTGCCATCATTTCCAAAATTAAACTGATGCACTTCCAATTACTCTTGAGACCGGTTATAACGAAGTTGGTTATAACGAAATAGCTGTTAAAGCAAAGCGATCACGATTCCCCTTTTCCTTTTGCACATCGTTAACCAAAGTTGGTTATAACAAAATAGCGGATATAGCCAAGAGATTTCCGATTTCTGTTTTCCTTTGACTTTGTTATAACCAGTTTCGACAATACACCAAAAAAGACATAAAAGATAAAAAAAAAAAAGATGTTTACAATTCTTTGTAATGCGAAATTAGAGTGCAGCTCTTGAGGAGGAGGAGTGGAGGGTGCGGAGTGGAGAGTATTCTTCTCCGCCTCCTTCACGTCCATATCCTTTCCTCCTGCCCTGTTCCTCCTTTCCTCCTCCTCCCGTTAAATTCCCTTCTAAATTTAGCGGGGAAATTGACGTCATATGACCTTAACACCAATTCAGTTTCCCCACTAAATTTAGTGGGGAAAATGACGTCAAATAACTTTGTGTCACGTCACCCATGAACAAATTCAGTTCCTCTGCTAGATTTAGCGGGAAGACTGATGTCACAAGACCTCAACACCAATTCAATTTGACACCAAAGTCAGCGGAAAAATTATGCCGATGGCGACGCTGCGAAACGCGGGTACAGGCGCCTAAGAGCTACACTTTTAAAAACACTGCATAGGGGAATGAAAACTGTCTTGGGCAGTAACTAGTTAACGCGTTACCGGTAACTAGTTACTTTTTTCCGTTACTTGTAACTGCAACTCTTAGTGAAAATAATTTGTAACTGTAAAGGGTTATTATTTAAAAAAAAAGTACCTGTAAAGAGTAACATCGTTACATTTCTTCTCAGATTGATGAGCAAAAATATTGCAAACAACCACCAAATCGTCTTGCAACTCGTGAGAAAGTCCGAAGTCCTCATATGGGAAGGGCAAGGAGAAAACTGCTGCAAAAACCGTCTGGTGCTCAAGAAAAAAAAAAAAAAGAAGAAAAAATAGAAAGAAACTAAATTTGGGGTGACCCTGCTTGGCCAAGCTGGTCCCGCCAACTGGGATGATGGGACGCAGATGTAACAAAGCGCGGCATTTCTAAAGCATTTCTTTTTTCTTCGTCCAGCGGAGAAAGCAAATGCCTTTCACGGAGGACAGTTTTTGATGACTGTCGCCCCAAACGCCCGCAGGCTTACAGGAAAACCAATTTTTCGAACCTTGTCTTTTTGCCGCCAAGCATACGGTTTCTTCCCCTCTAAATTTGAATCGTCCAACTCCCAGATGCACTCTTGCAGAGTCTCGACTTAAGGACTATTTGCTCTCCCTTCTATTTTTTTGCAACCCAATTACCGGCCCTGCCTCCCGTCGCCCACTTGTACCTCATTGCTCTCCTTCTGGGGTCCCATCAATTAGCAAAGAGTATTCGCTCTAACCGTCTGTGTCATTCTGCTTGTTTGTGTGTTTTCTTGAAATTGAAAGACCCCCCTTAGCCAGGACCAGCAGCACTTGTCATCACTTGATTTGTGGATATTCACGTTGTGGGCTTTCCAGGTTGTCTCTTCTAGTTGGGGTGGTGAGATGGAGGAGCGCAAACGTGTTTGATCTGGTTAGGAAGTGGCGGAGAAAAGATAGCAAAAGCCGTTTGAAATCCTACACGCAGTGGCCGTTCGTACCTCAATCAGTGCTTCTTTTGCGCCGCTGCCGTGTTCAGCGGGTTTGACGGAGGAATATTGCCACAACATTGCTGTCCAAGTATTCAAGAGAAGCTTTGTTTTTCATGAACAAAGCTTCTCTGCACATGCAGTAAAAAACAATTCCATTGAGGAGCGCATTGGAGTGGCATAAGAAAACATCTACAATGCTGATTGCAAGGACTTATATTATTACTGACTTAACATTTGCACGATTTTTATTGCTTGCGTCCCATTTCGCCTCAACAAAGAAATCAGAAATTAGAATTGACCGATGGTAAACTCGCACCATGATTGGATATGCCCGAGATCTAGATGCGAGCTGTTGTATTCGTGTACACCTTATGGTGGTCGGGCTTATTTTAAAGTTCTTTATGGATCATCAGCAGGTACCTGCTAGCTTAACATTTTGAAAAACTAAAGTTGCCATTTATTTTAAAAAGAACTATAAATGCTTTACCATATAACGTATTTACCCAATACTGCCTTAAATTATGATCTTCTTCAGCAAGCTATTCATGGTAAAAATTAAAATAAGAAGAATCAAACATGTTAATATAGGTTGTTAGGAAAATCTTAGTTTCTCAAAAATTCAGATTCACTGTGAACAACACAATGTCTTATCGAAAATCCATGCTAATTGAAATGCATATTAGAAAGGTTCCTTTTTATTGTTTTCTAATATATTTTTGAAATGTAACGACAAAGTAACGGGGTAGTACTTTAGCGAAGTAACTGTAACTGTTAGAAATCACTCTTTAAATTTGGTAACGCTTGCTCATCAGGATACTCTTGATGAGCAAGTTTGCCGGCGTGCACAATCGCAACGATGGGATCCTTGACGTTTTTCATGCTTTCCGAAAGCGGGAATGGAGAGAACCAGCAAAAGCGTGCTCAATCCTAAGAAAAAGAATGAGAGGCCTGCAGAGGAGAGCGAGGGTGAGCGAGGGTAAATGAGAGACAAGAGAACGATGGGATGAGTGAAGCAAGGATACGTGATAATGCCGAGGCATTTAACAACCCGGGGAGGAGAAGGGAAAGCACTGTCTCCTGCTCCCTCCCGGTGCTGAGACTGTCTTGGGTTGCCGGCGGCGTGTTTTTGGACCCTCTGAAACGGCGCGTCCTCTTCCGCGTCACCGTGCTGCCCCTCTCTTGTCAAATTCGTCGTGTGTTTCCCATCGGAACGTCGTATGACGCAGGGGGCATAGAATTTCGCATCAAATAAATCAAACTTTCAACACATTATTCCTAAGGGGGGTTCGTCGGGACCGGGCAAATTCATAACCAAAATGCGGGATGTCGCATAAACCGGGGACACATAATCAAGGTTCCACTGTAATAATGAAAGATATATATTTCCCTTTCTTGTAGCACGACTTGGTGTCTGCGAGTCAGCGCGGACGCCTACATTTCTATGTTTTATTTCACCTTATGATGGACCGCAAAGGAAGCTACAAGCCACCGGAGCCAATGTACAGCTCAGAGGTTGTCAGGCGTCCTTCCGGCTGGGCGAAGCGACGCGGGGAGCGAGACATCATGTGACAAGCTATGAGCTATGGATTGGCTAGGGTAGCTCGTAGCATCCATTGCGGTACATCGTAAGGTGAAATGGGGTATATGTTACTATGCCAAGATGCTAAAGAGCTATTCTTTGTTTGTTTGTTTGTGTTTGTTTGACTTTTCTTCCCGCTAAGCGATATTCAAGAAAAAAAAAAAAGCAAACAAACACACAAAATAAATGAGGGCAAACTGCCCTGCAATTATGTTGCTACGTGAAACATTCTTGGTAGGGTTGTGCGAGTATTCGAAATTTTGAATAGTAGTTTCGAATAATAGACTGCTCTACATTCGCTTTGAGAAGTACTGCACTATTCGCGTTTTTCAAAGTGTTGATTGTGGTGGGTTAGCCCCGTTGAGTGCGCTTCTTTCCGTGCACTGGTGCACAGCGGAGAAGCAATACCCGGCGAAAGCGAGCTCCGCGGGTGCTGCTTCTCTGCATTACATCAGCGCTCGGTAAGAAGCATACTTAAAGGCGGACCAGCAGAAATATTCTTCCGCCTGGCGGAAATTCCTCCTCGCCCTCTTTCTTTCGTGTATTGTAGCACGGCGAGGCGAGGGGAAAGGTCCCCTTCTGCGCCGGCTTCTTCTGAGAGGATAAGCCGAGAAAATCTCCATGCTGAGTGACGAGCGATGGGTGCGGCAGCAGCGACCTCGTGACTTACAGGTAGCTTCAGATCCTATCGCGTAATCTGCCCCATTTTTCGGCGCTCACCAAGCCTAGTCCCTCAAGTGTAGGTTTTTGCGGAGCTGCAAGGCTGCGCCCGCGCACTCACCGAATTTCAGCTGTCGAAGGTCTTTGGTTTTGCCCGTGGCAAAATAAACACATACTTGAGAGCTGCGATGCATCGCCGCACCCATTGAAGGAACGTTTCATAGATATTCTCGGTTGATCAAGGAGCTCAACACACGTGCGCGAGAAGTGGTGACTTGAATATGTAAGGATGACTTACATCTTTACAAAACATTCCATCTTAAAAAAAACGGCTTATCGCGCTCAAAACTGCCTCAAATTAAGATTGATGGAAAAGAAAGCGATGTACCAGGCGCGGGCATCTTTTAGAAGGTCTTTGTTTTCTAGCAACGAGCACAAATATTATGTGCTTAACTTACACAATATGATGGCCAACGAATGTACGTGACATTTATATTTACGCATCCCAGCAACCACATGAGGTGAGAAGACAGCAATGGTGTGTGTCGATACTAAAAAGTTTTAGTGGATCGTCTTTAGCTCTTGGATAACCGCACCCTACGACAATATATAAGCTATAACCTTTCTGTGAGCATTCTTGATCGAGTGCAGCTATCGAAGCGTCTGGTGTTATAGTTCAACGTTGCTTAAATCGGTGCTATAGAACGTGCTGCCACTTTAAAGTATTATTGAGGCATTAAAAATAAAAAATAAATCAATCAAATGTAGCCGATTTTTTTTAACATGATACGCGTTTGTAATTTGTCTTTGCAAACACATTTTAGGTATACTGCCACACAGCACGGACAAACTATTGCCGGTCTTTCTCATTTTGTTTTTTAGAAATAAATTATGTTTAGAAAACTGTCAATGCAACTATCCAACCTAAGTGGCAGAGCTCAGTGCTAGACAATACATGTTGCTGGGCAGAAATAGTAAATAGCGCCGATGTCGCGTTCGGGCTAAAAGTGCCACGTAATGCACGCGTACCGCTATAAGTGCGTCCGTACATTTCATCGAACGCCATTTCATCGAACGCCGTTTCACCAAAGCCGTTTCATCGAAGCCGTTTCGTCGAACACCGTTTCATCGAACGCCGTTTCCTCAAACGCCGTTTCAAAGAAGCCGTTTCCTCGAACGCCTTTTCATCGAACAACGTTACAGTGTGTAATATTTAGGAATTTACTTTAATTTTTATACACAACTTCATCTAATTCTCTCCTTTTTTTTTCTTTTGTTTCTGTTTTTATATCACTGGGTGCAGTGACGAGATAAGTTCCATCGTGAACATTTCCTGCTTCGAGAAGAAGCCTCCATGAAACAATGACCCCTCTCCATGTCACATAAAACAATTAAAAATGAGGCAAAAACAGAAAGCACGGACACTTAAAAGTGTTCTAAGTGTCTGTCTTTTATTTGCAGCGTCGTGGTTTCAGTCATATATGTATATGAGTAAAGATTTTCAGTAAGTCGCATACCCAATTGTTTTTATTTCTTTTTATGCCAATTGCTTTTATCTTTAGTAATTTGACACCACCTTCAAAACAATTTCACAAGTGACTACCTTAGTCTTAACAAATGCAAGGTGAAACATCTATAAAGCACTGTTATGCCCCTAAACTCGGTACAGAGCCATAACAGAGAAATTCGATGAAACGGCCCTTAGCGATTCGATGAAACGGCGTTCGATGAAATGTCCGTTCATTCGATAAAACGACTTTCTATAAAATGGCGAAAAAGTGAGGTTCAGGCTTGGTCGGAGATAGCTACGGTTACACTCGTACGCTTTTTCAGTTCTATCTCGCATATATAAGCTTCTTGCTCAAATAAACATTGGCATCTGACTTTTCGCTCATCTTGGCCTTTAGCGCGACTGTTAACAAGTTCTAAAACAGTCAAAGCAAAAGTGATTTAATTAGCTCAGGATTATAGGTTGAGTGAAATATTTACAAAGTTCGAGGTTCCCTGAGTCGTCTTTTATATTCAATCCCCCCCCCCCCCCCCCCCCCCCCCCCCACTCACCACCACTTCCTTCCTCTAAATAAACAACAAAGGTTTTTTTTTGAACCACCAGTAATGGAGCGTACTCGCAAAACGTCTATTTGGCGTAAGAAAACGTAAGAAAGGCCTTGTTTAAATGTTCGAGCAATGAACTGGTCTTCTTACTGTGCGTGACACAGCTAGCACGAACACAATATTGACATTTTTACGGAAGGGCCATGCAGAATTTAGTGTAGAACAAATTGATGCCTCGTAAGTTGGTGCCCAACGGAAGCACTCTTTTTACCGAATTGCTTATTTAAAAATAACAACTTTTCACCCATAAAAATAAAACAAAATAACACCACTTCTTTGGGGGCCACTAAATTTACTGATTCACTCCGTTAGCATTGATTGTGCAGCGGTATGCGTACATTACGCGACACTGTTAGCGCAAACACGACATCGGCGCTTTTTGCTATTTTCCCCAGCAATGTATCGACTCGCACTAAACTCTACCGCTTAGCTGGGATACTGGCATTAACAGTTTCCTAAACATCATTCAGTTCTAACAAGAAAAAAAAAAAGCGGGAAACACCGGCGATTGTTTGTTTGTGCTAACTGCGTGGCGTAGGGTACCTAAAAGTTTTTTACAATGCTAAATACAATTCTGTGTCACGTTAAAAAAAATTGTCTGCTTTTGCTTTAGTTTCTTTGAGACACACAAATACTTCGAAGTGGCGGCCCGTGCTATGGTACCGATACAAGCAACGTTGAACCATAACACGACACGTTGGACTCGCCAAAAAGGGTTTTAATATTGTCTTTTCCGCTCCATAGCCACACTCGATAAAGAATGTAAAGAGCGAATCTAGCTTACATTTCGTTCTGGGGTACGGACCGTACGGTTATCTAAGTGGCTAAAAGTGACCCACTAAAACTTTCTAAAATTGACATCCACCCTTGATGCCCTCTCACCTAGGTGGTTGTTGGGAATGTGTAAATATGAATTTCATACATTTTGCTGGCCATCATGTTCTGCGAGTTAGGCACACAACAGGGCATTTTAGTAAATCGTTTTCAAAGGCCCGCTGCCACTTCAGGCGCATGCTTCAGAGAATGCATCGAAGTGGCAGCGCGAGCTTCCGCTAAATATATGTGGCCTGAAAACATAGTCTGCTAAAGTTCTCCAATAATTTGTGCTCGCTGCTAGAAAACAGAGAACTTCTAGAAGATTCCCGCGCCTGGTGCATCGTTTTCTTTTCCATCGATCCCAATTTGAGGCAGGTTTGAGCGTGATAAGCCGTTTTTTTAAAGATGGAATGTTTTGTGAAGATGTAAGTCATCCTTACATATTCAAGTCACCACTTCTCGCGCATGTCTTTTGAGCTCCTTGATGAACCAAAAATATCCATGACACGTTCCTTCAATGGGTGCGGGGATGCATCGCAGCTCTCAAGTATGTGTTTATTTTGCCACAGGCTAAACCAAAGACCTTCGACAGCTGAAATTAGGTGATTGCAGCTCCGTAAAACCTACACCCGAGAAGCTAGGCTTGGTGAGCGCCAAAAAATGGGGCAGATTACGCGATAGGATCTGAAGCTACCTGTAAGTCACGAGGTCGCTGCTGCCGCACCCATCGCCCGTCGCTCAAAATGGGGATTTTCTCGGCTTATCCTCTCAGAAGAAGCCGGCGCAAAAGGCGACCTTTCCCCTCGCCTCGCCGTGCTACAATACAAGAAAGAAAGAGGGCGAGGAGGACTTTCCGCCAGGCGGAAGAATATTTTTGCTGGTCCGCCTTTAACGGGGTAACCCGCTGCGATAAACACTTGGAAAATATGAATATCGCAATCGTGTGCTTGGGAAAAAAGCATACATTCAAAGCGGGATAGTCCACGTGTGCCGGCTTTATTTGGGAATAAATGGAAACTTTGTAAATGTGCATATCTACATTGCAGTAAAAGTTCCAAAATTAAACTGACTGTTATGCAAGAGAATACTATGTTAAGCAGAGATGCCCTTACAACCTGCATTCAACATGCACAATTGTTTCTTTTTTAATTTGAGATTAAAGAAGGAATATTTTATATAGCAAGATTTGTAAATTCACTCAATTGGGTATAGTTGGCCACCTCTATAAGATTCATTTTATGTCAAATACGTCGTTTACTTGCCATCCCAAGACACCAGACCTCATGAAGACAAATTAAACAATATAGATAAACTTGGCTTGTAAATGAACAAGTCGAGCAACCTTCACAAGTTTAGCTGGGTTTTTGTCTAAGCATTAAGCAATGGTAGCGAAAAGCGGGGAAAAACTATTCTACATTCGAATTGAAAATATTCGGTCCAAACCAGTACATATTCGCTTTGAATTCACTTCAAAGTCAATATCCACTATTCGCACAAGACTAATTCTTGGTTTAGAGCTAGTAACCTCCAGGCATTTTTTCTCAGGCTGTGCCTTCAGGCATCTCCACACCCCTTCACCCCATTGATGCTCTTGTTCAACCATTGACTACTCTCCACCCCATAGACTTTCCCTATCAGCTTCCCCGCTAAGTTTAGCGGGGAAACTGAATTTGTGTATAGGTCACGTCATTTTCTCCGCTAAACTTAGTGGGAAAATTGAATTGGCGTTGAAGTCACGTGACGTCAATTTTCCCGCTAAATGTAGCGGGGAAGCTGAAGTCATGTGATGTCACAGGCCACAACTTCACGAAATCTAGAGCAACTAGCCAAGAAATGTTCCATGTTAAAACAAAAATTCGATGGCTGTCAGCATGCTCTGCGGTGGCAAAATCTGGAGGCACCAAGAGGGGAAGCTGCAATGAGCCGGCGACACTCCGGCGCTTGCCACTGGGATGCCAATCGCCCAAAGGTTCTGGCCCGGAGCAGCCCGGGGCCCTAGATGCTGATTTGAAGAAATTTTGTTTTTTGCGTGTCCGTCTTTCGAAAGTGGCATGTTGCCAGTTTTTTTTTCTTATTTCCTTTTTCACTTTAGTTATCTTTCGACCCCCACCTTTTGCCGTATTTCCCCTCTTCAAGTCAGCCGTTTGAGCAAGGCATTCTGGCGTGCAAGGTGGGTAGTCCACGTGTATGGTGCGCACTACCGTCACTGCTCGTGCTGGCTCATTGACTTCACATGAGTAACATACTGTGGCACTGTTTCCGAGTGCATTACGCATGCATAACAACATAATTTGCGTAGAATGGTGTTTCCGATGAAAAGTCAAAACCGTAAAACGAAATTAAGCTTACATATTTGTTCTGCTTGCCTCATTTCTGCAACACGTCCAGCAATACACCTGTTTGATTTTTAAATTTTTTTTTTATGCAGATGTTGTTGCGTAAAATGCACTTTTTTTAGCGACTGGGAGCTGCATACTTTTCCTTTTAAGAACTGCCTTGGACCGGTTTGCGCCCGGTGGAGCTGGTAATTCTACTGTTATTTTGAAGGCGTCGCCGAACCAAAAGCAGATGCAAACCTGCCGAACCCAAACCGAACCGGAATAACGACTGGTTTGACTCCCTGGCTTCGGTGGCTCGCGAACATGCGCAGCCAAAGCACCACAAAAGGAAACAAGCTCTTGCCGGAGGCCAGGCATTCTAAAGAGACGACCTGCCGTTCGCACCCCATCTCTAGCGACAGAGAATTAAGCTCCGCCCACCTGGCAGGCGATGCCCGCGAGTGAGCAGGAGCATGAGTCAGGCAAGCAGCGGCCCTTGCAGGTGCAGCCGCAGAACTCCCGCGAGGCCCGGATGTCCCGGCACTCGTCCTTCTCGAGCGCGTCGATCCGCCGCACCCCGCTGGCGCGCAGGAGCGCCCTCCGCTTGCGTGTGGGCACCGGCTGCAGGTAGTTGAGGGTGTCCACCTCCTCCTCCTCCTCTTCCTCCTCCTCATCCTCCTCTTCTTCCTCCTCCCCCTCGTTGTTAGCCTGCTCCTGGGATCCCGAGGATGGCACGGGGGTTATTGGGGTGCTAGGTGAACTTCAAATCGAATCGCTAGTAAGACATTCGGTTAAGTACCAGCGTTTAAGGGGCGGTGAAACGATTTTTGTGCTTTGCACAAGTACTGTCTAGAATGAATCGCCAACAATAGAAAACCCGCGAAACACGCATTATTTTTTCTCTCCGCGCAATGGTGGTCGCGGAAATTCTTTTTTAAGAAAAACAAGCAGTCAGAGCTTAACTTGCAGCCAGAACAAGCGGCAGCGTGATCTGGAGCTGATTATATGCAACCAATATTTATCATAGCCACGCGTGGGGGTTGCAGTGATGTGATTGGCCTAAGCCATTTTGGAGCACCTTTCGGAGCAGTCAAAACAGTGTTTTGGAGCAGCAAATGTGGCCTTTGGAGCAATCAAAACAGTGTTTTGGAGCAGCAAAAGTAGCTTCTGGAGCAGCCAAGACAGTGTTTTGGTGCAGCAAAAGTGGCTTTTGGAGCAGATATTCTTAGAAAAATAAAAATATTTGTTTTAAGTGCTGTACAAACGAAGGGTACTTTGTATTGTGCTGTGTTTTGATGTGACGGAACTTGCTGCTGTGTTTTTATTGCTGAGACATCCCAAAAGTGTACAGTGCTGTAGGCATTGCCGAGAAATTCCGAAAAACCGCTGGCCACCGTTTTACTGGTTCCCTATGTGCCAGATTTTCGTCAAAAGTAAGCAAGCGTCCCGGATGGTGCCTCTGTCGTGCATTCATGTTTACTTGCACATGGGGGCAACTTCGGCAGGCTTACAGTTGCGCGTGCTTCGTCCCGCGAGCGGAGACAACGGCTGTTCGATCGAAACCGAAACCATACCACTTAGCTCCGTCACTAACTGATTCCCAACATTGTATGCAAAATTTAACTGCCGACCATACGACAAAAAACAGAGCAGCGGCGCGTGCTTACCAGGACGGCAGACAAAATACAAACTAAACACACACACAAAAAAAAAAAAAAAAAACTGGGCGCATCGATGCAAGACATTGCGAGCCAGAGTCAGAAAGTTCTTGAAGCGCTTTGTGTAACGACTGAACTCGAGACAAACAAGCACGCTGTGCGGGTTCAGCGCGGACATTGCCCTCTTCGCTTTAGCTCACTTCTCTTCACCAAATTTCCTTCGCGGCAGATTTTTCACGTACCGGGGTCTCTCTCGAAAGAAAGTCCACTAAGAGCCCTAGGTAATTAGTACTTCGACACAACAGTCTCTCAGTTAAAGAGTGATTTTTATAGTAACGCCTGATTTAAACAAGAACAGGAATGTTGATGAGCATGCGGCGTTACTTAGTCTCCTTTTAGAAAGCGCCATATCTGCAGCGACATGGGAACGGCAACACCCGACGCCACGCGACCACGGTGACTGGAAGGCAGGAACCAAATATAGTTTCCACATGGCTGTTGCTTCCAGGAGCTAGTGCTTCAGCTCACAAAATAACTCCCATTGCGCAGAAACGTGGTTTCGTTTCACAGCATGACGGCATGGCTGGTACCCGGCATGCTAGCATAGGAGCGTCCGGACACACCCGCGTCTATCGTTAAAAATATATTAAAAAAAAAAAAAAAAAAAAAAAAACGATACTTACGAGGCAACGAGCGCGCAAAACTTGAGACGGCGGGAAAACCATGGAAGACCGGATGGACAATAGACTGATCCCACTAAGCGTTCCAGGTATGCGTGACGCCGCCATCACTGTAGTTCATAGGAGGCAGGCGCCAGTTCACGAGGCAGCTCGTACCGCCTCGTGCTCTGCTCGCGCAGGCCCTCAGCGGGGTTGTAGCGCGTGCAAAAAGACTACATCTCCCACGATGCATGGCGGCAGCGGTGGCGTAATAAAACTGGCTGTGAGATCGGTCTATTGATGCAGGGTACGTTGTATCGGGCGGCCACTTGCGCCACGTAATACACGCATGCTCAATTACGGTACTCAGTTTAGTTTCAATTTTGAAAGGCGACCAAAATTGGTTTTTTGGCGCAGGCTCAGCGCAGGTTACCCACATTTTGGTCAAATGTAGCAGGATGTAGCAGGGTTAGCCCCTTGGCGCAGTTCGGCGCAATTGGCGCAGCAATCACATCACTGGGGTTGCCAAAGCACAGGACATGTACCGAGCTGCAGACGTCGCTAGGGTCAAGCTATAGTTGTCACTGAAGCAATTGGACACGAGCCACCACCCGAACGCTCGTCGAGCAATCGATTATTGTGAGCCCAAATCGAGTGAAAGCGCAATGCTCGCATCCAATCTACGAGCCACATTCACATATCGTCGCTCGAGAAAGTATGCCTAATAGTGACTGTGCTTTGACTTAACCCCTTCATTGTTTTTAGTTTCGGCGAATTTCTGACACTCAACTGCTTAAAGGGTCAGACACGGTATTTATGCTCGCCAAGGTTTTTATTTGTACATGACATATGCGAGCACAACTACCCAGAACATGATATGCGACTCAAGATTCGTTTTCTTTCTGCCCGAAAACCGCCGATCGAGAACTGGCCGGTTTGAGTCGTGCTTACTCTCTTCTCCATGGTTGCATGCCGTTTTCTATGGTAAAGACACAACCACCAAAGATAATCAAAGTCGTGGGTCATTGAAGGCACACTTTCAATATTAAAAAAAGAAACAAATTATGATACCATTTTTTGTAACTTCTAAAAAGCTGCAAATACGTTGATTGAAAAGAAAAAAAAAAGTTGCACAGCCATGTGGCTTTTGGCAACACTCTCCTCCTCTGTATTTCTTCTTCCTCCCCGGTCCAGTTTCAGTTTCGGTTTCAAGCAGTTGCGTTTTTTTAGTTAATTTAAAATATTTATGATGCTGTAGCAAAATGCTGATTGGGTAGTCTTCTGACACCATTAATAATTGCCAAACAAAAAATAAATTTTGGGGAGAGTCAGTGTCTCTTTAATTGTTTCTTTTTTCAATATTACATTTGTTGCCTTCAAAATCAAGTTTCTAGCCACAAACAAAATGGGAGCAGAATTTAAAAAAAATCAGTGCTGCCATTTGTTAACACCAGAGCTTCAAGCTAAACTTCGAGCGAGCCTGGTTCGTCTAGAACAGTTGAGTGCGCGAACCGGTGAAAGCAGATGAGCTATACTTATTCTGAACGGTCTGGGGATGGCTTCACGTTCAGAAGCTAAGCTCGTCCAAAATGCTTAAGGGGTTAAAAGGATACTGAACCGAAATCTGGATTCCACAGAAAACAGCGGCAAAAGTGTGCAACGGGATGCTACAAACACCAAAACATCACTCATACAACAACATCTCGAATGGATGACAGTATTTTTCAAAAAAAGAGGCGCATTTGACAGCTTTGGTTACGTCTTGTTTTTCCGAGAAGGAGAGGGAAGAACTTCGCGTCTTCTCTGCCTCGCCGCCTTGAGGGGGCAAAACGAAAAGAGGAGGAAACGAGATATCTTGACGTCACGCGCCTCGTCGGCCTCAATCAATCTCAACCTCTTTTTCCAAAAATATGGCCGTCCATTCGAGATATTGCTTTACGAGTAGTGTTGTAGGGATTGTAGCGTCCTGCCTTCAGCTCCTGCATTGTTTTCTGAAATATAAATTTCGGTTTACCCTCCCTTTAAGGCAAAATTAAGTAAACCGACGAAGCATTATTATTAAAAAAGCATACATTCAACGAAGTCCAATATTTTCGCAGCCCTACCTGGTCTCCGTTCATGCCGTCACCGTGGCCCCCACCGTGGTTGGAGGCAGTCGCGTCGTTGTGGTCGTGGTGATGATGATGATGGTGATGGTGGTGGTGATAGTGGTGGTGATGGTGGTGGTGGTGGCTGTTGTTGTTCTGCAGGCAGGGGTGGTGGTTCTGGAACGGCGGGTGGTGACCCTCGCAAGAAGTGGACGCCACCACTTCGCCGGGCGGCGAGGAGCACGATGAGGACGAAGTAGTGGCGCAGTCCAGGTCGTCAAAGTGCAGGCGCCGCCGCTCGCTCGTGTACTGCTTCAGGCTAAACGTCTTCTTCTCCGTGTGCATCGGACTCATCCCTGCACCAGATGGAACGGTTTCCATGGAGTGCCGTGGCAACAGCAACGACGGAGAATGGGAAACACTAAAGCAGTTTTTTACTTTGCCTTCTGGTGGATCTAGCTTGTTCTATACACACCTCATGAAGTCCAGAAAAACTGTATCCATATAAAAGAAGTGGTTATTACTAGAAGGGGCCTGCTTCTATTTAAGAGGTGCAATTCAAAGCCTATCACCAAGCACACTTAGAGTAAGAGCACCTCCTAGCATCAAATGATTAGTACAGGGCGTCTCAAAACAAATAGTGCTCCCTTTCACCGCAAAACTAAGCTATATGCGTTGCTGCACGCCTTGTCTCTGCTTGTATGTAATGCTAGTAGCCTGGACCCGATGCCAAAGTTTCAAGACTAGCCGTCATATTATTTGAGAGTTGTAAATGACTGTCTGAAAATTTCAATGGGAAAGGGACGGCCAACGAAGCCCACAAATGCATGGGGCTGAATGGCATGAACAACCGAGAATGGGCACCCATTTTTCTGTCGAGATTTTCAGAAAATTGCTTATAACTTTTGAATGAGATAACAAATACAGTAGTTCTGAAACTTTGACACTTGGTTCAGGTACCACTAGTGCTACAGTTCATGTCTGCAATAAAAAAAAGAAAAGAAACACTGTACATCTTTGGGGGGGATAGGCTGTACACAGTGGGGCAGCAATATGCATGGTAGACGAATCAGTTTGTTGGTCTCGTTTATTGGTGTTGGTGCACCTATGGTCAACAGTCACTGTGCTTGTATGAACGTTTATGGGCTGGAGCGAGCTAATGTACGGGTGGATGTAGATGGCTCCCCAAAGATGCGCAATTACGGTAAAGCTTTGTAGTTGTAACGAGCCGGATGCACCTGCACTGAATGCCAGTAAACTGAGTTTAAAGCTTGACATTGTGCCAAAGGTAGAGTTAATTGGAATTAAGGGGGATCCCCTTTGTAAAACGAGTACAATTACCTGCTAGTTGTATGCACTACAGCCAGTGGCATCACAAGAGGGGGGGAGGCAGACCACCCCAAGTGCAGCACTCAGAGGGGTGTCGCGGCGGGCTTTGAGAGCGGAGGGGAGGAGGGGAACCACGAAAGCGGGGTGGGGAGGGGGTATTGTAATGGGCTATTGCCTCGGGTGCCGCTGACCCTAGTGACTACAGCCATTCCCATTTGTGTCTATCAAAACAACAAATGCCATGCCCCATTTCACCTTAATTATGGTGGACTGCTGCAAACGCTACGAGCCATCAGAGTCAATTTAGTGACGTGTAGGTGTTATGTGACCTTCAGGAGGGACACAGAGACGCACACAACGCATCTCTCGACCCTTGACCTTGAGGTTATCACCTAACCTACCCTAACTTAACCTTCGAAACTTGAAGATTACCTATGACTTTGACCTTTAACCCCAAGTTAGAGGTTGTGCAGGATGCACAGTCACATGATAGGCTCACAGTGCCGATTTTGCTGGGTTGGCCTGTAGCATCCACTGCAGTCCATCGTAAGGTGCAACGGAGTATGGAGGTCAGTTGCGTTCACATGGCGTCGGCATTGAAACATGCCCAACTAATCAACAGAACATGAACCTTTAACTTCATCACCTTTCCCTTTAAATGATGGTAGAGGTCAGTGTTTAAAAAAAAAAAAAACAATAGGAGCCCAGAATGTTATGCACAATAAGTGTGCTGTCATTTGAATGAGTGTGCGTCGTGAAATTTATAAATTGTCCTCCCGCTTCAGTAGCATAATTTGTGAGTTATTAATGTAGAAGCTAGCCATGAGGATACCGCATGGGCTATTTGTCGGAACCTCCTGCTGCAAACCACTGAAGCTTTCGGCTTCGCGTGTGTCAATGCCGCTCAGCACGGCAACCAGCTGGTATTTTTACTTTCTTTATTCCTTTGATTACATATAACATTTGAGAGCAAATAAATGCTTGTTTTCCAACTGAAAATGAAGCAGCCAACTACTACCGATGAAATCACCTGCAAATCAAACTTTATGCTTTGGCACCAGTATCATTTTCATGGTTTCAAAAAAAAAAAAGTTAAAATACTAAGCACTTTGGGGCAAAAAAAAGTATAAGAGAGAAAGCACTGGGGGTGATCATTATGGAGAAAGGCACTAAATAAGGGTAGCAAAACAATATCTCTCACGTCTCTAAAAACAGGAATTAAATTTCTCTAACTGCACCATAGTTACGATTTCTTCGCAAGTACAAATGCCCCTTTTGAATGTGCCTCTCGTCTCCGAGATCCACAGCCAAGATGTGCAACAACGTGCAAGCCGGGGCTCGCAAATGCAATAAAACCCCGATAATCACCCCTAGTCAACAAAGGAAACCGAGAGCACTAATTGCTCTTTAGGTTGCGCCTCGAAGACCACCCCCCGACGTTGTCAGGTGGTAGTCGAGGGACTACTTGAAGAGACACTGTGAATACACTGGTCGGAGAAGCGCTCCCGGCGCTGCACCGACACGGCGGAAGGTTCGTCGTGACTTACCCAAGGTGGAGCCCCCCTGGCTGGGGACGCAGGTGAATCCCTGCATCCTTTGGAAGTAGTAGACGGTGACGCTGTCGAAGCCCACCGTCTTGCGCCTGCGCTTGCAGGGCGGCCCCTCGCCCCCCTCCTCCTCGTCCTCCCTGGGTCGCCGGCCGCCCCCCTGACTGCTCGGGAAGCGTGGCTTCCCGGCGTGGGAAGAGTCCTCGACGTCGGCCCCATCGGGGCCGCCAGGGGGTTCGGGTTTCCCCTGCCCTAGGCCCAGGGTCCCCTCGGACATACAGCGGGGAGGCTCGCTGCAAAGCGGGGGAAAAACAGGGTTGGTTGATGTTGCCACGGTCGAGCCTCGTTCGTACGGACCCCGTTAGAGCTCTGCATGGGGTCGGGCCCGCAGGCCATGTTCGGGACGGGTAGCACGGGTTGTTTACAGGCCCGGGCCGGGCTCGGGCAATGGTGTAGCACACTTACTAAAACATTGAGAAGAAAATGCTAACACAGGGATCAATTAGATTTGAAAATTGAAAGAAGCAAAAAGGGCAAAGTGCAAACAAACTTGCTACGATGCAACTACAGGGTGATTCAAGGAGAGGCCAGGCTCTTTAAATCGACCGCAAAATTCGGTTTCTTAACCTCTCGCGCTACGACATTGTGCAGCGTTGCCCACAGATGGTGCATTTTTTTTTCGTAAAATTTGCAAAGAGCGAACTTACCTGAGGAAAAAGTAAAGAAAGAAAAAGGCTTAGCTCCTATGGAAACGCAGCAAAGCCACCGGTCTTCAAACAACACGGCGCCGTTTCGCACGGGAGACAAGAGATGACGCAAGCAGTCGTGATGCCAACTGCCGCCAATGAACGAGCATACGACGCAGAGAGCCGGCGTCTTTAGCAGACAAGAAACTGCAGTTCCTAGTTGTTACCACGCATGAGCAAGCTATAAATACAACATTTTTGATGGCGCAAAATTTTTGTTTCGTTTAAGCTACATCTGTCTTGGTATGTTCCTTTGTTGTTACAGAATGGCGAATCTACGTCGTTCAACCTTGCACTTCATGGCGAATGCGGAGATCTAGAAAGTACTAATGAACTTAGTTTTCGACGACTGGAAAAACGAAGAAGTTACAGTTCCGAATAAACAAAAGCCATGAAGGCCGCTCAAGAGAGCGACCTCAGCTTGCGAGGTCAAGGTGCCACCGCATAGTGCCGTGTCTCAAAAATTACAACACAAGAAATATGTCATAGGTTGAAGGCATGTGGACATCAATTAACTTTTTGTCCATAAAATAGTATGTATTTCATAAATAAATATTATCCGTTGTTGGTTTTCCTTCCGGAAAAAGAGATAAAACGTGGAATCCAAACAAGGGTTCAATTTTTCGGACCCTTCTAGCCAAAGGGGTTCCTTGCCCTTTTTCTCCTTATGCGTGTCACGGCCGCAGATGAGAGGAAGGAACATTTATAGGCCATGTCTATCCTGATACGACTATGTCAGGTGTATATCCCATATGCCAGTGATATCATATACTATATGATATCACTATCATACAGCTCAGTATACTAGTGATACATATATCATCACTATCATATAGTATAGTGATACTATATGATAGTATCACTATACTATCATATAGTGATATGGATCACTATACTGTGTACTACATATATGCTACATATGCATCTATGTAGCACATAGTACATACAGTACTATATGCTATAGTACTGTACGTACTATAGCTAGGCTATATATTTTCCGGTTTTAGCCGAAACAGACCGATAAACATCCGCCGGTGTCGAAAAGAAAAAATCAGTTAAAACCGGAAACACCGATTCTTTAAATACTTTCATACAAGCGGCAGTTTTTTGTTGTTTTTTTTCATTGTAAAAGTCTTGTGTAACCGTCATCGTTTAGGTTTTCTAAGGTATCTTAGTAATCAGATATGTTTGTTTTTTTTGTCAGTGCTCATCACTTTGACCATCAGTTTATGTCCCCAAATGTTTGTCCTGATTGTGCCCTTATGTATAGACGCTTTACACACGCACCAGAATACAGCCGCCATCGCTGACCTTCTCTTGTTTTACCGAGATACCTAGCCACTCAAATTGGTGTGGACGAGCCTCCAGAAAAGCCAATGCTGGGGAGAAAGACAAAATAAAATCTAAGATGGCAATAACCTAGCCTGCTATGGTAATAACGAAGTGAAGTAAACGCAATAAGGGGAAACAAAAACTGAAGGTCAGTTATGGCGGTGCCCATGCACAGCTGCTGCAAAGCGTCTATAGATAACCCCATTGAAGGTTGCCCTTCTCCTCTGTGGACTCTGGTTGGGGGGTTTGAAGCGTCTTTCATATTGTGCGGGTCAAAGCGGCGTCCGGAAGCTGCATTCGCCAGATTGCCCAGTACTGTCCCAAGGCTCTTCGGACATTTTGGGACATCCCGTGTCTAGCGCAAATGTAGAGTGCACGCTCTCGAAATTGCGCGCAGTCAACAGAAAGGAGCGGGCGGGAATGACACACGTGAGCCCTGGGATTTGTGCATGCATATATTAGAGTAGTGAAGAGTGAAGAATATTGTGTATCACAAGTAAATGGTAATTGAACCATATCTCGTCTTGATTGTTTGTTTCTATTAGCGATTTTCCTTGTCGATAAAAGCTGTTTCAAGCGTCTGCACAAGAGAATTCACCGAAATGCACCGGTATTTTGGAAATAAATAAACACTGAAAAACATCCTCAGATTTTTTACATAAATAAACACCGGAAGGTATATTGCCTAACTATAGCATATAATATGCTATAGTACATACAGCATGCATGTACTATATATAGTACATACTATACAGTATGCATGTACTGTATGATCAGTACATGCATAGTGATCATACTATACTATGTGCTATAGTATGTACTATAGCACATAGTATGTACTATAGTGATCATATTATAGTATAGCATGATCACAGTATAGTGATTATATAGTATGATAGTCATCAAAGTGGACAGACTCAATTTTGGAAAAGGTCCATTCCTGCCGAGGTAGTGACGACATGATTGAAAAAAATTGCATCACTCTTCCAGCGTCATTGTGGGCAAGGCTTGCAGCAATCTTTCTGTGCAGACGTTCTAAATTGAGCTAGAAAATGTGAAAATTAATAAATTCATATTTAAAAACTATTACACCATTTTAAAATTTTTTTTAAATTGGTCTGGACTTTAATAGTAATTGCCACCAATACTGCTATAGCATTAGGACTCCTGAAACCTAAAATTAAAAAGTAATTTAATGAATTTCAGTTAATTAACCAATTTACCATGACAAGTAACCCCTGATCTAATGTCTGTCGAGACTGGTAATTACATGGTGAAGACGGCCTCTCGTTTCTTACCCCCTTTTTTAAAAAAAAATCTGTTCAAATTAAAATAAGATTTTCTGTAGATGATCCCTCAGTAGCGTGAGCATTTTGTTTACTATGAATCTTACCTAGTGTCAAGATCCTGAATGAAAGTCTAGATGTGGCATAGTGCTAAGCTGTGTGCGCCTACAAGAAAAAGGAAGAATATATTTGTATTCGAGTTTGTACTGATTCCGAAAACAGGTAAGATACCTTATAACCTCAAACAATGCAAAACCAAATAATGCTTTTTTTTTTTGTTGGGTACTGGAAGATTTGGTGTGCATGAAATACACACTTTCTTATTAGTCCCAATTTTTTTTTTAATAGAAAACTGTAAGTCTTGATGGCATTTTCTGGTTGGGATGCTTTCCGATACAAGGCACATCCTCATAAATTTGAGATTACACTACTAAATAGCTTTAACAAAATCATTTGCAAAGAGGGGTTGGGATTTAATGCCACTTGTTTTTCTTTGGTGTTTTAGTTGCAGGCAGGGTACCCGAGCCTGGTACAATCAAGGTGGAGACAAAAAATTAAGACAATAGAAATAATTTTGAAGTATAGCTTAAACCTGTATTTTACTTGTTTCATCGCAATAAAAATGTTTCTTTAGGCACATTTCTATTTATACAAAAAATTACTCCATTAAACTTTTTTTTTTTTTTTTTTCTGAATACAATTATTTATGATCTTATTTCAAAAATGCATGAAACATTGTCCTGGTTGTATTGGAATTTTCAAATTCCCCTACATTCAACTTGTCTTTCTTACACAGAAATAAGTTCTTGATTTCTGAAGATAATCCCTGGAAACAGTTCCTTCAGATCTAGTACCACCTAATGATTTCACTTTAACCCTTTGTTGACACATGTTGCCTGGCAACAAACCACACAATAATTTGTTTTGTTTAATAGTTTCGGTTTTATTACCTTTTCTGGATCTCGTAGTCTGGCAACGGTCTAGAAAATTAAAACTACATCGCCATTTAGTAAAAAGATATGCGAGTAGTTGATGAGAAAAAAGAGGTTTGACGCACAAATATGCGGTGACTGAGAACGGCGGATCTGCGAAAAATATGAATAAGTGTTTTTGTCTTGCCACTAATATCTTAAGCCAGGTGACCAGTTTACTGCAGGCATGCCCAGATATTATTGACATTTTACAGTGACCCTTCGAGGTTACGCAAGGAAGCCACCTTTGGACTTTTGCCTAAAGCTGCCCAAAGGCAACAAAGCTATAACTTGCAAGTTATAGCTTTTATAAGCATATATATAAGCATTATAAGCATTATAGCTATTATTATAGCATTATAGCTTATTATTATTATTATTATAGCATTATAGCATTATAGCTATTATTATAGCATTATAAGCATTATAACAAAGCTATAACTTGCAAGTTATAGCTTTTATAAGCATATATATAAGCATTATAAGCATTATAGGCATATTAGGTATGCCCAGATATTATTGACATTTTACAGTGACCCTTCGAGGTTACGCAAGGAAGCCACCTTTGGACTTTTGCCTAAAGCTGCCCAAAGGCAACAAAGCTATAACTTGCAAGTTTACCTTACAATAATTTTTTATTCATTTTTTTTAAATTTCAGCTCTGTTCTTTTGTTTGATCTTGTTAAACATTAAAATCTTAAAAAATAAAGATTTTCGGCAATTTTTGTATATCTCACCAATAAAGGGTTAAATAGCAATTTGCAAGGCGAAATCCCATTTCACATTTTATTGAAATTTAAGTTTTATGTGACAGACCCTCAGTTTTAGTAAGAAAATAGTCTATGGCATATGTTACAAAAAAAAATTGACCTTAAAAGGAGAAAGCTTTTTTCCATTGTATTCCAAAAGCTTGGCAAATGTAACAAAATACGTCATTTGTGCATTGGCCGCAGTTTGCATCTGCTCGGCAAGCCATTACATACGTGTCTTTCGCACTCTGTGATGTGATCTTGGGGTGACGAAAACACAATGCTCCATCTATGCATCCGGCTATTGCATGTGGTGCATGCTCAACAAAAGCAGCAAACTCTGGCCTCTCAAATGCTTGAGAGGCCAGAGTCTAAGGTAGAAGTATGAACCGGTAACCGAACCAATATTTTGCATGTATGACCGAACAGGAACCGAATTGGAACAAAATGAAAAGTTACTGAACCCGAACCCAAACATTGACAAGTTCCACGCCCTGGTTTCAAGGTCCTAGGGGTTCCTTTCCAATGTCCCTATTACACTTCATTTCACCGAAACTTGGCAAACAGCGAATGCTAACGCACCTTTGAGCCATTCAGAGCGACAGAGGCGAAATATGCAACAGCCCTTACCAGAGGTACAACGGCGAGGGCATAACACAAGCAGTTGTGCCCAGACATGGCTTTTATCCAACCCTGCCAAAAGGTTAGCCCGTCACTCAAAACTCATACAAAAGTGGCTTGCCTCCTTCTCTTGGCTGTGGATTCAAAAGCAATGCGAGCAACTAGTGAGATAAAGTATGGTCACATGTCTCCTTCCGAAATGCTGATTAGTCACTAGTACCATAGCCTCTGCCATTTGCAAAGTCATGGTGAGACAAAGTATAGCTTCTACCAGCTGCCCGCCTCATTTTAAGGGCCTTTTCAAAGCGGGTCACCTATGTGTCATGCCGGACACAGTCATAACATAACTCCACGTTGCAGCAGATCAGAAGAGTTCCTTCCAGAGGACTATCTCAGATCACTCTTGATAACACTCGTAAATGAAGATGGCTCACCACAAGGAGTTTTAGTTATTGTTGGATCTGTGCATGTGACTCCAGCAAATATAATTATAAGTACGGCTTCAGACCCTGCCTTCAGCTCTCAATGTCAACCACGTCTAGAATAATAAAAGAAAAAAAGGTGTCGTGATAATTAACTGGTTTTTCAGCCCTATTGCTTTTGCTCCCAGATATCCAACTCCAAGCTCTCATCTCAAGAGCAATTCTTTCAGTTTTTTCTACACTGTCGCGATCGGCAAAAGGATATACCTAGCACAACCCTTTCCCGGTACCAAAGTGTTCATTCTTACGAAACTCACACTTACACGTTCGGGGAACATGGACTATTTAAAACCAAAAATGATACTTCATTGCTGCTATTAAAAAAAGAAAAAAAAGACAAAAGTTAGATTTTGTTTTTGTTGCTTTCCACCATAGCCAAGATGCGAATTCCGCGACGCTGATAACTCCGACAACAACACCCCGCCGAAGCCTTCACGCGTGCATCGTGTTGTCGTCGGTATCGTTATCGAAGTTATCGGAACGATATACTAAAATTCTGACGCGATTTCGTTCGGTGGACAGCTTGCGATCGATTCTGTGTACGCTCTAAGCAGGCATGACAATGCGAGGCGTTTCTATAAACGATGAATGAGGGCGTGAGATAGTACACCCGCTCGATATTCATCAACAGGTCTGCAATTGAAAACGCCAAGACGAGCCAACCTAAATATAAACTACAAAACAAATGGATGCGAGTGTGTGTGTTTCTTTTAAGAATCCAGGTCGGAGGCTCATAGCTCTCAACAATTCTTGCGGTAACTACCAAATAAACAGAGGTTCCCAGCACGGGCTTTAGGTTCGCAATTTTCAATTATTCACCAGATTCTAGTTTTTATTTTCGCTTGTAAATAGCTTTTGATAACAGGGGCGACCGTCCTTTATCCGGTTATTACGTCGCTTTCTTGTTATTTATTTAAAACGAGACAGCATGGAAATCGAGCCACCCAAACGATGGACAGGGCGAAGAGATGGGCTTTTATTGTTGGAAAGGTCGATCCAATTTCCAGCTGCAATGCCAGCAGCAGCTGTAAAATCGCTTAACATTAAAGGTACTGATTCTCGTAGTTTAAAAAAAGAAAAAAAAAAAAAAAAAGAGGACGCACAACATTTTAAAACCAGCCTGCCACAATCTTAGACGGCAGGTCAAAACGTAATAAACAAACGGCCAATTCGTTGCCCGCACAGTAAACAATCGATAACCACGTCTGTCTGGAGCTGAAATCTGAGATCAGTCGAAGGAATATCGGAGCGAAATGATGCCCTCGTAGCGAGCACATCGCCCTACACGGCGATATAAACCGTGAACTCACCTGTCTATTAATACATTCCCAGCGATGCAGCGGGGGCCGTTCCTTGTTTTCGTGTTATCCTCAGGTAAAAAGAGCGTCGAAAGGTATCCCTATATGGTCCTAACGGAGGGGCCCTGATGATTTCACAAATTAAAGCGAGCACGGGAATGAATGGCGGCCATGCTTCTCGAACACAAACACCACAAGAAGCCTCGTGAGTGTAATGTGGCTCCACCAAATCAACCAGCGGGATTCCCCCGAAGTAAAATTGGCTCTCAAACGTGGCATCTATGGACGTATTAAGACTCGTCAGCACGAAGAGAATGAAATTATAGAACGCAGTTTTACGAAATATTGTATTTACAAGTGAAGAGTGAAATTTTCCAGCAATTGCTTAAATTCCACCCGCGTTTAGAATGCAACACGCACGAAAGCTTTGTGCTATCATGCAGCCTCATCGACAAATCAAGACAAACATGAAGCCCCATCGGAAATAATCCATCTCTCATGGTGAGTAGTTCTTCCCAATACTGTTGAAATAATCATACAAGTTAGCTCATAAAAGAATGAAAAGCAGCAATAAACTTACGTTAAAAGAAGATATGTGTTAGTCTGGCAACCATGCCAACTATGTGGCGCGTAATTTGACACGTTTTTCGCGGAAACCTTTTATTACAGTGGCGTTGCTTTTATTGATTCAATTTCCGTCATACCATAACAACACCATATGCAATATTCATTTACCACTATTATATAAATCAAACGTTTAAAGGCCCGTTCACATTTGCGACTTGGGACAGTCGCTGGAGCAACTAGCGACAGGCGACTGGCGACCACCAGTGTTCACATCTGATTGAGCGACCGACGAGTCGCCAGGCTCGCTGCCAACTTAACGGATAGTAATCAACACCTTTTCGAGCCGACTGACAGGTTTTTATGATCAAAGGTGCCGGCAGGAAAAAACAAGAAAACGTAATTGTGCTTCGGGGCGTAAAACAACGGCTATATGTGCGCTCTTTCAACCGTGATATGGCACGTACCTGCCATGCCGAAAATGTCGCCGATCTCGTTTTAGGCCTGCAGCTTTTTGCCCCGATCCTTGTGGTCGGGGTGCCGCTTATTGTAAAGGAACAAATAGTCTTTGACAGCATTAATAAGAGCTTCCGCGGAGACAGTGTTGTCAGGTTGGGCTATATATAGCCAAATTAGGCTACATTTTTTTTCTAGTTGGCGTCAAAATTTCGTGGTTGGCTATATGACTATTTTGGGCTATTTCTAAGAATGCGGCGAACTTTTGTCGAACCTCAGGTTCGACGCCGACGTAAAAGGCTCGGCTAGTTAATTTTCGAGCTTTTAATGTTTCGAAAAGAAAATTGTTTATCTTTTGGCTATTTGAGAGGAAAGAGAGGAAAAAGAAAGGTTTCAAACTTCTAAAAACTTCAGGGTCTTCACAATGCGCAGTGAAGCAATGCTTGCAGAGTTCAAGCGGTCTCCCTACAGCGCAGTGGAGCATAATTCGGACGCATATGGCTCCGCCCGAACGTACACTGAACTCTCCAAATGCTGCTTTGGTGCCCATTGTGAGAATCCTGAGGCACCCAAGTTTGTAAAAATGAGAAGTCCGTAGTTTCACAGCTACACAATTGACTACCTTCCAGTCGTTGCCCACCCCAAGAAAGGACAACAAATCAGAAATAGCGTGAACCGAAATGGGTGACAAAAAAAAAAAAAAAAAAAAAGCAAAAAAGAGAAACGGGTGGGATATTGGTAAGGACCTGAGATATATTGGAAGGGGGGGGGGGGGGGGGGGGTTCTGGTTTGAAACTCCCAGTGTTCTGACTGTTCTGCTTCTGTGTTTTTGTTATTTTACTGTATGATCGTACCTCCCAGGCTTCACAATAAAGCTGTCTTTGTGTGTTTTGTACTTCTCATAACTTAAGGGCCGGGCCATACGCACATTCGCGTTTGAACGCGTTTGAGTGCGTTGCGGAGTCCTTGCGGCCAGGCGCGGTCGCTTGCGGAGCGACGCGCGCCTTCGCGCAAACGCTCGGTAGCGCGGCGCAAGCGAGTAGAAACTCGCTCAACTTTCCGAAGCGTTGCGGTGCGTTCGGGTGCGTTCGACCAATCAGAAGCCGAAAGAGGAGAGGGGGTGACGAGTTCGCTCGCCCCACCCGGCCGACTCGGCGAGACGCATCCGGTTCGCCGGTCGCAGTGCTTGCTTTTTCGTTTTGGGGAGTGCTGGGGACTGTATTTTCCATGGTTCAAGCTTGACAAAACGTCGGGGAAGCCAGCGGGATTGTCCCAAGATCGAACACTTCGACGCTGTCGCTGTGCGCCGCCATATTGCCTTGGATTTCGCTTACTATTGGTGAGCCACTAGCGACGATAGCGCGTTCTTATTGGCTCTTGACTGCGGTTGACTGCGTGTCAACACGCAGTCAACCGCAACTGTGCGTACAAGTTTGGCGCAAGCGGTCTTCGCAACGCAACGCGTCCGCTTGCCACTACGGAACGCACCGCGCTCAAACGCGAATGTGCGTATGGGCCTTTTACGATGGAGGGGTCAGTGTTATACAAATTTTCATCCTTCCGAAGCTTTTTTTTTCTTTAGTCTTTCACAAAATAACATAATGTACACAAAATCTGGTGCATCAGAGGGTTGAAAAAGAGATTCTAACTTGTAATGTATAAATGTGAGAAATTGTCAATATAAGGGTTAAAAATCGTTGTTTTAGTCTTGGCTATATTGGGCTATAATGTTTTTTTTTTTTCCGTTTTGGCTATATTTGGGCTATACCTTCCAGTCGTTTGGCCGTTTTTTGGTGGGGCCATCTGGCAACACTGCGCGGAGAACTTCATGCCAGTGACCGCCGCCGTGCGCGCGTCGCTGTTTCCCGTGGGAAGCAGTGCCGGATGTAAACAAACGCACGCATCACTTCCGACGAGACTGATTGGCTCCGCCGTCCAGCGACTCGGTTTTGCTACTTGAAAAATCGGTCAGGGAGCGACTGCCCAAAATCGGTCGCTACCGACCTGTTTTTGTCGCTCCGCGACCAAAAACCAGTCGCTAGTCGCTGGTCGCTCCAGCGACTGTCGCAAGTGTGAACGGGCCTTAACAAAGGAAAGGCGTAAAACTAATACATAGTTTGCACGTGACGTCATTCAAAGAGCGCTCCGATGACCACCAGAGAGGAGGGCGAGAAGAAGCTCCGCTCTTATCAGGGCCCCCCTTTTGTGCCGCCCGGATTTGCCCAGTCGTCGCTATTCTCCCCCCAGAAGATTAGAGAAGATTAGCCCGTCACTCAAATTTCTCACAAAAGCAGCTTCCCTCTCCTCCTCTTACATGGAGGCCAAATATATGCGACGCGACGTCAGTGCAACCCATGTATATAGAAATGATTCACCTAAGAATTGTAGGTACTCCCACATTCCAACCGGTGTTGCGGAGTTGCCACTCCGGAGTTGGAATGATTCCGCAATCATCCCACATTTTCGCGCGACCCCGGGCCGGGGATGGAATGGAATGGCGGCACCGCTCGGGGGAGTGGAATGCGAATGGAGTTATATACCTTTTGCCCGGAGTGAAGTGGGAATGGAATGGGCCCGGTTCTTACACGAGCTGTGTTGATTTTAATCTAGGGCCTACGGGCTGATGGCGCAATTCGTTAGTGCGTGGTAAACAAGGAGGATAGAAGGGTAGGAGAGGGCATGACGTCAGCCGCGTGGCCTCCACAAGCCATATTCCCTTGACGCCTCGCCTCTTTCTCATTTTCCTCCTCATCCTCCTCACTTATCAGGCCGACGTGACCACATCACGTGACCGTGGGTGTAGCCCGAAACAACCCATTCCCGTTTGAACCCGTCCCGTTTCGACCCATTCCCGAAACAACCCATTCCCGTTTGAACCCGTCCCGTTTCGACCCATTCCCGAAACGCTCTCATATTTGAAGCCGTAGCCAAGACATACTTTACGTTTTAATTCGTCCCGTTTGAACACGTTGGTATAAAGCCCCGCACCATCTCAATCTCTTCGCGAAAACTGTCCATCGTTCTAATCCTGGTTTGCGCAGTTTTTCAGCTTAAGAATATGTCCCGAAATCATGTTAATGCAAAGGTGCAGGCGAGCAATTCAGTTATGTTGTGAAATATTTTTGATTGTAGACGTATTCTTAAAATATGCAATACTTTCAGACAAGCTTCAACGAGATATATTTCTACTTGAACCACTTAAAATGTTTCTTTCAAGATGGTCCCCAAAATGCGTAACTACGAAATGGACCATGTACACTGCGCGACAACGTTACCACGAACACGATGGTGGCGATTTTTCGAATTTTACTTCGAAATGGTATTAGAAGGTACCAGATTTTACCGCTTAGGTTAGTGGCCCAGATGAGCACTTTCAAACACACTAATAATATTGATGGCAGTCTTCTTATTTTTTTTTAGACAAAGAGCTAAAACCAACAATCGCTTTTTCGCGCTAACGGTTTCGCGCTCTGTACAACCTAGACCGTTTTCGGCGTCACGCGACGCTCCTCCACAACCCGCTACGATACCCAGAACTCTACAGTCAAGGCCATCGGCGCGCAGGCGCAGTAGCGGCTTCTTCGTTGCGGAGGGCTTAGCGAAAGGGGAAACGCAGTCTACGAAAACTCCCTATTAAAGTCTTAGAGTAACGCAGGCAAGCACTTTGAGTAAGCAAAAATTAGCGTTGCCTAAGTTTTTATATCGCGACGCTATTTTTAGGTTACCCAAAGCGCTTGCGTACATTATTCTAAAACTTCCTTATAGTGAACGGGATATTTTTAAAAGTGATAAATCAGACAGGCCGACGGGCATATGATTGCGACTTCATTTTCTTACAAGTTCAAACACAGAACCGTCCTGTACACAGGCAAAAATCATAAACCACAAAATGCTATCGCCTTGGTTGAGGAAGTTGAGCAGGAAAATCGCGCCATCAGAAAGGCGACACTCCAATAGTGATAGTTCGCGGCGGTCACCTGGCCCGCACGGCACCACCATTTGCAAGCTGCTGCAGCGATAACTTTGTCAAGGCCTCATCCCGTTTGCAGGTCGATGAAGTTGTAAATGTTCGGGTGAGCCATCTCTGACACAGCGATTATCTTACGGTCCTGTCACGATCTTTCTGGAACGTGGACGAAGGGGGCCGAAGCACCCGCCGAGAAGAGACGACACGCAGCCTGGTTGTGAGGGTGGACGATGACTGACCGGAGCGGCGTACGCTCAACGGCGTTTATTGCGTTTATTGGGCGCGATGACCAATGTTGCCCGCCGAGCCAGGCGGCCGCAGACGGGCGGACTGGAGGGGGGCGCTACATACTTGTTACAGGTGCCATGTCTCCGAGGTTGTTTCGGGAGAGGGAGAAGTGATGTGTGCAAGAAGAACAGACACTGGACACTTGAACGTAATCAACTGTTAACGAACAATACAAACGAACCGAGCGACGGCCGAAGCGGGAAGGTTGTTTCGGGAAAAGGCGAAATGGAAAAGGATGAAACGAGAAGGTCGTTTTGAGCCGGGTCGAAACGGGAAGGTACGAACGGGAAGGTTGTATTGGGAATGGGTCGAAACGGGAACCACCCGTGACCGTAGGTAGCCTTCGTCTAGCCTTCGATCTGATAAAACCTACCGGACGGAGCGCGCGCAAGCCTGCAAGGAATCCTTCTACAATCAACTACCTATCTCACACGTGATATGTCACGCTCATCAATTGAAAGAGAGATCTACGGTCACGTTGGCCACAACATCGTTTAAACTTTTTACGACTAGGCTTCACCAATATTGCAACGTGCCCCCTCCCAGTACTCTGTGGTAAATGACTCTTGATACAGCATCATTGCACTGGAGGGGACTGACGGCTGGATTGTCTTACTAGCTCGTGAAACAACCAAAACTGAATAGTAGTAGACGGACAAGGTGTCGTTCCTGGCTCCGCCAGACGCAACAAAGCGGTTGTTATAACTATACGCAGTTAGCAGGCAGATTTTAGCCATAATGTCGAACCGAGCCCGAACCGAAAAATGGAGCTGAATTGAAACAAAACTGTAACCCAAATCAAACATTTGATATTGAACCTGAAACGGAACGGAACCGTAATCTTATGTGGTGGTTACCGGTTCGGCGTCATAAAATGTGAGCCGCGCCTTCTTGCAGGTGGCGGCGCGAAGCAAATAAATATTCGCGACGTTGGCGTCAGAAGCTAAGTTTTGACTAAACAAACGGTAGCGGCGACATTGAGACAGCTCTATAATAATAAAACAAGCGTATTTCACGTTTATGTGCAGAATGAATTGGCGTCGACGAGTCGATGTGGAGGCGTACACTTCAATAAAAAAAAAAGCTAGTTATTTTGTTTGTGTGCGTGTATTTTTCTCCAGCTACTGAGCACTCTTCTTTCAGGAAAGAGAAAGCAAGCATAAACTTAAAAAAATACAAAGTGACGGCTGTCGGCGCGTTTGTTCCTCAGTGGCGAAATCTGGAGGCGCCAAGAGGCGAAGCCGCGACCAGCTCGACACTGCGGTGACGGTCGGGGGGCGCCAGTCGCCCATAGTCCTAGACGCGGCTAAAATTTTGTTTGTTGTGTCTGCGCTTTTTATAGACAGCAACTCACCCGGTGCCTTCTGTATGACCTTTTTCGTTTTAATCCTCTTTCGACAAACCTTCGCTGTCTTTCTCTTCATCAACTCAGTCGTTCGAACAAGTCGTTCGGACGTGTAATGTGGGTAGTTTGCTATTTCAGTCTGGAAGAGCATCGTACCGGCCTGCAGTCGTGTATCAGTATTGCGTGGTGCCCGCTCGACCCCAGGCTAGCTGTGCAGGCTAAATTTCTCATCTATATAGTGGATAACAATTTCGCAATACTCTTGCAAACTAAATTCCTGCTGTTTAAACGTCTAATTAGTTTTTGAGGGTAGTTTGCGAGTAGGTGCGTGCCACCGTCACGGTGTCACTGTGCCTGACTGACCTCACATGTGAGTACCGTACTTTGTTTCTGTTTCCATGCGCCTGTATAACAGTTCTGTTTTTCATTTTTGTAAAACGGTGTTTGCGTTATAAAACAAAACAAAATTAAGTGGCAATCATCAAAAGATCGCAGAAAGCATCTCCGTCTCAAATTTTTTCACGATATTTATTATGGTAAAACCGGTATAGAAAAGGATAAATATGTGAAACCGCCTTTTTACGTATCCAGTAGCAACGACCATGCTTTAAAAATTATAGAAATTCCTTATAGGGGTGACGTTTTGCGACACTCCTTTTTTGTAGAGGCCGCGCGCGATTAAAACTCCCTACTATCCCGCGCGGTCTCAATAGCTTCCAATAACGCCTTTTTTTCACGCACTGAATGTGTGAGTTTTTTTTGTGTGTCTGTATATTGTTTGTCCCCCCCCCCCCCCCCCCCCCCCCCCTACTGTAATGCCTGATGGTGAAGTGGGTACCTGAATGAAGATAAAGATAATGCGTATGACGTTGTGTTCAACTCACCGCTTCGTCTTAACGCCTGGAAGCTGTGAAACGGTTTGAACTGGTTCGTGCTTGGTGGAACTGGCAATCGAATCGTTATTTCAAATGTACCGTTACTGAACCTGATCCCAATGATGACCGGTTCGACCCCCTGCTTTTAACCAGCCGATCTTGTAGTGTTTGCGTGGAACAAAAAATAAAGAATTGATATGATCAGAAATCGCAAGAAGCGAACGGCAAACGAAAGTTTACGTTTTAAGGCAGGTCCCATAATATGGTGCTACAGTCCCTTATGCTGGCGCCGTATATACCGATTGCACTTTGTCAGCGTTTTTTTTTTTTTTGTTCTTGCAGTAGTGCATAAAGATGCTAACAGCGCATGCTAGCGGTGCTGTTGCGCAAGTGTTCGAGGTAGTGAGCAAGATAGATTCTTGCGCCACGCACGAACTAGACAGATTTAAGGCCTTATCAAACAATCAACACGCAGCTCATGTATCTATGGAGGGTACACGGTCCGTTTGCAAAGAAAATAGGTGGTTTTAATTTTTTAGCGTCTGTTGAGATTCAAAAGTCTTTTACGCTTGATCGTCTTCAGTGCCTCGAAGTCTTCAGCGGGGCCACGAAGCGCTTTCTGCGACCACTTTTCGGCTTAGCAGAACACTTTGAGGGTATCTTTTGCATAGTTTTGGAGTCGTTTCTACGTTTGATAACGTCAACAGTTCTTTGCTGTTTTTTTTTTTCTTTTTGCTTTCAATAACACAATGTGGTTGTTAATGGCCCTTTCTTCACATTTAGGAATTAGAGGAATAGAATAGGGGAGTTCGGTCATTCCAGGAGTGGCATTGTGTCCAGTGTCTCCATTCCGAGGAGTTGAAAGGAACGAAATAGTCGGAAGCTCTAATTCTCGGGAATAATATTGAAATGGAATGGGGGTGCCCATTCCTGGACACTGATTTTTACAGGAATACAGGCAGTAATTTCTTCCTACAGCTCATATTGAGAAAAAAAAAAAGAAACAAAAAGAAAGGTTTACAATTTTATTTTGTGCAAAAGATGGACCGAGGTACCTAAGAAACCTTGAGAAAGAGGAACTTGGAAAGCTCGAAACAAGTTTGCTAAATATATGCGTACCCGAAAAGTAATCTTTCATAATCCTCCTTTGGATCTAAAATCACAAAGAAAGGAAAAGTGGATTCACCTTGAGTGCACCCACCTGCACTCCTCCAGCGACCCCTGCCTTCCTCCCTCTCCGACTTCATCCCTGTCAACCAAAGGTCGTCCCACCCTCACCACCCATCAAAACAACGCCGAAAAAAAAAAAAAAAAAAAAAAAAAAACATGAGCCGACACTTTCCTCGCTGTAAAGACTCCACAGGCGAGCAGCGAGCGTGCACGACCTCACTCACGCAAAGCCCAAGCAGAAAAAGAGCCCTGCCCACACTGCGCGTGCGTTGCCTTGAAGCCACCACGCACAGCGAGCACGCGGACCGGTTTGTGGCCGTAGTGTCGGCCGAAACGTCATCCGCGCACCCTTTCCTCTTCCCTCTCGCGTCCAGCCTTTTCTCACTCTCGGTGCACCGGTTGCCGTGGAAAAAGAAGAGGCCCAAAAGTAGGCCAGCTTCTCCCGTGGGCTGACCTGGATACTTGCCCAGCTTACCTCGTTCCCCCGACTCGAAATACACGCGCGTACAGCAATGGCCACCGCCGGACCGTCGTTGCCGTCCGCAAGGCGGGTTCGAGCTACCAGCGTTGGCTCCGCGGGCGCCTTACCTTAGCGAGAGGCTCGCGCTGATTGAGGAACCTCGGAGGGCTCTACCAAGGATGTGCAAGCAGGCACGTGGTGTTTCGTTTGCGGGGGGTTGGTCGTCGTCGTGATTGAGAGTGGTCATCGGTTGTGGTGGTCCTCGGACGTCGTCAACGTCGTGCTGCTCCGGAGCTGACGTCTGGAAGATTGACGGGTCTGCCATGGGGAACGACTCGGGATCTTCTCGGCAACGCACCGACATGTGGTTTAAGACCACACTGCTTTTGTTACTAGGTGAGTTCTCTATTACATAGCTTTGGATAAAGCGAAATACTCGCTACTTGTGCTCGCTCTTGTGAACGACATAGATGGTGAATATTAAGGTATGTCATCATGCTGGTAAGTACTCCCTGGGGGTCTGACTGCCTGTTGCGTATGTCAACCTTATGGGTTCAAGCGAGTTTATAGACGTTGTTATTTGTGACGCTGTCAGCAGTAGTGCTCACTCAAGCAAAACGCAGAGGTGCCACTGACTGCAACTTTGAGGGGCAGAGGTCTTGCCAAGCACCACGCCGTTCTCCCCACCCCCTACATGTAAACCCGCAAAACAAATAAAGAAAAAAAATATTGATGTTGAATTAACGGTAAAGGGGGGGGGGGGGAGGGTAGGACTGTATTGCTTTTAAAGTTTGAGCATTTACGCATGCGTGGAGTTCATGGGAAGAAGATAAGGGAAGCAATGTTATGAAAAATACATCTTTGAAGCTTTACTGTACGAACATATTGTGAATCTAGACGGTGAAAATGATATCATAAACAAATAAAATGAACTCGACCGGTTGACTCGGTCAAGTTCCTTCTATTGGCTTATGAAATTCACGAAGATTTGTAATTTTTCATGGCAAGACATTGTAAAATATCCTACCAAAAGTTGTTTTGTGAAGCTCTCGCTATGATCGGTTCAATTGGATTGATAGCAATGGTCACTGTTTGTGATTCGGGCACCAATTTGAAGGAATGTAGGTAGGTGTTTTTGGAACACCCTGGATAGTTGCTTGATACCCGGTTGCAGACCAAACAACAAAGGTATTTTACAAGCTCGAAGTCACTGACATGGATAAGACCCTTTTCGTAAGTGCGCGCCCTCCAGGAGCCGCTGCGCCGATTATCCGAAGCCACCATAATTTGGGCACGCATTGGACGGGAGTGCTCCGTCAGCGCTCGAAATGAACTCGGATTCAATCAGGCGCAGCATCGCTCATGAAGCAATGCCCAAGAAGGATGGAAGGATGGATGGATGTTAATGGCTATACCCTTTGTAGCGGGTGGTAGCTTGCGCCACCTAGCCTATGTCTAAAAAGACAAACACATACGATTTCTCCTACCCTTCGAAGCCAATTCTCTCCCCCTAACTATCACCAGGCAGTGTGGGATATCACTAGGAGGACCTTCTGGGGGGATCGGGCGAAAAACTAAAACATATCAACCCCCGTCTCTTCCCCCCGGCGAGGGAGTCGCCAATTTTCCTCTGGTCAAACCCTGTCGGCGTTACCTCAGCATCGGACTCAACGGGGGACAGGGTTGGGCCGGAGCCACACGGGAGGGAGTCCCAATTTCCCTCTGTCCCCAACTGTGCTATTAGACAATGTGGCGGCCTCCAGTATTGCTTGATAGACTTAAAAAAAAAACACGTTAAAAAATTTAGAGTGCAGGTATTGCCGAAAATTTTTCATTCAGTGCATATATAAATTATAATTGATGTAACTGAATATTCAAGATGGCTGCCATAACAAACGATGGTGGCAGATGTTATGACCGCGCATTTGCTTCGTGCTTGTCTCGCTCTTATGACAAACTGTAGTCACGTATTCATTGCACAAATGAATGGGAATGGTCTTCGTTATTGTTGTTAATAATTACAGAACATGCTTCACGGCGTAGGTATTTTGCCGCGTCTCTCAGACAGATGCCGAGCGCTGGTTATGACTTTCGTGCTCCAATCATCAATGGTCGTTCAGTGTGGTCACAAAACGTACGTCTTTATGCTAATGACACCCCTCTGGAGCAAGAAGTACTAACTCCTCTTTGAGGATTCCATGCAGAAATGTCTGAAAGTAAAGTCGAGCTTGGGAGGGTATGGTCCCCAAGGTGATATCTGGAATGGTGGATAAAAGGACTTTAATGAAAGCACCTTTGATCCCTCATGCCTTAGTGAAACCTCCCTAAACGTTTACTCGTGTATCTGTAACGTACACTTTTTGGTAAAAGATATAATGCAGACGGTTTCAGCTATGAGAAACGAAAAGCCCGACAATGATAAACCAAAATACGCCTAAAAACAACCTTAGAATGACAACTTAGAGAAACAGATAGCTCGACGGTTGAGAAATAAAATAAAATGATATAATCATCTCATAAGAAATTCCGAGCAGTAAACATACATATTTTTAGTCAACGACCGTATGCTTGCCCAAGAAGGTTGCTTGTCACGTGCAAAGCCAACGGCAAACAAGCGTGAGACACCCATTTATTAATAAGCGAGTCTGTTTCCTTCATTATTTGTGTCCATAAAAAAAGTACACGTTATCCGAATTTCACCTTTATGTAAAATGCCGTATAAATAGTACCTAACTGTACAACGGTATATAAATACTGTACTTACGTAAATCCTCAAATTGTTGCACGTTCGTATAAACTTGTAAAATACTATACTCGGAACCTGAAACAAACATAAAAATGCCATTCAAGAGAAGGAAAAAAGAAAAAAGTCCGGAATTTGCTATTTACATAATAAAAATGCGAACCAGAAAAAAAGAAATAGCGATATAGAATTGGAGACATTCCCAGCCGACATCGAGAAGCAATAAAATGTCCGTCGTCCACTCGTCGATCCGGTGCACGGAGATAATCTGGCGATCTTTCCCCGATTCCGTTAGCTGAGGCGTTGGCAAAACCCGCAAAAGCAAAAAGAAGCAAAGCAACGGGGCCTGCGGTGTGTCGCAAGCAGCTCTCTACGTGCGATAAGGCGGCCGCCCTTTGGTTCGCTTTGTAAAGCTGGCCTTGGGTGCACAATATAGTCCGTTCTGCAACCTTCCGCTCGAGACATTTCTTCTCGTTCCCATGTTCGAGACTCGCTTATAATACAGCGTTCCGGATGAACGAAGCAGTGCGTCACTACACAAACCGGGAGGGGAGGTTTTTGTTCGTTTAGCCAGCCTCGAGTGTACGTAATTCGCTCTGGTTGCTCGAGGACTCGTCCGTTCCTTCGTACGACGGATTGGCCGGCAGTATCTATCGCGTTTCAACGTATTGCAGTCAGTCTCGTACAGGGCAACAACAGCAAAAAGTGATATATACGATGGGCATAACTCCTCATAACTCCAGTGCACTCGTCGACAGGGTTAGAACGCGGAACGTCGACGTCCGGCATAGGGCTTTCGAATTCGAACGTGTTCGACGAGTGCAGTGGAGACAAATGCAGCTAGCTTTTAGGTTTACCCAGTGATTATTCCAAACAGAGCCTGGCGTTCTGACGTCCCTGCGCGCTCTCTCGTTTCCTCATCTCCCTCACTTTCTCGGCGCACAGACGCACTATCAATGAGAGATGGACGCTTCTGATATAGTTTCAAGCCGACTGTAAAAGAATGATTCGTGTAAAAACAACAGAAAGCGTACACGCAGATCGGACATGTTCGAGGGGTATACTGATAGATGGCGCCAGTGGGTCGATGTGTTCCCTCGAAGGCGGCTGGCTGTAAGCGGGCACAGCGCACTTGATCGCGATTACACTCAAGCTCGATTGTGTGAAGCAGTACCGAAGGAGAGACGCTTGTAAGAATGGACTCTTCTAAAAGAACAAACTATAAACAAAGGGATGTAATCAAACACGCCTTGTTATCGATATTGATTTTTATTTTAGCGCGAAGTCATTATATGTCCTTTTACGAGAAAAGGCGTCCGCGTTGTGCCCGAACGATGGCCATAAAAATACGTCATCAAGCACGCGCCGCTCAAAATCAAAGGAAACGCGCCTCAGAAATAGGACACAAAGAAAAGCACAGCAAACGCAGATGCTTCGTCACGGAAGCCGTGAAGCCGGCGGGAGCACCGCGCCTGCGCAGTGGGAAAGCGTGGTGTCACCGTCAGTTCGCCGTATGCAAAAGGAAGACGTGGCGCTCTGCCCCCGGCGCGTCAGTTGCGCTTCGGACTTCATCTGTGCTCTTTGTGTGCATGTGCTTCGTGCGATGAAGTATGAGGCCCTCGACACCGGCAGCAGCGTCTACATCTACGGCAGCACACTGAATGCAATACCGGCAGAAAGAACTTTAATACGTGTAGAAACATTACTCGAAAGCATTTCACCCACGGGACTATAATGCTTTCGCATTCCTACACGTAAGCAGTTTATTTTTGCACTCGGACGTCTTATTAGTGACCTTAGATATGGCGAGCAGCATAAAAAACGTGCAATGCGCGTGATCCTGGAGCCGAAGGAGAGGAGGAGACAAGAGGGAACGGGGACGTCAGAATGCCGGGCTCTGGTCTAGCTGGGGCCTTTGCCCCTATTTACACTTCGAACGCTGTCGATTGCAAAACGCGGGCGTCAGGCATTCCGCGTTCGCGTTCGAAGCGTGAGCAGCTACAAAGGCAGCTAGTTTTACGTCTACTATTCATTCCAGCCAGAGCTCGGAGTTCTCACGCCCTTGCGCGCTCTCGCCTCCTCCTCCTCCTCTCCCTCAGTTTCTGTCCGCATAGTCCCGAGCATCTCATTATCGCTCCGCAGCCAATGAGACTGCGGCATCCGCCGATAAGATTGCCCAAGAACCAATCAAAGAGCGAGAAGCGTTTCTTACGCTCCCGGTGACTCTAGACTCCAGAGCAATGGGAATCCATACCACGAGTAACACACCCCGATCGATTCTGCCCGTGCTCTGCACACCAGTCATTGCTATTCGTTGCGGTGTGCGTAGAGTACGTTCGAAAGTTCGAAGATCCGAACCATGGAGTTATTATAATGTACGCTAGAGGTTCAACTTGCGCTAGTGTGTATGCGACTTCCGGGACGCTAATTGAAGGAGACGGCAACCACGTGACTACTCTTGCGGTGCCCCTGTGCATTCCCATGGGAAAACGCGCGTGCATTTTCTCTCTCCGCCGGAAAATAACATAGAACACTTTGGTTATTTCGGTCGTACCAAATAGTATGTACCTTTATTATCCTTTTAAACGTGTAATTGGTTTGATTGCAGCATTTTTCTTCAACGGTGAACAATGTCAAACTTCGCTATATTTCAGGCCCAAACCTGTGTTCCATAGCAGGTATGTCAAAACGAGCGACGATTCTAAGCGAAATAACAATAAAAAGGAATGTTTATTTATTTATTTATTTACCCTCAAGGTTTGGGGCATTGTAGAGGGGTGTGGATTACATTTCATAAGATAGTACAACATTGTGCAGTTATTATAGTATAGACAAATAAGAGGCTCCTAATTATACAATAATAGCTAAGGCGTTTTTGAAGAGATTCTTATCTTCGATTGCTGCCGTCGGTGCGGGAAGGCAATTCCACTCATCTGATGTGCGTGAAAAAAAAACAAAAAACAAACAAACAAACTGAAAAAGCGTTATTTCTGCAGGGTGGAATTTTGAGATATACGGGGCAGGTAAAGTAAAATCGTGGCGCAGATATGGCAGATATGAAAGGGCTTGTGAAATAGACATATTCGGAATAATTTATGGCGAGACACCGGAGCTTATGCTCGCAGTTCTGTTGCAGTTGGATAGGATAAAACGAATTGAATTATTTTGAACCATTTCAAGTGAACCTATTAAGTTTTCTTTGTAAGGATCCCACACAGATCAAGCGTATTCAAGTTTTGAACGGATTAGCGTTTTATATAACAAAAGTTTTTAAGGACCGAGGGGCTTTTGAAAAGTTACGTGGGACTATCGAAGCATTCTGTTAGCGTTGTTAATAACACACGAGATCTGAGCGGTCCAGGTGACATCGGCGGTAATGTGAATACCAAGGTATTTGTAAGAGGTGACGGCATCAAGGGGCTGGTGATTTAGAAAGTAGGTAGGAAAACTATTAGCGCGTTCAAGGCTTGCCAGCATTCCGGTGGCGCTTATATATGACTAATGTGCACGTTTTGTCACTATATAGAAATGACTCCGTCGTGCATCTTTACGAGCAGTTAAAGACATTCAAAACGTAAAGAATAAAGTATGTGTGCTATGAGACGTATGTCTGTATATTATTTTTTATGCCGGCCACTGGCAGCTTTACCGGGCACGTTTTCTGGCTTCTCTCGAAGAGTGCGAGCGTGCGGGTGATGTTTTGAACATAGAACAATCATCTTCGCACAGATCAGAAACAATAAAGCAGTACTTACTTATAGAAAATCGTAGTATATTACGACGCCTTCAAATCTATTTTGATCGTACATACACAGGGAGCTACTGATCCAGTGTTACTGCGTAGCTTTTGCCGGTCGTCTCTCTTGGTTTTCCAGATATCCTTCGTTCGTTTGGCGCGTTTATCCCCCATGCTGAAAAGCGCCGACGTTGTGTTCGCGCTAATGGTGTCCGACAGTGCACATAAATACATGTACGAAACCGTTTTAACACCGCTTTTAATGCCATAAACCTAAAAAAAAAAAGAACGTTGTAACTGACCAATTATTTTGTCTGCCTGACTTCGAAATGTTCCAAGCTACTAAGTACGTACGAATTATTCGAGACATTTGCCGTTATAATCGAGGACAGGGAGAAAATGCACTCACCTTTGCCCATAGAACTGCATTACCGGAAGTCAATTTTGACTGGTTGCTGTCTGCTTCAATTTGCGACAAAACAGTCGCGCCAAATGAACCCCCAGCATGCATTATAATAACCTTATGATTCGAACATCTAATTCGAATGTTTTCTCGGCAGGAGTCTGACCACACGTAGCTTGAACAGACATTCTAAAATATCGCACCGGCGCAAGGTATATCGTACTTGCAGGATTTTATTACTATCACCAAAATTTAGAGTTAAAGTACAATATTTAATTTCCAAATTGCCCCTTACGAGGGAAGAAATTGACTAGTGAGATATTGGACTTGTCTTGAACCGTATGCCGTCACGTAAGTGCGTTGTTAGCCATTGGAGAGTTTTGGTATTCAATCATTTTCGAGGAGGGCTCTCATGACAATACCTAACAGTAATACCTAACGGTATTGTCATCAGAGCCCCCCTCATAAAGGAGCTGGAGGCGAATCGGGTATCTTAATCGAGATATAAAAAACGATCCACTAACACTCCTTATTGATGCTTTGCCTGCCCTCTGTACAAATATAAAGTAAAGTGCAAATGGTTTTGATGGCTGCTCTTGACGCTTGCGGACAACCTTTTGTTGCTGCCGTGTTTTGTGCATTTTCTCTTTAATATCACAATTTAAGCCAAGGTCGGTCGATAATCTGTAATACTCCAGTTTCTACCGAATCAGTTTTTGTGATATATATTGAGCCGGACTGATATTAGAAACACCGAAGACACCATGACCTAGCTCCGAACACTAAATGCGAATGAATCTATACAGTTATACCCCCTCCCTCTTCTCCGGGTTGATAAAACGCTTGTGTGCCTCAAAGGGACAATGAAGCAATGTTTTCTTTCACGTCATGGCGAATTCCACGGGTCGTTCTGGAGCGCACCGGGATCGACTTTTCTAAAGACCGCCTATTTCACTGGGCGATCGGAATCCAGATGGACGTGTTCCACACGTCGTTTTGGATTAGCTCCCGCTCCAGATCTCGATCCGGATTCGAGAAAAGTTGCTCCGCCGATTTCGCAGGATTCAACCGGAAGCCAGTTTGGCCAGCCCTCGGCGCGCGCGCGTGACTTCCTTTCTCGCCGGGCATTTCGCCTCGGAAGAATTGGTAATGGCCGCTCGCGAAGTCCCGCCCGCTTTACTGCTGCTGCTGCTTGATGACAATTCGCCGTCAGGTTGCTCGAGCAGCAGCGGATCGAATAGCAGCGACAACTAGGGTTGCTTGTACCGTATTTTCCAAACTATAATCCTCACCCGGTGTATAGTCCGCAGGGCAAATTTGGGGTCAAAAATTAAAGTTTCTGCTTAGATAGTCCGCACCTGGTGCTTAGTCGACACGAAAATCTTCTCATGGACGGCACCCCTTGACAAATGTCTGCTTTCTTAACTCACAAACAGGCCTGTACTCTACATAAATCATCATTAACATACTATTTAATTTACAAAATCCGTCTCGTCTCGTCATAATCATCAACATTGAAAAAAACAAAAATCTTGTATAGTCCGCACTGCGTAAAATTTCCACTTTTAAATATGTATAGTCCGCGGACACTAGCCCGGAAAATACGGTATGTCCCGCATGAATTCGACTTCGACTGCTTCTCCGGGCCTCCGCAGAAGAGGCCGAAAATAGAGACGAACTTGGACACTGTTGACGAGTATTTCGATTAAGAGGCAAGTGTATCTTTCCCATCATGATTAACTTCGCTCGTGCGTTGAAAACATGCTGTTAGCACCGCAATTGCGAAAACATGTGCTTCGAGATCCAGGAGATCGCGGAAATGTGCTTCGAGATCTTGGAAAGAGGATTTCCGGGAAGGTGAATGGGAACGGGAAGGCATCATCTGCCGATCCCGGAGGAGTGGTCATGTTCCACTCTGGAGGCGGTGCAACTCCGTTCGGATCGCGTGCTTCATCTCGGGTCTGGCCCAGTGATCCCGGCGCGCTCCAGAACGACCAGTGGAATTCGCCTTTAGTTTCCCTAGTTCTCACAAAAGATAGATCGCATTCATAAATAATGCAACAGGATTAAATATTTGTTTACACACGCTGGTTTCTGAACAAAAGATATATATAGTCATGAGGCTCACATTCTTCGTACTCGGGGCAGACTTGCTGGAGGTTGAAACAGAGAAATCGTACCTCAGAAGTGTCTGAAAAAATAATAAAAAAATAACTGCAGCGGTTAGCCGCTTCCCTAGGTGATCTCATACGGGGCACCCTGTGTGTCGTGAGGAGATGATCGCACGCGCCAAGGGAAGGGTCGTCCAGCTATCCGCCACCAGCCTTCATCTGACAGTTCCCGTATACAGATACCTAGGAACCCTAACCCCCCTCCCCCACGCACGCACACACACACGCACACGTGCCCGTGGCGATCTGGATCAGCATCGTACCGGCGTGCGGTTGTGCATCGCTATTGCGTGCTCCACGTTAAACACCTCAGGCGAGCAGTGGTAAGCGTCTGCCCCATTTTTCGCTCTCTAAACATACGCACGCAAAAAGTTTCTAAACAGACTGCGGAGAGGTGAGACGGTCGTTCGATGTCACAGTTTTAAAACCTCGTGGCAGCATAACGTTGCAAATGTCAAAAGCTACGGAGCGAATCAATCGGAGTAGGAGCAAGCAGCGTCGGAGAATACTCCTCCCGCGGAGAGATGTCAGGTGATTTACTACGACACTCTGATTGGCCCGAGCAGCCGTTGCGCTTGCCCTTTGCCAAGTTATGCTAAAACAGAGATTCCGTTTTAGTTTACCTTTCAAAAGAGTGAAGGCCACAGCACGAGATCGCGGCTTTAAAATATTCCACGAGACGAGAGCTACGGCTTCTCGCAAGGAGCGCGGGCTAACTCGGAGCTCCGTCGCTACCCTGTGAGCGGGTGGAGAGGGTGCAAGCTGTGCAAGCCACGAGGGCGTAGCTTCTCGATGCAGTCTCTTACGTGTCCCACGGCTGAAAGTCCGCTCATAAACATACAAGCAAAATGCGTTCTGATATAATACCCCTAGGAATAAATATAAGTTATGCGCGGAGTCAAGAGAGATGTCTTCGAGATAGCTGGGAGCTTAGGATTCGTGGAATTCGTTAGGAGGAACTCGCTCTAGTGGTTTTTGAGCTTCTTTTGATGTAGTATCTCCGCAGACAAACAAAATGAACTAAAACAATAATGTTTGTATGATTATTTTTAACTTGTACCTTAGAGCGAACAGAGCCTGCCTGTTGTTCCGTACAGCTACAGAATATTCACATAGCCTTACTATTTTCTGTTGTGGTTTTGGGGTGTGTTTGCGTTCTTGAACTACCAGAAAGAGACGTGCTTGCAGCGGTTTCAACAAGCAATAAGAAGGTTTATTGACGGAGAGCAGCGGCTTTAATAGGCCGCACTGATAGCGCTCCAGCGGTGCTAAAACAGCTGACGCTGCAGAAGGTGACGCAGAAGCCGGCGAAGGTAGCTTATCCCCACGCATGTCCCCCTTCTATTGTTACTCAGTACTTGGTTGCTTGGCGTATCGTTTCGGGGGAATCACACACCTTTCGCTGCGCGTGTCAGTGTGACTATAGGTCGTTGCACTGTTGCGCGTTCCCACTTTGGTCACTGCACCTGTAGAAGGACCCCGGCACTGGCGGTGTAGTTTCCGAGTTGTCTTCAGCCGTACTCTAGGGCAGCGGGATGAGATGAGTACGGTTTCGTCGCAGAACATTCTCCTTGGAGTCGACCCAGTATGATCGTGGCTCCACGGCGTGTTTCCCGAAGGATCCCTTACCTTTGGAGATCTATAATCCAAACGTCCATTCCTCCAAACAGCTCGGACAGGTCGCGAACTCCGTGGCGTCGGTCGTAGTCCATCTTCTGACGATTACGCTGAGACTTTCCGAAAACCGCCAGTTTCTGTAAGTCCTGAGTCCGAGTCTGGAGGCTTTCCTTGGACGTGGGAAGTGCCGTGCGTAGTCTCCTTCCCATGAGCAGCTCGGCAGGGCTGATCCCGTTCTTTAGACATGGCTTGTCCTGTAGGCCAAAATAGTTCTCCAATTTTCTTGAGAACTCTTTTATGATCTTGAAGGGGCGGACTCTGCCATTCCGTTGCTTTGATGTAATGAGGGCTGGACGTCACATGCTGGAAGTTGTACTCCGCTGCAAAGTTTGAAAATTCAGCACCGAGGGCTCTTGAGAACTGTGGCCCGTCATCAGCAAAAACCACTTCCGGTATTCCTTGCTTGAAGAAAATCGATTTGCAATGATTGATTGTCTCAATAAAACAAGCTCCGGATAGCGCGAGAAATAGTTGGTAATGAGACAAGTACGGAAACTCTTATTCAACATGCTAAATCTGACCGTCTGACCAAAGAAAAAACTAATAATAAAATAAACAGTGGTAATTTGAAATGACTAAATGAATTTCCTACTTTTTCCGGGGGTAGGAAAATCATTGAGGGAATCACACCAGATTTAATAGACGCATTTTGATACAGGAGCTTTGGGGTATCCAGAAAGTTTCACGTCAATTTCCAGCATATACGATTCTGTGATCTTCCTGGTAAAACAGTTGCGAATACATTTTGACGAGGCCACCGGGCTCCATAAATAGTTGGCGACAGGTCAAAAACAAAGTGGAAGCTCCCCCCTCCTCTTCCCACTTTAGCAGAGCGAACGCTGTAGAGGAGGTCGCCTCCTCTCCGGCATTCGCTCTGCTAAATTGGAAAGATGTGGGAGGAGCTTCCGTTTTACTGTTAACCTGCCACCGAATATAGGCTCGTGAAACACAGAGTCAGAATCGAAAGTTCGCGGAGCGAGCCGATCGGTCTTTGGCGACAAAACCGCTGCGTCACAGTCGCGAGAGTCTAATAGGAGCATTCCGTAGTCTTCGGCCCTAACTTTGCGTTTGACGAGGCTAGGGCCTCAGGCAGCCGTTACAAGGAGAAGACAGCGACAACGGAAATAAAGCATACACAAATATATAACACAATGAACATATATTGGTGTTAATATTTTTAAATACGAAAACAAATTTTCGATGGAATACTTCGAAGTAACTTGTTCTTGCTTTGTTTTTAATCCTACCCCGAAGAGAACAATTTACTTATCTGTGCTATAGATTAAACAAACAGGCTTCGCAAAAACTTGGAGCTCTGCTCTTACTGAAAGTAACATCGATGGCGAGGTCATGGCGTCAAGGCTTCTGTCATCGTCGGAAGGCACACGCTTGTTCGAGTCTTCGTGCGTTCGTGGACGTTGCCCGGAGCCATCTTAATTATCACCGACAAGATGAGGCAACCTCCTTAAGTGAGCTTGAGGCTGAATTATACCCAACCTCTGATCCGTTTTCAAAAATGCCGCGCTTCAATTGCCATCGAGCGCCGCCAAGGAAACTGTGGCTGTAGCGCATACCTAAGGGAGCGCAAAAAGTCGCGGACAAATCGTCGGGTGCTCAAACATTCAGCTCAAACTAGAAAAACGAAAATTGCAGCAAGGGGAAGCGAAATGTGGGGCGGAAAGCCTGTGGTTCGTGACCCTAGAGTGTGGCTCACTCAAGTCAACGATCCTCGGCCTAAATTGGTGCGACCAAACGACCGATAAGGTCGTCCTTTCACTAGCTCTTTCGCGATTGACCAAAGAAAGCTTAACATGACATTATGAGAATAATGAATTGTACTTTTAAAGATGGCAATAAATGTAATGCCAGAATACCATCTATGAGGGTGCTTGTTTAAGTGGACATATGCGCCACGGAATAAATAAATAAATAGATATATAATATTGATGATTGAACGAAATTTTCACCGTTTATAGTGCTTGATCTCCCTCTCATAAACCTAATGTTAGTTTTGATTTAGCATGTTTTTTTGTCATAAATGTGATACACATGCACATGTGGATCATGACAACATACTTTAAAAGGAAGCCTAGTAAAATAAGCGAACTCGCTCTTTTTAAACTACCGAGTGCAATGATCAACAAAAACTTCACGTTTTCTAGCCCGATAAGAATTTTACGGAAAAAGCGCGCCACAAGCCCTCCCCACAATGATGCTCAGAAGAGTGACGCACTCTTCTGAGCGTCATTGTGGGCAGGGCTTGCGGCACGCTTTTGCGAGCATTTTTTAATTAGGTTAAAACACGTAAAATTTTATTACTTAATACATCAATAACTAATACAGTTTTGCGAATTATTTTAATTGATTTTGCCTCTAATAGTAACTACCGTCATTTCAGCATTTGCAACATAAGCAGTAAAAAGAATAATAAAAAAAAGTTAATTAAGAGATGAAACACCCAGCGAAAACGGCATTCAGCTAGTAGTTTGCGCTCTTTCTTTAAAAAAAAAAAATTGTTTTTATTAAAAAAAAAAAAATATTACCCCCTATATAACCCAATCGCCAGAGCAAAAGCGATATTTGTTGATTAATGGCTTCTTTTGAAGAAAAGAAAAAAAAATATATGTTGGGCAAGAATTTTCATTTACGAAGTTCTATAGTCCGTGTGGTAATCGTTTAAACTTGTTTAAACGACATTAAGCAGCCGTTTTGGGGAGTGAAATTATATTGCTTATTTATTTCCATCCTCGTCCACTACAACATCGCGAGGAGAGTATGGATGGGGTAACTGCAATAGGAGACGTGGGGCCGGTGCTCGTAGAGTCGCCAAGCTTACGCAGAAAACAAAGACAAAAAAAAAAAAAAAAGGCAGACTACATCACCGTCAGGTTAAGTACCCAGAGATTCTTTGTTCCGACGTGGTGAAGGATGAGTGCGTATCTATCGGTTCAATCCTGAGTAAGCGCTAAAGTACAATACTGTGCTTACGCTGCCATGCTAACCAAACCAGTTGTGCTAACATAGGGTATGCATGCGCGGACGCATGGACGGGCGGACTTCTTTCTGGGTGCTGCTCTGTTATTTATGAATTAAGTATTTATTATTCTAAAGCGCAAATAGTATATTAAGAATGGTCAAATTGGGACTGGTGGCTTCCTGGTACGAAATCTGGAGATCAAGCAGGCGGATCTAGCTCATCCGTTTCCACGAAGGTAACCGCCGAACGTGCAGTTTATCCCGAGTTACAGTCAGACAAAGGGAAGAAGACAATCGTCTCGTGGTCTCTATAAAGAACTGGAGCAACTCACTGCTGTATCTACACGGTCGCATCCCACGGCCGCGAATAAACTAAAACCGAGTCACCTCGACTAACGACCGTACACCGTCCGTCACGTAGCAAGAGCCTGCAGTCGCGACACGCACGGCACAACGAGAGATTCGGCCTTACTGAGGCGAGGCAATCGGGTTGCCCGAATCGCTCCACTTTCCGAAACAAGGCGACATAAAGTTTCGTCGACGTTGCGCGACCGACAGACCTCTGCGTTCCAGACAATATATGTTTCGTTCGTTACACTTTTTTTTCTTCGTTTGTGGAGAAACTGGTTCCTCCGCGCGACCGCCCGGAGACTCGGGTAAAGCACGTCTCAACTTGCCAGGGGGACCACTCCTATCCTCTGATTCGTGACTGTGAGACCGCGCCACACAGCGTCTGCCTCGACCAGACTCGTACGGCAATATTGGGTAAAGTACATCTAAAAGGTACTTCAAGTAAAGTACAAAGTAGATGAGACGTGATGTACTTTAAGTAAAGTATTAAGTACATTGGGTGCAACTCACCCTAAGTAAAGTACTATAAATACAATGTATTTACAAGTATTTTGACACAATCTTTCATGATGCCCTTTCATTCCTCTATACAGTGATTTTTTAACTGGTGTGCATTGCCCAGGGGTAATCAGGGGTGGACGACCTATTTTCAAAAACAGCGGCGAATATTTGATAAAGTCAAGTGGCCACAGAGTAGTTATTTTCAGGAATGAAGCCAAATTCAGAAGTCCCTCATCTGAATTTGGCGCCCCTTGCACTAGATTGTTGCACCCAAGGGGGTTAAATGTACTAAGAGAGAGCATGACGTCAGTCCCGTAGCTTCCGCAGGCAACCCTCTCATAGAGGAGTGTCCTCTCCTTAATAAAAAACAAACAAAAAACAGTCAGTGTGCAACCGAGCTGGTGATAATTAATTATAATGAGACACCTGAGATTGGGGTGCGAAAAAAAAAAACGAAGGAACTTTCAAATAGAAGGAAAAGACAGAAGAGAATGTCTCAAAACATTGTGACGTTCTCCTCTGTCGTCTCTTCGACTTGAAAATTTAATTTTTACGCACCACAATCTCAGGTGCTACAATATGTATAATTTTGCTCTCCTAATATTTTGAACCTGCTCGCTTGCGCTGACCGACCGAGAAGTAGCGATAGTTCGAAAAGCTACGGGAAGGCCGCCCCTAGAACGAACGGAGTGATGCGTCGTCTGCTCACGTTTCTGGTGAGAGTAGAATATCCCTCCCAGTATTTCTTCGGAGTTGACGAAACATCATTTCGTGATACAAATTTCACAAAACCAAATTTGGGGAATGCACTTTGACGTCTGGAATTGAACTTTCCTCGGAAAGTACCAGAAAAAAATACTTTAAGTAAGGTACAAGTACATACTCAGAAAATGTACTTCAGGTAAAGTAAAAGTTTCCTAAACCTACTTGAAGTAGTACTTTAAGTACAATGGACTTAAAGTACTTCTCAAAACTGTCGTATGGTACACATAGAAGTAATAAAATTATTCGTAATCGATTACTTTTTGGAGTAACGTTTTTAATAATGCGGTCACATTCATTTGGAAGTAATCATGACAGAAATCTGATTATATTTGGAAGTGCTAGAATTACTTGCAACCGTTCTCGTTTGTTAGTTTTCAAGTTTCCTACCGAAGAACTCGCGAAGCAAATCTCACAGGTTACTGCCGTTTTAAAACCGGCAGAAAAATCTGTTCGTTTTGATAACGGGCCTTCAAACCGGCAGATGTTCGTTTTGCAAATCTGAAGCAATCGGAGAAGTAACGCGTTTACTTTTTCAAGTAACGGCCAATTAGGTTTTGTCATCCAGTAATCGCATAATTCAATTGAATACTTTTTAACCAAGAGTAATGGTAATTGTAATCGATTACATTTTTTTCCGAGTAACTTGCACATGACTGGTCGCGACTGAGGGGAATTTTTTTGGGGAGGAACAGCGGTGGTATTTTAATGCGACAGAATGAGAAAGAATATGCTTTATATCGTACGAGGCAACCCCGTCAAACTCAAGAAAAATTTACTAAGCCCGCACTCCCTAACGCGTACCAGGTAGAGTGCAAAACACTTCGTTAATTTTAATATGCGTTCCCAATCTCACAAAATTCTTAACTCTACTTCAGAGTATGCGGTAGATGATATCACGTGCATCACGTAAGGAGACTCGGACCGAATAACGTGGCAGATGAATGAATGACAGAACCATGATGAAACCATAAGAGGACAGCTCGAATTGTCCTGAGCAGTGCACCAGCACCGGAGTTCGAAATCTTTAGAAAATGGTCAACTCAAACGTATCTTGATCAAATTATATATAGGGTGTCCCAAGTCACCAGGCTCGATCTAAAATGGACCGTAAAAATCGACGCCTGCACGTAGCAATCTAAACTTTTCGTCAGAGGTGTATTTCACAGGTAGGTTTTTTCTTGTAAAATTAGAAAGCGTAGCTCCCTTTCTGTAAAGGGACGACCAAGTCGAGTTGTGGGGTGTGTTTGGGTTGCGTATTGGTAGATGGCGTCGGGAGCAGCGTCCGAAGGTGTAGCCGACCAGCGAAAGAAAGAACGACACGCAGACGAAATCCGTTGGCAGAAAAAGTGCCATCGTCATGCAAACGCGTTTTGTTTTACTTGAATTTTGATTTTATTGTCTGCATTTATTTTTAAACCAAAGGTGCATTACAAAAATGTTAAGTACATTTTAATAAACCACGGTGGTCGCGAGCAGTCTCGATAAAAAGGTAGCGCCATTTATCAAACGCGACCCGCCACTCGATTTGGTCGTCTGCGTCGCCGCCCGCCATTGACACTGGCAAGTTTTTTGACCCTATTTCTTACAGAAAGGGAGCTACGCTTTGTTATTTTACAAGAAAAAATGGACTTGTGAAATACACCTTTCACGAAAAGTTTAGATTGCTACGAGCAGGCGTCGATTTTTACGATCCATTTTAGATCGAGCCGGGTGACTTGGGACAGCTAAGGAAGGTCGCCATTTTGCACAAGGAGGCAAGGTTCTGCTATTAATAAACCTAGAACTATAGGAAATCACATTCGCATCAAGCCTGCTACTCACATAATAATACCTGATTCTATTCAAAGTTAGAAAAGTATAATGCTAATATAATCTTAAAAAAAAATCAGAACAAGTTATTTAAGTCTCTTGCGGCTTGAAGAAACGCGTGACGTTGCCCCAGCATCTTATCGTTGTTCCACTGCCAATGAGATTGCTGCGTTGGCTGCTAGTTACGTCGAAGAACACATCACGCGCGTGGCGGAAAAGCAGACAATCTTTAAAGACTAGAGATGAGCTTTATACACGTTACTCGAAAACAGTAATCGATTACAATTACAATTACCCTTGGTTAAAAAAAAGTATTCAATTAGTTTACTGGATTACCTGAGAAGATAAGCAAGTGACCGCTATACTTGGAAAAGGTAACCGTTACTTTCTCGATTACTTGAGGTTTCCAAAACGACACATTTTTCTTCCGCGGTTTGAAAACGGGTCTTTCGTACTGCCCATTATTGGATTAGAATCGCCGAGTGACAAGCTGCGTATCTTCTCAGTACACCGAATTCGGAGAATTTTCATCTTGTCGGGAGACTTAGTTTGCGGATTCCCTCGTCGGGAACTTCCACAAAGGACGCCACGAGAAATGAGAGGGAAAAATAATAACACTTCCGAGTAATTTCAGAACTTTCAAAAGCGATCGGATTACTTTCGTGGTTACTCACTAATGAATGCAATAAAATGTTTACAAATTATAAAAAAGTAATCAAATTACGAGTAATTTGATTACTTGTCATGGGTCATGGTAATAAAACCCGAGACTCAGGAACACAGAAGGGGACGAACACAACACAACGGAACCCGAGGAGGTCAATTCGGGAATGACGTTGTGTTTGTCCCCTTCCTTGTTCCTGAGTCTCGGGTTTTATTACCATGAATCATCACCAGCTCGCTTGATTTTTTAAGTATTATTGTTGTCATGGGTATCGTACAAGTCCGCTAGAGGTACAGCGTGCTCTCCTCATAGCTCGTATACATACTTTAGTAGAGCATAGCTCGGCAAAGGTTGAAACCTACGGCACCGACGAGGCCCATTAGAGCACCGGAAAGAGGCACGGGACAACGCACCGTTGGAGTGCGCTCCATCTACGCAGAGTTGGCACGTATCTCGCTCCGTCACTCAGGGTGGTTCACGCAGAGGCTGTCGCTTTCGCCTGTCAAACTATAAAACGTCACATCTTAAAAAACAACAACAACAACAAAAAAACTTGCGTATACACTTTGTTGCAAAATACATGGAAATCAATTCACTGTGAACTACGAAGCGCATGTGAGCGAACAGGTGGTTTGGGAATGACAAGGATAAGCAAAACAAGTTTTCATTCTTGACCAGAAAGAGCCTATTGGTGCTGAACATCAGGCATGGCCCATGATGTCTCGTGCACACACCTGCTACGGTCATTTACGCGTGCTACGAGGCGAAGTGGATGCGCGTACGCTGCATTCCTTCAAGACGACATTAAAGAAGGCAAGATAGAAAGAAAGAAAGGGAGAGTACCCAAATAGCGTCATTGTTGACCATGTCTCGTACTAAGTGCACGACAGCAAGGTAAAGTTCGCATGCAGCGTGACTCATCCGCGACCTCCGCCATGGCCGCACTGGAGGTCTTCACGAACAGGTTTCCTTGCCCTCACGACCGGCGGCCGTAGCTCTCTCTCCCCGCCGGGGAAAGTCCGGGAGATATTTTGGCTGCATGTTTACTGAATGTCACGTTTTCCTTTTTTGCTTAATTACACAGAACGTTTCTCAGAACAGGATTTGCTTTGTGTGCAGCGCTGCCACAGTTGCGGACCGTATTACACTGAAAGCGATAGCCCCTTTCATTAAACTAATCTTCGAGTGAACATCCGCCCACCACCTGCAAACAAACGGCGGTCTTACCGAACGTTTTATTACATGACTTAAACGGGGTGTCAGTCTGCCCTCCTTTCTGGTGGCCAGAAGTGCCTCGTTAACGCAGCAGAAGCTACGCTCTCACGCGCCCTTTCCCCCATTAAGTCTGACCAAGTGACGTCAGTGCACGCCAGGTATCAAATCCTATCACACACGTTTAGCATGTGTATCTCGAACGACCTTGAGAATTGGAACTCCATTGTTCCCTCCCTAGCTTTGCTTACAACAGTTCTGTTCGACAAACCACGGATTCTCTGCATTCTTCCTCGTTTACGGTCGGAACGCGTCTTGCACCATGAATAGCTACTTTTTAGTACGCTGAAAGCACCTCTCAGCACTCCTTAGTCGCACACTCTCCCGAGTCGAAGCATGCCGTCAACTTGCTCGCCTTCGCACAGCTCCTGATAACCGACAACAGCAAAAGCAGCGTTAAGACGAAGATCGCTCTCCCGTCACAAACCCAATAGGCGATCTCGTCTTGGTTTGGACACCCGTGCGTACGTCAGGAATTTTATTTAGGAATACTACTGACTCCACTCAAGGAGCCATGGTAGGAGTGGGTATGAAGATTTATAAATGAAAACTCAATTAAGTATGAATTCAAGAGCAGATGCAAAATTAGCAACAGTTGTGTTGACGACGACATCATTTGGTAACTCGTTCCATTCTTGAATTGCCCGAGGGAAAAAAGAATATCTAAAACAGTCGTTTTTGAACCTGTATTGTTTTAACGCTCTTGTGTGGTTTAGATGTGAGGACCCGGTCGATAATGGTTGTATATAGCTAGAGCTTTGAACATGAAGAGTGCCATTAAGAATATTGAACAGCAATCTTAATCTATCAATTTTCGCTCTCATTTGCAACGGTTGAAGCTTCGCTCTAATAACTAATTGGGTGGACGATGTTTCTCTACGATAATCATTAAAAATAAACCGAGCAGCTAACTTTTGGATACTTTCAAGCTTGTTAATACCGTTTTGTGTGGAAGTGAGTGAGTGAATAAACTTTTATTGTAGCGACGTGTGACAAACTCTCGGGTGGAGCCCCTAGCCCGGGGCCCCATATGTGGCGGCGACCGCCTTGGCGCGGTCCACCAGCGATTGCTGGCCAGTGGCCGTGTCATCGGTCAGCCGCTCCTCCCAGGAGGTGGGGGTCGGATTGGGATTGGGTGGGACGGCGGGAATGAGTTGGCACTGCCAGACCATGTGAAAAAGGTTGGGACGGTCGCCGCAGTGCGGGCACTGAGGCGGGCTGAGTGACGGGTGGAGGTAAGAGTAGAAGAGGGGGGTCGGGAAAGTGTTAGTTTGCAGTTGTCGCCATATGACGGCGTCTCTGCGAGTAAGGGAAGGGTGAGGAGGTGGATAATGCTGCCGAGCGAGGCGTAGCTCTGCAAGGTGAGTGCTGTAGGAGTAAGGGGCTGGTTGGATGCTGACAAAGTCTTCCCCTGGCGCCCGGTGTGAGAGGTCTCGGGCGAGCACATGAGCGCGCTCATTACCGGGGACGGCTGCGTGCCCAGGCACCCATATCAGCCGGAAATTGTGGGAGGTGGAGGATAGGAACGGGTCGAGTAAAGATGCAGTGGAAGGATGTAAGGTGTTATACAGGAAGTGCCGACAGGCCGTCTGCGAATCAGTGAGAATGTGAATGGGCATGGAGGAGGAGAGAAAGGAGGTAGAAAGTATTGCCCTGGCGACCGCTCGTTCTTCCAGGACGGAGACGTCGGTAAGACCACGCTCAGTGGCCGCGTGGACTGTCCTGAGATCAGAGTCCACGACAACTGTAATACCCCCGCGCACACCCTGTGGGCTGGCGTCCGTGAAGAGGGCACGAACGGTATCGCAACCTACCGGATACGCGCGTCGGAGGTAGCGCGAGCGATGGTCGCGCCGAGCCGAGTGGCGGGTAGGATTCATATGACGGGGGATGGGAGCCACAGTGAGTCTGGCACGCGCAGCGGGGGAGAGACCCTCAGCTGCGAGGGTAGCGGGACAGGGTGGAAAACCAAGGGTGGCAAGGAGTGCCCGCCCCTGAGCCGTGCAGCGCAAGCGCGTCAACTGGGCAGCCCGATGAGCTTCCATGAGCTCCTCCAGAGTGTTGGTCACCCCAAGCCTCTCGAGGCAAACGGTGGCTGTGCGAACAGGGAGTCCGAGAGCAAGTTTCTGCGCCTTCCGCAGCAATACAGACATACGAGTGTGTTCGGTCTGGGTGAGGTTGTGGTAAGGAAGGTGATAGGTTAAGCGAGTGTGTATCAAGGCCTGGACAAGGCGTAGGGCATCCGCCTCTTTAAGGCCATGTCGACGATTTGAGACGCGACAAAGCATGTGCATAATTTGGTTGCACTGGGTGGTGAGTTGATGGAGGGTTTGAGTTGCTTTAGCGTTGGATTGTAACACAAAGCCAAGCACCCGTATGGCCGATTTACGCGGGACGGGTTTGTCGTCTAATGTGATGGTAATGGGGAGGTCGGTCTGTCCGCGAGCGTGTTTGGTCACGATTAGTAATTCTGACTTCGTGGGGGAACAGGTGAGGCCTCCACGCCGGGCGTAGTGCTCGATGGTAGTAGCGGCTTCTTGTAGCTGAGTCTCTATGTGTCCGAGGGAGCCTTTCGTTACCCAGACAGTAATGTCATCTGCATAAATTGCATGTCTGACATCCGAGATCTGATCCAGAAGGGGAGGAAGACCTCGCATGGCAAGGTTAAACAGGAGCGGAGAAAGTACAGAGCCTTGCGGTGTGCCACGGTTTGCCACTGGCGCGGAAGGAGAGCGAAGATGACTAAGGACGAGGCTGGCAGATCGGTCACGGAGGAAATTGCGGACGTAATTGTACACTTTCACTCCGCAGCCAGTGGCTGCCAACTGTTCAAGGACAAGGTCGTGGGAGAGGTTGTCAAAAGCCCCCTTAAGATCTGCGGCAAGGACGGCGCGGTATTGGGCAGTGCTCGGCGAGTCTAAAACATCGTGTTGGAGACGGAGCAGCACATCCTGGGTAGAAATGCCACTACGGTAGCCATAAAGGGTGTCGGGAAGAGCTGATGTGTCCGCAAGAAATTTGTGGAGGCGAAGCTGTACAACCTTCTCAAGCAGTTTGCCCAGACACGAGGTAAGAGAAATCGGGCGCAAATTCTCCAAGGAGAGGGGTTTGTCAGGCTTGGGAATCAGAACCACTGTGGCTTCCTTCCATTCCTTGGGAAGGGTACCCGACTCCCACACCTCGTTCAAGTAGGTAGTAAGCTGCGTGGTGTCCGAATCAGAGAGGTTGTAGAGAAGAGAGTAGCGGACCTGGTCAGGACCAGGGGATGTGTTGCGGCGTATGTCGGTCAGTGCAGCGCGAATCTCAATTGCTGCGATCGGTGCGTTAAGATAAGAGAGTGTGTTGGGGGGACCCATGTAGTCCGCGTAACGTGGAGCGTCAGGAGGGGGAAGGTAGCGTTGTCGTAGCTGAGTGAGGCATTGGGCGTCTGTTAGGTTAGTGGCGCGTAGAAGTTTATGAATGCCCTTGGCCCTGTCCGATTTGGCTTGACCGGGCTGTATGAGGTGACGCAGTAGGGACCACGTTCGTGCGGTACCGAGCGTGCCATTGAGATTGTCACATAGCGCGTGCCAGTTTTCACCAGTAAGGTTGGCAGCATAGTCTGCAGCATCAACAGTAAGTTGGGCAATACGTAGTTTTAGCTTCTTGTTGCGGCGTTGACGTCGCCACCGTTTGGTTAGGCTACGACGTGCTTCCCACAGATGGAGTAGGTGGGAGTCTATATCCGGTGCATCTGGAGTGGTAGTAAGGGTGCGCGTGTGTTGGTTTAGCCGGGTTTGCAGTGCCTGCACCCAATCGGTGAGTGTGTCGGAGGAGGTATAACAGGAGGATGATGCGCGAAAGGCAGGCCAGTCTGTGATACGAATGTGGCGTGCTTCCCCTGTGAAGTCTTTAGTGTGGATACGGGTTTCAAGAATCGAATGGTCACTGCCGAGCTGTTCCTCAAGGTTCTGCCAGGTGCAGGGTTTAGTGCCACGGTACATGGTAAGGTCTGGGCACGTGTCTCGTGCAACGCTGGTTCCAAGACGTGTGGGTGTCGATGAATCAGTAAGTAAAGTGAGATTCTGTTGTTGAATCAGAGTGTGGAGCTTTCGGCCTTTAGGTGTGTCGCGAGGGTAACCCCAAGTTGGATGCGGAGCGTTAAAATCGCCTCCAATGATTGTGGCGCAACCCTTGCAGCGTGCGGCTTCAAACAACTTGTCAAACCGTGCATGACGATCTTGAGGGAGGCTGTAGATATTGAGTAGACAGAGGGATTGGGTGTTACGCGTGCGTGCATTTGCAGGAAGGAGTTCAAGTAATACATGTGGAACGGCCTGGCTGTCGAAGGTTAAGTCGACGGCGGTATGAACGCGCTTGACTAGGGTTGCCACAAGGTGGTCTTTATCAGGATCATTATGTGCCACATATGTTACATATCCAGGGAGATTGGGAAGGGTACGAGGCTCTTGTAGAAAGATGATGTCGGGTGGGGGAGTGTGCGATTGGATGTACTGGATGAGACTGCAGCGTTTTTTTCGAAAACTTCGGCAATTCCACTGCCATACCGTGAGGTCTGAAGAAGACCGTGGTGTGGTGGATGCAGGGGGACTACAGGTCGCCATTTACAAAGATCGAATAAGGGGAAGGGCCAGTTGAAGAAGTGTAAGAATGCTACGGGCCCATTCTGCATCAACAGATTCCAAGAACCTACAGGCGAAGTTTGCTGCTGCTTGAAGGTTCAAGACCCACCCCTTGCTTGGAGCTGTGTCTGTTGAAACGGACAGAGTCCTCCGTTTTGTTGCTCTGCGCTGTCTTGGTTCGGTGGGCGCGCTCCCTGTAGTTTTCGGATCCTCGAGTGCATTTGCTCCGTTTGAACTGGGCCCTTCTTTAGTCAGAGGTGCCTCTGGCTTGTCCTTTCTGGGAAGCTTGATTAGTGTAGCATAGGTCGGTCTCTCAGGCCGCTGGTTTTCAGTTTTGCTAGTCAATGTGTCTTGCGTTGTTGAAGAAGACCCTTCACTTTTTCTGGGCAACTCGGGCCAGTCGGATGCTTGAACTGCAGCTTTGGCACTATAATAATCGACTGCATGTTCCTTGGCATAATTCCTCGTCTTTTTTTCTTGCTGCCATTTAGAACAGGATGTTGATGTAGCAGAGTGAGCGGCTCCGCAGTTTACGCACTTCTCTTGAGCAGTGCAGGAGTCCCTGTCCTCGTGCATGTTACCGCAGCGCTTGCACACAGGACTGTGCTTGCAGGAGGCCTCACGGTGTCCATAGCGGCAGCACTTGCGGCACTGGACAGGTTTCTCTTGGAATGGAGTAACTGGATGCCGAACAAGTCCAAGGTAGACGAAGCTTGGCAGCGAAGATCCGCAGAAAGAGATCTTAATTGCCGAACGTTTACCTAGCCGTCGCAAACGTGCAACTCTGTTTTCAGGAGATCTTAAGTTGTTGGTGATCTCCTCGTCAGTCAGCGTAGTGTCCACATCTTTGATTACACCTGTGGCGCAGTGTCTGGGGAGAGGCTCGTATGCTTTGACTTTGATTCCGCAGAGCTCTGTGCAGCGTAGCAATCCTCGTGTTGTCTGTCCGTTTCTCACGTCCACGGCAACGAGATTGAGGCGGCTGTTGTACCTGATCTCCAGGATGCATTCCGGGAACGTCTTCGCCAGAGTATTGGAGAGTCTCAGGCTGCTCAGCGACGTAATAACTTGGTCCTGTTCGACTGGTGTAAATATAACAGTAAGTCCTTCAGGTATTACTGCAGTACTGCGGACTGTTTCAGCGCTTGGGCTGGAATTAGGGCTGTTCTTTTTTCGCTTTTTCCTGGCGACATTAGTCCAATCCAAGTCGCCAAAATCGGAGAGTTCTATGTCACTGGATGGCACGATGACTCGCCGCGAAGAGGTTGTAGCGCATTGCTGACCTGGAGTGATGTCCTCTGCGCTATTCATGGGTGTGTCCTGTTCTGATTCAGCGATTGAGCTGCCACAGACGGACGAAGGCAGACTGTACTGATCAGTGGAGGCGCGATGACTGGAATGTGGCGAAGGTGGCGGTGGCCCAGTAGACATGGCCATGGTCGATTCACGGGCACCAGGGCAAGCCCCAGTGCGGCAGACCTCACCGTGGACAGGAGTAGGCAACGTACGAATGAAGTTCGAATGTTTCAGACCGTCCTATAATATTAAAATGTTGATCCAGAAGAGCGAGGCTCAAAAACGCAACCGACTTCCTGGAAGGGCACCATATTGAACTAGAGTATTCAAGCACAGGCCTAATAAAACTTTTATAAGCAATAAGTTTAGTGTCAAAATCAGCAAATTTTAATTTCCTACGACACGCAGACAAAGTGCCCCTCGCTTTGTTAACCGTTAATTCTAAATGCTGGTTCCAGTTCAGTTTATTGTTAAAAAGAAGTCCTAAATACTTGTACTCCTCGACCCGCTTTACTGATTGTCCATCCAGTAAGTAAACAAATTGAATTGGCTTTTTTTTACAGGACACTGTCATGACGGCTGTTTTCAAAAAAATTAACTTCATTTGCCATTTTTTAGTCCAACACAGTATCTCATCCAAAGCCTGCTGCAGTGTGAGATTGTCGGTATGGCTTTTTATTGTTTTATATATAATACAGTCGTCAGCGAACAATCTAATCGGGACATCAATATTGGTTGGAATTTCTGACAAACTCCTTCACAAGTATCTTGGACGATACACTGTACGTCACCAAACGCCCCCTTGTCAATTGCTCCATTGCGCCGCTAAAGCCGTCAACCGATCGGCGCTGCGTGGCGCTCCAAGACGTTCATGTCCGTCGCATGAAACCCTTCGTCCAACGCTCCGAGCATGGCGCAAGTTCATCACCATCCGGACCAATCAATCGCCTCTCTTTCATCACATGACCACGCTCCCTGCGCATGGCTATGGTCGGTAGCGTGATGACGTGACAAAAGATAGACGTATCACATTGTCCAACAAGCACGTATACCTTCCACCGCACTCGCAGCTTACAAGTGCTGAATGGAGTATACTATTTTATAATACTATGAGAAGTGATGCTATTTTGTTCTATACTTTCTTGTTTGCTAGTTAAATGTTAAAGTATAGACTTCCAAAATTATTGAGCTGTCTAGATGAAAAATAAAATTTTTATAAAAGGCATCCCAGTCTCCGAACTTGCTGTGCATTTTATGGAACTATGAAGAGGAATATTACTGTCCTTGTTCTATAGTATTCATTGTTTGTTTGTTTGCACCTACTAGCTGCGTGCTTGTAAAGTGCACCAAGGTCTCGTTAACATGTTTCGAGACAGCTTTGGTCCCCCCCCCCCCCCCCCCCCCCCCCATCGATGTAACATCAACGGTAATAAAACGTAATATTATTATTAAAAGATGGACGCGTATACACGGCGCGAAATTCATTACGTGTATGTCGTTTTGTTTCTTTCAGTCGCAGGGCGGGCGCGGAGCGAGATGCACGAGGGCCTGTACATCGGCAAGATAAACACGTACGCGCACCAGGTGTCAGGGCAGGTCTACGCCATCGACGAGTACACCATCCTCATCAAGAACTTCTTCTACGATGGCCTGGGCCAAGGTAGGCCGTCGCTCGTATATGCAAGGTTTGCGCTACCTCAGAGCGCGGAGCTTCGATTGGAAGGATTAGGGGGTAGGCGCAAAGGCAACCTGCTGTTGTCTATATACTCACTGTTCGAGCTCGACGCACCGTTATCCCTGTGCCCTCTGATCTTACTTCTCTTCTTCAGTTTCTCTCCTTATACCGTATATATAAAGTACCGCGTTTCGGATAATAAAAAAAAAAAAGGAAAAAGCTTAAAAAAAAATCTACTCGCTGGTAAGATATTCCTAATTTCTGATTTTCTGAAATAAATTCAAAATATCGAGTTCACAATAGCAAAATAAAAAGACGTGAAAAAAAAAAAAAAAGGCGGTATTTTACGAGTAAATTTTGAGAGCGCACAAGGTCGGTGCTCCTGGGGAGTGGGAGTCCTTTGAAATTTCGGGCTATTGGCCAATGGGAGTTTCTCGTTTACCTTGTCAATACTGTATTGGGGCCAGCCGAACTTAGGAAAATAGAACACACAGAGCAAAAGGGACAGAATACCGCTCGTGTCTGTCCCGTTTTCTCTCAAACCAACAAGCTCAACCAAAACCCATTATCTCGTCAAGGTTCATTCGGAACAGCGCATCATGCGAAAAAGAGCCACTCTTCGGTTTCCAGTTCGGACCATACTATATTTGCTCCTAAAAGGAGGAAGAGAATTGCATTTTTATAACAGTGAACGCTATGACCCTGTAGGTTCCCTAGGAGAGGGGCAGGGCAGCAGAAGCTTCTTTGCTTGTCACCGACTAATACCCGTGCCACACGGGCAACTCGAATGCCATTTACAACGAATGACATTTGAGCGAACGGCCAATCAGCGCACGACACTCCGGACGTAGCGCATTCCACGCTCGACAGATTGCGAGCTGATTCGCCGATCACACAAATGTCATTCGTTGTAAAAGACATTCGATTTGCCCGTGTGGCACGGGTATAAATGTCCAGGTGTTTAGTTATTTCTAAGTATTGACGTTATTTGAAGCAACCCTGTTTTTCAAGATTGGCCATGGGACAGCAAAAGCGCCTATGCCAAATGCAGCTGCAGACGTATCATTCGATAAGGTATGGTTATTATAAATTTAGGGTACGTTTGTGTCCGGATATTATTTATTTGTATTATTTATTTATTTCAATACCACCAGGGCCCCGGGGCATTACAGAGGGGGTGGACATACAGTATTGACTCAGTAAAAAAGTTCAAACGAACAAGGCAACTTTGTTATAAACGTTTGTTCGGCATGATCTTAGCAAAAGTGTGTAGTTAGTGTTCTTTAATTAAAACAATTGATGGACTAGTTACTAATGATGCGGGAAGGTGGTTTCATTCATATGACGTTCTGGGTATGAAAGAGTCGATGTAAGCTGACGTTTCACAATGAAATATGCCAACTTTAAGACTGATCGATGCGGGGAGAAATGAAAGGGGGGCTAATGCATAGTTTGCCTTCAGAGAAGCGTTGAATTTATACATTTTATGAAAAAGGCATAAAGGAGATATTTTACGGTGTGAGGATAGAGGCAGTGTAGGTTTCCTAGATGAAATACTTGCGGTGCGATGATAGTTACAGACCGTAATTTCCCTACACCCCCGCTACGGGGGTGTAATCTCCAACGACTCCTCTACTCTCAATCCTCCTAACCCTCCCCCCCCCCCCTAAAAATTTAGGCACCCCCTAAGTTTAATTACTGAAGAACCCCCCCCCCCCCCCCTGGTTACAGGCTATGAAGCGTCCGGCGCGAGTTTGCAGTGCTTCAATGTTTGTTACTAGCGTTGAGTGACCGGGATCCCAGATTGCTGCGGCATATTGCAGCTTTGAACGTATCAAAGTCTGGTACATAAGAAGTTTCAGTGACATAGGGGTTAAAGAAAAGTTTCTTTTTAAATATCCAAGCATCGAATCAGCATTACTGATTATATTATCAGAGTGAGTTTTCGATAAATTAGAAGTGATGCACCAAGATACTTGAATTAAGTTACAAATGGGAGCTGAGTTTTAAAAATTTAGTATGGTGATGGTCACGTGTTACGACGAGACATCCTCATAGTTTTACATTTGTTAGCATTGAGAATCATTTGCCATAAGTTACACCATTCCGAAACCGCGCACAAGTCAGCCTGAAGTGCCGCATCGAATTCGTTAGTAATTTCACGATGTATTACACAGTCATTATAATACAATAAAGTGCAAAGGCGCAAGCGAGCTGGACAACAATGAGGAAAATAATCCCTGGAGAAGGGGAACAAGAGGGAGAAAGGACAAACACAAATCTCCAAAGTTTAGAGATTTGTGTTTGTCCTTTGTCCCTCTCGTTCCCCTTCTCCAATGATTATTTTCGTTATTACACAGTCATCTGCGACTAAGCTAATATAGGATGATACACACATAGGTAAGTCGTTAGTACACATAAGAAACAGGTGGGATCCCAAATTGGACCCTTGGGGAACACCGGAGGTAACAGGATCGAGGCAAGCATTTTCTTTATTTGTAGTAAAAACTATGATAGATTAGTTAGAAAAAATTTAATCCGAGACAAAACTTTTGGATCAATATTAAGTTTATCAAGCTTAAAAAAACAACAGTTAGTTATATACTTTGTCAAAGGCCTTGTAAAAGCCGAGAAAGACGCAGTCAACCTGATATCCACGGTTAAGGTTGGAGAAAAGATCATTAATAAAAGTTAGGAAGTTGAGTTTCGCAGGATAACGATTTCCGAAAACCATGTTGTGAGGCCAAACAAATAATATTGGAATCAAAAAAACTAACTAGATTAGAATAAAGTATGTGCTCTAAAATTTTACAGGGCGTGCTGGTTAAGGAAATGAGTCGATAATTAAGAGGGCTATGTTTGTTACCTTATTTACAAAGCGGAACCACCTTTCCTATTTTCCAATCATTTAGTAAAATGCCCAGGTCAAGTGATTGTTCAAAATGTTTTAGAAGAAAAACCGAAATGTAACATTTTGTACTTTTAAGAAATTTAGAGCTTATGTTATCAACATCATACGACGAGAACATTTTTAGATCATCGATTAGTTTAACAATCCCGTCATGTTCAGAAACAATTAGCGGATCCATTGGAAGGAAGTTGTCAACTGAATGATCAAGGCCTGTGAGCATGCATCTCTTCTTCCATAGAAGGTTATCTGAGTCGAATGACGTCAGCTCAGATATCGGACCCGAGCCCGAAGCCGAACGTCCTTCGATGCGCTGATTGGTCACGAGGCCCAGCCGAATGCTGACGCACACTCGTGTTCAATCCGCGTCTTCGCTCCATCTCACTGTGATGACGTCAAAGCTCGAGTGAACCGTCTCTGGGTAGTCTCGGTGGTGTTGGCTGTACACAGCTGTTTGTGTGACGGAGTTTGGTGGTACGTCAAAATCATCGATGCAAAAGGCAATAGACTTGTTGCTAAATTACCCGAGCATCAAAGAGAATGCTGGAAACCTAGGTACACGCGCCACACGCGCTCGCCTTCCCCCTATAATAGATTCGAAGTAAATAACTAAGATAAAGCGTTGACGAACGGGTGTGAAAGATGCCATTTGTTTTAAGCGTTTGCTCTATAACAGCAACTGCTGCAGACGCTAGCACGTGCAGCGCGTGTAACTACACTCGCAGTATGCTCCTTGGTACTTGGGTAATTTAGCAAAAGGCATATTAGTATAAAGAATAGGGGAGTGGCTCAGTCACCGAAGGTACTGGGATCGTAGAAAACGACGGTTTAATTGTTATTGCATCTAGTGCCATAGCCTCCTCTATGCTCACAAAGCCTGCCAGTTCGACGACGGAGCCATATAGTGACCGGTCGCCGATTTGGAGTGCGAGGATGTGGTAACACAGAGCATCAAAGTGCCATTTCTCAGGGAACTTGGACATCAGCGCACAGCTCTTGCAGCGGCGAGAACCCGAAACACCCTTGTTCGCTCGGGAGAAGTGTGTTTCGGCGTCTCGCCGCAGCGGGGCGCCAGTCACGTAGCTCTCCTCTCATCCGTTGTCTGCCTCTCAACCTTTTCCATTTCGGCGGCCGCTTATCGTGGCGATCTGCCAGGCTTTGTCAGTATATAGGAGGCTACACCAGTGCTAATGAATGTCTCTTCTTTCTCAAGATGGACAGGCAACTAACCCAGAAGAAAGCGGGCGTCTCACGAACCTCCTGCAAAGTACTCGGTTCTGGTGGCACGAGAAGAGCGATATCGTATTCCTCTGTCGAGCAAAGAAAGAGTTCCGTCTGCATGCGCGTTGTCGGCGTGTGGGCGCTTGCTTTGTTTGCGCGTTTTGCGTTTGCGGAATGCGGGCGGCCCGGATCACGCCTTGCCCCGTTCCACCCGTGCTCAATCAATCGGGGCGCGAACTAGCGCGCGGAGTCACGCAAGTCTTGGAGTCTCGTGACTCATTCTGTTTTTTCGACCTTTCAGACACGTTCTTCTGGGCGGGTTCGAGTGTGCGTCCGAGCAACGTGGGCTTCATCGTGCCGGACGAGGAGGGAAAGTAAGTGCGCGTCAGCTCGGGCCCATCTCGACCGTTCGTGGGAAGGACACGTAGGGAGACTTTTGGCGGCTCATCTGAGCGATCACCGCAAACAATTACAGTCACGACAGCAACGTTAATTACACAATTAAAACGACAATGGCAAAAGGAACAACAAAACTATTCCCGGTTCCTTTCCGTGTTCTGCGAAGGGACTGCGGCGAGCCAAGGCGCTGCACAAAGACTAGACGCGGTGCATTGCACATTAACAATGACGAGAGGGACGCCACAATGTTACGTGACATAATAAAATATCACACGATGTCAGTGTCATTTAACGCCATGGTGTATTTTGACGTTAAAGTGTCGCGTGACGCCTAATCTTGAAGTTACGTCATGGTGTGACGTTGACGCTCAGGGGGACATTTTTTTCCGCTAAATTTATCGGAAAAATTTATCAGCTCCGACCTGCACGAAACACACCCCGGGATCCGCTGAGAAACTTCGTCAGCAACGGCTGTCACTATGAGATGAGATGTCATCATCAACATCACCGCACCAGCAACAACACATACAGAAAAGCACCAAGAACTGTCGAAAAGGAAGTCCCGTGCGTCTTTTAAGTACGTGACTTAAATTAAATGTCAATTTGGTTTTTGCAGGTCGAATTCTTGATGTGACCTCGATTAATTAACCTTAAGAAAGGGGTCCTCAAACTTTTCGACCTTGAGGAACCCTTATCTGCCTTGAACGGCAGCTGAGGAACACATCCCTGTGTCGACATTGTTGCAGTAAAGCAGTGAAGAAGCCTACGCACCTTGTGAACGATGAATCACATCCTAGGGAGTGTTCAGCTCGTAGTACTGCGTACATACTGAGTGGCTCATCCCCGCTAAAATAGGCCTAAATATATTTCGGAGCAGGATCGGTCAAGGAAATCTGGGAATTCGGGGAAGCTATAAGGGTACAGAACCCCCGGGTACCTAGGAACCAAGTTTCAAGCGAACCTTCCGCTGTAAGACAAGCCGGAAAAATTGGCGCCTGCACATAGAAAGCTAAAACTTTAATTGAATGGACACTGAGCAAGTCATTTTAGCGCGTGAAACTTCAAACCGTACAACTGCTCCTGCAAAAAAAAAAAAAAAAATAAAAATAAAAGTTAATTGTTTAAAAGAAGGTTGGGCCCGTTCGCGGACGACCGAGTTAGCAACGCTATTTACTTGTGGCGCCATCTTCCGATGGGCGCAGTCGAGCAGAAGACGACGCACCCTGTTGGGTGCTCGCTGAGCCTATCAGGAGATGCGCCACAAGTAAGTAGCCTCTAGAGACAGCTTGGGGACAGCCGATAGTTATACCGGGAGTACTGATTTGACGGGATTCCAGCTGAACAGATGAAGAACCCGTCTTTTCTCAACAGCAGTTGCACTTGAATACAGTTGACATGTTGACCACTTGTCAGAAACCAACATGTCGATGAAATATATATATATATATATATATATATATATATATATATATATATATATATATATATATATTTACAATGCAGTGAGGTATGAGGCGCGAAAAACACACACACACACACACAAAATAGGCACACGGATTATGAGTTTTAGCGGTATACGTTATTCGTTAAGATTAATGACTTTTGAGAAAAGGAATGACCTAATGACATTTTGCTACGTTTTGTATACACAAATACAGCATTTAAGCACATCGGGTGCCTGAAACACAGAGGCGTGTTTGCGTCGTATAAAACACGCCGACGCGTTATTGATTTTTTTTTTTTTTTTTTACTTTTTGATGTTTTAGAAACGTTACACGAAGCTTTCTCTGATCAATTTTTGTTTCAAATGACGTCTACGAAATCTAGTCTTGGTCCAGCATAGACTGGTCATTATAATTAAAAACAAATATTCTCGCAACGTGCCAGTGTCGTACACGTTTAAAAACAAGGGAAAGGTAAACTACATTTACAAGTGCACTAGTTTAAAGGGCAACTCCGCTTTATTTTTGTTTCTGAAAAAAAAAAAAAAGAACAATGCAACCTTCTTCAGTATCACCTGGAAAGACCACACGTCAAATGTTACGACCTAGTTCTGTGTAAATGTTTCTTCAGCGGTTCGGCAAACTTCGCAACGCATCAATTTGCCGAAATCAACGGCGCAGCCAAGGTTACGGCATTGGCGTAGGCAACATTGAGCGAAACTTTATCACACATTTCCCCTTTTTGTATATTTTTACTACTCCGGGCAAGCTAAACTAGTGACGTCAGCAACTTTTCTTCGCGCGCTCAGCGGTGTCCACCTGTTTGGCTTAACGCGCATGCGCAGCGCGCTTATTGGGAGTCGTCCAGCCGTCCCGCCGTAAATACAGCCGTCTCCCGCGTCACAACTGCTGTCGTCGTCTCACCGTCACACTCAGAATTTCGTTCACACAACGTACGCAGACTGATGCCGCATATGTGCATGCGTCGTCGAATGTCGTAGAAACTAAAACATGGTGAAGAGTGTGGTGCAGACGAGTCTTGCGCCAGGCACACGTCCGCCCCAACGGTAACACGCCGGCACGCCCCAATCCCGCCCATCGTTGCGTAGTGGATCACGTGACCTCTCGTACCACGTCTTTAACGGCCCGAGGCCAATGTTGCCAGACGTAGCCGAAGTTTTTTTTTTTATTTCTGTTTATGTTTAAAACAATATATATATATATATATCAATTTTTGCGAAAAAAAATAACGTGATGCCATTTATTAGTGCTTTTTAATGCGTAATTACTCATCATCTCAAAATTTTTGGAACTTAGCGGAGTTGTCCTTTAAATGATATTAAGTGAGCGATTCTTTGAAGCCGAAAGTAATCGGAGGCCAGAACACCGTTACATCTTTTATTAGTTCGCTGAGTTTTGTAAAACTTGCGGCGTGTTTCCTTCTTTTCAAAATAAATGCTCCATTTGTATCTCAAAGTTCTTTTTCTGTTCTAATTTTATCTTCTGCAAGACACACCAGGGACGATTGCCATCATATTAATTAATACAGAGGGTAAAAAAATTACCAGCCTGATTACTTCAAGTCGAAAAACAAACGCAAACACGATACTTTTAAATTAATTTAGTAATCAATCCGGTAACTTGTACTGTAGAAGTCTGTTTTGCGAGTATTTCTTCCAGTAAGTTGACTCTGGCTATGTAAATAATAGCAACAATTTTTTTTTTTCAATTTTCTTTTTGTATTTGTATTTTTCTCTCCACACTACCCTCAGCTGTGCCAACTTTTATATCACTTATACCTTTCTGTACCGAGCTCACTCCACCTGTAACGATACAGCGCCAAGGAGCTGGTGTCGTAGAAAAGCCGACAACGGTGGTGTTGTGACGGGAAACTCCTGATTGGTCGATAGGATCATGACGTCACAGCCATATGCCCTCGCGCGGGAATTTCAAACAACTCACAACGCTCACGTAAAACGTGACGTCTCGCGTGGTTTGAAAGTGATTAAAAACATGACATGTAATGCGAATTAAAGGTCGCCGCATGTCTCAAATGATTTCACCTTATAAGATAGTTTATTTGTCTTAAAGAATTATAGGCGGGATTCCAACCCACGACTGTTTCGGTTGCGAGCCAGACACGCTACTGACTAGGCCATGTCTACCGCACTTCGTGCTCACTGGCAGGGAGAGTATCAGAAGCGAATGGGAAGGCGATGCGAACGGGGCCCGATATCGCTATCGCGTTCCACTCTTAAAGGTTAAGCTAAAGCGTCCTCCAAGATTTTTTATATTCCGTGCAATTAAACGGCCATGATTTCATTCATTTGTTGCTCCCGGGTTGCTCGCCGTACAGGACCAACAAGCTGCAGCCGTACACAGACAAGGACATCTACCTGCACCTGCCAGACCGGAGGAAGATCACGAGCGTCCGGTGGCTGGCCATCTGGAACCTCAGGGAGCACGTGAGTGATGCCTTGCCCGTGGTTTTATCTTGCCGTATACGGCGAGTAAGTTCGTCTGCCCATTGCACTGAGAGTACAGCGACGTCACGCCGCCGAATTCTGATTCGAGGGTATAGAGCAGGGGTCTCAAACACGCGGCCCGTGACTCCCCGGGATGCTGCCCTCTAGGATCACACGGGTGCGAGCCCCCGTTGCCATGCCTCGAGCTCCACATGCGCCATAAATAAGAGTTTTATATCGTCAATTCATTTCCGCTCGAAAAGAATCTCTGCTCATTATTACGTGTTCGTAAGTTTTGTGCTACTATGCTTCTTTTTTTTTTTTGACGGAATTTTATTTTGTTTAAATATTTGCTCCTAAGCCCTTTCTGATGTAAATCAACCGGAATGGCGCTACAACTACTAGGCTACAAGTGCGAGCTCTTTGCTCAAGGAGGCATCTGGGCTGCACAAACTCTTGTTCGGCAGGAGCAACTGTCGAAGATTAAGCTATGACCTCGGGCTTGTGGCGGTCGGAAATACCTTTAAACTGCAAGTATTTTCTTATATTGCTGCTATAAAAATCGCCAGGAAAGCAAAAACTGTCATTGAAAGTCCTTTTATCTATGCTTGTTGAGCATAGTGAATTGTGCGAGAGGTCGAAGACGGTGTGCTTGTTCTCGTTTTTATTGAAAACGGCAAGTAGGTTCGTATTTTAAGTCTTTTTATAACAGCAGGCGGGGGCCCAAAGTTCTCATATGTGCGAGTTAAAGCTACAAATTGCAAAAAGGAGCTTACAAAAAGCAGAAAGCACAAGGTTTCTTCTGTAGAAAATCTCCGGGGTGTCACTGGGACATTCGGCTGTTTTGCAATGTGGCACATTACTTATGTTTCTTCATTCCTTCTTTACCTCAGATTAAAAAAAAAAATATATATATATATATATTATTATTATTATTATTAGTTTTTTTAATAGCCTGACGTTGCATTAGAACTACAAAATATCTACCTCAAACGCAAACTATGGTTCTCAAATAAACTACTGTTTGTTCGTTTCTTGTTTACCTGAAAAAAAAAAAAAAATGTATAAATGCCCCCTCCCCCTTCCCGATGGCCCTCGTTCTTTCGGGGGTGAAGTATCAGGCCCCCGCACTCGATTGAGTTTGCAATGGCTGTCTCGCGTCCTTTACGGTTGTCTGATATACAGTGGTTCTTTACGAACGAGTACTCGGTCTTCGAGAAAGGGGGGAGAAAATACTTCGGGGGGAAGGGTACGTTGATCGACTGCGTCACGACTATTCGCGTTCCATCCCCACGCGTTGCGCAGAGTTGGAACTAGGTGGCGGCAGCTCCCAAAGAGCGCTTGAACGTTTCCGGTAGTGAATTAAGTTGAAGGTTTTAGCGGTATTTGGCTAGATAAAATCAACGAACCATGCATAAAAATGATAGCTTCTAGCACTGTCAGCACTATTTCAAGCTCAGGGTGAAAAAGAAAAAAAAAATGATTCGTAAGAATGGAGGAAATATACCCAGACAGTAAGTAGGCCAGGGCTGCTCTATAGATGGCGCCAGTGTATTACCTCGTCTTAAGCAGTCGTAACCGGTCGTAACGCAGTCGGTCCATGAAATTATTTTCCATTTTTTTTCAAATGAAGACACCAAATAATCTTGAATGTTCATAGAACCCGGAGCAGGAATCCGTTTTCGTTTTATAGACTACATTTTTGCACAAAAAACGAAAGAAAAAAAGAAATGTGAAAACTGACGTCTGCTTTCCTCCTCGCCTTGACCGGACTCGGCCACCAACATGTGAAATCACGTGACAGTGACGTAAAGTGTGCCTTTCCACCGGAAACGAAAGTTTTCCCAGCCGAGCGAGGAAGCTGCGTCTGTCAAGCGTCGTCGTCACCTACTAAGGTTTCCATGGACGCCGATTTCTTCGTAGGACTCGTTGGTTTGCGACGCTTGAGCGACCAACTTGTAAGTGTGAGATATAGTCGGCTTTCATTTGCCAAAATTTCACGCCACAAGTTAGGATTTAGCCTTTCTAATCTGGCGTACTATTTTTTTTTCGATCTCATGATCCGTATCCAGTCAGTGAAATGTTGTCTAAAATTGTTTTCTGGTCCCTTCAACAATATACTCTTCCGGATATTCCCGCAAGGCCCCTCGTCAATCTCACATTGCACCGCGCGACGCAGGGAATTGTGGGGCCGTTCCGATGTAGGAACGGGGGGCCGGCTTTGCACGCTCCGTACATCCTGGGGAGTGGCTCGATTCCTTCTCACTTATCACTGCGAGTTCAGAACACAAAGAAAACTGAGCGAGCACAGCACAAAACCTAGGCGTACCCCGTTTTGTTTTTGTCCTGCCTTCTTTGCGTTCCAAAATCGTAGATGCTGACAAATGCTGAACAAAAATGCCGAATCTGCGCGGTCCCCCGCGCAGAGTCATTTGCCTCGGGCACTCCGCGCTTCGCCTCCCCGACCAAAGCTTCCCTGTTAGGAGGCACCGTCCCGACTTCACACGAAAACAAGGAAGTGTTGTGGTAGGTTTTTTGAATATGAATGGTGCGCGCCGTCAACGAAAGTGGCTTGAATTGTACACGGCTCTCCTTACAAAGTACGTTTCTATATCCGGTGTAGCGAAAACCCACTTGAGGGGCATGGAAGAACCATCTATAGATCTAGCCTGGTGCTGGACTGGGTGCAATCGAGTTGAAGGAGCAAGGGGGAGGCGTAGGACTGCTTTGATCAAGTCACCGACCAGCGTGGATTCGGACATCCGAGAACTGCAGGGAGCACCTATGGGTACACGGAAAGATAGGTAACGTGCTGACAGCCGTCTGCATCATTTATGTTTCCGTGGGAAACAACCGTCAAGAAGAGAATAACAATATCCTCGAGTGTGTTCGTCGAGATATACACAACCTGCCCACAGGTCTCTCTGTGCTGATAATGGGAGATTTTAATGGCCACCTGGTCGAATTGGATGGACGGGAAGATTATAACGGGACCATGATGAGACAGTTGGCGGAGGACGTCCAACTGGAGATCTTGAACTTAAGAGAATATTGTGAGGGACAGCACACTTGGATGGTGCGAGACCGCCGGACGTGCATAGACCATGCGCTCGCGTCAAAAATACTTGGGAGCAATCTTCAAAAGGTGGTTGTGGACGAAGAAGGTGAGTGGAGTGTCAGCAGCGATCACAAAAGCATTTTCCTGCACTTCGACACGGTTCGAGGAACTCCAAGTCGTTCACTGCGCAAAGTTGTAACTCAACTACGCGAAGACGACATATTCACTGTCATCCATACTTTTGACGAGAGCACTCGACGTATGCACGCACTAAGCTACGACGACTTCGCAATAGAGCTCAGGACCATTATCGCTAATCACCCCACCGTCAAGAGCGCACGAGGGAAACGAAAACTTCTCCCATGGTGGGATGTCGAAATTAAGAGGTCCATCCAAGTATGACAAGAAGCTAATCGGCGACATAGGCAAGCACTGAGGACTCTTGGAAAACATCCTGTGACCTTGCAACTATGGGAGGAATACAGCAAGTGCAAGATACAAACGCAAGACACTGTAGAAGCAAAAATACAAGCCCATGACTGCAAGGTGATGGCGGACATCAAAAATGCAGGAAAAAAGACCGTCGAAAAGTTCGGGAGATATTTGGGATCTTTGGCTGGCAAAGACAGTATACTCCAGAACTGCTAGATTACGACAGTGGGTATCCAGTTCAGTATATCGGACAACTCCTTGCGACACAGCTCTACACTCTGTTCGAAGTTGCGGATGTAGAAATTTCCTCAGAAAACTGGAAAACTTAAAGCCGAACCATAGAGGACGTTCCATCGTCAGCATGGAATGATGGATTTGTAATACTAGTGGGGCGAGTGCATGTAGATCGTGCACTCGCGCGGTTGAATGGCAGCACTTCTCAGGGCTTAGGCGGAATCTCGGCTAAGGTGCTGAAGACTTTGAGACCCGATTTCCGCGCCCAAATGGCACACCTGTTTAGCCGCATAGTTTGCGGCGATGAACCCATCCCAAGGGACTGGAAGCGTGCCCGAGTCACATTCATTCCTAAGAAAGGCGGCAACAAACAACATCTGCGTGACTACCGCCCACTCACTGTCACAGCTGTATCCTACAGGGTGTTTGCAACCATCCTTAATTGGCGCATCTCATATTGGGCCGAGAGTGTTGGTGTTCTCACCGAGCTACAAAATGGTTTCCGCAGAGATCGTCGACTGGATGACAACTTGTTCACCCTGACCCAATGCATTGAGATCGCTCGGTTGGAAAAAACGGAACCTTATCTGTTGCTTTTTGGACGTTGCTAAAGATTACGACAGTGTTCCCCATTCGTTGCTGATCAAGCGGCTCCAGCAGCTCAACATGCCAGAACCTTGGGTGGAGCTAATAAAGCGGCTATATGATGGAGATCAAGTTATGGCAACGTTCAAGTCGGAGCCTTTTCTGGTGACGTTCCGGTGCATAGGGGACTACGTCAGGGTTGTCTGTTGTCCCTTGTTCTGTACATGCTCTATACATCCGGCATGGAGAAGGGGCTGGAACACACAGGTATTGGCTTTACTCTGCGACACATGCAACACGGAGACATGGTTGAATGGCGGCTCCCCGGACTCGCTTTCGCAGATGATCTAGTACTCATAACCGACAACGTCTCAAATATGAAGAAACTGCTGATCGCCTGCGAAGCGGAAGCGGCTCGGCTTCGACTGCAATTCGATACCAACAAGTCGTCTGTGGTGCTTTTCTCCGGGCAGGGCGAGGGCCTTGAATCCCTCACCATCCAGAACACTGCGCTTCCTGTTAGTAGCCGATACAGATACCTTGGAATGACCCTGACCAGTGCAGAAGACTACCTAGCGGAAAACCATGAAATTCTCAAGGCGTGAGCCATGAGGAAGCGAAATGTGCTACGTCGAAAGAGCCTTTGGTGCTGCGATCGGTATGTAATAACCCGCAAACTTTGGAAAGCTGTCGCTGTACCAGGCTTGACTTTCGCCAATGCCGTTACATGTGCCCCCAGCGAAATCCGAAAATACCTTGAGCAGCGCCAAAAAAAAAAAAGAAGAAGAAAAATCGGACGTCAGGCATTAGGATGCCATGGAAGAGTCGCAAACGAACTGGTCCAAGGAGACCTTGGCTGGTCCTCCTTTGAGACACGGGAGGCCAGCGGCAAGTTGGAATACTACGCCCGATTGCGACACAGGAATGGAGATCGCTGGGCTCGGCGAATTTTCGTATACATTCACCTAAGAGGCGGGCACACAACATGAAGACGCCGTACCATCCGACTGGGCACGAAATACAGGGCTTTCTCAATGTCCGACGAGCCTCCGACAAAGAAAGAGTGGGTTGCCAAGGTGAGAGAGAAAATTAAGACCGTCGAGGCGAACCGGTGGAGAGCATACATGCAAGAACACTCAAGCATGCACCTTTACGCGTCTTTTAAGACCACCATTGCTCCAATCCTCTGGTGTGGTAATACGCTGGGCAGCAGGCTCCTCGCTGAGGCCCGAGGGGGCGCCTTGCGTACCCGCCTCTATCGACGAAAGTACGACAGCAACGTGACCGACACCCTATGCAGTGCTTGTGGGGAAGTGGAAGAAACTATGCACCACTTGGTTCTTGAGTGTCCGGCACTCGCACCGGCAGCAGACGTCAGCGCTTGCATCAAGCAAGCCCTAGGGTTTACTGAGGAGAACGTGTATGTGCAGTGCTCGAAGCGGAGACTCGAGGCCTGGTGGGCAGTACATTGTTGAAACTAGTGGATACACTCCGCTTTCTAACCTTTTATTTTATTTTTTATTTTTTTGGCGTGTCTATTTAGTAGACGGCCGATTCAAAAAGAATCGCCGCATTTATACAATACAATACGATACGACGACGCCTTCCCGCGGCCTGAGGCCCTGCGGAAGCTCACAAGCACGCAGCAAACAAACGGACGCTCCTAAACTTAACTTCACACTTGAAAAAAAAAGAAAAAAAAAAAAAAAGAAAACGGAGCAGTATTTTTTTTTAAAGGAGAAACCGCGTGTTCCATATGTTCCTCCATCAAGGGAGAAAAGTTCCTGGGACAAAACGGAGAGGAAATTTGCTCGCTTTAAAAGGGAGGAAAGTTGCCACCCATTTTTGCTCTCGGAGAAAAGGTCCCTCCCCTAAGAAGAGAGGAAAATTGCTACCTTTTTTCTCCCAGTGGAGGAAACTTTCTCCCTCGTAATATTATTGCTTCGCCAAATAGCGCTCAAAACGGAAAAAAGTAGAAACCCGTCAATATATATATATATTCTTTAAATTTCTCCCAACCTTTAAACGCCACATGGTAGACACACATGAGCACATAAGTCGAAGGAACAGAAAAGGACAGGACGATGTCTCAAACTCAGCTACCAGGTTTATTTAGTCCGCCTTTTTACATAGTCCACAATCAGCCACCACCAACACAAAGGGGCAATCTCTAAACAGTCCAAACACCAAACCCTCCAATACGCAAAGTGGTACTATGGACGGCCTTCAGGCCGACTCGCAAAGATACCTCTACAGTCTCCCCCAAGATTTAACAAAAGGATCAGTACCTACTCTATGCTAACTAAAGTTAAAAAAAAACCGATGTTTTTTTTTAATTGAAGAATTATTGATCCCAAGCCAGCAATGAAGGGGGGACACACACTGAACCTGGAAAACGGGGAAAAAAGTGTTCAAAACACACATCCCGTAATAAAAAAAAAATGCTTTTGGAATTTTTACCGGACTGTAACGGTGCCTAACCTACACAGTTGCCTAGACAGCCGCACCGTCTCCACTTACTAATCTGTTTGCATCATTCCTCTCGTTGTGAACGATTTCTGTTTCCCATCATATTGCAGTGCAGTTGTTACATTCGTGGACACGTTTTGCGACTTCTGTATTCGGTGCACTGTTCTTCACGTTTCTTTTGTGTTCGCTTAATCTGTCGTTGATTCATCGTGATGTTTGGCCTACATACTTAAACGCACGTTCCAGTGCTATCTCATACACCAGTGGATCTCATATGGGGGTCCGCGAAGCTCTGCCTCATCAGTCAAGCCCGGCAATAAAAGTTGTCTTTTTTTCCGGTCCAGAAGGAATGTTTCAGTTTTCGGGCGAGGTTTCTTGTTTATATGTCAATAAGAGGGGTCTATTTCACACTAGCCCTTAGTTATATCCGTTTATTAAATCATTATTATATTTAACCTACACCTTTCCCCTCTTCTCACCACGAACGGGGTCCTCCAATAATTTCGCCGATCCACAAGGGGTTCGTGAAACATCGATAGTGGAGAACCACTGTCATACACAACACCATTCTTGCAATTTACCGATTTTTCCCGATGGTTCTTTTTGCAGTTTTTCGCGCCTGTTTGAACTGGCGTCACTCTACTTCGTCTAAAATCCGAGCTCCAAACGTTTTCGCACATGCCTTCAAGTTGTGAGAAATTTCATGAAAATATGGGATCACAGCAAATCTGGTCCTCTACTTTGTTCCGTTTCTGAACACACACAAGCAGAACACCCTCCACACAACAGCAACAACGCAGCGACACCGGATTTCCATAGACTCTTCTCTACGTACGCTAAGTTCACACTATCTCTATATATGGCAGTCTTATTATGGAATCCGACTTTGCCGGTGAGTGCCATCATCTGTCGCACAAACACGGAGAGGCAGAGGAAATATTACTCGTACTTAATACATTATTTCAGTTTTCTCTTGGAATAGCCCTCATCGACTTAATTCAACACCCTGAGCAAAGCAAATGTAGATTATTAGGCAATTAACTAAAATTTAATAATGATAGTTTCAATAAGTTCGATTAATCATGTTGACAATGCAGCGTTGAGATGTAGTACATTGGTGCTGAACATTGCAATCAAGCTATTGTTTGACTGCAATGTTCACGTCGTCACGGCGTCCCAACTTCTGTCTGCCGAAGCTTCCGTGGACTGCTTCACTGGAGAGCTACCTGCAGCAGAACAGGCGTCTGCCACATCCACCACAATTGTTGGGACGCCGCCAGGATCGAGACTGGCGACAGCATGACACTTCTATGACGTCATCAGGCGGAAATCGAGAGACCACTTTTTGGGACGCGGGGCGGTAAACGCACCAGTCGGAGACGCTGGTACCATAGTTTGAAGCAAACGTGCTGCGAATAGACTCGATAGGTGACCGCAGAAAATTTCGTCGTCGTGTCTGCAGTGAACATCGTGTCTTTTGGGGAACCCCGAGTCCAGTTAATTTGCATCCTTGCAAGGGTGTAGACATTTTGATGCGAAAGCATTAACTGTCTCATGGAGCGAACTGACGTCATCAGTTTGAAGTGCGAAAACGGCACCTAGTTTCCTTCGGTTCCATTGGCTGGCGCGCGTCGACGGGGCTCCCATTGGCCGCTGCGCTCGTCAGTTTCCACGACCACCCACTCCATGCGCTGCGTGTCCATCAGCGTGCCCTTACACGGAGCTTCCAAGGTCACCGTGCCCAGGGGAGCACACGTGCTGGCCGACGACGAAAAGTACGCAGCAGACAAAAAAGGGAGCGGACGAGCGGCTTGAGTGCTTTCGCATTCACAACTCATAAGGAATGCTTAGGTGTACCTCGATATATTTTTTTTTGCTTTTTTATTTCCTGTGTACTAATGGAGTCGAGTCATAACAGTGGGTTTGTGCACTTCTCTTCCTTTCTCAGTCGAACTATGGAGACATCTACTTCCCCGAGGGTTTCGAGCCCCCGTCTCCCCGGCGGATCTCGGAGCTGTCTCGACGAGGAGCGGGTGTTCGGTCCGGCACCGTCGTCATCGTAGATTCCAAGACCATCCAGATCCCGGAATTTTACTTCAACGGGGAGAACACGGGTCGGTCGGGGTCTTCTCAGACCCGTGGCGACATGTCGCACTTCGAGTCCAGTCTGGGCATTTTCAGCGTGCGCAGGAAAAGATGTTCAGAACGTCTCGATTATTAAAAAAGTTTTCGCGAGTCGATGCCGTCGTTCCGCAACGCCCTTTGCAGCTCGCTATACGAGGTCTGGAACTCTGCGAACGATATGATGTTTTAGTAGGAAGTTCCGATAACTCCGATAATGATACGAAGCATGCGCAAAGTCGCCGGCGGAGAATCAGGTATTGTTACCGGAGTTACCGGAAGGCTCTACTGAAACTTCTTAATAGGGAGTCTGGTAGAGCGCTCCCATAACTCCGATGCGATGCCTACGCCTTTGCGTAGGCATCGCATCTTCACCGGGTATCGTTATATCGGAGGTAGCGGAACGATCAATCGACTAAGACTTCTTAATAGGGGTTTTTTGTAGATCGTTTGCGCCGTCCCTCAACGCTCTCCAAAAACCCGCTAGGATATTCTATAACTGCAATCATGGCTAGCGGCGCAGCCGCGTCTTTGTGGCGAAGATCTTAGTAGAGGCGAAAAAAAAAATCTTTGTAAACTCCATATTAATACTGTAAACGCAGTAGGGATAAGAAACAACTTGATTGACTTCCTTTTTTGTTATGAATAGTTATATTATATGAATAATCATAGAACACAACAAAGAATGCACCTATACCCATTTTCACCTCAAGAAAAAATCAAGTTTTGTGCATTGTTCATACACGGCGCAAAGTAGTTCTTACGAGCTTTGGTTGTCGGAGGAAAAAGCGATGCTTTTGGCGTTTTGAACGCGCACGTCTTGATAAGGTTACATATATCTAATCTAAAATTCACCTACATATATCGTAATTATCAACATAAAGGGGGAAATTAGTAATGATTCGTCAGGAGCCGGACTTTTTTTTTTACTAGGGTTCTTAAAGTGAAAACAGGTATAGTCGATGTAAATAATTTATTATTGATCCCTTTGTTTCGGTTTCCATAACGGAACGAGAATCTCGTGATGACAGCACGTAACAGGGATAGCCAATGTGGCGGCTGTCACGTGGTCCCTCCAAGTTAGAGGGGAGGGGGGGAGGCTTCGCGACAAACTAAGACACTAAGAACACCCCCCCTCCACTTCCTTTCTCTGCTCCCCAGAAACTGTGACGTGCCGGAGGCTTCGTTGTCCGCACATGGCAGACACGCATGTTTGTGCCCACGTGACCTCCGCCGTTCGCTCTCTTTTGTGTCGGGACAAGCATTTATGCCAATAAGGGCGTCAAATGCTTTGAGATTATAGTGTGTATTTTTTGTAATCTTTTCCTCGATCTCCAGATACGTACTTCTGGGTCGGACTCGGGCCACAGCCAAACAGCGCTGGACAGAAGATTCCAAACGAAAAGGGATAGTGAGTTCAAACTTTTGTGTGTGTGTTTTTTCCCCATAAGACAACGACATGGCGAACGTGTGAAGACTTGGTTCTCAGGGCAAGACTAAATCTCGAGAAGATAAACGTCCCACAAATAGTAATTAAGGTACCGTTACCTTCGTTAACTTGAAATCTAATTGTGTTAAGGTACAACTGATTGATCGGAAATGGGCTTATATAAGTTACGAAGTACCGCTATGGTCTTACAAACGTAGGCGTATATTACAGTTTCTCACCTTGTATCGCGGCGCAACACCTTTTCTATACCTTTTTTTCGTGGCGTTCAGAACACTCAAATTAGGGGTGCCGAGAGGGTGCAGTCATGGTCTCTGAAAGCTTCAGAATGAAAAACAGCGCGAAACACAAGGGCACAGAGGAGAGAAATACATACAGGACAAGGCGCTGCCGTTGTCCCAACTACCCATTCTTGCAATCTCTGGAACCGCCTTTTCGGAGTTTTGTTTGTGATACAAGCGATACAAGTCCGATGCCTCGTCACCAAGTCCTTCCTCTTTGCGCAGTCTGGAGCCCCTGCAGAGGTACGAAGAGAAGACCATCGACCTGACGCTCCCGGGCAAGATGACGGTGTTCGACATCGACTGGCTGAGCGTCTGGAACGCGGCCAAGGAGGAGAACTACGGCTCCGTCATCATCCCGCACGGCCAGGACATCCCGCCCTCGCAGCTGGGCTCTGTGGTAAGGACTCCCACCTCCATCTGCCAATCATTAAGGAGCTTTGGTAGGACCTTCTTCCCCTCTGATATTCTCTCCGCAACGAAGGCACCACTATTGCGCATGCGCGCCCGGGTCGTCGGCAGAGTTCTATACTTTGTTTCAGCTCAATTCCGGACGCAGCCGACGTCACGAGCTAATGGGACCAATCAAGCACCTTAAGGAACGCAAGTCACTGGACCTTTTTTGTTTATGATTGGTCGAAGCGATGATAGAACACGTACAGAAACACGACGAACACCATGATGGTGCGCTCTTGACGCTGTCTGATTGGTCCCATCAGCTCGTAGCGTCGGTTGCGTCTGGATTAAAGGATGCTAATGACAATCACACGTTTGTTTTTTTTGAACGGGGGCCACTTCCGGTCGCCATGACCAAGGATACAGAAATACTTCCGGTTTTTCTATGTTTGCCTTGTGTTTGGGTGGAAGCGCGACGACTCTTGGTTCACCAGTGAGCAATTCCGTCAGAGCTACGCTCTAGAAATGCCTCAGCGTCGTGTTTGGAAGTTGCCGATGCCTACCGGTACGAACAAAATGTCACGAGGGAAGTTATTTCGATTATCTCGAGACGGAAGGACGCCACCGACGCCACCGAGCCTAGGGAATCGCAGGACGACGGCATTGGCAGACAGTGCTAGCCTGCATCTATTTGCTGCCGACAGATGGCGCAACGCGAAAATGCGGCGCCTCGACCGGACCATCTTTGTTCAACGATGGGCCATTACGGCACGTACAAATGCAATGTGCGCGGTGCTCTGGCAAAGAAACCTTGAATACTAAAGGAAGCAAGCCAAAACACTAGACAATTGTGCATTACAGAGACTCGCGTCGCGCAAAAGGAAGCACAATAAAACACTTTCGGAAGATTGTCTGCTAAAACCAACCCGGCTGGGCGACCCCTGCCGGGAACCTCGGCGCGTATCTTTTCGCTTTCGGAAGGGCGCCCGCCGCCGATGCCTTCCAGTTCACGAAGTAGTTGAACGCGTTTAGGTGTTAAGTCGTTGGCACAGGCACGTAGCCAGGATTTTGATTTGGGGAGGGGGGAGGGGGGGGGGGGGGGGGGGGAGGCGCCCACGACAAAATGCTGTATGAGCAGGAGGGGGGAGAGGAGGTCCCAGCAAGATAGAAGCATTGATGGAGGATTGGGGGGGGGGGGGGAAGGGGGCGAACCTCCCCCACTCCCTCCTCCGGCTGCGTGCCTGCGTTCTCGCAAATAGTCCTGAAGTTGCACCCACGATACCTTCGGCAGATTGTCATTTCTTTCAGAAACAAGTGCTCTTTCTTTTCACCGAAGGACCGGGAGGCGTTTCGATCCCGTATACGTAACTTTTAGGAGATACCACAGTCAGTACTCGACGGTGATTCTTTTTAAGTACTCGCTACTCACTGCGTGTCCTCAAAAACAAGCAAAAACAATAGCCAACCGGAATTAACGTACTTTCCCTGAAAGTGCCGCCATTATTTGTTTTTGTTTACCTCCGCACATCCCGTATATCTTCCTTTCCAAACGGCCGATTCCAGCAAGCGCTCGAAGAGAAGCCACCAAAAAATGCAAAACACCTAAAAAAAAGAAAGAAAGAAAGAAGGCTGTGTGTTTATTTATACAGCCCTGGACAACGACGACTAGTCTCCCAGCTGTATATGAGCAATTTAGCCAGTGCAGTACAGCTGCTAGCCTGGGGTATTTACAGCGCACCACGCGATACACGACCTCACGCCGGTACGACGCTCATACAAATCGAAGCAGGCAGGGGTGGGGTTTGAACCCAGGCTCCCTGGGTTCAATCCCCACCCCTGTTCTCGTGCTCCAATTCTGGTGTGCACCAGACGACTCGGCCACCGATCCCCCTCCGATGGTCCTAGATATTTGAGGCATAACAGAATATTGAAATATTGAAATTTTAAACTTTAGAATACCAACCTTATGGCTATAATCAATGCGAGCAGATACGAGGGCAAATCAAAAAGTCTTTGCCCCTATTTCTTTTTTAGGCAAATTACGGCTGTAAATGAGAAGTCATCATATCCATTCCCAGCGGCGGACCTTCCTTGGAACGGTCCGGCTTTATCTGCCGGTAGCTCTGCGGCACGGAGCTGCTGTCAGTTGTTGAAGATAGCGGTTGTGCTTCGCACGTCCACGGCGTACGAGCAACGAAGTGTGATTCGTTTTCTATGGAGCAAGGGACGAACGCCCTTCGAAATTCGCAGGGAAATGCAGCCCACGTATAGGAAAAGGTGTCTCGCTTTGAGAAGTGCGATGGGGTGGTTTTGTGACTTGTGAGTTCGCAAAAGGCCGTGAAGACTTGCATGACAATGAGCGTTGGGGGAACCGGACGAATTCTACTACGGGGGCATCTGAAATTTAGTGCTGCGATTAAAAAAATGTCTGCACCGGTGTGGGGACTATCTGAAAAAATAGTGTAAGGTACGCAGAATTGTACATATATTTGTAATTACCTGTATGCACCTTATTTCGACTAATACAAATTAGGGACAAATACTTTCTGATTCACCCTGTATGTAGAATGGTAGAGTAATTAGTTTATGACAAAGGGTAACATTTTGATGAAATATTTTATGAAAACCACAAATGAGAGATTTTTCGGTGGTGAATTAGTAACGGCAGACATAAAGCATTTTCTATGATAGAAATCGAAACGCTGAAGTGCGATGATAGTTTGCTAATATGAAACGATCTGAGCGGTTTTGTATGAATTCAGTAAGAGCGACTATTGACGAGTGAGCGGGGTCCCACAGAGGGGGAGCAGCATATTCTAAATTTGGACTGAGTAAGGTTTTGTACATGGTTAGTTTTAATGAAGACGGAGAGAGAAAGAAATTTCTTTTTAAGCATCAAACGCACGGTTAGCACTGTTAATTATGTATTCAATATGAATCTTCCAAGAAAGTTTACACGTATACCCCGAGCCTTCCCCTATTGCTTTCATTGGTAGGTCTCAAATAAGATAGTTGTCCTTTTAGGTTTGAGTAAGACGGTCCCGAATTGTCAGCGTCAGTAATGTGCTTTTTTTCCCCTACTTTGGGATATAAGGGCCGTAACAACACACTGCCCATACGTGAAATCAGAAAAAGAGGAATCACAGGCTATATTTATAGACACACGATAGCGACCTGTGCCGGAATGCTGAGCACGAGGTTTGGCGATCCAAATCCGTAAATTCCAGTGATGGATTGAAATTCGACGGGGGGTTTTATCGGTAAAAATGACGCTTTATTCCTGATTGAAATCGATATGGTGCCTGAATTCTGTGGATCTGTATATTTGGGAAATTTAAGCAAACGTCAGAATGAAAATATGTCACGAGAAGTATTATGTTTGATCGCTCCTTGTAAAATTTAGGCAATAAATATAATCAACTAAACCAAGCAATTAATTTAAAAGGAAGGAGTTTCCATTCACTGTCACTTTGAGTCTTTATTCCATAGTATCGGCAAGTGAGTAAGCGCCATACAGAATTTTACGGCCTATAGAATCGTGTTCCGCTTGGCCGACTTTTTCCCACAACGCAACATATATATAGCTCTTGAAATGATTTACGCGTGAGGTTGCCTCAGATGTGGTTGGAAAATACGTTCTTGTAACCTGGTTAAGTGAAGCGAAGAATTGTTTTTTTTTTTTTTTTTTTTTTTTACAGCCCTGTATTACATAGCATTTGTTCACCAGATGGCAATATCTTCTTTGTTGGCGGGTTGTAATCCCGGTCGAGGTGCTCACAATTTGGCGGAGGCTCATCGCAGAGAAGGCGCCGTGCAACTGAGCTTTCTCTGGAGCTTCAAAGGGTTTCCATTTGGTCTATGTATGCATCTTCAGTTTTCCGTTGGTGCGTATACATACCAGATGCCCTTCGTTGGTTTGGCAGGTAAAACCCCCAAGCGTTACTTAATTACATGAATTCACGAACAAACGAGTCAACAAAGACGCATGTGCGTTAATTGGGTGCTTTCCGGGTTCAAAAAATATAAAGAAATAACTTAGTCATTTTACGGTACATCTTGCAGGAGCACGAGTCAAGGCTCCCCAACTGCGAACAGCTCCATGCAAATCTTCAAATCCGCTGGGAAATTCAAGGCAGGAGCATCTCCTTCGAGTTGATCGGTCAGATTGGTGAGTTGTTCAGAAAAGGTTCGGGCGCATCACGTTGTCGCTATCATGCTAATATATATATATATATATATATATATATATATATATATATATATATATATATATTGCAACATCCGCATAGCTGTCGGATTAGTAGTGTTTCATCAAAATAATTGCTCGAGATGATTTCATAATAAGAGACAATAAAATACAGAAAATTGCCCTCACCTTAACGACCGCACGTTCGTTGGCGAAAGGGTCATCTTGATTGAGTGAGCAAGCTCTTAATGTATGGAGTTCACCCTGGTTTAATAATATTTAGCAAAAATCAATAGCGAAAATTCGTATATTGTATGATTAAATGCAATTTAATGTATATTCTTTCATTACACGTAAAATTTTTATGAAGAATTGGGACTACAGCCATTGACTTAGAAAGTGCATCGGCTTCTACACATGGCAAGTGATGGTTCTCATACGTATGATATTATAGCATCATATTTTAGAAAAGTATGAAATTAGCATAAACCTACAATACTTCGCCAGAAGCTTTCTACTAATGTGAAGAGGAAGTCGTCTGCTTCTTGAGCAGGAGTTACGGTGGCATCAGAAAGACCGCTTAGCTCTGATCGGCTCTAACTGAAGGATAGTAGGTAGACCTCAAAGCGAGCTGCCTTGAGGTCTACCCACTGTTCTTCATTCAGAACCAATGAGAGTTCGGCGTCTTTCTGACACCGCCGTAACTCCAGCGCAAGATGGAGACAAGCTTGCGCTTCGCATACTAATCTTCAGTGGCGTACCAGCTTGTTTTTGAGTGTGTGTGTGGGGGGGGGGGGGGGAGCAAACCAAAGCCCCCCCCCCCCCTCCCCCCGGTGCCAAGGGACGGTGCCCTTGGTATCCCTAGGGCGCCGCCGGCCAGTGTTTGCCCTGCCCAGTGGCGGCCGTTTCAGGGGGCAAAAGAGATGCCTTAATTGCCCCCTCCCCCACACACACACGCACATTTTGAGAACTGGGGGGGGGGGGGGGGGGGCGGGGACAAGCGCCCCCCTTGCCCTCCCGGTTGGAACGCCCATGCTAATCTTTACCTTTAGTGTTTGTCTTATGAATGCTGTAAAGAATAGCGAATCTATGACTTTCGGAAGAGCCTCGGCAATTACACATGACAACTATGGTTGGCGTGCGTATGATATTATTACATCGTTCTTCAAGTAATGTATAAAGTTAGCATACACCTACAAAACTTTGCTAGAAACTACGCCCTGCTACGCATTTGTCCGTTTCTACTAAAGTCCCATGACACAATTCGCGCTTGGCGTTTGATACAAGTACGACCAACCATAGTTCTGCGAACGCGCAAGACATGTGTCGTGAGCGAAAGCTCCGCGGCCATTTGCTTCCAAGAGCCGTTCATTTCAGTGCGTCGCCACCATTCGCTTCCAAGGGCCCTACGAGGCATGGATCGCGTATATTGGCGCGATTGACGCTATTTGTAAAACGAACACAAACACATCAAGGGGCTTTAGTTTGTGCCAGTCGAATGCTCAAAAGACTTCAGAGTCTATTGCTTTAGAAAGCGCACTGGCTCATACACATTACAAATGGCGGTTGTCATATTTATGATATTAATGTATTGTTTTTAAAAAAAAGTACACATTACTGTAAACGACTTAATTTTCGCGAATCGCTACAATTCGCGAAAAATAGGTCCCGCGAACCATTCCGGTAAAATGTAAACACATTGGAACCTATATTGAGATCCCACCGCGTGGGGAAAATTAGAACCCGCGAATTATTCCAAAACTTCGGCGTTGATCTAAATCGCGACATAATGAGCCCGTGAAAAATAAGTCGAGTACAGCAATTAAAATCTACAAAACATCGAAAATAAGTCTGCTATGTCCTTAATGTTATCGGGTTTTCGAACACGTTCGTCTTCCTCGTTAGTATAGTGGTCAGTATCCCCGCCTGTCACGCTGGAGACCGGGGTTCGATTCCCCGACGGGGAGTGTTTTTTTCTACCTTTTTTTTTCTTTCTTTTTAATTGTCAAATAAAAACAACAACAAAAGAGCACGGAATTAAAAACCTGAAAGTGAAAAGAAAAAAAAAAGTAAGCAAGCTGGTGAACTAGATGCATAATAATAATAATAATAGAAAAGCCAAGCTTGGGGTAAAAAAAAAAGCTAAAATAAAACGGACAATCCCAGACGCCGTCTTAAAACGTACCTTGTAAGCGTGGCGGTGCTCTAAAGTTTCCACTTGTGCAACAGGCGCAACGCTAGCAGTCCGAAAATAGTGGATGAAAAGACGATCATCCGCATATTTGCACCGCCAACGTTGCAACCTGTCGCGCGGCTAATATCTAGCGCTCACATATGCTTACCACCTGCTTCAAATCTCTTTAAAACTGACTGGTGTAGCGGTTTTCGATGACGGGCTCAGAAAGGTTTTAATTAAAACCATATGTTTATTTTCACTAATTAAAAGGACACTTCACACGTTTTAGTTAATTATCCGACTTATCATGAGGAATAAGCCTCCTCTATTATGTCCCCCTGGTGGTATAACTCACCTGTACAAATCGCATTGGTCTACCTTTCACAATTTCTTTTAAAATACGTTTGAATTGAAATGAACCACTCCGTGTAAGAGGATGTGCCTTGCCCTATCAGCGCCGACTCGCTTGGGTAATCGCCTAACCAAGGCAAATCCCTCAGGTGCCTTGAACTCATCCTAATTAACTGTGTTTGCTTCCTAAGATTAATTAATATCATGGGAGGCTATGCTCGTATTGTTTTGTCTATGAAAATTTTTGTACCAACAGCATTGCTGACTGCTGTTTCATTCCTAGGCAAATTGCACCAAACATTAAAAAAAAGAAGAAACTCGGTATTTTTACGAACGATGAACAAAAGCTCCGAAAATACCCGAATTTGAGACGAAAAACAAACTTCAAAAAATACCTTCCAATTTTGCAGAAAAATAAACTCCGAAAACACAGAACCCTACATATAACTTTAGAGGGGAGCTTTTGAGACTAATTGCAGCTTTCTGCCGTCTATTTTATATGGTAAACATTGGATGTTCGTATGCAAATAAACATGCAACGAAAATTGCCCCCACCCCTTTCCCCTTTTCCCTTGTGTGCGTGTTTAATGGAGCGATCTGCCTCCTTTAAATACGCAACAAAAAATCAAAAGCACGAAACGATTGCCAGTTATGGCTGCGACGATCTGGAGTTACACAGTGTGCCCAAAAGCTATAGTATACAGACCTTTTAATTTCAGTAGTTAGTGGACCGGTAGATAGATGGCGCTGCTCTATGGATCAACACCGGTACCCCAAGTCAACAGGGAGAAACACTGCAGCGCGCCTGCGACACTGTCAGATGCCATGTCGTCAGAATAAGTATGGCTTGTTCCCTATCTAAATCCGAACAATCCAGACAGAGACCTCATCACTATACACTTCGACGGCAAGACTGTACCCCAAGAGCAACACATTAAACTTCTAGGTTCAAAACAACGGTGCCAGCGGCATTACCGTAACCACCCTCTCCAAACAAATCAATCAAACCACACACACCCTCGGTCGCATCGGCCACCGCCCCAGAGGCCTTAAAGAGGACGACACGAGACGCACCATCGAAGCTCTTATCTACTCTCGTGTACCATACCCCCTACACCCGGATCACAAAAACCCAACTCAAATACCTCCAAGCACAACTTCACAAACCCTCTCGTCTTGCCCTTGGCGTCTCGTAGTACTCGCCCCTCGAGCAATTTCAACGTATGTACCCTTTCAACACGCTCGAATGACGAGTCGACCTACACCGGCTGGGTCAACAACAGCGCCTGATCACGTCCCTTAAAGGTCGCTACATCCTCTTGACTCTAGGTTACAACACCTCGCACATGCCTCTCGTCGAGAATACCACTCCTCCCTGAAACACCAACCCCCAAATCACCATCGTCCCCATACCAAAGCACATGAATCCCGACAAAACCCCCGTACGCAGCGAGCACCCAGAGCCAAACTCATAACTAAAAAAATCAACGCTTTTTAAGCCAACCACCATCTGATCTATGCTACGCGGACTCCAGCTATGATCGCATCAACCAACTCGGCTGCACTGCGTTTCCACTGCCCCCAGACCAACACCTCGCTCACTCAAACTTACACCCAAGCTCCCCCAGAAGAACACCTGGAAGCACAGGCAATCTGCTCTGCCGTCCACGATGTCATCGCCAACTTTGACGAGGGACACACAATTTGATTAGACCATCCCGGTCACTGGTGTCGACGGAAACCAGTGGTTTCGGTCGATGGTTTCGGCGGAAACCAGACTCCACCACCCCAACATCCACATTCACACGTAACATACACGTTCCTTTACGCATCCGCCTGTGTAGTTACGTTCATGTGTAGTTTAAAAGAGAAATTAAATAACACGTGCGACGCTTTTCTGGAGCTCCGAATGGGGCCATGGTCCTTTTGTCTTGAGAATAGAATGTCAGATTACTATATTAAACTTGATAACGCTTTTCCTGACATTGAATTGACCCGAAAAAGAGCAGACAACGTGCTCAAACTAAAAGGCCGAGGAAGTTCAATTAAAGAGTATATATATATATATGTATATTAAAACTATTAACCATGTTTGCAGATGAAAAGGAATACATCGCTCTGGGCATCAGCGGCTCTTCCACCTCGTCGCAGATGGTGGGTGCCGATGCCGTCGTTTGCTTAATCGACGGCCACTACGCCAACGCCGTTGACTACAACATCTCCGACACGTTTCCGGTAAGACGGAGAGGTTCTATCCCGATGAATGAATCGATCACGTTTCCAAACTGGAAACATCGCACCACAAATTCCGTTTGATCTAACGCGCGTGTCAGCTTTCTCTGTTACTGACTTTAATGTGGCATTATGCTACCGCTCGCATTATGGACTTACGATACCGAGTACGCTTCAATGCACGCCGTATTTTTTTTGTTGCTTTTCAGATTGTCTTCATAAGATAAGAGACATGCGCACAAACGAAAGAAAAAGCAATTTCTTGGCTAAATGTAATGAAAATCGAACAGTATACTCAAAAATTAATCTAATAAAATAACATATACCTCGCCTGTTCTGTATGTGTGTCTGTCTTTAGTATTTGGCATTGAGGGCTCTTGGATTTCCGTCAAGTGTAACGTAATCTATCTGGCGAATTTTTCAAACCCAGTGCAGTTCTTTCTTGGTGTAGGGGAACCAAAAGCTGTTAATTACATCATTCCCAACTAAGAACAAATTACGACGTCCTTTATCTTTGCGTCCCTTGTTGTCTTATTATGCAGACTCTATTGTAGAGGAGTCCGATAAAACAAGATTATAAACAGATCTTCCAAGGATATCTCAGACAATTAGAGAGAAAATAACTGAAGCTTCTTTTAGATATCTCAAATTTGTTGCGATTGCCTTAGAGGGATAAAGTCTCGTAAATTCTCAACAATAAAATCAAACATGCTAAAAAAAATACAAAAAATAAAAACGAGGAAGATTACTTGGTGCTATATGTGGATGGAAGCTCGTCTTCCTTTCTTATTATTTAGCCTTACAAGCCAGCAACTGCCTCAGAAAGCTTCAGCCGTGCGTTTGTTCTGAATTTGTTCCAATTGAACAACTTATCTTGCACGTTTCAGTGCACAAACGTCTTGGGCCGCTACCGAGGGGTTTGTCCGGACCTCAAAGTGGAGGGCAAGGAGAGCTACCAGATACTCACCTTCGCCCGCAAGGAAGGACTCACCAGCTTTATCTTCAGGAGAACGCTGCTGAACCCTGGTATAATTTGCCACTACCTATTACATGAGACCGGTATAGGAGCTGACAGAGCGAAAGCAATTACGCAATGACTGGGACCTTAAAATCAATTTACTGGATACATAACTACTGCTGCAAAAGCAAATGTAAGTTGAACATGTTGCTAATGCGGTAGCAGCGGCATTTATTTGAGGTTATGCCAGCTTAACTGACAGTAGTCAGGTTTTAGGAATGTTAAAAGAAAAACAAACATAGTGTTTAAAGTAAAAAAATACTACAAAAGGTATATTAGAATTATAAGTGCTTCGAAACAATGAGTGTTGGATGGTCCTATATCTATTACTTGCAGATGACATGAAGTCTAACCCGGGCTCCGAGTTCAAAGAAATGCTCCAGTCAGTTCTGGACCAATTAAAGCAAATAAAAGACAAAGCCGAGCAGCGGGACAGTCATCTCAATGAGATAAGCAGTAAACTGTCGCAATTAAATGAAGTTCTAAAATTAACAAAAGAAAATAGTAGCAAGCTCACAGTGCGAGATACAACTGTTAAAACCCTGGAAAAAACGTTGCATGAGAAGAGCAACAATTATGTTTAACAAATTTGAAAATTACTCCCGCCGAAATAACCTAATAGTTTTCGGCTTACCAGAGAAAACCAATAAAACAAAAAGGGAACTTGAAAAGGCAGTCATAAATGAAATTCTCCCAGAAAAACTTGGTGTAACCATCACATCCCTGGAGCGAAGACATCGACTAGGAAGGCCCCAGGAGGGCAAAGTTAGACCTTATACCTTACGGGTGATCAATTATAATGAAAAAAACAAAACAAAAAAAAAATTGGCATCTTCAATGGCTGCTTCAAGCTAAAACATAAAGGTTGTCGGTATCAAATGATTTTTCGGCAAGCACATTATCTAGGCACAAGAAATTGTGCACTTAAGTTAGAACTTGCAATGAAGAACCAAATGAAAGGGCTAGTGAAGAAACGTAAAAAACGCAGGCGAGCTGGTGAATAACATCCATACTAATCCTGTAACGTAGAAGAAAAAAAAAAAAAACGGACAGTACAACGAAGTCGCTACTTCCCAGGGCTACTATGGATAAAAGGGCTAGGCTGGGAATGATAAGCTTTATATTAATAATACTGTCTGCGTTTGGGATGAAGGCACAGACTCACGGGCTGTGTTTCAAACTTGAAGACCACCACACGAAATGACTGAACGACAAAGCGACAAAAATGAATAACGTCAACGTCCCGAAAACGAACTTAGAATTATTTGTGTCAACGCGCAAAGAGTGGCAAGCAAAAGAGAACAACTAGAGTCGTCATTGTGAACGTATGACCCGAATTTAGCTCTTATTACAGAGACATGGTGAAAGAATGATATATCAGATGACGATGTGTTTCCCCCTTCGCATACAGTATTCAGAAGGGACCGACCATACCGAGTAGGTGGTGTCGCCTTGTTGATTAAAAGAAATATTTTACGTGTTCCACTAGAGCAAACAGAGGATCATGAAAGCGTATGTTGCAATATAAATGTATGGGGAAACGCCTTGCTGATTATCGGAGTATATCGACCACCGAAAGCTTAGCCGGAGTTCTTAAACAGATTATACGACTATATAAGCACACATAACTGTAATAAAATAATTATTGCAGGTGATTTCAACGTTCCAGAAACTGATTGGGTGAATCAGAGTAACGGTCGTACAAACGTGCAAAGCTTAGGGATTGTGCTAGATATGATGCTTGCTTTCAATCTTACCCAAATACTAGAGCAACCTACAAGAAATAGTATTTGTTTTTTGTTAATACTGACCTTTATGCTCCTTCTCTTTATCTTAAAGAAGGTATCTCAAAAACCATAAATTGGTATATGTTTCTTGTTGTCTAAAAAAAAAAAAGTCATTTTCCCAACGGGCTAGGCACTTGTACGTCAAGAAATACAATGAGGCGCACGACGTTTGCATTTTTGATTATCTAGATACAGCTTTAGAGTCATTCAACAATATTGATGTGAAGGGGTTGTGGAATAAGTTGAAAGGTCATTGTGAATATTGTTTGCAGAATTTTGTCTCTGAAAAACGGAAACGTGTCGATGCCAGAACCGTTGGACGACGCGAGAAATAATTAATTTAAAAGAAAAATTAAATTTTAAAGGACGTCGACGGCACGTAATACAAGTGTAATCTCTCAGCTTAGTGCTTTGGTAAAACATAAGCTAAAAGCGGCTAGGAGCAATTATTTTTGTAACATTCCTTCAGGAGTTATTAAAAAATGCCCTAAGAAATTTTGGTAGTTTCAAAGAAAAAAAAGTGAAATCAAGCAGATTCGTCACAATGATTCTGTAGTCACCAGCAGTAGAAAAATGACTGACCTGTCAGACGTGTCTATTCAGAGCGTATTTCCGATGTAAGGGAAACTGACCCATCTGTTTTTGAAGATGAAAGGGAAGATGAGTTAGATTTCGAAATTACATATGAAGGGGTGTTTGCTGTGTTACTTAACATTAACGCCGAAAAGTGGTGTGGTCCTGATGGAATTCCCAATAATTGTCTTAAGCGATATGTCGAAATGGTTGGAAACGTCTTAACTCTTATCTTCAACACGTCATTTTCAAGTAAGGCTGTCCCCCATGAATGGCGCTCGGCGCGTGTTGTTCCGGTTTTTGTAAAAAGGCCCATTCATCATTACTCTGCAACTATCGTCCAATATCTTTAACTTGTTTGTCATGTAACCTTATGGAACACGTGATTTCAAACTATATAACTGAGTATCTGGATATGAACAATAAACTTTCCGATGCACAGCACGGCTTTAAGCGGGGTTTTGCCACATAAAACCAATTGACAACTATAATACGTGATTTTGCAAGGGCAACCGACAAATCTGGCCAAATCGATGCTATATTCTTCGATTACTCTAAGGTCTTCGATTAACTACCACATAACAAACTTCTTCTTATGTTAAAAGAAGTTGGAATTCACTCCATGATGATCAGGGGGGGTAGGGCCTACCTGAAAAGCCGCAGGCAGTTTGTTGATGTAAACAAAGCTTACTTCCTTTTTCTGGAAGTTAAATCAGCTGTGCCTCAAGGATCCGTTCTTGGGCCACTGCTTTTCATTCTTTATATTAATGACCCATGCATCTTACCACGTTGGCCCAAATGTTTCGCTGCGATTGATCACGGATTATGGTGCTATTTTTTCGGAGGTTTTAAATGTAGAAGGTCAGGTAACCGTTAACTGCAGGTTAAATGAAGTAGCTGGATAGTGTGATATCTGGGACTTGCTGATTAACTACGATAAGACTGAGTATCTTAGGATAACGAATAAAAAGGGAGATCTAGAGTTTACAGATAGCATAGGAACTAACTCAATTAATGAAGTTCCGGAGTGCAAATACTTAGGGTTAACTTTCACAGGTAACCTGAAATATACAAAACATATAAATATAATGTTTTCAGCGGTCCATAAAATATTGGGCTTGCTTAGGCAAAGGCTCGACAATATTCCAAGAGAAGTCAAGCTCCTGGACTACAAAAACGTCGTTTCGTCTACCCTCAAGTGCAGTTGTAAGATACGGGACCCACACCTGAAGGCTGATATTGCTAAATTAGAAAAAAAAATCAGCCGCTATAAGTTTGATTTATGAACATAACATACAGTAGACGAAACTCAGTTGCAGCTATGCTGAACCTAGCAGGCCTTCAGCCTCGCCACGTGCGCAGAAAGATAGTTGAAGTTTTTTATTCGCTCTATTTCCATAAATTAGCCTTGAAACCATCCGCTATCCAAAAGTCCCAAACACAGCAATCACGACACACACTCAAAATCTGTCGAGCCTCTTTTAGCGAGAGCTGATGCATAAAAGTATTATTTTTTCCCAACATGATGAACTATTAGAATGGATTACTTCAGCAGCTTTTCAAGATGACGACACCTTTCTGAAATGTATTTTCGTGCCATAAGATTCCCTTGTGCGGTGTTATCTACTTTCTAAATGCGCTATGTATCATAACATTATTTTTCCGGTTTCGTGCGTGGTACATGTAATGCCAACCCTTAATCTGTATTTCTATTTTTTAAGTCGAAGGTTATTTTGCCACGTTGGCAATTTCTACGCTTTTGCGTATATTGGTGTCTGTTTTATTTTCTATTTTCAGTTTTTATACAGGTATATGAATAGCGTTTTTTTGTTTTATTGATTATGTACCCTCCTTCTTGGAACCCCCCGGCAGGGTCTACAGTATTTTTAAACAAAAAATTAAAGTCGTTTACAACTCTCTGTAATGCGAAACTAGAGCGCAGCTCTTAAGGTGGAGGAAGGGAGGCTACGGAGGAGAGGATATGCCCTCCCATCCCCTTCCCCGCTTACTCCTCCTCCTCTCCTCCTGCCGCTGAATTTGTTCATATGTGACGTGACACGAAGTCGTGGCATCATTTTCCCCGCTAAGTTTAGCTGGGAAACTGAATTAGGTGTTGAAGTAACGAGACGTCAATTTCCCCGCTAAATTTAGCGGGGAAATTTCCTCAGTAACTTTAGCGGGAAAACGTCCCATCATGCAACGCGCGCGGTTACGCCGACGGCGACGCCGCTCGAGCCGGAAACGGGCACCTAAGAGCTGCGCTCTAAAACAAAAATCAAAATATTTTCACTTGGCGCTTGTCACTTGAAATTTAAATTCAACAAGCGTCAGATCTACGTGATGTGTCACAGTGCCAGCCAAAATGTGGTTGGCAGGAGTAGGAATAGGGGAGAGGAGAAAGAGGAGGAAAGGAGGGGAGGGCAAGGAGCAGAGGAAGAGGGGACAAGGACGGGAGGAGGAGGGGAGGAGGAGAGGCACGGAGTGTGTATGATGGCACCAACTTGACGAAACACGAACTTCCCTTCTTTCTTTTGCTACCGTTTTGATCTAGCTGGGACAGAGGGGGGGAAGTAGGTATAGGTTCCCTAGGGAGCCGCGAAGCGCGCTTGGGCCCTCGAAGAGCAGTGGTTTGGTCACCGCTGATTTAGGGCATGCATTTACCCCGTCAATGCACATCAATTAAATCTGATGTTCATATTTTTGTTGCTTTTTCAGACGACGACGGTGACCAGGCCTTTAACGCTGACGGCGACACATATCTCGTTTGGGCAATCGGGAGATACAACGAATTCAAGGAGCCAACGTTTCACCATACATACCCGAAAGGTAAACTTTCCCGGCACACAAATTAAGAATGCTTCTTTTCTTTTTTTTAAAGCTTCATAAGCCCCGAATTACATTTGAAGGTTTTTCAACTTCAGGAATCTAGACGAAACACCAGGAGACCAAATTCAGCTCCCTTCTTTTCACCAACTATGCCACCATCCTCTTTCACATACCCTCTCCCTCTTGGTGCTGTTTTATTTACATTTTTTTTACTTGCCTTTATGTCCGTTCGCGCTGTTTTACTTTTTCTTGTGACATGCACAGACTCACCCAACTACAAAATTTGCTAGAGAAAATTGGCGACTGATTTTACCTTCAAAGTTCTATAGTGATGAAATGAAGAATGTAAGAAGTGATAATTTTAACTTTTTCAGAAGGCTATACTGTAAAGGACAGAATTTTCGCGGTCTCAAATTTTCGCGAATCGGGCCAAAGCTGAAAATTTTAAATTATTCGCGGGTTCTAATTTTCACGAATTGCGTCCCGCGAGCAGCTCGCGGGACGCGATTCGCGAAAATTTAGTCGTTTACAGTATTCAGTCTTGTATAGTGTAGCTCACATAGCATCAACATATATATATATATATATATATATATATATATATATATATATATATATATATATATATGTATAAGGTAAAGGTCACGTGATGTAGGATCACAGGGCGCTACTTTTTCCGCTAAATATAGCAAGGAAACTGCATTAGTGTATAGTTCCCGTGACGTGACGTTAAGTGACATCAATTTTTCCGCCAAATTTAGAGGTGCATACGTCATGTGACGTCAATTTTTCCGCTGAATTTTAGTGGGGAAACTGAACTGTTCTGTAGGTCCCGTGACATCAAATTTTCCGCTAAATTTAGCGGGGAAACTTAATTCCCGTATTGGTCACGTGACACCAGTTTTTCCGCTAAATTTAGTGGGAAATGCACGGACGGACGAACGGACAAAATTTTGGGGTTGGGGTTAGTGTTGAAAATAATTTCATGCTCTAATAACTAATAACAATTGCTAGAAAAGACATTTACGTTTTTCTTACCTAATCACGGTGGTGACGATTTCACATTTAAAAATAGTTAATACCAGCCTATGAGTGTTTTGTGCCGGTGGGAGTTCTAGTAATTTAAAACAAAAAGAGTACTAAACCTTTGCTACCCCTTTATTGCTTCAATATCCTTTAGCGTAACCTTCCTCGCAGTTTATACAGCATCGTCGTCACCTGGCCCTCTTTTGGAAGCAGCTGGCACAGCTAGCCCTTTATTTTTATACAAGTTAGTGCAACATCCTGCGTTTTTGCTTGATCCTCGTCAATTTCGCCCAATTTGTTCCGCTTGCGGAGCGTCTTAATTTTAAGTAGCAAAAGGGGCAGTTTTGGGTCTACACAAACTGGAGAGAACCCCAATCGTTCTATTTTCAGAAAACATTTCTCGCCCCGATTAACTGCATAATCTCCAGCATGGTCCTCATGCTCATGTCCAACCACATAATATATATAGGTAGTTACGCAAGAATAAATTAACTTGAGCCTGAATTGGAGCGGCACTAGTGCCCCCTAGACGACTCGTGGAGACTCTACCAACTGAGCTGACTCTATATGATTTTATTTAATCTTAATTTGTACTTATTTTTGTAGTAACATTTCGTTATCGGTTCAAATCAAACATAAAAAAATCCATAAAAAAATTTTGTGAAAAAGAAAATCGCAGATAATATTAGATTGCAGAATTTTTGCAGTGGTGCAAAAATAGTGCCAAAAATAGAAAAAAGAAAAAAATTCTCCCCGTCGGGGAATCGAACCCCGGTCTCCCGCGTGACAGGCGGGGATACTGACCACTATACTAACGAGGAAGACAGGTTTTTCCTTCTGACAACTATACTAAAACAGCGCATGAGAAAAAAACGTGTTTCGCTTGCTGTTTAATCCGATAACTTGATTGTTGCATTTTCATAGTAAGCCCCTCGACGTACGTAGTCGTTAAGATGACATGTTACTGTGTTTAATCGAAGAAAATTTACTAATCCGCATGTCGGATGCTCTTTCTAGAACAATAAATATCGAAATGTTAAAATTTTGATTGTTCATTTTTGTTCTTTATTGTCTTTATATTACATCGTACAGCCATGCAGGCAAAGTTTGCACACAATATCAGCCACTCACACCGTAAAAAGCCTTTTTTTTGGAAGCGCATCATATAGAATTGTGTAATGATTTGTGTCATGGGTTAAACTTGGGCAGAATTCTGCAGAGCTCTATATGTGTGCTGTTAGGCAGCAAGAAGGTTTGCGTTACAACACATTACAAGTTTACAAGGTAACATTGTCCCAAGGAAAGATGTTTGCACATGGTGCAAAATAGTATACAAGTTTAGTGGATGCTTTTGGTGATCGATACCATGCGCTTCCCAGGATTTTTCCGAGAACCGCTAAAAACACAGCCTCAAGTGGGCGCCATACACAGAACTAACCACAGTCATGACGACAGAACCACTCTGGCTTGCGTTATTTCTCTAGAGCAGGGTTTCACAAGCTTTTGGATTTAGAGAACATTTTAGCCACTTTAAATGGGGGCCAGAGAGCGCCTCTTGAAAGTCTTGCAATAAAGCAGTCTTTATAGATATTTTTAACAATGCTACACACACTCGGAAGCACGACGGCAGTGTTTAACTAATAATCGTGCATCGATTCGGTGATTCAAACATGCTTAAGATAGGATCACGTTAAAAAAATCGCTCTGCTCTAGTAGGGTTGATCAAAGCAAGTTCGAGGTTCAAGAGTCACTTTGAGGTAAACGCACTGCACGGGCCGGAATTTCTAGGCCCGGCCCGACCCGGCCCTGGTAAGGCACGGCCCGGGCCCGGCTCTGGTAAGGCATGGCCCGGGCCCGGCCCGAGCCCGACAAAATTTTGAATTTCTAGGCCCGGCTCGACCTGGCCCGGTAGAAACACGGCCCGGGCCCGGCGAGAGCCCAGTAAAATTTTATTATGTGAACCCGAGCCCGGCCCGAGCCGGAAATCTGGGACCGAGATTTTCTTGACACCAGAAATATGCCGACTTAGAAGATGTATTTTCGAGAATATGGGCGAAATATGCACATCATTTGCGACAGTCTTTGAACTTACGGCACACCGAGAATTCATGAGACACAAGAAGGGACTTTTTATAATTAGGAATTTCTGGAACAGATATTGCACTTTTTGTTGTTCTATTTAATTAGTTTCACAGAGAACTTTCCTCCCTACATGTTTTTGCGGAGAAACAATAAATGGTCCATTAACTTTTTCTTCAGGCAGGTACGCCTTGCTTGCATGACGTAGTCTGCCGCGCTAAGATTTTCTTCGCTGCTAGCACTCGGGGATGCACAAGATGCGTTTGGATAGAAAAAGAACAGTTTCGGGAAATTCTTCTCGTGCGCTCTCTAAAAGTCGCAAAGCTCAAAAACTCCTGAGCACGAGTTGTGCTTCTTGCCGTACTTCTCCTTCAATTCATCGGTGGCTACCTTATCATCCTCCACGTCATAAAAGTCTCGAGAAAACCCAGGCAACTTCTTTTGAAGGCGGGATCTCGAACATCTTCGTCAGTCTTATCTTCATCTTGGCTCATTGCTTCAGTGGCACTGGCAAGTAGCTCTCTGACGTGCGCGTAGACTTCAAGGCGCTCGTCCTCGGGCAATATGCGGAGTTGGCGGAACTGAGGCCAGAGAAATGTGACAGTCTTGTGGAGGAGATACATTTTTAGCTTCGTGTCCAGGAAATGACGAACATGGGCCTTGATCTTCTCGATTTCCACTACCTCTACTGCAGACACCGGAGCATGTTCAAGATGGTTCCTCAACGCGGAAGCGTAAAGCACAACCAGAGAAAGTGTTGAACGTTTTTCCTTTTCGAGCGCGTCACTAGCATCTTTGGAGGGTTGCAGGAACTCGATTCACTCGTTGAGTGTTGTCTTGTTCACGCTTTCCATCACTGGATCTTTCCTTAACTCCAGTAGAGCTTCTATCGCCTCGAACTGAGAGCAAGCGGATTTTAGCATGGATACCTTTCGCGCACGCGGTTGTCACTTTCTCTTTTACGTCCGCGGGCACGGAAAATTCAGAGCATTGAGGTGATAAAAAAAAAAAAAAAAATAATGCTTTCGCTGTTCGATGAAACCTTGCACTTCTGACGACTGAGATGAGACATTCCGGTCTTTGAACGAACGACACTGAACATGTCCTTTGGGCACCAACGTCCTGGAGTCCACAGCTGTGAGAAATTTTCCCCATACAGAGCTCTTAAAGTTTGTTTTCTCAGCAGGTTTGTAGAGCGCAGGTGGTGCTTGTAGGAAGCATTACGCATCAGCCAGCATGGAGATTCGAACGAATGATCTTTTATTGCGCGCGCTCCGCGCTCGTGTTCAAAACGCGGCACCGCTGGGAGACGTGGCGCCATCTATCGCTAGTTACTACATCTCTTTTCTCTGGAAAAGTCAGCGTAGAGCGTCACCATCAACCAGTGTTGCCAGATTGGGCTATATATAGCCAAATTGGGCTACATCTTCTTCTAGTTGGCGTCAAAATTTCGCCTTTGGCTATGTGGCTATTTTTGGGCTATTTCTAAGGGTGCGGCGAACTCTTGTCGAACCTCAGGTTCGACGTGGAACTTTGAGGTTCGACTAGTTAATTTTCGAACTTCTAGTCAGTTTCGTAAAAAAAATTGTTTCTCTTTTGGCTAGTCGAGAGGAGAGAGAGGAAGGAGAATGGCTTTAAACTTCTACAAACTTCGGGGTTTTCACAATGCGCAGAGAAGCAGTGCTAGCAGAGTTCAAGCGGTCTCCCCACAGCGCAGTGCAGCAAATCAAACAAATAAATTGCACTGTTTTTACAGGTCCGGTAGCGCGTCTTCTACCTGGACGTAGACTGAACTCTCCAAACGCAGCTTTGGTGCCCATTGCGAAAATTCTTAGGCATCGCCAACTTTAAGAAAAGAAACACAATAAAAAATAGCTTGAACCGGAACGGGGGACGCTCATATTCTATACAAAGAAAAATAGACGGGAGGGTTATTGGTAAGAACCTTAGATATGGGGGGTGCTAGTTTAAAACTCCCAGTTCTGACTGTTCTGCTTCTACATTCTGTTCTTTTACTGTATGATTATATCTCCCGGGCTTCACAATACAGCTGTCATTGTATGTTTTCTATTTCTGAAAACCTACGAAGGATGGGTAATTGTTTTACAAATTTTCATCCTTCTGAAGCTTTTTATATATATATATATATATATATATATATATATATATATATATATATATATATATATATATATATATATATATATATATCAGGGGACCTAATGTACACAAAAAGTGGCGCATCTGAGGGTTGAAAAAGGGAATTTAACGTGTTGTTTTTTGCGCGTATGAAAAATTGTCAATAAAAGGCTTAAAAATCGTTGTTTTTAGTCTTGGCTATTTTGGGCTATATTTATTTTATGGCTTTGGCTATATTTGGGCTATACCTCCCAGCCGTTTGGCGGTTTTTTGTTGGGACCATCTGGCAACACTGCCATCAACATGATTGGTATCGTTGTGGTGGCCTTCTTTTCCTTGTTCCTCTTCGCGGCCGCGCTCCCGGGTGAGGCTGACCCTGGTTAAAGTCACTGGGACTCTGTTCCGTGCAGGCTGTGTCTTTCCCCGTGGAGGTCAGCTCTCGTCGAGAATCCGTCGCCGTTCGTAAGTGTTCACGGGTTCTTCGTTGGACCCGACCCCCTGGGGTTAAAATGTCGTAGGACCTCGGCACTGGATGTCCCACGACTATGGCAGGTGACCATGTGCGCCGCAGGGTGTTGTAGGCGGTGACTGTAGAACCCGTGTCAATGTCTGGCAGTGTTCTTGAGCTTCTATCGTAGTTCGCCTTTTGTTGCCGCCTTATTTCTGTGAGACGACGTGTGACAGCCTTGGGTGGCACAACAGCCGGCAGGTAATGTTCCGATCGCGCAGGTAACAGTGTTCTTGTGTGTCGGCTCATCAGTCTCTGTACTGGCGATTGGAGGACATCGTCTCGTGGACCGTTGCGCCACTCAAGGAGGGAGCGGTAAAACTCTTCAGTGTTGGCACTCTTTCGCAAGAGTTGTTTGGCCTGTCTCACGGCTCGTTCAGCCATGCCATTTGATCGAGCGTGGTAAGGGCTTGATGTAACTTGTTCTATCTTCAGGTTTTCCAAGAACTGCTTGAACTCCTGGCTGCCAAATGGTGGGCCATTGTCGCTTATAAGTTTCAACGGCAGTCCATGTGTTGCGAATACCTTAAGGCAGAACTCTTTGACTTTGGAAGCTGTGGTACTTTTCATTTCTTCTACCTCAAAATAAAATGAGTAAAAATCCACCAGGATTATGTAGTCTTTTCCTTCATGAGTGAAGAAATCGGTCCCGACCAACTGCCAAGGAAGCGTTGGCAGTGCGTGGCTGAAGAGTGGCATCTTGGCGTTTCTTGATTTGTACTTCTCGCATTTGCTGCATTTGTCATGTTCGCGGTCAATGTCAGCGTTGATTCCGGGCGAGAACAAAATTTCTCGGGCTCTACTCTTCATTTTGTCTTTGCCCGCGTGTGCCGTGTGGAGTAAGTTGAGAATCTTGGATCTGATGGCCGTTGCAATTATTATCTTGTTTGACCGCAGCACAAGGCCGTCTTCCTCGTGGATCTCCTCTCTGTAGGACCAGAATGGCCTTCCGAGTTGAGGAACTTGCTCTTTCTGCTCGGGCCATGACGTCTGTGCATACTCGCGCAGTAGACGCATCTGGACATCGGCTGCAGTTGCGTCTCTTATTTCATTTAGCCGATCTTGTGTGACAGATATGTGCTCCAGTGAGTTGACTTGAAATTTCTCTTCTTCTTCTTGCATTGTTTCCTTCGTGGGAAACCGTGACAGTGCGTCCGCTAACTGCAAGTCTTTTCCAGGTATGAATTTTACTTCCAATGAGTATCTTTGGAGAGCCATCTTCATCCGCTGCAGTCTCATCGGGCACTGATGCGACGGTTTCATGAAAATAGCCTGTAACGGCCTGTGGTCGGATTCTACTGTTACGTTTGGTTGGCCGAATATGTAATGGTGGAACTTGCTGCAACCATGAACAATGGCCAGCATCTCTTTCTCGATCTGCGCATATTTCATTTGTGCGGCTGTCAAAGATCTCGATGAGTACGCTATTGGTCTTCCGTCTTGGGTGATAACGGCCCCTACTCCGTATTGGCTTGCGTCGACTGACAGCGTAATCGGCTTTTCTGCAGTGTAGTAAGCCAGCACTGGTGCCTTCGTCAAAGCGTCTCGCAAGTCTTCGAAACTTCTTTGTTGATCTACCGTCCATACCCATGCAATCTCTTTTTTCAGCAGTTCTCGTAGTGGTGCCGCACGCTCGGAAAGTCGTGGTATGAAGCTCGACAAGTAGGTGATCATTCCGAGAAATGTTCGAAGTTCCTTGCGATCTCTTGGTTCATTGACCTCCAGTATGGCTTTGATTCTCTCTTGGTCAACAGCAACTCCATCTCCAGTCAGCACTTGTCCGAGGTAGCGGACTTCTGTCTTCGCGAATTGGATCTTCTTTGGGTTAAGTCGCAGATTCACTTCACGGCAGCGTTGGAGCAAGTGTCGCAGATTCTCGTCATGTTCCTGGCGAGTCTTTCCCCACACCAATATGTCGTCCATCACGACTGCTGTTCCGGTGAGTCCATCTAGTACTTCGTTCATGACACGCTGAAAAACTTCAGGTGCTGTGCTTATTCCGAAGGGCATTCTCTTAAACCTGTACCTTCCATACGGAGTACTCATGGTGCACAACTTTGAACTCTCTTCATCAAGTTCGATCTGCCAGAATCCCGAGGATGCGTCTAGCGCAGAGAACACTTTCGCTCCCGCGATTCGAACGGCAATGTCGTCCACTGTCGTCATCGGGTAGTGTTCTCTTCTCAGGGCTCGATTCAAGTCAACTGGGTCCATGCAGATGCGCACTTTGTCCTTCTTTGCGACAACTACCATGAAACTGGCCCATTCTGTCGGTTCTTTTACTTTTGTCAGAACTCCCTGGTTCTCCATTCTTTGAAGTTCGCACTTGACCTTTTCTTGCAGTGCCACAGGCACCTTCCTGGCTGGGCGAACGACGCCTTGTGAACCTGGCTTCACCTTCATGTTGTACACAAATCCCTTGACCTTTCCCAGTCCGCTGAAAACGTCTGCGTATGGTCCGGCAGGGTCACAAAGATTTGTATCTGCTGCATTTGTGTCTTCGTGTTCTCTTGACACAGAAGCCAGACGCTTGAACATTCCAAGTTTTTCACTCAGTTCTCCTCTCAACGTCACCGGTACCTCTTCCTTGACCACAAAGAACTCCTCCTGGACAGCTCTGGCTCCATTCGACACTGTCAGTTTTGTTCTTCCACATGCTTTTTTCTTGTGGCCAAAAAATGATGATAGTGTGGTATCGCACTTCCGGACTTTTTTGTTTGATATTAGACGGATCAGTCTTTCTGGGATGACTGAGCAATTAGCCCCGGTGTCGAGCTTGCAGCGTACGCTATCTTTTTCTATTGTGACTGTCTCGCTCCATCGGTCTTCTTTCTCTATCTTATCTACGGTTAAATGGCACAGCAGATAATCTTCATCGCTGTCGTCCGTATCCTCGCGCTCTACTTGTCGTACTTTGGGATCAAATTTTCTTCCCTTTTTCGACTGGCGTCGGTGACGGCTGTCTGGTGTGTGGGTCTCGCTCTTGCAGCATTTTGCAAAGTGGCCTAGCTCGCCACAACTAAGGCACTGTTTTCCAGTAGCTGGGCACGTGCTCGCGCGATGAACAAAGCCGCAACGGTGGCACGTGACTTGGTCTGATCTTCTAAGCACCTTTACTGTCAGTGGGTACTCGTGTCGCTCGTCCTTTCCGTGGATTTCGTTGAACTGTTCTTCAGTTCGTTCCCTTGTTCGGCATATCTCCAGGACTTTGTCAAAGGTAGGATTGTCGTTAATCAGTTTCTGCTGCAACTGTCGGTCTTTAGTTCCGAGTATTATTCGGCTTCTTAGCATACGTTCTTCGACGTCACCGTACTCGCAGTTGCGTACAAGCACCCTCAGTTCCGTCAACCACTCATCAAACTTCTCACCTTCCTTTTGGTCTCTTTTCCCAAAGATGAATTCGTGGTACGTGAGGTTGATCGCTGGCTTCATGTGCGCCGCGAACTTATTCTTCAGGACCTCGAGTTTCTCTCTATCTTCCTCGTTATCGAATGTGAAGGTAGTGTAAATTCGCCTACCTTCTTCTCCGATGCAGACGAGAAGTGTTGCTGCTTGCACTTTGTCAGGTTGGTCCATCAGATGCGTTGCTACCGCAAACAGCTCGAATTCCATTAGCCACTTCTTCCATGCGTTCCAGGGTTCGCTTGCCATGTCTAGCGGTTTCGGCGGCGGTAGTAGGCTTGTCATGGTGGTCGCCGTTCGCTCACTTTGGCGTTCTTCGCGGTCGCCACCTTCTCCGGGCCTACTGTCCAGCGTTGTTTCGTTTCTTTGAACCGTTAGGAACTAATTTGGCTTAAATCGCTGCCACCATGTAGGAAGCATTACGCATCAGCCAGCATGGAGATTCGAACGAATGATCTTTTATTGCGCGCGCTCCGCGCTCGTGTTCAAAACGCGGCACCGCTGGGAGACGTGGCGCCATCTATCGCTAGTTGCTACAGTGCTAAGCTCGCCGATTGTCGATATTGGCGCATCACCTTCCATTGCTGCCACCGGGACAGAAAGTGGCAGTATAGAAAATAAATGACAATACAAGAAAAGTTCCTCAGGAAAGATGGACTCGTCAAGCGTCTATTTCTTATTGGACGGTTGGTAACACGGGCAGGACGGAGGTCGATTCTATTGGTCGGTTCGAACACGGAAAGATTCTAGAAGAAAAGTGGAGACAATCACAACCGCGCTGGCGCATCTTCAAAAGGCTGCGTAAACAACGAAAAATATCTAGGGTACGCTAGCTTGTCTTTGATGGCATATAGTACAAGCAGAAAGTACAAAGTCACGGTCACGTTTTTTCTTCTTTTTTATTTTGAAAAGCGGAGGAAAAATACAATCGCGTTTTACCCTGTGACCGGAGTGCCCTCATTTTCTTGCCCGCACTCTCCCACTATGCTGGTAAAGTCCATACGTTTTCTTTTATCCGCTTGGAGGCTTTCTAAGTGCAAGACGCCTGTTTTTTTTTATTGTGAACGGCGCTGTAGGGACTTTGCACTTCGCCTTGTTTATTTCAATGAACCTAAAATATGAATGAGGAAACTTTTTGTTCTCAACAATTTAGAATTTACGGCACATGACTGCCCAGGCACGGCCCAGGCACGGCCCAGGCCCGGCCCAGGCCGGCCCGGGCCGGCGCGGCTTGAAATAATTTTTTTTCAAGCCCGAGCCCGGCCCGAGGGCGAGCTCGGGCTTTCGGGCTGGCCCGGGCCCGTGCAGTGCTCTAGTATAGGCCCTTGATCACCCAGTTTAAGAAGGTATGCTTTAAATATTTAAATTTATATTCGGCAATAAGCACTTTAGCCATTCAGCATTACAAAAAATTAAGACGTTTACAAATCTCTGTAACACGAAATTAGAGTGCAGCTCTTGAGGAGGAGAAGGAAGAGAAGGTACGGACAAGAGGGTATGCCGCTCCTGCTCTTCCATACCCTCTAATCCTCCGCTCCTTCTCTCGTTTTCTGCTCCTCGTCCTTCCTCGTTTCCTCCCCCTCCTACCATCCTCCTCCTCGCCCCTACTCCTCCCCCTCTTTCTCCTAGCCCCTACTCTTCTCCTCTACTCATCCTCTCCCCTACTCATCCTTTCTTCCTCCCCCCCTTTCCCCACCTCCTCCTCCGTAGCTTCCCCTCCTCCTGCTCCACACGTGACGTCAATTTTTCCGCTAAATCTAGCGGAGAGGCTGACTTTGTTCATAGGTGACGTGAAACCAGGTCATGTGACGTCATTTTTCCCGCCAAATTTAGCGGAGAAACTGAATTTGTGTTAAGGTCACGCGACGTCAATTTTCCCGCTAAATTTAACGCGGTTACGCTGACGCCGCGAAACCCGGAAACAGGCACCTAAGAGCTGCGCTCTAGAACTGCAGTGCGCCGTGAAGGCCACGGCGAAACGCGCTGTAAAATAGTTTTAAGTTTTCGTGTGTCCACAAAGAGCACATAGCCGAAGTCGGGCTACAGAAAATATGCAAAAAGCAAAAAAAAAAAAAAAAAAGAAATAGCGGACAATTGACTAAACAAGCATAAGAACAATGCCATTGCATGTATAAAACAAAGCCATACAACTCAGAAAGAGCTTTAAGATATGCCAAAGCAAATTAAGTATTAAAAGAATATCAATTTTGGATTTCGCTAAACGTCGTCCTGTCACTAAATATTCCTAGACGCTATCAACCTTGCAAAATTGCATTTGGATTTTTATCAGCGGAGACGTGGCTAAAAGCCTGAATGCGAGCAAATAATTTTAAAAGGAACATCCACACATCCAGGCGTTAGACTTCACCTCTCACTCATTCATTTTTGTGCAGAAGTTTCAAGTTCGGGACGTGCGGGTGCTTTTTTTTTAGTGAATGTTGATATACAATTTTACAGCATCTGTAAAGAAAATTAAACTTCTTAGTGTAAAAATAAAGGCTTGTAATATTTGCCATGTTTTAGCTCGAAATCGTTTGATCTACAATCACCAAGTATAACCATTAAATGTTTATTCAAATTTCTGTGCAAGCTTGATACATTGCATATAACTTGACACACAATCTAACATTATACTTCTTAAAATTAAGTCTTGTAATGTTTGAGTGACTTGAATTGTGCGTTCACATTGACAACGCATCTGGAGAATGAGGACCTTAGTAAAGAAACACCTTGCCCTGCATTTTGCTCTTATGTCTGCAAAGGAGATATTTGGAAAACGCACAATACTGCGCCATAAAGAAATAACAGATAGTCCGCGCAGGTTTGTTATACATTATTCCGAGAACATACAGTTTATACATCAGTCTATCGACTACCAGGCAGTGCACCCCATTTTATAACATACTCATTTTATTCTGCCACTCGTACTGCACACCCTATGTCTTCCTCGTTAGTATAGTGGTCTGTATCCCCGCCTGTCACGCGGGAGACCGGGGTTCGATTCCCCGACGGGGAGTGTTTTTTTTTATTTTATTTGTTCCCGTAGCATTGTATAAAAGTTAGGAAACATTGTACTCATGATGATAATACTTCACGGTTTCGCAATTAGAATATTTTTCTGTATTTTCTCTTTTTCTTCGCACTTCTCCAATAAATATAGACGATTGCCAATTACAAAAATGCAACTCGAAAATAACAATTACGGCATATCTGTAAACATTTATAAAACCCAAGAGGAGTGGACAAACACAAAACAATCTTGTGTTTAGCCCCCCCCCCCCCCCCCCCCCCCCCCGCTCCGCCTTTTGCATTCATAATGCATCTTGTAGTTAAACAATATCCGTAGATATTGTCCCAAGTAACAATCCAATTAATTTGCTTAAGCTCACACAACTGGCTATCCGCCCTCAATGACCTATAGAGAAGGTTCTAGTTTTTTGATCGCGCGGTGGACAAAGGTCAACTGAGTGGAGGTTGCGACATCGAGTTGTGGATTGGCGTACGAGATACAGAGTTGCGGAAAAAGATAACTTGTCGATCCACGTGAGCGCTTCAAGATGACGCCCCGGAACTTATTAAGGCGAAAGCGTCATATGTCTCATGTCTCATCGTTTAGTCGACCTTCAAACACCTTGAGCGAAAACACGTCGGCGACACGGAAGGTATCAAAACGAAAGGTACCACTGAAACGGCGCCAAAGGTGCGTCGTCAGAGAGCGCGCTGTCTTCGGACGTTCGCTATCACGCTTACATCATCGCTTGGGCTTTCGGCTTGAAGTTGTCTTAGGGATAACATAAGAGACCCTATGAATGTTTTGTGCATAGAATAGGTTATTTTATCAGAAAGATCAGAAATCAGAACTCGAGGCCCGAAACATCTAATCTCGGTCAAAACAGAGATATCGGAGTGATAATAAAACGAGAACAGGGAATGTTTTAATCAGGTTTTATGCATGTCATTCAGTTGAACCCGGGTTGAGAGAGTAACGCTTGCATTACGTAAGCTGGAAAGACAACACTATACGAACTCTAAATCATTCTTTGCTTCTGCCGCGCTATCAGTTAGCGTACGCATCTACGTGCACCTGCAATCTGTTAATGGTTGTTTTCTATGTAGGCCCCACGTAACTGAGATTTTCCTGAAACGCTAAAAATTTGTAGGCACTCGCTAGTACTCTGTGCCTTTGTTACAGGTGAGCTCATTGTAAGTATTAATCATAAAAATGCAACAAGAAAACCGTTGATTTTTTTGTGACACACCGACGATAAGCAACTGATGTTTGGTCTGATTTCAAACATCCTTGTTTAATTTACCGGCATAATATTGCATACAAGTATTCCAGTGTTGGGAAGTACTTTAAGCATATTGTACTTAAAGCACTACTTCTAATAGGGCTAGAAAACTTGTACTCTAATTAAAGTACATTATTCGAGTATGTACTTGTATTTTACTTAAAAGTGTCTTTGTCTGGTACAAAGAAAGTAGAACTCCCGACTTCAAAGTACACTCTTAGGAAAAAAATAAATAAATAAGGGTATATTCTTACACCCCTTGTCCCGGATACGACACCCCAAAACTTCAGTTCGACTATACAGCGCACTGATGTTGAACCGACGGTGCCAACTTTTACGAGCGGCATTATAGACGAGTGGTATAACTTATTAAAGTAGCTAACGTACGTGTTACTGACTATAAACAAAATAATCGGGGTTTTCTTGGCCCTACTGCAAAACCTCAGTGTTTTTTTCCTATAGTCTTCGATACATACTTCACCTGTTTAATGAAATATATATCACCGTTCTCAAGACCCTCGCAAAAGTTGGGGCCGTCTGTGGCACGTCAGTGCACAGTACGTCGAAATCAAGGTTTGGGGTGTCTCTATGGGACAAGGGGTGTAAGAATATACCCTTTTTTTCTGTGAGTGGACATTCCTCGAGTTTGGTATACTAGTAGTTAAATTTACTTGACAAAATTATGCTTTGCTAACAAAAAAAGTGAGATATAAAGTGATTCTGTTCAATGGTTCGTCAGCGTGAGTATACTACTTTGTCCACTTGACTATCAATATTCGCCGTCATTTCCGAAAAATAACTGATACACCCCGGTTACCGCTACACCAATGCATATCAGCAAAGAGGCTGATGTGGACATTGTCGTATGCATGGGCGTACCAACCCGGGGGGGGGGGGGGGGGGGGGGGGGAAGGGGGGCGCTTGCTGCCCCAGTTCTCAGAGTGGGAAGCAAAGCATATGTCCCCCCCCCCCCCCCCCCCCCCCCCCCCCCTGAAACAGCCGCCACCGGGCAGGGCAAACACTGGCCGACGGCGACCAAGGGATACCGACCCGGAAGAGGGGGGGGGGGGGGGCGGGGGGAAGGGAGGGGGAGATTTGGTTTTCTCCCCACTCAAAAACAAGTTGGTACGCCTCTGGTTGTATGAATGTATTCTTAATTCACTAACCGCTAGAATTTGCTTTACCCAGGAACGGTGAAGATCAACTTCGGCCGCAAGGACGCCGCAGACAACTGCTTCGGGTTCAGCACTGGTCAGAAGAAAGAACGTCCCAGTCCCTGGGGGCCCTTCCGCATTAAAGACAAATCCGTGGACAACTTCATCGCCAGGATAGGACCCTCTGGAGGTTGGAAAGGCTACGCGGGCATCACAGGCAAGCGTCTGCGTTTCATCGGTGCAATTGACGCGGCTCACAATATCGTCTTTTTAGTGCGATAACCCGCTAAGGTATTCTGAACCGCAGTTGGGTCAGCCGCACTGGACAGGCGATGGAACAGTGAGCGATGATGATCGGTCATGTCTCTTATGAGGTGCGCGACCTTGGATCGTCTCGGGGCTGCGAATGAGTTGAATACGGTAATGAGTACCTGTGCGATTGGAGCGTAATATAGGTACGGCCTCCGCAATCTGATTTTTTTTTGGCAGCTATTAGCTTACGCGTTACTAGACCGGTAAAAATCTAAAGCTCGTTTATTAATTTTCTCAGGCAGCTCAGTTAATCGTGATTGTGGGTTGAAAACGCCTGTGTGCATCGAGTATACGAACATATAACTTTGATTTATAACAGAATGTCTAAAATAGACAGAGTTAAATATTTCCATTCACCTCTCCATAAACTAAGTCAAGCTAGGCAAGCTAAGGCAAGACAACTGCCTTCTTTACTGAGAGGCAAAGATCGCTCATTGATCTTATCCCTTTTTTTGTTTTACAATAAACTCAACTCATTACACATATTGTTTATATCCCTAAAACGTAAAAAAATATAAGTTCGTGGACACCAAAAATTTACAAGTTTAAAACGTGATGTTGTTAAAATCCTCATTTAACATGTCCAACGGGAAAGTTTATATTATGCAATCCTACATTATTATTTGTAGCGTACACTTGATCGGAATAATTTGAATGAAGGATCTCAGAAAAATAAGCTAAATATTTTGAAATGAAAATTTTAAGATATTTCTTTTCTAAATATGTAGGTGAATTTACTTTTTAAAGCAAAGATGTTTGTGAAACTAAAAAGTACGCACTGCTGTAAGTAAGAGCCCAATCATTTGGCGCGGGTGATGAGTATAGTTATCAAGCAAGCTATTTAAAGATAAGTGCTTCTTTGCGTTTAAAAGAAAAAAAAAAAAAAAAAAACTGCGTGCACCCGCTTTAAGATATTAATAATATTTTGCCCGTCTGCATTCTTGGACCTGTTCACTACCCTTTTTCTTATCAGTTGGAGGTCTCGAACCACTTTGCCAAATCCCTTTCAGTAGTAGTGAGGTTATCCTAACTTCGTCGCAGAAAACATGCAGTCTGTGATTTAAAGGATAACATGAGGTAGGGATGCAGCACCGTCAGTCCCGTCTTCGAGAGGTGCTTGCATTACCAGAGTCTAGGGTATGCGACTTTTTTTTGTAGCACTTGTTTACGCACCTGTACATGGCATGGTTTTTTGACAGCCGCTTGCTCCGCTCCTTTGACGTCTGAGGCTTGCTGTAAAAATTTCACTGAGCGACGTACCCAAGAAAAACAAAACAAGACATCAGGGACCCATAAAACTCATATCAAATCATATAACATATGAAAAACCCACATAAAGAAACATTTGTAAATTAAGTAGTTTTACCTACAAACTTCACAATTGTTAGAGGTTCAAGACAATCTCTCTCATCTAATACACATATTATACACGCAAGACATGCAACATATTATCGGTGCTGTGCAACAAGTCTATTTAAATAAATATCGCTGATTGGTAAATTATTAAAGACAGTTTGAAAAACACAATACCATTTCTGTGCCACCTGAGAGTGAAAGTATTGTAGACAACCATGCCCAAACATCAAATTGACCTGCGCGCTCTTCATCAAATACTTTTTTTAAAATTGCGGCGTGCTTTTATATTTCAGGCTACCCGACCCCCGGAGAGTGCTGGTACATCAACGGCATCCTGGTACCCGAACTGCACGTCCAGCGGGGCCGGACGTACACGTTTCGTGTGGAAGGCGGCAACAACCCGCACAATGCCCGCTACTACCATCCCTTGTACATCACGGACAGTCCCATCGGGGGCTACGCTCGGCTAACCGACGAAGAGAAGAAGGTAGCTAGTCTCTTTCTCTTTCGCCTTCTTTCGTGAGCTGTTTCATAACCTTCTGTATGAGTAGAAGATAAGAGAAATCCCTTCCCATGGACTCTTTACTATCCAGGACCGGTGGTTTTCTCCTCCCTCCCTCCCTTCCTCCCCCCCCCCCCCCCCTAGTGTTTACAATCCTAAAGCGAAAACGGTGAACGGTCTTGTGGGAGGCGCAAGTTCTGCAATCCTTAACCAGCTACAGACTATAATAAGAAGAGCGCTATCGAGTTCTTTTTTAATGCGAAAGCATTAACTGGGTCCCATGGAGTGATCCGACGTCATCACCTTTGAAGCCGCGCCAAACGGCACCTAAACTCCTTTCTCCAAGTAAAGCCGAGATTTGGTGGCTCTCAGCTTCGAAGCCATGCGAGAAGCCGAGCCAAACGGCACCTAGTTTCCTCGCTCCCGAAGGAGCGAAGTAAAGCCGAAATCTGATGGATTTCGGCTTCGGTCTCATTGGCTGGTATGCGTCATAGTTTCAAGGAACGCGGCTCCCATTGGCCGCGACACACAGCGCCACCCTACGGCGCTGTTTGTCCCGCGCTGCACGGTAACACGAAGCGTCCAAGGTCAAAGCGGCGAAAAGAAATCAGGGAGCGGAAGAAAGTCATGCATGCTTTTGCATTCAGAACTTACAAGAAGTACTTAGGTGTACCTCGAGCCTTTTTCTTCCGGTGGGCAGGCAACAGTTTACTTCTGATTTTGTGTTTTATATTATTGTCAGACGAATACTTTAAAGGCTTCAAAGATTACAACCTCCTTCAAGATATTGGCGAGCCACGCACGCCGATAGGCGCAAGCTCGCAAGCAGATTCGCCGATTTTTTTCTTTTCTTAAAGTACCCGTTTGACGGGTGTTACCTGATTCTCCATAAGGGTAACTACCGTGGGAGAAAAGGAGAAAAGAATATAGACACTTAGAAACGAGAATAAATTCCGAACATTAGGCTTAGTGACTAAACATTTTAATACTATGAGGTTGACGGGAAGCGGTAAAGAATTTGCTACGCGTGTGCTTTGAGTCTAGCAGGAGTACGCTGGAAGTTGGTACGTAAATTTATTTAAAATAATAATTTTAGCACCAACTGGGTTTGTTCTTTCATGTATAAACATCAAGACCGTGTCTGTATGCAAAAAATGTGTGCTAATTCAGATAATAAAGGCAACTAACTGGGCTTTTGCAGAAGGTAACAAACGACACACAATGACGCACTGGCGCATTATTGAAGTTCTGTATTCTTATTCTTTTAGTGAATTAGGCAATAAAACATAGCTTCGCGCTGAAGAGACAAACGATATTTTTAAGTGATTTGGTCCCAGCGAAATAAGATACCGAAGATCAACAATTTTCAGGACGTTTTTTAAAGGTTTTGCAAGGTATGAAGCTCCAAGTAAGGGAGCTGTTCTTTTATTGATTATGTTAAATAAATGGTCGCGTACTGTCTCGATAAGCAATTTAGTATTTCGCGCTTGTAAAACAAGGTATACAACTAATGCTCTCCGATCTGTTTGTTTTCAAACCTATACCAACTGCTATTTTGTTTATACCGGGTGTCCCAAATCGCGGCCAGGCTCCTTAAATCGACCGCGAAAATCGGTTTCTTAATCTATCGTGCTACGATTTTGTGCAGCGTTGCCCACAGATGATTATTTTTTTTTGTAAAATTTGCAAATAGCGAATTTATCTGAGAAAAAAGTAAAGAAAGAAAGAGGTTTAACTCCTATGTAAACGCAGTGAAGCCACCGGTCTTCTAACAATAGGGCGCCCTATGGTTTGAAGACCGGTGGCTTCGCTGCCTTTTCTATACACCAACTCATGTTTGCAAACAAACCGGAGCGCCCCTAGCGGACGCCACCGGCGCCGCGCATGCGCCGTGGACGGTGGGCAAAAAGCTCGCCGTCGCCCATAAACAAACCATTTAATTGCGTTGTTGTCGGCGTCGGTGTGAGTCCCCGTGCACTTTTTCGCGTTCGAATTGTTGACTCTACATCCTCTTAACAATGTTTAACTACTTGAGCGGCTTCAGCAAAATTAACGAGGCTCGTTACACCGCGAAATTTTGCGTGAATAATGTGACGTGCGGCGATTCATTTCACGTGGACTACGCAGAATGGGCGCTAAAGCCTGACTCCCACGATGAGATTTATCTCGCTATTTTCAGTCGCGAAGTCGCTCGGGCTGCAAAAGTGTGGACCGTAGCTGAGATGGTGGACGTCGATACTGAAAACCGCAAGTAGAATCGGGCATTACAAATCGGTGACGGCCACTGCAATGATCAACATCTTGTATCTACTGTTTACACTTAGCCTACTTACCCCAACCAACCTTCAAAAGTGTTTTGAGGCCTGCACTTACTTCTTATCGCAATTACCGGGTCAACGTTTGGTTTACGAGCCGCTGTCGTTTGAACGAGCTGACGACAAAAAGAAGACAAGTTTGAAAGAGCAGACGACAGTTCAAACAGATGCGCAATGGAGTGCGGGCAGGAGGCACCGCGTCCCGCGTCAACAAACCATTGGAATGTCACGCTGTCGGCGTCTGTGTGAGTCTGCATACTCTTTTTCGCGTTAGAATTGTCGATTTTACGTCCCCATATGTCTTACCACTTTAATCGCCTGAGCGAAATTATCAAGGTTCGTTACACCGCTAAACATTGCGTAAATAATTTGAAGTGCGGCGATTCATTCGTATGAACGCCGCAGAATGGACGCCAAAGCCATGATGAATATTCTTCTTGCTCTTTTCGGTCGCAACGTCGCTCGTGTTGCAAAAGTGTAGAAGGTAGCAGCGATGATCGACGTCGATGCTGAAAATCGGAAGCGGGAACAGACCAAGCCTAACAAGTCGGTGATTTCCATTGGTACCTATGATCAATGTCTTGTATCTACTGTTTACACCGAGCCAACTTAAGTCTTTTGAGGCCTGCGAGAACAGCTTATTGCAATCACCGGGTCAAAGTTTGGTCTACGGGCCGCTTTTGTTTGAACGAGCAGACGACAAAAAGCAGACAAGTTCGAAAGAGCAGACAATCAGGCGGCCGTGTGAATTTGAAGACGCACTGAACCCGCGGGTGGTCGGACACCTTGGCGGTTTTGTCTCGTTCATGTTGGAACAAAACAAATACATCTGGCGACCACAAATTGTTGCCCGCACAAGCAATCGTAGTTCGACAGCGTCTGGTTTGACCTTTTCACGGCCACTATCCACGTTCTCGGACGAACGGAGGGGGCAGAAACACATGAAAACTGATCTTCAAACCTTTCTAGACCCTCTTGGTACAGCCCCGTCGCAGCATTTCGACAAAAAGGCAGGTTTTTTGTCTGGTTTCTCCCAAAAGAACGCGAGAATGCATGTCTCGCACCGCGACTTCTGCCCACCACCCCAGACCGGAAGTGCGACCGACGCGCCACCACCGCGGTGTGACGTAGGAGAGTTGAGTTGGTGTATAGGAGTTAAGCCCTTTTCTTTCTTTACTTTTTTCTTAGATAAATTCGCTCTTTGCAAATTTTTTAGAAGAAAAAAAAAAACACAATTTGTGGGCAACGTTGCACAAAATCGTAGCGCGAAAGGTTGAGAAACCGAATTTTGCGGTCGACTTAAAGAGCCTGGCCGCTACTTCGGACACCCGGTATTGGGCCCACAATTTTATTGGTATTTGCGATCGTGCTTGCCTCTACTAAGAGGCTGGTCAAAACGTGGCCAAACAGAGGCAACAGTCATGGCTGGTACAAAAAAGCTAGTGCAAAAGCTATTTTGAAAAAAAAAGCTTGAGTAAGAAACTGTATTTTTAATGTTTTGATGATTTATTTAAACAATAAAGACAACTATATGCTACACATGGAATGCAGGCGGAAATCTAAGAATGAAAAACATCATAGATAGTTTTCTTTTCTAAAAAACTTCAAATTTATATAACACGACGGTAGAAAAAAAAAAGAAAAAAAGGTGGCATTTTACAAATAAACTTTATAAGAATACAGGGTTAGTGGTCCTGAGACGAAATCGGTTTTACGTTTCAGCTGGTCGAGGTTCTTTGAGGGCAATGTGTCATAGTACGTCTGGGTCACGACAAAAGCCATCGTTCAGGTTTCTAGTTTGGACCATACTATTTGTGTGCTTCTTAGAGGAAGGAGGGGTAGTGTTTTGTAACAGCGATGTGTATGAACCTGTATATCTCAATAGAGGAGAGGGCAGCTGAAGCTTCCACACCTACAGCGACCACGTCCGGAAGTAATTATTTCGAAGTATCGACGGTTTCAGAGTATCGACTCTTACCAAAGTATTTATCTTGGCTTAGTTGATATTGCCAATTTCAAAGCACCAATGCCAAATGCAGAAATATCACGCGATACGGGTGAGTTCCGACGAATCTAGGGTATGTTTGTGTCCAGGCTTCATTTTTATTCGGAATTCTGAAAACAAAATTGAAAATATATTAAAATTAAAAAAAAAGAGCAACTTGAGAATCTGATGAAAAATCAACTCCAAAAACACAAATATTTTAGAAAAAAAAGCTTAGAAAAGCACTTTTTTATAATTTGACGAACAAGACTCTTTGAAAACATGAAATCCTAAGCATAAATAGGTAGAAACAGCGAATAAAGGTATCGTCAAATGTTAGTTTTAAGTGTTACCAAGGCACTTCTACTTCGTTTCACTTGTTCGCCAGCAGGCGCTATACTACTCCATTAAGCCAAATGGAGCAGCGGCAGAAGTGCATCGTCACGACGCTCATCACCTTTGTACGTTTTCCCTTCCCTGACTGAACCGATTGCGGGAAGGGAATTCGCCATAATCCTGCGATTTTTTTTCCTGCGCGTGATTGGTTGGCCCGGTTATAGCAACCCCCCCCCCAAAAAAAAAAAAAAAACAAAAAAAAAAACACAAAACAAAACAACAACAGCGAGAGCCGCGACGATACACTTTCGGCCCTGTTTGATTGGCTCCATTGGATCCTAGCGTTGGCTCCGGTTGGACGATGTGAAACGAAGGATATATAGACCTCTGCAAAAAAAACTTTCTGTGCGCCGCCATCTTTGTCTGTAAGGCTAAGGAACGCCTTTTGAGCATGCGCTGTTGCTATGCTGTGCGGTATATCTGGCGCTGCGCATGCGTCCACAGCTCAGTGACTCGGGATTTTTCGCCGGGTGATAAGAGATGCAAAGGTCTATAGACGTTTTTTGTTTCCTGTCGTTCCTCAGTCACGTGGGTATGCGAACGAAAAAACAAACAAAACATTTCAACCTGGAATACGCGAGAAAACATAATTTGAGGCAAAACAAGAAGGCGTACGCAATCACCCACTTTTGGTAAATACCTTCCTGCGGCGTGGAGAGATCAAAACGATGTTTTACTGCATACCCGGACTGACGACATTCAAGATGGCTGCATCCTTGTAGAAAAGGTGTATAGACAAAGTTTGAGCAGGTAGCGAAAGTTTGGGTAGGCTTTTATAAAGAAAGCAACAATAACAGCAACAAAACATAATGTGGAAGTTTGCTAGTTGCAAGAGTAGAGTAATTCTGGTTGCATGTTTTTATAATTTTTGGGTTTCATAGAACTGCTAACCATGATTTTTGTGAAGCAAGTTTAGTAAATGTAAAATCTTCATTCCCATGAGCCATATAACCATGTTCATTGATTTAATGTCGTTACAACACACGCTTCCCTCAGACGCGCACCCACCCTCCTCAGACGCGCACGTAAATATTCATTGACATTTCAGATCACATTAACATAGTATGGTCATTGAGAGCCGAAGAAATAGAGGGCGGGATATGTGCTTTCGTGACCTATCGGCTGATGCAGCAATCTCATTGGCTGCCGAGCGGTATAATGAGATGCTCGGTGCTCAATACATGCCCTATATTTCCTAAGCTGTCAGTGATAACCTAGCCTAACCTAACTTAACAACCTAGCCTAACCTAATCTAGCCTAACCTAATCTAACCTAACCTAACCTAACCTGCCTAACCTAACCTGCCTAACCTAACCCCAAGGAAGCATAAAGCGACCAACATATAATAAAAACAGACCAAATAATCAGGTAAGGCTGAATGTTCACTGTACTGAACATTCAGTACAGTGCACTCAAAACCATCGTTGCTTTTGGGAAAATCTCCGATATTACGATTGTTTCCTAACGCCTTTTTCCGCGTTGATCAACAGAGTGTCAAGATTTATGCCGGCGTCCAGTTCGACCGAAGAGGAAGACCTCAACCCAGTGCCGGTGAGTGCAGTCAGACTGAACGCAATAATCTGGGTACGTGCTCTCGTGAGTACTGTAAACAACAAATGGCGCGAATACCTTTTTGGTAATTTATAAATAAAACAGAAAGTGGAATGTAATTCTAGATCTTCAATTTCGTTTGGTTCCAAACGTCCTAAGTTGATGAAAAAATACTCAAACAGGCGAGCTGGTGACTATTGATCCTTCTAAGGCCTCGATACTGAGGAATTTTGATTTAAACGTGAAATATATACTGAACGTTTCCATGAGGATTGTCAAACTTCTTTAAAATGGGGTTTTTGAGAATAAAATAAACACTTTTCGCGAACAAACTGCCAGCCATAATGGACGTCAGGAATTGGCAAAAACAAAAAAAAACACACACACACAAAAAAAACATTATTTAGCAAGATAAAATCTGAAACGTAATAGTTCACTTTTTAATTGGTGAAAATAAGCACATGGTTCTAATTAGAAATTCACTGAGCTTCACCAGAAACCTTTAAATTGGTCAATTCGAGGACACCGTGCATGTGGGAAACTCGGGTGCGCACTAAAGCACCGCCGCTCAATGCGCTCCTGTGGGGAAGCGGGAGAGTGGATAGAGAGGCCGTGACTGAAGTTACCGCACGTGCAGCAGGCGCAGGGCCTCCGATGCGAAAAGGCGAATGCTGAGAATATCACCCGGCGCCCGGGCTTTCGTATTGCCGGCCTTGCGCCTGCTGTACGAGTGGTAAATTTGACGCACGCTCCCGCGCGATGCCCTAAAATTGACTGATTTGGGGGTCTCTTTTTGCCGATAGCTTATATTTTCTCATATTTATTATGATACTATTTTTCAGAGTTCATTTGTTTATTTAATGACCCAAATTTTTTCACTTACAATCAACTAACAATCTTATTCTGCATTCTTACTAAGATATCGATGAATTAATAAGTCAATCGATCAATCAGTGAATACCAAGTTAATCAATCAATAAATCGATAGATTAATCAATTAGCTCGTTTCCCCGCAGCTGGCCGGCTGTGCGCCTGGAAGTACAACACCTCGGAGCCTCGCCAGGCGGACGAGTTCATCAGCTTCCCCAAGTTCCGCAACTCCCTGCGGCTGCAGTGCGACGACGGGCAGCCGGCCATCCTCTCCTGGATGCCCAACGAGAGCACGCCGGACGTCGTCTACTACCAGAGCTACACGACGCCCAACCTGGGCTGGAAGATCGTCGTCGTCGACGAGATCGTCACCGGAAACTCCAGAGCCATTCCCGCGATCACGGCCACCTCGATGCTGTTGGCGCTCTGCCTCACGCTGCTCTGTTTACTCCGGGAGAACTAGCTACAACTGTGCTCCGTGCCTTCGGCTCTTCGAGTGAATGGCAGCTGACTTTGTGCCGACACTAGAACTATGTAGTTATTAACAAAAGCGGGCTCCTCCTGACTCAAGTCTGCCTCATGGGACTGACCTTGCGCGAAAATGGCGTCCCTCTCGGTGGCTACCAAGGGTAGGCGGTGTCCATTGCCCGACATAGTTGCGTCGCTTTGCCGACGATTGCGCCAAAAGCGACCTTCTACAGGGTGTTCTCGAAAGGTGTTCCGGCGTCGAGAAAGACGACGTATAAATATTCCAATAAAGAGATTTCAATAAAACTTTTCACAAAGGTGTCTTTAGGTGGTGCATGTATCCCACTCAAATTTTGTTAATGTAGGTTAAAGAGACAAAGAAAAAGAAAAATAGAAGCTGCTATTCTTGTGTTCAGGAAGAAAAAAAGTCTGACTGGCGGTTCTAATCCCAGCTGGTACGACACAGGCTTGGATCTGCTGGATCTGTTTTCGTGTGTTCATCTCGATGAAGCTTTCAAGTTTCTATTCCATGTTATGCCCTCTTTGAATAGTAGCGATAACACGACAATTTTTTTTTCGGTTTCATCCCTGTGCTTTAAAACAATTTTTTGCTTGATTTATTTTTTTGAGTTTGACATTTACGAAATTTGAATATAATAAAGGCACCACCTAAATAGACTTTCGTGAAAACTTGATTGCACTGCGTTTCGTGGCTTACTTATGCGGTATTATTTACGCCTGAGTAGCTCTCTGAAACGTCGTGCACAATTCTGCCGGGTTCTTCACCGCAATCGGGTTGTCCTTCTTGGAAATGGAAACTTACTCTGCGCGTGCGCTGAGAAAGTCTTTACTTGCTCGTTCCATGCTGAATCAACTATGACGATCAGTGAATACTGTCTGTAGAGGAGTTGAGAATACGTACTTTGGAAAGTGTAATTTTATTTTCGTGCCACCGAGAACGCGTATTTAATTTAGTCGAGAGAGTTTAAAATGCTACCGAGCCGCGCGTCTTGTGCTCTTGGTGCGGTATTACTCTGACGTGATGCGTGCGGGGCCTGATCCTGTCGTGCACTTGTGGCGCCTTGTTTGACGGCGTGCTATAAATGATGAGATTCGATACTGCGTTCCTTCTTGTGTTTTGTATGTGTTTCCATGCCTTCGTGGCTACGAAGGTGTGCCATGCGTATCCTAGCATCGTATTTCTTTTTTTTTTGCCTTGCTATTGGACATTACGAATGGTTGTTTAGCTAATTGAACTGGGGTAATTAGGGCTTTATTTATCTACTTGACCTAGCGGCCAGGAGTACAACAATAATAATAATAATAATAATAATAATAATAATAATAATAATAATAAATGTTTATTATGTTATGCTTTTGAACGACCGAAGTATCGATATGAAGCACGTTCGTGATTCTAGAACTTGCCCAACACACACATAGGTTATGATGAGTAAATCAGAGTTTGAAGTTCACGTTTAAAAAACGCATAATTCGTATAAACATCTAACGACGTATCTGGTAGAAGGGCATTAAAAGACACTTACATAAGGGTCATGGGTGTACCAACCAGGAGGGGGGGCAAGCGTCCGCCCTCCCAGTTCTCAGAGTAGGAGGGGGCAAAACACATGCTTTTCTCTCCCCCCCCCCCCCCCCCCCCCCCGAAACAGCCGCCACTGGGCGGGGCAAACACTGGCCGGCAGCGCTCAAGGGACACCAAGGGCAACACACCCGGCCCTGGGGGGGGGGGGGGGGGGGGGTCTGGCTTGCTTCCCCCCCCCAACCACTCAAAAACAAGTTAGTACGCCACTGATGAGGGTGATCTAGCACAACTTTTTTTCCGAGAACCAGGATAAAACAAACAGGAATGCCTGCTGAAACGTAGAGGTATGTGAAACTTAACCGAAGACAGTAAGCTGCTATTTGGTTGTCAATTATTTCATGCAAAATTAAAATGTCTCGCGGAACTCCACGACTTAATAACATCTGTAAGCTGAAAGTATCGAGTATGTAGGTATAGTCATAAAACACCTTTGCCCAAATTATTGACCCTAAACAACTTTTTTTGTACTCTTTCAACCTGCAGTGCATCAGTTGTAAAAAAATTCCACACAACGCCTAAAAACTCAAGGCGGGAACGAATCAGACTGTGATGTAAGCGAATAATGCACAATGGATTCAAGAATTCCTGGGTCAAACAGAAAATCATGCCCTGCAATCTTACAGTTCAACCGACAAGTTGAGACACGGTACGAAAAATAAGGATTACTGTCGAAATGAACACCCAGGTCGCGAATTACAGACACTTCAAATAGGAGTAGAACCAAGGGCGTAGTCATTTCAAATGGCCTCCCGTCTACTACAAACTGATAGCGCTTTGGGTTAATGAGGACGCGTGACACGCCTTCTTGCAATAGTGCACAGTCAGCGAGTGACCGGACATTCAAAGAACGTTTTAAGTCATCAGCAAATAGCAACCACTGGGAATTGTTCACGCATAGTTCAATATTATTAATAAATAATAAAATAATAGTGATCTCAAGTTATACCCCTGGGGCACACTAGACCAAGGAACATAGGCATCAGAAAAGTCATTCAAAATTTGCACAGAGCTTTTACAATCGGTAAAATGACTGAAACCAGCTGGTAAGTGCAGGAGAAAGAGCTTATGCAGAAGCAAATCACGGACTGCTTTGTCAAACGCGAACAATTCCAAAGTAGACTGTGTCGACTTGACCACGAGCGAAGGCAAACGGAATAATTTATAAACAGCATAAGCGTGCTGTCGCGTTTGTCGGCGAGCACTGTTGCGACATAAACAACTTGTGTGGCTGCGTGCTACGAATTCTGTGCTAAGATTCGCTTTTAGGTGCTGCCTCAATGAAGTGCACATTAGCGACGGGCTGTCGGACGAAGATTCAATGATGCAATAATTATTTTATACTTGCGGTTATCAATGCTCGTCGTAAACGCCTGCCCTTTTTTGAGCAGAAAAAATAACAAAAAACCCAGAATTATTTTGGGAACAAATATACCCGGGTATATTATTGAGATGTCCTAGTAGCCACTTTTGCGGTGTTGGTATTTATTCAATATAACGACAGAAACATCTACGTGGAACCTAAAAAAACAGCTTTGAAGTTGACATTCTATCTAAAACTAATGTAAAAAAAAAAAAAAAAAAGCCCCAGACTGACAAATGACGCTTTGTGAATTTTCAAACCGGGACCTCGAATCCTGAATATATTTGTAAGATCCGCGAAAGCGCCGTACCGTCTTAAAAACACGCTTTTCCGCAGTGATACAAAACATGAGGTGCAATAAAAAAGTTCCGTGAATAGTTTTTAGCGTGAAAAGAGAGGAAAGCACGGTGAGATGCGCGCAGCTGTCACGTATCATTATGCTAAGGGCGGTCATTCTGTGAACATTTCGAGCTGCACTAAATGAGCTTTTGTGAGCACGTGTACGTGCACATCGGCGATTTCAACATGAACTGCAAACCAGACTGAAGAAGAGATACCCTTTTCTGAAGTCAGTGGCAGTTTAAAAAAGCTCAAATATTTCCGCACTGATGGCGGCAATGGGAGAACAAGATCGCCTAACTCCAACACCATGGACCTTGTAAAGCGAAGGCAACATAGAAAATACCATTTGTTAATATCAGTTCCCAGCTGCTTGCTTTATGCTTTCGAATCCGTTTGCTTTTCGTGGTATGGAGAAACTGGGGGATGTTGCCGTGAGAGCGTCGGGTTTCTGGTGAAAAAGCAGCGAGTCCTGCGAGGTGTTTTGAGAGGCCCTGGCAGTTCAGTATGGACAGAACATTACTGGAAGGCGAGGAAAGGTTGGGGAAGGTCGCCTTCCGGTTACTTCAGGTCGCACTACCTCTCTTCATCTTCCAGCGATGTTTTGTTAGCCTTGAAGCACGAGTGTCACAATAAATAATCATAATTACGATCATTATCTAATTGAATACATTTATGAAAAAAAAAGCGATTTATCCGTTTAAGGACAAACCATATTAGCATTCAATGCACAGAATGGCGCTTATGTGTGAGTGGAAAGTTTTCTCACGCACTAAATTATTTGTTTGACATTCTTGCTCAAAGCATCTAATATCATATGTGATCAAGCTCTACGACTGAAATGCATTCTTAGATGCAGCTGTAAGGATGAGGCATAGAGACATACAGCGCTTAACGAGCCTCGCATGTTTTACGCCAAAAGCAACATGATTTTCATATGACTTGTTTAAAAGTGATTTTTGTTTTTTGGTAGGTCACTCCTCGGTAAGTCTCTTAATGAAACGTCAGTTGCCAGTTTAAGGACTGCCGTCGATACTTTCATTCCTTCATTTCATCTCATTTCATTTCATTTATTGTCCTCAAATCGCCCGACGGCATTACATGAGGGAGGAGGGTACAAGGTGACTATATTCTAATACAAAATACACGTGAATGTGAGAAAGACAAAACATCAGCACGTACTTAAAAGAAAAGAAAAGAAAGCATACGGTATGCTTCAACTAACCAAGCAGACGACAGTCAGTGGTAACGCAAGCGCATATACCAATAAAGGTAAAACATGCAGGTGGTGTACACGCACAGTACGCATATTTAAAAAAAAATATTAGTCACTAAACAAAGTTTTACAGGCGTCTCTGGAAAGAGCGACGCCCGCCAGACCCGCAACGGATTCAGGTAGACTGTTCCAGTCTTTAATGGCTAATTGCAAAGGCGATTCCGAAAATTGTTTGGTGCAACTAGGTGATAATCTTTTCTTGAAGGGATGATCAATCCTAGGAGAAATACGGTGCGGAGGGAGCAAAAGTAGTTTCCCGAGTTCCTGGTTGAAGTAGTAGATTCTACGTAAAAATAAAAGCCTCGCCTGTCTACGCCTGCACTCTGTGATTTCAAGCCTGCTCTCGATTTCAGGGCAGTTACACTAGATGGGTGTGAGTAGTCTTCATAAATAAAACGCGCAGCTTTGTTCTGTACGGACTCTGGCTTCTGTGTAAGATTTATTTGCCATGGGATCCAAATCAGGCTAGCGTATTCAACGTTAGAACGAACAAATGATGTCTATGCAAGGATGCGGACTTCTGAAGGAGCTAAGTACAGGTGTCTTTTCAAGTATCCCAGCGATTGGTTTGCCCTGCCCACAATAAAGTCTATGTGTTCCTTCCAATCCAGTTTTTCTATTAAAATAACGCCAAGATACTTATTCACCAACTCATGTTTACAAACAAACCGGAGCGCCCGAAGCGCACCTAGCGGACGCCACCGGCGCCGCGCATGCGCGATAGGGGTGTGGGCAAAAAGATCGCCGTCGCCCATAAACAAACCATTCAAATGCGACGTTGTCGGCGTCGGTGTGAGTTCCCGCGCTCTTTTTGGCGTTGAAATTGTTGATTCTACGTCCTCCTAACGATGTCTGACTACTTGAGCGGCGTCAGCGAAATTACCGAGGCTCGTTACAACGCAAAACTTCGCGTGAATCATCTGACATGCGGCGATTCATTCCGCGTGGACGCCGCAAAATGTAAGCCTGATTCACATGATGAGATTTCGCTCGCAATTTTCAGTAGCGACGTCGCTCGGACTGTAAAAGCGTGAACCGTAGCTGAGATGTCGACGTCGATACTGAAAATCGCAAGCAGAATCTAACCAAGTGAATCAGACATAACAAGTCGGTGATGGCCACTGGTAACAATGATCAACATCTCCTTGTATCTACTGTTTACGTCCAGCCTGCTTACCAACCTTCCAACTTAAGTCTTTTGAGGCCTGCACTTACTTCTTATCGGAAGTACCAGGCCCATGTCTTGTCTACGGGCCGGTGTCCGCTAAAAGAGCAGACGACAAGCAGAAACGTTTGAAAGAGCAGACGACAGTTCGAACGATCAGGCGGCCGTTTGAACTTGAAGACGCACTGAACGTAGTCCGCAGGTGGTCCGTGCAACTCGACGATTTTCCGGCGCTCATTTTGGAACAAAACAAATAAATTTGATGACCAGAAGTATCCGTGAATTCAACCCAAAATGCTTCCCGCCCAAGCAATCGCGGTCCGACGGCGTCTGGTTTTCCCTTTTCACGGCACATATATATATCCGCGTTCTCGGACGAACCGAGCGCATGAAAACTGACCTTCAAACCTTTCTCGACCCTTTTGGTACAGCCCCAGTCGCAGCATTTTGACCAGAAGGCAGGTTTTTGTCTGGCTGCTTTCAAAACAACGCCGGAATACACGTCTCACATGGGCACTTCCGCCCACAGCCCCGGACCGGAAGTGCGTCCGACGCGCCACCACCGCGCCATGACGTAACAGAGATGAGTTCGTGTATACTTTGTTACCCTTTCAAGATTTGTGTTGGCGAGTGTATAATCAAAAGTACCATTGCTTGTCTTGGTCGAGAACGTCATGACTTTGCTTTTTCATACGTTAACACACATTTGACAATCCGTACACCAAGCTGTGATGGAATCAAGATCACGCTGCAGTTGCGAAGCACCCCACGTAGCACGAGAACGTTCTGAGAACATTCCGGGAATGTTCGAAAGAACATAGGCAAATTTTTTGGAATGTTGCAAATTTACGTAAAAGCATTCCATCAATGTTGTCAGAATGTGGCACAGGCACTTATCGCTACGTTGGGGAATGTTTTCAAATGAATATTTTTTTAACGTTCTGAGAACGACATAGAACATTACCAGACATTTAATCAACAATCGAACATCCCAACAAGATTCTAAGAACGTTCTCAGAACATCCAAAGAACTCCTTCTACTTTCTTGAAATGTTGCAAATTTATGCAGAGACATCCTTTCAATCTCTTCGGAACGTGGCGTGGGTACATCCCTACATTCAGGGAACATTTTCTGAGGCTTATTTACAAATATTTTACAATTACGGTTTACTTAGGAAACAGCGCCAATGAGCCGTACTAGATATATGGATGTGGGCTCCTCCAGCGGTGTAGATTTTCCATTTTCCCGGGGGGGGGGGGGGGGGGGGGGGGGGTGCTGCGCGTTACCTTTTCGCCAGAACTGGAGATTGAAGCTAACGAAAGCACGTTGGGATTCAATTTCCCATTTATATTGTCAATAAAGGCAACGTGGGCGTTATTTTGTTTACATGCCACTACTAGTAGCTCGTTACATGGCACGTAAACAGCGTCTTAGTAAGGATCATGGCCAGGGCCGGGGGGGGGGGGGGGCTCTGATCCCCCCGGATCTCACCAGGGGGGCACGAGCACGAGCTGAACCCTAATTAAGGGTTCCTTAACTAGGGTCCAGTTCTCATCAATAGATCGGCACCTATAGTCCCTTTCAAACTGCCCAAGAAAAGCCTCTAAGGCTATAGAAATCTAAGCTGTGTTAGCTTTTGCATAATCATGGATCATTTCTTCGTCATCCGGTTTGTCACGTATTGCAATGTCTATCGTTATTAAAACCACTTTGTGGTCGCTAAGCTCTTCGAGCAAGCAAACGGAGTTAACCTTTTCAGGTGCAGAAGTCAGAAGTAAGTCAAATAGCCTTCCCGATAAATCTACTTCTTTATGGCTGAACATTGAGATCCATTTGAGGCGTCAACGATAATATTGTTTAATAATTTTTATCACTTTATGCTATACTCATGTATTGTGCAAAAGCATTGATTCATACTTTATTGGAGGCGTTTTGCTAGAAGATGTATTACCTCACATGGCAAGCCAGAACGAAAGCACGTCCAAGACATTGTCAACTGCAAGCTGGTGTTTTTTCTCACAGCTTTTACACGTCGTGGGTCGTCTGACTTCTGCACGCAAGCCAAACGTATATTCTTGGCGTTAACAATCAACCCACTAGTTGCACCGCCTGAGACAAACAGGCAACTGACATCGCTAGCGACGTCCTTGCCGTGCTAGCGCACCATCTGCATTCCACAAATAGATCTAGGCGCTGACGCTGGAGTGGATTTCTGTATCCGGCACAAATCAGCTTTATTTTGAACTCCCGATCATACTACCAGGTTGCGTGATTTCAAGGAAACACAACAACAATTCAGTGCATTAGGTACCACCCTATTATCGCGTTAGTTTTCCAAACAACGAATATTTAAGGTACGTAAATGATTCATATATTTCATAAATACTTCGAAATATTAAGGACTTATAGAGTGATTATTTATCTCTAGTGAATCGCTGTCCTTTTATCAGGCTAGAGTACAAAAGAAATAGAAGTAGAAGTTGTCCCCCCAAACAAGTTTAGTTTCTTTCACCGCAAAAATAAGCCACACACCGCCGAACGCTCATTATCCGCCCAAATGTAGCGCTAGCGGTCCGAACAAAATATCAAATGTAAGATCTAACCGTTATCTCATTCAAAAGTTATGTTATTATCTGAAAATCTAAAAAATGGGGCCTGTTTTTGAAAATTTTTGGTAAATGACACAGTTCAGTTCCATGCATTCGAAAGCTCTATCGGCCATTTTCCCATCATAGAAATACTTATAACATTTAATGAAGATAACGGTTAGTACTGAAACTTTGGCATTTGAATGGGACCAATAGGGCTACTATGAGCGTTCGTCGATGTGTAGTTTATTTTTGTCGTAAGCAAAGACCATATAAATATATTTTTTGTCACCACAGTAAAGAAGTATAAGTCATTGGTTACATTCATGAAGTACTAAAGAAGTGGAATTGAATTGTTAGATTTATGAATAATAAAGTACTAAATAAGTAGAAGTGAATTGTTGCAGCCATCTACTGGTGTAAGGATCAATCGTAATTACTACCCACTACCAGAGCTGGGATCTGGAAACAGGAATTCCTCGAAATACCACTTATACAGCCAAGTTACTAGACAACTATGCCGTGCTTCATGATCTATGCTACTGTAATGTACTAAAGAAGTAGAAGCGCTAAAGAAATAGTAGTCAGTGGTTGCATTAATTTATAACTAAAGAAGTAAACGTACGAAAGAAGTAGAAGCCAATGGTTACATTTATCACGCACTATAGTAGAAGTATTAAAGAAATGAAAGTCAATCGTTAGCTTCATCAAGCTCTAAAACGTATATTGACCAAGTACTCAAGAAATAGAAGTGGTTACCGCCATCTCTGACGATAAGAATCAGCCAAAATTACAGCACTCAACCAGAGGCCTGGACTCGAGAAACGAGAATTCCACGAAAAACCCGTTGCTCAACTTACAATAGAACTTAAGCCGCTTTGTTGGCAAACGCAGCGATTTTTATCTAGGCAGCCACCCATGCTTCCTGCGTGGAGCATATTACTAAGAAACGCCAGACAAAGAAACTCCCATACGACATCCGCGTTGAGACAGGCCCTCCTGCGCCACTCTTACCCCGTATGAACCACGAGTCAACGACCCGTTCAGTATACCTGTCCAGAACATCGAGGTAGTTTTTCTCCGAGGAGTTGTGGCAATTTTCTACGCCGAAGACGCTGTAGGATCAAAACGCCAGCATCGCCAGGTTCGCTCTCTCCGACTCTTCAACTCCTCGGGCAAACGTCCAAAGCCCACGAAGATGCCGGCGTTTCCAAGTGTTGGCGGATTTGCCTTTCGGAGCAGAAACTGCGCACTTTTCGGGACCCGGGGTGTGTTGTGGACAAAGACGACATGTGACGGGAGGTTTGCCTGTGACACTTGTCTTGTGCCATGGCACTCGGAGCTTTTTTTTTTTTTTTTTCTTGGAAGTAGTTGTGAATTTATATGTTTTGCTGCGAAGCTGGCATGTGCCCACACTCAGAGTCATAAACGTCAGCTTCCGCTGGCAGCTCGCTTTGGGTTGATAAACAGGATACGTATTTATATTGAACAGGGCTCGGGAAGCTTTTTACAGAGATAGTTGTTATGGGGGGGGGGGGGGGGGGGGGGGCTCTCCCCAGCACTGGAAATGACGTCCGTTGTTGATGTTGTAGTTGTTGTGGTCGTAGTTGTTGCCATTGTTGATGATGCAGTTGGCGGCGTCCGTCTTCGATGTTGCCCAATCCTTGAAAAAGATCGCTTGTCGCTCGCGGGAATCGAACCTGTGTCCGCTGCGTGCGAAACGAAGGCTTTACCACAGAGCTACGCCACCTTTTTATTTTTTAAATATTTCTTTATTACACAAATTTACGCTACAGGTTTTTCTTTTTCTTCTTTAATGAGGGCGACGCCCCAGTGTTAACACCCCGCTTTACACTTAGAGTTTTCGCAGTACCGATGCCCACTGCACGTGCTCTCTGGAAAAAAACAAAGAAATAGCGAGTAACAAATACCGTCGGAGCACTGTCCATGAAAGACGCGCTTTCGCATGCCTGGGGAAAAAAAAAGAAGAAAAGAAACAAAAACGTTTGGCATAAGAAGGCCAGTTGTGTATATTGTTTCCGAACGCTTTTGTTCACGAATCCCACAGTTCATGAACGGGACGCCGATCCCCAACGATTCCACCGTGACGTGTCGCAGAAATGCTGCGACTGCACTGCAGCATAACACAGGACTGCTAATTTTTTTTGTTACTGAGGTTCATCCCACGCGTAAAAACTCCACTATGAAAGCCGTCCCAAATGTGCAGCTGTAATTCAACCCGCATGCGTAAATCTCAATCGAGGCCTGCTTCTACTGAAGTTTGAGGGCCTAAACCTTGGCCATCTTCTTGTACTGACTGAAAAGGTGAAAAAATGCTTTTCACTGGGTGCGCTAAATGGAGCAGATGGTAAGCGTGATTGCGTCTGTTATTTCATAAGCACTATTATTTTGCAAACGGCGCCAAATAAAGCCAAGTCTAAACTGTTTGTAATGTCTTCGAACACTAATACAATCTGGCCATTAAGGCCCTATGGTTATCATTTTTAAAACAAACAGGCTTTACGTGGCACTCGGACACTGAACATCAAAATAGAGATGGCGTACAAAACCAAAATTAAAGTGCGTGCGTACATTAGACGTGTTGAGTACAGCATATAGAACGCATTATAAATACTGCTCTGCAGGTCGGGGTATGTATGGAGGGGCGGCTAGTCTATAGTCGGTGACAGGTTAAGGGCACAGGGTAACGGGAAATTTGAAAAAAAAATCGATATTGTTTTTTTTTGCAATTTGAGAAGTTCATTTCTTTCTGCACATTCTCCATTGTCACACTTATTTTAGAAAATCATATTTCTGACTAAAAAACAGTCTTCCCGAAAGAGAGTTGCGGGTGACCACACCCCCTTTTCGGATACGCTCATTGTTTATCGTTAATTTTTCCTACAAAATATTTCAATGCAAGTTCTAAAAGCTTGACTGGAATCAGCGACATCTAAGAAACGTTCTGGCAACTATTGCACAGCTCTTCTTTAGTCAAGACAATCCCGAGACGCTGTGCACGTTCTTTTGTCCACGTGTGTGCTTTCATGCGCCTGTGTTCGAGCGCTGTTCGTTCCACGGACTAGTTATTATACTTCGTGCCCCTGTGCGTTCGATGTTGATACGTTAGGATGCCAAGGGCAAAGAAACTGTTCAACAAGCGTCAATTCCATGGAAACCGGTACACTCCTCTCGCAAAAGCAAATGGATCCCGGCGACGCATTGAGACCCCAAACGCAGAACCTGCCAGCTCCTCATCGTCAAAGCTTTCCAGTTTTTCTGTGTGGTTCCAAGAAGAGAATGTGCAACAGTGTGACAGTGGGTATGCTCTAATGGACATGGATGTTTTATGTGGCGTGATTACACAGAGCTGTGTGTGCAAACTGTGCGGCGGAAGCCTTCAGCTCGTCGAAATATTGTCGCAGCGAGTAGGTGTTGCCAGTGTTTACAGTTTGAACTGTGAAGCATGCAGCGCCTCACAACGGTTTGAGACCTCAAAGAAAACGAGTTCTGGCCTCTATGAAGCCAACCTTAGGCTGGTTTACGCCTTGAGGTGTATTGGTAAAGGAGCGGCTGCAGGAAGTGTACTCTGTGCCATGCTGAACTTACCTACACCGCCAACCAAATTTGCAAAGCACAAGAAAGAGCTCCTAAGTCACACTGAGGCTGTTGCCAAGGAGTCAATGAAGTGGGCTGCTGAAGAGGCTGTGCAGCTGAATGATGGCGACAAGGACATCGCAGTCGCTCTTGATGGAAGCTGGCAGAAGCGTGGCCACATGTCTAACAATGGTATAGTTTCTGCGACCAGTGTAGACTCTGGGAAAGTGTTGGATGTGGAAGCGATGTCAAAGCGCTGTGCAAAATGTGGCAACAAGGATGCATCCAGCGACCCTCGGCACAAAGAGGTGTGCCAAGGCAACTACCAAGGCACCAGTGGTGGAATGGAAGTCGCAGGAGCCCTGAACATTTTCTGCAGGAGTGAGGAACTCCATGGCGTGCGATACGTCAAGTATCTTGGGGACGGTGACAGTAAGGCCTTTTTGGCTGTGAAGGCAAAAAAGCCGTACGGTGATTCTGTTGAAATCTCGAAGCTGGAGTGCTTAGGACACGTCCAGAAAAGGATGGGCACGAGATTACGAAGGCTAAAAAAGCAAAACAAAGCAGGAAAGCTGTCAGATGGAAAGGGCTTTTCTGGCTGAGGAAGACTGACTGATGCAGTGATAGACAAACTGCAAACATACTTTGGGTTGGCCATCAGAAGGAACGTAGGAAACCTTGAAGAAATGCGAAAGGCTGTTTGGGCAACCTACTTCCACTTATTATCTACGGACAACGACCCATGCCATGGACTTTGTCCAAAGGGCCCCAATACCTGGTGTGCCTTCAACAAAAGTCTGTCAGAGGGCAAGCCGTTCGTCCACAAGGAGAACTTGCCTGCACCTGTCCTGGAGGCAATCAAACCCGTGTATCGGCAGCTTTCGCAGGCTGAGCTCCTGGAGAAATGCCTACATGGGCGAACCCAAAATGCGAACGAGTCATTTAACCATGTTGTTTGGGAACGCGCGCCAAAGAATGTCTTCGTTGGGCTACAGACTCTAAGGATGGCAACATTTGATGCTGTTATTACATTCAATGATGGTAGCATCGCACGAGCCAGCGTTTTGAAGTCCTGTACGTGGACTGAACCCTGGGCGCAACACCATCAAGTGGCCGATGGAAGTTGACCGCACTAGAATCTACTTTGCGGACCGAGCAGCACGACAGCTCACAAAAGAGGCCCGGCAAGCAAGGCGACAGGCCGAAAAGCGCAAAAATGACTATGACAGTGACTACCAAGCTGGTGGCTATTGAACAAAAAACTCTGATGGTTTTGGTGCCAGTAAAAAATTGTTATTCACCTGTTTTTTTACTTACTCGATTATCTCGAAACAATGTTTTTTATTACATAGGTACCACTATTTCCTAAACCTTACAGGATAGAGTGTTGATTTTTTTTCCCTGCCACCTACATTGGAGTTGACAAGTACTGAACTAGAATTAAGAACTTCAACTTAACAGCTCTTATGTTACAAATTTTTAAATATGCAAAGAGAGCCAGTATTTCAGTGCTAAAAGAAAAAAATTCATCTAAAACAAACTTTTAATCTGGTATTAATAAATCTAGTTCAGTGGAAAGAGCACAAAATTTGGAACAAAATGACATATCTATTGCGGGGATACCCCTATTAGTTACCAAGAAATATGTTCCTCAACTTGGCCTAAAATGCATGGGAAGTATAGGGCTTACCTTGTGCCCTTAAGAGTTCAGGGGAAACTCCCCCCGCCTTTTTACACCATAGCAGAGCGAACACTGGAGAGGAGAGCACCAGCTTTTGAGGATTTGCTCCGCTAAAGTGTCCCCTGAATCTTTAACCTGTCACTGACTGTAGTCGCCATGGGTAGAACATGCATTTCAGCGGAAGTCATCTGAGCCAAGATGGCGCTCGAGGAAGCCGCGACTTGCAGAACTACTTGGCCTAAAATCGCGTCCACAGTTCCGCGTCAACTCGCAGAGAAACGCCAACGGTGTTTAAAAAAACACATAAAAACACAAAAACACACACACATACATACACACACACAGAAAAAACACAATTGAGAGCGTATGACGCAGCCTGTGACAGTCTTTGTCGGCGTCTGCAAAGTACTGCCGAAAGACCCCAGTATAGACGGCCCCGACGATGGGCCCCTGAAACTTGGAAACACGTACACGACCTACAAAATGAAGAACTGTGCAACATCCGGATGCATTCCCTTTCTATTTCCCTCACGAAGCAATCCTGAAGAAACTTGTGAAAGTATGGCGCATGATACTCCCTTAGTTCCTCTAACACATCGCCTGATCGTAAATCAAGGCGACGTTACAATGAGCGCCTTTTTTGTGTCCGACGAACGAATCGGGTCTGCAGCTGAGTCCTGGTGATGTTGAAGGCACGCGTTACAGTCTAAGTGTTTTTTGTTTTTTTCGTTACAGCAAGCATTCTGCAGTCCCGGCATACCGCACATGCAGAGAGTCCATGCGGCATTCGCTTTGATCGGCTATTGTGCGTAACACGCATATCACCAGAATCTAAGTTAGCGCAGGAAGATATGAAGCTTCTAAACTGATAAGAAACAGTTACGTCAGTCTTTTGCAAATATTTGTCGCAGCAAAAAAGTTTATCACTTATGGTGCCTGCACTCATTGTTCGTAATTAGGACTTTTTTATTCGATGCTGCCACTGAGCAAGTAAACATACGACTTTAATATGTAATTCGACTCTAGCTTGATCCTGAAACTATAGGTAGTCTGAGAGACCGGCTGGAGAATTTGCCAATGATTGACTATGCGCTTGCGCTCTGCAGAAAAACATGCCCGTGGTGTTTTGTCCGTAAATTACATTAACTTGCATTACTCTTGGGTATAGCAACGTTACACAGGGGTACATTTTAACGTTGAAAAACATTATGACAGGGTATTTTTGAAATTTATTTTTGCGTGTTTGAGGCATAGCATAGACACAGTAAGTCAAATAGGTTCACACTACCTGGAGCTACAAACGAAAAGCGTAAATACAAAACAAAATATGCCGATTCTGTTTAGCGCTTTCTTCGGTTAACCGGAACTGTGGGTGTACTCAAGAGTACAATAGAAAATATATCACATGCTTTAGAACATTCTTCGTTTTTTTTTTTAACGTTTTTGGAGATAATATTTGGAGTAAATTGTGAGGTAGCAAACTGTATAATATTTAAATTTAAAGTAATACAAATCGTAAATTGGTGAATTACATCAAACAAGGCACACTTAATAAATACAATAAATAAGCTTTCAATTAAACTTTTCATGGTATCCTCTTGTTACTGCCAAATGAAATCAGATGTGTAAAATATGACTGTGTCATTAGCCAAAAAATATTCAGCCTTTTATTTGAGAAGCCAGAGATTATGTTTACCAGCTAGTTTAGTCAATAATATTAAGTGTGTGTTCCAAACTGAATTCGAGATTTGCTTGATAGACAGTTTCCCTGTAACGTTAGATAGATTTCTTGAAAAAACAACAACAGAAGAATGTGGCACACGTAAGATAGAACCACACAATCCCAAACTCATTCAGTTGGATTAAAGTTAAAATCACATCGGAATCTCTGGTTTAAGCACGAAATACTTTATGTACTTGCCATACCTTGCGGAGCTGGGATGATAGAAACATTGAAGAAGATAATGATGATGATGAAGGTTAAAGACTATGGCGAAGATGGCAATGGTCATTCTAGCCTGTTAGTTTTTATGTACGTAGCGTTTTTTAAAATCTCCAGCGTGTATCGTTTTTTTTTTTTCAAAACAAAATGTTTTCTTGTTGCTTTGCAGCATCTTCATCATTTTAGCTGGTCACCCAAAAACGTGATCTCATTCTAAAAAGAAATATATATATATATATATATATATATATATATATATATATATATGTATATATATATATATATATAAACAAATTCGTTTCTTAGATAGCCTGACGTTGCATTAGAACTACAAAATATCTACCTCAAAAGCAAACCATAGTTCTAAAATAAACTAAGCAAATGAACTACTGGCCGCCTAAACGATGCCAATGTTTCGGGACTGCACGTCATATAATTCAAAATTGTTTAATAAGAAGATGCTGCCCGTTTTGTTAGGAGACGCGCTTCGTGTTCTTATAAATTGTCAGGCTTCACGGCCGCAATGTCGTTATTACTAACAAGAACACCTGAATTACTAAAACTTTTCGACTACATTGCAAATAATACCGACATACTTGATTCACCATAAATTACAATGAGAGGCCCAAACGTTATATATCACAATAAAAAATTAAATTCCTTAACTCCTAGCCCAAATTGAACCAGTGAGCCGGCACAGCTCAAAAACCAGGGAAACACTCTAGTTTCAAATGATCTGCCAAGGATTGAGAAAACAACGGATCACAAGAACACACGCACTGGCTAAACAATACAAATAGAGAAACAAAGAGTTTGTTGTTGAGATCTTTCAGGAAGTGCGTGATGAGCCACGTGCGTCTTGAAGCTATGCACGATCACGCGAGGTGGGCTCACGGGTTTGGGGGTGTTTTCTCTTCGCTTATCCTAAATATAGCAGCCCGAGCGATGAGTGTGTACCGATACACACGGCCCGCGTCTGCGTTTTTGTTACCTTTTTCGAAACGAAAAATAAACCGCCCCTAAAGTTTACTGACCCCAGTGGGGCACTTTCCACTGGTCACGTGACAGAGTAACGGAACCCAAAAATTACTACAAAACAACGATGCCCGTACATAATTTTGAACAAGCACTTCCTTGTGGGCGCGTGTTTCCCTTTAGTGTCCTCAAACTACAATTGTTAAAAAAAAAGGTTAATTTTTGTTTTTACAGAAAGCAATGAAGGAATATAGCAAGAAAGTCGGCAGTAAAAAAACGATTAACGTCGCATGCACATGTTATTTGTTTTAGTGCTGACAAAATTATTTCAACTTCTAACCAACAAAAATCTTCTGTTTCCGCAATCACAATTGAGAACAATTCAATCCAAGTCACTCCTTCACTATAGTCACTATCGGCACACGCGCAAACATAATATACGGAAAGGTCCCTCTCGTTACGTCGCAACGCGTTCTACTGATGGGATCTGCATCAGATATGTGCATATCAAGGGTTGGTTTTACCTTCGTGATATTTCGGTAAATGAAGCTCCGTTTACAATGTTTTAGCTAACGACTCCAATGTTGCTTAACCAAATTTCGGATGTTATTTTAGTGAACGCAGGATTGGGGGTTGACTGGCTCCTAAAGTCCTCAGCCTAGGTCACCTCCAGATACATTATTGGGCTAATTTCATTTTCTAGGCTCGCGTTGCAGCGGAGGAAGCCATAGTTTGACTCAAGCAAAACGAGCACACCTCGTGCCAAGGTCACTTGGAGTTCAATTTGATACAGTGGGCTGCACCCTCATTGAACGAAAAGAACTATGACGACAAGAGTTGCGTCAAGTCACGAGCGCGCATGCATCTTTCACAGGTACGCTATTCACGGCCTCTACACTCTGGAGCAAGGATGGATAAGAAAAACGCACGACACCGGAACACTTTCTCGAAGCCTTCCTCGGTTTCGACACCTTCCGCTTCGCGGATGCCCCCTCGGCAACCAGCGTTCAAAATGGATTGTAACATAAAGTTTCGGGGGTTCAGGACGCGAGGATGATGACGCAAAACCCCTTTCCGCTTGCGTCGGTTAGTCACGTGACCTACTCAGTCGCACGCCCCCCTCCCCTTTCTCTCTCTCTTTCTCCTTCCCCTTTGGCAGGCGCGAAACAAAATTATTAAAGAAAGCCGTCGATTCGAAGGACACGGGTCCACGTCACGTGGATGTCGCCCGACAACGCCACCGTCTCTCGAAAGAAAGCGCTAATTCCGTAACGACCTCGTATGACACCGACGCAGTCTGTCTGCTCCGTGGAAACCCAGCTTCCCCGCCCCCTTTCCGCGCCGACATCCAAAGAAATAAGTACCTGGAAGCAGAAAAAAACGAACGAAAAGAAACCACGAGCGCCAAGCTCACAAAGAAAGCGGCGGGTTCTCGCAAACCCTTTCGGCGTCTAACCCCGAGCCCACAGCCAAGGAGTCACACACTACCGAGCAACTCGCCAACCTTGTTGCGCTAACTCCTCCTGCCGGTCCCGGGGCACAAAAATCAAAATTAAATATAAAAAAGACTAAGTAGAAGCGTCTACAAACCCCAGAAGCGTCTACAAAGCTGCAGCTAACAGTAAACTAAAAAAAAAAACAACGAAAAAAAACAACAGCGCAGGGTTCCTGGGCGTTTCGTCGTTGGCTCAGGTCCGAGGTCAGCTGATTCCCTGCGGAGGGAGGAAAGGGATGGTCCGCAGGGTTTATATTTAGGGCGCCAGGCCCCAGACGCTTCGAAAAACCCACAACTTGCTTTTCGAGCGGAGTTTGAAGAACGAGACCGAGGCCTGCTGAGCCCCCTACACGGGACAACACACCGGTCAGCTCGACGTTTCCTTCTGTCTCCCGATCGCACGAAAAGCACTCACCGGGGAGTGTTGGGCGGTTCCCAGTTGGGGTTCGTGTTTATTGAACTCGTGTGGTCGTCGGTGAAGCACCCCAGGGCGTAGGATGCCTCCGTCTCAAGTGGACATCGCCGGAACCGCCGGCAAGGCCGTCATCAAGGTGGTCCATCGGTGCACGGATGCAACGGAGAACCAGAATCTCGGTCAGTTCACGTGTGCGTTCGTCGCGGTTCGCAAGCTCACAATTAATTGCAACTCTAACGGACCACACTTAATATCCACTTTCCTCAGCTGCACCCTTCCCGCTTTTTTCCTTCACGCCTTTTCCACTATGTGGCATTCACTCCTCTGGAGTTACGAACTGGCTCCCTCAAGGGCTGTGGACAGCCCGAGTGAGGAGAACCTGCATAAAAATGTTTTCTTTTTTTGTTTTTTGTTTTTGTTTTTGTTGCACGAGTTTTTAGCAAGAACCAATACATCCTGCTCTAGCACTTTTTTCTTTGCTATAGTAACTGACAGGATGAAAACGGCAGAGAGGTATTTCACTTGTACCGTCTCCTTGGATAACCGTTCGGAGTGTTTCAAACTTCGAGCGTGCACGCGGAGCCAAAGCATGAAAGAGGGCAGCGAGTGAGCGCTGGAGGCTCGGCATTCGGGAGAGACATCATATCCGTTCTCGCTCTGTGGCTGACTATGATATTTTACGCATCTCCCGTAACGGACCATAGTCATTCGGAGAGCTGCTTTTCCCGGCCCACTTTACCTTGAGCTCGCACAGCGACTAGCTACTGCACACTGCACCCTCGTGTAGTGGTGGCGCTGCAGTCGGTATCGCAGCCTAGATTACAGAGAGTCTCCAACTGCTCAGTCCTGGTCACGTGGTTTATTGGCCACGTTTGCAGTACGAGCTGCGAGGAGGTGCCGAAGGCGTTGATCGCCTGCAAATGTCCTTCCATCTGCTTTCTTCCTCGCCACGGAAACACGCAGCGCAAGCACACTTGCGACCAACTTCCGCAGGAGGCGTCCGTGATTAAATTGCAAATGCCCTTGATGGTTTGAGGATGGACCCACTCTTACTCCAGCCTTCTATGCGCGAAGACAAAGGGATCGGCTTTGCGCTGGTTCGTGGAGCTTTTTGACCGCGGTGCGCTCTACACACGTTTTGAATTTTGAGTATGCCAAGGCAGTTGTAGTTTATAAGCTTACAAACAATTTACTCACTCTAAGACACCAAAGTCGGCAAAGCGAGTCATCCTAGCGCTCTATAAACTGGAAAACCGTGCCGCTTGCGCGTACTGCCACGAATTAAAAAGGGTTGTCACCACGTGTGTTCTGATTTAATATTGAATCTTTTACTACGATTTTACTAAACTGACTGGCGACGTACGTCTAAAAACGTGCTTTATTCGAGCTTTACTAATTCATTACTTGGTAAATATTGATATTTTTAATGTACAACAGCGCGCAAACTGGCCATTCTCTTGCTATCACTTCCTAACTTCCTTCTAAAAAAAAAAAAAAAAAAAATGTACCGAAAGAGAACAAAGCAAAGGTGAGAGCGAATAAGCCATATATTATTTCTTGATCCAATATACACGTTTAAAAAAATTCAATCACCGCCAGTCATCGAACATTCTTTGGGTCAAATGATTTTGATTTTAGTATGAGCGCAACATTCATCGTGCGCACTAAATTTCTATTGTTTTATGACTAAAATTAACAGCAATAACCCCATGTAGTTATCAGATATGTACATTTTAGTTTCTTTTAAATATAGAATTGTTTGCATAAGCTTAAGTTAATTACTAGGAATGTGTAAATACAAAAACATAAATTCGGTCACTTTTAAAGTATCTTTTAATAAAGAATTCCTTATAAGTGATCGAATGAACGGAAATAATACAGGAAAAAAAGAGGACACAAGTAATTCTTTAAGCCCCGGTTAAGACTACGCGCAGGTGATTAACAAAAATAAAAAAATAAAAAAAAGCCTAAGAGAGAACTTGCGAAAGTTGTTGCATTCCTGTTGTAAGACTTTCACTTGCTTCCACTTTACAAGGCCGTCAAAATTTCTAAAGAAGCAGCGACACCACGCGCTTTTGAACGCATCAAGCTGGCATCAAGTCACCTAACGTTTTTCGAAACTTCTCCAGACACCACGTGCTCGAACCGCTGCCGAAATGTTGACATTGGAGTGAAATTGGCCCCTCTCCAAATTTTCCCTCCGCGCCTTTTTATCTCGAAAGGATAACCGGAAGGAAGAGGAACGATCTCAATAAAAACTCCAGCACTGAATACATCATCAAGACGATATTGAAACAAATGAATGAGAAATTAAAATAATTTGACGCAAGAACAATGGCTTCCAGCTAAAGCAAGGCGGGAACAAATGGTCCGTTGTTTGCATAGCGCAGACAACAAGACATATGTGTGTAAGTACCTCGTTGAACACAACAAGGGCATCGCGATACACCCTCCTGCTCCCTTTGTGTACCTCGTGTGTTTCTGATACATGAAATCTCTTTTCACAGATGCCAGCACACATGCTCTGTTCTAGATACGAACAGGTGCAAATACCTTTTATTGTCTCGTACTTGCTACGGGTGAACGTTTCTGAGTAAGATAGGCTCGATGTAAGCTAAAATTCTAATGCAGGGACTCACACGCACCCAAATCACCACAAATCGTTGGATCTCGCTCTGAAAATGAAACAAAAAAGAAGTGGAACTGAAAACAAAAAATTAATTGGTCTTGATTTTTCGGCTTGAAATAGCCATGACGGCATTCAATCATGAAGGTGTGCATCTTGGAGTAAGGAAGAAAAAAAGGAAGCTTTAAAGGAAGGATTGAGATTAAAAAAAAATTAGCTTCATTAGCTCCTTTTTGAGGTAGCACCCTACAACCAGTTGGCTCCAGACTACTCTTTCACGATTAATTGATCTCCGAAAATTCCGTTCTCGATGAGGAGATATGAAAAGAAAGGACGAAGAGGTAAAGAGATTTAGCAGGTTAAAAAAAAAAAAAGCCTTCAGTCCAGGATGTTAAGCCACGTTCACACTGCTCACACAGCATTCAAAAGATGTTCACTGCAGGCACGATGAAAGAATTATGTGCGGACTTTTTTCAAGCATGTTCGAAGTACGTTTGCTTCACATATGCTTCGAAGTATGTCTGAAGACAGTTTTTGTATGACCAATGTTACCGTCATTGGTCATGTGACCGTCAGTGTCTGCGGGGTGTCTTTTGTATGACCGCGACTTCACGGTTCGACAGTCAAGATCTAAGTAGCAACATGAAACAAAAAGAAAAAAGCTTTAACAAAAATTGAACGGTGTACAGAAAAAAAAGAAATTAACGCAGAAGGCAGTGCCATAAATTATGCCAGTTCAAGGCCGCACGTTACAAATTCAACCCAAGCTTATCCGGGTTGTGAAATCCACAGAACCTATTTTTGACAAGAACTAACTGCATTCAACGTAGTCAGTAGTTTTTCACACTACCTGACAGACGTCTTCGATAAAAAAAGAAATAGAAGCTAAAAACAAGTTTCTGTGTGTGTGACTTTCCGCGACAAGCCGCAACCGGAAGGAGCTTCGGGTCTCCTGCCAGCTGGTCCCTGGAAGACAGTGGCGAGGATTCAGCCGTTCGGCACACGGACCCTCGCGGGGAGAATAATTGCGCAGAAAGATTACTCCTCGCTCTGCGCCTTGGGCACGGGTTCAAGAGCACGGGACACGTTATATACGCGACGAGTCGTTGCGCAGTTTGCGCGTGCTATAGCCGCTCCTCTGCTGTGTTTGGCACCAACTTGCCACTTCCTCAGGCAAGCGTCTCTGCCGCTAGTCCCTCGCGGGCCTTCGTTTTGTTTTGTTGCGAGGCGTTTTCCGACCTCAGCAACAGACGTCAGGGCAAAATAAAGAAGAAAAAAAGACTGCTAGCGGACCTCGAGTGCGGGCACTTGGTTGCGAAAGTTTGCGCTTCCTGGGATGCGCTAAATTAGGGTCTTCGCCCCTGGCAGCGGCGGCACTGAAAGACGAGCGAGCGAACGGTGACCGTTTGCTGTTTTGGACAAGCACGACTGCCGGCCAGATGCGCACAAGGTTGATGCTCGTTGGCAGCTGGTAGGGAACGCACAGACGGATGGTGCCGCTCAGTGAGGCGCAGCCAGGGGTCTCCGCTTTCGACATGCTGACAAGTCGAGGTGTCAGCACCACGCGCTTCATTGTCCCTCTTTACTGGATTCAGGATGGCCCCGCTAATTTTTTTAGTCAAGAGGTTATTTCATTACTGTGCTCCGCTAATCATTTTGGAGTCCAGGTGGAGCCATGGTTTTCTGAACTGCTTGCTTGGATAGAGAACGAAAGTGGTTGAATAGGAAAGACGCGATCGTTGCTCAATTGCTCAGTTGCTCGAAAGTCACTGAGAACATTGACTGTTTCTATGACATTTTCAGTACTATAGGCAGCTTAAGAACACAGGCCGTTGCGCGGCTTGAACATGTTCTTACCAGCGTGTCTTTCCAGTAAGAACGCCAAAGTTTCTTAACCCCCAGTGCCCATAGCCCGAAAGAAATATGAATAGGCGCGAACATAAAAAAGTGTACTTATTATATTATTTCATAAATACAACTCACTCTATTATTTAAAAAAAGAAATCATTTTTATTTGTTTCTCTACAATACATAAATCAGTCATGAATGAGATCAAAAAAAACATTTAGGCGCCGAGTGGGTGGTGTGAATCCTTACCAAAAAATAGGGTTCATTCTTTGGGTAGATAGTTTATGTATATATTAAATTTTAGGCGATAAAAATCTGACGGAGGAAAATGAAGGCCCCAGTAGTCTGGTCTAAGCTCCCGCTCTTTGCTCGCAGACCTCTCCGACTGCCAGCTGATGTCTTTTCCCGACGCCATCTTCCACCTGATGAGGAACACCGTCGTCCTGGCTTGTGACCTCTCCAGCAACGTTCTACGCAAGATTCCACCCAAGCTCCCATTGAAGTTCACCCACATCACAGGTAAGATAGATGGCGAACCCCTTCGTGCAGATCCCATCGATGTTGTAACACGTACAACCTTTGGTCGAATTAACAGCTCACTATCTTTATTCTTCTGTCCCACACCTTAACTCTACATAGTTCATCGTTTTTCGTAAACGCTGACAGCTGTTTATCAAATAAGGAGAAAATCATATCCTCCACTAGTCCAACACCTAATGTTTGACTTCGATGCTTGACCACGTCCACAGGCATGATTTTTAATGGCAGCTTACTTACGAGTGTAAAAAATAAGCAACATTCTTTAAGAAATAAGGAGGCCAACATCTTGGTAAACGTGACCGGCATAGCCCTGTGGATTCATAAGAAATTATTTGGCCTCTTTAAATCTTCTATGGAGTGGTGGTTTTCAGTGTTTATACACTATACAAACTATGCGTTTTTTTTTAAGTTGTACATGTTGCCCCTAGAAGCAGCAAATAACTTTATAACATGTGCTGTGCAGAACTGAACCTGGCCCACAACCGGCTCAGCACGCTACCGGAGGAACTCAAGGACATCCCCGAGCTTCGCAAACTGGACATTTCTTACAACGACTACATGTCCATGCCGTGGGTCATCTTCCGGTTGCCGAAGCTCACCTACCTGGACGCTCGCAAAAACTACATCTCTGGTGAGACCGAATTTCACGCCCTCTCATTGGAACATCAGTCATGGTCACCTTGCTTTTATATCCAAAACTAAATTTTAGAGTCGTAATGAGATTCCATACGACATGTGAACTTATTTCTTGCAAAACGCTTAGTCCATGCGGCTTCCAGGAGAGCTTTGTTTTATTTCGGAGTATCTGCGGTGCTTCTAAGTTTACGGGATTTTTCGAAATCAAAGTAGAAAATGAACACAAGCGCTATCAAAAGGCGCCATAGACAAGCGAATACCCCATGCTTCCGACATAAGATCTGAGCATTATTTACACGTGGAAACCCTTGAGCGAAGGGACAAAAAGGAGGGGACAAATAGAATGATTATTTACGTTTATGAGTTCCGGTTAGCATGCCATATAGTTCTCCAGGTGGTTAGCTAAAAGACCGGTTAGTGAGATATTTGTCGGAGATTTTTTTTATTACTGCTGTAAGACAACCGATCCCCTCTTATACTTTGAATCGCGCAACCATCAAGATCTCTGTAAATCCCAAACTTTGTTATTTCCGTAGAAGTCAATCGTCCCAGAAATTTTGACACCAACAGGCTCGGAGGATCTGCCGAAACAGAGCGATTGGATGTCACTTGGGAGCCAAGAAACGGCTTTTGTTTGTAAACAGTAAAATGATATATAATTTGACGAGATAAAAACGGTAGGGCGTCTTTTTCGAATGTCCCGGCCTCCAGGACGCGCACTTTGCCTTCCTTTCTGCTCTGGTTACGCGTGTACGCTAAATGCTTGCGAGAGACCAAGCGTTGCCAAAGGTAGGATCGAAGCTCGCGCTGGTGGTGGAACACCTAAAAGACCTTTCTGCCATTCTCATCTTCTTAGTGATTATAGTGAGGCTGATGACGCAGGGAAACTTCTACATGAAACGCTCGTCACTTGTTTGCAGACGTAGAGACGCCTCGGCTGCGAAACGTGAGCACGCTGCGGGAAGTGCATCTGGAAGAGAATCCGCTCTCGGAAGACGCTTGCCGCGCCCTCGAGAACCTTTCGTCGACCCAGATGGTCGTCCACGTCAGTCCACCCAACTCTTCTGATTCTGACGACGAGTCGTCTGACGAGTGAACCCACGCACGCCTCTTCTCCTGGCCATTTCATGCTGTTTGTGCTCCAGAGTGGAGCTACAGCTTGGGTTGGTTATGGGACCGAATCACACGTGAACGCTTCGTGAATCTCCAGTTGTGAAGGTGTTTGAGACCTGACATTTGATCGGCCGTGGGGACAGAGATAGAATGATCTTTTGCTCTATTGGTCTGCCACTGGCTGCAAGGTCGGCTCACCCAGCGTTTCGCGCGACACATCGATTGTGATCGTGTCTGGTCAAAGGAGAGAATGTCGGGGAAGTGTTCATGTTTGTATACATTTTTCTGAATGCGTGAAATGAATTTTAGAGCTTGCATCGTGACAAAAAGGCGGAAATCAGACAGCTCATAAATCGATACTTTGAGAACTTAATATTAATACGGAAGAGTATATACTGAAGTACAAATGAGGAAACACAAGCGCCCCTAACCTCCTAGTTTTGAAAACTCAAGAAACGACGACTCACCAAACTATGTTCTCAATGACTTACGGAAGTCACAGATAAAATAATTTAGTTTCATTTGGGGGTAATTTCAGTTTAAATTGCGGATTCTACTTTCTTGCACAAAAAGCATGTCCACATCCTACGTATATCTAGCGCAAACCGAAGGGAAAATACAACGGGCATTGTTATATCAACAACTCTCGCGATACTAGACAGAGCTGTCTTAAAAGAAGTTCTATCACAACTGAAAGCTAAAAACTTGAACGCCCGCGTTCACATATACATGCAAGCGATTGAGTGTGTATAGTAAAATGATGCGCAAAAAGATGCGCCAACTTGTACATATGTATTATACACGCGAATTAAGTTATCGCTGTACATAGATATATTTATTTTGCATACAGCACCGCATGAATTTGTGCGCGCTTGGAACTGTTGTTTCTTTGTTGTGGCTTATTTGAATATGTGCTCTCGTTTGCTGAATTTTACTTCTTTCCCATTGTTGTCTAGTAGCCTTCAAAGCGTGGGCAATGCTCCAAAATTAAATCGACAAAAACGGTCCACCACAGGACGTTGTTTTTACTGCTCTTCAGGTTCATGCATTTATCGGAAATTCCTTGAACACACAATATAAAATAAATCTGATTTATATCGTTCTGTTTGACAGCTGAGAGCGTCCTTAAAGTGTATTATAACTTTGGTCAACCATAGAAATAACGTCCGTGAGTCGTCTTGATTTTTTTTTTTTTTTTTTTTTTTTTTTGCGACGCATTTGCTGGAAGCAATGCTGGATCGACAGAGTTGAACCAGCATCGAGTATATATCAAGTGCCAACCAACCTCCCCTAGTAAAAGCAGTCACATTCTTAGCGCTGCGCAGTGAACAGTTTGGAGGCATCACTGGTGGAAACAAGACTTTGAGGCTTGGTATTGCTGCAGACAATATCTACAATGTTCTAATACTTAAAGTTTGCCTAAGACAACTCCGTGTCTTGGGCAAGCTCTGGGGAAGGTGGGAATTTTATATTTATTATAATTCAGTAAATATTTCAGGAGACCTCCAGTGTAAGTTGTGATGAATATCTCGTCAGAGGGGAAGACGATTCATATTTGGACAAGCTGTCATTCTGGAAAAAAAACATATCACAGTGAATAGCTTGAACCACAAAATCTGCGCAGCTAATTTTAAAAGACAATGATGTCTATTTTGGTTATTCTTCGGTATCTACTATCGCGCGGCGATTAGTTGAGTTGAGTCAACGCTCGCATTTTTTGTATTATTTTTTCACCTAGTCGGACCGAGCGCCACAGCTCGATAACAGCAGGTTGCAGAAGGCACAAGTGTTTGTACATGAGTCAGTTTTTTTCTTTGTATCCTGCGCGTATTCCAAACTTGTTCAATGGCGACTTGATCTCGTGCGTACGCGCACTTGGTGGTAGCCTCCTGAGCTTGACTCCAGCACTGAGCGATATCAGCTGGACAGTGTAAACCGCTTTTTGTGATCCCTGTTCATAAAACACGCTGACGCGTGAGTCGTTTGTTTGAGAAAAAAAAAAAAAAAGAGCAGCAAGCTCGGTAGTTTAATAAAATCAACGAAGTTGAGTAGCTTGTGTGTCATTGGTGTTTCTTCTGTGTGGATCTTTCTTTATACAATTTATTAATTTACAAGACCTTTTGTGATAACATCTACTATCATGACCCATTTAGGCGGGGGGGGGGGGGGGGGGGGGGTGCTGCACACTTCGCCTGAGTACCAAGGCTTTGAAAGCGATGGGCTTCTGCGTGTTAAAGATAATTCATTAAGTTGCAACGCTCGCGTTTACAACGACCAAAATAACGGAAACGGCCAAAACACCGAAACAACCGTGACTCGGGATTGGTTTGCAAAGGTATACCTCCTGCATCAGTTGCCACGTTGTCTGCGGCGAACACGTGTCACGGTTACTCCGTCGTTGACCTCGTTTCGGTTGCTGCGAACGCAATCGACACAAGTGCAAACCAGCCTTCATGCTGCGCTGGCACATAGAACTGTTGTTGCATCGTTTCCTGAGCCTTCCTCTTCGGGTTATATATTAAGCATCCCTACTTGCTCATGTCGTCTGACCAACAAGGATGCTATTGGAAGCATGCAAAAAAAAAGTTTCTGCACGGTGCGACTCCTAGCAGAAGCATTTCGCATTGAACACGACCAGAATGGCATAAATATTCGGTGTAGCAGCCAACCTTAGTTTATAGTTAATGTCAGGTTGCCTGAGCACAGCGCTGTGTTAAACGTTTGGGGTCACAGTCACCGCTAACATTTTTTACGCAAGACCCGGAAATTGAAAACACGGATCCCCTCCAGGCGCTGGCGGAACCCAAACCAAGTTCGTCTCCTCGATCCGCCGATAATAAGTGGACCAAAAGTTACTTCTAATGTAGATTTTATCAATTATTGGCACTGGTGAATGTAGTTTCATAGTAATTTTACAAACGTCGAACAGACAAACGCTTCGTGAAAGTACCTTCTAACGAAAACAAAACAAAACAAAACAAAACAAAACAAAACAAAAAAAAACACAGGGCGGTACGTCACAGCTGCTACCGCTCACAACTGCGGGACACACGACTGAACCCGAGCTCCGAGCCACTCGTGCGGGTCGAATGACGGAAAATACACCCAGGGCAACGCTGGACGAGGGTAGGTTACCAATGTCAAGGTGCCAAACTTTCACTACGGAGCTAGATCGAAAAACAAGACCGAGGGAAGGCGCAGAAGCGGCGAATACGCTGCGGGCACATTAAAAGTAAAGCCCCTTCATGTTTCAAAAATACCGCACGGTGCGTCGATAAGGGAAGGACGTGCAGCGTGCAGCTTTTGGAAAGATCATGGTGGCACCGCGCAGCACTGACCTATACTCTGCTTCACCTTGTGTTGTACCACAGGAAAGGCTACAAGCGCGAGCTCCTTGCTCTTGGACACATCTCGGCGGCACAAGCACTCGTGCACCGAGGGCAGGTGCAACGCTATGAGCTCGCGCTTCTAGCCTTTGCCGCGGTACAACATAAGGTGAAACGAAGTATAGATTTCCGACGCCACGTTCTTTCCAGAAGTGGCGCGCGGCACGTGTCTCGAGCACTTCCAAGACAGTGAATGGCTCCACTTTTTGCAGGATAGAGGGGCTTTAATTAAAGGAGCTCCAAGGGGGCAGCGCTTCACTTTGCGGCGTAACGTGGAAACTGTCAATGGTGACGCTGCCAATCAGCTGCCAAATAAAAACGTTAAGAAACACAAAACAGCGAAAAAACACTGTCTAGGTGGCGCAAGTCGCCGCCCGATTCAAAAGGTTCACCCTCATCCATCCATCCATCCAAGCTACAAAGGCGGAGTGGTGCGCTCCCTATACACCATCTTATCGTGGGTAGCGCCCTTTTAACGGGAACGCGACAGAACAGCACACGACAAAACAGCACGCGACAAAACAGCACGCGTCAAAACAGCACGCGTCAAAACAGCACAGCGTCAAAACAGCCCGGCGACAAAACAGCACGCGTCAAAATAGCACGCGACAAAACAGCACGGCGTCAAAACGGCACAGCGACAGAAGGGCACGTGCCAAAACAGCACGGCGTCAAAACAGCACAACGACAAAACAGCACGCATGTAAAAAGGCTGTAATAGGTAACGTTTTATGAAAACAAAACAGAACGTAAAGAAAATGGATTGGACAATGCATGGCATTATTTAGCAGCTAGTGGAGAAACAATAAAAAAAAATATACGCTGGCGGTGAAGGCAAGTCAGTGTCCCGAGTGCTGCTGCTGCTGCTGTGTGATTGCTAAAAACAAATAAAGTTAGCAGTAGTTACTACTACTTAACTACGCTAATCTCTGTAGAGATTGGGTAGTTAGAGGGAGATACCTTCGCGTCGATGTTGGCTGCGTTGTCTGGTCTTTTTTGAAGTATCAGGGAAAGAGGAAAAGTTTTTGGGAAAAAAAATATCCATAAGTTCAAGTTATGAACTGCCTGGTTTGTGGCGGTCCGGTCAGGTTCCGCAGTACTTATCGTTTCGTAATTACCACCTAAGCGCAGAACGTCCCCCCCCCCCCCGCCCCCCCCCCCCCCCCCCCCAACAATAAAAGTGGTAGATGCGCCGATTACACATGCACTGATAGGACCGGTATGATAAGGTGACTTTAATGTGGAGCGTATTCAAGGTGTACCATGGGCACCGATTCTGCGGGGATCATTCGCCTTGAATAAAATCTCTTGGAAACACGCGGCTGGAGCTTGCAGGCGAGAAGTTGTAAGGTTTTGAGTTAAATTCACAGATTATTGCGGACGAAGGGCCTTGATCGAGTGGAAACCGGTGGAGCAGTAACATGCCGCAGCCTCAATGCTGTGGCCTTACACTGCAGCATCGGCTGAACACACCGTTGCCGCACACGCTTTCTGTTTTTTTTTTAAATTTTCTTTTAACAACTAACGACAGCACATTGCCGTGCGATTGAAATATTTATTGTAGACGATATCACCAGCAAACTTGCGCGTCAAATTGAGCAAAACTGCTCGAAAAAATTGCAGTGGCTTAGCTCGGTTAGGCCAGAATATACGTAGCATGAGCTTATGCGAACAAAAGGAGAGGCGCTATCAAGCGGCTCTGGTGCAGCGTCAGACTTGGCTACTGCGCAACAGAGGCGCACAGCTGGGCACGCGGTGGCGCCAGTGCGTCTGCCGCGGCTATGATGTCACTCCTCTGGAATGCGCAGACCGGCGAGGCGTGCGCGGCGGCGGCCCCGGCGCGCCAGCTGTGCGCCGTGTGACGTCACTGCTCCTCGCGCATGCGCAGCACGGAGCACGGCTCATTATGCGAGCCACGCGAAACTGCTCAACCTCGGCCAGTCTAGCTCACGCTACAAAATAGACAGAATACGCACCAGCGGGGGGCTTCGGTACTGCACAGGGAACCGTCATGCGCGCATCGAGTATACTCCCCACTCCGAACTTGTTTCCAAAAAAACAGATTCGAAAAATTGGCCGTCGACAAGTTTGCTTTCGACGAATTGGCCTAGAAGCTCAATTCCTTTACAGTGCCTTATTTGAGACGTGCATTTTTTAACTTCAAACGCTATATTTAGGGTTCAGGGTTTTCGGGTTAAACCGAATATAACCGGTAAAAGTACGCCGAATTCATGTTTCCAAATTTGGTCTTAACTGAAAAAGTTCAGCATTTTTAGGGCGTTTGGAGTGGTGTGTGTGTGTGTGGGGGGAGGGGGAAGGGGGGGCAATGTGACTCATAACTAGGGTTTCGTGTTTTCGGATAAATTCGAAAAGAAGCCCGGTAAAGGTTTCGTCTATTCAGATTTATCTGATAAATTCTGAATTTCGATGTGCCAATCCCCTTCCCCTTCCCCCCTCTCTCTCACACACACACACACACAAATATATATTACAATTAATGGTTTAATCAGCGCGTAGAGTAAATGGTCCTGGGAAAATGCCACCACACATATCTTTCAAATTTCGTTCAGGACAACAGGTCATTGTACTATCGAGTCAAGACAAAAGTCACTGTTTATGTTTCCAGTTTGGGTCATACTATTTGTGCCTGAGAGGAAGGAGAGGCTGTGTTTTTGTAACTGTGAAAGCTATGGACCATAGAAATTACATAAAACTGGGGAGAGGACAGTTGAAACTTCTCTACTTCATCCTTTTCCACTCTACCTCTTGCGGCCGTGTGGTAGGTTGATGGAATAGCATGGAATGAATACAGACTTCCCAGAGACTACCTCTAGTAGGTTATTAATTTTAAGGTATCGACATTTATCGAAATAACACTTGTGTGCCACTTTTGTTCGAGGACAAATTAGTATTGTCAGTTGTTATGGCACCAACGCCAAATCCAATTGAAAAAAAAAATTAATTGATACAATCGCGTTTTTTTTTCTTTTTTGTCCAGCAAACGTTTACATTTGGATATTATTTGTTTGCTTTTAATAAGAAACACTGCGAAATTGAGCTCCGAATTTTGGAGCATTCGGAATCAAACAAAAATAAACTATGATAAACTCCGAATTTTCGGCAAAAAATAAACTCAGAAAAACACCCTCCGAGCTTGACGAAAACTAAACTCCGAAAACACGGAACCTGACTCATTATTGACCATATGACCACTTCCTTTCGCAGTTTTCAGCTTGTCTGCGAGATCGGTCCAACTTTCAACAAAAGCCCCGGGGGCGCAGGGGTTTTCAGGACGAATTCTGGGTTTTTGACCTGATAGGGATGTGTGCCGAATTCTTTGTTAAAAGAAGAGAGTTTAATGGTGAAATTAAACAACGGAAATTAAAAGCGTCTGTAAATGCCGCGCATTGTTTAACACCCCTAGATCCGTCTACTAGAGGAGGGCATAAATACGAGTGTTTTATTGTGTTTTCTGCCGTCGGCGGGAATTTATTACCTCTCGCAGTCGTGAAAATCGGGGAAAACGCAACGAGTAGAATGCTTGCTGATTTCTGCATTTTGATATTTGCCTCTCCGACCGAAGGGGTACTGAAGCTCATGCTCGTCCTGTGTACAAATACGAGCACACGACGATAATGTCAGATCACGATAAGGCCCCAGTGCGTCTTACAGAACAGGTCGCGTCGGCTGCCAAAGACGGCAACAAATAAGAAGACCAGTACCTGGAACTCAATAGACATTTTACACAAACGCTTTTAATTATTGCATTTCCGTTAGTATACTGGTTTTCGCCAATAGACCTAGCTAATACAACTGAGAAGTTTACGAGTTTAGAAATATTCACCGCAATAAACCGAAAACTTGTGTTTGGAATAAAAACCGAAAAAAGTGCGCGGAATTTCAAATAATACAAACCGAAAATGCTGAACCCTAGCTATATTGTCAATGTCATGTTTTGACGCTCTGCTGTTTTGTCGCTGTGCTGTTTCGACGTCATGCTGTTTTGACACCGTGCTGTTTTTGCCCGTGCTCTTCTGTCGCTGGGCCGTTTTGACGCTGTGCTGTTTTGTCGCGTGCTATTTTGACGCGTGCTGTTTTGTCGCCGTGCTGTTTTGACGCTGTGCCGTTTTGACGCGTGCTGTTTTGACCGTGCTGTTTTGTCGCGTGCTGTTATGTCGTGTGCTGTTCTGTCATGGTGCTCCTTTTAACTACCATAGCGCCATCTAGCAAGCGTCAGGTTCCGTGGCCATGCTGACTCATCATGGCCGCATGAGCCTGACGGACCGAACCGAATCGAAAATTTTATCGGTTCGGTTCGGGTTTACGGCTTTCGGTTCGGTCCCGGTTCAGTTCCAGGGAGCAAATATAACGGTTCGAACCGGTTCGAACCGGTTTGAATCGATAAATTGATAATATATTTCCCGACCTGTTTACAATAGGCACTATTTCAAACGTGAAACAAGCAAGTTTTATGTAAAATAAAATTTAGATTAACATACAAAACGTCGTGTTCATACGACTGAACGTCCATTTGTTTACGACAGTTGCAGTCGCATATACAGGGTGTTTCTTTTTAAGCTTAACAAATTTGTTTAAAGAAAGCCGCGAAAGCTTTAGTATTGATAGCGTAAAAAATTGCGTCACTATTTTCGTGCATTCACTGGCACTAGGGTGTACTAGAACTGGGGCGTTCTGCCGCAGGGGCTTGGTGTGGCGCTGCCAGTCACAGCGGTGCCAGGAGGCCGGTCGAGCAGCGTTTAGCGAGGCTGGGTTGGGGCATGTTGATGCGACTATTTCTTCTTGTTTTGCGGTGTTTTTAAAACGATACAATATTGTGTTGCTGCTAACTGTGCTGAAGAGACAAGGGACTCACAACAATATCAAATACTGCGAAGAAAAACACAAAGCGGCGTGTTTTTTTTTTTTGTGCCGGGGTGAGACGTGGGTGCGACGTGGCACATGCCAAAGGAAATTCCTTGCTTCGGACGTCGAGCGACACCTCTGTTCACGAAATGGGATCATCTGATTCTAAGAAAAAATTCGACTGTGTCACGCGATTGCATTACTTTCTGAAGGAATAAAAAAAAAAAACGGTTGCAGAAAAAAGAGTTGTCTAACAAGAATGTGTGACCTGTGGGACATGTCAAAGAAAACAAGTTTTTTCAAGTGGGATTGCTCTTCAGCAAAAACTGCAGTTTAATCTGTTCCTTTTATCCTGCCAGTCTTGGGGTTCTGGGAACCATGGAGTTCCCTATACCCCTATCTGGGCCTAGCTTCAAGCAGGCAGTGGGAGTCGTCGTCACCAATGGCGGCGGCTACCCGGATACGAGGAACCGAGGCTCTATTCCCCGAAGCGGGCGGCTCTCCCTCGCCCACGTAGGGTGAATTTGCCGCCGGCGCACCCTTGGGAGTGATAGTAGACGCGACCCATTTTCGGAACACCTTTCCAAAAAACGCTCCTAGGCCGCTGCCATGTTGCTGATGCTGATGCGGCTGGTGCGACTCTCGCGCCCTCTATCAGCTAGAAATTTTCTGCCACTCTCTTGGACTGTGAAGACCCGCTCGGCGCGGTTCTCTACCTATGTGTTTTTGCGGTTTTGTATGCGACGTTTTCTCGCCCCTCTTGAAACTTTCCATTTAATTTTTTTATGCATGCTGCGTACCCTTTCAGTGTTATCTTCCATTGTGAGAAATAAGGCTGGTAAGTGCCCGCCATACAAGCTTTTCTGCTCGACCATCACTGGAAATGAAGGAGGTGAAGGGCGTCCAACGACCCTCGATGCGATTTTGAGAACATTGTTCTCCCCCTCCCAAAGATTATCCGCGTAGAATCCTCAGTCATCTTCAAAAATAGTTGTCCGGGTTGGGGTGGGAAACGGATCAGTCGCGTTCGCTCCTTTTCCTTGGTGCTGTTGTGAAAAAAGGAAGCTCTCCCCAAAACGTGCCCCAAAACGAAGTCATCTTGGATTCCGTCCGATCATCAAGATGTGACTGTCGTCGACTCTGACTGTGTTATTTGAGATCTTTCTCAAATAAATTATATTTGGATAATGCTGCATCGTGTGGTAAGTACAATATATTATTTGAATGCTAACACTTTCTAAATTGTATGTCCGTGTCCTGTCCATCGGTAAACACGTTATTTGTGAGCGTGAAAAATGTATGCCTTTCGGCTCTCTTCTGTTGTAATTTATTTTTGACAGCTAAGCGCTTTGTCGTTTGTCATGCGGCGATTCGCGCGGAGCCATCAAAACTTATCGGAAAAAAACACGAAAAACTAGAACTATACATTCAAGTCGCATTCGTTCTGTCGCGCGCGTACCCAACAAAAAGAGTTTATAGGTTTTTTATTGTTTTTTTTTCTTCAAATGTGGTACAATGCTTTCTCGGTGACCTCGGGAAAATACATGCACCATGAAACACAAAATACAGCGGGAAAAGATGAGAATTTGTCCGCCAGCAGTGTTTGAAACTGCGCCTACGCAGGCTGCGCCTATCAAAATCACAGTCCACTCGGTTAGGGTTAGCAGGGACGCCGATGAGAGTCTAGACTCAAACCCAGTGACTGGGCTCAAAAACGGTTTGCTGCCCCTGGGGTCGAGTGTTTCTTGAAAAGGTGTATACTACTGGCCTCCCCCGGGCCCGTTCATATTCCCACAGGTTACATAAGCCGGCGCCGAAGGGTCAGCTAGGGCCGGGGGCTCTCGTCGGTGGAGACGCTGACTCTACGGAGCTCGCATTTTCTTCGTGGGCCTCCGACTTCCCGCGAATCTGTATAAGGCGGCAGCGCGGAAAACCGACCGGGTGATACTGGCAATTCAGCCAGCGCCCAGACGTTTCCTGGCTAAGAGCGAAGCGTGTTGCCATTTGAGTCAATAAACACGTGGAAAACGGACTCACTGTGTTGGTGTTGTCTCTCGTCCACCGGTGCCCAAAAAGGCAGCCAATGGACGAACCCGGCCGTAGCCGCGCAAAGAGCGGACTACGGAGTGGGTATTTACCTCAATGAGGGACCAGGGGTAAAGTTGGAAAACCCACAGTGTTTATTTTCATATGACGCGTGCTCATTAAGTAAAATCAATTAAGATAATCCCTGGTCAATAAGCTTTGACCGAGAATGCAGAAGTAAAAAAAAAAATCTTGGTTTTCATCCATTCTACACAAACATGTATTGACACCACAACAAAAGCTAGGTATTCAAAGGTCCGCAAAATGTGCAGCTGTCTAAAATAATTAAACGAGCTTTCAACCTAAGTGGAGAGGAAAGCATCGCATATCATATCCCACTAAAACTTAATTTTCCCAATGATATAGACAATTATTTTGTTATAACAGCAAAAAAAAAAAAAAAAAGAATCTAAAAAAGCGAAACTATGTAAGCAACTGACCGCTCCCAAACGGCATTTGCGCTTTGAACATAAGCTTCTGCTGATTGCGCAAGTCACGCTTTTTCACAGGGGTGTGAGATAGTATGGAACTTTTTCTTTCGCACAGCTGAGCAAACAAAAATAAATGAAGAATAAGAGTGTTTTCACGTCGAATAAGGCAGCTCTGCTACGACCGCCAGGCCTCTGTCAGCCGTCGGATGGCCGCGCTGTGCCCCACAGCGCCCTCATCGGCGTGCTCGCACATCGCGACACACTCGCTGTCGCCGGACGGCACACCTCCCCATGCTAGTATTCGCTACCATGGGGCACCAGTCGGGGCGCTAAGCTTGCAATTGGGGACGAGATCGAACAGTCATGCCTCTGGTGGCATGCTTCAGCTGTGTGGGCAACAAACCGAATTTTCTTGTTTGTTGTTCATCAGAGAAATCGAAGATGACGATTCGAAGACCGCTCCTCGTGCGTCCAAAGCACTAGTCAAAGTGAAGCGCCCGTGCCGAGACCGTGCTCGGCGAGGTTCAACTCCTTTGTTATACTCTGTTAGTAAACACCAGGCTCTGTGGACAACAAGCTCGATAAAGCGCCCCTTATAGTTCGATCTCCTGCCCAATAGACCTTTCCGGAAATATGTGGTGCCCCCAACGTCTGCTTTACGCACGTGACATTTGTCCGAAATGATGATGTGAATTATCCGAGATGCGAAGACAAGGGTTACTTTGGTTTAACAGTTCGTGATTTCAGAAAGCAGAGAAAGCAGAAGAGCAAAACAGACTATCTATCTATCTATCTATTTATATATTTATATATATATATATATCCTGCTAGCACATACGAAGCGTTCGAGCTCGCACAAGCGTACACCCGAACAGTATTACACTTCCCCTCGTTTCAGTCGCTTGGAATTTTCCAGAAAGCTCTATTGTCTATAGACCAGTGTTAGACAAAATACTCAATACAAGTATTTAAGTTAAGTTACTAAATACCTGCTTCATAAAGTGTTTAAAATACTACTCAAGTTACTTTCACGGCAAAGTATCATGAGTAGAGTACAAATACTTAGAAATGTAATTCAATTACTTTTGAAGATACTTCCGCATGGCGTAATTTGTATCGATGTCAGTGACAACGACAATTATACAGCTGCGCCAATCTGGGTTACCAGAATGGTTTATTATCACGCAACAACACAAAACGAAAAAAAAAAAAGAAGTATCGTAGAGCTATTTTATGCAGTCCTACTATAAGGAGCAGGATATTGTCACGACTGAGAAATGATGAGGCGGCGAATGACTGAAGAAACTAAACGTTTAATGGGGCGAACTTATGCCCAAAGCAAAATAGAGAAAGGCTAGCGTCGCAGGTGTCGATGTTGGCGAAACAGCAGGATCGAGCGCTGGGGCGAGACCACGGTGTAAGATACATCCTTTAGGTGAGGACACGGCAGGGCTGAACGCGCGGCGCGAGGAATCAGATAGTGTTTGTTCGACGGGCATCCGAAAGGCTGCATAATTCCGCGGCCACCGTGCCCGCGGCTGACAGTGTCTCCGGCGGCCAAACGGCGAATCTGTATGAGAGCGAAAAAAAATATGTCGTTGCCATGACACCCCGGTACATCGTGGTCTTTCTGCACGAGCGAGAACTTCACTTGAGCGCTGCGCGTGTGGAGCATGAGGCGCCACGAGCCGTCTTTGCCGTGCCCACGGGTCGACGAGTCATCTGCCGGCGCCGCTTGAAACCAAGTGAGAGGGAGAAAGAGAGAGAGAGTGAAAAGCGAACTTTATCTGCGCTGCACGAGGAGCGCGCTGTCCTCACCTGAAGTAATAGGGAGTTTTAGCGAGTCGTTTTTCAAGCACACGGTTCCGAAATCACGAACGGTACAGCTGGTCCGTTCCGTGAAACCGTACGTCAAATTTCACATACTTTAGCGAATCGTGAAAGTGGCGCGACCGTGTAAACGATGATGATGATCGTACTTAACGGTGGCGCCATCTTCTAGTAAACATGTGAAACATTCTGCAACGTGTAAATCCGTGCCGACGGCACCGACGGTGGCGGACACCGTGGTGGCGGCTCGTGTTTCCGGCGTATGACTGATGTAAACAAGACGGCCGACGTAACATTTGCCAGTCGGAATTTCAAGAACTGCGAAGCTAGGTAGAGTAAAAAGTGTCTGAGCGGCCGTAAAGGTATGTGGTGTGTCTCCGTCATCTTGAACTTGAACAATCGTTCACGTTGTGTGCCGTCGAACCAAATAATTTCGTCTGCTCGCGTCGCCACGGCAGCTAGTCTGCCCGCAGATCGCGAAAATTTACTAGCATGCGCAGTTTACACCATTCACTATCGCTTACCATTGTGAGCAGTCCTCGAAATGATTTGGTTCAACCTCTCAAATGAAGCAGGCTAACAGGATGGCAAATCGCCTCCCGCTGTCCTAAGCCTAACTCCAGATGGCTGGGTCGGCGAAGACCGACCGCCATCTTTTTTTTACCCGAGTCGTGAACGGTGCTGGCTGCGTTGCGGTGACGACTCCAGCGGCCGGAATGGGAGAAACGAACAAGAAGAGCCTCCCGACTCCCCGAACGACTCGCGCGCGCATGCGCAGTGGCGTCCCGGATGCGTTCGAGGGTGAACCGTTCGTGTGGAAACGACCTGCTGAAACTCCCTATTATCTTACACCGTGGGCGAGACTGACTCCGGACCGCCACTCGGAGCACCTTTTGTACCCGCGTGGGTTTGTGGAACATGCGGCGTAGAAAGTTCGGCTCGTAGAACATTCGTAACTCGATCAGACGACAAGGTTCTCGAAATTACGAACATGTCAAGTTGAAGGAATAAATAAAAGAGGAGTTCGCTCCCTGGCATCAAACCCGGAGCCTCCGCGCGAGAGACAAACGGGGTAACCATTCGGCCACGCGCTCGCTGGGCAACGCGCGCGGCAATATCACTGATAGATGTTACAAAACATTTCTGAGTCAACAAGAAAGAGGTCGCTTTAACTATTGGGGAGATCAGACCGTGGCGCCCCAAGCGGTTAACTTTAGAGCTACATGGATGGGGACAACTAATACAATGACTCAGCGCTCCGCTGACTTAACCGAACGCGGCGTCAGCGTTCGGCTGGAGTTCGTGTTCTGCGGTGAGGGGGAGAAGGGACTCTTTTGTTACCACTTCGGCCTGCACAACCAATGCAGCATGCACTGTGCCCAGCTCAGCACAAAAGCCTAAGTGGTTTAAGCTCGCATCCTATGACGGCTGCTTTTGGGGAGAGATCCATTTTTACATCACACTGTGCCGCGTGCTCAATTAAAAAAGATGACATGAACATGCCCACAAGGGTTGTGGGCATGTACACAGGCCTTGTGTTGAGTAAACACCGAGGTGTGTGTGTGTGTGTGTGGGGGGGGGGGGACAAACGGGTCAGAACGCCTCGCCAATAGTGACATCGCTGAATATCACGTCCTGCGGCGCACCTTAGACGCATCGTTTAACTACAATCCATATTTCCTGTATGGAGAGTTCACTATAAACGAACTTGGGATACGGATATGAATGTATGGATAATAAAGCGAACCCACATAATAGCCACGGCAGCGGCCTCACCTTCTTCTAGTAGGTTGCGTTCAGAAGGGCACGCAACGTTGAGGGACACTTTGTTGGCATTTTGAGAGGTCATCCAGCTCGTAGTTTATTTCCTGTACTGTTCCCTGCTTATGAATGTTCGCTTAGAAACAGTGTTCGCAAGAGCAATAGGTGACGGACTGACGACAAAAAGAAAATAAACAAAAGAAAACCTCGACGTTTTGCCCTAGCGGGGTCAAATACACAAAGAGCAATACAAAAACGTATTTTTTTTCGTGTGTGTCCACTCCTTATTTCTTTTTCTTCGACATTTTCTTGACATTAAAGTCTGCATTGTTGTCGTAGGTAGTTTTCCGGTCTGCGTTGCGCCTCAGGGTGGCATCTTTACTTCCGTAAAACCTTTTGTTTGAGGATTTGTTTTGAGGGAAACTATGGAAACAAAAGGCGCTTTTGGGAATGGGAAGGCGAGGTGAAAACCTTCATTGTGCGAACTTTGGGCTGATTAATGAGTTACAATTGGCAAAAAAGCGATGTTTTCACGAGCTCAATCAAAGTCAGCTTAGCTAATTGGTGCTAGAAACAGGATTTGGTTGCTCGAAAGAATGTTCACGTTTCTCGTGCCACGCCGTGCCACGCCCACTTCATGCCGAAAAACTCGAAAAATGACGGAATGTCAAAAATGTGTTTAAGATAATGAGTAGAAGGTACTCAGAATTGTAATTAAAATACAGTATCAAATACTGTCGCTCTGAAGTATTTGCAAGATACCAAGATACTTAAAAAAGTGTTTGAAATACAGTGTCTTGAGTAGAGTATTTGAGATACGTACAAGTCTGCTATAGACTGAGCTCTACCTCTGCTGCTGAAATTTGCCACAGCACATGCTTTTAGCAAACACAAGATGACCAAGAAAATGACAGAGATGTCAAGCGCGAGTGATATTGTCCAACGAAGCCAAACCAGCGCTGAGAGCTAAAGTCTTAGGATAACATACACGCTGGATACTTTTTTACAAGTACCGACCACCACTGTTGTGCAAATGTTCGAACACGTGCCACGAACGATTCCTGCACCGAGATTTTCGTCCAAGAACCTCACGAGGCATGGATATTATGCACTAGTGCATTTGACGCCGCTTGCAAAGGAAACACGAGCGGATCAAGGTAGTTTTATTGAGAGCGCATGCCTATTCGGTTTGACCTGGGGGTTCGTGGAGCACGAAGTCACGTGGCATGTTCTAATTGATGGATTGGCTAGCATAGCTTATGGAATCGGCCGCAGTCTATTTGGAAGTGAAAGCGCTGGGCTCGACGTTGAGACTTTGCAATTTGCGCGTTGCCATGGCACCAAAAGGGGTTTAAGAATGTTTCAGAACTGCCAAACCTCGTATTTCGGATAGGTTCGGATAGTTTCGAAGCGTTGCCAGAGTAGCCAGACCACATTATTGGGCGTTTTCAACTTTTTTTTTACAAAACAATCTTGCACGTGTAGTCTGTTGCGTGTCAAGTGACGAACGAACGTTTATTGCCAGGAGCAAGATAATATATACAGAACATGTGAGCAGTGAAACAGATATGAAAAGAGCAGTGGCTGATAACACGAGGGCACAATCATGACTCGCGTTACATCTTCCTTTTCCTTCTTTAAAGAAAGCTTTTCGAATTAAACATAATTGAAACAAAAAGTAGTTGTAAGCACTTTTGTTGTCCTAGCTGCTTACTAAACACCTTAAAGACACCTAAATGCTTGTTAATGTTCTGGCTCCGCGTATCTTGCGGGACATTTCCTTGGTCGCTCACTACGGCGCAATTCCACCGTCTGAGTCGCGGGCAAAGTTGATGGTGTGGTGTGTGATGTCGGCATCGGGACCTGGCTTGTGCTTCTCAGGTGTTCTCTCGTGCGGCGAAGTTCTCGTCCGTCTTGATCCTGGACAATGTAGGACGGAGGGGCACCCGCTGCTCCAATGACTGCTGCTGGAGCCCACGTCTTGGCCAAGTTGTCGTACATGGTCACCTGGTCGCCATCGTTTAGATAGGGAAGAGACCTGGCGGTGCGGTTGTAATACGTCCGCTGCTTCTCCCGGATGTGCCGTAGACGTCTTTGGACAACTTCCGGTCGAACGATGCTTGGCTCCAGGTGACTCGGGGGTGCTGGTAGAAGAGTCCTAGTCTGTCGTCCCATCAGCCGATGCACAGGTGACTTGAGATAATCGTCCCTGGGAGTATTGCGCCACTCCAGTAATGCGGTGTAGTATTCGACACCAGCATATGCATATTTTCTCAGGAGCTTCTTTGCCTCTTGCACCGCGCGTTCCACCATCCCGTTTGAGCGCGGATGGTATGGACTGGACTTGACGTGCGTGGTGCCCATCTTACGGAGGTAGTCCTTGAACTGTTGGCTGTTGAATGGCGGACCATTGTCACTGCACAGAGTCTTTGGCAGGCCGTGTGCCGCGAAGATGTCTGCGCAGACCGTGATGACTCAGCTCGCAGTCGAGCGGTCGAGGGCTCTCACTTCGAAGGAGAAAGAGTAAAATTCAACCACAACAATAAATTCTTTGTCATTGTGGTAGCACAGGTCGATTCCGATGGTCTGCCATGGCAATTTCGGGATGTCATGGCTGAGTAATGGCAACTTCACATTCTTAGGCTTCCACTTTTGACACTCGGCACAATTCTTTGCCATTTGCTCAATGTCGCTTCACATGTTGGGCCAAACAATCACGGCCTTTGCTCTTGATTTCCTTTTTCCGACGCCTTCATGCGCGGAGTGCAGCACAGAAAGTACTTCCCTCTGTTGCCTCGCGGGGATGACGAGCCTGTTGCTGCGAAACACGAGTCCGTCCTGGACGTGCATTTCATCGCGGTAGTTCCAGTAGGTTCCGATCTCGGCTGGAACCTCGCTTTTGGTTTCGGGCCAAGCATAACCTGCGCACTCCCGGAGCTTCGTCATGCTGGGGTCCCGGTTGGTTTCTTCCAGTACATCGCTCAGACGTTTGTCTGAAACAGGCAAGCATTCGATTAAGTTCACATAAAAATGTTCTGCTTCCTCTCGCAAGGGTGCTTGGTCTGCAAACCTCGACAGGGCGTCTGCTAGAAACATTTTTTTTCCTGGCTTGTACTTGATCGTGATTGCATACTTTTTCAAATTTAGTCGCATGCGTTGCAACCGTAACGGGAATTGACACAGCGGTTTTTTGAATATCATTTCCAACGGCTTGTGATCAGATTCAACGATCACCTCGGAATGGCCGAAAATGTAATGGTGGAACGTTTCACACCCATAGACAATGGCGAGCATTTCCCTTTCAATTTGGGCATACTTTTGCCGAGTTTCAGTTAGCGAACGCGACGAATATGCTAGCGGATGCCCATCCTGAATGATTACAGCTTCGACGCCCGACTGGCTTGCGTCAACCGAAAGTGTAATCGGCCCGTCTTTCAGGTAATAGGACAACACTGGGGCTTTGGTCAGGACCTCGCGCAAGGCCTCGAAGCTACTTTGTTGCCGTTCATCCCACACCCAGGCAACTTCCTTTTTCAGCAGCTCCCTCAACGGCGCCGTGATTGTTGACATGTTAGGCACGAGCCGAGTTACAAAGTTGACCATGCCAAGGAATACTTGGAGTTCCTTACGGTTCTTCGGTTCCTTCACTTCCAAGATGTCTTGAAGTCTTCCTGGGTTCAGGGCCAGTCCCTCGTTAGTCACGATGTGACCCAAGTAGCGGACACTTTGCTGTAAAAAGTGGCATTTTTTCTTGTTTAGTCGTAAGTTGTAACTTCGGCACCTCTCCAGCACGAGTTTCAAATTTTCGTCATGCTCAGTTTTGGTTTCTCCCCATACCAGAATATCGTCCATAACAACTGAGACCCCTTCTAGCCCTTGCAATACTTGGTGCATGGCTCGTTGAAATATCTCAGGAGCTGTTGAGATTCCGAATGGCATTCTTAGGAATCTATACCTCCCATACGGGGTGCTCATGGTGCAAATGTTCGAGCTTTCGTCTGCTAGTTTAATCTGCCAGTAACCGGAAGCAGCGTCTAGCGTGGAGAAATATTTTGCACCACTCAGATTTGGAGCGATATCTTCCAAGGTCGGCATTGGGTAGTGTTCCCTCAACAGAACTTTGTTTAAGTCTGACGGATCTAAACATATTCTAACTTTGTCTTTCTTGACAACTACAACCATGTAGCTTGCCCATTCTGTTGGTTCAGTTACCTTTTCGATTACTTGGTTTGCTTCCATGCGGCCCAGTTCAGCTTTCACCTTCTCCTGCAGCATAACCGCAACACGTCCGGCCGGTTTCACTAAACCTTGGGCACCCGGCTTGAGCTTGAGGTGGTAGATGACGTCTTTTAGCTGCCCTAAACCTTGAAAAACCTCACGGTAAGGTTCAGCCGCTTTATATAGTTGTTCTTCTACGGTAGCCACACGAAGAACGTAACCCAAACTTTCGGAGACAGCACCACTGAGCGTGGTTGTGACGTCGTCTTCAACCACAAAAAAATCTGCCTCGATTTTTTTTTCATTCCCAGATATACACAGCCGAATCTTCGCGGACGCGTTCTTTTGAAAGCCAAAAGAAGCTTTCAGCACGATGTTGCCCTTTTTCCACGGCTTTGAAGTTATCTGTCTAACTTGACCCGCCGAGATGACTGAGCAGGTTGCGCCGGTGTCTAGCTTGCACTTCGTTGGCGTGCCTTCTATGTCGACCGTGACCGTCCATCTACTTTCTTCCGCAATTGTGTTCACCGACAAGGATTCTAACCAGAAATCATCTGAATCTTCGGTCGTCATCTGGCGCACCTTGTAGCTCGCTTTATTTTTCGATTGCTTGTTTCCTTTGCCTTTACATACTCTGGCAAAATGGTTTGGCTTGCCGCAGTTCATGCAGTTTTTTCTTCGCGCTGGGCATCGATCATCGCGATGCTGGAAGGCACGTTCGGACAAAGTTCTTCCTTGGTCTTCACTAAGGAGCTAATTTCCTGCGGTTTTGATGACCCTTGAATCTCTTGGCACTGTTCTTTATCGTGCTCGCGAGCTTTGCAAATCTCAACTGTGTTGCCGTAGGTCGGATCTTTCGAGATAAGTTTCTCTTGTAACTTTAAGTTTCGAACTCCCAGTTTTATCCTGCTGCGGAGCATCCTCTCTTCAAGCTCTCCAAACTCGCATCGCTTGGCTAGTACTCTTAGGTCTGTTAGCCACACGCTGAAAGGCTCCTCTTCCTTCTGGTTTCTCGTTCCGAAGCGAAATTCATGATATGCTAGGTTAGATGCTGGTCGAAAAAACTCTTCAAATCTGGCTGTCACGAGGCTGACGTCGTACCTCTCTTATTCGTTGTCGAAGGAAAACGTGCTGTAGGTTCTACGCGCTTCCTGGCCTATCGTCATAAGCAGTGTCGCTGTTTGAACCTCTTTGGGCTGCGATGTAAGGCGGGTCGCGGTAGCGAAGAGTTTGAACTCACTTTTCCAGATCTGCCAACTCTGCCACGCATCTTCGGACGTGTCCAAGGGCTTGGGCGGAGGCAGTAGCGACGTCATAAATCCGTTCGGTGCTGCGGCGTCGGATGCGTTGACGCTCGACGTGGCCATGGGCGGATCCGTTTTAGCAGCAAGCGGCGCGTTGCCGACAACAGCGAGAGCGTGCTCGACGGATCGCTGTCGCGACCACTTCTGACGCCATGTAGTCTGTTGTGTGTCAAGTGACGAACGAACGTTTATTGCCAGGTGCAAGATAATATATACAGAACATGTGAGCAGTGAAACAGATAAGAAAAGAGCAGCGGCTGATAACACGAGGGCACAATCATGACTCGCGTTACAGTACGCAACATTATATAATTAAAATGCTGAATAGAAATACTTTATTTAACAAAATAGCCTTGTGCAAATAAAGTTTGAGACGCGAAAGAAAGGGATAAATGAACAACACGAAACGAAATGTTTAGATATTGTGTCGCTGGTAAAAAGGGTTTCAATTTCACAACTTCCATCACGTCGTCATGTGACTAAAAGTAGGTGAACACGATTATCACAAATCGAAATGGTCGTTTTTATCGCATCAATAGCTCGATCACGTGTGTGGTGTTCGTTCGAGGCGCCGGAAATGTTGCGGTTTGCGTTGACACAACACAGTTGGCATGTGAAAGCGACTCTGTCGGAAGGTCCGCGAGATCTGTGTTACGCAATCGAGAATTTGCGCACCTGATGCCCAAAACCTCCCACACTGTATACATGTACCATGTTTATAAGAGATAAACATTGTAGATCTAGGTACAGTTGGCTCCAATGAACCTGATAAGGTTGATAAGTGTACCATAAACGCGGGCACTAACGTACGTTTCTAAGGGGACGCACCAGTGACTAACGTACGTTTCCAAGGGGGCGCACCAGCACAGGCTACAACCAAATGGCGGTGACAGACCTTCGCGAAGCTAAAGCTATTTGCACAGTACAAATTAACAAGGTTTGCTTCATTTCACGTCACTATCTTCTGAAGTGGCTATGCAACTTATACCTAGTTCTTCCGAAATAGACTAATTATTGCTTCCCCGAAGACGTTTATTGCTCGTGCATCAGTCAACCTGATCAGTCAACCTTGATTCCTGATCGAAATGTTCGGGAGGTTCACACATTGCACCCAGAGCTCTGACACTTGGACACTCACGAGCTACCAGAGAGCTTTACCATTGGCACCCTGCGTCCGCCAGGAGCCGCTACCGATGCCCGATGCCCTAGCGAACAGCGCCGCGCGCGGCCACTTTTCAAGCAGCGACGGGAGAGCGGCAGGCGTTGCAAGGTACACGACGATGGAAATAGGCGCCCCGCGGGGCCCGTTTTCATCGGTTTGGTTTCAGTTCGGTGCTGTGTGCGTCTCAAACGCTCTCGTGAGAACGTTCTAGCCGTCTGCAAAGTTATTCATCTCCCAGGGGTGACACGCAAGGTGTTGTGAAATCACCATCTCGAGCAGCTCGCAACAAGCGGGTCTTCACGAACAACAACGACGGTGCCGACAAGCGGCGCTAACTACGAGCGAGATTGGTTTGGTGTTGGTGGTTTGAGTTCAAGGCGGAAAATCTGTTTGGTGGAATGTTATTACCATAGCCGATGAAGGAGTTAACACGAGGGATGTAGAGAGAGTGCCGAGACGGTGCACTTTATCCCAGAGTGACCTTTGGCGTCGCCACGTTTGGCGAGCGAGCCATTCGATGCCGCCGGGAGACGAAGAAACGTGTTGTGTGTTTCGGAATTTCTCTGCTGGGTTAGTATTTTGGACTGCGTTGGTAGGTATTTACTTTCATGAATGATGTTTTTATGAAGCTCGGGAATAACGCTTTGTCACTGCTCATTTCATTGTCACGGTCATAACACTCGATAACTATTGTATTCGGTGACACTTCCTTGGCATAAAGTCAGTAAAACATCTCCGTGTCTTTTTCAAACGAAAGCGCCATGTTTTCTTGAAAACTGGTCGCGTCTCATACAAGCGATTTCCGCTAGTCTTTTCTGTCCAATCTGGGCCTTTTCGGACCACCAAACGCGGCGTTCAGGGGTCAGCATGCGTTCCGTCGTATGTTTTCTTCAGGACTGATACGCCGTGCGCGCCTCCAGTTGTCGCAGCGAAGTTCGACGCGTTGCATTCGAATTTCTCTATGGGTACAGTTTAAACAATTATTCATTAGAATGATTTCAAATGTTTTTTTTTTTCAGCTTGACTGGGTAGAAAAGCAAACACAGCGCTGCTAGTGTTGGAAACATACGTTCTGCGGTAATGGTTTTTTTCTACATTATTACTGTGATTGTAAAATAATGGTAGCACAATAACATTTGCGCCAGTTTCATCTGTTTTATTTTTAATTCGAATACTTTACGTTTTGGGCATCAATAGTGCGTTTTAAAGCGAAGTGAAGTCAGTTGCTTTACGTTCGGCGCCAATGTTGGCCCAGGAACTATGTGCGTCGCGGGACGGGATTTAGCGCTCAAGTGTTTTGGACACAATGGGCGCCGCGCGGCACCCAGTCTCACCGCTCATGTGTCCTTTGCTGTAGCCCAGGCAGGCATGTCGACCTTGCAGCACTCACCGGTGTACCAATGCAGTCAAGCGGCGACTGCCGAGGTCGCTTCCCGATGAGTACTGGCGACGCCGCCGCGAGAGGCGCGCGTATCTGCACCGAGTTTGATCTGCAGGGTGCCTATCGAGCTTTGCTTCTTGAGCTCGTGCAGTCAGATAACAACCACTTCGAGCACAGGTCAAGAACGCGCTCGATGGGTCGACGCGCCTGCAAGCCCCAGCATGGGATCGTAGGATATACGAAGATCCCCCCCCCCCCCCCCCCACACACACACACACACACACACACCGCGGGCAAACGGGTATGTATTGCTATAACGCAGAAACAACCAAAAACTGATCGAATATCGGTCTGAATCATCAAGGTTTAGGGTCCTTAAAAACGCACGAAGCCCACAAATCCAAAAGGAACAAAGCCATGTTGCCAAGATAGCGACGAAGCTGCCAAATCTTCGAAACAGCCAAAATTTCGTCCCTAAAGTTTAGGAATCTTCAGAAACAGTCTGAAATCAAACCTCCGGAGCTTCGCCCCATCACTAGTGACGACGGAAAAATCTCGCCGATGGGCAAAACTGATCCTGGAGGCAAACCCGCGCCGCGAGCCGCCGTCCATGCGAGCTCGAGAAAAGAAAACAACAAATGCTCTTTCTTAGTAGTAGCAGTATTCGGTTATTAATAGGAAAGAAAATCACGATAGGTTGACTAGTGTCATCTTATCTGGCGGTGATGGAAGATGGAAAGTTGGATGGGGTAGAGGGATGAGATTACATGTGCTGTGTCAAGTTTGCTGACCTGACGTAGCCAAGTAGCGAGTTCATGATTTGTTTTGTTTGTTGCCGTTCTTGTCTGGGGGTTACCCAGTCTTCATACCGTATAGGTCGTAAATCTTGTGCGAGTTTGAAGATAGCTTCTTGTCGTTCTTGATTTGTGGCTCTGCATTCCGAGATGAGGCGTCTGCAGGTGGCTGGGACTCGACATGTTGTACAGTTGGGGTTGGGACGAGGGTCGTCATCGGATGTCGGTATATGGAATATTCTAGGTAGCACTGGAGTGATTGCCATGTTCGTTGCTATGCGACGAAGGCGTACCTTTTTTCATCTGGAATACCGTGGTGGGAGTGGGTTGACCTCCGCAGGTAGAAGGGCCGCCAACCATGCTTTTACTTCGCTTCTTTCGATTTCTTTTATTTCATCTGGGTCTAGTCCTGTTGGTGAGATTTGGCTTAAACGGTTCGTAACACCTTGTGCGGAGCTATATACTTGTAGCTCGTTCCGCATGGACTCGTGGGCTTCCTTGTTGCCCGGGATGACTCGATGTCTCGGTATCTATGCAATTTTGACGGCACATACGTCTGATCTGAGTATCTTTGCTACCTTCTTGATTTCCTTTGCAACATTGTTTTTGCTGTCTATCATTTTGCATTCTCTTACTGCTTTCTCGGTATCAGTGAAAATGCATATGCATTGTGATCTGTCCTGCAAGCTTTCGCCTTCGAGTGCCCAGTGGATGTCATGAGGCTCTGCTGTTTTCAGGCTCTTGCTTGGGGGGGGGGGGGGGGGGGGGGGGGGAAGAACTTACAGCGGTATCGGTTCTGGCTGAGTGCCACGCCAGTACGGTAGTCCCGTCTTTGTTCCGTGCGGCGTTTATGATTCCGGTATTTTCCCACCTGGGGATCACATCTGCTTCACGTTTGTGCCTTTTCGTCGTGCTCTCTCTCCTTTCGGCGTTTTCCTTGCCCTGGGTTTTTGGCGTCGGTTTGTTGTCCACCACCACTTTATCCCCCCACGGGGGAGGGGGTGGTTTTATGCTTGGTATTGGGAAGCTTCTGTCACCCACGATGTTGAGAATTATTCTTCCTGGTTATGTCTTTTAAGCCGGAGTCGCCAACTCACAAAAACTTTTTCTGCCAGGTCATTCACAGAGTTGATCTGGGCTGCTTTCTGTAGGTTGGAGATACGTGTAAACTTTTGGAGGCCGGTGACCACCTGTACTGCTGCTTTGTTGAGGGTTTCTAGTTTCCCTTTTTGACCTTGGGTAAGCGGAGATAGTTTTTACCGTATAGCGCTTTTGATGCAAGTTGTGCTTGTACCATGATCTTGAGGGTTCCTTTATCTGCTCTCTATGCCTTGTTGGTGAACCACTTGATGAGGTTGAGGCCTTGTTTCCATTAAGACTTTACTTGGTTTGGCCAGCTTGATAGTGAGACCCAGTATCTTGACACTGGGTTGTCTTTGTGTCCGGGCGCCGTCTGCGTACGAGTGGACGATATCCTCTATCCTGAGCTTTCCCGAGTTCATAACTGCTACCACCGTGTATATGACTTTCAAAGCGGATATGCTCATTTTGGACTTCTGCGTGAACTTGATTCCAACGTCAAGGTACTCGTGCAGGCGTGTTTCTCGTGGTTTCTTCCTTGACCCAGAGGGTCACATCGTCCGCATACATAGTAGATTGGGCAATTTCTCCTTCTTCAAGATCGTATGCGAGATCTGCCATCGCTATGTTAAAGACGGTAGGTGAGACCACTGCCCCTTGGGGTACGCCTATGTTGTCTTGAGGGAGCGCGGTCCTTTGGTGTTGCCTATGTGGACTTGAAAGTTTCTCTTGCAAAGAAAAGTCTTTATAAAGTTCATAATTCTTCATGAAAGCGCCCTGTTTCTGGCTCCTCGGATGACTGTGTCGTGTGGAATTAAATCAAAAGCCTTCTTGATGTCAATTGCGACGATGTTTCGGGCTGTTGGTTGGGGGGAGCTTTGTTATCCCTGTGCATCATCGCCAAACTGTCCTGAGTAGATAGATCTTGGCGAAATCCAGTCTGCATCGGGTGGAGCTTGTTTTCAACCTCCAGAATTCTGGTTGGGGCCCCAGAATTTAAGTGATTCTGACTAAGACCGTTCGCTCGAAAACCTTACATAAACTAAAGGTGATGAAAATTGGTGTTAAGTTTCTAATATCGTTGTTGGGTTTTCCTGGTTTAGTAATTGGTATGACTGTTGAGATTTTCCATTCATCAGTCTTCCCTATCTGGTTGTACAAGTCTAAAAGCTCCTGCATTTTTTTGTTGAGGAGGTTCGTGAGCGCTGGGATGCTGATTTGGTCCGAACCTGGCGCGGTGTTGCACTTCGCCTTGCTGAGAGCGACTTGTAGTTCTCCCATGGTGAAGGGGGAGTCCGATGACGTTGTGTTCAGGGTGTGTTCAATTTGATAGTATTTCTCCGAAGGTGGCGCTGAGGGTTGCGGGAAGAAATGGTTCACAGCCGCCCCAGCCAGTTCTTCTTCTGTTACTACCAGCCTCAAGGCTAGGTTTGAGCCCGTCGCTTTGGTCCTTGTCTTACCGCTCATGCCTCGGTGCGTATGCCATACCTCTTTAAGGCCGGTCTTCTCTCCGAAGGAACTGCAATGTGTGCGCCATTTCCGTCGACTCAATTCCAAAATGTACGTCCTTGCCCTGGCCGTGGCTAGGTTTAGCTTTAACTTGAGATTCCTAATTACGCTTGTTTTTGCGGTATCTCTGGAGTGCCTTTAACCTGTTTTGCGAGAGTTTCTAGTTATTGTGGGCTGCCGTGTAGGTGGCGTAACCTCTCACATTAAGATTCTCAGTGTCGGCTTCTTGTAGAATTAGGGCGTGTGGCTTGTATTCTCCTATCATGTCTAACCTTTCCTTGAATTCCGCGGCTTTGTTGTGGAAGCCCTTGAAATTCGATTGTAATATCTAAGGAGTTTTGACCCTTTTTGGTTTCTTATTTCCCATTGTTAAGTCTTTTTGCTTGCTTATTGCCGTATCATTCTCGGGGGCAAGGTCCTCTCCTGGATCCGTTCGAACGTCATGGGAGGCGTGCTTGTAAACTATTTAAGCAGCGAAGATCAAGCGCCTTGTATGGATGAAGTTCTTAATTTCTCGGTCTTCGTTTTTGTGTTTTCTAATCCTCCAAGGACCCATTCTGGCTGGGTTCTTGATGTGTGCGACTTTTTCGTTTGATATTATCTCGGGAGAATTCGCCTCTTGGGGCAGTCATTACTTGTCGCGACGTGAGGGCTGCCGCAGTTGTTGCATTTTGGTTCCAGCTCGCAATTCACAATGTTTCCGTTTATGAGGCTAGATTTGTCACAGTGCTTGGTGGTGCTCGGGCAAACGTTCGAATCGGGTGCGATTTCATGGCACTTAAAGCACATGAGAGGCCGGGGCCTGTACTCAGCCAAGCTAGGAGGTTCGCACTAGAGTCACTAAATAATCGCACAGGACGCGTACGCGCTTGGGAATTGCTTTCTCTTCGAATGTAATAAAAATCGTCCTGCCTGATGGTCCAATGGGTCGGGTTGCGACAATCTTGCGCGTTCGACAGTTGACCCCCTCCATGAAAAAATCTGAGGTTTCTTGGACGTTACTTTAATGTAAGTAGATTACATCGCGTACTTGGTTGCTTGAGAGTGTCATATATGGCTTTGCCTCGCAGCCTTATTCTTGTTTGTCGATTTGGCCAATCGTAAGGAGTTTGCTTGTGAGAAGCATTTTTTTTTTGTGGTTATTGCAATGGTGTTATATTTAGCATTAAGATGAATGGACGTTGGTCCGTCCATTCATCTTAATGCTCCATGCATCTTTGTTTTGAATTTCCACCTTCTCCACGGCTTGAAAAATGTCCCTGCCGTTGAGGTGTTCATGCTTTCCTTGCATGTTGGCTTCAGGACTGCCGTCTATATCGGGGATTTCTGATCAGCTGGCGTACTTTCTCGCAATTGGTGCGAAATGAAAGTACGACGTTTCTTTCCATAATTCACTTCCCATTCGAATTCCTCCGTTTTCTCGGCGTTGGGCGGTGCTGCTTCGCTAAGACTAACGGGCATGGTGTCTTGGGTCTTTCCATGTCATTTCCCGTCAGGTCATTTTGAGTCGTTGGCGGCGATTTGCATTGCGTTAGCATTTCATCGACATCTTGTTTGTTTTCCAGTATTCTTGAAAAGGGCTTTGTTTGCGAGGAAAGCCACTATCATTGCTTTGCTCTTCTTGAACTCCTCCATTGTCCGGCGTTCTCTTTTCATGTCGAAAGAAATACGTTCTCTTGCTGTTCAACCAGGGCGGAAATAGTCTGACCTGGCAATAATGGTTGGTTCGCATTTTCCGTGCTGCTCCCCGGGTAGCGGCTTCTGATGTCTTTACACATGGCGCGGGTCTTTGAGTCGGCGCGTAGCTTGCCGGTGGGTGCGGTTCCCAACAAGGCCGGGAAATCATTATGATAGTTCGCTATGGTTTCGGGCGTTAAACCGATTTGACTGTCTAGACTGCTGAAGTCCGGGAACGGCCCCACCAGGGCGAGAGGGGGCCGTTAGGGTTAGCAGAATAGGTTTGTGAAACGCTGCACGGACACGTCTGCAGTTCGCGGAGGCAGAAGTCCATGCTCTTCTTTGGGTCACCTCAGGCTGGTGTCGCCATTTCGTTAAACCTAAAAAAAAAAAAAAAAATACGTCCTGAAAAATTTATTTACACAAATACTCAAATACTACAATATGTATTCTTCTCGCCGTAGTCTCAAAATTAAGTTTGGAGAAAACTCTTAGTACATACTGCTATGCATTTTGCCAGATTCTTCTCTAAATAACGTTAATTTTAAAAATTACCTGAAAATGCGCTCAAAACAGTCAGAATGGTCATATTTCTGGATTTTGTTAAAAATCTGCAGCGCTTTTAGGAGAAACTATAGGGACCCTATGACCATCATTACGTATTAATGATGAACCTCCAAAATAATGAACTCTCGTGCACTTCAGAAACTCAGGATTGTGTTGCGAAGTTTGCCCATTTAGTAACCAGCGGGTGAATCTCCCTTAAGGAAAAGTGGAAGAAAACAATAACATCTATGCGCCATCTTAGAGGCAAGGTAGGATAGACAATCATGGTCGAACATAAAATTGACCCGTTCGTTCTTCAGTGAGAAACATACATTTAATATGTCATGTGCTTCTATCTCGTATGGTATAACAAAATATGTCTCATATCGGCCATGTTTTTGTTTTCTCGCAGTAAGGTAACTTAGCCGGACCCGAAAGAAATTCCCCTCTCCGTTTTGTCTCGTTCTCCTTGACCTTTTTTTCTATAAAACCCTAAGAGATGTTCGTCGGTTGGACGGAATTGTTTTCTCTCAACGTAATTCCGACGAAATGAGGCAATGGTCGCTCGGAAGCCTATTCCCCCCCAAATTCCGACGCTGTTCGTTGTGAATGAGAGACCTTTCGTTAAGATAGGGGAGCACCGGGGTTGCGGCTGATCCGTTCTTTTTATCTGATCTCTCTTTTGGATTTGATTTCACTCAGAAATGCACTCAGAACACGCCGAAAGCGAGAGAAACTGTAGAAATCCTTACGACACGCATCGGATGAAAGATCCTCCTAAGAAAACAAGCACCACAATTATTCCCGCGGGAAGGGGAAAAAAGAAAGAAAAAAAGGTGGACGAAGAAACTGTCAACGTGCTCGGTGCGTTCAATGAGGCAAACACGACACACGCTGGAAATTTACACGGTGAACTTCGGAAAAGTACCGCGAGACGATACCCGCGCGGCCCGGTTCGAGATGAAAATCGAAAACAAGGTCATTCAGGCCGCTCGTGCAGACACTTTCGTTTCCATTCGTTCTTGTTTTGCTCTACTTCTAAATATATATATATATTTATATAAAAAAATACGTAAAATTTTACAAGTTCTGAATAATAATAAAAAAATTAATAAAAGAAGCTACTTTAGTTGAAAAAAAAAAAAAGATGCAGACGACATAGGCGAATTGAAATACTGTCAACATTGCGAAACCCCTCGGCAGAAAAAAAGCGAATAAATCCGAGAAAAGCCAGCCGAAAGTCGGACGACTATCCGAACAGTCAACTTCTTTAAAAAAAATTATGGTTCCAGAGTTTCTGGTATAAAAACGTATGGTCGCGTTCCATGGATTCACGAGCGACCATGGTATGCTTTCAAGCGAAATCTCCTGAGAGCACTCGTGGTGTGCACGCGCGTTCCCTGCCCAAGAATCTTGAACCGGTGTTTTTCTGAAAAGGTGGATTGCTGCACGCTATTTTAGATATGCACGGCAAGCAAATAGCAAATACCGCGAATACCCTCGAGTGGTTTGGTGGTCAAAAAAGGTAGGAAACTATTTTCTTGAGGTTAACATTTTCGAGCGTCTTCTGGTTGATATTTGGCACGTAGGTTCCTGCTTTAAGGAACTGCACATCTGGCTATTATTTTATTTATGAAGTACTACAAATTGCACCTATGCGCTCTTCCAATACATACGTTTTGTTTCGTAAGTACGTTCCCTCGATCCACGATAAAATGATTTTCGTAAAGGCCAGCTTTTCGCCGGAAACTTGCCAACTATTTTCTGGAACCCAGAATGGAATCGGGTTTACTTATCAGGTCACACAACCGCTTCTCTAGATACCGTGCTCCCCAAACTAGACGTCGCCACGAGACGGCTCGTTTTTAAGCAATGCTAGAGTAATTTCAGCAACTGCCGATTTACTAATTGCCAATTGACTGAAATTCCGAGCTGTACACAACAAGGCCCTGAAGAAGCTAGGTCTCGTAGTGAAACGTCGACACGCCCGTTCTGAGGTTTACCAGAAGCTCCCTCTTCAAGGTTAGAAAAACAGGAGGCAAGCCCACCTACAGATGTAAAACATACCAGATTGTTGCAGGTTTATGTAAGACCACGCGGCTTTAAATTGAGATGTTTCTCCAGGACAGTTACAGGCATCTGAGCTTTTAGAGTGCTATTTTCAGCTTAGATTTTATTGCAGAGGACGGGAACACTTTAGTCTTTGAAAACAAATCTTACCAGTGTTGCGGCCACATCCATGACGACTACACATAAGCACGCGACTGAGCAGCTTCATAGATGACTAGAAAAAACCCAAATAAATTAGCTACTATTTCAGTGCTGCTACTCAGCTGTGTTGCACGACGGACGTGCTGATAAGCTAACCGAAAGCATAAGCTAAACGAAGGCACTTAAAATCCCCCGTCACCATCCCACCTGAGAAGTGTACCCCCTGGTCCAATGTATGGTTTATTTTGGAGCAATGTCCAGAAGCTGTGACGTGCTGTGTCGCACGAATGCCGTGCTGATAAGCTGTTGATATCGGTATACCCACCATGGCGTGTCCACTTAAAGCCTACGAACCTCACTCGACTTTCTTTCTTTCTTGAAATCGACGGCCTCTTCAAGTGATGGAATTGCCGAAACACTTTCATTGCTCAACCTAGAATCATGTAGGACAATATAGCCATAAAGTATCTCCAAGCAAAAGAGATTAGTACTTACGTTCTCTAGCCATGGCTGCTTTGTCAGTATCCCGCACAGCACGCGTTCCACTACAAGTGTGAGCGAAAACAAAATAAAGCCATTAAATAAAATAACGCCACAAAACAAATTAACGCCACTTCAGGAATAAGTAAACAATGTTTAAGAATTAAGTACAAAACGAGTGTGTTGCTGACAGTAATTAAATGTGAGGAAGATACATAGAAAGGGGGGCGGACGATTGTTGTCCGTCCCCCCTTTTTATGTATTTTTCTTATGTTTAATTGATGTTCGAGAAAAGCTAATAAATACACTGAGTAGCACCGCTAATTTCCTGCAAAAGGTAAAAGCACCTGATCGCAGGGTTTCAAAGTCCCGCTGGTATTGAAATTCAGTTGATATGCCCACGTGAACATGTCACCCTCATTTTTACTTCATGATGATGATGGTAGCACAGTGATGCAATTGAAAGCTATGCTTGAATGACTAACCGTTGAATTCAGAAACCTCACTCAAATTACACTCAAACTGAAGGGCCCCTCCACTTCCTCAAGGAAGGCGCGAGGGCCAGCGCCGGCCCTCGCGCCTTCCTTGAGGAAGCGGAGGGGCCCTTCAGTTTGAGTGTAATTTGAGTGAGGTTTCTGAATTCGGCGGTGTAAGAATAAAAAGAATCGTTGCTTTAAAGGGACAATGAAGGCAATTTAATTTAAAAAAAAAGACGGTGTTTTCACAAGCATTGGGGTCCTGGCATGCCACACAATTTTTTTAGAACGTTGGGACTCTTATTTCTGTACCCGCAAATAAATTTGCGAAACCGAAACAAACATTCAGATTTCTTCCCTTTTATGCCTCTGGAAAGAGAAGTGAAGTCAGGGAGCACTGTCGGCATCGGTAGGATTTAGCGCACACTCAGTGTGGTTCCCGTGGTTCGCTCTAGTGCACGGCGGTCTGTGAAGAAAACCTGTAAGAAATGGACGACAACACCGCGCTCGCAAACGAGTTTCAGCTCCCGTTCAGCGACCTCACGCCGACTGAACGGGAGATGCTGCTAAGGACGCAGAACTCTGGATTGGCGATCGATGCAGCAATGCGCAGCATTGCTGCATCGGTCGGCAGTTTATGCAAACTAACGTCGCCCGATCGACCGCACGTCTTTAGCCGACCTTTCGCGCAACCTACTACTGCACATAAACACGGCATGATTGGTGAGACACCAGTTCGCAAAGCGAACACGAGACGACGCACGAAACCAAAGCCAAAAGTCCGACGCCCCCGGCGCTCGTACCTCTTTTTTTTTGTCCATGGTTGCTCGATGCTTGTTACGCGCCCGAGGTAGCAGTGCGGGATGCGTTCAACCAGTGACAAACGCAGGGATCGCTTCAGATTATGCTTTTATACACGGTATGAAACCTATTAATTCTCAACTACAACTTCAAAATATTATCCAACGTTCAAATACACTTTTTTCATCACATTTCAAAACCGAAATCGAAACCAAGAGCGCGTCTATAATTTGAACCAATCGCCAGACGAGGAGCCCGTTGTCGTCACGCTTCGGCGCACTTTAGTTCACCTTTCTGCCGCCGCTTCGCTGGGGTCTCAGGCATCGTTCCCCGCGCTATTATTACCGCGCCTGTTTGCTCGATTGGTGCGGCACCCAAACTTCTGTTCGGGCTAGAACTTGGTCAACAGTATCTGAGAAGTGCCTGACATCCATTTCAATCGTCGAATAAAACTTCGAATCTGCCTTCATGGTACCTTTAAGAATGTATAGTGATACAAAATCACTGTAAGATCACGTCCAAAGCCATAACACACTGCCTGCTGAACCCAACGTTGGCTGAACCAAAAGCGATGGCGCTAGTGATGATGACGGCTGTGGATCGGTCAGCCTCAGGATTTTGCGGCAAACGCCAAAGTCAGGCCTACACTAACCTCCACAAGTAGGACTACGGCACTGCACTGCGGCTACAATGTACAACGACGACACGACCAAGGCCGCTCAACTTGTTCGCCACACTGGAGCATTGAGCGGCCATGACACAACGAATACGAACATCGAACACGTGTACAGTGAAAGCGCGTGAATCAATGCACTTGTAAATTATTAAAAAAAGGATGGACTTTTTTTTTTTTTTTTTTTTTCTGATACGCCGTTGTGGATTTGTGCACTTATATTCCATGTCCTGATCACAGCCACGCAGGGACGTGTTTTAATAGTCCTTCCTCAGACGTCCGCGGGATGTCTGTCGGACGTCGGCTTCGGGACGTGAGATGCCCGCACATTTTCGGGATGTCCCCGGGACGTTTGATGTTGTCTGGGTAGGCACGCAAGGTTTTTATTTGAACATGTTGGATAAGAACCCTACTACACAGAACACGATTTGTGGCTTGAAGTTTGTTTTCTTTCTCTCCGAAAACAGCCGGTCAAGAATTAGCCGGTTTCGGTCGAACTCCCTTTCTTTTTTATGGTCACGTGGTATTCGAACTATGAGTACAATATATTCGAAGTCGAGGGCACACGTTTAATATTAAAAATATAAAAGAACAGGAACCCCACTTTTGTGACCTCCAAATAACTGCAAATATGTTGATCGAAAAAAAATATCGCACAGATCACAGGGAGTACATGTACACGTCATTCTCAATATGATGACGTACCGCGGGCTGGACGCCCGAGTGGCGGCGCACGACGGACCAACGTTGCGACGGACGTGGGGCCGCTACTTCGGAAATGTCGTTCGAAGTACCGGCCACTCGATCTTCAAGCGCAGAACATCGAGCGAAAGGTATATAAGTGTAAAAGAATGGCACGACAAACGCTGCACACAACTTTGTCGTGGTCTTTACCTACTTCACACACACACAAAAAGAAAAAAAAAGTGCAGTGGGGTGTAGCCACGTGACTTCCGGCATCTCTCTCCTCCTCTACATTTCTCCCTCCACCTCGGCACACATCGTTCACGTATATCGGCCATGAGCTTCCGCGCTCATGTTTCGGTTTTGGTTTCGAACAGTTCTGTTTTTCTTTCCGGTTTATTAAAAATATGCGTGACTCTGCAGCGATTAAAATATTGATTGGGTAGCCTCCTCACACCATACTAAATCGCCTGGAAAAAAAAAAAAGAATTGGGGGCGAGGGGAGGGGGGAGGGGGAGTGTCAGTGTTCCTAAAAGTGCGACCTCAGCCGACGTTACAACCGCTCCAAGTTAGCCTAACTTGGAGCCAATTAAGTAGTGACAAAAGTGTTTCGTCAGTGCTGCTCGTCGTTCTTGGGGGTATGACGTCACCGGGTAAGGCAATCACGCACAGAGAGAAAGAAAGAGAGAGAGGGAAAGAAAAAGTGCAAGATCGCGGTGGCTTAGCTGTACGTTATTGCTTATTGGTTATGTAGGTGATAGAAAAGGGACAAAGCAGACGAGCACCACGACGATCTTTGATTGGATTCATCGGATCGTCATCTGCGGTCAGACAGAAAGTGAAACGCAGTATAATGCACGGGGTTTTCTTTATCCTGTAATCACCAAAGCTCAGGGGCGGATTAAGAGGGAGGGTCCGGGTGTCCTGACCCCCCCCCCCCCCCCCCCTCTGTTGATTCCTGCATCTGTAAAAAATTAGGGCATGGGAGGGGGGTTGGGGTTCCTTAACATATTGTACGCTGACCAACATCCTGACCCCCCCCCCCTCCCCCTCTCTAGAAATTCCTGTATCCGCCCAGCCACCGCTTCATAAACGCTGGGCTTGGCGAATCCTGAGCTTCTTATTCACGCCCCTGCCAACTCGGTCAATCAAATTATTTTCCAAACGAAATGATCATGTGCACAAGATACGCGAATACTGTACTAGGACGGAGCTTTGCAAAAATGAATTTTTTGTGAGGAGGGTAAAGGACTGGAACGCTTTACAGGAATGTATATAATTTGCGCTACAAATGCTAATATGTTCTTTTCGCTATTATTCGCCCCCTGCCATAATGTCTTCTAGGTGCTGCAGGAGTTCTCTGAATGAAGAATAAGAACGCCGAACTACGAAGAACGAAGCAAGAGGCCCGAACATGAGAAGCGACGCCCTCAGCCTTCTAGGCAGCCGACGCTACGAACTAATGGGACCAATCAAGCAACGACAAGAGCGCAAGTTGTTTATGCCTCGATAGAACACGCACAGGAGCATGTCGAGCACCATGATGGTACGCCTTTGACGCTGTCTGACTTTTCCCATGAGCTTGCAGTGCCGGTTGCGTCTGGACTTTTGGCTGAAACGAGCCGTAGGAAAATCTACGAAGGACATGCCACTAACAAAGAATTGCGTAAAACAAAGAATGCCTCACTTTCGCGACTGTCTGGGATGTGCTCATAAAACCAGTCTTTGTGAAGAAACAAAACTCTCTGCCTCGCTGACCTATTCACCTTAGAATATTCATACGTGACATTGAATTATTCATAAGTGTGTTAGCAGTGTATGCGTTTGCCTGTCCGAAGGGCCCCTGTTGGATCGGCGCGTAGATTGCACTCACCGTCAGCACGCCTTGAGTGACCATTACCGCATTCCTTCTCCACCGCTCCAACCAGGTTCAAGCAGAAAAAAAAAAAAATGCAGAAAGTATTTTGTGGGGAGCGGAAAGACGTACGAACGTGAGTATGTCTTTGGTTATTCTTTTTGAACTTCTAGGGGCATTTTCATGTCCTTAAATTCATGGTGTATACAATGAGAGGCCTTGTTTGACTTTCAACGAATTAGGGCATCGGCTTCAGTTGAACAAATTGCAGAAAGGATAAAGCGTGTCTAGCTCAAACATTCATGACTCAACATGGGAGGTCATCACTTCCGGCCTGATGAAGCCATCATGTAACTTGCAAAAACAGCATATTTTATTCAAGATGAAGTGGAATTCTAAAAAAAAAGAACAAGCTCGGTTTTTTTGCTAATGCATAGGGCACACTCAAGCAAGATCGAAACCAAAATCGAAAGTTTCTTAATTTCCTCCTCAATTCACCTGGAATCATAAAGTTATTATAATATACGCTAGAGATTGAAATGGTACTAGTGTCTGTGAAACTTCCGGGAGGAAAATTAAAGCAGACAGCAACCAGTCTGCTTTTGCGGTGCTCTTGCGCATTCCAATGGGAAAAACGCGCGTGCATTTTGTCTCTTTGCCGGAAAATTATTATTTGGACCGTAGCGAATAGTATGTAGCTTTATTACCATTGTAAAAGTGTCATTGCTTGCGCATTTTTCTTCATCAGTGAAACGATGTCTAACTTCGCCATATTTCAGGCCCAAACGTCTGTTCAACAGCGGGTGTGTAATAAAAAGCGACGACTCCAAGTAAGATAACCATCGAAAGGAACATAGAGTGTGTTCAAGACTCGTCAGCATTCTAATGCCGCTTATAGATCACAAATATTCCAGTCCTGCCCCTATATGAAAATGACCCCGTCTTCCATCTTTACATTCAACATTCAAAACATTCAAAACGTAAATAATAAAGCATGTGGGCTATGAAGGGTACCTGTTTTTATTGTTTTTATGCCAGGCGCTGCAGCTTATATCAGGCACCTGTTCTCAAAGATTTCGAGCGTGCAAGTGATGTTCTGAACGTAGAACAAGCATCTACGCCCAGAAAAGAAAGAATAAAGCAGCGCTTACTTATTGAAAATCAGACTATATTACGTGGCCTTCAATTCATTTTGACCGAACATGCATAGGGAGTTACTGATACAGTGCTACTGCGTAGTTCTTGCCGTCTCTCTTGGTTTTCTTCATACCCTCTGCCCGTTTGGCACGTATATCCCCCATGCTGAAAAGTGTCGGTATCATGTTCGGGCTAACACTGTCCGACAGCGCACATAAATACATGTACGAAGCCGTTTTAGTACCATTTTTAATGCCACGAATTGGAAAGAAAAACGCTGTAATTGACCAATTATTTTATCTGCCTGACTGAGAAAGGTTTCAAGCTACCTAGTACGTAGGAGTTATTCGTGATATTTGCTCTTATATTCTCGTGCAGGGAGAAAATGCTCACACTTTTTCCAAAAGAAATGGATTACCGGAAGTAATTTTTCGACTGGTTGCTGTCTGCTTTAATTTGCCACAGCACACTAGCGCCAGTTGAACCTAATGCATACATTATAATAACTCTATGCCTGGAATAGATTCTTTTTCAAAAATGTGCGCCTTCTCGTAGCTGCTGCGCCAATTATCCGAGTTGGCCATTGTTAGGGCGCGCACTCTGAGCATGTATTTGACACGAGAGCTGCGTCAACGTTCTCCGAAACCTCCAAACCAATCACACAATATAATGCCCAAGAAATGGCGGCCGCCAATGTTGTTTGATGCGGTTCTGAGAAGCGTCCATGGTGGCAGGGATTATATTAATAATATTGCCTAAAGCCCGATTGTCATGGTGCGTCTTTGCTTGCAAATTTGCAGCTGCGATGTCGGGCACCGCAACTTGCCCAGGTTTTTTTTTTTCTTTTTTTTTTCAGCACGAGCGACACCGCAAGTGCGAAATTTGCAACTAAAATCGCATCATGTGAGTCAGGCTGAACTAAATGAAATAGGTGACAAAGCGCAGGTGAGCTGGTTTACGTTTATGATTTAAGATAACCCTGAGACAGGGGAAACAAGAAGGACAAACACGACGAAGTCTCAACTTTTAATCTTAACTATTCTTATCTCCGTAAAGTGGTTGCCTTCGCGAAATTTACTGACTCCATTTTTTAACTTTGTTTTATATATAGCATGGTCATAAATGCACAGAAAAAACGACGATCCAAGAAAGCCAACATTACATTAGTACACACATAGGATGACTGCAGCGCAGATTGAGAAGGCAGAATCACGGGAAAGGTCCGGCTAAGTTAACGACGCATCGTATGATGCGACGCGTCAACGATGACTAGCAGCCTCTTGTATCATCAACCTTTGTTGAAGTCATCCTTTATACTTGCTCACTAACATAGTAAGATACGCATAGACGAATCCTGCCATAAGACATCACCAAGCCATGAAAATCTGAGGCTGTCTCCGAGTATCCCTCGTTAAAAAGCAATACAAAAATATATATACCCATTTTGTACCTTACGAACCGAGAAGGTACGCTTGAAGTAAATTTATATTATACTGAAGTGTACGTTAATAGTTCTTTTATTGTAATTCGTATTTTAGCGGTGTGGTTCACGCGTGAAACTTGGAAACTATAGCTGTTCATACTAAGCGCATATGTTATAATACATACTATTAGCATTCGAAAAATATGCTTTATGTGTATTTTGCGAAGTGTCTCATAAAAGTACAAAATTAGTTTGTTGTCAGTGTATTGCTTTTTACTAGGGCTGGGCGTCGATTAAAATTTTTAACCCGATTAATCGCCACCCTTTAATCGATTAATTAATCGATTAATCGGTTGCGTTAATTTTTATAAATAATATACTCAAAAGATTGCAACAACTCGTCCTGCCTTTGAGGACTTATATTACTTTCTGTTACACGGCGCAAAGGACATTTATAATGGAGGATACATATATAGTTCAACAATTCAAAGACACATTTTTTCTCCAGCTCCGAAGACAAAGAAGTTTGTCGACAATCTCCGACAGGAAGACTGTAAGTGAGGGCGTGGGCGATGCTTTCTCCTTTTTTCAGAGAAAGGAACCTCGATGAGAAGGCGTTGATTGTTGCCTGCGTTTTGGCGGATGGTCCTTACTGCAGCTACATGGGTGCTTCGCTCGTAGGCGATACTGAAGCGAACTTACCCTTCTACTGTACGAAAACGGCTTTTTGCAGATGACGCAGTGGACTTCCTTCGAGTAAAAAACTTCACCGCTGGAGTTTACTAAACCCATCATTTCCAGTGAGATTGCCTTTCATACTCGTGAACTCGTCCATTTTTACGTGCCGAATACTGGAACAAGTAACCATGGCGTTGTTGGCTTTCCAGCTTGTTTTTCTGCTTGTTTGTCTTGCCTGGGCAGGATGTGTAATAGATCCTTAACGCGTGAACTTTGGCGGTCGCGTTAGGCCTCGTCCGAACTGTAATGTATATCCTCGAACACGTGACGCTTCGCGAGCGCGAGAATTGAACCTTGCTCATAGCACCTGGCTGGGAACGGACTTCTTTTGAGTACCGATTAAAAAACCGATTAACCGGTTAAAATATTTGATCGCGATTAAAGCCTTAATCGATTAATCGGAAGGTTAATCGATCAATTGCCCAGCCCTACTTTTTACCGAGGGCACCTCAATTTAACACTTCATCTAACAAGTCCTTACGACTCGGGATGGCTAAATCATGAAGTTTTGTAGTATAGATACGTAGATGTTCTGACTCCTTTTTTTTTTGGTGTGTTTTCTTGGTACACCCTGTTCTTGAAAAACAAAAGTACCGAAGTTGCGGTTGTAAACCTAGTTCGCTTATAGTTAGGTGAGTGAAAAGACGGCTTTCAATTGTGAGGAGGTTCACGAAGCAGTTTACACTTACAGGTATGCTCGAGTGAGTATCATTTAAGAACAATATCATGATTAGGGAAAGCTGTCGCACGTCAACTTTCAAACTTTTGATAGCCAGTTGTAAATGAACGTGCAGTTGAACAATGTTTTCTGTCACGTTCAGCTAATTTTTTTTTTTACGTTAAACGTTTTGACCATGAATTTTAGTCAGAAACGTATTACACAATGTCCGGCGCAACTAGAACACTAAAACAAGAGTACATATTAAATATATATATATATATCTTATTAAAACAATCACGTTTCAATTTGTTTTGCCTCAAGAGCAGAATATCGACCAGGAATTCACGCAGTCCACTGCGCAAGTGACAAATGATGCGGTACATTCTGGATAACGTGATTTTAATTATATCTTTCCTTGCAACGAGGTAGTTGCAACATTAACTGACAAGTACTTTAAAGTACTTGTCAGTACTTCTCGCTCACCTTGTGAGTTACAAACAATCCTGTTTGTGGCTTACAAGAAGTTTGTGCCAAAACAAAATAATATTGCTTTTTAATTAGCGTTATTTTGGTGGTATTCGCTTATCCGCACAAAAACTAACCCCAGAACTATCATGCTCGACGTTGCATATTCGACATTTTCTTAACTCTTCCCGTCTTCCCAAAACGTACGGGTGTGTCCTAACTTCAGAAACCGGCATTTCAAAAGTTAGAAACGAGACGTTGCGAATATGTGACTGACACTTTTATGCATAGCTGGCATCAAGTGTCTCAAATAAAAAACAACATGCATATGGAAAATAATATTGTTATCTCTTCTGGCCAATGCTCAGCAGCCAATGCAATCATTTTCGCGCACGAAACCATGACTCGCTGAGTAAGTAAGAACACAGTGTTACCTCCTTTATTTTAACAATGTACACACTTGCAGGCTTGCGATGATGAGGCCTCAAAACCGAAACTGGCGTATCGTGACTGCGCAGTGCGCAGGATATCACTCAACCTCGTTGTCACAACACTTCTGCAAAAAGTCACTGTAAAAGTGCCAGTAAACACACAGAAAAAACACCGGTACAATTATCTTGTAGAATATCAGCTTATTTAGAAATAACTGTGTCAATATGCATTAAAAAAAAAAAAAAAAATAAAAACAACAACAACAACAACAAAAACAGACAGACACACACACGAAATATTAACCTGCAAGTCTGGCAACAATTTATTTTTGCCGAATCTTTGTCGTATCTTTAGAAAAGTTCGACAAAACTTCGCCGAATTTTCGATTCGGCAAAAGCCTAGGCCCATCATTAATAAAAAAAAAAACGGACTTTTAAGATGATCACCGTGAGAACCCTGCAAAGACACAAAAAAGCTGACCTAAACGTTAAACATGTAAAGCACCTCTACGGGCAGCTCAATAAACTTAAGAAAAAAAAATCTTTGCATCCATGATGGGGGATGTCATCTCTGCACCTTGTCAGAATGCGATGTCCATCACATAGTAGCCGGAAAAAAGACAGGCAGCTGTGATGTGGCGAGTACCTTTAGCCAGCATTAATCCGCCCGTAAGAAGTTAGAATATTGGAGGGCCGAAAATGTTTCGAGCTGACATGATAGGCCTACATAAGAAAACAGTTGGTTGGGGTGGAGGTGGATCCTAGAAACAGGCACAAATTACTTCTTAAATACAAGTACCTAAATGATAGAAACGCCACCAAAAAGAGATGAAAAAGGAAGTGCATTTTTAGTGAGTATTAACCACAGCTATGGTTAATTTAATAATTAATAACAAATAGACAATTCATATAATAACCAGAATTCTCATAGCTAAACAACCAGATATCTTTCCTCGTTTGGTTTCTTAGATTGACTGACATATGGGTCTAAGTACTGTAAATCAAACTGCCATGCTGATGAGAACAAAATTCTTGAAAGCTCTAGCTTACCGTGTCCACAATAGAACATGCTGACTGTTACTTGTTAGACAGAAAAAAAAGAGCATGTTGACTTGACCTCTGAAAGGAAAACAAAATAAAAACTCACAGCTTCACTTGCTCCTCTTAATTTTACAAACATACATTGTGGCTCAATGTGAACGGGAACAAAGTGAACTAAGAAGTAAAATATTTCAAGCAGTTAAAGCAGTTGTAAGTGCTGCTCTAGAATTCTTGTGAATTAGAAATGTAATAGGCAGAATACCGAAGCACAACACATAAAATTGCTCTAACACGCACAACTATGTGTTTTCGATGCAGTGCGCTCCAAAGCCAAAGTCCATGTTTACTCGAGCGGCTTCGTTTATTCAAGGCCTTTTCACAGGCCACAAAGAGGTACACCTCTAGCAAAGCAAAGGCTGAAATTCTGATGTTTACTGAGAATTTTTCTATTGAGTACAAATGACAGGTCTCGGCTTTGCAACTCTTTCTTGATTGGTTGATTGGTTGGGGGTTAATTGCACATCAGCATCTAATGCTATAATGCGCCAAGAGTTTGAACTTTTGCAGTAGAAGGGTTAAAGAGAGGAAAGAGCTGAGATGAGGAAGGATACATGAGGAAGATATAAAAGCTTAAGGAGTGACCAGAAAATAATTAAGATTAAATCTGGCGCATTCGAACTAGAACGACAAGCTCAGGAACAGGCGAATAAGCCGAAACTAAGCGAAGTTGAAATACAAGCGAGTATCTAAAAGTATTGAGAACATATTATCGAAACAACCAGAAAGAAAATGAACGTATGAGGGTTTAATAGGAACCTTTAAAAGAGAATTAGAGAAGCTTCGCATTAAACAAAAAGGAAAGCAAACACGAAGATAAACTAAAAGGCTTGTGGGACAAGGAGGTCAAAGCAGCATTTTTGCGGTGCCAAGAGGCATCTAAGGAGCATAGGTGGGCAAAGAAAAGGGGGGCCTTGCCAACTGAAGTAGCATCAAAATGAGAGAACTTTTAAGAGTGGAAAAGGGAGACATCCACTTTAATACAGGCCGGAATTGGGAGTGCATGAGTGCAGTGTATGATGGGAATTAAAAAAAATAGGAATGCGGCGAAACAGTTTTGGGAGCACATTAAAGCACAGTGGAGAAAGACGGAGGGTTTCCAACACACATTGACCACACACAGGAGGGGAGAAGAGTAGTGGGGGAAGAGGCGCGGGAATATATCAGGCGGACAATCGAAAGGCCTTCCCCAACTTGAGCAGAGGGGGACAGTGGATAGCACTGACAGCAGCAGTGTAGACGAGGAGCAGCATTGTGGAACAATAAAGACGACCACAAAAAAAAAAGGGATAAGGCAGAAAGTAAGGTTCCGGCAGGTAAAGCGACAGGCTGAGAAGACATACCCATGAAACTCATTAAGACACTAGGGAAAACAAGCAAAGTGAAATTACGGCATGTGATTAATCAAATAATTATGGGACGAAAAGTACTCAATGATTGGAAATTAATTAAACTGAGACTAATATGTAAAGGGAAAGGAAACAAAGAAAACATTAAGGCATATCGCCCAACAACGGTAACTTCAGTTATATACAGATTAGCTATGCAGATAATAAAGCGGAGAATGGAGGAATGGACAGAAGATATGCAAATAGTGGGTGAGCTCCAAAACGGATGCTGAAAAGATAAAAGACTGGAAGATAACTCATTCGTCGCCACACAGTGTATAGAAATAGCAATGAAAAACCCAACTCCTTTATTGTTAGATTTTTGGACATCAACAGAGCGTACACTGTTGGCAAGTCCCGTGTATTTGGCGAATATTTGGGGTGAAAAACACGCTATTTACACAAATTACCATAAATTTACACGATGAGTAACGGATAATTCGTTCAGAAATCATGCGAGGTTGTAAAAAACGTGTTTTGGTACGGTCATACACGCATAACCGTGTAGCCGACCTCGATAACACGCATCGCCCCCGGCGACGACCGCGGCATTGCCGGCTATCGAAGCACCGGAATGCTTGGGGACACACTTAGAAAGGACCGTCGAGACAAATGCCGCGGAAAGAAACATGTCTCGGAGACAGATATGCACCAAGAGCAATCGCGCCATGTCGCAGGACGTTGGCGAAACCCGCGCTTACCGTGCTCGCCGCCATCTTCTGGTCGATGGCAATGCGGCTTCCCTCATGTCGCCCATGTTTGTATTTAGTTTAGGGGTCCTGATAACAGTTTCTTAGACACCACAAATAAAGTCATGGGTCTAATTATTCGTTCCAAACAGTTAAAATGGATATAAAAAGCGTGTCCTCGATGTGAACACGTGACATTGCAGTTGGTTTCGTTTTTGCTTCAACCTTCAACTGCAAGCAGGGGGGTAAAGGTGGGTGAGGAAGAGTGGCTAATCCCGCGCGCCGACATCCTGGGTCCCGAATGAAAGATCGCGAAAGAGAGCGACAGAACACGAGAGAAAGAAACCAATGTTGCCAGCTGAAGGACGACAGTCGCAATGGTAATCGCGAAGACTGAAAACTCTCAGCAATATCAACAGTGATGATTTAACGTTTCAAACTAAATTCTGAGCTATTCTAAGGTTTATAAAAAGCAGCATACTCATTACGCTGCATTAACTTCCCTTCTGTTGAAATCTCGATAATGTGGTAGTTGCCCGGTTTCGTATTTCCGGGCGCGGCCAACCACGCCCGGAAATACGAAACTAAACCAGATAACCGGAGCCGGTTCTCTGGTTTAGTTTAGTGTTGACGGGAGGCCGTAAATCTGCGTACTATGCAAAAAGAAAGCTTCCAAAGGAGCGCGAATATCTTTCCACCGTAAGTTCGTGGATTGTTGAAGTTAATGACACTGCTCTGATGATATATTTGTGAAATCGAAGGCAGTTGGTAACCATGTGGGACCCAGAGGGTCTGCCTGCATGCTCCGCCGCTTGCGGCAGCCAGAATGCATGGGAAAATGGCGGACCTTTTCCTCTAGAGTTAGTATGTATGATCTCTATGACTGCAAGCGATGTGGCCACATCGCAAGCGCAACGCCGATGTACGCTGGAAGCAAGCGCCGGTTGGCTTTCGTTGGTTTTATTTGAGCGGAGAAAATCTGGCAAGTACGCATGGCGCCGCTACTGTTTTGGTTTGACGGGACGCGAGAAGCTTCGCATAGAGCTTCGGAGTTTGCGAGCACATAGTGAAGACGTGGCCGGAGAAGTGCCCCTGTGATGTTCCTGGAAGACGGAAAGTAGCATTCGTAATCGTCGTGTGTGCTTTGAAAGCGAAGGGAGTCACAGGGTCCACGAGTTCGCAACCACAAGCCAAGGTTCACGACAGCGCGGCGTTGACTTCGGCGATCTCGTTCTGTTTGGTGCAACCCGGCGATGCGAAAAAGAGCTGAAACATTCGTCGTGTGTGGTGAGGTGCTTTGTATTCCGGGTCTGTATGAACCACGCTTTTAACACGGAGAGCAAATTGTTTGTTGCGTGGTGGAGGTTCAACGGGTACAGTCCCGTCGTCGTCAGCTGATCCGGTCCAGCTGGTCCGGAAGGACGCAGCGAGCGTTTTTAAAAGTAAATCTTCCTTCGTTCCGTTTCAAACTGTGGAAGTATCCCGACACATACCGTGAGTAAGAAGCAGCGGGCGTTTTCAACAAAATTACGTTGTTTTAATTGAATAATGGACTCCGGATTGTTGTCTTAAATCTGCCGTTTTTTATGCTTCGTGTTGGACTGCGTTTGCATAGCGACGCACACCGCTCGAGTAGATGATTCGGTCCTGCAACGAGTTTGTTGCTTCAATCATGCGGCGTGAATAAATTAGGGCAAGGTTTCCTATCCTGCCCACAGATGCATGTACTGAGACCATTTTTTATGTTGTGAACGTAGTGCTCTTTCTTTATTTTGGAAGACGCGTTGGTGCATTTATTATGGTGCAATCACTTGAGAGTTGCGAAATTGGAGAGCGAGCAAGCTTTCTCAACTTTGTCTCTTTCTCTCTGGCACTGCCCTGTTTCAGTTTCAGTAGGCATATCTACTAGCAGGTACAAACTGCTCTAAAGCAGGTAAAAAACGCGAAGCTTAGGACGGTGCGGACTCCGTGTTTCGCGCTTTTCGCAAGGTGACAGGGTAAATGCTTTTGTGAGATATGCGGAATATGCAAGCGATTTTGTTATGCCCGTCGTTTGCGTCTCTCCAGCAAAACGAATAAGATGATCTACTACAAAGGCGCAATCACAAGCCAAGATTTAAGATAGCAGTCGTTTGCTTCGGTGATCCGTGTAGCTGTATTTTACCCTGCTCTCTGCAACACCGTGTCATGACGAAGAGCTGGAACGGTCACGGTTTGTGCTGGCCTCCCGGTTGACAGAAACCCGCGTCGCCCGCATCGGCACCGAGTGCGCTTGGGCTGTTGATGCTCAAGCCTTCCATCCGCGGCTTGTCGCCAGCTCATCCTGCTGCTCAACGGTGAGGAAGCGGTGAGAGTAACCTCGGAAGTGAATGTAAATCCTCGTTCATTCAGTTATCTGGTGCCAAAGTGTGGAAGATGTCCAACGTGTACTGAGGGCGGGAACTACGAGCGTTTTGCCTTGCTTTTATAACCGAAACCAGACCAACGAGATAACTGCCTTGCGTACTCTAAAATGACGGAAGCAATAAGTTTCAACAGGTCGAGTACGTCACCGGGGATGTAGGCGAGACGGTGCACACTGTTTAAACGCTTGCAGTATCCATGAGTGGTACCAGGAAAGCGACGTCAACAGAGAAGGAGCTCGCGATTCAGCATAATGCACTGCTACGGGCCCGTGTATCTTCAAAGTTCGGGGTGGTGGCAGTATAAAAAAAAGACGCATCAGCGCCCCACACCAGTGTTCACGAATAACACCGGTCACAAACTCCCAAGCCCCACCGCTCTTCTCGACACCGACACGACATACGACAACAAGCTCATCAAAAAGCCCTAAAAGTGAAGGCGTCTGCTCCCGTACTGCAACTGCTGCAACTAGCGGAAGTGAAGTGTTGGGCGGATGCCCGGATGTCCTTCACAAAAATATATAAAAAATGCTTTGCGCAAGGATCATTTTCATTAATTATTGTATACGTAATGACAAAATCCCAATAATTTGTTTTCCTATCGATTCAAGCTAGTCGGACTGCTCATAACACTGGTCAAGCAAGAAAATAACAAAAATTTGAACTTTTTCATGACCGGTTTAAGATTTATTGTTAACATATCGTTATTTATTGCAACGGACTAACATTATAGATTTTGCCTCCATACTTTTTAAATGCAAACAGTTCTAACACACGGCTGTCCATTGCGCCGTGTTTTGTGTATTCTTCTATAAATCTGTAATGGTCAGCGACCAAAGAGCTCACCCGCACATGTCAAGCTTATATGCACCGCGGGGAGAAATGGAGATCGAGTAGGAAGTGCCGGGCGTAGTGTCGGTTGTTGTGTTTGTGTACATGTCGGTGCGGTGTAGCTGTGTGCTGTGATGCCTGCGTTGTATGTAGGGTTGCTGTGTAGTCGTGGTCGTTCGCAGTGTTAACAGACCCGTCTTCTTTTAAAAAACAGGCTGCTAGAAATCTCGATAGGTGGCGCAAGTTACCGCCCGATTCTAAATAGTTTGCTCAAGTTATTTACCCATGTAAATTCGGCATTCGTTTTTTTTTTTTTTTTTTTTTTTTTTTGTCTTGCGGTTTGTTGAAGCTACTGACGCCGCCGACCGCCGACAACGCACGTACGTACCTTTGCAAGTAGCTACGTCCGCCGCTTGGAGACTTTACGACTTTACTGTGTATAAAAGACATCGAACGAGAACTAACGCGCCCTGCGTGCTTTCAATGGACTACTTCCAAAACCGACGCGCCCCATCGCGGCGAAATACCACGCAATGCACTCTGGGAACTAGTTGGCCACTCAGTTTCGGTTTCGAGTGAGCAGCTTCATCTCATGCTATCACGCCGCGACCGAACGCGCTGCTTGCGTTTTCGGTTATCTGACTTTTCACGAACGTACAATACACTTATTCTCGAGCGATACGAAACGAAGACCGGGGCACTTTCCTTGGTTCCCGAAACACCGGATATTGTGCGTGCGTATGCGAACGTAGTAAGTCGTGGCTTAGTCACCTCACCCCTCGAGTGCATGTTTGAGCTCAATTTCAATAATCCCGTCTCGTACCAGTGAACTAGAACTGAAATTTGTTCATATGGAGCCTTACACGTATTTCGTTTGCCAAACGTCCGCTTCTTGTTACTTCATTGGGCGAAAAGCAAGCCGCATCCTCACAGGGTATCAAAGTTAAGCCCAGCGTTTACGCATGAACTTTTAGGGAAATGCAATAAATTCGACCTCACTACTGCACAAATGTTACTATGATGTCTTCCTCCTGTCATCATACATCTCCCACTCGAATTTTATGCTGATAGAAGATTAACTTTTCGCAAACGCTGAGATCGGCTAGCTACGACGGAGGCCCTAAAAGCGTCCCCTAGTCGTCGCTAAGCCTTTTTGCACGAGCTTTTACTGACGCCCAAGATCTGTGCCTGAACGGTGTGTCTGAAATTATCTCGGTATACTCAGGCAGGAAGAAAACAAACACATAACAAATATTATGGCCATTAGCAACCGTCAAATGCGCTTTGAATTCGTTCGAGCACTTGTGTGAAGAATGTCGCACCGTGCGCCGGACGGGCGTGAACCCCTATGCGGTGCGCATAGGGGTTCATGCCCGTCCGGCGCACTTCCGGCGAACGGTGCGACATTCTTCACACAAGTGCTCGACTTTTGCTTTCTTAAAACGGTCTGTATGTGCGAACGTGCCAATATGATTGCAGGATAACTCTGTGCGCATACGCGATGTTGAATATTAGTGGAAAGCAAGCGGGTGGGGAGTTCACTTCGTGCAGTGCTGCGGGTCAGTACAGATAAGAGATAAGAAGAGCTTTTCAATGGCGCGTCCGAGGTTTACCTCGCATACTCAGGCATATTAAGAAAAACAGTAATTGCAAAAGGTAATATTTCGTCTATGGACGCACAAAACAAACAAACTTCCTGATCAACAACACTAATGTAAAGGCGCGAGCTCGATGTATGCGTACTAATTGGTTGCTACAGCTTGTTGATTCGTACACAAGCAAGATCCTCGAGCTTCGCAGCGTCGAGATTCCCAGCACTGGCTTGTCCACATACCTCGATTGAAACGCTAACAGAAAGGCTCACGTACAAACATACAACAAGCATATGTTAAGACGAGCTATACGTCTCAGGCTTGTACTAAAGCTTCGAGGTCTGGCAATTTTGGTTAGTTTAGAGACCTCAAATGACGCTCTCGGGACCAGAAAACGACCTCTTGTCGACGTGTCGATCGAAACCGAAACCATGCCACCCTCCTCTCTGGCCAACTAGTTCCCAGAGTGCAACGCGCGCCGTGTTGCATGCAGGGCTTTATGGAAGTAGTCTATTCGGCTGAAACTCGCGCGGCTCGCTGGGCTCGTCTCTCGCCTGTTCTCGGCCGCTGGCCGCCATGTTTCATAAGGAACACGCTCGAAACGGTTTTGCGGAAGGCAGACACGGTGTAGCGTGTTAAGTTTACACAGCACCTCATGTGTAGACGAAAAACACAGATGGCCTCGTGTAAAACGAACACGTTTCGACGTGTCCGCTATGGGACAACGGTTTACACGTCTGGGCGTGTTATTTTTGCTAACAGTGTACGATCATGTGAGTCAGGAAAAAACTCTGGGGTCAGCAGAAGGAGTGTAACATAGAGGCAAATTTGTTTAGGTTTCTTCAAGCAGGTAGTTATAACGTAGGACGCAGAAACTACACAACCCGCAGCAATAAAAAGAGGGCTCGAGCAGGGCTGTCCACTGTCGCCTCTGCTCTTCATAATATATCTCAGTGAAATACAAACAGAATTAGAGCAGAGCAACTTAGGTTTTGATGCGAGTTACATGGAAGAGGGGAGGAATGTATTACAGGTAAAACCCGGACTGATATATGCGGACGACATAGTACTTATGGCAGATAACCAAAATACATTACAGCAACTGGAATGTGTGGAGATGAAGGGAACACCTTGGGCATGCGCTTTAGTAGTGAAAATTCTGGAGTAATTGTGTTTACCGACAAAAAGAGGATACCACTGAGGATACTAGACATTGTAATAGACCATATAGGAAAATACAAATATTTGGGTGCCTGGCTCAATGAGGGAAGGAACTATCTAGAGGAACACGAGGAGAATATAATTAAAAAAGTGAAAAGAAATGAAGATATTATGAAGCTTAAGGCACTACGAAACTATACTAGATATGAAGTGGTCAGATGTACATGAAAAGGAGTGATGGTACCAGGAGTGTCTTTTGGCAATAGGGAATTAGAGGTTCAATAAAATTAGAGGTTCAATCAAGATTATAAATTCGCCAAGGAAGCGTAGGCGGATTGACTCTGGGAGTACATGGAAAGACACCAAATGAGGGAGTACAGGGGGACATGGGCTAGTCGTCTTTTGAGAGCAGAGAAGGAATTAGTAAATTGAAGTTTGAGCAAAGGTGAGCGAAATGGATGATATGCGGTGGGCACGGTAGGTATTCAAGTATGTATACATAAAAAATTTAAACAGTAATTGGACAAACCGAACCCGAAAGATTTCATTTAAATACCTACAAACTAGTGATACTAGTGATGGGGCTGAGTAGACTAGTACATTAGGAAAGGGAGTGAAAGAGGCAGAAATAAAAATGTGGGAAATAAGGATGCAAACAAAAATCAGCTCTAACAATGTACAGGACACAAAAACAAAGCATAAGAAAGGGAAATGTGTATGACTATTCACTGGGAAGTTCTTTATCTTTGAGGCTAGAACAGGAGTTTTGAAGACGAGGACTTATAGGGCTAAATTTCAGAAGACAGAGACGTTATGTGCGGCCTGCCCTAATGAGATCGAGACACTAGAGCACTTGGCTTTGAACTGCACGGGGCTTCGCCCGGCCCTCTCTGAATGGGTAACAGATTTGTCCGGAAGACGGAAGAGAGAATAATTAAGGCACGTTCACACACTCGCGACCTCTTATTACCGGGTGCCTTGGAACCTCTTAATATCTCTTACAACGAGAGGACACACTGGCACCATGTATTAGGTAGCAGTGTAAACTTGGCGGTCCGGCATATTTTCTATTTCTGTCGCGCGTTATCCTCTCTTTCTTGGCTCGAAAAACTTCTGTCAACGTTATATACGAGCCTTTCTTATAGACCTTTCTGTGCACTCTCGTCCCCAGCCACCTAATAGGCATATCCGGTATGGGCGACGAAAAAATATTAAAACGTTTGAACCTGTAACTAGTAAAAAAAATAATGGGGAGGCAAAACGATAATGTGTGACAGTTACGCTTATACCCTAAGTGTCTTATACTGGCGTGACCACGGCAATACAATGTTTTCGCCCATACTGGAAGTGACGATAATTCACAATGGCGGCGCCCTTGAAGAAAGGGTTTATAGGTATTACGCACATTTGACATCGGAAATCCCGCAAAACCTTCATTCTTGTGAAATGCAGTTCCAGGGTCACCGCATAGATGGCGCCAGAGTGCCTGTGTGTTCTCTCGTCCTAAGAGATTTTAAGAGGTTTCAACAGGTCTGGTCGATCCCGGTCGCACTTGGTTACTAATGTGTGAACGGGCCTTCACAGTCACAAAGAGGCGATTAAAAGATTGGTAAAAATTATGTAGACAATATTGAATGGTGCACAACTAACTAGCACAGCGGTGGACAGGCGGGACAGAGAAATTGGGACTCCCTCCCCCGTGGCTCTGGCCCAAAGGCTCAAACCTGTCCTCCAGTGGATTCGGTGCTGGTGTAAAGCCGAAAAGGGTTTGACTAGAGGAAAATTGGCGGCTGCCTTTCTCCAGGTTTTTTATACCCGATCCTCTAAAGGTCATCCTGGTGATATCCCACGCTGCTTGGTGATGGCTAGGGGTATACGTGTTTTTGCCTGATCCCCCCCATAGGTCATTTTGGTGGTATCCCACACTGGTTGATGATAGAGGTGTAAAATTGGCTTAGAAGTGCGGGATGAATCACATGTTTGTTATTTTAGACTTAAGCTAAGTGTCGCAATCTGCTACCCATTACAAAGGGTATAACCATTAAGATCCATCCATCCATCTATCCAGGTCTAGTAGCTGGTGATGTGATAAAACTATGGACATGCACGTGTATAAGTGTAAAAGATAAGGCTATGAGTGCGGGGTTGACGAAAACGAAAGAGCTTGTTTTGACGAAAACCCGGCAGTGTCTGTCAGTTTGTCAGCGCCGGGGAGAGAAGGATAAGTTGACGAGTGCTGACGCCAGCGCTTCAACCCAACGGGTGCGTCGCACGCGTCAACCTCTCTCCCCGGCGCTCACAAACGAGACACCGCCGGGTTTTCGTCAAAGTGAGCGTTTTAATGTTAACGCATTAAGATAGTTACGCATTATATATATATATATATATATATATATATATATATATATATTCGTATATACAACGAATGACCCTCTCCAGACTTTTTTGAGTGGTAAGGTGCTTTGCCACAACCGATGTATCTCTCATGTTTCAAAAGCAATTTGTTGATTGGCGGCATATCTTTATAAACAGAGACTATATCAAAATAGCTTTTAATTTAAATTGAACACCGTAGTTTAATATATTGTACAGTAACAAATAAAGATTGGTTTCTGGTTATACGAAATTTTGAACTATGATCATAAAAAGCTGTACCGATACAGCCTCTGAAGCTATAGGTTCTGAAGTCGGGAAGCTATTGTAAGCTTACCGGAGAGCATATGGTAATCATGCTTTAGTAAGAAAACTTTCTCATAGGAATCAACATAAATGAGGGAAAAAAATGCACAAATTTAAAAGTACAATTGTTTTCTGGGTGGAGGGAGGGAGGGCGGTTTAACCCGCTCAGTCATTGTGAAAACAAGTCAAACTTTATTTTAATGAATGGGATATGATTATTTAGGCCATATGAGTATAGGGCTAAAAAGCTGCACTGGGCCAATTTCTTATGCACACGAAGAACTCATGCACACACCAATCTCACACTGTCTGTGTACATCTAACGTTTCAGTTGTTTTATTTGAGATCGGGTATGTTGGTATTAATATTGTCTTTGCTTGCTGCCGGGGAACCAGACATGGAACGTACCGCAAACGAACCGCAGCGTCATTAGGCTCGTTTGATTTACATGCATTTCTTGCACCGGTACAGAAAAGTGTGGGCAGTGTAGTTCAGGTATGTGTACTGAGATACGACAAAGTACACCGCCCTACACTCTTCTGCACCGGTGCAGGTAAATATAATAAGCTTAATGATTACTTTATCTATCATTATTAACGTGAAACGTTTTTAGTCTAGGTTTTTAGATTAAATAAGCCACAAAAACGTAACCCTCAGTTAGTTGAGTTAGCACCATTAACTCTAATAACTCTAACACTAACTCCAACACTAGCTAACCCTAACTGGCTCTAATTAACCCTAAATCTAACACTAAATCACCACTAACTCTACCAAACCCTTGGTTTAGCGCTGGTGGTTTAGCACCACTAGCGCTCAAACAAGAACTTTTCGCGTAGCAATACAAATGGAAGGAAAGTGTGTTGCCCTGCGTGGTATGGATATTTTTTACGCGGGCGCCGCCATCTCGTATCGCGGAACTTCCGGTATCCGGGAAGAAATCGTTTTGCTCACGTCACACCACTGGGAAAAGCTCACGTTGTTATCGCGACTGTCTATCATTCTTGTTTTGCCATTTCTACATTCTTTTACTTGTTCCAGGTTGTAATGCCTTATTTTTTGTTGGTTCTTCAGCCCGCATATTGGATTTGTCATCAACCTGGCTGGGGACGAGGGTAAACGAAATATCGTCTAAAGGCTGATCATTTATTGTTCTGTTTACTGCGATCGTAAACAGCTTTTGGCCTTAGTAATGCGCACATAAAGAAGAAAACAGAAAGGAAAGAATATAAAGCAGGGTGTCTAAAACAATTTCTCGGCAATACGTTCCTTTCCTTGGTTTCGCGTGAGGGTAATGGTAACCACATGCCAAATCTTTTCAGTGACGCGTATTGATCACGTATTACGAATTTTAGCACGTAAAAAATAAAAAAATAATCTACCCGTCGGGGAATCGAACCCCGGTCACCCGCATGACAGGCGGGGATACTAAACACTATACTAACGAGGATTTTTTTTTTTATTTCTTTATTGCACTATACTAACGAGGAAGATGAAGGTAATTACATCAAAATGTAATTGTAGAATGTCGAATTACTCACGAGCGCTGCACTTTGGAGGACATGCTTAGCATAGCAAACATTGAAAATGGAAAAAGGAAGGGAACAAACAAAAAGTTCTAAGCACAGCTTCATTTTTAAGGCACAAAGACCCACGACCAACCGAAGAACGCTCTTAAAATGAACCATACTGTTAGCACATTAAAATAATCTTCGAGAAAATAGAAATCAGCAACAAAATAATATAATAATATTGTTTTTCCAGCTGTGCAATTGGTTCGGAAATGAAAACAAACCTTGAAATGAGGCTTGACAAGTCGTCCGAACCGTAGTCGACAGTTTTGTACAATTAATGGCCTCAAGAAAGACGCTTACGAAAGTACTAATTTATACAGTAGTTGGAGTAACAGCAAAAACAAACACTGAAACAAGAATAACAACAAGAAAGGTTCAATTATGCAAGTTAAAAATTTTAAATTTTGTAAAATTTATGCAACGTAATTTTTTTTAAATTGGGATTTAATTTATGTTATTGTTTCTAAGGTGGTTCAGAAGCCGAGGAACGAAAATGTTAAAATGACTTTGATAACCACGAGCACAAACACAAAGACACAACCCACCCAGGGTTACCGAATCGTGGGAAATTTCTCACAAACATAGCTCTAGGGGACAACGGGGAACGCACGTAAAATAAGAGATATGTTTGGTTTTAATAATTCATATTTTACGTGCATTAAAAATAAATTTATCTCTACCCCTTGGCGTCAGGATTTCCACACAGGGTTAGAATTTTAACGCCCTTCGGCAGCACTGATTACTCACCATCATAAAAGAATCCTACTCGGAGGCCACGGCTACCAGAAAAAAAGATCTCTCTCTCCCCCCCCCCCCCCCCCCCTCTTTTCTAACCTCTCCATAAGAAAAGTCAGGAATGCAGAAACGCTCATTACATATTACAATTACATACGCAGAAATTTTATATTAAAACACAAAGGGAACCATGCAGTGGAGTAGCCAGGAATTTATTTCGGGGAAGGGGGGGGGGGGGGGGGGGGAGGGGGTTCACTTTGCTATGCCACAGGAACCATGTAGAGCTAGTTTTGAAAATTCATTTTTATTTTCAACTACTTGCTTGTTCACAGAAACTGTCTTTAATACGCCTAGGAGTTTGACTCACAGAACTAGAACCGCATGTCAGGAGGTTTTCGTAAACAACACCAAGGTCACAAGCCACTGACGGTTTATATGCTACTTTTACAGCCTTCTACCTTTTCTGGCATGCGCTTCTTGTTCTGTGAGTCAAACTCCTAGGCATATTAACGACAGTTTTTGTGAAGAAGCAAGTTGTTGAAAATAAAAATGAATTTTAAGACATCCAAACGAACATGTGGTTGAAAAAAAAAAAAAAAAAGAAAGATAAAATTACTGCTACTCCGAACCTACCTGAGAATTTCACTAAAAGTTGTTAAAAACGCAGGATGACGAGGGTAAATTTTATTTTCAGTGCGAAGCAATATAAAAATAGCACTTAAAAAAAAAAAGAAAAAAAAAATACTCCCCGTCGGGGAATCGAACCCCGGTCTCCCGCGTGACAGGCGGGGATACTGACCACTATACTAACGAGGAAGACGTGAACGTCGGGAAAACAATATCCAGCTCATATTGTTTTATGTCCGCTTTCGTAGAAGTCGTGTGCCCTCCTATACAACTTTTTAATTTTTCTAAAAATAATAATAATAAAAAAAAAAATACGCAGGACCGCGAGAGTAAATTTTATTTCTGATGGGAAGGGGGATAGTAGATACTTTGGAGAAGTTGAGATCCGAGGACAACCAATGGTGACCGACATATTGTATGTCGATTACCATAGGTTGGTTGTTTTGCAAGACAAAATAAAAAGACAGTTTCATGAATAAGTACAAAGGAACTCTCACCGTCGGGCAATCGAACTCCGGTCTCCCGCGTGACAGGCGGGGTGACCACTATAGTAACGAGGAAGACGAGAAAACTAGAAAAGCGACATCAATATTGTTGAATTGGTAATTTTGTACAAGTCATATACCCTCCGATAAGAATTAAATTTTTTTCTGAAATTAATTAAAAAAGTCTTTAAAAAGAAACGCAGTATCGCGAGAGAATTTTATATCTGATGGGAAGGGAGAAAGTCGATTCTTGAAGAAGTTGAAATCCGATGATTGGTTGAAAGACATATTTGTTGTATATCGATCACCATCGGTTGGTTGGTGCAAAACACAATAAAACGACATTTCTTTAGCAAGTGCAAAAAAGATCTCCCCGTCGGGGAATCGAACCCCGGTCTCCCGCGTGACAGGCGGGGATACTGACCACTATACTAACGAGGAAGACGAAAACTCTCGTGAACTCAATAATGACAAACAGAGAGCTACATTTTTGATACATGTATCAGCTTTTCTTGCAGTGTCCCCGGCACGTAATCTAAAGTGCCGTCGATAAGCGGTACCCGACTGAGTGGTATAGGTCGAGCAACTCAAACATTGGCATTAGTTTCGAAGCACGGAGAAGAGCAAAGCGGCGGCGGCAACACAGCTGCGCTCCCACTCCAGTTGGCAGAAAGCCCTCGATGACGTCACTCAAGGCTTGCAACACTCGAACGAAAAACGTTTTGTCTCGAAACGGAACGAACTTCCTTCGGCGATAATAGAGGCGCCAAAATCAAAGAGACGTGCTTGAAACCTGCCGATGCAAACCACCTAAATCTTTAAAAAAAGTTAAAAAGAATAAAAATGGGGCGAAATCGCTGCTGCCGCTAGAAGAAATGCGTGAGCATTTCTGGCAGCGGTTAGATATGGCAAAGCACGGTGAATTCAGCCTCTCGGCACTTTTCGGCGAGATGAACGTTTCCGGAACCCCTCTTCTCCCTGGTGCAAGCAGATAAGTTCACTGAGCGGAGGGGTCTCAAACGCGCGGCCTGCGACTTATTGGGACGCGGTTCCGCAGGCAACTGGCTCCGAGTCCCGGTTGCCATGTCATGAGCGCTAGAAATATATTTTGGGTCATAGTGGTCTTTCCTTGCCAATTCATTTTTGCTAAAAAATCAGCTCTGCTCTTTTGATGTATAGAGTTTATACTTATTAGTGTTCATTTGGCCTTTGTTTCGCTTTATCTTTTGCTTTCCAGCTTTCTGTTGTGTACAACAATTTCGCGAACTCTCAACCAGCACGAACAATTTGCCAAAGATAAAGCTCGGGATTCTCGCCTTCAAAAAATATCGTCATTAAAAGACAAGTATTTGTTCGGAATGTTACAATAAACATAGCCAGGGACGCAAAGCGCGCTGTCAAATTAACTGATTGTTTCTTACAGACGTGTTGAGCTTGGTTAATTTCTGAGTGAATTGAGTGGCGAGAACAAAATAGTACCTGCTCTCTATTACAAATGGCAGCACGTTGACGGGGCATTGTCATTTTAATTATTGTTATCACACCAGGTCCAGGCCCAAAGTAGTCATTTAGATAAATAAGATCTAAATATGTCACTGGCAAAATTGTGAGTTCACAAAGAGCATAGCGCAAGAGGTCTCTTCTTTTTAAAATCTTTAGACCTCTCCCCACCCCTCCCCGTCCTACATTAGCCCCCGCCCTTTCCGGTGTGGGCTATCTGGTCCCCGTACCCAAATAAGGGAGACCACTGTATGAGCATGTGCATGAAGAAGAGAGAGAAAGAGAGAATAATGTTTATTAAACAACTGAAGCCCGAGCCGTTTGCATGAAGGACGTGCGTGCAATGCTGCTAAAAGGACAGAGCCATTTCGTTGAGCGCATTTATTCATCGGGAACGTGCGTCCGATCAGGCGGCGGATAGATCCTGCACATGAGAGGCCCGTGCAACGTGAAGAACACCACATATGCCGCCGTTTGAATGTTATGTACATGGCGACTGAAGATTAAATCTCTAGTGGTGTCATTGCGCGACGAGGCTTCGTTAGTGTTCGTGCACAGTTTCAGTCTGTACTGAGACCGCATATGCGCCCTATAGCAGCCACGGGTTCTGCCCGCCTTTAACATTAACGTTGAAGCCCCCAATCACGATGAGGGGCTCCGTATGGTGTCCTAAATCAGTTGGGCTGACACACATGCATTAGGTCGAAGAACGCAATTGCAGCCCGCGTGCGTTCATAGCGAGATAGTTTAAACGATGTTGTATATACATTATTTCCATCTTATAGTTCTTGTTGCTGAAGAAGCGCCGCAGCCGCTATCGTCCATTTTTCGTCGTCGATCTACCTGACTTCTTCATCTTCTATGGTCGAAGTCTTTTGACAAACTCCCCCGAAATGAGCAGATGCTCATTTTTACAATTCCAGCGGGTGCAATGATTTTATTGGCCGGCGGAGCACTTTCCCACTGGGCAGTACAATCCTGCATGCTCGCACTTTGCCGTCCCTACCTGAGATTGTCACTTTAACTCAGAAGATTTTTCACATCTGCCGTAATAGTCTGTTGTCTTGGAGAAGGACCATATCACCGTTTTGTAAAACGCTCGAACGGTTGTGTTTGGTAATGTGAGCTGGCCTCAGTTCCAGCAAATATTCACACCAGGGCCGTACCCAGAAAAAAATTTCGGGGGGGGGGGGGTTTCGGGGACAACGGCGGCCATTTTGTCTTATTTTCGCCTATGAATCATGTGCATCGGTGGCATATAATGGAGAGTTACAGCAAACCGAAGAACCGGTCCCGGTTTGGTACCCGGTAGCCGACCGGTGCCACTGCGCGTGCGCAGAGGTGGAGATTAAAATCGGCTGGCTGCAAGTGCACCGACGAGGGCTGTACCCAGAAAAAAATTTCGGGGGGGGGTCAGAACCCCCTAACCCCCCCCTGGTTACGGCCCTGATTCACACCTTCATCTTCTCCAGAATTGACTCATAATAGTACATCGATATTTCCAACGTCGTGCTAAGTGTCCAGAACTTGCTTGATTTTCTTCTGTTAGGAGATGTGGGGATAGAATGGTCAGTTTACCTCCCACTAGAAAGTGTGCTGGAGATATAGCCTTTGGTTCCTTTTGACAAAAGCGCCACACGACAAGAACATAGAGTAAAGGACCATTCACACTACCCCTTTTCTTACGTTACGTTGTGAAATCTTACGTACAAGTCACCGGGACATCTGTGCTTCATATTAACTGTGGCTACCAGTTCAAAGAAAAACCTTGCACGCTACATTCGAGATACGAATGTTTCGGGGACTTGCACGTAACGTAAGAGAACGCAAGGAAAAGGTGCAGTTTAGGGTGCCTTCATGTGCGCTTTGCTTAGGGTGGTGGCATCTCGCCATTTTGTCACACATGTTTATTTTTATTTTTTGTTCAGAAGCGCGTGACAGAGCTTGTCCCTGCACGCGTCTGTGGCGCTGACTGTGCTATGGCGACATTTTGTTTTCGTCGATTTCTTTGTATTTTGCCCGTGAGCGCGTGCTGTCGGCATCGGGTACTACAAAGAGTGGCATCACCCTAAACAGAGGGACATTGAGGCACCCTAGTGCAGTTAGGGTGCCTTCATGTGCGCTTTGCTTAGGGTGGTGGCATGTCGCCATTTTGTCCCACACGTTTATTTTTATTTTTTGTTCTCAAGCGCGTGAAAAAGCGTGTCCCTGCACGCGTTTGTGGCGCTGACTGTGCTATGGCGACATTTTGTTTTCGTCAATTTCTTTGTATTTTCCCCGTGAGCGCGTGATGTCGGCATCCGGTACTACAAAGGGTGGCATCACCCTAAACAGAAGGACATTGAGGCACCCTAGGTGCAGTGTGAATCAGCCTTTAGAGGCACATCATAGGGCTTGTGCTGTGTCTGCGTTTGACTGCGTTGCGTTTGACTGCGTTTAACTGCGTTGCGGCAGCGAGAAACCAGGATATCCCTGCTGCTTATATCGCGTGCCAAGATGATTCCTTGAATTGGATCCCACGCTTCATACGAAGCACAGATGTGCCGGTGACTCGCTTTCGATACTAGACGCAACGCAGTCAAACGCACTCAAACGCAAGTGTCTGAACCGGCCTTATGTCCTTGTCTTGTGCTTTTGTCAAGTGAAACAATGAACCAACTAGCCCAACTCTCACTATTGAAGCATCTGGTTCTTTGGGATCGGCGTAAATGAACGTCACATGATGGAAGTTGACTATGGCTTCTGTGTCTGCGAGGACTGTGGCCATTTTTTCAAAATTCAGACTACTTCGGCCCAGAACCTTCCGTAGCGAGACTCTGACCGACCTCACTAGTCTCTCCAAAAATCCGCCCCATCATACGCCTCTGTCTACTATTGTTTCCGATCTAATCCTATAAATTGCTAAGTAGGCCTGCGCTTCTTCTCCTTATATTGATTTAAATAATTTCTTGCTAGCTTTAGCGGCTCGTTTGAACGCTTAGACGTTGACTGAACAAATAATTTTTGCGATTCCTTGACATGCAGAGAAACTTTTGAATGCCAACAAAAAGGTTGTTGTTGATTGGTCACTCAAACGTTGGAGGTGCACGGCAAGTGTTACTGCCCAAGTGTAAAGCGCGAAGTGAACCTTGCTGCTTCCGTAATGATGTCGACAGATCAGAGGTCCCGCACAACTTACTCCCGTAGTTTCGAATAGTTCGCATCTTGAAACTCGATCGGCTGGTAGTAGTGGAGCTACGGGCTCTGAGGCAGGTGCACAGCTTTGTCTTTGACAAGTTAACAAGCGACGTATTACTTTCTGTATGACCTGCCTTCCCTCATAATCCAGTGAGTTTCACGTAGCTCTGTCAATGTGTCTTGAACTCCGGCGTGCAGCAATCGCCGATATTCTTCCTCAGTCAGAAGGTATAGTGAGCCGGTGGTCTGCAACTAGAATAATTGTGTGTTTTATGCCTTCCTCGTTGTCGCTGAGTTGCGAACGACCACCAACTCTCACCATACCATAATTGTCAATAATTGGTTTGAACGACTTGATTCTTTAATTCTTGTCACCTCGTCATTGATCACGGAGGAGTACGAGTTCCTTTGGAAAAGCCTGCAATTGTGTAGTCGCTGTCCAGTATTTTTCTTCCTCTTTGCATTCATCGTATGTTAGCGCTCACCTTCGCTGTCCTTGTTGTTTTATATTGTTTGCGAACCGTTTTATTTAGGACGTCACACGAATCAACTTATTAAATTGACTGTAGTCCTCCAAGCTCACCAGATGATTCTCGTCGAGTACGGTGAGTTGAACAGCAGTTTCTTTCTTCAGTTTTGCATTCTTCGCATTCTGGTCTTTCCTCAACTTGACGTGACCAGGATAATTTCGAGCACAGAATCCAGGTGGGTTAATTCCACCATGTGTTGCTCTCAACCAGAGCCTGGCATAATCTCACGTGTTAAGAAATCTGCTGGGTTTTCTGAACCAGGGAAATGTTTCCAGCTGATGTGTTCCGTCAAAGCTTGGATCTCTGAGACACAGTTTACAATAAACTGCTTCCACCGGTTTGCAGAACTCAGAATGAAATAAAAGACGACCACGGTGACAGTCATCAAATGCACTGGTAGTTTTTTCATCTTCAACTTCTTTGTAGGAGAATGCGCCAAGCAAGCGTCAATTAATGTTCCCATGAGTTCCAGTTGTCGTAGGGTCACCCGCTTGAGGGGTGCCACTCTCGAATTTGCCAATACAATGGTCACACATCTCCTCGTTTCTTTTCTTTCAGATGTCATGTACGCCGCAGCTCTGTATGGTTTTGTGCTGGCATCGAAAAAGACGTGCCATGCCCTTTGCGTTCTGTCTTTGTTGAAGTCACGAGCATTGAGTATTGGAAAAAGTGACGTTTTTCAGAATTTTTAGGTCTTTACACCACTTGTCCAATTCTTCATATAGAACTGAACTCATCCTATCAGCTCCTCGCTCAAAAATCGTTAGAGTAGCATTTTTATTGCTCCCACGGTTGGAGCCATAAAACCCATAGGGCCAAATTTGAGAGCTGATTCAAGTTCAAAGCATTTGCCGTCTTTTTGTGAGCACGAAAAGTCAATTAGAGGTTCTCTGTCGAAATTAGGTTGTTTGTTTGTGCTTCCCAACCAACGCCTAAAACCTTTGTTCGGCCAATTTGTTCGGGATAGTTGCACTTGACCGGGACCTTCTTCTTTTAAGTCTACCAACAACCTTAGCTCATTTGAATTCCACTTTTAAAATGCATTCCTGCCTTTTCCATTATCATCCAGGGATGCCAGCCCCTTAAAACCGACTGTAAGGAACATTTTGCACAAAAAAAAAAAAAGGGGGGTCTATTTTTACACCCTTTATCCCATATTAGTAGGGCTCCGTGTTTTCGGATAAATCCGAAAAACTCCGAAAGACACCCGCCGGTAAAATTTTGGTCAATGCGGATATATCCGATAAATCCGAATATTTCCGTGTCAATGCGACTCTCCCCCTTCCCCCCACCCCCCCCCCCCCCCCCCGGTAAAAAAAAAAGTAAAATACATTTTTTTTTTTTTTTTACAGTTTGAACTTTGAACAGCACAGAGCCAATGGTCCTGGGAAAATTCCATCATAATTATCTTTCAGATCTCAGACCGTTGTCAATAGGAGTCTTGTCGCTTGTCTCTTCAAGTTTGATTCAGGGCAACAGGTCATTGTACATTCGGGTCATGACAAAAGCCACTCTTTTGGTTTCCAGTTTGGGCCATGCAATTTGTGATTTAGAGAAAGGAAAGGGTATGTTTTAGTAACAATGAAAGCTATGGATCATAAGGATTCTATAAAATTCGGAAGAGGGGCAGTTCAAACTCTCTATTACCTCCTTAATCACTCCACCTCGCGCGGCCGCGGGCTAAATTGATGGAATAGGATGGGATGACTACGAGCTTCCAACACTGTAAGAAATGCCTGCGTGTGTACTTACCCGCAAAACACTCGAACAGGCAATCTCTGCGATCTAGGAAATCAGCCCAGCGAATGTTGAGGCGAAACATCTGTAGATTTAGGTTAAAATAAAGTTTATAGCAGGTTCATCGACAGGATAGTATGTCGAAAGACTCGTTAGACTTTCAGTGAGGCGTATCAGTCCCGTATTAGAAATATTAATAACACGTAGCAGAAAAATAAAAACTCGTCCCGTCGGGGAATTGAACATCGGTCTCCCGCGTGACAGGCGGGGATACTGACCACTATTTTTTATTTTTATTTTCTTTCAATATACAGGGATGTAGCACATACACTGGTCAGTGGTTTAAAAAGGAAACACCCAAGTCTTCTGGGCGTCCCTTACAGCCACTTTGCTGCAAGAAGCTGATCAAAAACATTTGCCCATTTGGGCATCTCTGGAAGCGTCTCAAAGACGGATTTCAGAGAAGAACTACACTCTAAAAATACAATGTGCGTATGCAGAAGTGTGACGTCTGCGTGCCGTACACTCAATCTAGATAGCCAGAGGCTATAAAGACCAAGAAATACAAAAATATCAATGGGCATAGTTTCATTTTTGCTACGAGGGAGATAACAGAGAGTACACTAGCGAGGAATACGGAGTCCCCATAACTAAGTCAAAATGTTACTGTGGAATGACTAGTTTTTTACGAGCGGAGCGCGCCTACAAGCATTCCTAATACAGTAAACATTGTGAATTGGAAAGGGAGGCGGAGAAACAAAAAGCTCAAAACAAAGTTTAAATTTTACTACACCACGACCAACGACTAGCCGAATAACACACTTAAAGATAAGGTTTAACAGATCAAATGAATCTTCGAAAAACTAGAAACTACTCAGAAAAAATTATAATACATAGATTTCCATTTGTTGAAATAATAGGGAAAGAAAAAAGGTTCAAAATGAAGCTTGACGAGTCTTACGACCCACAAACCGTTGTTGAGTTGGCAGTTTTATTACATAGAATGACAAGGAAGACGCGCAGAAAAATACTAAGTTATAGAGTAATTAAAGTAACCGTAAAAAATCAATACTGAAAAAAACAACAGAAAAGGTTAAAATATTTACGGTACAAATTGTCAGTTCTGTAAGAAATCATTTAACATAAACGTCTATTTTCTGTCCCTTCTACGTTTTGATGTTACTTCTTTACCCCAGTCTGAGGTTAATTCAACATGGTTAATATTCACCAGCTCGCCTGCAGCTTTACGATTTTTCCTATGAACATCAATGTGTTTGTAAAAATTTTGCCTTGATTTATGTTACTGTTCCTAAACTGATTTAGAAGCCGAGGAACTTAAATATCAAAATGACTTTGTTAACCACGAACACACAAACAAAGACACAGCCCACCATTACAAAAGAAATTAAAGTGGAGGCAACGGCTACCGGAAAAAAAAGTGAAAAAGGAAAACGACAACTACGTATTCAACCCCACACACAACAAAATAAACAAAATATCTAGGAACGGGGTAATTTTTTTATTGGACCACTCAAATGAACGGCCACATTGCTGAAACAGGGATTCTTACTAGGAATTTTCACTCGTTCAACAGTCTTTTAGAGCAGACCTTCTCCTTTTCAAGGACTTCAATCTTATGTCAAACAACACCACAGTAAACACAACGGAAACCATCGTGCACATTGCATATTTCAATGACATACGTACAAATTACATATTAAAGCACAGAGGAAATCATGTATAGCTATTTTTTTTTAAATTCACTGTTGTATTCGACCACTTGCTTATGTTGGCAAAAACAGTTGGCAATGTAACTGTTTGACTCACAGAATTATAACCGCATGTCACAGCAGTTCTGTAAATATCACCATGATCAATATCCACTGACGGTTTGTATCTGTCCTTTACTTAAAATCTGTTCTAAAGAAAAGACAAAACTACAGCCACTCCAAACAGCTGCTAATCCCTCTCAAAGTCGTTGAAACCTACCGAATGAAAATAATCTCAATTTATTTTCAAAGCTAAAAAAAAAAGGAAAAAAAAAAAAAGATCTCCCCGTCGGGGAATCGAACCCCGGTCTCCCGCGTGACAGGCGGGGATACTGACCACTATACTAACGAGGAACACGGAAACTCCCGTGATCTGGATAGTGACAAACAGAGAGCTTCATTTTTAGGTATATGTATCTGCTTTGCTTGCAGTGTCCCTGGCAGGTAATCTAAAGTGGCGTCGATAAGCGGTACCCGATTGAGTGGTAGGACGAGCACAACTTTCGGAACACCGACAGCAGCAAAGCGGCGGCGGCAACACAGCTGCGCTCCCCCTCGAGTTGGCAGAAAGCCCACGATGACGTCACTCGACGCTTGCAACACTCGAAGGATGGAAGTTTTGACACGCAACGGAATCTTCCTTCGGCGATAATAGAGGCGCCAAATTCAAATAGACGTGCTTGAAACCTACCGATGCAAGAATCTAAAAGGTAATGAGAGAAGAAAAAAATTCACATAAGAACAGAACAACATATCTATTTCCTGTCTGCTGTTTCGTTTCGTTCTCATTTATTTTGTTATTAATCTACGCGCTAAACTAGAAATATAGCAAACATTAAAATAAATTAAAATGTCTGCCTCTGTTCCCGGGTGTTACCCCTTTCTTTAGTCTATTTAACCACACTTCATTCGTGCGAATCTTGTATGTGCTGGCGAAATTGTGTTATATTCGCTCCGATGTTTGTGTGTTTGAAATAAATTTAAATAACATGTCCGGTGGATGCCACTGATCTACTATTGGTTATTCCAAGGACCCAGTATTTCGGACAACAATATTACGATTGTCAAATGAGTAGACACTTATCGGGTTGTTGATTAACATCAAAGTTACTGTACTTGCTGAAAACATTGTGTGGCATATCAGGAGCCAACGCACCGGTGTCCCTTGCTTGTAAATGAATAGAAATTCAATTACAGTAACTGAATTACAGTAGCAAATTACATTTTGAGAATCTTTAGTTGGTGTTGACTACCTTAGAGTAAAAGTAATTTTGATTGCAGTATATTAACTTTTAATAAACATTTATATTGCTATGGGCTACTTATGAGTAAAAGCTCTAATGGGTGACATTTAATAACGTTTTAGTAACCTTTATGTTGCAATTGATTACTCTTGAGTAAAAGTAATTTTCGTTGCAATTTAATTACTTCTTTGAATTAGTATTTGCAATGTTTGTATTTCAATTGCAGCCCTTTTTTCCAGATTTTTCACTCTAGGGCAGGGATGGCCAGACGGACATATTCAAAGCGCCATAAAAACAAGACCCAGTTTAACTGAAGAGCCGCCATAAACAGTGATGTGGCACCTTAAAAAAAATGTTTTTTCTTCTCAATTGGTGGCTACGGAAAATTCCACTCATAGAGCATTTGCTCCGAATGTTTCTTCAGTTGTAGTCGCGATTTGTGAAACAAGGACCTTGTCCTCTACACGTATGATGGCACAAAACTCACGAAGCGCAAGCTGTTTTTTTTTTTTTTTTTTTTAATCTATTTTTTATTTATTTTTTCTCGGGGGGTAGACTTGGGAAGTAATCCGTTACAAGTAACGGTTTACTTTTGATTCGTTATTTTTTTAAATAACTTTAATTGCCACCTTACTTTTTTGCGGCAGTAATTTGTAATATAATTTTGTTACAAAATTTTGGTAGTGGATGACTTTAATTACTCGTTAATTTTTTAAAAATATGAACATAATACTGGAATTATAGCAATATAAGTCTGGGACCAACCTCTCGACCAAAGCTAAAAAACGAGCGCTCGCACTAACGCATTTTTTAGTACTGCAAGCCGGCGTTTCGACGTGCGCAATTGAAAGCGTCGCTGTGGTCGGACTTCCAGAATTGGCGGAATGCCGATTATGACGTCAACAAAGGATTTCTCTTTGACGGAAATAAGAGGAATGGAAGGATTTTAATTTTGGCGGTGTTGGCAGCGTTGGTTTCAGAGCGCAATGATTTTAAGCTTCCACCATGGTTATTACAAACACCGTCGAACTTGTTATTCGCAAGGTAATGACACCAGAGGGGAACCATAGGAGGGCGCCACCGAAACACCTCTCCGCTAATACGGAGCATTCACTGGCGGCCATAGCTGTGTGCACGATTGCTGAGCGCGTACTGACGGCGAGCTTTCACAATTATTCTGCAACGTGCATTTGCAACGTGCATTTTTCTGCAACGTGCATTTTTTTCCCTACGCAGAAAGTCCCTTTTCAGAAAACTCCAACGCCCACACCCTTTGCCCCAATACCGAAAAACGCTGTCGCCGAAAAGAACACAAATAAACCGCTCTTATATTAAATTTATAAATAAAAAGTAACGAAAGTAACGCGCGTTACTTTTTATGGGAACGGTAACCGTAACGCGTTCCTTTTATTTTTTAAGTAATGTAGGTCGGGAACGCGTTCCTTTATTTTGCGAGTAACGAGTAACATATTTCGTCACTTGCTTTCGGTAACGCCTAAAACGCTGCGTCAGAGCCGCGTATAGGTATAAAAGTCATGTGACATATTTCTATCAAAAGCAACAACAACAAAAAAAGAACATTTAACATAGTGGGCAACATTATTCGAGAAGAAACCATTTGTTTGAAAAGGAAAGTGGGTTAGGGCTTCACTCAGAGAAAATATGGCAGAAGCCAGCCGAATCGACTTGCTAAGCAGAGCTCTTTTTTTTCCCCCTCCAATAATACAGGCATTTGCGTAAATCGTTTGACCTCATGCAGGCGCTTCAAAATGACGCGACAACTGGCGCGTGGCGAGCTTTCCGTCAGGGAACGAAGTACGCTTTTGCCAGCTAATCTGCGATAAAAGCGTGTGCATCGCTTCGAAGAAAGATCAAAAGACAGCGCATTTTCCATACACATTATCAGAGGGATACACAATGCTACAACCAACGAACCTGGAAGAAAAAAGGAAGAGGAAAATGGTCCTATGTGCCACTTGGCGTCCACTCTGTATAACGTTCCTCAGCGGGCGCTTTCGCTCCCAGCGAACCGTGCTTTTAGCGAGGAAAAGTGACGCTCTCTCCCCCATAAAGCCACGGAACGGCAGAGGCCCGCTGTACCGTGCACGATGACCACTGCAGCTGACCGAGGGCACTGCGTAGCAGTTGGACTTTTATGAATCGGGTCCCCACGGCTGGCCGGGCTCCCGTTCTCTCCTTCCGCATTCGTAGTTTCAAACGGACCTACCCGGCCGATTTCCCTTTTTTATGGCTCCATCGTATTTCTTTTTAAAGGCCCTCATGGTATGCTAAAGTCATGCTCTTGAAAGAATACTTTTTCCCGTACACTTTAATCTCGCCTAAAAGTTTAAGGTTAAGATCGACCGGAAAAATTTACATCTTTCAAATTTGCACGCACGACTCACATTGCGTGCAAATTTCAGATTACAGTGTTCCTTTTCTTGTCCGGAGCGTCTTTGCGCAAACGTATGGATGGAGCACTGATCTCTATGTCTATTTGCTGGATCGCGTTTGCCCGCTCCGCGAATGCGACCATTGGCGGCCATCTTTTTGGCGGAGTTATATTACCTTTAGCCACACCATAGTATAGTATGGCGGCGCAATCTACCACCCGTTAGATAGGGTACAGCTGGTAAAGCCACTATCATCCATCCATGGCAGACGGCGTTGTGGCAGTTGTGGTGGCAGGCTGCCATAAAAATAGCCGTAAGTTATATTTCGTGCTTGATTGAAATTGTTCGGCGAAACATATTCTCGGAAGCCGGCGTGAACGGTAGCCAGACCTTTGAGGACCCGGCAAAAGCTTCGCGAAATCGTAGTACCGAAAAACGCCGCACAGCTCGCTTCGAAAGACGCATTAAAAAAAGCACCGAAAGCAGATGCCGGTACGGCGTCTGCTTTCTAACCGAGCTGCGCTGCTTTCCCCCGGTGCTGCGCTTCCGTAAAACTTTCGCTGGGTCCTCAAAGATGGGGCTACCGCTCACCCCGGGTTTCAAGAAACTGCATCGTCGAACTTCAGTCAAGAACGAAATATCATCCACGGTACAGTGTACTAGACCCACGGCTATTTTTATGGAAGCTTGCTGCCACAGCGCTGTCCGCTATTAGCGGCGAGATGTTTTGGCGGCGCCCTCCTATGGTTCCCTCTCGTGACGTCATTACGTTGCGAACAACAAATTCAATGGTGTTTCTAATTAGCGTGGTGGAAGCTTGAAATCATTTAGCTCTCAAAGCAACACTGACAACATCGTCAAAAGTAAAGTACTTACCTTCTTTTTATTTCAGTCGATGAGAAATCCCATTCGGCCAATCTTGGCAGGCCGACCACAGCGACGCTCTCGATCGCGCACGTCGCCAATATTAGTATGATGGCTAGAAATAATATAACACTACCGAAAAAATGGCCTACCGTGGCTGCATTCCGTCCATAGCGGAGCTGGTCAAACCCGATCCAGCAAGTAGACATACAGATTAAGTACAAAACGAGCAAATTGGTAACAGTGATTAAACATGAGGAAGATACATAAAAAAGGGGGGACGGGACGGACATGGAAGTCTTCGTTGTCCGTCTCCCCATGTTTAATGACATACAGATCAGTGAGATGGAGTGATACTCTGTTCACAGAGTCTGTTCACGCTGAAGCTGAGACTGCAGCCAAAGCTACAAGCGCGAGCTAGCCCGCGCTCCTGGCTTTGAGACGTGCATTTCTATCGCGAGTGCTCGTTCTCCGGAAAAACGCGTCAAAGCAGCGACCTCAAGCTCTCGTGCTTGCAGCATTCAGAAATTCGAATGTGGCCAACTAGAAGCCGGAAATAACACCCTGAAGGTGGTCGCGAGAAACAAATTTGGTGAGTGCATCAGGGTAACTCTCGGTGACTGAAAATATGATGCACGTGATGTTTCAATCACGGTCATCCAGAATCATGGTGGAAGAGTGCTACCAGCGGAACGATCGACATAATCTGTACACCAAGCGCCGATGCCCGGGAATCTGCCGTCCGAGCGGTCACACTCCTTCCGAGCAGAACAGAGTTGAGCGGCGCATTCGTTTCTTACATCTTCCTGCATGATCATGATTGAAATATCACGTGCACGCTATTTTCAACCACGAAGGGTTACCACACTTCGCTCTTACGCGCTTATTAAGAGTATACACGAGCATATACCTTTGATTAAAACAGTGTCTCGCTACCACGGCTAGGGGTTTCTTTTAGGCTTCTGGTTGGCAAAGAGAGCATGCCAAGAACTCTTCCTGCGTCTGGTGCACCTCCTGGCTCCGCCCGCACCCCCCATTGACCAAACTCTCTGTATATATACACAGCTCTAGGGAAACGTAGGTAGGGACGGATTCCAGTCCTTAACAATGCTCTGACCACGCGTAGAAGAGCGCCCCCTAAAGGTATCTTGCTGTGCCCGCAACTTTCAAAGCATGTTCATGGTAATAGAAAGCTACGTCATAAAGTCTTAAAACACGAGTCTACCCGTCTTTATATGGATGAGCAACGTACCGGCGTGCGGACGTGCAATCACTTGGCTAGTAGTCGATCTGCATTTGCTAATTGCCATGTACAGCTGACCTCCTAAACGTCATTTCAAGGGAGACAAACGTTCCGTTCATAATCATCCGTAAAAAAATTTCACTGTATTTTTATTGGTATTGAATGTGGCAATCTATGACACTGCGCACCAAATACTGCGGTCAAATGACGCGGCGCTGCCACGTCATTTGAACTGGGTATTTGACCTACTCTATTGGATATCCCTCAAACAGTCGAATAGAAATCTCTTGAGCTTCCCTAAGTTTTGAATCCGTGATGTTTACCTTAGATTTTCAGAAAGCGGGGAGGGGGGGGGAGGGGGGAGAGCTATGGGTTTTCTTTTTTAGCTAAATTGATTTTCGCTCCTAACTAAATGAATTCGCAGTAATCATGTGTACACTTTCGCGTTTCACTTCCCCTGTATTTCCAAGATTACCTCGTGCAAATTAGAATTTTGATTTCGCATGACAACTTAGTTTCACTAGTGCCCTTTATTTTCACCAGGCTGAGTTATGTTTAGGTTTACGTGTTTGTTACAGCACCTACTCTATCTTTGAGTGGGGCGCAGTGACATGGGACCGAAGCAATTGGGGCATAAAGCAAGTTTGTACGTGGCACAGGAACCAGGAACCCAGGCATTTCAGAAAAGTTCTGGCCATCAGGCACGGCAAGTGGCCGGGACAGTTCTTCTGGTCATACCACCTAAAATGGCGGGAATGGTCATCACAAGCTCTGAGAAAACGTTAATTAAAAAAAAAAATGGTCTCAATGGTTACTGTTTTTCCCTTACTCTTTCCCGCTCTGCGACATTAACCATTAATCAATGCGCCCATCTTTCAACCGACTTTTCATTATACAAATGTCAACCAGAGCTCTGTAGGAGGCGAATTGAAGTGAGCGAGGGAGTACCCCTGTCCGCGGGAGTTCCACAACTGAGGTTATCTAGTAACGTCGGTACATTACGTCGACATGTCACGTGAAATAGTGTCACGCCATACCGTGACGCCATGTATGTCATAAGGTAACACGACGTCATGAGATCACGTGATGGCTTGAGGCCCCATGACGTCAGGTGGGTCATAAGGTCACTTGAAATTATGAGACCATATGATGGCATGAGGACACGTGACGTCACTGTGAGTGACGACCTATCAGCGACGGACGCCCTACTACGCCGTACATCATGATTTCGGGCTGTAAGGTAGAAGGAGGAGCACAGTTATCGCTGTAGAACAGAAAACAGAAACATATCCGCATTGGTGGCACGAAGGATTTTCTCCGCTTTCACCAGTAGCCACCGGGTATGTTTACACAAAGAGATGTTAGCTTGCCTCAGGGGGCGTTTTACGTCTCCGCTGTAGATGAGCAATTTGGATAGTGCAGTACCACTGCTAACCTATAGTCTTTAACGTGCATCACGTCGTAGTGATCACATGACCGCGCGCCGATACTTGGCTTATCCAGATCTAAACTGGCATAGGTAAAGATCCATAACAAGGATTCTTAGAGCTGAGGTGGAGATTGAACCATCTACAACGTGGCATTCTTAGAGCACAGCTACTGGCAGCTTGACGGCTGAAGTCATAAACGCTACTCGACTCGAAATTCCACTCGAACTCCACTTAAAGGAGCTGTGCAACGATTTGAGCGTTGAAAAAAATTGCATATTCTACATTTGACATTGTTTATCTTGTCACGAAGGACAGAAAACACATCTCCTTCCTTCGAAAATTTGCGATTCCGCCGCGTAATCGCGAGGCAAAAATTAGAATATTTCCCGACCTGCAGCCGCAAGCGGCGGCCGTGAGAACCACGCGGCATAACGTCAATGGGGGAGTTGTAAAAAGATAAGAAGTTGTGCAAATACCTGCTCGATAGAAGGTAACTTGTTCCAGACTAAATATAAATGCGTCAAAAACTTCGTATCATCGACAAAACTTTTATTATACGGAGTTTTAGTGGCGCCATCTATCCGAGATCAACAAAACCGTCAGCACTATCTGCTACCGCCGGAGCCGGACAAGGATGGCCGGACATGGATGGCCGGACCCGGACGAGACTTCCCTCCTTTCGCCTTGTCGATCGCGCTGCGCAAGCACGTGGTCACGTGGTCGCGAGCGAGTGAGTTCTCGCTGCTCACTGATGGCTCAGATAGAGAGAGAGTTTCACCGGAACCCCGTGCGTCTATCATTCACGTCAGAGCGCACGTCACTCGGAAGATGGTGAAGGAGTTGAGAGGTGCCGAAAACCTCAATCTTTGTCAATTTTAAAAATAAAAAATAGGACATGCAGGCAAAAGCGGTTTTTTCTTCTTTACTTCAGACAGGTCGACACACCAACTCAAAAGTTATTTAAGCAAAGCACTGATATTGTTAAACAGTTGCTTTAAAGGGACATTTTTACTAGTATTAATTTGCACCGAACCTGAGCGCACTGAACGTAGTAACATAATGAAACTTTTATTTTCCCGAATTTCGCATTATTTTAAAAGCTATAGGCAAATTAAAATTACAAAAACAAGCAAAAAATAACCTCCCTCATGACGTCCTTGTTGCTTGAGTGGCCGTGAACTAGAGGAGCGGTAGTGAGCTCAGCGGCTGCCGCACTACATGTCGACGGCGCAAGAGGGCGCCACTAAAGCATGTTCTGGATAGGCTGTATGCAGCGGGCAGCCAGAGCGGCTCTCACTGCATTTGCTGCACGATTAAACACTAATTCGGCATGGCACTTCATTGCCACACACACACAGCAAACACGGGGTAACGATCAGTTCAGAATGGGAGCTGCCATACCGTGAAACGGCCAAACCGCAAGACAAAGCTTCTCGCCGAAGGCCTTCGGAACGCTCGGAGCCGGTCGGATTTTTCTGTCCATACGACCGCAGCGCCGCCGCGTACATCCGGGACCTTTCCGTGTTGGCGCCTGATCCCACTATGTACTCTTTTCAAGTATGCGCCGCATTTTCCACCGCTTGGTGGTGGGTATGTCGACGGGTCATTTCTTGTTTTCGTACTTTATAAACTGCATTTGTTTCTTTTCTGATAAAATACTGAACAAAAACTACTTTTATAAATAATTGAAACGGTGCGCGCCACTTATATTTTGTACTTCGACTAAAAAGAAGCTTTTAGCGGCTCTGACCAGTAGTAAGCCCAGGACCAAAGACGTCACGATTCGCGCGCTTTCGGTATCGCGGGTCGCCCCCGGCGGTGGAGGAGGTTTCCACGTCGTTCGGCTAAAATATGATGCACTGATATTTAGCTACTCTCCCCGTGCCCGCCGGCTTGCCCGAACCCCAAGAGACGTGGAAACCACAAATAAGGCAGACGCTTAAATATGATTGCAGGGCCCCATTTAAGGCCAGTTTTGCGCTTCATAGTTCGCACTCGACTCGAAACTCCACTCCAACTGAGGAAATACTCAACAATTTTCTAAAAAATCTCAAGGCATACTTTGAATCATCACAAGATTTTATTCGAGACGCGAGTTGGTTTTGCGGTGTCATGGCAGCTGACAAATCGTTCACCGAGTTCGTGAATTTTGTCCTCAGAACCGACAAACTCCTGCACTATAGCGAAGACGAGAGCCTCCCAGTGTCACGGCGTCGTTTCAAGAATCGGCTGAAAGCGGGAGAGGTGTTCAACGACTTAAAGTCCACGCACGCGTAACTAAAAATGTCTTCTGCGGTAGGCACTGATAACATAACATAAATTAAAAAAAAAAGAAAAAAACTATAATGTTTTGCAGCATTATCCTGTCCAAGTTTTTTTCGCTGTCACTTCAACATGGTGTCTTGCCGTTGGGTTGGAAGGTTGAGAAGGTGGTTCCTGTACACAAAGGTAACAATAAACAAAATCCATTTAACTACCGCCCCATCTCCATGACGAGTATACAATGGAAAATCCTTGAACACGTAATTTACTCTCAACTTGCTAACTTTCTAAATTCTAACTTTTTCCTTAACACATCACGGCATGGTTTTCGGAAGTTTTACTCATGCGAAACCCTACTTCTTACCTTTACTCATAATCTCCATGTCACACTTTACCAGGTTTCCAGAACTGACTGCATATTCCTTGATTTTTCCAAAGCTTTTGACAAAGTTCCTCACGCCCTTCTCCATAAACTTAGTAGCCTTAACATATGCCCATATGTTCTCACTTAGATAGACGACTTTCTGACTAACCGTCTACAGCTTGTCCACGCCAACGGAACTAATTCTTTATACTCGCCTGTCAACTCCGGTATTCCACTAGGTTCTGTACTTGGTCCACTACTATTTCTTATTTATAGTATAATCTCCCCACCCATATCTCCTTGTCTCCTCTTCTATTAGCCTTTTTGCTGACGGCTGTGTTATTTACAAAGATATCCTTAACAACTCTGACATCTCTACTCTTCACACCGATATTAACAATGTAACTCAATGGTGCAACGACTGGCTTATTGAACTTAATATCTCTAAATGTAAATCCATGTGTGTATCTCGTCAAATTAACATTTGCCCTCCAACTCCATCAATAACTCTACACTCCTTCCTGTGCCCTCCTATAAATACCTCGGTGTTCACATTTCAAATTATCTGTCCTGGAATATTCATGTCGACTATGTCACGAAAAACGCTAATCAATTATTGGGATACATCAAAAGAAATTTTTTTTGCCCCTTTTTCATTAAAGCTTCTTATTTACAAAACCTCGATTCGCCCTAAACTTGAATATGCCACCTCAATCTAGAGCCCTGGTATTACACTTGCATCTGCCGTAGAATTAATTCAAAACCGCTCGGCCCGTTTGGTACTTTCTATAACCACACAGCTAGCATCACTTTAATGAAAGCATCTTTTTCCTAGCCCACTCGTTCTCTTCGTCGAAAGACGAAGAGAACGAGTGGTTCATGAGGCACTGAAAATACGAAAGAACACCATAGTAAAATATCTTGTATGTATAAGAAATATCTTTAGTCTAATGAACACATATATGATCAATAAGATCATATAAGAACAAGTTTGGGCGTCGATTGAAAGTTTTAACCCTTCAATCGATTAATCGGTGTCGTTCATTTTTATGCATAATAGTCTATTAAGAATAGTCAAAAATATTTTGACACCTTTTCTGAATATTTGATAAACCGCGCACTACGTAATTTTAAATATGCATCAACCCCTTTGTGCAGTTAAGGACAGTTCAAAGACACTCAAACTCACAGATTGTTACTTCAGCTGCATGGGGAAAAGATGTTATGATATTGTCAGAATTGACAATTGATGAGGTGACGAAAACTTAAACAAACTAAACATATAATGGAGCGAACTTGTGCCCAAAACAAAAAGGGAACGGAAGATAACAATAGAGCGTCGCGGGCGTCGGTGGCGGCGTAACACAGGAGCGAACGCTGGGGCGAGGCTGACCCCGGCTCGCCACGCGGAGCCCCTCTTGTACACGCGTGGGATTCTGGAACCATCGGCGTAGAATATTCGGACATCAAACAATTGCAACAGGATTCTCGAATTTACCAGAACACGAAAATGTTCAATTGAACACGAAACAAACAAAAGATTCGTCACTCCCAGGAATCAAACCCTGGCTCTTCGCGTGGGAGGCAAGCACGATAAGCGTTAGGACACGGCCGCGCAGCCTACTTGGCCAGCTACGGGAGTGGCAATATTCCCCGAAAGAGCGACCTTATTTGATTGTTTAGTATAGTCCCTGCTGCGCTATACGGAAACTCGAACGGCGCAGAAGTTGGCGGGACACGTGTAACCTTCTGTACCTGTCAGGACTTACAAACCTTGCCCCTACAGTTTAATTTAGCCTAAAATTTGGCCTAAGGTCTGCCCTTAGTACAGATGTACTCGTCCATGTCTGCGTGGCGAAAGCCTGTAATTTTTACTTTCTTTTGGTTCGTCAAAATTTTATCAATTAACCGGTTAAAACATTTAATCGCGATTAAAGCATTAATCGATTAATCGGTTGGTTAATCAATAAATTGCGCAACCCTAATTATCCACCATAAAAGAGAAATAAACAGTTATAGAAAACTGAAAATAAGTTTTTTTATAATTTCTTATACAGCTTTGTAGGGTTATTCCATCTCAATCGTCTCAGACGTTGCGCTCGACTATTTCCGATTTGTAAAAGGAAATTTCACCTTTTCCTAAAATATTTTCGCCGAAAAGTTTTTATGGCGTAAGCGTGGTTCGCATTTTAAAAAATGACATAAAACTATAGGCATCTGTCAATAAATAAGTAGGAACCAAATTTTCTTCGAAACGCTTCACAATTTGTTTTTATGAAATTTGAATGGCTTTAGCTTTTTATGTTGTGATTATTATGTCATCGTTTTGATGAATTTTTGTTACGAATTTAACAAGACGCACAGAGGTTAGCCTATTTCTCAACGTTTTTATTTCATTATTGCTTGACGCCTGGTGATTAAAACGTTTTTTTTTTGCTCACGAACAAAAAAATTCTAAATTTATAAAAAAAGTCAGTTTTGCTTCTTAAACAGCCGCCTTTTCTACTCTGAGGGGGTCCAAGTAAAAAAGAGAAACATAACGGCTTAATTAGAAGGGTTTATTGTCTTTCATTTCTGAAAGTATAATCAAAATTATTATTGTCTCAATCAAAAAAAAAAAAAAATTCCGAGGACACCTAAGCACTTCTTATTATGAGTTGTGAATGCGAAAGCGTGAATGTCGTTCTTCCGATCCTTTAGTTTGTCTGTGGGGTACTGGCGTGGACAGCCACGTTTCGCTACTGCTGAGGTTGCGGCCGCCGACGATATACTATATGCCTCAGGCGCCGGGACGTTTGAGACGGAATGGCCCTATATTGTTTTTATATGTTCTGATAAGGTTCTTATTTGCTCTTTTATGATCTTAACTGAGCATATGTGTTCATTGAAACAAAAAGGTCTTACATATATATGATATTTTTTACTAGAGCAGTTTAATTGGTTCATCACCAGCAGCTATGCTACAGACACGCAAAAGCTTTCGAGTCTAGGTTTAGAAAGAGTTATATACGTAAAGACAGGGGACGGGACAACACATCTTTCACTTGTCTTTACGTATATAACTCTTTCTAAACCTACATCATTACCAACGCGCTCACTAACAACTTTCGAGTCTACACGTACGAAGTACCAAAATTCAATTCCAAGTGCGCACTGAAATGAGCATTCTGCATATGTGGGTTCCACATACACTGGCACATTCATTCTGACTTAATACCACATGACTTTGGTTTCACGCCAAGACTAGTACATAAAATATGATAGCCGTCGTCAAGTGGTTTCCAGTACTTGCTATGTATTTATGTTACGGCAGCATTTCAGAGGATGCCAAAGATGAGACGGTTAAAACAACACAGTGAAGAACACTCCTCTTCTAAGAGGCCAGTAGGTAAAAAGGCTCGATGGGTACATAAAGTTTGGGCAAAAAAAACTGTCCGCTGTTCTTTCGCCCACTGTTGACAGACTGGAAAGCGCTTGGGCTTGATTTAACAATAAAACAACTAAAACTTCCAAGCAGGCTACAGAAAAGCTTGAAATCCACCAATTCAGTGCTACTATTTTTTATATTTTTTTTAAAATAAGGAACGTACGTGTATATATATTATTTTGCGCCAAAATTACGTTTTAGACGAAACATGTTGGTAGAGTGATGTCTCGTTCATATGGACACCTCCGTTCCCCCAAAAGTCGTCCATAATGTTAGTTATGTCCATAATGACGAGACAAAAAGGCATGCATATATAGACCTTAAGACATCGTAACCCTTTTTTGACAAAAATGCCAATGTTTTCCCAGTTAGTCCCCGAAGAGGATGTCCATATCGCGAGGCATCCATATTAACGGGGTCCATATTAACGAAACATGCATGACTATATTCTCGTCTCTAGACGCCTCCAGTAACGGTGGAGTGGAGTACGAAATCTCGAGGAATTCCTTGGTGGGGGAATCGCCGAGAAGCGACAGGGGTGAAGCCGAATGTCTCTTGAGTGGAGGCTTACATTTTTCCTCCGCTCGACTGAGTTGGAGCCGAGTAGCATTTAAGAATACGGCCGTGAAGGGCGCCGGGTGTGGTGCCTCAATATCATCTTATTAGAACGCCTATTATATTCCTTGTAAAAAAAAGTTTCTTAAATAAGAAATGAAAAAATCACGAAGCAGGAAGCGTGAAAAGGGAGAGGTGGGACGTAAGTGCGCCGAGCTCAAGAAGAGTAGTTGGATAGACGGAAAGGCTAGCTGCTTCTGTCTCTACTCACTAATTTAACGCATTCGAACGCCAGACACTGCGCGAGGAGCAGACAACGCTATTGTTCGCTCTGATTGGAGGGAGGCAGTGGGTATATGATCTCTTCACCCTCCGTCGCATGGGCGTTGCTTTACGCTTTTTGTAAACTTTGTTTTTCCAGTGACATCTTTAGATTTGATTTGTTTATATGACTACTTTGGACCTTGACCTGATGTGAAAAGAAAAATTGTCGCGGTGAAATCGGGAGGTTAAAAGGGGGACTATTTCTTTCAGTCTTGCCTTCGCAAAGCTTGATGACATAATTGTGGGATCGAAACCACCCGTCTCACGACAGTTGATTGATTGATTATTGGGGGTTTCATGGCGCAAGAGCAATTTAGGCCATATTGCGCCAAAACAGAGGTTTTTATAGGGAGCTTAGAGATGCAATCCAAAAGAACTGCAGGCTACAGCTGGTGTAAAAGGCCAGTTTTATGCAGGAAATTTATAACTCGATTGAACGGCACCAAGGGTTGGTCGCCAAGTAGAAAATATGGATGGAAAGGAAGGTGATCTCGGAAAAGTTCTGGAAAACATGATCGGCGCTGTTGATTTAAAGATTTACAATGCCACAGGATATGTAAGACAGTCACAGCTTTACCACAGTTGTCGCAAAGCTGAACATCCTCATCGCAGAGCGGGTGCAGGTGAGTCAAACGGGTATGCCCAATTCTTAAACGGCAAAGAACTTCAACGTGACGGTCTTTATGAAAAGAGCTCTCCCATACCCCCAGAAAGGGCTTGATAACGTGGAGCTTGTTCTCGTTTTCCATATCCCAATCCAGCTGCCATGACTTCATAATCAATTTCTGCATGAACAGTTTCAGGTCTTGGTGTGGCAGGCCAAAGGGCAGTTTTGGGCACTCTTTTGCAGAGGCAGCAAGCAAGTCCGCTTTCTCATTGCCAGGAATACCCATGTGGCTTGGGACCCAGCAGAATTTGATCAGGTGTCCTAGTTGAAGCACTTGATTTAACCGAACCCGAAGACGTTGCACAAGAGGGCTCTTGCTGTCTGTTAAGGACAAAATTGCTACAAGAACGCTCTGGGAATCAACAAACAGAATTGCTTTCATGATATCGTTCTCTAATAAATACTCCACAGCAGTGGTCGGCAACCTTATGACGAAGCGGGCCGAGTCGCTGCGAAGCCAAGGCGGAACGGGCCGGACGGCAAGCAGCGGGGGGGTAGGGGGGGGGGGGAGTTAAAATTAAAAAAAAAAACACACTTGCACGAACTTACATTGACGTACATTAATCGAAAATGAACAGTTTCTTTATTTCACGACAAACAACATGAGATACGACATTTCCACGAAAACCTAGAGACTCCTCTCCAGTGAGACTTTTGGTGTTGAACTGCGCGAGCCAAACTACGAACATCGACATTCAAGCTGCTAACTGCGAGTCGCAAAACATTGTGGAGGTTCTCGTCAGTCATTCGTGAGCGGAAGTTGGATTTTATGCACTTCATTCGCGAAAAAGTCTGCTCGCAGACGGGCAGCGAATTAGTCAAGTTTATAGCTGACTGCGTAGGGGGGAGGGGGGTTACCGGGAGGCTGAGGGCCGTATGATACTACCTCGCCGGCCGGATCCGGCCCGCGGGCCGCTGGTTGCCGACCAGTGCTCCACAGTCATTAAAATGCCATACAATTCAGCTGTAAAAATAATTGCAAGAGTGTTGAGTTGTCGAACTTTCTTGAAAGCAATGGAATAAACCGCACATCCGGCAAAAGTTGATGTTTTAGACCCATCAGTGTAAAAGTGCAAATAGTCCTTGTATTTCTGTTCCAATTCGAAAAACTCGTGTTGCAGAACAAATGGAGAAACAGCTCTCTTCCTGTATTTGGACAGTGACCAGTCACAAAAGATTGGTAGAAGGTCCCAAGGTGCAACTCTCTCATTGCTCCTCAGCAAAGCAGCCTCACTAAATGGAAGATGGAGCAATGTTGCCATGCTCTGCACTCTGAAACTCAGGGGCCGAACAATGCTCGGCTTGTTTTCAAAGAGTCGGAAGGATCTAGAGGGTTGTAGGGCATCAAAAGTAGGATGTTGAGGATAGCTGTATATCTTGTAAGCATAACAAAGACTCAAATATTGCCTTCGTCTTTCCAGGGACATTTGATGTGTATCAGCATCTAAGCTCAACACAGGTGATGTTCTAAATGCCCCCGTGGCAAGTCGGAGCCCCAGATGATGGACCGGGTCCAACATATTTAGGGCCGACGGACGTGCCGACCCATAAACAATCGCGCCATAGTCCAGGCGGGACCGCATCAAGGAGTTATAGAGTCGCAAGAGGCACCGTCTGTCAGACCCCCAGGACGTATGCGACAGGACTTTGAGGATGTTTGACGAACGTAGGCATTTCTGCTTCAACTCTTTCAAGTGGGGTATAAAAGTGAGCTTTTTATCAAATATTGTCCCTAAAAACTTGTGTTCCTTCTTTACAGATATAGCAATGTCATTCAAGCGCAACAATGGATCTGGAGACAAGCCACTTCCGAGTGAAAAGGGAACACAGATTGTCTTTTCGGGGGAGAGCCTGAAGCCATTTTGATCAGCTCATTGCTCATCTTATTGATTGTGAGCTGCAATTGCCGTTCACAGCTGGACAAGTTGCAAGAAGAAAACAATATCTGCACATCGTCAATATACATTGAACAAAATACAGATGGTGGTATAACCTTAGCCAGACTATTAATCTTCACTGCAAAAAGTGTAACACTTAATACTCCACCCTAAGGGACGCCATTCTCCTGGAGAAAAACATCCGACAGGATGGAGCCCAAACGAACTTGGAAAGTCCAACCCGTCAAGAAGCTTTGAATACAGCGAAGCATGCGACCTTTGACACCATATGAGTGCAAGTCTCGAAGTATCCCATATCTCCAAGCAGTATCATAAGCCTTTTGGAGATCAAAAAAGAAAGAAACACAATGCTGGCGATGGACAAATGCTTCCCGAATAAAAGTTTCCAGGCGGACAAGGTGGTCAACCGTAGAGCGACCCGCTCGGAAGCCGCACTGATTCCTATCGAACACACCCTCTGCCTCTAAAAAGTGTACAAGACGGCGATTAACGAGTCTCTCATAGGTTTTGCCCAGGCACTTGTCAATGCAATTGGGCGATAGCTCGTCGGTAAAGAGGGGTCTTTGCTGGGTTTCAGAAGAGGAATTATATGTGCCATTTTCCAACAGTCAGGAAAACAGGCAGTATCCCAGAATAAATTAAAAAAGGTGAGCAAACTGTTTAGAGATTCAGACGACAGTCTCCTTAGCATCTCGTATTGAATTCTATCCGGCCCAGCCGCAGAGTCTTTTTTGACGCCGAGAGCCAGTTCAAGCTCACACCGTGTAAATGGCCTGACCACCAGACAAAGGAATAGTTTGTTTTTCTGCTACTGATCGAAACCTCTTAAAAGATTCACTATAAATGGCCGAGTTAGACACTTCCTGGAAGTGTTTACCAAGAACATTTGCTTGTTCCTGAAGCGATGTTGCTAATGGAAAAAGGGGTATCTTAAAAGACCGATAGTATCTCCTGATCTTCCAAAGACGATCCCACACTTCCTTTGAAGAAACAAAACTACTCAAAGAGGTCACATACTTTCTCCAAGAACTGCCTTTGGCTCGCCTTCGCGTACAGCGAGCTTTGGCTCTTCTTTTCTTGAATTCAAGTAAATTCCTAGGAGTGGGATAACGTCTGAAGATGCACCATGCCTTGTTTTGCGACTTGCGTGTTGTGGAGCAGTCCTTGTTCCACCACGGCTTGCATCTCTTGGGGAGTCGTCCAGAGGTCTGGGGGATATTGTGTGATGCAGCATTTATAATCGCTTCAGTGACATACAGCGTGGTATCTTCAGGGCTCATGTTTACAAGAACAGACGAATCGATAAAAGCCTCCAAACAAAAAATAGACCAGTCAGCCTTTTCCAATTTACACCTTGGGAGTCGTGTCGGAATAGAAGGAATTGGCATTTTACTTTCTAAAACAATAGGGAAATGATCACTCCCAAAGGGTTATTTAAAACTTTCCATGAAAAGCATGGAAGTAAAATTGGTGATGCAATGGAAAGGTCAATAGATGTAAATGATTGATGTGCTGCACTAAAAAATGTGGGATTCCTCCCATTAAAAAGACACAACCCAGATGATAATAAAAAACGCTCTATGACGCCTCCACGTGAATCCTGGCGAACACTACCCCATAAAGGGTGGTGGGCATTAAAATCGCCTAAAATTAAAAAAAAAAGGTTGAGGTAATTGTTTTACAAGTGATTCAAGTTCACACATATGCAGTGCAGAGTTAGGCGGCAAATAGAGAGAAACAACTGTGAGCAAGCGGTCAACAAGAAGGCGCACCGCTACAGCCTCTAAGGGCGTAGAAAGGGGTACCTCCGAGCAAGCAACACCACTCTGCACCACCAGTGCCACTCCTCCCGACGTATTTGGGGAGAGTCTATCTTTCCTAAAAACTTGGTGCCGACGTAAAATCTGTGTATGAGTGTCATTTAAATGTGTTTCTTGCAGGCTGAGGGCGATTGGTCTCAAGTCGTCCATAAAATAATTTACATCATCTATATTTCTGATAAGGTCACGGCAGTTCCACTACGTAAAATGGAAATTGGTCATTGTTTAAAAAATTAGATTACAATATGATAAAGAAGAAACACTGGGTGAATAAATGAAAGTTCTAAAGCTTCTGCATGTGGCATAAATTAATTTACAATCTCACGTTGGAGGAATCACAGGTTTTTTGCTTTTGTGTTTACTTTTAGAAGTCTGCCACTCCATGTCGTCTTGGTCAGACGCATGAGTGGAGACTTCTCCACACTCATTCATGGCTTCACTTTCCTGAGGCGAGGCTTTTCCTGCAGGTTTCTTCAGGTTCAGGGAACGGGGCGCCATGCGCCGCCCGCGACCAGACCCAGCCAAGGGGGCAGAGGAGGTGCTGGGCGAAGCGTCGCCCAAGTCCACCCGTTCCTGTCCCTTTGGCGCTGCAGGAGCGGCACGAGAGCCATGCCGCTCTTTCGATGATGCTCTCTCCAGGGAGTGTGGGCGAGAGTGTCTACCCATCTCCCTGGAAGGAGACTGTGGAGGAGGGACGGTTGCGGTAGCCACCGGCCCATCCTGGGACTGGGAAACAGCCTGAGAGGACAAAGCCTGTTGTCCCGTTGGAGTGCGAAGGGTCGCGCTCTGGCTGGGAGGGTCGGAGGACCGCCCAGCCGAGATTGCATGCACCGGAAGCTGAATCTTCAGTTGGGGCGTGGGGGACTGCAGTGGCCTCCCATAGTCCAGAAAGGATGTCTGGGTGGCCACTGCTACCATCAGTGGTGCAGGTCCCCGCTGCCCCACCTGCGCAAAACTGCCTTTATGTAAGAATCCGAAGCGACGGCGTGCCTCTGGGTAGGAGAGGTTTTCCTTGATTTTAAAAGCAAGTACCTCCTTCTCCTCCTTCCACGTTCTGCAGGATCGAGAATATGCAGGGTGGGGATCACCGCAGTTCACACAAGTGCGCGTGGTTGGTGCAAGAGTCTGTGGTGTGGTCATTCTTGGCACATTTTGTACATGTAGCTTTTCCACGGCATTGCTGGGAGCCATGGCCAAACCTCTGGCATTTGAAACACCTTCGAGGATTAGGCACGTAGGGCCGAACCCTGCAGTGGAGATAGCCAGCTTTCACGGCCTCTGGAAGTGTGGCGGACTCAAACGCTAAGACTATGTGTTTTGTCTTGAGTTCTGTGCCATCACGACGAATTGTGATTCGACGGGCAGCGACAACTCCTTGGCTAGACAGGCCCTCCACGAGCTCTGCGTCAGATGTGTCCAACAGGTCGTACTCGGAAATTACTTCTTGGATGGTGTTCAATTTGCGGTGAGGAGTAACAGTGACTTTATAGTCCGACACAGAGTTAAGACCCAAGAGGGCATCACTCTGCTGCTTTGTAGTGATTTCCACGAGGAGATCTCCAGACGCCATTTTATTTGCATTGAAATGTTTGCCAACAACTCCTTCTAGTGCCTTAGAAACAAGGAAGGGGGACAGTTTGCCCAGTGGCTTTTCATTTTCAGAATGAAGAACAAGAAATCTTGGAAATTTTTCAGAAACAGAGGACTTTTCAGACAAGTGGTACTTCGGTGCGGACCCTTTTCGGGGCCCGATCAGAGGTTTTTTTTTAGTTCGCAGACCCATAAAGATGGGAAGAAAATTCAGTGCCCGGATGCACCGCCCACCACGGAGCCCAACAAGGGGGTAGGTAATGTGCCATAGCAAGAAAGGCTTGGGTGACACAATTACTCTACCAGTGCTGCCCGGGCACTATACCCTAGTGTGGTTGCAGGACAGGACCTGATTCCACTCAAGGTTGGCCCTTGCCGCTTAAGAAGGTGAAAAAGGAAGGATGAGAGTGGAGAAGAAAGGAAAAAGAGGTGAGAGGAAAAGTGAAAGAAGGAAGAAGAGGGTAGAATAGGCGACTGACTGAATCATCCTGGTGGGGCCAAGCCAGGACACCCGTCTACGAGAAGCAGGGGTCGAAGCGGTGTATTGCCTCGCCCGGGGGGCCCCGAAAGGTCCAAGCATACCCCGGCCTCAGTTCAACCACCACGGTCCCCTTTTCCCGGGGCACGGGTTAAGCCACGCACAGCCAGACGTGGGTGGGCGAACCCACATGGCTCGGGGTTCGTAGTGACGCCACTAACCAAGCACCTACTCTAAAGTGGGTGCCCCCTGCGTGCGGGTATGGTGGCCCACGCGGCTGGGGTCCGTGGTGACGCTACTCACCAAGCACCTAGCACCAAAGGTGCAGGCGCCCCCTGCTGGGCTCGGGGTCCGTGGAGACGCCATTCTCCAAACACCTGCTTTCACAGGTGCCCCCTGCGGGGTCTCACGACATTCGAGCGCGACTAGTGGATTGAACACGCGAACTTCGTGAGCACTCGACTTGGACTCGTCACAATCAATGCCTCGGCGGACACTTGGGAAGTGGCTCGTGTCCAACCACTGCGGTGATGAGAATAGCCGAACTATTATAATGTCTGGAGCTCAGCAATCGTTTTCTACTTTGCCAACCACAGCCCGTGGCTATGATTAACGTTGGAGGCATAGGATAGGCACCGGGCCACGTGGCCGCTTGTCCTGGCTCCGAGTTAAGTAGACGAACGATGCTCATATTTCTCCAATTGTTTTGGCGACTACCATTGCCTTGAAAGAAAAAAAAATCGAAGGCAAGTTTATTCAGTTATTGATGTTAGGGAGTAATTCTAAGTAGTATTTAGCGAAAGTAGAAAAATCGCTTTATGGCTCCTTTAATGGGGATATTTCTCTCTGAAGGAGAGAATCATGAGCTCGTATCTTTATCTTTGGCAGTTGCTCCTGCTGATCGACAGTTCGCGCAGCCGAGATGCATCCTTGAACGAATAGCTCGCGCTTGCATCACAAAAAGCTAGGAAGCAAAATATAAAGCGAAACAAAGGGCAGATGAACACAGATAAGTGTAAACTATGTGAATATCTTAGAAGACCAGAGATACTTTTCGAGCAAAACTGAATCGACGAGATGAGATCACAATTGCGCATCCCATTTCTAGCGCTCGATACATGTGAACCGGGGCTCGCAGCTGGTCGCCTGCGGACCGCTTCCCAACGAGACGCGGGCCGCATGCGGCCCGCGGGCCGCGTGTTTGAGACCTCTGCTATATACTAACTATTCGAATGCAGTCGAGCGCCGAACGCCGGCGACCGGCGTTCACTTTTGCGCAGTGAGCAGAGACAAAGGCAGCTTAGCGTGTATCCACTAATCTTTCCAATCAGAGCTCGGCGCTTTGACGATCCCCGAGCGCTCTGATCTCCTCCTCTCCCTCAGTTGCTTTCCACTCGGTCTCGTCCAGCGCCAATGGAAGAACGAACCCGCGTGATCGGCGCGTGCACGCGACGCGGGCTGCCTGGCAAGCGGCCGCCGCAGACAACGGTTTCGTGTCTCTCTAAACCAGGAAGCGGGGCATGAGTCAGTTGACCTTTACGCGGCCGCTCCCGGGCACGGCCGACTGTCGAGGAAGCAGGACAGAGCTGCCGCTGCCGCGCTGGCTGCAGGAAATCCCTTGGCTGGCAGCATACGCGCGCTTTCGTTCTGCCGCGTGACTCACCGTTGTTTACGGACGTTCCTCGTGTTTACACATGAGTCGCGATCCCGCGTTACGTTGATGGCGCTTGGCGAGCGAGCACATTTTCTGCGAGCGAGGTGGATGCCCTAGCTGAATCGCTGGCCGTTACCGTGGGGGTGTGCGAATAGTGGTTCGAATCGAATAGCGCAGCGTCGTCTCTGGCTTCTGTACCGTTGAAAGAACCGGCCGCCATGGCTTTCCTTTACACTCTCGAGGCCTTGAATGACGCAGCGCTATTTGATTCGAGCCGCTATTCGCACAACCCAACCGCGAAGGCTTCATGTGTCACTCAAAGGGCTTTAAGGATGGTTCACGCCCGCGTCTCAGCGGTGAGATGACGCATAGCTAGCGGTGCATCAGCATTAGTGTCGGCACCGACCCAACGCTCAGCTGCCACGTGTGATCAAGGCGGGGTCGCATGCGGGGGAGCCCCGACACTATGCTGATAGAGCGCACAGTCAGCACTGTGTCTACTCTATAGCGCTGAGCGATATATGTGTGAACCAGTGTTGCGGAGTTGCCACTCCGGAGTTGGAATGATTCCCGCAATCATTCCGCATTTTCGCGACCCCGGAATGTAGTGGGGAATGGAATGGTGGCAACGTTCAGGGGAATGGAATGGGAATGGAATTAGATGCCTTTTGCCCGGAATGGAATGGGCCAGGTTCTTTATATTTTATTTATTTATTTATTAATTTTTTTACGTTCAGCTATACCGAGCCAGTCAGGGAGTTGGTTGTTCAGAAATAAAATGAGCGGGAAACTGCGAACCCGCGTAAGGCCGTAGCAGACTTATGCGCAAAAGAAAAAAATGCAATACAAAAAACAAGCGTCAAAGCAACGAACAGAGGGGGGAGGGGGGGGGGGGGGGCAGCGGTGGCGCCTTTCACCAGTGAAGTTCAACACATATCCGAATGCGTCTGTGCCTATAATATTGCACGGCTGGTACGTCATCAGCCGACGTGAACGTGACCTGCTGCTCTGGTGATCCGATACCCAGGAAGGAGGCCAGACCTGGCCTCGCTGTGCTGACCCAGACTTCGTACACTTTCGAATCGTCTCGAGCGCGCTGCTTCTGGAAGAGCTCGCACCTGTGCCGGCCATCTCAGGTCGCAATCCACGAGGTCCCTGTTTGAATGATGCGAGGCGAAACTTGAAGACTGCCATTCATGCGTTGGAGGCGGAGAGTCGGCAGGAAGGACCGTCACAACAGGGATGCCATTGTATCGATTTTTCAACCGCAACAGAAGATAATACATGCGCTTCAGGATGCTTCAGGTGGTCTACTTTTCACGAAAATTCCAAATAAAACTGCCTGAATGGTCTTCAACGAGGTCAGCTACAACGAAAGTATGTATTGTCCTTTCATACAGCAGCGTGGGTAAAGTTTCATGTTCAAGGCAACACCTACAGATTCAAGAATACTGGTTCATTCCACCGTGACGTCATGCAGTGCTGACAGGGGCGCCCTTATTGGACAGGGAAGTGGTGATTTTTTGATGGAATTTATTTTAGAGGTCGGTCTTTTCGCATCACTGGTCAGTCAGACAGGATGCTAGGGAAGGGACCGCGGTCAGTCCTTGATGGAACGTTTTTTAAACCCATTTAGTACTCTTCGTCCGGAACCACTACCTTCAAGGCAAAATGCCAAGCCTGCAGAAAAGTAATTTCGGGACCAAAAAAGAAAAAAAAAAGAAACTTCCACTTCAAACTTAAAGCCTCATCTCAGCTGGCGTCTCAAAGAAATTTGAAAAAAATGTATTGTATTATCAGTATTTATATTTCTGCCCTCCCTAAAATGAATTCTTGTATTTGTATTTCCAAAGACTTTTTGCCTCTTTTTAAAATATATTTCCGATACGTATCACGATACATTTTTATGGATATATTTGAGACTTGAGTATCAGTATCTCAGCAACTATTTTCATCTATCCCAGTATTCGTATTTCCAAATACATTTCTGAATATTTCTGCCCAACCCTGCAACGTAATGCAGCTGTCAAGTGATACTTTTAACGTTTAGGAATTGGAGGAATGGAATGGAGCAACTCAGCCATTCCAGGAGTGGGAATGGGCCCAGTGTCCCCATTCCTAGGAGTTGAAAGGAATGGAATTATCGAAAACTCTAATTCCCTGGAATGGAATTAGAATGGAATGGGGGTGCCCATTCCGCAACACTGGTGTGAACAGACCTTTATGAAGGGGGATTTGGAGTCGTTTTCCTCTAAAGGAGCCCTTCGCACTTCTGAAGCTTTCGACTCGTGTCAAACTTCGAAGTACCGTCCACAGGGACACCACGGGCTGCCTCAAGCCCCGCTCAAACCGCTCACACATCGCGCGAAAGACAGTGCGCAGACACTGTCTGAGGCGTGCCTCTTTCTTGCATGACGGTTTTGTAACGCTGGTCATTCAAAAACTGTTTGCAGACATGCTCGAAGCGTACATATGTATGAAGCAGACGCGATTCGAACATCATCAAGGTGTGTCCTCAGGTACTTCTGCCGTCGCGTCTGCAGCAAACACCGTGTGCTTTGTATGGTGTATGAACAGTGGGGGTTTGCGCTCATGGACTCGGAAACCTCTACTATCGGCAGAGTGACGCATTTCCTCTCCGCACCGACTGCGACGCAGGTGCCCTCACCGCGAGGGATGTGCGTGGGGTTTGGTTGTCATTTTGTGTTTGTTTTGAGTGGAGGTCTGCGAACGTAATAGGACCGTAGAAAAGCCTGAAAACGGAAAGGGCGCCCTGCTTCGGTTCGAGTCGAGTATATGGGCCTTTCTAAATTAACCTTTGAAATCCACAGCGAAGCAGGCAATCTGTCACTTTCCAAAAACGAGAAATGCACTGCCACGCGACCGAAAGTGAAAGATGTCACCGGTCAGCCAGCAAGAACGTGGCATCGGCGAAAGTTCGCATTTTAGTTCGAAAAAGGTATTGCCAGGTTCAAAATTTTACCGCTTCAATTAATACTTTAAATTAGCGCGTTCCACCATACTAGTAGCTTTAATTACAGTTCTTCGCTATGCTCCTTCCCCAATGAAGGGCTCCCCGCAATGTCGAGGTCTGCTGACGTATACACAAAGACTTCATCGAATAGCAAGCAGGCTTCCCGTAAAGGTTCGCACTCACCGTAACCTTGAGAAGGAAAATGCTCTGCGACGCGTCTTACCGTCCATGTTTTCCCATGGAAAGTTTCTGCTCTCGGTTCTTTCCTATCGAGCTGAAGCGGACACTTCCTGAAAGGACACGAGAGAGTTTGTGTGGACCGTGTACGCTGCTCATTGCGCGGGCTTGGCGGGCGTGTGCTGAATCCATGCTTCAAAATGACGGTACGAGCTCTCGCTAGCAACGCTAAGCTCTAGAGTATGGTGAAAGCGTGATTATAGCGGTCATGTCAAGAAGTCTGAAGAGTGTGAAGGCAAAATGCGACCCGTCTATACTTCAGCGAGGAATGTCGACGAAGTCTTGGAATAAAGTTGTTCAGGTAGGCACGTGTTCTGACTTACGGCTTATTATATTTTAAGATATTATTGATACGGAACATAGACTGAATTCCTATGAATGTTTGTTTGTGCAAATTTAATGCAATGCTGAGGAAACTTCAATAGTGTTTGCGCGACACTGACGTTTTTTTTTTCTCACTTGTGAGCACCACTAGTGCTTTTTTTTGTTGTTTTGTTTCCTAATTGTAGGTGATTCGCTAAAATTAGGTCTTGACGTGAATTGGCATCTGACAAGAGCGAGAATGAATATTTACGCCAATAAACACGCCAGTGTCGTCAAATTTGATAACGTGTGTTATGACATTTGACTTGGCGGATGTTTCAAAAGCATAACGCTGTGATAGTCTTTTTGATTAAGAAATTTAAAATAAAAACAGAAAAAAGACAATTTTCATGCATTTATTTTATGTTTAATTCTTGTTGAGGTAAATTTTACGGCAATCTTTATTGTACACATTTAGTATAGTCCGTGGGTCTCGCTACATACGTTTCGCATAGGAACATGTTTTGCGTGAAGGCGCTGATTTTCATCTCGCAGAAGAGAGAAATTTCATACGATTAAGATGCTTTAATGTTTTTGTTCATTCTATAGTTTGTCATGGCACCAATGAATCGCCACTTAGTTGATCTTTGTAAACAAGCGCGTAAAACTATGCTGCCCACGAGAGCCAAACAGCGAACGCGGACGACAGAGGCGAAACGACCTTCTTTCAGGGCAGTGATGTCCCTACATACCCCAAGGGGGGGGGGGGGGGGGGGGGGTGTACCCCCCTTTGTTTTTCTGAATGCAGCCCCCTTAGTTCACAACAACCCCTCTATTGTCAATGCCCCCCCCCCCCCCCCCCCCCTAAACATTTAGACGACCCCCTAACCCCTGTTTCGGAGCTTCTCGACATGCCGCTACGTGGCGTCAATTTCACCAGTCGTGAAGAGGAGGCATCTTGGCTATAGTTGGTGACAGGTTAAGAGTGAAGTGGAAGCTCCTCCCACCTCTTCCCACTTTAGCAGAGCGAGCGCTGGAGAGGAGGTCGCCTCTTCTCCAGCGTTCGCTGTGCTAAAGTGGAAAGACGTGGGAGGAGCTTCCACTTCACTTCACGGGTTATAGGAGCCCTGGTTTTCACGGCACAAGACAACACAGGATGAGTAAGGATTCCGAACGTGTCCAATAAGGTAAACAGCCTTTGAACAAAGGCCATCAAACTCAAAATGCAAAACGCAGGTGGAGAGCCACGCTTAGCAGGTTTCCACAGCCCAGGAGGGTAGCAGAAACTCCTAACTGATAAGTGTCGAGACAGTCGCATCATTATTGACAAAATGGCGGCGGCCGAAGGAACCTTTTTTGGAAAAGTCTATAGTCAATGACGCTTTAGTAAGACAAATAGCGCAGAGCGTCGCTTTCAGAAGCCCAGTCTCTAGCACGCGTGACCGTTGCCCTTGGCTGCGCGTGCACGCTCGAAGCCCATAAAACGCCTGAGTGTTATCGAAGGTAAGAGGCTCGCGCTGAGGGGGGAACACTGAAAGACCTTCCTGTAGGGCTGGGCATTTTGTCGATTAACCTACCGATTACTCGATTAATGCATCCATTGCGATTTATTTTTTTAGCCGCTTAATCGGTTAAATTTTGACTGACAAAGAAAAGGTAGAAATTCAACGCTTTTACCACGCGGACGTGAACGAGTACACCTATATGTAAGTAAAATATAGGAGATATTTTGACCTAATGTAAACTGTAGGCGCGAGATTCGTAGTTCCAAAGAAGTGGAGAAGATTGTACGTGTCTCAGCCACTTCAACGCCGTGCGGTTGTCTGTTTAGCGCAGCAGAGGCTGTTGTGAACAATCAAAAGAGTTCGCTATTACCGGAGAATATCAACGAACCTCTTTGCCTGTGCGGCTTAACTTATGATTGATAAGTGTAGGTGTCTTGACTGTTATGAACTACACTTCAAGGTTGACTTAAAATCTGAAATTGAACATTGCGCTGTTACTTGCATATCACGAACAACAAAAAAAAAAAAGAAAAAAAAATGTAATTTTGATTAAAAAAAATATTATTTATGAAATAGAACGAAACCGATAATCAATTAATTAATTGATTTAAGGGTGGCGAATTATCGGGTTAAAATAGTTAATCGGCGCCCAGCCCTACCTTCCTGCCGTTTTTATTCTGTCCGTGAAGCGACCCCCACAAGGATACGAACTTGCCGCGTCGCCACGCACTGGCGCACGCTGATGGTCCGTTCGTTCAAACTCGTTCGATGGAAACAACAAGAACATTCCCGTCTGACAGGGCTATTAGCCACTCGCAATAGGTCGGGGATCCACTAATAGTGTTATAATGAGCAGACCTTGTCTTTTAGGTGGTGCTGCTTCCATACTTACAGCTGTTGACAGCCTGGCCATTCTCTGCCGAAATCCAAACAAGCTGCAACCCCAGCGACGGAAGCCCTTTAGCAAAACTTGTGCCGGTAAAACACGGGACGAATGTATTTGGATTGTTTTATATTTTTATGTCGGTTATAGCAAGAGAGGAGAGTAATGGAAACAAACCTCGGGTCTGCGGAAGACGTATTCTGAGGACGTACGTCACATCGAGAAATGGCGTAATAGGTCCGGGCGACGTGCCATGCAACTTAGTGCAAATTATCTGTCGTAAATAGCTTCTAATAGTACAGATTAGGTGGCGATATACGATATTTTTTATCTACTTTATACGTCTCCCGAATACAAAGGTTCCGAGACGACTACTCGTGCCACCTTTGGGCGTAGATCAGTAACGTAAACGTTTTACATTCAGTTCTGGCATTCGTGCAGAGCGTATCATATTCACTCTTAGTAAACAATTCGCTCTCTCCTTGGTTTGAGGACGTTATCAGCCCCAGATCACTTAATTATCTAAGGGAAGTCTATAAGATCTAAAATCTAATAATCTAAAACTTATCACGGAACAGCAAACGTTACATATATAAACCGTATAACATTTATAGATATAAAATTGCTATTTCTGGTAAATATCATGCATATGACTTCAACTTGGACACAACCCAAAACGAGGTTACTCGCCTTTGGTTTATATGTCCCTCCGTAGATTCAGCGCACTCGTCAATGTCCGTCAATGTTTCTAAATTACAAACCCTATATCAGCGAGTAAAAGCACATCGAAAGGCTCACAGAAAAGGGCACTTGTTCGTTTCATTACATACCCGGCACGCGGAGTCCGTGAAGGTCAATGCCTTGCAGCGGACAGTTATAAACATCCGCTCCAACGTCACTGAAGACCAAGACCGCAACCCTCCGAACGCTACCTTGAATTTAAACAAAGGTCAAGTCGCAATGACTTCAGTGTACACAAAATATATGACCGTGATACTATGTGTCTGCGAAAGAGGTGCAGCTGTTTGATTCTTCGTATCCTGTGTTTTGGTCCGATATAATTACGTGCGTATAATTTCCGTCTTCCCTTTCAGACGGTTGTCTCTGGCAATCTACCATTTCGGCGCCAGGGGCAAGGGCGTAAAACATAAGGCTCGGACAGCGTGCAGCTAGACTGAAACAGGCGTTTGTCAGCCGTGTTCATCTGGAAGAGAAGCTTAGTAAATAGATATCTGTACATTCGTCTGCTTTCGTTTTTATTCCTCAACCCCTTCACTAAAGAGAAAAAGTACAGCTGAAGTCGAAGTTCAAATTTGCAACAACAAAATAATTTAAGATTCATGTAAAGTTTATTATATACGACAACCCACTATACTCGAGCTATGCTCTTTCTCGCAAGTGCTAAGCCCGTTCGCACACTTGCGTTTGCTTACGACCGAGTTTTTGCGACCTTTTACGGCGAGAGAACACTGGCACGCTGGTGCCATCTATGAGGTGACCCCAAAACTACATTTGACTAGAGCGAAGGTTCTGAGGTATTTGAGAGATCAAATGTACGTACTGTCTATGAAGCATGACCGTTTATAACACTGCAGAAAGCTTTTCGAGCCCATAGGGAAAGAATGGTGCGCAAAAAAAGGATACGCGGAAGTGCCAAGTGTTATTAAAGAGTGCCAGCTTAAAATCCACAGAGTTCCAGCTTTACACTCTGTGGATGAGAAATTTATCCTGTGAATTGCGGCTAATAGCCTGGGATTTTAAGCGCGCATCGTGCAGTAGTAATACACGACCGCAAGACGGTACGATGGCCATTAAGATAATAACGTGTACAGATGAGGACGAAGTTAAAATACCTTGATTCCACATTGTTATATATGTAATTGTGTAGTGTGTATGTAGATATTAGAGAGTTTTAGTAGATCGTTCCGATACCCCCGATAGCCCCGATAACGATACTATGCATGCGCAAGGAGGCGGTGGCGGAGTATCGGGTATCGTTATCGGAGTCATGGGAACGATCTATATTAAAACTCTCTAGTGAGTCAGACCTAATGGGGCGTCTGTTGCAGATGAGATATTTAGCCAGTGCAGTACTACCACTAATGACCTGGTGTCTGTGACGTGAATCACGCAGTAGTAATACACATTAATCAAATGAAAGTACGTGCCGACATTACCGGCTAGAATTTTATGCACACGCGGTTCTCTGACAGGGACGACATAGCGGTCATTCCACTGTTTAAGGAATTTTATATCTGTGTAACGTGCGCACAAACTGACCGTGTGACCGCGGAGTTTTTAGCAATGCTTTGAGGCCGTTTAGCTCCTTCCAAGCACTGCACATCATTAATTTATCCCTCTCTCTCTCTTTCTTTTTGTCTCTTTCAAGTTACCATCCAAAGCTAATTTAAATGTGTTTTCTTTTTTTTGACACACTTTGGCCTCACTTTATTGTTGTGGATATCGATCCTGGCCACCAAGGTCCTGGCAAAGACCGACATCCAACAATACCAGCAAGAAGACAACAGGCGCGATTTTTTTCCTTTGAAGCACAACGACAGGTCGTCTCCTTCGAAGGCCCAGCCTCCAGTACGCACTCGTTGACATTCGCCGTGCTTCGGCTGCGCATGCACGTTCGAAGTCCCCTAGTCGCCGAAGCGTTATCGAAGGGTAGGAAGTCCGCGTTGGAGGCGGAACAACTCAAACTCTTCCGTTCCGTTATCATACTGTCGGTGACTCTATGCGCCGAGAAAGTGAAGGGCAAGAAGAGACGAGAGCGTTCGGAGACGTCAGAACCCCGAGCTCTGATGGGAATGATTAGTGGACACAGACGCAAAGCTAGCTGCCTTTTCCTCTACTCACTCTTCGAACGCGTACGAATGCGAGAGGCAAACGCCCGACGCCGCCGTTCTGCGTCCTAACGCGTTCGAATGGGAAAGCCAAACCCCGCGCTCCGGCGGTCTAACTCGTTCGACGAGTGCAGTGGAAATAAAAGGCTGCTGGTTTTAGGGCCCATACAAATATTTGCTTTCAAGTGCACTGAACTGCGCTGCGTTTATAAACAGAAGCTAGTCACCGGCACATGTGTGCTTCGTATGAAGAGTAGAATTCAATTCAAGAACTAGCTTTTTAGCACGCGACGTACGAAGCAGGGAGGTCCTGGTTTCTTGCATCCGCAACGCAGTCAAACGCACTCAACCGCTCTCCAACGTAACTGTGTGTATGGGCCTTTAGATCTACCCCCTACTCAGTCCAACCAGAGCTTGGTGTTCTAACGTCCACGCGGGCTCTTTTTTCCTCCTCTATTTCTCTCTGAGTCTCTCGGAGCACAGGGTGCTTGCACGACACCATGGTGGAACGTTGCCTGCGGCTCAAACTTTCCGCCGGAATCCATGCCGATTACGCTTGTCCCCTTTCGTACTGTGTCAGCTATGTCATTCATTTTAGGTTCGAGTTCTTTCGTGTTGTGATCGACAGCACCAGCCAAAGTGGTCGGAAACATAAAGGAGCATCGACTGGTACTCGATTCAGTACATACCGATCTTTATTCGGTCTTCAGGCGACCCGGCGCTCCAGAAGGCGGCTCGTCGGCGAGCAAAATGACCCGGCAGACACGGCCGGACTGCACCAAGCTTGGGTTTAAGCGTCCTGAATATGTCCCCGGTTGTATTTCTTGAGTTCCGTTGTCGACCCAGCCGTCTACTTGCCTCTGCGTTTTACCGACACAAAATACGTCACTATGCGAAAAATCGTTTCCGTGCGCATGTTAATAGGGACAGTAGAGCAAGGTGTTACCGATTGGCAGGGCCGCTGACGCCTGACTTTTAGCCTGACTGACTGGGACATTGTAGTTTTCGAACACGCTACCTGGTAGCGTGTCCGGAAGTAACAGCACGCACCACCAGATTGACTGCATATTAGCTCAGATGAACTTCCGCGCAGGGGAGTACACCGCCCCCTTCCCTCTCTTTTTACCCTCCAGCTCGCCGATGATGGTGATGATGATGATTCTGTGGCTTTTCCCTTTGCAGCGGGAGAGGTCGAAACAATATCATGCCCTAATCAAAAATAAAAAGGTGAAAAAACAACATAAAACAACTATTTTTTCTTCTGCCACTAGTGCTCCAGTTTCGCATTTGTCCTCTGGACACACTGAGCTCACAAACCTCTATCACCCATCGTAGTGTTTGCTGTGGCTACCTTGGTCATATTGGGTTTCCGACTGGCTCCGCCAGCTTCACCCCTGTCGGCATTGTTGGCACATGGAGTTAATACCCCTGTCAGACGGGCTAGTTTAGTGTCACTACAAGCGAGTGCACTTCAATCCGTCGAAACACATTTCAAGTGTGTTGGTGCTACACGGCAAAACTTAGTGTCACTCCAAAATGATGGCAATGACGATGGGTGAGCAATGGGCACGCAAAATATTAGTGGATACGAATTTTTTCATAAATAACTTCGTCAACTTATTAGAAACAAGTTACCACACACTGTTAGCAAGTCCCGTGTATTTGGCGAATATTTGAGGTGAAAAACACGCTATTTACACAAATTACCATAAATTTACACGATGAGTAACGGATAATTCGTTCAGAAATCATGCGAGGTTGTAGACAACGTGTTTTGGTTCGGTCATACACGCATAACCGTGTAGCCGACCTCGATAACACGCATCGCCCCCGGCGACGACCGCGGCATTGCCGGCTATCAAAGCACCGGAATGCTTGGGGACACACTTAGAAAGGACCGTCGAGACAAATGCCGCGGAAAGAAACATGTCTCGGAGACAGATATGCACCAACAGCAATTGCGCCATGTCGCAGGACGTTGGCGAAACCCGCGCTTACCGTGCTCGCCGCCATCTTCTGGTCGATGGCAATGCGGCTTCCCTCATGTCGCCCATGTTTGTATTTAGTTTAGGGATCCTGATAACAGTTTCTTAGACACCACAAATAAAGTCATGGGTCTAATTATTCGTTCCAAACAGTTAAAATGGATACAAAAAGCGTGTCCTCGATGTGAACACGTGACATTGCAGTTGGTTTCGTTTTTGCTTCAACCTTCACCTGCAAGCGATCTGGCCACGGCGCAAGCGCAACGCCGATGTACGCTGGAAGCAAGCGCCGGTTGGCTTTCGTTGTTTTTGTTTGACCGGAGAAAATCTGGCTAGTACGCATGGCGCCGCTACTGTTTTGGTTTGACGGGACGCGAGAAGCTTCGCATAGAGCTTCGGAGTTTGCGAGCACATAGTGAAGATGTGACCGGAGAAGTGTCCCTGTGATGTTCCTGGAAGACGGAAAGTAGCATTCGTAATCGTCGTGTGTGCTTTGAAAGCGAAGGGAGTCACAGAGTCCACGAGTTCGCAACCACAAGCCAAGGTTCACGACAGCGCGGCGTTGACTTCGGCGATCTTGTTCTGTTTGGTGCAACCCGGCGATGCGAAAAAGAGCTGAAACATTCTTCGTGTGTGGTGCGGTGCTTTGTATTCCGGGTCTGTTTGAACCACGCTTTTAACACAGAGCGCAAATTGTTTGTTGCGTGGTAAAGGTTCAACGGGTACAGTCCCGTCGTCGTCAGCTGATCCGGTCCAGCTGGTCCGGGAGGACGCAGCGAGCGTTTTTAAAAGTAAATCTTCCTTCGTTCCGTTTCAAACTGTGGAAGTATCCCGACACATACCCTGAGTAAGAAGCAGCGGGCGTTTTCAACAAAATTACGTTGTTTTAATTGAATAATGGACTCCGGATTGTTGCCTTAAATCTGCCGTTTTTTATGCTTCGTGTTGGACTGCGTTTGCATAGCGACGCACACCGCTCGAGTAGATGATTCGGTCCTGCAACGAGTTTGTTGCGCCAATCATGCGGCGTGAATAAATTAGGGCAAGGTTTCCTACCTGCCCACAGATGCATGTACTGAGACCATTTTTTATGTTGTGAACGTAGTGCTCTTTCTTTATTTTGGAAGACGCGTTGGTGCATTTATTATGGTACAATCACTTGAGAGTTGAGAAATTGGAGAGCGAGCAAGCTTTCTCAACTTTGTCTCTTTCTCTCTGGCACTGCCCTGTTTCAGTTTCAGTAGGCATACCTACTAGCAGGTACAAACTGCTCTAAAGCAGGTAAAAAACGGCAAGCTTAGGACGGTGCGGACTCCGTGTTTCGCGCTTTTCGCAAGGTGACAGGGTAAATGCTTTTGTGAGATATGCGGAATATGCAAGCGATTTTGTTATGCCCGTCGTTTGCGTCTCTCCAGCAAAACGAATAAGATGATCTACTACAAAGGCGCAATCACAAGCCAAGATTTAAGATAGCACTCGTTTGCTTCGGTGATCCGTGTAGCTGTATTTTACCCTGCTCTCTGCAACACCGTGTCATGACGAAGAGCTGGAACGGTCACGGTTTGTGCTGGCCTTTCGGCTGACAGAGACCCGCGTCGCCCGCATCGGCACCGAGTGCGCTTGAGCTGTTGATGCTCAAGCCTTTCATCCGCGGCTTGTCGCCAGCTCATCCTTCTGCTCTACGGTGAGGAAGGGCGAGAGTAACCTCGGAAGTGAATGTAAATCCTCGTTCATTCAGTTATCCGGTGTCAAAGTGTGGAAGATGCCCAACGTGTACTGAGGGCGGGAACTACGAGCGTTTTGCCTTGCTTTTATAACCGAAACCACACCAACGAGATAACTGCCTTGCGTACTCCAAAATGACGGAAGCAATAAGTTTCAACAGGTCGAGTACGTCACCGGGAATGTAGGCGAGACGGCGCACACTGTTTAAACACTTGCAGTATCCACGAGTGGTACCAGGAAAGCGACGTCAACAGAGAAGGAGCTCGCGATTCAGCATAATGCAGTGCTACGGGCCCGTGTATCTTCAAAGTTCGGGGTTGTGGCAGTATAAAAAAAGGACGCATCAGCGCCCCACGCCAGTGTTCACGAATAACACCGGTCACAAACTCCCAAGCCCCACCGCTCTTCTCGACACCGACACGACATACGACAACAAACTGCATCAAAACGCCCCGAAAGTGGAGGCGTCTGCTCCCGTACTGCAACTGCTGCAACTAGCGGAAGTGAAGTGTTGGGCGGACGTCCGGATGTCCTTCACAAAAATATATAAAAAATGCTTTGCGCAAGGATCGTTTTCATTTATTATTGTATACGTAATGACAAAATCCCAATAATTTGTTTTCCTATCTGATTCAAGCTAGTCGGACTGCTCATAACACTGGTCAAGCAAGAAAATAACAAAAATTTGAACTTTTTCATGACCAGTTTAAGATTTATTGTTAACATATCGTTATTTATTGCAACGGACTAACATTATAGATTTTGCCTCCATACTTTTTAAATGCAAACAGTTCTAACACACGGCTGTCCATTGCGCCGTATTTTGTGTATTCTTCTATAAATCTGTAATGGTCAGCGACCAAAGAGCTCACCCGCACATGTCAAGCTTATATGCGCCGCGGTGAGAAATGGGTACCGAGTGGGAAGTGTCGGGCGTAGTGTCGGTTGTTGTGTTTGTGTACATGTCGGTGCAGTGTAGCTGTGTGCTGTGTTGCCTGCGTTGTATGTAGGGTTGCTGTGTAGTCGTGGTCGTTCGCAGTGTTAACAGAACAGCTTGTCTTTTTTTAAAAAACAGGCTGCTAGAAATCTCGATAGGTGGCGCAAGTTACCGCCCGATTCTAAATAGTTTGCTCAAGTTATTGATCCATGTAAGTTCGGCATTCTTTTTTTTTTTGTCTAGCGGCTTGTTGAAGCTACCGACGCCGCCGACCGCCGACAACGCACGTGCGTACCTTTGCAAGTAGCTACGTCCGCCGCTCGGAGACTTTACTGTGTATAAAAGACATCGAACGAGAACTAACGCGCCCTGTGTGCTTTCAATTCGGCTGAAAGGCGCGCGGCTCGCTGGGCTCGTCTCTCGCCTGTTCTCGGCCGCTGGCCGCCATGTTTCATAAGGAACACGCTCGAAACGGTTTTGCGGAAGGCAGACACGGTGTAGCGTGTTAAGTTCACACAGCACCTCATGTGTAGACGAAAAACACAGATGACCTCGTGTAAAACGAACACGTTTCGACTTGTCCGCTATGGGACAACGGTTTACACGTCTGGGCGTGTTATTCTTGCTAACAGTGCACATTGTTGCGCTAAGTCACGAGCATTAATCTAAATTTAAATCCAATTTGACAATTACGATCAGCGATTACAAGCCAGTCATACACGTCCGCACGCCGGATGCTCATCCAGATGGAAACGAGCAGGGGATTGAAGCCAGGATTCCTGGGTTCTGCAGCGCGACCTTTCGCTCCGCGTGCTCCGAGCTACTGTGCGCGAGCCCACTCGGCCACTCGCGACTCGCCAGAACGAAACATCACGGGGTGTGTGGAGGACGAGCTGGAGGGCGATATCCGCGATGTTGGACAGTGGACGCGCGTGGTTGGGGCACTTTTCTCCGCGAGAGCGCGACGCCTTTCAATTGAGAGGCAGCTGGACCTGGATGCCGACGCACAGGCAAGAATTTCAAGAGACATCGATAAGCAGCTGCAGGCCAATGCCTTCACTATAGCCGCCGGCTCCCATGACCGACAACCTACCCGTGATCAGACAAGAACGGTGGACTCTCCAGAGGGACGAACGGTGGTTCGAAGACACCTTGCCTCGTTTGGGCGAGTTCCATTTCAAGCAAGCCACCTCCTGCCACTTGAGATTCCTGGTGGAGTCTTGCAGGTGCCTCCTGGCCGTCGCTGGCCGTCGCGCAGGGGCCAAGGCTGGAAACTAAATTAGCCGCTTGTTTTTCTACAATGAACTACTTTCCTGCCAATAAAAAACAAGTTCGCATCTAATATTACTCCTATCAAAATAATACTAATTTTACGCAGCGTTAATTTCTTCTATTTTTTTTTACTCCTTGAACACTGCTATCGAGATTGCACACTTAGTCTACCGGAGCGAGCGTAGTGTGCTCCCCGAACTCACTTCATTGGAAGTGTGTTCTTCGGGCAGGGCTGGGGATTGAGTTCAGGATCACTGGATTCTCCAGCGCGAGCTTTCTCTCCACGAACTCCGATCTGGTGGGCGCTAGCCCACCCAGCCCCCGATACCCCTTAATAAAGACACGTTAAAAAAATTTGACGTTTGCAATTCTCTGTAATGCCGAATTGGAGCACACCTCTTGAGGAGGAGGGGGCAAGGGTACGAAGGGGAGGGTATGCCAGCTGCTCCCCCTGCGTACCCTTCCATCCTCCTCTCCTGTTCCCATCCCACTTAGCGTAAAACGTTCGCTAAATTTCCCGCCAAATTAAGCTATGAAATTTTCCCGCTGAATTGACGTGTTACGTCACATGACACGCCACCTGAAATTTTAAGTGCGACGTCACGTGACGTCACAAGGGTAAAATTTTCCCTCTAAATTTAGAAGAGAAATTTACCACCGAGCTTAGCAAAACCTTTTACCGCGAAATTTAGCGAGGAAATTTTACCCTCATGACGTCACACATGACGTGATTTTGGGAAACAGCCCTTAATGCAACGCGCGGTTACGCCGACGCCGCTCAACTCAGAAACGAGTTCCTAGGAGCTGTGCTATAAAACAACGTTGCATTAATGAACGATTTTTATGCCAATTGGATTATTCTCATCGATCATCGCAAGCCAAGATAAAGAACGAAGCATATCCTACTTTGGCGTTCTGCTTCGTTCCAAGGGAGTCTACGAGGAGGCCCTGAAACTGCCTAATTAGATCATAATTATCCTGTTGTCTCGAATAATTACATGCTGAAACAAATGTAGGCTCCATCATTTTCTGATAACCAAGATAGTCATTGAATGACTGACTTTGTCGTCGTCTTTTATCAATTCACGCTGCGCTAATCTTGGTTCAGATCAGCCTAAACTCCAAGTCCACCCCACCATTTTTTGCAATGCCACTCTTCTACATGTCCTTTCTTTCGCGAATTTCTACCGAATTTCTTTTTCTTTGTAAAATAAAACTTACGCCCCCTTTTGGTTTCTGTGTTGTTATGTTTTACTGTAGCAACACACCTATTGATGCCACGCATTCGATCGAGCGAAGTGAGTTTCTCAAACTCACTCCAAGCCAAGTGTGTTCCTCAGGAAGCAGCCGTGTGGCACACTACAGAAATGACACTAAGGGCGAAGTACACTCGCTAGTAGTGACACTAAACTAGCCCGTCTGACAGGGGTATTAGAATGAACTCCACACCATAGCGCCTGCTAAAGTCGTTTCGGGGTGAGTCTGACGATGGTCTATCACAGGGGGTAGAAGGGACGCACAGGCGAGCGCCAAATGCTCCACTGTCTCAGCCCCGTCCCCGAACGCCCGATAAACAATAGATTCTACTTTGGGGCCGAATCGGTTCCGGTAGTCCAGTGTTCGCAAGGCTCCCGTTCACGCTTCGAACAAAAGGGGGTTGCCTTAACTGTTATCATACAGTTTGGTTTCCGCCGCTATTACACTTGTTTATTTTTCCTGTAAAATGACAAAGTTGATTTTCCCTCAGCCGCTTAGAGCCACTAAAGGGCCTCACTCTCACGCACTCTTCTTCGCGCTTCAACTTCCCACTTCTGCGCTGTTGTTGGTTCCTCGGGCTCTGCGATGAAGCCTATACTCGCTCTCAAGGTGATAGAGACACCTCTTGCACCGTATCTGTAGTCGTCAAATAGCTTCCTGTTCCACCGGCACCGATTCATATGCGGCTGGAGTTGCGTCTCTCATTTATTTGGTGTTGAGTTGCTGGGTTCATCAGAAATAAGCACTCAAAGTTCGGTGCCCAGTTACGAGGCTATACACGGAGTGACGACACTTTCAATTTCTAGAAAAAGGACACTTTTCAAAGAAATATATAAAAATTTGTTTGCACTGATTCGAAAAAAAAAAACACGTAAATAAAATACTGCCATGTGTCCTTTATCTATTATAAAGTCAAAACGCGATTTGGTCGGTTTAGAGACCTATAAACCTAGATCTTATAAAGGCATGTCTCCAAAAATATCAAAACCTTCGCTTTTTTTTCTTTTATAACGAGTTACGTTTGCGGAGATAAATATTACATTTGGTTCTAAGGTATTAGAGACGAATCGGGGCCATTCATTTGCAATTAGAACGAATTGAGTTACTCCCGCACACACACAACATTTGTACGCGAACATGAGCCGAGGTACAGCCGCTACCGGCATTATTATTGCGGTCGCGAGACTGCAGCGTTAAAGTATTTTTTTTCCTGGTACTTTCCAAGGAAAGTACAACTCCCAACTTGAATGTACGTTCCCCAAATTTGGTATTGTTAAATTTGCATCCCAAAATGATACTTTCAAGAAATACTGGGAGGGATACTCTACTCTCACCAAACACGGGTGCAGACAACGTATCGCTCACCTGTTCCTTTCTCTGACAGAAGTAATGGTGACTCTAGGAATGTTAGAAATAAGTTCCTTATACGTTTATTGTGAGAAGTAGTTTGCCAGTGAGAGTGAAACAACTACTCTGTCGACATTTGACATTATCTAATATTCACCTTCACTTCCCAAAATGAGTGATGGACCCCCGATTACCCATGGGTCATACCAGTTATTTTTGAAGAAAAGGGACAATTAAAGTGCACCATACAAGATAGTGTTACAATGTACCTGCAGTTTACTTCGCAAATACATTGTATATAGAGTACTTTACTTCAAGTCAGGCACGTAGCCAGGATTTTGTTTCGGGGGGGGGGGGGGGGGGGGGGGGGGGCTCCTATGACAAAATGCTGTATGAGGGGGAGGGGGGAGAGGATATCCCAGCAAAACCAAAGATTTCGGAGGGGGGGGGGGGGGGGGCCCATGGGCCGTCCCCCTGGCTACGTGCCTGCTTCAAGTACATTAACTGCAACCGGTGTACTTACTACTTTACTTGAAGTTCATAACCTCTCATTCACTTTGTACTTTACTTGAAGTACTTTTTAAATGTACGTTTTCAGGTTTTGGTAGCTCGGTGTATAAAACATTAATAAAATAGTTGTTTTTTAAACACCCAAATTGCGTTTTTGTTACTTGTTTTTCCTGCAACCTACTGCCGTGTCCCATGCACAAGCATCGATCATTGGCTTATGTAGAAATTAAACCAAAAAATGTAAAAAAAAAACAAAAAACAAAAAACACGCTACAAAACATTGCATTGGAGAGTAGGGGACCCGAAAGCTTTGGGTCACCCAAGCAGCTTGGAGCGCCGTACTTCGCATGTGCAGAAGGTCTGCACATGTTCTGTGCGACGTCTCAAGCTGCTTGGGGGCCCCCTAGCGTTGGGGACCCCTGTTATAAATCTCCTTATTGTACCGCAGCTCGGAGCACGTGTATCGAAAGGTCGCGCCCCAGAGCCTAGTGATCCTGGGCTCAATCAGAGCCATATGGAGAGAGAATTTGGCCATTCACTGGGAAGTATGGGAGGCAAATGAGGAGGGCGCCATTGACCGAAAGCGGGCGGGCGTGTTCCAGGGCGTCTTCACAAATTCGAGTATGGCCACCAGAAGCCGCGAATAGTACCCTGGCGGCAAAGGCGGATTAATGGGTCAGGCCAGGGAGCGGCGCTAAGCATTCGGCTAGCGGAGAAAAGGGGGGGGGGGGGGGGGGGGCTGTAGTCTGCTGATATTGACATTACGGTCCAAATGTTACCCACATTTATTTTGTTGACCCAATAATTGCTATTTCAGCAAAAACTAAACTTTTGGCTCTTGCATATCACTTTCATTAAAACAAAGTTGACCTTGGGGAGCTTAGGAAAAAAAACGGTAGCCCCCCCCCCCCCCCCCGACCCCCCACCCCTAAATCCGCCCCTGCCTGGCGGTGGTCGCGAGAAACAAACAAAATTATTAAGTGCGTCGGAGTAACTGTCTGTGACTGGAAATATGGTGAACGTGATGTTTCGATCACGGTCATACGAAATTATGATGGAAGGTGTACAAAGATATAGAAGATATAAAAAGCGTGCGCAACTAGCAGTCCGATTGATTGACGTAATCCGTATGCCATACGCCGAGGACCAGGAATCTGCCGTCCGAGCTGTCGGACACCGTCCGAACAAAACAGAGTTCGAGCGGCACATTCGTTTCTTATACCTGATTCGCACCGCAGCGTAAACGAACCTTTAGCTTAGGTCCCTTAACTGGAGGTACCTGTAGTAAACGGCGTTCTTGATCACACGATAAGTAAACGGAGCACATTAAGTTGATGTCGATTGCATTCCTGCTAAACTGCGAGAGGAGCACGTGATAAACAATTATTCTTCAAAATCTGTTTGACGCGCAGTTTTTGATTATTGTATGTGAAATATCACATTTAAAACATAAATATTAGTTGTGTTTTGCGGCAATTTTTTTTACTACGTCTAAGGACGCACCTAAATGAGTCTTGCTTTAAAACGTCCGACCTGACTGGCCACACTGGCCCTAGATCCTCTGCTATTAGGAGTTTCTATTGCGAGGTGGGCGACCTTTTTCTGTTTAGCAGCTCCATTTTTCCGCAGTTCTCACTAAAGTAGCTAAATAGTGCACGGCAGAAATCAACCCCGTCGGAGTCTCACGGTTACGCCAGTCACACCATCGAAAGGGATGGACGACGGTGAAGATAAAAGGTCCTGGGCGGGAGAGTCGGACGACCCGTCTACAACCTCAAAAAATAGTTCGCAGTGGTTCGTTTGTTTTCCACGTGCCGCCGCTGCTACCTGCCAGCAGGAGTATGCGTTGCTCGTTAATGTATTATTCCATCACATTTTTGTTTCCAATCATTTGAGGACTTGCTACTTATATATATTTAATTTGTTATAATGCATTAAGCAAGCAATATTTATATATCTATGATTTTTATTTTCAGTTCGTGGGTCCGAGGCTACTCCCTGTAGCTGTGAAGGGACTCCCTTAGCGAAAGGGACCTTTATGAGCCGCGTGATTACGATCTCCAGCTTCCTTTACTACAGGTACCCGTGCCAAAGGCACCTTTACGCCACCGTCTGAATTGGGTTTACATCCTTTTGCATGATCATAATCGAAACATCACGTGCACCATATTTTTAACCGTGAAGAGTTACTGCATTTAACTCTTACGGACTCATTGAAACTCTTTCTCGCTACCACCGCTAGAAGAGTCTTTTCGGCTTCTGGTTGGCCAAGAGAGCTTGCCAGGCCCCCTCTCTGCGTCTGCTGCACGCCCTGGCTCTGCCCGTTCCTCCCATTGACCAAACTCTCTCTATAGACGTCTTTGAGTTCAATGCCCACCTTTGCCTGTTTCAATTAGGATGAACATCGTACAGGCATGCGGTCGTGTGTCACGACTGCGCAGTACACGCAAAATACCCTGAGGCTTGCAGTCATATTGCGCTGGGTGTATTTGTCATCTACAGAGTAAACCAGTGTCGTTATATCTCAAGGGCAGACGGACCTTACGCTGAACAGAAAACGTCAATCTTTTCTTTTTTTTTTTGCGGCACTTTGGCAGGAGTCAGCTTTTCGCTATCACCGAACTTCACCTCAAATGAAACATACATTCAAGTTCACAATTGACTAAACGGCATACTTTTATACGATAGCAGAAAATGAGAAAATGAAAACAAAAAAGGCTGCTCGAAGAACGTAGCAAATCTGAAAGCGGTGGTAAGCGAACGCGGTGTGCAAAGCTCTAAATCTCTGGGCTATTATTGAAAAAAAGCGCTGATCTTTGAACCGAGGAAGACTCGGGAGTTCTATTTCTGGATCCAGTCTGCCGAAAAGAGAAATACGGAGTGGAGTACCCGGGCTCTTTTGAGTCGCTCGCTGACTCGAAAATGATTGCACAGCGGGAACTGGTCACACAGTGAACCACAACTCCCATTGTGTGTGCTTAGACAAGGGCTCGTCGTTGTCGAGAGGATTATATGTCGCTGGAGATTTTGGAGAGGGAGGCTCTCGGGAAATGATCGGACGCATTTGCCGCGACATGCGAGAGAAAGGTTAATGGGACAAGGGGGTCTTTCTTTTCGGTGTTTGGATACGAGGAGGAAAAGTACGAGTGAGTCGTTAACGTTCCGTAGCGACATTCAAGTCCCTAGGCTGTGTTGATTTTACCAGGGTAGTACGTGCGCATGTGACATTATTCCGCAGGTAGCGAAAAACAAATGTTCAACTACTGCATTTACAAACAAAATCGTCAAAAACGTCACCGTTTCTTTTTTTATACTGACTAACAAGAACCAATGTCATGACTTAGCGATGCGAATTCCGTACGTGTCTCCCAATATAACATGCGCATTATTTTGAGCATGTGAACGTCAGGCTCAATGAATTTAAATACATTCATAGCCTCCTCTATACTCAGAAAGCCTGGCAGTTCGACGACGAAGCCATAGAGTGCCCGGTCGCAGATTTAGAGCGCGAGGATCTGGTAGCAGAGAGCATTTTTGGTACTCAGCGCACAGCTTCTGCAGCGGCGAGGACTCAAAACATGGTTTGCAAACCCGACGAGAAAAGAAGTGGTAGCACGAAGAACGCGAGCAGCACGAGTGGACATTCCATCGCTTGGGAGAAGTGTGTTTCGGCGTCTCGCCGTAGAGGGGCGCCTGTTATATACCTCTCCTCTCCTCCGTTGTCTGCCGCACTACCTTTTTATTTACAACAGCCGCGTCTCGTGGCGATCTGCCACGTTTTGTATTAGCGGCGAGATGCTTTGGTGGCGCCCTCCTACGGTTCCCCCTTGTGACGTCATTACCTTGAAAACAACAAGTTCGATGGTGTTTGTAAATAGCATGGTGGAAGCTTGAAATCATTGCGCTCTCAAAGGAACACTGCCAACACCGTCGAAATTAAAGTTCTTTCATTCCTCTTATTTCCGTCGATGATAAATCCTTTTCTGACGTCATAGTCAGCGTTCGGCCAATCGCGGAAGTCCGACCACAGCGACGCTTTCGGTCACGCACGTCGCCAGGCGATCATACATTCTACGATTCCTAAAGGCCTGTTCGCACATGCAGCGGAGCGCTACAGGCATAACGCCAACATCACGCTAAGCGCGTGCTGACGGGAGCGTTCGCCGGCTTTGTATCGCACTGTCAAAACTGTTGCTCATGGCATGACCATAAGTAGCTGACGACACGTGAGCAGGGCTACATCAGCGCTTCGCTGCATGTGAGAACCGGCCTTTTATGTTCTACACGTACACATTACGTTAGCCTCTGGTACACTCTACAGCTTAAGGCTGAACTCCATGAAGCGAATTATACTTTGAATATCTGACGAACTTCGCCCGAGGACACGTTTGCTTTCCGCGCGACGTAGTAGCCACTGTGATGATGCCACGCTCAGAGCAAAAGCCGCCGGGCAAACATTGTCGACTTTTCGCAGTATATTGGCCCCATGGAGTCCAGCAGATAAGATAAGGGACGGAAAAATCGAGTGGCGCGTTATGGCACCAGTAGCCTCGGTCTCCTGCTGCACGAGTGGCGACTTCAGCGCACTACTCCGCTTCTCATGCGCTCAAGGGTTTTCTATAAATTACTGATCTAGTGATTACCGATGTTCCTCAGCAAGTTTCTAATTAGAACCATCCATCTATTTTCGCTAATTAAAAAGTTAATTGACCAATTTTACCTTATTAGCTGACTGATTGTTACGATTAGCCTCCTATACTATATCCCCCTGGCGGTTTAACTCACCTGCACAAACAGCATAACTGTACCTTTCACGGCTTTGTTTTTTCTAAAAAGAAATCTGTTGAATATATAAAATAAAAACGAGAGAAATTCGCTTTTGTAGTGCGTGTCCCCTCATTATATTATTTGTTGGACACTGAGATCACCATCATTGCTATTCTTAGTCCCCTGTTTCATATCTGGTAATTACGCATGGTAAAATTCCCTCGAGTTTCACGTATATACTGTTTAGTGCCCTGTTTCGTATACAGTTTGTCAGCATTGGTTCTATTATTCGCTTAAATCTCCTGCCCCGTGCGAGCATGCCAAAGTTCCTAGGCGCTTTGTTTTATGCCTGGTTAGTATTCTGGGTTCCAATTATTGTGAAATGTTATAGCTAGCTAAATATTTTTTTAATAAAGTGTATGTATACATAAGTTTTTGATTATTTTTCTTAAATTTTATTTTAATTTTTTTTGCGTGTATTTATAAGGCGATCTAGGACTGTTGTTTCAGTTTTTTCTCATTTTATTTTTGTTTATTTACTTTCCGGTCCTCGAGCCAGCGACATAAACTCGACCCGGCCCCTTAGCAAAAAGCGTTTTGGGTCCCCTGCCGCAGACAATCCAAAATCAGATGAGTCCATTAATTAAAGGAAGGTCGGTGCCTTCGTCCTTCCACCGCCATCAAAAGCAGAGATATATTCAGAAGGACACCGAGGTCGCTCTCGGTGGCTTGCCTGAACCAGCCTGTCTGCGCTCGGGAAAGGGAATGGGGGAAGAGAAAGGGAAGTGAGTACTGAAAAGCCGATGTAAAACCACACGTGACAGTTTTGAGCGAGAACGTCGCTTGCCTTGTTTGGACGGATAGGCTCATTTCCTTTCGGGCGTTTTAATGACGCATTTCAAGGTAGCATCGCGTGTGACATATCCTGAAATTAAACTAACCGCGAAACCCTCCGCGGACACGTATCTGTCCTGTCCTGCCAGGATTATATACCACCTGCAGCTGCTGATCGAAACACCAGGCCGCAGTTCGTATTCATATCGTCCACTTTCGCAAAACGGAAACCAATGAATGAAAATTTACCAGTCGCACGCGAGAAAGGGGGAGGGGAGGGGAGAACAGATTCGCGTAGGAAGCTGAGGCACTGCGCGTGTCCTGCGATGCCAATTACGATAATGGTTCGTGCTGCTGCCGCCGTTGTCGTCATGGTCCTTGAAGAGCTGAGTCAGAAACTAGCAGCGAAAACCAGGCCAGAAACCAGTTTCCGCTTCGGTTATCTGGTCTAAGCTCTCGTTTACCTTTTCGCTCAACAGGCACATCTCGTAGATTGAAAAGAAAGTAAAAAAAAAAAATAAAGAGGCTTCCACCGGCATCGTAAACTGTTTCCTTCTAATCGGCGCCGCAGACACGCGTTTGCGGGCAATCGTTGTCTATCGAGGTTGCATCTATCGTTTAACTGGCATTCAAATCAGTGTAAGGCCATTGCCGACGAGAAATTCCGTAGAACATATAGAGAGAAAATAAAAGCCAACCGCATACAAAAATACTTTTAACAGCATATTGCCCGGTTAACCTAGTGCGATCTTATTTGCGATTTCGCAGTTCCAACATCACTTAAGCAGAAAAAAAAAAAAAGAAAAAACATGGCGGAAGTGGCATTAGTGTTTTGTCCAACTTGTAGGAAGTCCGGTTTAGCGGAATGTGAAAGACGTCCAAAACATAGGGAAAGAGCGAGCCGCTTGGATCGGTTGTATCAAGAAAGGTGGTACGGGCGCAGTAAACGCTGTTGCTTTGCACATTCATGCGTATCCTTGTTTCTACAGTGAAAGTGCTATTTAGCCGAGACTGCACTCGTTGTCCGGATTTTGTTTACCTTCCTGCGAGGCATGAATGCACTTCAATCCCCTTTACTGTTTTCGTATACACACCTGGTGCATAAAATGTTTAACGTAGATCAAGGGAGCGTCTACGCTCGATGAAGTTTCCACTTCAAGAAAGGGGCCACTACGTGTGCCCTTAATTTTGGTGCTCATAATCGGTTAAAATTCGAAACAGGGTCCAAACTTTGAAACGAAAAATAAGCGTTTCTACCTTTATCATATGGTCCCTGGCATCGGTCTTAACCAGAGGCTTATTTTTTTAAGACATCCTATTGAAGTTTCGTTGTAGAGTTTGGAAGGGGTTCAATCTGATAGTGTATCGTATTCGCGCTCCGTGTTAGTCTATTTCTTATTCTTTAGGTCTGCATCGTTTTTTGAAAGAAACGTTTTTAACCTCGGCTTTCCTCAGACCAAATTTTATGGTTCTTGGTTCTCAGCCAGCTTATCTTTGCCCCGGCTTTCAAATGAAAATAACCTCGTGTTTGGCAAGTTTGGCGTCAGTACACCTTTAAAAAATTCAAGTGCGTTTACATTCCCCAAAAACACTTGCTAGAGTTAATCGCTTCAATCCACATACGGAACTTGGTGAGTGTCATCAGTAGATTTAGGCTTTAAACAAAAAAAAAAAAAAAAAGCCAAAAAAAACAACAACAATTACCATGCGCTGTGACACTGAACAAAACAACCACGCACCGAAAAGATGCAGGTTCGCGGTGCAGTCACTCTACAAAATCGGCTTAGTCGGTGACGGTGTTAAGAAACGCATAAAGAAAGGAGCGGTTATGAAGGTGTCCATAACTGCATTGACCAAAAAATAAGCGCCAAAATTTTGTTATTCGTTGCCCTTTAAATGCCACCCATATTTTTTTATAACGAGCAGCACCCCTATTAGAACGGGCGCCTGAAACAAAACTCGGCCTAGCAGCGAATCCGTGCCACTTTTCGCTTGACAGGTATGCACTCTAACAAAAATCTGTTGGTAAAAAAAGTCTTAAGGTTTTTTTAGCTTGTCCATATTTTGCACCCTAAAGGTTATTTTATGCACCCCCTAAAAGGTTATTCGTGAAATTTTCATCGCCCAGTTGTCTTTCTAGTGCGGCAGGGGGCAATAGTGTTTGAGGCGAAACCTTTCTTCACGAGCTGAAAGAGTTTGTTGGGCGTTAAAAAACCTTTCAAGACGATTTTTTTTTTTTTTTAGTGCGTATACAGCACGTCGAATTTCGAGTGAGTGCACGTCGATGTAGCGCTTGTGCTTTCATTTTACGGTTTGGAGGGACCCAAACCTTTTGGGAGTTTTAGTAGACCGTGTGTCCCCCTCCGCTAAGCCCTCCGTAACGAAGAAACCGCCACTGCGCCTGCGTGCCGATGGCCTTGGCTGTAGAGTTCCAAATAGTGGAGGGGCTAAGCGGAGGGGCAAACACGGTCTACTAAAACTCTCTATTATCACGAGTCTTTCTCGTATGGCGAAACCAACGCATTTTTAGCTGGGCAACAAAGAAAATGAGAAAGCGGCGAAGCGCGAACTCAAGCGAGAAGGACTGAATCGACGCATCGACGGCGGCTCCAGTTTCCGGGAAGCGCGTTGGTGGTAGCGACCCACCGATAGTCCGCAGTGTCGACGTCGGTGGTCGCTTGTTGCACGCCGGAAGCCGGTATAGCACACCTTCTCCGAATCGCAAGTGTGAATGCGCCTTTAAAATGAAACGGAGTATAGCTTGCTCAGATAAAGACTTACCGACGACCTATAGCCCTCTGGCTTCGGTATATGGCCACTTGGTGATTGACTTTCCACTTTGTTTAGCCATGCATTCGACTCGTTTTCGCATTGTTTGTTAAAAAAAAAAAGAGAGAACGGTCGTTCTCCTCACCTCAGTTTGCTCGATTTAAAAAGGTCCCAAAAGACCTCAGTAAAGCAAACAAATAAAGACCTCGACCCACGGGTTGACCGTGTTTATTTGTGCCGAAATCGTTCGTATTGCGCACGCAGACGATACGAGCCGCTGACCGGACACTGACAGACGCGGGCCGCCAAGCGTGAAGCGCGAAAGAGGACACGGCAGTGCTTAGGGTCGCTTTGCAACACCCGCCATTCTCAAAGACCGGACGGGAGGAAGGACCGGGGCCAACAGCGCGCAAACCGATTGTATAAACACGTCGACGCGATGGTGCACGCGTCTGCTGTTTCCTCGAGGCAAAGAGACGGTTAAAGGGGACCGCCTTCGGGCTTTGCATGCAAGGACCACTCCATGCAAGGTTCCGGTCGCGCAATGTTGCATTATAACAATTCTGTCTGCCGGCGGCACGCGGCGTGTCATCGCTGACCGACGAAGCCTCACCCCTTTTCAAAAGCTGCGCTCCAGCTTACCGAAATGTCTTCAGTCTTTTCGCACGGAAGACGGCAAGGACGACGGTATTCCCAATGAATGCAAAACAAGTTTATGTTTAGATTATTTATTTATTTATTATACACCTTAAAGCAAATTTTCGATAGCCACTGATTTGTTGCAAATTGGTTCAACACAGTACTAAACAGGTCTAAACTAGGAGCCAAAATGAACAGTCACAATTTACTTTTGTGCGCAAATATTTTGAATTTTTAAATTTGGCCTGACAGGGTGAGAGGTTCTACTGGGCGACAATAAAAACTTATGTCAGATGTGGTAATACTGATCACGGGTTGTAACCAGATTGATGGCGAAGACAAAAAGACGTCCGAAAATTGTTTTCTAGGCTACCTGCCCTGCTTGACTTGCAAGTCATACACCATGTGGTGGCATTCAATTGGAGAGCGCGAAAAAAACCATTGAGCTTTAGTGATGACAAAACCTTAATTTGCCACGGGCCATCCTCACAGATGGCCCGTGTACCAACACTGTATGATAACCCTCCTCGTTGATTTACGTATTAAATCGAAGGGAGCGGATGATCTTTAAATTACGCCGTGTGCGCATTCGAAATTGTAGCGCATTCCGAATAAACGTCTGGGGCTTCAACATTGTTTTCATCGCGCACACCTCTACTATCGTTTACATATGGCATTAGTTGTTTTGAGCGGAAACGACTGCCCGGCGCGTACGACTGGCACATGATCATACATAGCTCACACATGAGGTCGTCGGGAATTCTGATTCATTGAGCTCGAAACTATTGCCGGCACCCACGAAGCTTTTTGGGCCAGCGCGTGCTCGGAGAGCCGTCCACGTCCACGTTCAGACTCGCCCAGTCGAGTCCACGGACGTGAAAAACCGACACAAAAATTTCTCAACCTGTCAGTGACAATAGGTGACATCATTACACCCTGAGCAAGAGCGACATACGCCAATCTCGGCGGCAATAGACACGTACACGAGCAATCACGCAATGAAAATCGTTCTGTTATTGCGACGTTGCCGTATACCCTTTCCATGCTATCCCAAGCAGCACATAAACGTGAAGAAAACGTCGAAAGAACGTCGAAGACGTCTGTAATGTGACGTCGTAAAACGTCGAAGGTCCGGACGTTACCTTCCTTCGACGTCGATGAAACCTTTAAATGTCCGCGAGGAAAGGTGCACAGAAGGTCGAGGGGACGTTTCAAATGACGTTTGTTGCACGTCACATGCACGTCTCAGTAGGCCGTTGCGTCCTCCCTCGACGTTTATGGTACGTGTGTTTACGACATCCGGACTACCAACGACGTTCACAGAACGTCGAGCAACCTTTCCAAATTACGTGCCCTAGCCGTCGTAGAAAAACGTTGTGTCCCCCCCCCCCCCCCCCCCCACACACACACACACAAAAAGGTATTTTTTTAGTATTATTGCGAAGGCAAGTTGCTATCATGCAAGTACGAAGGAAGTAACTAAAACACAGGTTTGGTACGAACTGTTTATTTGAGCATTTTCCGACACGAGATACAATACGGAGCGCCTCCAAAACACGTCCCTGGATGTGCCAGCCTCAAAGATATAAAAGAACAAACAAATTCACGTAAATAAATGAACAAGAGACAATGTCACGCAGCGCGGAATATTCCACCGCTTACCTCGTTCTGCTTCTGAGTGCTTTAGCCGCCCCATTGCGCGTAGCTGGTACTCTCGCTGCGTGCACGGGAATGGTTTCAGAAGAGGGATCCCGTCCGCTGAGCGTTCTTGATTGGGATCGTCGGAGGCGTCTGAAGGGTCTTGATCGGAGACTGCACTTGACGCGCCGTTATGTGCACTGCCACTAGTCTTCTGGGAGGCGTCATTCATATCCTCACAGGCACCTTGATCCGAGCAGTAGTACGATTCAACGTGTGAAGCGTTATGGCCTTGAAAAAGGTCCTCGAGCCGTGACTGAATACGACGGCGTTTTTGGTGATCACCGACTTCTTCATAGGGGCGACTTGAACGAATCATCCAATCGCAGCACTTATACTGTATGCAGACTCAAAAAAAAAAAAAAAAAAAAATCACGGCGACATAGCAGCCTGCCTTGTAGACCCGTAGACGTGACGGCCGGTGCTAGTGAGTGGCTTTCGGAAAAAGCTGGAACGGGTCCCAGAGCCGTTCTCTCTGAGCCAATTCGAAGAACAGAACATTCAGTGAAATATTTTGGGAACGACTGAAAAAATACGTCCACCCGGAACTTAGGCTTGTCAATTGTTCGTCCGTCGCTATCTTCCCCACTTTTCTCTCTCGCACTCTTCTTGCCGAGTTTCCCGACGCATCGCATGGGCGGCATGGGGCTCTATGGAGATGCCACTGGCATCTCCTCTGCCTACCTTTCCCCCTCTCTCTCGCGCCGTGCCGGCTGTTTTTTTGTTTTTTTCTTTTTTTTTCTTTCTTTTTTTTGTTTTTTTTTTTTCAGCACGTAAGTGCGGACTGGGCTTGGACGCTTTTTGGAACGTCATCTGGGCCATTCAGGATTGGCATCATGAATGTCAATTTCCACAAACCGTTGACAGTATCTACCGGATTGCGTCATTGCCGGGCATTTTTTTTTTAGTCAATGCCAAAAATGCGCAAGTGTGCAGTGAAGTTGTGCTCTGGTATTGTGTGTGCTGGCATGCGATTTTCGTTTGGGTACGTCACCAGTGGCAACGAAAGCCAGATCTGTATTGACAGTCACGTGACAAGACTTTGCGCCCCGACCTACCGAAAGCGCTAAGGCGCTGGAAGTTGGTGTTATGAATGAACTGTGATGTTGATGCGAATTTTTTGGTTGTGCGCAGGTGAGCATAGGTTACAAAATACGAAGAGAAATTGACGATCTTTAAAACAATCTCGGGTGGTCGCGGAGCAGTATGGATGCTCCTAGGAAAGGATGCAGGCCTGAAATCACCTGGACAGGGGATAGTGTAGCGGCGCCCCTGAGGCGCGTGCCAGGGCCCAGGACCCATGAAAAACGACAACGCGCGTGCAAAATGCAAGAATGGTACAATTCGATCCGTTCTAGACGCCATGGGCTTCGCAAATTAAACCCGTAACAATATTTTAAACAAACCAAAATTATAACAAGCAAATCTAAAAGGAATGATATTCCCAACATGCTTTCATATTATTTTTTTTTCTTCCGTGTACATTGAGTTTTGTAAATGCCCTCTTTAGCGTCATCGATGGGCAATAATAGCATTTTGAAATAAGCAAATTAATGTATAAATAATTAAACTTCTCAACCTCTAAAATATTAAGTTTTGTTTGCGGCTCTTGAGCACTGTCACCTTGACCACAGTGATTCTGCGGCTGGAGATTGAGCTGGAAAATCTAAAAACGTCGAACAAAACGTGAGTGATCGACGTTGCCAGCACGTCTTGTATGACGCTTACGACATTTAGGTGTGAACGCGACGTCGCTGAAACGTCACTGACGGGGCAATAATGTAACGTCACCCTGGACTTTATTTTAACTTTGAAGACACGTGAGTGTTCGACGTTGCTAAAACGTTTTGTCTTCACGTCGTGGCGATGGTGACGACGTTAAAGTTGAAACGTGACGTCGCCAGCACGTCAGGGACAGGGCAATAATGGGACGTCATTTATGAACTTCAGTTCAACGTCAAAGAAACGTGAGCGTTGGACGTTGTGAGAACGTCGTGCATCGACGTCGTGGGAACGTTGACGACGTTTGAGTTGAAATGCAACGTCGTCACAACGTCATTGATTGGACTCTAATGGAACGTTTTATAAGGACGTCACCTCAACGTCGAAAAAACGTGATCGAAGTCATGCGGGACGTCACGGACGTCCGGGACTTTTTCTCGACGTCTCCACGACGTTTTGTGCTGCCTGGGATGGGATGTTCGACTTCATTTCCCCCACTCCAACAGCAACCGCCGAGGACACCCTTTTCCGGCAATATTTGACTTCCGTTGAGGAAAAGCGCGCGCTGGAAAATAATTGCGAAGATACGTTAATTAAGAATCGCGAAGCAAAGTTAATTACGAAAGTGACTATGGTATTGACACGCGACTGATCCACAGAGATGTCCGGAGGTAAACTTGTGGTGTAGTTTACCATTATGTTAAAACACCAGCTCGCCTGCGCTCTCACTGTGTTGTGGTGTAGTCACGGACAGCTGAAGAAACAAAGGGTGTGGCTTCCGTGAACCCAACTTCGTGATTGGTTCTTCGGCCTCCTTGTATAAGCTAATGCCGCGATCTGATTGACTCCGGAACAATAATGAGATGCTCGCCACGCCCCGTGTTGTTAATTAAGCTGTCAGCGACTATACGTCGAGCACGGGTCATGTTCGAGGCGCTTTTGCATATTAAATCCGGAGGGGACACCGTGAGACCGCCTCTTATTTTGACGTCAACGGACGTTTTTTGACGTGACACGACTTATTCCAAAACTCAAAGCGCCTCGTTGCGGCGTAATGCCACTTCATGCATTGTGCGAATCAGTGGAACGCAAAATCCATCATGCGCGCTCTGTTCCTGGCCCACAGGTACCCAGAACGCAACGCGCGAGGTGAAAGATTTAAGGAAGTATCCTATGGCGCCGATAGGAAAATAAGTTTCCAAATACCCCAAAATAGGAGCACGAATAGACAAGTAACTTCAATGCGCCGGAAACCGAGTTCTGAAGTGTCTATACTTAGTTTCCGCTTAAGTTCAATCGTAGCCGATGCTACAAGGGCGAGCATGTGGACTTGAGCAGTCCTTGGACTGCACGAGGGAGTGTGCTTGGCAGGGACGGTAAAAGCCCGGAGCTCGCGCTTGTAGCAAAGGCCGTGTTTTCAGTTAAGCTGAAACGAAGGTGTCATCCCAATCCGGCTGAAGCCTCCATTCGGCTATTGCCTGAATTCGGCTAGAAGTTTCGATTCGGCTGCACTAGAGTGCCTTCATGTGCGCTTCGCATAGAGTGATGCCAACTGCCGGTTTCCCTTTCCCACATTCTCTTCCACCGCCATTTTGTTTCTCTCATTGTTTCCCCGTGCGCCGGAAAGTGGCCTTTGTGTCCATCGGGAATCCCATCCGAGGGGGAAAATGCTAATCTTCCCTCCGTGGGTTCCACAACGCTGCTCCGAACTTCTGAGATAAGGTGCTTGTTTCCGGGAGGGTTATAAGCCCCACGGATTATCGCCGAGGAACAAAATGGCTACTGGTTTGTCGGCGAGTGGTATTGCAAAGGGTGGCATCACCCTAGCAAAGCGCACATGAAGGCTCCCTAGGCTGCACTCTCCAGTTTGGCTACATCCTCAGGTCGGCTAGACGTTTCAAACCGGCTGGACGGCTCAGTTCGTTTACATGTTTCGATTGGGCTGCACGCTTCACTTCGGCCACATCCTCAGTTTGGCTAGAAGTTTCAAATCGGCTGCATGCTTCAATTTGGCTCGATCCTCGTTTGAATCTGGCATGACTTTCCACGTTGATCCAGTTGGAAATCTAAGCGTAAGGTGTCCCCAATTTTGGAGAAAGACGTTAACTATATCCGCATCTCGCCTTAACATTGCAACCTCCGAGTTCAAATTCATAAGTTCAAAAAGCTGGGAAGGCGTTAAGGCCAATAAACATTTGTGTTTATGTTGTTTGTGTGCAAACAACAGACAACATGGTTATGTTGTCTGTGCAAACATCAGGTCTCTGCTTCAAAATAAAAAAAATGAATAACAGCAGCTCAAAGTTTGCTCCTTCTTCCAGTGCTGGCCACTGTTTACGTGAAAGGGACAGGACGCCTTGGCAGCTCCTACGTCGAACTGAGTTCAAGAAAAAAAAAGATACCTTTTTCAGTTCTGAGAAAAAAAAACAAAAAAAAACAACAACAACAAAAAACAAAACAAAAAAACAACAATGTGGTAGGGGTTCAATCCAACAATTTATATTTTCAGGACGTTAAACGGAATGTAGCAGAACCCTTGTAATTTTTTCAAGGTCATGGATGTCCCTTGAACTTGTCTAAACACACCAGTAGATATGACTGACCTCGTAACCCAAATTTTACGTCTGTATAATTTTTTTTGGCAACGTTAATATTCAAATTTGGCCCTCATCGTTTTTTCAAAGTGAAGGTCTCTACGGGAAACACTAAAAATATGTTAAGGTGAAGGTTTGGGAGAGTTAGTGTTCATACTTGGCGCCACAGCGAGAAGAATTCCCAACGAGGCTCAGTCACAGAGAAAAGGAAGAGTCCTTCACGCAGCGCTGATGTTTGAACTCCGACTTCTATTTCTTATTCTTCATATGCACCTGTTTTTTTAAACAATAAGACTTTTTTTTGTTATTTTTGGTTTCATCTGGATTCTTGAAGTTATTGATTGAAACTCGCAGGTTGCAATGTTAAGGCGCGATGCCCGGATAGAGATAACGTCTCTCTACAAAATTGAGTTCACCGTGACACCTTATGCTTGGATGTCCAACTTGATCAACTTGGAACGTCCAGCCAAATTGAAACGAGGATCTAGCCAAACTGAAGCATGCAGCCGAATTGAAACTTCTAGCCGAACTGAAGATGTAGTCGAACTGAAGTGTCCAGTCAAGTTGAATCTTCGAGCCGAATTGAGGATTTAGCCGAACTGGAGCATGCAGCCGAATCGAAACTTCAAGCCGAAATTGAGGCAATAGCCGAATTGAGGCTTCAGCTGGATTGGGAACCGAAACGAAGTATAGGTTACGTAGATAAGTTGGGACGAAATGAAAGATCAAGATATGTTTCATACATGTGGGTGTTTTTACACGGACGCTTCTATAGCGCATCAAATTGCCGCGCTATTTTGAGGTTTAATTATCTTAGAACATTCTTCAGAACCCTTAATTATTTTAGAAACTGCAGTCGCCATCAAAGAGCTCAAACCGCGAATATACATTCAGATATTTTATAGACCCTTTCATCTCAGGAGTTACCTCACCGGTGGACAGAGGGCGCTGACACACGCGGCCCCATAAGGGGGATACAATTTGGTTGGTCTCGGTTTCAGCGGGCTCGCGGCTCCGTTGGTGTTTCATGTCGTTTCCGCTTAGTTTTGTGGTATGAATGCATCCATTGTGGTAGAAGACCAATGATACTAGGGTAACGGGCCACCTTGAGAACTACGACGCAGTTATGAGCCTAAATTCTAAACGTTTTTGCGAACACTTTCATCGAAACATGTTCTGGATCGGCAAGGTTCGGCGTGAAACGACTGAAATGATGCCGGGGGAGGATTTGGGATGTCTACGGCCGTATGGACGTGCCCGCTGATACCAGTTTCCATAAAATAAACGAATGAAGGTACCAATGCTTGGAAGCACACTGAAACAGTAGGTCGACGACCTGACGAACAATCTGCTGAATCGCAGAGAAGAAAACGAACTCGCAAGTTTAGTACTTACTGTTCGGTTTTTGAGTACACCAACGTTTCGTGAAACTTGCCGACCGGAAAACCCCCGTGTAATGACACTTGGAATGCAAGAAAGAAGTGATATTTTCTCCGTCGGTTTCTTTAAAGAAGTTAAGTACTGGAGAGACGCTTTGCTAATCCATCCTAGGCCGAGTAGGACTTTGTTTCAACTATCAGCCCTGCTAAAATATTCATTCGCAGCATTTTACGATGCTGACCTTAGAAAACTATTTGTTATACGGAAATTTCCTTATAATGTATCGATAATATGAGATAAGGGACAAACCCTTGAATCAAAGTCTGACGCCTGTCTTCCGAATAATTTGCGAAATAAAATTGAATGGCGGAAGAGAATTGACCTACGGCCAGCTTGGCTCAAGTAAAATGCCAAGCACCACTTCATGGATTTGTGTAGCAATATATTTATTTGTTTGAACAGATACCCGTTTTATTTTCGGCGGCGTCGGGAGTAAATGTGGCATCGAAAACGCTGCACTCTAGTGATTTACATGTAAACAGTTCTTTTTTTGGCGTCACATATTGCGTGCCTCATGCGCTTTTGTTAGGCACTCCCAAGCTGTCTTTGGCACGTTTTTAACTCAGGGAGCCTACCCTGTGTGTCTAAAGAAATTCAATTAGATATCTTACGAAAATGAAATGACATGAGACGGAGCACAATGTATAGCTTCTATTAATTCATAAATAAACAGATCACGCGGATGTTTGTACAGCGAAAATGATTCCCTCCTATAATAATAAAAAAAAAAAAACTGCTATGGAATTGTTATGAAGGGAGAGCACGATACTTTCATTGTGCTCTGCCTTCACAACAAAGAAACACAGCGGCTACTTCCGTTGACTATATTTGCCCTTTTCTTTAAATCATAAATGCGTGATCATAAATATAAATTACGCTTCTTATTGCGCCTCTAACCCTTAACCACTATCACTTAAGCAAATTTTCGCTGTTATAAATAATTGGTCTCTCAATCCTCGTCTGACTTAGAGACATCTGCATACTCAGTGTGTGCCAGTGCCAGACTTATACGTAACGCGTTACAAGTAATGAATTACTTGTAATCGATTACATTTTGCTGTAATTTTGTAACGCGTCAATTACTTCATTTAAGGAGTAACGATCCTTGTTATTGAATTACTTTATTGCTGTAATCTATTACAAAATTACTCATTACAATTTTTGTCAATTTTTTTTTCTAGGGGGGGGGGGGGATAGGTTAGATGTACTGGAGTCACTCACTCAGCTCTGGGCAACGTTCAATTTTTTTTTTCTTTTTCGAACCCATTAAAGGACACATGCAAAGGAAAAACAAATTTTTTTTAGACAGCTTAGATGGAAAAAGGATGTAATAAAACGATTTTACAACGAAGAAACAAAATTTTTAGAGCGATATTTACGGCGCTATACGAATTTGTAGTTGGCGCTCGCGGGAGCCGCCGCTGGTCACGTGGTAGGCCCGCGCGCCGCCGCGCTGCGTCGCCGCCGCACGCTGAGCGTTGTGCGAACGCCACTTCAACGCGTTTCTCCACGCCGCCGTCGCCGCCGCCGCACAAGTTCGTCTGCTTCGGGGCGCCGCCGCCGTCGTCTGACCGGCGCACAGGTCTATCACGTCTGCTTGCGCTTTTTCGGGAGTTTCCTTTGGGCTCTAAAAGTTACTTATTCGTCTTGGTTTTTTGTTATACTTCAAACAAAGATGAATAAGTTACTTTTACAGGCCATAGGAAGCTTCCGAAAGGGCGCAAGCACCACGTGATAAATAAAGACCAGTCACGTGATAAATACAGACCACTTTTCCGCGGTGCCCGCGGGCGCCAACTACAAATTCGTTTTGCGCCGTAAATATAGCTCTAAAAATTTTTTTTCTTCGTTGTAAAATCGTTTTATGGCGTCCTTTTTCCATCTAAGCCGTTTAAAAAAAATGTTTTTTTCCTTTGCATGTGTCCTTTAAGCACGGGACCTCGAGGGTTAGAAGGCCACTTCACTATGCTTCGTTTTATGGGTACATTTTCTTCTTATCGCCGTAGACTACGTACGGGTATGAAAAATGGTGTCTCATCCAGTCTCTTGTGACGGATGCATTTAAACAGCGCTCTTCTTATTTGATCACTCACTCAGCTCTAAGCAATCATAACCAAGGCTTTTTGTTTCTTTTGTTTTTCCCGGAACAACTGAGCACAAAATTCCGTAATAAAAGAAAAATTAATGAAAAGTGGCGTGGAAAGTAATTGATTACTTTAGAGTAATTTTTCGATTACTTTTTGAGGTTGTAATTGTAATTGTAATTGGTTACTTTTTTCAGTAATGTGTACGAGTCTGGCCGGTGCTAACGCTGATTACTTTCCTCTCACGTATCCGGTACGCCGACGGTGCAAATAGTCATAACCTGCTACAAAATAAAGGCCAGACGTTGTGTTGTGCAGATAACGATGTCATGTAAAAATAGGTATCAAAAAACATTTCACAAAGCAAGACAAAGAATCACTGTAAAACGTGATGAGAAAAAACGAACACAACACTTTCACCAAGGCGCCGAGGGGAGAGATTCGTACAATGTTTCCTATCACAAAAGTAGTCTTTACTTCAGGCTAAGACATCAGAATGGGAATACACCTTATTCAGTAGCAAACAATATTCCACTCTATCAAAAGCTTTGCACTCAATGAACCTTTGTTCCAAACTTGACGTCATGAAAAAATTCCACTAAGAACGTCGTACCCAACGCACCGGACCGGAAAACATATTGACTTTGGTCAAGTAATTTTGTTTTGTAAAGGTGCAATTATATGAACATAAACAACCCTTTTAAGTAGTTTGTACATGATCGAACTCAAGGAGACGGGTTCATAATTATAACATATTTGCTTGCTCTTTCGTAGATAAGGAACAACGTTTGTAACCTTTCAATTATCGGGAAGTTGTACCTAGGCGAACTCTTAGTCAAATAGGTACAGGTTGCATGTGACAATACAAATTCAAAAGTAAAAAAAAAAAGAAAAAAAAAAACACAGGCGAAATGTTTTAGGGCGGTTGCTTTTGACGTGCCGAGAATAAGAGCTGGCTTTTCTATTCCATTGCGGTGTATATTGATGGTGATATTGCGACGTATTCCGGTTTTTCAGAAAGAAACGTGTCCCCAACCGGGATCTTTATGTTCAAAAAATATTTCTAGCCATGATTCAGACACTCTGTTTTCGCAGAATCGTCATTGACGTCAGCTTCTTCAAAAAGACGTGTCGGTATGTCCCTGCATCTCTTGTTGGCAGTGTTGTTTTCGTTACCGAAAAAAATTAACGAAATTGGTTACTTGTTACTTGCAAATAGAAGGAACGCGTTACCGACCCATGTTACCCCGAAATAATAGGAACGCGTTACCGTTATTGTTACCGATAAAAAGCAACGCTCGTTACTCTTGCGTTATTTTATTTCATTAAGAATTAACACGTTTTACTGTTTGGATATTACAGGTGTACATAAGAGCCATATTTCAAGAAACATGTGCATGCAGAAACTGAACATATTTATTTTATATTTTTTCACAGTTTCACCAAAATACTCACAAACAGAAACGCAAAGAAAAGCCAAAAGAAAAAAACTCGAAAATTCCCGTAATGCTTAACGCCTAAAGAAATTATTTTTTTAAAGCGTACTTTTTTATTTTTTTAATTTTAGAAGAAGTAACGAGTAACGTTAACTACGTTACCCGTTACTCGAAACAAGTAACGTAAGTGCGTTACCCGTTACTGCTTTGAAAAGGTAACGCGCTACCGATAACGCCGTTACTTGTAACGTGATACCGCCATCACTGCTCGTTGGTGGTTTTTACAGATCTTCGAAATTATTTTTATTGTAAATAACGTTACTATTTAATTCATTATAATCCTTCAAGAAGTAATAAATTGAAAAAAAAGAATATTGCGCGAATTCTTTATTTTATGAATGACTGAATTAATAAATGAATCAAGCAATGAAAATGCGTAACCTTATATATTGTTTCAAGAAACTTGTTTTAACACGACAAGGTCCTTAACCTCTTTGTCCGTTTCTGACTTCGTTTTGTAATAGTTTTTGCTTTATTGAGCATACGGCATCCAAAAGGGCTTTCAGGTGCACGAGCAACCGCGCAGTCAAAGCTCTGCCCTCACTTGCGTTCTCACAAATTTGTGATACGATAAGTAAAAAAAAAAAGTACGTTTTGACTGAAGTAATTTGTAAAGTTAATTTCTTACATTGAAGAGTAAGCAACCCGTGCACGTAATTTATCACATTTTCAAGTAACGGGTACAAATCTGGCCTTTATAAAACTCAACGCGAATTTCCAGACGGTTAGCTTAGGCGAATCTTTTTTGATGAAATCAGCGGGACATTTCAAATGTCTTTAAAACTGCTCGATTCTTGATCTTCAATTTATGAAAAATGACGTCCAGACGTTGGCGGCCAAAGATGCAGACAGGTGCTTCATTTGATTGCTTGGTCTAAACCCACAAACGGGAGACAAACGACCTACTTGACCCAAGTTTTGCCAACCTATAGGGGCCCGACTTGGTTCGAATACTGTTTTGCTGTTTGTGCAAAAATTTGTTTAATTGGTTTTTCTCCGGCTTTACTTCGTTTCGCCACATAACTGCCAAAGCGCAAGACTTCAGCCAAAGATGCCACTTATCGAGCGAACAACCAGGGAGTGAAACTTAAATCTGGCACTTGCTCCACAAGTTTGCTCCAAAGTTGGCCGACGAAAACCTAACAAACAGAACTTAGGCCTAACTTTGGCACTTGTTTGGTGATTGAGGGCCAAGATACCCAAACTCGGACCAATGAAGGACAAGTTTTGTTCCACCTTGTCTTTCCAGGGCTTTTCAAGGCCATACATTCCCAGACGAAAAACAATTTTGACCAAAAGAACTGTGCTACGCGGAGAAGCTTTTAAAAAATATATATACTGTTTACGGTTAAGCTCCAACGTTAGCGAACAAAATATTTATTTCAAAAGTTGGCTTCGTAAGTATAAAAGGTGACCTGCAACACAACTGAGCAGTTGCCTTGGCAAAATTAGTGGGAGAAAAAATAATTCTCGTTCGTTACCTTCTTTTTAAAAGTAATTTTTTATTTATTATTTATTAGCGTATGTTCGATTAAGATATGTTATTCCCATATGTACACATGCATAATCAATTACCGGAAAGACGGTTCTGAAGTATTACAAACGACCTTTCCATCCTAAAAATTAGATTTGTAACACGTTTATTTTCAATAATCGCACACTATAAATGGTCTTCTCTGAGCAGCTTTCAGGTATTCTAATTCTTTGTGTTCGTTACTACATAGATCCTTTGCTCTTATTAACTCTCATTATATAAAATGCACCAATCTTGAGTTACTCTTTGCTACGGAAAGCCGCCTGAAGGTAAAAACAAATAATTGCATTTGGAATCTAAGGGTAATTCATGTATTGATTCAATATAACCTAAAGCGCCGAGAGGGCATTATTGCGGGGAGGGGATAAAGGTACAAATGCACTCGAATGTTAACAAAAGTTTTAAACAAATATACAGATAAACTTTACACATAAATGTGGGCAAAAATATGCATGCATAGAAACACGCAGACATATAGAAAAAATATTAAACTTGACGATCGAGGAAACATTACAACATAAAAAAAACATTAATAACTTTCGATTAACAAAGATTAATAAAGCCAGTCATTCCAAAGCACTGAAACAATATTAGCCGATAGCCAGTTCCATCCTTCAACTGTCCTTAAAAAAAACGAAAAAAAAACCGGGTGTTTGAAAGCATCAATCCAACAGTTCTATGCATCGTCTAGCATGTATTTCCTAACTCTCGTGATTTATAAGTAACTTTGGCTTCGCAATAACCGAAACACAAAACAAGTTGACCCTGAAAGCACGAACCGCGTCTGGCGGCCTTTACACCCATCGCTCCCAACGTCTCCAACAGAAATCATTTCCATTTCCGCTTGACAGTTCGCAAAACTTCACACATATTTTTTGGTTATCGTTTCGTTTGACTTTGCGCGTCCTCGAAGCGAAGGCCTAACGATAAACTCCAAGTTAAAACAAATTTTGAAGGCAGGGGCGTTTCGCACAAGCAATGCAATCAAGCTAGTCGCGGAAAGGCTGTGCCGGACGAAAACAATACTCAGAACTTGGCGAATGATTGCCTACGCTGGCACTTCTCACAGACAAAAAAAGAAAAAAAAAATTAAACTGGAAAAAAAAAGAAAAACGACTCGTGTTTGGTAAGGCAATAGTAGTTAATCGTAACACTGACTTACGTGTATCAGGGTTGTGCATTATTAGAATGAGGTAATACCGTACGTTTTAAATACGAACTTGCTCTGCAAAGAGCATTGAAATGTCTCTATATGTTTTCAAAGACGGTTCTTATTTGTAACGAACTACTATACTACGGAATATTATTTATTCCGTTAAATACCTTAAGTTGTATATGGTGAATTAATACGAATATTAGCAGAAAATTTAGATACCTGTATTATTCCTTCGTAACCTAAATCCAAGAAATAAAAGGTGTTATTGATATAAAGACATTGTTGAAGATTGGCTACGTAAACAAGGGGAAAACGAGCGAGAAGTCACGTGCAGGGAAGGCCAGCTAGATCATTCTGAGATTAAACCGCCATTACAATACAACGATCGGGTAGCAGTCCTTTAGTCCCGAACATACAACGTAATACTCATAACCTCTTGAAAGCAATCAGAGCCAGGAACACACAACTTTCTACAAGGTGCTCTGGCTGGTGTCACATGCTTGCAAGCCTGGAATATGACCTACTTCCTTCGCGAGCTTAACTATTGCAGCGGCCGGAACACGTTCCTTGTAATCAAAGCAAGGCTGCTGCTCCAGCATAATTGGCTATGCCGCCACCAGAGACACAGTCTCTCCGCTGGTATAGCAAAATACAGGAAACTGAACCAAAAATATCATGGGGTTGGCGGGAGACACAGAAGTGGTGACATCCCTTGGCGAGGAGTGGTCAACTCGATGGCAAAAATTAAATTGATATCAGTCATGTGCTCCGCTATTTTCCCCCTTCCCCCTTACACCATGGTTAGAAAATATATAGTTACCGATTAAAATTGAGAAACATTTGCTTATGGCACTTTTGTATTAACTGTTGTGTTCCGGAAATGTTATATGCAAGTCAGCAAATTTGTTTGCATATGGACTTTGTGTAGTTAAATGCCTATTTTAGGCTATTAATAAATATTTATAATTATTTGACAATTTACCTGTTAGGCACTTCAAGTCGTTTTTATTAGCTAAAATTTACCTATATTGTGTTATTTGTGTTTTTATGGGTGAGATTGGCTTCTGGGTGAGATTGGTTTTTGGGACCGATTCTTGACAACATCAGTTTAACTTGGCTATGAATAACTATTAGCAACTATTATTCCCACTTCTGAGGTATTGGTGTGTCAGTGGTGGGATTAACTCTATGTGGATATTTTTAGCTATTGGAATATGTTCTTGGTCTGATTGGCTTGACTCTCAGTCACAATTATTGACAATTTATGCAATTTCACTTCAACTGTCTATTATTAACTATAGGCATCTAATTTTGGCCTTTTTTGTTTGAATTGGATATTATTCCCTGCAAGCATCTATTTCTAACGTAGTTGGCTCGAATTGGGAGCGAATGGCTATCAGTGCTTATTAGTCGCAGTATTATGCTATTTCCACACTTTTGAATGATAATGGCTTTTAGTGGCTATAGTTGGCAATTAGCATCTCTTCTTACCAAAATTGCCTTAAATCGCTTTATAATTTTATTTATTTATTTATTTCCAATACTACTAACCCCATTCGGGGTTTTTGTAGGGTGGTACAGTTTGAAATATTACAAGCAGAAAAAAAAATATTCAACACACAATTTGCAGGTAAATATTCAAAGCAAATATAGAAGTCAAGAATGAAAAATTAGTAAACAACTTCAATACAATAGACACATTGCACTTTTAAAAACAGCATAAAATATTAGTTTATAATGTTAAGATAAATGACTATTAATGATTATTTGCTAATAATGACTTTTTGAATATAAGTGGACTCAAGTGGCTACTATTGGCTATGGGAAGTTCTTGGCCAGATCGGATTGAAATCGCTATAGATGGCTATCAGCAACTATTATTTACAATCTATACAATTGGAATGTGTATGGTTTTGATTAACTTCAACTGGCTTTATTGAGTATAGGCATCTATTCTTGAGTTGGTTGGCTTGAATTGACTATAAATGGCTATAAGTGACTAGTACTCATAATTATTAGGAATGTCCCTGTCTACAAACTGGAATAGCTTTATGTGGCTATTTTCAGCTACTGGCATTTTTTTACCAGATTGGCTTCAAATGGCTACGAATGACTATTCGTGAATATAACTGACAATTGAATGAAATCGACTTCAAAAGGCAATTATTGATTATAAGCATCTATTTGTATAGATTGGCTTGAAATGGCTATGCATGGTTATCAGCAACTATTATTGACAATTTATGCAATTAGAGTGTGTATAGATTTGGTTCACTTCAACGGCCTCTTATTCGCTATACACATCTATTCTTCATCTGGTTGGCTTGGAGTGGCTATTATTGGTATATGCATATATTTCTGACCTGGTTTGCATGAATTGGCTACAAATTGCTGTGACTAGCATTTATAATTATTAACTATTTCTATATCTACAAACTGGAATTGCTTCATGTGGCCATCTTTGGCTATTAGCATCAATTTCTGTGTATGAACTGGAATGGCTTCATGTCTCTATTTTGACTATTAGCGTCTATTTTTTTATCAGATTGGCTTCAAATGACTACGAATGGATATTCGGGAATATAGTTGACAAATCTGTGCGGTTTTGGTGTCAATAGATGAAAGTAACTTCAGGTGGCTATTATTAAGCATCAATTTTTATTTAGACTGACATGAAAGGCCTGCACATGGCTATTAGGAACTAGTAATAATAATTATGAGCTATTTCTGTCTTTACGAACTGGAATTGCTTCCAGTAGCTACTGTTGGCTCGTAGCATATATTTTATACCAGATTGGCTTTAAGTGGCTACCAATGGCTGTTCGTGAGGATAAGTGACAATTCTGCTCCATTTAGTTGTTTACGAATGAGTATGGCTACAAGTAGCTATTTCGGCTCAAACAATGCTGGGCCTTTGTATCAATTCTTAACAAATTTAGCTTAAATTGCTTCAAACTGGCTATTAGTGACTAATATTGACAATGATGTGCTATTTGAAACTTTGCTAAAATGCAATTGAAATGTCTATAATTGACTTTTGGCCGCTGCGCCTTGCCAGGTTAGCTTGAAATGTCTATAGTCTATACGTATATAATTGTGACTATTATTGACACTTTTTGTGGTTTGTTCGAAGATTTGAATGACCTCAACCGGATGTAATTGGCCCTAAGCATTTATTTTTGACCTGGGTGTCGTGAATTGACTACAGAAGACCCTTGGTGCTTTTTTTTCAGTTCAGTTTGTTTACGTCTCTCCAAAGAAGGGGAGAAAGGGAAGTAGAGAAAAAAGCTGCCATTGCAGCTTGACGAGGCCTCTACCTCCCTCTACAGTACAGCGCAAAACGGGATATCTGCCAATGCACATGCAGAACCAAACAAAATCATAATAAACACTTGTACCAGATTTAACACGATTGAAAAAAGAATACTAGTTACATCAAAAAAGGACATTTTCACATTATGTTTTTCATTCATAAACGATACCCTTCTACACCAGGAGTACTTTAACATTTATCTTGAAAATCGGAAAGGAACACTGAAAGTTTACCATTTCTTCAATTTTGTTTAGCGAGGAAAAAACTTGATAATCCAATTGTTGCTTGCCATAATTGGTTCTTACTTCGGGGTTTTTCCAGATATTTGTTATCAGTGCATGATCTGAGCTAACATTCTTCGGGATTAGGTATAGCTTCTCTTTTTGGGTAAGCTGAAGTAATTTAAAGTAATATATTTCATTATCCTTTAGCATAATGAATTTTTTTTAAACCGTGGGTCCGTACGCAAATCTCGCCAGTTACCCTGAAAATTGTCGAGCATGCGAAGTATTTGTTTTTGAAGGACTATTACTTTATTATAGTTCGTCATAGTTGTGGTACCCCATACCAATGCATCGCATGACATTTTTGAGTAACATAAAAAATAATATAATTCCTTTTTTAATTATCGAGCTTGTAGTTTATGAGTTCTATATATACATCCTATTGATTTAGATAGTTCAGAACAAAGTTTTTGTATATGCGTCGACCAGTTGAAATCTTCATTAAACCATATGCCAGGATTTTTTTTATCTTTGATCTGCTCTAAAAATTAATAAATATATAGAAGTTTCGTCTTGCTTGTTAATTGGACGCAATATTAGGTATTTAGTTTTTTTAACATTAAGTTGTAATTTGTTACGCTTAAGCCAGTTAGCCAGCTTCTCCAAATATTCGTTGGCCAATATTTGTAATGTATCTTTAGACCGTGCTTTAAAGAACGCCTTCGTGTCATCTGCGTACATAATTAGTTCTGGGGAATCCTGCATGTTTGACACACTATTTACATAGATAAGAAATAACATAGGGCCTAAAATGGATCCCTGCGGCACTCCGTGTCGTACTGCTAACTTATCAGAGTCTGATTTATCTAAGTGCACATATTGATATCGATTCTTTAAATAACTTCCAATTTGTTTTAATGCCACGCCAGGTATTTCATAATATTGAAGCTTAATCAGTAAGATATTGTGCTGTATTGTGCCAAAAGCCTTTGTAAAGTTTAAAAACAAACCTGATGTATAAAATTTACCTTCAATATTCCTGATAATTTTTGTCTTTTATGTGAAGTAAAGCTTGCTTTGTAGATTTCTGCTTTTCAAATTCATATTGTGCCTCATTTATTACATTATATTCACAAAATATGCCTTTAGTTTAGTATAAATTACATTTTCAAATATTTGGAAGAAATTGGCAGCATGGAAATAGCTCGATAGTTGTACCAACTATTTTTTCCCCGCCTTTAAATATTGGGCTAATTCTAGCAGTTTTTAACGCGTTCGGAAATATTCCTGTTAGTAGCATCCTATTGGTTATGTATGACAGAATGTGACTAAGTGATCGTAAGACACGTTTCACTGGAACCGATTTCAAACCGTCAATACCGACGGCAACGTTATTGTTTTGATGTTTTAATCAGTATTTCAGTTTCGATCGGCGTAGTTGGCTTAAACATTACAAAATTCAGCAAAGGCTTTGTTCCGTCAACGACGAAATCGCCCGCGTCATTTTCTTCACTTTCACCCACACTAACAAAGTGTGCATTAATAATCTTTGCAAGACCTTTCCCTTCAAACTTCTTAATATCGATAATAATTTCATTTCTACACGCAAAAGAAGATTTCCTATTTGTGATATCCATTCACTGCGTTCCATATCTTTCTCGGCTCGTTTCTTATATTGTTGAACTGCTTATTAACCCAATGTTTTGCTATTCCATACTTATTGCAGAGAATGGCTTCAAGTGGCAATTGTTGGCTATTAGCATCTATTATGAACAATATCGGCTTAAAATGTTCCATAATGACTATTAGTGGCTATGATTGATAATATTGACTACCAGTGCCTACTAATAGCCATTGCTCGCCATTTGAAACCAGTATGCTAAAATGGGGTACTAATAGGCAACAATTGCCACTTGAAGTCCTTTCAATTCTAACGAAAGAAATAGTATTTATTTATAAATTATAATCCATAATTACGCAGTCTTCTCCAACTGATCTAATTAAAATAGATGCTCATAGCCAATAACAGGCCCTTAAAGCAATTTTTATGCATAAGCTTTGAAATAGCACATATCTGTCGATTGCACCTTACAGCAGCCATCCATAGTCATTTAAAGCCAATATAAGTTTATTTGAGCATGTATAAATACTTCCAAAACTTTGACTGGAGCGCGGTTCTTGCCATCACTGATACTGAGTTGGCGTTCAAGACTTTTTTTTTTCCATTGATAAAGACACAATTGATACGTTTGTACCACAGCGCATTTCCAAGCCTTAAGTTTATCCTGATTGGTTTTCTAAGGATTTGAAAACCTATTTGCGTAAAAAAAAAAAAAAACAACAACAACAACAACAAACACTTTCATTGACTTTTTAATGAACTGGATCAGATTTATGGTACGCCCAGTTTAGCATATATCGGGCTCTAACTAAAAAGTTGTACTTTAGAGATAAGTACTTGTACTTCGACTGAGTAGAGCGCACCTTGATCAGGTGCCAAAAAGACTTTTGGCGGTTTGCAAAACAGCACACACGTGATACCAACCAGAGGTTTTGCCTACGCAACCACTCAGATAGCCACAGCTATGTTTCCTCCCCTACTGAGGTTGGAAATGTTTTTGGCGATTATTTTAGAAACTGCTGTTGTACTGGGCAACAAGTTCTTCGGTCCATGGATTTTAAGATTGACTGCCATGACTTTTTGTCTTGTATTAGGGTAGACCTGTAAGAAATCACTGCAGCCATAAAAAAAAAGTCAAATTTGGGGTTTTTACGTGTCAAACCAACGACGGGCATCTGGCACGCCCCAGCGGAGGACTGAGGACTAATTTCGACCATCTGGGGATCTTTTGACGTGCAACCGAAAGCTCGGTTACCACGGCGCCTTCTCCGCAATAAGCGTCCGTCATATTGCGGGCACTTCGGCCGGGATTCGAACCCGCCACATGGGGATCCGTAGGCCGGCGCTCTCGCCTCGGAGCCACCACGGCGGCCCACTAAAGCCATAAAAAAAAAAAAAAAATCTAAAGTTAAAGTTATCCTCAGGGACCGGCTCTATCCTATTTTTTATCATCAAGGGGTGTGGTGAACTGTTCATACCCACCTTAGGGCACATTTTTAACCTCTATCTTAGTTCTGGAGTTTCTCCATCGTTAAGGAAATCTGCGGTTGCTGTACCAATTTTTAAAAGTGGTGATCGGTCTATTTCTAGCAGCTATCGGCCCATATTTTTATTGTCGTGGTTTTCCAAAGTGTACGAGCGCGTCATACACAAACAATCCTTTTTTACTTCCACCGAAAATTCGATGCTTGCCAGCATGGTATTCTGACTGGACGGTCGATTGAAACTAGCCTGTGCTCGTTTTTGAACTATTCTGTCCCTGTTGTTATGAACAGAAAGCAAATTGATTGTATTTATTTTGATATGTCAAAACCATTTGATAAAGCGAACCACGAGTTATTATTACGCGTATTGACTTTATATGGTTGTTGCGCACCGGTGTGTAAATGGTTCCAAAGTTACCTATCATGTCGCCCCAATAGCGTTCGCATAGATAACAGTCGCTTGAAAACTTCCTTTTCCGATTCTGGTGTTCCCCAAGGGTGTATTCTTGGTCCCCTTTTGTTTATTATTTCTGTAAACGATCTATCGTCAGATGTGAAAAATGCTGAGGTGCTGTTGTTTGCAGATAACATTAAGATTTTTATGAATCTTCGTACTCTCGCCGACTGCGATACTTTACAGCATGACGTGTCGCGTATAGCTCAGTGGTGTAAATTGAATGACTTGTCACTGAACCCTCTAAAAACAGTGGTTTTAACTTTGTGCAAACGTTATATGGCAATACATAATAGTTATATATTAGAAGGGATTCCTCTCGAAAGTGCATCTTCTGTAAGAGACCTTTTCGTGTGCATAGGCAGTGCATTGACGTTTACTCCACACGTGTCATCTACTGTTGGCAGAGCAACTAAGATGCTGAGACTGATGCATGAAATATAAAATAGAATGCAGTAAAAATAGAGACTGTTTCATTTCTCTAGCATCCCTGAAGGAAAAAAGCTCAAATTATCCAACTCGTAGTTCTGAACCTTGGTTCATTGAAAACTCCCGCTCTAACTATGGTCTTCAGAGAATCAAAATAACTCTCCCGAAGTTGCTAAATATGCTAACCCTAAAGCACATAGACATAACTACTCTTTCACCCAAAGAATTGCGGTCTTATTTTTTGTGTTGCGAGTGATATGGTTACACTTGAGTTGCATTTGTATTGTACTTGCTTTGTTGCTTGTTTTTTGGTTTTAAATCCACTGTTCTCTGCATTAGCTAATATTGTATAACTTTTTATCTTTTCTTTTCTTCTTTTTAATATGTATACCCTGTGTGTGAACTCGCATTGCCGCTGCTGCTGAAACTTTTGTGGTGCTGGGAACTCGTCAAGCTGTCCATACAGCTTTTTTTCCCAGCCCCCGCCATTGTAAAAAATGGTAAATAAACATTGAATTGAATTGAATTGAATTGATATCTCGCATCACGCAGCAGTTTAAAGAACCCAGCCTCTATCATTCGTTTATTTTGCTTCCTAGTGAGATCAGGGCTTGAATTCGCATCTGTAGCATGGAACTCAATATCTGGAACGCAGTCAGCGAAAATTGAAACTGTACAAAAGTTTTTCGTACGTATTGTTTATAACCGCTATTTTCAACGCCGTTTTTATTTTGATCCTTACTTCCTCGATGATAAGATTTCTCTGAGGGCATTGTCCGAAAGAAGGGCCGAGTGTGACTTAATTTTTCTACATAAGGTAGTAAATGGGATGATAGATAATGATATGGTTTTATTCAGAATTAACATTCATGCCCCTTTTCGGTTAACTAGGAACCATACTGCTTTTTGCGTCAATACCATGTGTAGATCCTCACCCCTGTCACGTATACAATTGTAATATAATCACCTTAATGATACAAATATTGATATATTCAGTGATATATCTGTTTACCGCAAGTAATTGGAAGTGCTTCCAACACACGTTTGACTTGTGCTTTACTTTGTTTTTATCGTGTTACTTTGTTTCTGCTCAATTTTAGCATTCACTTGTGCGCCAGAGTGACGATCTCCGAGTTGTCTTTGGGCACATAAAAATAAAGATTATTATTATTATTATTAAAGATTATTAAAGATTATTATTATTGAAGATTATTAAAGATTAAGACTATAACCATGTCTATTCTTTGTGACGCCTGCAAAAAATGCATTTCCCAGGACGGCCGTCACATGACGTGCTCAGTTTGCGCGAAGGACTACCATCTGGGGAAAACGTGTTCTGGCATCGCCGAGTCCACGTTTGCTGCCATGAGCCCCGACAGAAAAGAAAAATGGAGGTGTAAAGCTTGCCGCTCTAAGAGCACTTGTTCTGGTACAGACGAGGTCGACGTGAGTTCTGACGCGATCTCGATGAACGAATCCGCCTCCCTCGCGGCGCAGATTCTGGCCATGAACGAGAAATTAGACTCCCTGCTCGTGCTTCCCGGGAAGGTGAATGAGCTTTTATTATTGAAACCTTCCATTGACCTGATGAAGGCGTCTGTAGAAGAGGTTCAAACCTCAATCTCTTTCTTGGCGGAGAAGTACGATAACCTTCTAGCCAAGGTGTCCACCCACGCGACGGACATACGTGACCTTCGGGCGGAGGTGGGGGCACTGAAGACCACGGTTTCCGAGCAGGCACAGACTATTCAAAGCCTGCACACGGAGATGAACGACGCAGAACAACGTAGTCGCCTCCAAGATATGGAAATTCATGGATTAAGTGTCACACCCGGCGAATCTTTGCCTTCCGTCCTGGTGGGGCTCGCAGAGAGGCTTAGAATTGAGGGACACCAACCATCCGACGTGGTCTCCGTTTACAGACTACAGGGAAAACGAGCGGTAAGCCCACCTATTGTGGTGAAGTTTGCATCCGTCACCGCTAAAGACAGATGGATGCAGGCACGTGGCAAGCTCAGGCTATTGTCACGTGGCGGCCCACCAGAGAAACTGTATTTCAATGATAGCTTAACGAAGACTAACAAGGAACTTTTCTGGCTAGCTCGCTCTCGTGCACGAGAGTGTGGCTACAAATTTGTATGGGTAAAAAATGCAAGAATATTCGCCAGAAAAGAAGTGGGCTCTCCACCTGTACGAATTCAGCAGAAAAGTGACCTGGACCTCATGGCATAGACGGCATGGCTAGGTTTTTACAGCACTCAAATTTCCTTTCGTTTAACGAATCATTTTCTTCTTCTTCCTCCGAGTCTTTCACAGTTTTACACGTAAACATTCGCAGTATTCGGAAATACTGGGACGAATTTAAGATCATTGTTGATGAAGTACGTGACCATATTGATGCAATTGTGTTAACCGAAATAAATGTCAGCGCTGATAATCTGTGTCAGTTTAAACTGGAAAGATTTCAAAACTTCTTTTATACTCGTTCATCTACTCGAGGAGGCGGAATTGGTGTGTTTATAAAAGACACGTGGATGACAACTCAAATCGATATCCAATTTAACCACTCAGAAAGCTTGATGTTTAGTATTTCCAATTCTAAACACACAGTTTGCTTGCTAGCACTCTATCGACCTCCATCGTCGAACTGCACATACTTCTTAGAGGAGTTAAAACAAAGTCTAGGAAAACTATCAAACGAAGCACAGTTACTTTTGGTAGGAGATATAAATATTGACATCCTCAAGACATCCAAATCATTTGTTTGTGATTATCTATCACTACTTGCTGAATTCGGGATAATACCTACCATTAACCGTCCTACCCGAGAAGAAGTGTTAAACGGGAACCTCGTCTCTTCCTGCTTAGATCATATAAATATTAGATCTTCCGATTCTTCTATCCACTCCGCTGTCATTCTACAAAAGCTCGCGGATCACTACTTTATTGCTTGTAAATGCGTTTTTCATTCAAGAATAGTTCATAACATTGAGAGTACGTTTCGTTTGGAGAGACTTGATTTTGGTACTTTCGATCGGTTCATTAAGAACTATGACTGGAGCAAATTTATATCCTCCGTTACTAGCATGAACATGTATTCTGCGTTCGTGGACATCATTAGAAAATTTCGGAACTTATCGACAACGATTGTGCACGTTAAAAAACGTAGACCTTCATTGCCCTGGCTTACATCAGATATCCTTGCAGCTATAACTCGTAAAGAACAATTATGGAAAAGATTTCGGCGCTGTCCCAACGACATTAATCTTGAAATAGAATGTAAAATACAAAGAAATAGGGTTAATGCTCTAATTAGATCAGCAAAAAGAAACTATTATGCTAAAAAGATTTCTGACGCTCGTTCTGACTCTAAAAAAACTTGGTCGATTGTAAACGAGCTTCGTGGTCACATGCAGACGAGCGCGACTGAATCATTAAAAAAGCATTTCGGAACAGACTTAACTTCTACTGTCAATGCCTTTAATGATTTTTTTGTAAACTCACTCACGCACTCATCTAATGATGATGATGTACTAACATCCCACATTCCGTTTACCTCTGAATCCGCTTTTCTTCCAACTCTTTCAGAGCCAGATTTGCGGTCATATCTGTTTGGTTTCAAACGCTCTAGGTCGGCGGGTGTTGATGGCCTGACAGTTCGTGACTTATGTCGAAATTATGACTCCCTGAAAAACGTTCTCCTTGTTCTTATAAATAATATCCTAAAAACAGCTCATGTACCTGATGAATTAAAGCGGGCCTTGGTTGTTCCTCTCTTCAAGGGTGGTGCACCAAGCCAAGTTTCTTCATACAGGCCTATTTCAATATTGTCTTGCATATCCCAGATATTAGAGAAACATGTTTTTGTCGTTATGTCCGTGTTTCTTGAGAAGTACAACATAATCTCGCCGCATCAATACGGGTTCGTAGCTGGTCGCGGTACCACTCATCTTCTTGAGACTTTTTCTGACATGATACACTCGTCCTTTGAAAACAACATGTATACGTGCGCCATCTTCATTGATGTCGCCAAGGCATTCGATACCGTTAACCACACCATCCTTTTACACAAGCTTCATAGGGTGGGCTTTCGTGGTCCGTTCCATGATTTACTAAAAAGTTTTCTCACGAATCGTTCCCAAGTTGTATCGATAGATAACGTCCGCAGTTCTCATGCTTCCTTAACCTCTGGTGTTCCACAGGGCTCCATTTTGTCTCCACTATTATTTAACATTTTTGTAAACGATATTTCAACAGTAATGACCACTTCCAATTTATTCCAATACGCGGATGATACTCTCATATTCTCACAGCATCTTATATACCAGCGTGCAATAGAAATGCTCCAAGCCGATGTAACTAAAATAATGGACTGGTTCTTAGCAAATAAGCTTCGTGTAAATGCTTCCAAAACCAAGCTGATATGCTTTCACAATCCATTAAAAAATGTCAGTTTGACTTCTCCACTGTTTCTACACGACTCCAGCTGTTCATGTGATAATTGTAAACCTGTTGAGTATGTGAACTCAGTGAAATACCTAGGCCTTAACTTTGACTGTGATCTTTCGTGGAACACACACATGTCTTATATATGCCAACGATTGAGAACTGTTTCTTGCTTGCTTTACCATATAAAAGGATTTCTACCATTGTCACTTAAAAAAAGCATTACGCACGCGTTAGCCTACAGCATACTCAGATACGGCATCACTGTTTTTTTTAACTGTCCTCAGTTCTGGCATCTGAGAGTTGATCGTATTCTAAAAGGAATTTTGAAAAGTGTCGCATATAGCAAAGACTTTCTATCCTGTGACAACTTGTTTGCCACTCTCGAGTTACCTTGTTTCCACTCACTATTTCTCCAAACTGTTATCTGGCGACACTTCTGGGGAAGTGAGTTCAAAGTGTCGTCAAGTCCACTTCGTGATCTGAGATCTGCTCCGCGTTTTCAAATTCCACGGATAAGAACTCATTATGGTGAAAGTATTCGCTCATTCTATGTCCCAAAAATATTTAATGAAGTCCCTGATTCTTTGCTTCTCCTTACTTCAAACAAGACATTAAAGAAATTTCTGAGGAGCTCGATCTCCGACGTGTATAGACAGTGAACTTTACTGCTTTTAACTCGTTTCTTTGTCCTTACATATTGCATATTCCCTTGTGTCATTCTTTTTTCTTTTCTTTTTTACTAAAGCACTTTTTTTTTTGGACACACAACGTGACTAGTGGATGTATTGTGTGAAATTTTCTATTTGTTCCTATGCATTTTGTTTTTTTGTGTGAACACACCCTGAGTGAATTTGCCTGACTCAGCAAGATACATTCGTGTCTCCAATACGATATTTATTGTTGCATTTTTGCGTAATTTCGTGCGCGAAAATGTGTGCCATCCAGTGCTTTTTTTTTTTTTTATGACTCATCTTTATGCTACATACAAACACGACTAAAACACCAACTCTGACTTTTCGCCTGTACTCTGATGAAACATTGAATGTGTGTGTGTGTGTGTGTGTGTGTTTTCCCCTATGTTCACGGCAATGTGAGTCCGTGTGAATATCCGGTCTGCCACACCAAATGCTGGATCTGGTCCCACAAGCCTCTGCTGCTTTGACCAGACCCAAGACTCAAGTGGTTATATTTTCAATGTTGAATAAAAAATTATTATTATTATTATTATTATTATTATTATTAAGTAAAACAGAGATGATCATAACCAATATTAGTCGATTGAGGCCATTCCATTCCGTAAACACATAAATAGCTCATAATTATCAATACTTGTTACGAATAACTATTTGTAGCCATTCCAAGCCAATCTAATAAAATACATGATTATAGCCAATATTAGCATATTGAAGATATTCTCATAAACATAAATAAATATAAATCCATAAATTTTCAAACAGATATGTCAATGATACGCACTAATAGCCATTGTTAGCCACCTAAAGCCATTCCAGTTTGTAAATATAAAAACAGCCCATAAATATCAACACTAGCTCCATTACAACAGAAGCCACTGAAAACTGAGCAGCTCGCCTTACGTTGTCCATCTACTACCGTACAGCCAGTGTCACTAACATGAAAACTACTTTGTCATTACCTAACTTATTTTCTCGCCGTAAACACGCTCGTATTTGTTTATTTCACAAGATTTACTGTCACAATCTATTACAACGCCAGAAACGTATACTTCAATCATTCCATCACTCGGCTTGCCTTGATCATGTCCATAGGGTTGGCATACCACACATTAACACTGACACTTTCAGAATCCTATTCCTACCTCGCAAAAAAAAAAAAAAAAGTTGGAATCACCTTTAGCTTTAGTAGCATCAATTACTGATATATTGTATTTCAAACAAACTCTTACTAAGAGCCACTGGCTACTTCAATCTAATCGAATAAAAAAATGCTTACAGCCTATAATAGCCACTTGAAGCCATCATCTTCCATAGAAATTGAAATAGCATTGTCAACTATGCTTACTAATAGCCACTGCTAGCCATTTGAAGCCAATCTGTTCAGAAATATATGCTAATAGCCGAGAACAGCCGCTTAAAGCCGTCCCAGTTAGTAAACACAAAAACCGCTGATAACTGTCGAACCTTGCAACTAGTAGCCTTTTGTAGCCATTTCAAGCAAATTGATCTAAAACTGGATGTATATATCCAATAACAGCCGCTTACAGCCATGCTTATTTTAGGCACTGAAATAGTTCATAATTGTCAATGATCTCATCAACAGCCATAAGTAGCCATTCAAAGTCAATCTGGTCACAAATAAATACTAATATCAATCAATAGCCAGTTGAACCCATTTCATTTCGTACCTATAAAAATTGCTCATTCATAATTATCAATAATTATCCAGTAAGGGCCATTCAACCACTTAAAGGTGATCTAATAAAAAAAGGTGGTTATAGCCATTAATAGTCACTTGAAGGCCTTCTCATTCATAAACACTCAAATAGCAGATAATTGCTATTATACTGACTAATAGCCATTAGTAGCTATTTGAAACCAATCTGACAAGAAATAAATTATATAGCCAACAATAGCCACCTGAAGCCCTTTTAGCTCATAAACAGAAATGGCTCAAAGTTTTCAATACTAGTTTTTAATAGCCATTTGTAGCCATATCAAGCAAATATATATAAAACTGGAGGTTTATATATAGTTAATAAAAGCCAGTTATTGCCATACTCATTTAACAACACCAAAACTGATAATTGTCAATCACCTCATCAATAGCCATTGGCAGCCACTTATAGTCAATCTGGTTAGAAATGCTAATAGCTAACAAAAGCTAATTGAAGTCGTTCATATATGCAAACAAACGGAAAAATCATTACTCATCAATAAAAATCACTTGTAGTCATTCACAGCCATTTGAAGTCGCTCGCATGAAAAAGAAAATGCTTATTGACCAACCGCTCACTCGCAAGGAGGGTCCTGCAGACCACCCTGAAGTGAGGGCCGCACTTTCAGCGCATATGTACCTCGTGGAGCACGCGGTCTTTACAAAGGCCGTGTGGTGTGAGGAAAGAAACAACGCGAGCCACCTTAGGCCTATGCGACCGGCCGGAACTGCTGCGCTCAGACTCTCTATATGACAGGAAGCCCAGCACTAGTCGTCTCGAACTTGATGCCATATACCTAGCGCTATCTCGCATACAAGAACTTTGCGAACAAACAGACGTTCTTACTCATATAACCATCTTTACGGACCGGACCGCAGGGAGGCCACCACGAGCCTAGGAGATGTATGGTATTGCGATAAGACATACGCTGGTATATGCTGATTCATTCTGTGTTCGGCACGTGGCGTGCCCTTTCCTGTTTTGCCTTCTTTTCCCTTCCCTTTTCTTCTGCGAACAAATCTACTTAAGGATCGCTCAATAAACAATTACATTATTTACTTCCAAGAACGTCGTCTTCTCAATAGTCCGTCTACAGCCGAGACGAAACAGGAAAGACCTCTGCGAAGGCACGCTCTGCCAGCAGATCAAGAGCCTGTGCTCCGATTTCTTAACGGCATAGGATATTGAAGTACGAGTGAAGGGTTGATGGTTATCGAGCCATCGAGTCTTTGCTACACGGGACTAATCACGACAGTGCACTTCGACCAATTTAAAGGGGTCATGAAACGATATCGGGTTGGAATATTCATGACTTTGCAGAGGCGTACTGGTCCTAGTCTGGCCCAAGTGTACTCGCGCAGACCGCCATTGATTCAGAAGCTTCTTTGTCGCGGTAAAATTCAGAGTATAAAAAGGGACTCTTTCTTTCAGTCTTGGCTTCGCAAAGCTTGATGGCGTAATTGTGGGAACGAAACCATCCCCCTGTCGGCACTCGAGCGCGGCTCATGAATTGAACAGGAGAACTGCGTGAGCACTCGACTCGCTCATATCAATCAATGCCTCGGCGGACGCTGGGATAGTAGCTAGCAAGCATGGCGCCCCACCTGGTGCTCCACGCTTGCAAGCACGTGCAGCGTGAGTTTGAAGATAGCCTTGGCAAGCTTGAAATAGCACAGTTTTTCCCGCACGAGCGGAGACATAGTGGCAGCCAGTCGCCTTGCTCGCAGTTGTTTATCACTGAACTCTAACAATGCATGGAGCTCAACATGCGTTTTCTATTTTGCCAACCCCAGCGCGTGACTATGATTAACGTTGGCGGTATGGGATAGGCATCAGGCCCCGTGGCCCCTAGTTCTGGCTCCGAGTTGAGGGGATGAACGATGCTCATATTTCCCGAATATTTTTGGCGACCTCCATTGCCTAGAAAGAAAAACTCAGGCAAGTTTATTCAGTTATTGGCGTTAGGGAGTGCTTCTAAGTAGTATTTAGCGAAAGTAGAAAAATCGTCTTACGACTCCTTTAAGGTGTATAACGCAGTCGCGATTACATTAACGGGTAGCGATGTCATCCGCGTTCTTATCATTTTGCAAAATTATGCTTTGAGCTTAATTCGTTGCATTTAAGTCTGCATCAAGAGTTTTCGCATCATGCGTTGTGGAAATGTGAGATGTGGAGTGTGTTCTGTATTCAAGCATTTGTCAAAATCATACTTCTCCCGACGTCCACAGGAACAAAACGAACATCTGGTACCCTTGCCCTCTAAAAACATTGGCATCAGTCAGTATAGGCTCCTAATTTATGCATATTTTACATATAGAGAAGATGAATATCCCGATAAACAAAGCTTTCCACCCGTTTACCTGCGATCACATTCATCAAAAAAATTACATGTCAATGCAAAGGTGAGCGGCATATTTTTGTTTTCTGAGAGAGAACGCAAACCTTTTATATACGACAGTACAAAAAAAAAAAAACTGTATGAACTCACATAAATCATATTTTATAATATCTCATGAAGGACCCATGCACACGAACAAAAATTCTGAAAATCAAGTAGATTTCTCATTGGATATTACAATTGTAAGTGTTTCATGACACTGTTCATAATTTTTACACGTAATAAACACAAAACGCACAAATCTTGTTGGCTGGTGTAAGCCATATTCATTTAATTAAAACAAAAACTTGACAACTGATTAACGCCCTGTTGAACAAAACACTGTCATTCATGTGCCATCTGACAGGTGTAGTGTAGTAGAAAACCGAGGCCAAGTATCAAATTGAGCTGCGCGTTCTTTATTGAGGATAATGTAAATAATATGGGATAACATTCTTTCACATGGTATTATGAAATATGACTCATACGGATCATATGGTTTTATATTTGAACAAGGACAGCTTCGATAAATACGTATATTAATACACATTTTTTTTAACCCCAGTCAAGACCAAGTAACACTATAACAAGAAACCGAGGGATCAGACCTCCGGGAACGGATTTCAAAAACTTTTTGGAAGGATAATTTCTGACATCTGATACGTTGGACAATTGTTTCTCGATTAGACCAGTTAACCGTATTAGCGGAACCCCAAGTGAACAAGAATTTGAGCAGAATTAATATGAATGCTGTCAAACCAGTATTCAAGCTCCCTAGAGAAGATTGCGTTTTGGTAAACGCTTGGATAACAGCACGACCAACTTTGAATTTAAATATTGATGAACTTCGCCCGAGATGATTGCAAGTTCTTTACGTTTCCGCTTTTGTTTCTTATCAGCTCTTATTTCGTAAGAAATTCCTGGAGGAACACGCGCGAGGAAATCACCCCAGGAAGCTAATCCTTGAGCTTGGTCACTTGAAGTAGCACGGTGGTGCAATTATGCCAATAATTAGTGTAAAGGTAAAAATAAAAGATTCTAGCTTGGCAGGAACGACCTGAACAAGCGGATAATTTTCTGTGGATTGCAAACATTAGTCTGGAACGAGTGTCCACTAGTAATTGCGGAAAACAGCCTCTTCGAAACACGCTATCATACAAAAGTCTGGGAAGCGGTAAATTGAGAATGTTGCAAAAGCTTTGCGTAACAAAATAAAAGGCCAGACAGAGCTACAACGCGCTAAGCCGACCATAATTTACGCAACGAGGATTTTGGTATTCTAATCTACCCGGCTCGCGGAGATCTCGAGCGGTTTTATTCCATAGAACTGACGCACTAAATCAGGCACAAGAAATTTCAGCAGATAACTGGTTACGGATCGATACGACATATCGAATAACGAGTGTTGCGAGTCCTTATTTGTAGGCGGAAAACGTGTCCTTGCTTTGGATTCGATTTCACTTTTCTTTGCTCTCCTCCGACGCATTTTGATGACAAAAGCCACAGGTGCATTATGGTAGAACGCCGTGGGGCAAGAATAAATCAACAAAACTAGGACAAGAGTATTGACGCAAAACTTAAGTGCGTACTTATCTTGGCGTAAACTACAGTTGCCACATCGATGGCTCTGAGGCAAATTGTAGGCCTACGGATCACCGGGTGGTGGGTTTGAATCCCAGTTGAAGTGCCCGCAATCTAATAGATGCTTATTGCGGAGAAGACCCCATGTGAACGGGAATTCGGCATCCCGTCGGCATCCCGTATTGTAACACGCCTGGAAGATTATCACCTACTCATTTTACTGCAAAGCTGAAAGCTCAAAATAAAATGAACAAACGAAAAAAAAAAACACGCAGAAGTTGTTTGTGTTGTAAAGTGTAAACAGTGCGACGCAACCTAAGGACATAATCTACGACTTCCACAGTCTTCAATGCACGATGAAAAAACAAAAAAAATATCTAACTAAAGCTACTAGTTCGGTTAAATGCACTGATGTGTGCTGACGATTGACCTCAGCTCGGGTGTCAGCCGTGCAACCGGTTAAATTATGACATGACGGCAATAGCCAGAGGAAGGCTTCTTTAAAAATTTGTGCAAGAAAGCCAAGAGTCTTGTAAAGAGAAAGAGAGAGAGAGAGAAACAGAACAAAGATTTAGACTGTTTCGGTTAAAGTGGAATCCATTCTCGTCATTTATACTACCTCTACTACACCCTTCACTCCGATCATCAATGGTGAAACAAGTCACTTCAGTGCGAAAAAAGGCAATGCCACGCCATTATTCAAGCCAGGTTGTTCTTGAAAGGGAAAGTAATATTGCGAGTTGTGATACCTTTACTAGTTAATGATAATGTCAAGCACTTCTGTGCGTTAGTAGTAATGACTATAATGATCTACCAACTAGATTTGGCGCAAATTAGTTTTAATTGTAATTAAATTCTATTTCTGAAGTAATTTACCCAGGTGTGAAAGTGAGTGAGTTCGGAGAACCCAGTCGACTTCAGTTGAGAGCTCTTAGGGCGTTCCCGCGTATCTCGAAGAAACCGTTAAACGTGCAGCAGTTTTGAGATGAGAAGAGAGGAGGATGAAGGCTTTCCCGTAACACTAACAGTGATGAGCGGCACTCACGGGGAATATTATTGACGTGCGCCGGAGAGGTCAACAAATTATAAAAGCCTACGACATGGTCTGAGTTCCGCGCACACTTGAAAACATAACCCATTTGAAGGAATCCCCTCAGTAGAATTGATATCTACAATTTCTTTGTTTTATTTACATAAAAACATAAACATATGATTCCAGAATATACCATGCAGTTTAACGCATCTGTAAGAAGAAATACATTTAAAAAACGATGAAGTTGGGGTGACAAACACACCCATGCTTAGAGAGAAAAAAAAATTATTTCCGAAAAAAATATGTTTAACTGTTTCACTTTCTTGTGACTTCTTTTTTAGACATTCTTTGGGAAACGGCTTCGTGAGACTTAAATCACTCGCACTGCTTACACAACATCCTCAACCATCCAAAAACCGTGTCATTTTACGCCCAGCTTTAGCAGTCCATCGAAGAGCACCAAAACGTTCTTCGAGACAGCACCTATAGAAGAACCCCCACCCCCGAGGCCGAATCGTTCTTGGAGCGCTCTACAAGCGCTCTACAAGCAAAGCAAAACACTGCTAGGCAAGGAAAATGACAGGCTGGTAGGTCGTGCTACGTTGGTATATGGGGCTTGAGGTCGTGGATGCATTAGCTGTACAATAAAATACAACACAATAAGGTACGATACAATATGAGAATATTGAGGAACAAAATAAGATAGCGCTATAGAAGGACAAGAGGGTAGACAGGACAGGCCATATCATTAAACAATATTCAAGAATGGGTGGGCATATATAGAATTTCTAAAGCCGCATAACGTAGCCAAAAGGAAAACGGGAAAATGCACATATACAATCAAAGATTTATTTAGTGTAGAGCTGTTCATGCTGAAATTGAAATGCATTAATATATACCACAATCGATGTGTCACTGATACACACTGGGCCACTTTTCCGAATAAAGATCGCTCCTAAAAAGTTCATGATCTACCTCTCTATTTCTACATAGTGTCCCAAGTTCTTGAAGCCATGGTACGCAGGTGTAAATGCGAGTCTTATTTACTTTTTTACCGAGACCGCGTGTTCTCTTGCTCGATCATTATTACGCCGGCCAGTCAGGCCGTTATGAACCTTTCCACTGCTCAGTAAGATTTAATAAACTACGCATAGTGCGCGCAATCCACGTAAGGTGTCCCATTTTGTTGTTTTGTTTTTTACACCACCGTTTAGCGTTTCTATCAAAAATGCAAGTATAGAGCCCACGGGCAACTTCTTTAGAACATAGAAAGCAACGGACACATTGTACTTGCTTGCAACTTTCTTTAGATTGCCGGCAACCTAGTGCGTGCACGGTACAACCTCTGTTTCTTTCGTTCTCTGACTCATTGGTACCTTGTTCTTAATTTACTTTGTTTTTTGTAGGATAGCCTCTGCAACAGAAGCCAAGATTAGGAAGACAGTCGACTTCAGTCTAGAAATCTCGAAATTAAACTAGCCTCCGCTCAATGGTCACAAGAGTATCGCAGATTTTAAGCACAAGAACGCAATAGTTAATTCAATGGTCTTCCAATAAGCCGACTTAAAAAAAAAAGTTAGTTATGTGCACAAAGGCGTTACATTTAAGTAGATGTCACCAATTGATTGTGGTGTTAGCCTCTGAAAAACTGGAGTTTATTACTGTCTAGAAGCTCATCGGAAAAAAACCAAGCCGTTCTCACGTTCTCTAAATACCGAGAGAACGCGTTGCGCCCTGTCAAGGTATGTCACTGAACTACTTATTTTAAGCACAAGAAATCTTCAACATACTTAAACAATTTATGAACATTATCGTCGTCAAAAAGACGGTTCACATCACGATAATTAGTAGAAAGAAAAATGGTATAAAGTACATGGAGTGACGCATGACTCCATGTAAATGTCCTTGTGTTGAATAAACAGCTTGTTATCTAACTACAAAAAACGTGCTACCTAGATAAACTTCCAGTAATTCCATGAAGCTGCCCAGAGAATTTTTAGAAAAATTCCGAAAAGCCACACCACCGCTATCAGACATAAAAAAGCGAAACGTTTCCTTATTCGGCACTGAATAAAAAAAAAAAAATATCCTCAACATCAATAAAACGGTTATCCTTTATAACTTCAATCACCTCTAAGGAGTTCCTGGTGGCAAAGGGGTCATCGATCATTAATCATTTAAGGTGATTTATCAGGTACGGTTAACCTGTTGCTGCCAAGAGCTAAATGGAACAGCGCGGAACATAGGACAGAAAGAACAGGACAACACGAGCGCTGACTTACAACTGACTGTTTAATGAGAAGCGAAGGAAGAAGAAGAAATAAGAAGCGAAGGAAGAAGAAGAAATAAGGATTAAAACAAAATACTTGCAATGAAAATAACTAAAAGATGAGGGAAATGCAAAACAAAAACAAAAGTGAAGGAAAGAAAATAACTTTTTAGAAAAAGCAAGGTTCATTAAGTGCTCTCGAGATATGCGATTTCCTTCCTCAACAGGGTCACGGAAGGCATGCTGACTGCGCTTGTGTCTTTGTTAATGATGGAGAACGCTTCGATGATCTCGCGCGTACGACAGTCTCTATGGTGTTTGATAATCTCGCATCTGTCAAATGCTGGGACGCAGGCACACGCTGCACAATGCCTGGCTAGGTTGCTGCCGGTGGTCGTTCCCAATGAGGCGCGGTGTTCTCTCAGACGATCGTTGATGCACCGCCCGGTCTGGCCAACATACGACCGACCGCACGATAGCGGAACGTCGTACACGACGCCTTCGACACACTCGACGAAAGGATTTGCGTGGCTTGCGTTGATGCACCGGGCGGTGCATCAACGATCGTCTGAGAGAACACCGCGCCTCATTGGGAACGACCACCGGCAGCAACCTAGCCAGGCATTGTGCAGCGTGTGCCTGCGTCCCAGCATTTGACAGATGCGAGATTATCAAACACCATAGAGACTGTCGCACGCGCGAGATCATCGAAGCGTTCTCCATCATTAACAAAGACACAAGCGCAGTCAGCATGCCTTCCGTGACCCTGTTGAGGAAGGAAATCGCATATCTCGAGAGCACTTAATGAACCTTGCTTTTTCTAAAAAGTTATTTTCTTTTCTTCACTTTTGTTTTTGTTTTGCATTTCCCTCATCTTTTAGTTATTTTCATTGCAAGTATTTTGTTTTAATCCTTATTTCTTCTTCTTCCTTCGCTTCTTATTTCTTCTTCTTCCTTCGCTTCTCATTAAACAGTCAGTTGTAAGTCAGCGCTCGTGTTGTCCTGTTCTTTCTGTCCTATGTTCCGCGCTGTTCCATTTAGTCATGAACCAACTAGCCCATCAAAGCACACTGCCAAGAGCCTTTCTTGTTAAAATACCCCTGGACGGTACACCATTTATAATCACCTTTACATTAAAGAATACCGTTAAGTTAACATCGCAGGTATCGCTGACAACCTTAGCGAGCCCGAGCAGCTGTAGCCTTTGACACAAAGTTAAAACATTGCATTTTTGCCTCGAGCGGAATGACGTTAGCCGGGGCAAATTTCTTTATCACGGCCTTTCCTGCACAGTCATCGAAGGTAATATGATACAATACGTTACGATACAATACAATACAGTATGATGCTTTACAATATATGGTACTATATAATACAATAAAAATAATACTGTACAGTAAAATTTTTTATAATATAAAATACAGTAAAGTATGATATGATACAGAAAAGTATTATATATTATATAACACAGTACAATACGATACTGTCCAGACGCCCGTCAAAAACATTATATGTTACATTATATGATGCGGCGCTATAGAAGACCAGGTAGCAACTTCCCGTAGATATTAGCGACGCCGTGTGCACCTATACATTTTACCCCGCCATGCCACTGTACTACGTTTCGGCAAGGCATCGTGCATTATGTAAGAGGTCGAGACGTCCAGTTAACCCTCGTAATTCTCGCACCCCTTGCGCACGCGCACGACCCTTGTGCGCATGCTCTTGCGGACGACCCTGCGTGGCAAACGGAACCGGTTCATGACTCAACGGGGCAGATCGTTAGTCTTCTTATTGTGCATGCCCGATTAGCTAGAAAATAAAAGAGCGAACTTTCTTAACTGGTCCTGGGAAACCAGACGCGGCTGGTTAGAGCGGCCATGCCCAGTCTCTAGTGGCGACGAATATGTTCTTTTTTGTCTCCCGCTGACTCCGCGAGTCTCAAGGTCAGCGAGGTGGCGAACCTTTGGCGCCACGCAGGCAGAAATTATTAATGAATCCAGCCTCCTGCGGGGGACGCTACATGGTTACACTTGTCCGAGACGTCCCCCCGATTGTGGAACTGAGCGTTGCCTGAAAAGAAAGTGGCCCCTTTTGCCACTATTTTCTTTGCCCAAAATGATTCTCCTAGTTGAATTAGCATATCCCCTCTCTTTTTTTTTTCTTTTTACTCACACGCGCGCACATCTTAAATCGGTAAGAGTTGAGTGTCCTAGCTGACTATCTATATTCTGCATTCTCTCTTTTTCATAACCAAAATGGCTCAGGCTCTTTGGAATTACTGCTGTCGGGTAAGAGGCTGATTTGGGAGACTACTATTTGTTTTTATTTCCAGTGTTGGCCTTCATCGAGTGCATGATTTCTGCGAAGACCTTGCACGCGAGCAATTCCTAAGAATGTGAACTTGTCGTGTCTGCCGGCTGCGATAGCGTGATACAGATGATGTTCACCGACGTGAAATATTTTTGAATACTAGGCATGAGTGGCCAAATACAAACACGTGCCCACATACATTGGTACTGCGACTGGTTTTGATTAAAGTCACTGGATCTGAAAAAGTAGCGCCACTGTCTTCCCACCTGTTAGCGGGCCACAAACAAATACCAACATACAGACGACAAAATCTCTCAAGGTGATTGACTTATCGCTGTTGGTTTGCATGGTGATCGCCATTTTGGACCCTTTGAAAGATTCGAAGCTTCGAAAGGGTCGTTACAACCAGTAGCACCAAGATTGCTATGGAGCATCATCGTTTACTGAAAGCGTTCCTCGGCCAACATGTGCATCTTGGGCACTGTGCATGCAATAAACTGATCATTCATGCTTATTTCCCCCGATCTCTTACAAATTATGTTCCCCTTGCGTGTTTCAAGACAGTAACATTATTTTTCAATACCTCCAAGCGCTGACTTTGCGCGTGGTGGTGGTACGAAGATGTACGGCATCACACACGGCGTCAGTGCTTAGCGTCCAGCTTAGCGTCCGCGAAGAGCCTGAAAAAGCGTAATGACTAACAACCGAAACGCGACCGAAAAATGTTCTGTTTGCCTTGCCAGAGGCGCTGGCAAATCTTGAGAGCTAGAGTTCCTGTATATAAGCTCCCGCAGGGAGCAGGATCCATATTAACGGAGTGGATATGCCTGGTCCCTACGAATTCGCATGCGGTGGTACACTCACGTTGTTATTGTTCCGCAAGTGTTTCCCGTCAGGCTGCAATGTCACACGCGTGATGACCACTTTTCGGTTGTCAGCATGGTGAAAAATGTACCCAAATGGGCCGAAATCGGGTAAGACCTAGGCGGGCGGTGGACCACCGCCTGTTTTCGTCGGCGTCGAAACACTCAGGTAAATGATACATGAATGATAAATCGCCTATGAATTAATGATAAACCGGCTCATGCAAAAACAAAGAACATGAACACAGTTGGCTACTGGCTTGTTAGTTGCTAGCGGGTAACGGAACTGTGTAGTGGCCGTAATAAAGGCTTTCCTGTGCAGCATTAGATCTTTGTTTGTCCCGTGATTGAATTCGGCAAATAGTGGCGCGGCGGCTCGAGGTAAACAGACGCGCAACTCAGGCTCCCCTACGGGGAGCATATCTAGCAACTATATTGATAGCTACAGGTCCACTGACAAAGACGGCAGCGGTCACACCAGCTCACGTTTACAAACAAACCGGAGCGCCTCTAACGGCACGCCACCGGGGCCGCGCATGCGCGATGGAATGTGGGCAAGAAGCGCCGCGTCCCACATCAACAAATTATCAGAATGTGATGTTGTCGGCGTCGATGGAAGGTTCCGTGCTTTTTTTGGCGACGGAACTTTTGATTTTAGGTCCTCCTATAGTCCGTTGCAACTCAAGAAGCTAGGGTAGGAAAGGAAGGCCGGGAAGGAGGAAGCAGACGGAATGCTGGAGAAGAGAGGGGGAAACCTCCCTCTCTTTCCAGCGTTCTGTCTGTTTTCTTGTCCCGGCCTTCTTTTCCCTCGTCCTACCGTCTTGAGTCGCAGCGCACTATAGCAATATCTTACCACTTTAGTGGCCTGGGCGAAATTAACGAGGCTCGTTACACCGCAAAACTTCGTGTAAATGATGTGACGTATTCATCCCGTGTTAAAGCCACAGAATGGACGCGAAAACCTTATTTATATGATGAGATTCTGCTCGCTATTTTCAGTCGCGACGTCGCTTGGGCTAAAAAAGCGTAGAAGGTAGCTGCGATGCTCGAAGTCGATGCGAGAAAGCGCAAGCAGAATCGGACTAAGTGAATCAGGCGTAACATGTCGGTGATGACCACTGGTAGCAATGATCAACATCTCCTCGTATCTACTGTTTACAACAAGCCTGCTTACCAACCTTCAAACTTAAGTCTTTTGAGGCCTGCACTTACTTCTTATCGCAAGTACCGAGCCAACATTTGGTGTACGGGTCGGTGTCGTTTAAAAGGGCGGACGACAAGCAGAACCGTTTGAAAGAACAGACGACAGTTCGAACGATCAGGTGGCTGTTCGAACATGAAGACGCACTGAACGTAGTCCGAAGGTGGTCCGTACAACTTGACGGTTTTCCGGCGTTCATGTTGGAACAAAACAAATAAATCTGATGACCACAAGTATCCGTGAATTCAACCCAAAGTGCTTCCCGCCCAAGCAATAATGGTCCGACGGCGTCTGGTTTTCTATTTTCACGGCACATATCCACGTTCTAGGACGAACTGAGTACATGAAAACTGATCTTCAAACTTTTCTCGACTCTTTTTGTAGAGCATCAGTCGCGGCGTTTTGACGAGAAGGCAGGTTTTTGTCAGGTTCCTTTCAAAAACGCAGGAATACACGTCTCACATGGGGACTTCCGACCACAGCCCCAGACTGGAAGTGCGCCCGACGCGCCACCACCGCACCGTGACGTAACAGAGATGAGTTCGTGTATAAGGCTCGTGAAACACATTGCGTACGACGTCTTAAAGGGATACTGAACCGAAATTTTGAGCTCACAAAACAATTCTGGATTGAGAGGTGGGGCGCTGCAAAACCCCAAGGTACCACTTATACAGCGGTATCTCTAATAGATCGCCGTATTTTTGGAAAAGGTGTGAGCGATTGAACACGGCCGACGAAACCGACGAGAGATGTCACTCCAGGATTCTCATTTCCTCTCCTCCTTCCTACGTCTCCTCGAGCAGGTGAACCGAAGCGAGGAGGAGAGAAGCAAGGCCGCTTCCCCTCATTCTCAAATGTCCCAGGGGGACAATGACGTCCTAGCCCACGCTTGATCGCGCCCCTCTTTCCCAAACGTCTCACATGGGGACTTCCGCCCACAGCCCCAGACTGAAAGCCTGCACTTACTTGAATCGCAATATTTGGGCTACTGGCCGTTGTCGTTTTAACGAGCAGACGACAGTTCGAACAAGTTTGAAAGAGCAGACGACAGTTTGAACGAACAGACGGCCTTTTAAGCTTGAAGACGCACTGAGAGTGGTCCGCGAATGGTCCGGACAACTTGACGGTTTTTCCGCGTTCATGTGGGAACAAAACAAATAAATATAACGACTCCAAATACCTCTAATTCAACCCGAAGTGCTACCCGCACAAGCAATCGTGGTCTGACGGTGTCTGATTTCCCCTTTATAAGGCACCTATCCACGTCCTCGAACGAAGCGAGAGGGCAGAAACACATAAAAACTGCTCATCAAATCTTTACCAGCTATTTTAGTATAGCTCCAGTCGCGGCGTTTGGACGAGAAGAGAGGTTCTAGGCTAGTTTCTTCCAAAACAACAGAGTAATGCACATTACACATGGGGACTTCCGCCCACAGCCCCAGACTGAAAGCCTGCACTTACTTGAATCGCAACATTTGGGCTACTGGCCGTTGTCGTTTTAACGAGCAGACGACAGTTCGAACAAGTTTGAAAGAGCAGACGACAGTTTGAACGAACAGACGGCCTTTTAAGCTTGAAGACGCACTGAGAGTGGTCCGCGAATGGTCCGGACAACTTGACGGTTTTTCCGCGTTCATGTGGGAACAAAACAAATAAATATAACGACTCCAAATACCTGTAATTCAACCCGAAGTGCTACCCGCACAAGCAATCGTGGTCTGACGGTGTCTGATTTCCCCTTTATAAGGCACCTATCCACGTCCTCGAACGAAGCGAGAGGGCAGAAACACATAAAAACTGCTCATCAAATCTTTACCAGCTATTTTAGTATAGCTCCAGTCGCGGCGTTTGGACGAGAAGAGAGGTTCTAGGCTAGTTTCTTCCAAAACAACAGAGTAATGCACATTACACATGGGGACTTCCGCCCAGAGCCCCAGACCGGAAGTGCGCCCGATGCGCCATCACCGTGGCGTGACGTAATAGAGTTGAGTTGCCGTCTGCTCTTCCACGCAGACCGGTTGCATGACGTTGCATCACCGCGCTCTGATTGGACGATGGCTCCGGGCTGGAGGTCGGGGATTCCCAAGCAAATCATTCGCTCACAATCAGACAACACTCCCAAGCGAATGGTTCACTTGGGAGTGTTTATACGTTCGTCTTTTCCGAATAAAAATTCAGCTGACAGTAGCGCATCGAATTTCTACAATTATTCCTCTTCCCTTTATTTTTTGGGCACTTTTCGAATGTAAGATTGGGCAAGTTGCCCAATTAAAAATTATTTTTCATGGTGTTTTAATGCAGAAGCTAGAAGTTGTGGAAGCCAAATACAGATGCTGAAATATCTTAAGTAGAAAAATCCAATTATTAGTTGTTTTATGAGTTATGCATCTATATTTTGCAAGCCTTAACGTCAGGAAAGTGTCACGTGATCTCGACCAGGCTGCTCAAAGCACTAGAAAGTTACCTGTTGCAGACGACCTCGACGCGACAAATCTAGATTCTGCATTCAAACATCATGAAAAATAATTTGTAATTGGGCAACTTGCCCAATCTTACATTCGAAAAGTGCCCAAAAAATAAAGGCAAGAGGAATAATTGTACAAATTCGATGCGCTACTGTCAGCTGAATTTTTATTCGGAAAAGACGAACGTATAAACACTCCCAAGTGAACCATTCGCTTGGGAGTGGTGTCTGATTGTGAGCGAACGATTTGTTTGGGAATCCCCGACCTCCAGCCCGGAGCCATCGTCGAATCAGAGCGCGGCGATGTAACGTTACGGCGCGGCGACCGCTGGAGACGATGTGTCTGGACTGCAAGGTGCACTGATGCTTCAAAGAGCAATCGCCAGGGGGCAGCGATAGTACCGCGGGCCACGCAGAGCGGTTTTCGCACTCATATTGATTTTACCTTCACAGCTGTTTTTCAAGTAATAGTCTATCGACTCCGCGACACAAGACTTACAAGGACCTGCTAAAAGGCAAAATGCATTTTGTTTGCAAAGGAAGCACAAGAAAAAAGGCAACTTACCGGCACAATCAGACGACAGTCTCGTAGCAAGCGGCGCGACAGGCGCTCCGACCACGAGGCTGGGCAAGCGCCTTCTTTTTAATGCTCTTCGTCTCTTCCTTTGAATCTTCGAAATGCCTCTAGCAGACGACGATGGAACCGTAAGAAGCAAGCTGCTCGTTCTTGTAAACTAGGCACATTTTGACAGGGCTACATTAATCAAAGGACTCACGGTAGCCGCTACGGCACCGCCGCCATCACCGACGCCGATGTTTGTTTACCCCAAGCCTCCATCCAAACATGTGCAAGGGCGGAACTTAGACGAAATTGTCATTTACCTCCTCTCCCGCCTTCGCGCCTCCTTTCCCATGCGCAGTACATGAAAATAGGCCAACACCTCAAAGATTACAAACCCGTAGTAATGATAGAGATGTCGTCATCAGCGAAGGCTAACGCTGGATACAGATTGGGCTCGACGATTGCGTCAACGTTCGGCTCAAACTACAGCCTTGTTTTCTAGGCGGTGTTGAATGAGCCCCCTTGCGAGGCGTACACTGCATGGCGACATGTATTTGGAGACTCGGTTTTAAGCAGACTTCTACGTAATTCAACTACTCGACTCAAGTTACTGAAGTTTCACAACGTTGTTACAAGGCGGAAGCGAAGAGATGAGAAAGAAAGAAAAGTTCTCGCCTCCTCTCCCTTCGCGCCCTGTTTCACCTAAAGTCACTTTAGTTTGACCTAGTGGGCCTTCATGTCCCGCCGAAGAGAACTTAAAGGCACTCTAGTTTGACCCTCCTCACCTTGCGCGTTCACTTGGGGCTTGACAAGCCACGCCCCAAGAGGCAATAAGCCTATCGCATTTCAGATTCCATAGCATTGTCGCATGCTGTTGAAAGCGTCAACCACAGGCAAAGCTCTCTCTCTCTCCCTCCCTCCTTTCTTCTCGTTAATTTAGTCGTCGTTTGTTGTCGTCTTTCTTGTCCCCATTGCACTTTCTATTCACTGTGCGGGCCAGCTAGTTCGCGCCCAAAATGACGACGACGCAGCGGCAGGCTCTGCCACTTTCCGACAAGGTCGACATCATCAGTCGTGTGGAGCACGGCGAAAAGAAATCAGACGTTGCCGCCGCCTACAAGATCCCCAGAAGTACGCTGAGTGCAATTCTTAAAAACAAGTCTACCATCCGAGACAAGGCCCGTGAACGGTCAAACGCGGACAGCAGGCGCATCCGGAAGCCGGCGTACAACAAGGTGGAAAAAGCGCTGTACCAATGGTTTTTTGACATTCGTGCGCGGAAACTGCCTGTCTCTGGACCGATGTTGCAAAGCAAGGCTAGAGATTTTGCATCCCTCCTGAACGTTGAGGGCTTCACCGCTGTATCTGGGTGGTTGCAGCGATTTAAAGATCGATATTTAATCGTCGGGAAAGTCGTAGCTGAGTTTTGTAAATGGGTTTTGCTAGATCGAACTGATCGTAGCGTTTCCTGCTGTTCGTTATAAACAAGTTTCACTGTGCAAACTTGGGCATGCAGATATTTTTGAAGGCCCAACTGACGCGCCACCTATGCCATAGGTGGCGTGTCAGTTGGGCTTTCAAAAATATCCGTATGCACAGGTTTGTATACCTATTGCGAGTTCGGATCGTATTAACTGCAATTTTACTGAAGATCTACGTTACATCGTATGTGAACGCGACCTATTTAACGCGGAAAGATGCACCTCCGCAGTAGCGTTGGGAGAATAAACAGCGACATGTATTCGGCCCAATTTAAATATTTGTACCTTGAAAATGTCCTACATACCAACAGAAAGTGGATATTTCCGCTGAAAAAAGACGTGAAAAAGTTCAGCAACGGGTCAAGAAAACTACGTAATACCAGTAATGCTAGGAATGGAAGCTGGTCAAGTGCTTTATTGCGACTGACGAGAAGAGTCTTTGGGTGTTCCGATGTTTTAATCCCAAAATGCCTCAACACCGGTCTTGGTCACGAGATTCTGGCCTCTCGCGGCACACTGGAACACTACCAAACACTACACTTCTCCCCACGTAGGCAGAGGCCTCGTAGCTTTGAGTTGACCTCCGAAGACGAGTGCTGGTGCGTGTTCCAAGTGGAGGATTGGCTGGTACAACGGCTGCCGCATCCTGTGCAACAGGTGGATCAGCTGCGATGTCCATTTCACAAACAGGCGGGGACGAGGTCACCTCTGGACGACCATGCTGCGACGGTCTTCGATCTCGTATCTGACCGTCGTGATGGCGGACTTCCCCCCGCTGCGTAGTTATGAGCCAGGGTCGGGTTCTTTGTTTCCTCAGTAGTTCGCTCGAAATCCTGCCGCGGTTTCCTGTGAACTGTCGTATCCAGATTGCCTGGCCAACACACAGCCCCATCGGATTGTCTATGTAAGTTGCTCGAGCCTCGTCCCCATTAGGCATCAATCGTTCCAATGCTGAAGGAAGTTCCCTCCCGAAGATCCTGTAGGCTGGAGTTTCCCCAGTCGCCGTTTGGATTCTCCGCTCATTTGCCGACCTCTTTCACGCCGTTGACTTCGAAGTAGAAGCCTAGGTGTTCTGCCCACGACGACCAGGCCTGTCCATCGATTTCCTCCAACTTGCCTTGGGAAGAAATAAAAATTGGCCATGGGTGCACTTGTATGCCTGCTAGCCTAAGACTGCGCTTTGATTTAGAATAAAACAAGGTATTGTAGACTGGCCATGCATACTGGCTCATCTATGGTGAGAAACAAGTTTTAAAAAAAAGTTTCCTTCTTCGAGAAATTGAACCGCGGTCTCCCGCGTGACAATGACCATATATTAAAGGGGTTGTGCAGCAGTTTTCCGACGTTGACCAATTAACTGCGGAAATTAATCTGCGTCACCTATAAAACGAAAAGCGGAAAACCGCATTTTCTTGCGAGCGCTAGTTCTTACTAAAAAAACAAAAATGAAACAAATCGAAGGTCAAAGTGCCTCTCCACTCTCCACGTCGACTTTCGAGTAACGTACTCTGAGGGTTCACGTAGTTTCCCATTGGGTCGTCTCTTCAAAGACCAGCCGCTTCCTCCGCGATTGTCGACTTCTAAGTGATTAGCCTCGTCGAGGGTCGCGGCGAGCGATGGACACAAAGGACGGTTCGCCACGGGGCTGGCGGCGAGTGTAGCAGAGGAGGGGGACAGGTTTTGTTGACTTCCGCGTACCCCCAGAGACGGTGTCTATTTAGTTCCCGTAACCTTGACAGGCGGTTGCAGATCGGCAAACAATTTGTTTTTTGATTTGCGATTACGCAGCAGAATAGCAGTTTTTCGGGGAAAGGGGACGCGTTTTTGGTCGCTTGGGCTTGCATGAACAATATAAAAAATGCAAACTGCCAATTATTTTAACATTCAAATCATTGCGCTGCGTCTTTAACGAGGAAGACGAAAACGTCCTGCTCAAATAAAAGCACTACGGCCACAAGCTGTTAAGACGCAGTAAAGATTAAAAAAAAACAATATTCGAAGTACCTATTCCGACAACACGAACGTGTATGCGACATATCCTCATACACTGAGTCATTCTCTGGAATAGTAACTGCAGCTTTTAAGTCACCTGGTAGCTTCAAACTTTTATTCCAACAAAACGAACGTGTATGCGACATATCCTCATATACTGAGTCATTCTCTGGAATAGTAACTGCAGCTTTTAAGTCAGCTGGTAGCTTCAAGCTTTTATATACACCAACTCATGTTTATAAACAAATTGGAGCGCCCCTAGCGGACGCCACCGGCGCCGCGCATGCGCGATGGGGGTGTGGGCAAGAGGCTCGCCGTCGCCCCAAAACAAACCATTGGAATGCGATGTTGTCGGCGTCGGTGTGAGTCGCCCTGCCATTTTTTGCGTTCGAATTGTTGATTCTACGTCTTCCTGGCGATGTCTGATTACTTGAAGCGGCGTCAGCGAAATTACCGAGGCTCGTTACACCGCAAAACTTCGCGTGAATAATGTGACATTTGGCGATTCATCCCGCGTGGACGCCGTAGTATATACGCTAAAGCCTGATTCGCATGATGCGATTTCGCTCACAATTTTCAGTCGCGACGCCGCTCGGGCTGCAAAAGCGTGAACCGTAGCTGAGATTGGCGACGTCGATACTGAAAATCGCAAACAGGATCGGACCAAATGAATTAGGGATAACAAGTCGGTGATGGTCACTGGTAACAATGATCGACATCTTTTTGTATCTACTGTTTACATCGAGCCTGCTTACCGACCTTCAAATTTAAGTCTTTTAAGGTCTGCACTTATTTCTTATCGCAAGTACCGGGCCAACATTCGGTCTACGGGTCGGCGTCGTCTAAGAGAGCAGACGACAAGCAGAAACGTTTGAAAGAGCAGACGACAGTTCGAACGATCAGGCGGCCGTTTGAACTTGAAGACGCACTGAACGTAGTCCGCAGGTGGTCCGCAAAACTTGACGGTTTTCTGGCGTTCATGTTGGAGCAAAACAAACAAATATCATGACCACAAGTATCCGTGAATTCAACTTAAAGTGCTTCCCGCCCAAGCAATCGTTGTGCGACGGCGTCTGCTTTTCCCTTTTCACGGTACATATCCAGATTTTCGGACGAACCGAGTACGTGAAAACTGACCTTCAAACCTTTCTCGACACTTTTGGCACGACCACAGTCGCGGCATTTTGACGAGAAGGCAGGTTTTTGTCTGGTTCCTTTCAAAACGACGCAGGAATACACGTCTGGCGTGGGGACTTCTGCCCACAACCCCAGACCGGAAGTGCGACTGACGCACCACCGCCGCGCCGCGACGTCAAAGAGTTGAGTTCGTGTATACTGTCCCATGAACAGTATACACGCTTCGGAATTGCACGGAATGAAGATGGTATATCACCAGTTCATTATCACTCGAGTAATAATTTTTCCCTATTAATGTGCTTCGATGAAGGATTAAGCTTCATTGAAGCACCTTCATCAAACCAACATTTGTGTTTTAAAGTATGCTGCACCTGTGCATTTGTTTGAAAAAGTAAACATCTATAATGTTTTTTAGTGGATACTGAGGCACACAGCCGCTGGAAACCTCACTGAAAATGCTGCTGCTGCTAAACGCGATCCTTTGGAAACTATGAAGATCCTTCAATTTACAAAACAGAATTCAAGAAACACTGGACGTCGACAACATATTACCGTAAATGTTATTTTTGCAATCGATACGTTTCTTATAAATATAGTGTGAAGAAGATTACCGAGGAAACTTGAAAATCCTTATCATAGTATGCGCAAAAAAAAAAAAAAAAACAAGAAAAAAACAACAACATATTCTCCCCGTCGGGGAATCGAACCTCGGTCTCCCGCGTGGCAGGTGGCGGGGATACTGACCGCTATACTAGCGAGGAAAACGGTAAGAGGGAGGAAAGGTAATCTAGTTAATATTGCAGAATGCTAAAATTTGTTCAAGTTGACTGGTCTCCTATGAGTATCCGAAATTTCTCTGCAAGTGATAAATACAAACAACAACAACAACAACAAAAAACCCGCAGGTTTGCAAGCGTTCCTTCTAATTTCTGCATGGTACGAGGGCGGTAAGTTAATTGTTTTATACTTAATTTCATCTTAAATCTAAATTCATGGTAATGGGAGCAATTAAGCAGCATCAAAAGTGCAAGTTACTAGGAATTTTTTGTTTGTGATTTGTTCAGCGATAATAAAACATGAACAGAAACATGACTGACACCATGATGATGAACGTTTGAGGCTATCAGATTGGTCCGATCAGCTCGCAGTATCGGTTGCGTCTAGACTTAAAGTCAAACAAAGTATAGAAGTATAAATACAATGATTGGTTAATAGACAGATTTGTTGTACGTCAGTCACTATCGGCAAATCAACAAAAAAAAAAAAAGAACAAAAACCTCTGTACAAAAAAACAACTCCCCGTCGGGGAATCGAACCCCGGCCTCCCGCGTGACAGGCGGGGATACTGACCACTATACTAACGAGGAAGACGGACACATGCGTGGAAGATAATATAGATAATATTGTGGAATGGGGGGGGGGGGGGCTTAAATTTGTACAAGTTGCCTGCTCTCCGATGACTATTGAACATTTCTCTGCAAGTATTACAAAAAGATAAGCCCCGCAGGGCTGCAAGCGTGCATTTTAATTTCTGCATGGTGCGAGGGAGGTAAGTTAATTGTTTTATACTTAATTTGATATTAAGTCTAAACGCAGGGTAATGGGAGCAATTAAGTAGCATCAAAAGCGCAAGTCTATAGGCCTTTTCTGTTTATGATTTTTTCAGCAATGATAGAACATGCACAGAAACATAACTACCACCATGATGATGAACGTTTTACGCCATCAGATTGGTCCCATCGTCTGGACTTAAGTTGAAACAAAGCTTAGAAGTCCAAAATACAGTGATTGGTTGATAGACAGATTTGTTGTATGTCAGTCACCATCAACTGGTTAGTGCAAAAAAAAAAAAAAAAAAACAGCTTTGGAATTGAGTACAAAAAACACTCTCCCCGTCGGGGAATCGAACCCCGGTCTCCCGCGTGACAGGCGGGGATACTGACCACTATACTAACGAGGAAGACGAGTATGGTAGAAAAACAATATCTAGATATTGTTGGCACAAACCTTGTTTTTTTTTTTTTTCTTTCCTGTGTACCGCTATACTTTTTCAAGTAGATGCCCTGATTCATTTTGAATTCTCAAGCGGGTTGTACGCCGATTGTTATCACTACAAAAGCTGAGCTGCCTAGCAACCGCGAAGGGTAAAGCGGCACTTCTGATCCAGCGCCAGTTGGCAGACACCTGGACTGACGCTTCCCAGCGTCTACGAACCAGACGGAAATATCTGTGGCGCGTGCGAACTGTGTCGTCATCCCGCCATCACGTGACCGGACGCGCCGGGTTCAAAACTCTCAGACAGCGCAAGCTCAATGCACATCCTGAACTATGCTAAGATGCAGGACAAGGGTTCCGCAAGACAATATTTGAACCGACTTCATATCAAAACTCTCTACTGATTTTAGAAAACTCAAAGTTGGCTTCAGCATCAATCTCTAATAATACCTCGTTAAGAAAGCAATCAGTCAGGCACTCCATCAGTTATTCAGTCAATAAATTTATCGATGCATGCATCGCTGACACTTTTGCTGTTTTAATACATATCATTTTCATAAATAAATGTGCCTCGCCTGTAAAGAAGTAGAAAGCAAATTAAAAGAAAATAAATATATGTTAATGCAGAGTCTTCCGTTCACAAAGAAAAATTAGAAAGCCAAAAGCTTGACCCTTCTATTTTTTAAAATGGCTTATAAATATCGGCTTTTAATTGTCATACCTTTATAATACTTAATCTCTTTGCCGATAATTAGTGATATATTTATCGCATACACACAATTGCATATGGCGTCTGTTCTGGGCGTAATTGCAGTTATATTGTATCTTTGTTCCAACCTACAACATTTCGGGTTCTTTATACATTGCCAACAAATTGGTTCCTTATATCGTTTTGGGGAACCTATTTTCAGTGGATCTGTCTCTTTATTTGGGTGATCATCCCTTGAGTTCAAGCACTGCACGTTCAAATCTAATAGGTTCAGAAATGTAGGGCATACTTAGAAATTTTAATGTTATAACGAGTCTTTTAAATGCAATATGCTTTAAATAAATCAACTAATTTGCGCAGATATAATTATTAACCATCTTGTATTTAAGTACCGACAATGCAGTACTTGTTAATTCCCTTCTTAAATTGCTTTGAGAACCTATCTTTTTTTGAATTAATATAAACGAGCTGCGGCTTTACTCAATTTGTACAAACATTATCTACATAAATGTACTATTTCATATGCAAGACGAATAAAACCTACTCTTATCTAAAAGTTATTTTTTTTGTGGTACGCAGGTTTATTTAATATGCGATCAAGTACAAAATAGCCAAGGTCAAATGTTTGCGCGGATATGCAGAGCACATTAGTGGAGTTTCGCTGAATTTTTCCACTATTTATTATTTTCTTCCTCCTGACGACAATTTTCTCAGATGAGTCGGTTTTGTAACTCTCGTGCACACAAAAATAGCAACGCCATGGATATAATTCAATAAAAGCCACTATTTAGTAAAACATTGAGAATATACATTTACGTATATGATCAGTAATAAACACCTAAAATTCCATCCAGTATTCATCGCTTTTGTTCCATCTTGTGCCGCTGAGCCCTGATAGTTTTCGGTTTAACAATTTGTATTTCCACAATGCTCATTAGTTATGTTGATCTCATATAGACCTGCAGCGTGCACATCTAGGCCTCAAACTGTCCGATGTTTATCCATAAAAAAACTAATTGGCGGATATTTTGTGGAGTTTACTCTAAACCTTATATTTAGGAGATCAATATTGCGCAAATTTCGATGATTTGGGGGGATCGAGATATCAGTTTTTAGCGATATTTTTCAAGTCTCGAAATTCGCAAAAATAGTGTTCTCGCAAAAATAAAGTGGTTTACAGTGTTTATTTCACAAGAATCAGTGAACTTCGGTCATTTGTTTTCTATGGACGCTAAAAAGGGGGATTATCGGTGGAAATAAAAAAGGAACTCGCAGAAATATAGGGTTTCAATTTGCCTTCCAAATGTACACACATTTATAACGCTTCGCTTTTATCGTGTTGCGACAGTACCTGAAAAACCACAGAAAACAATTTCGAACACGGGTCGAAATCTGAAAGCTTTTTAACGTGATCATCCGAAACTTTTTTTTAAATTTTTATTGTATCCTACTAGCCTTATTCTCTGCCTGGCGGTGAAAATTGGATTGTTTTCAAGCAAAATGTTTCCGGAACGAAGAAGGCAAGGCGCCCTTCCTTCTTTTCCAAGAATTCAACCGATAACAACGGCATGTGTATTTTGGAACACTCTCGTCCAGTTTTGACCTGAGTAGACCAAAAACATTGTGGCAATCCTTGGGGACCAATTAACTAACCTAACTTTCGTGTCACTCTCCTTCAGTGTCAGTGATTTCACCTATTGGGGCTGATAGGGTGCTCGGTTCTAAGCAAGGGTACGCGCCCGAATAAGCGAATAAGCCCAACAAGAAAGTGTCTGACAAAAACTCTCTTCGCTTACAATAAAAATTTTCAGAAATCAATGTTTTTTGTTTGAATAGATTTTATATTTTTGACTCTGGCGGATGTGCATTACTGTTGTTTGGTTGAAACCGTGAAGTCAGCAATCTAAACATATTGAATCATGTCCGTTTTACAGTTTCAAGTTCGAGTACGATCAATAAATGATGTCATTACACATACGCAACTTTTTCGAAGTCCTAAAATATTTGGAAGAGTAATGACATATACTGTAAACAACAAAATTTTCGCGAGGACATAATTTTCGCGAATTTTGCGAATCGCCTACAATTCGCGAGAAATACGTCCCGTGAACAATTCGGGCAATATGTGAACGCTACGGAAGCTACACTCGATTCGTGAAAATTAGAACCCGCGAATAATTTCAAATTATCAGCTTTGGCCCGATTCGCGAAAATTTGAGCCCGCGAAAATTAAGTCGTTTACAGTGTATGTTTCCTCTATTTTTTTATTTTTTTTTTATTTTGCAAAAAAAGAAAAAAAAAAAAAACATTATGAATAAAGCTTCCGAGCGCGTCACTTCTTTTGTTTTTTATTATAAAAATTTATTGAATGAGCTGATGCATACTAACATGCAGTTTAATTTATTAGTAGTTGTTTTGATACAATGTTTTGAAGCTGCATGTTTTTATTGTGATAATACCTTCCCGGAATATGGTGTCAACATCATCTAGTGTTACCCTTGAGTCATCAAGCACCTAACGACCCTTGTGTCATCATGAACCATAACGCAATCTAGTGTTACACACAAGGTGAAGGCTGTCTCTGCCTGTAAAACGCGTTTAGAGACAGGCATGCACTAATTTGCTGAACGTCAATTGAAAGCCGTGTTTACGTCTTTTTGCTTTGGTCGGTGCTGTAACGAAGACCACCATGCTCCATTTAAGACAAAATGTTTTAGTAGGAATAAATTTCAGAATTATTACTGGTTGGAATTCAGAACGTCTAAAACCTGTAGAGGCTTGTGACACAAGGTTAATTCGGTGGTAACCCGGGTGACTGGTTAAAACAAGCGTTTGGGATTAACTTTGGTATCTAGATTAGATTTATTGGCCCGGTCATATTCCAACAACATATATCGTCCACATTTTTGAAAGATTAAGGATGAGCAATGATATCATAAATCGAATTGTCTATGGTGACATATTGCTGTTGCACGTCTGTACCACCACTGGTTGACTAATATAATTTAATAAGATAAACGTTACCAAAGTTATTCAACCAACCTGTCAAGTCGGTTCTGCCTTGAAACAACTGCTAAAATACTTTGCGTCGAATTGTTCTGTTATGAGCTCTATGCGAGTTTCTTTGATTGTATAAAAGTTTATAGCTGAAAATTTATAAACAAAACAGATTAGTTCTAGTTAATTTTTTTTCATACAGAATTTTTCTCTTTGTAACCAAATCAGTTTGTTTATTGTGTCTGCGTATTACCACAGGAAAGTGTACCTTATGCAAACTTATATAAGCACATCTTCTTTACTTCGGGATGTTCTAGTTTGACCTTGTATTTCTGCAGTCTATTTTAGTTCGGGCAGCTGTTATATTATCACATCAGCAAAGAGAAACTCACATATGTTTCTTCCTCACTCGTCGCATTGTCCTCATTTCGATTATGTAGGCAGTGGTGTTCAGGGTTACCTGATAGCAAAATTGTATTTCTATCGACAGTGGTTCCTTGCTTTCCGCTGAGGAATATCTAGGCCCGCCCTGATAAGAAAAGAAACAGGACAGGGGCGATGGAGACTGGGGTTCAACTTGCGATACTCAGGGAAGGCCCGAGATAGCAGTTGGCGTTTCGCTAACAGAACATTTTTCTACCAGTGAAAAGTCAAACATATCGTTCTAACGCACCGAAGTTTTACTTTATTTGATAAATTTTTGCATTAAAAATTGCACAGTGGGTGTTATTCTACGTAGGTTGCGTGTCTTGCATCGCTTTGAACTTTAGGCTACGTACGTAATTGAATACAGTGATGTCGCTGTTCTTTCTGGTAAGTTTATGTTAACGATTTCTTCACCACACTTAGCAAATTAATTTTATGGGGCAGATACACAGTGACTGATAAATATAATCAGAAAGCAACCTGCACCCTGCTAGTTAGAGTGTTGTAAAAGAAGATAACAAACGGTAAAGGTTGGTCACAATAGTAGGTGACTACTGTGGGACAACGCCCATTAGGCCCCACCTCGACCGCGCCAAAGGTGATCTCACAACGTAGGTACGAAGGGGTTTACTGTCTCACAATTGGACGAGCTGGAGGTAGCACATCGAGATTTCGCCGTTTCGATCCTTGATCCTGTCGCCCGAGCTTTACACCGTGCTATCCTCGGGAAGGGCGCCACGAGAGCGCACGACACGAGAGCGTACGACACGAGAGCGCCGACGGCAGAGTGCGCGACACGAGAGCGCCGCGACACGAGAGCGCGTGCCATTAGAGCGCGCGTCACGAGAGCACATGTGCGCGCCTTGGGATGATCGATATTGGAGTCTTCAAACGCATGTTTTCTCGGATATCGCAGTTTTTTGCAAGTAATTTAGTAGACCAATATATTGTAAATTATATGCAAAATAAAGGGCGTTTTTTTTTTGTCAAAACGATATTTGTTTAATGTAGGGTTTTGTGCTTTGTGGATGTTGTCTTCGATATGTGCTGTTCAAGGATGGTGGACATTGGACGTACTAATATACCGTAAAATATGTTGGGCGATGAACTAAAAGTGTCTAATTATCCTTTTAGTTCATGGCTGTATGGTTCATGGTGCAATTGCAAGTACCGCCGTTAAAGGGATACTTCAACGAAACTTGAAATATACCCATCGTGTTCAAAAATAGGTTGAATATCATCCACGATATACGTAAATGATAATCGCGCGTTTGTACGTTGAACCTGGTGGCTGTATTTTTTGTTATAAACGGCTCACTCTGACAAGCGCTCAGAGAGCAACCAACGGTGACCAAGTGACATCCGACGCAATCGTGACGTAGTTCGTCTCGGGAAGAGCAATGCTACGGCGAGGCTGACGTCGAGAGGATGCCCTAGTCGTTCCAGCCACCGAAGCGGCTGCTTTTGTACGAATTTTGAGTGACGGATTAATTTTTTATAATCTTGTAAGGCGACAATAGCGACTTCTGGGACGCACAAAATAAATTCTCGGGAAGAGGGGAGTTCCACCTTCCCTTCTTCTCTCGTCGTGGCCGGAGGCGAGACAGTTACCGTCACTACCTCTCAATATTCGTAGACGGGCATTACAAACCAGGCCTTAGCGACATCCACCAGGTGCTCTTTGCTAATCGTTTAATTCGTTTTAAAATTATTTTTCGTGACTTTTCTAACAAGATATTGGTGTGTTTGATGTGATGCTGCTCCTTTAAACACATATAGACCAAAAAATAAGCACCGAAATTTCGTTGCAGTATCCCTTTAATAGTGTGGTTGGAAGGGGGTTCCGGAAGAAATGTCCCCGGAGAAACAGTCCCCAGAAAAAAATATCCCCGGAAAAAATGTCCCCGGAAAAAATGCCCCGGAAAAAAGGTGGTGGTGACACCCATACTACCGGCTCGAGGTGGCCATCCCCATACTGCCGACATTTTGAACCATCATGGGACATTTGGCTTTGCGCTGTGCTTAGAAAGACGTACAAACACCAATCAAGGCCGTCGCGATGTTGCGTCCATGACGTTCTTCTGGGTATGTACTCGCTGCTCAGGATTTTTGAAGACAGTACGCTGTCTATTCGTTTTACGACTATACAAACGAAGAGCTGTTCTTTATAACAGCGTGCATTGTTGCGCGATCTATTAAGAAAAGGAGGACAGTCACACGGACATCTTTACGGTTTAATGGTCGGCAGGCTTTCGCTAACAGTTTTATAACACGTCTACAAAGAAAATCGCAGCAGGGTCGGTTTAACACAGCATAATCGGGATATCTTTAATTTAGACAAGCCTAATAAAATAAAGTGGAACTTTGTTTGCTTGTTTGCTTACAGTAGTAAGAGTACTAAAATTGCCTGGATATTTTAGGTACTCTTCCGTAATGATTTTATCATATTACACCCCCCCCCCCCCCCGTTTCTCCCCCTGCCTGCAAATAAAAATAAATAAAAAGAACTCCATTGAGTGAAGCGGCTCGGTGAGTTTTCGGTGTGTGCGCCAAGCGAGCTTTCCATGGAACGCCGTGACGGAGCGCCAGTGTTTTCGGTCAGCCGGCGGCTTTGGGCCAAACCCTTTTGTAACCTCGCCATCGGGAGCCCACTTTGCACGGTTCCTAGCTCGCACAAAGAGACTTCGTCCGGTGCTGCCGCTGCCTTTGTCGGCTTTCTGTGGATATCCTCCTCCGCACCCACTGTGTACGCTGCCAACTGCCGGATTGCTGCCACCGACAATGCGTCCCTCGTGTTTTTAAAGGACCCCGGAGTGGCCATGCGAAGCAATCACAACCCGGAATGGGAGTCGCGCCATACAAGTCGCTGCTACGGGGCTTTTTGACGAGGTGGCGTCCACTGCGAGGTACGCGTGGCTCAAAACATTCCCGTTTTCTTTCTTTCTTTTTTTCGCATGAAAAGAAAAGCGAGAAAGAAGGAAAGATATAGTTGCTGCCAGCTTCAGAAAGGCGGGGCTTGAGGTATTATGTCCACGCTCCTTGCTTCGTGATCCGTTCTTTGGTGTCCTCTATGGCTACAGAGATAATTAATACACGGATTCTTAATAAACCCTTTTCGAAATTTAATGCCATCTGGTGGCACGTATAGCAGTTTAGGTTTTGCCATAGCAATGGAGGTAATGAACTTGTATCTTATCGGGCACCGCCACTTTCGCAAGTCAACGGCAGGCGAGGAATTGTTAAATGTGTAGTTCTTTCTCGATCACTTTCAGTTCGATGGTGACGAAGAACCTGCGATGAGAACAATCCGTAATGAATCATTTTCATTTGTGTTTACTTGCGAGGACAATACTTCATCTCCCACCTTAAACAGGCTTAATGATATGTCAATGTCCGAAATAGTCATTGCAGAGGCCGGCATTTTGTCTCTGCTAAATAAACTTAAATTATCATCTGCCTCTGATCACACCGGTATAAATAATAAGATACTTAATAATACTGCGCATGGCATTTCTGGCATCTTGATAGCCATTTTCTCGCAATCATTTTCTACAGGTTTAATTCCTCAAGACTGACGTATAGGTAAGGTAATTCCCATCTTCACACCTGGTGATCGATCCTCCCCACTGAACTATCGACCTATCTCACTAACCAGCACTATTTGTAATCTTTTGGAGCACATCATACATTCTCAAGCCATGCGCTATTTAGAGGACCATAACATTACTTTCAAGTATCAGCACGGTTTCCGCAGGGGTTACTCATATGACACTCAACTTGCCGTTTTCGTTCACGGCTTATATCTCTTGGTGCTGGTTTACAAGTTGATGCGATTTTTCTCGACTTCTCGAAGGCTTTTGACCGCGTTCCCCATCACAGGCCTTTACTGAAACTTGCACGGCTTAAAATTCACTCAAATGTTATCTCATGGATAAAAGACTTACCCTCAAATATACTTCAGTTCACTTTCCTTAACAACTCCAACCCCTTTTTTGCCCAAGTGACATCTGGAGTTCCCCAGGGTAGCGTGCTGGGTCCATTACTTTTTATCATATATATTAATGACCCCACTTGCGTTTCATCTCATGTCCGCCTTTTTGCTGACGACTGTGTCATCTACCGTAACATCTCTTCCAACATTGATCGCCAAGCTCTCCGATCAGACCTAGACCAGTTAACCACGTGGTGTTCTTCGCGCCTAATGACCCTCTACCACTTCCTTTGGATTCATAAAGCACAATCTTAAACAAGCACCCGCTCACTTACGTAAACTTGCTTATATCACTCTAATCCGCCCCAAAATCAGGGTGTTGAACCGGTCACTATCTCGGTTCGGTTCGGGTTTGGGTTCAGTAGCATTATATTTTGTTCCGGTTCTGTTCCGGTTTAAGGTAGCGTACATAATATCACTCCAGTTACCGGTTTTAATAAGCGCGAACCGGTTCGAACCGGTTCCTAACTCGAACTTTGAAAATTGACCGAGTACTTCCTGTGGCCTTTTATGAGCACGAGATTTTTGCAATAGATCCATCCTGCAACTACTCCCTCTTCAGGCAGGTATTAAAACCCTACACAGTGGCGTGCGCAAACGACACCAGTAATGTGGCAAGACTATTACTGTTCTTAACTGAACAATATATGACTGATCGACTTTCCATATTTATAATGTCTTTTGCACACGCAGCTGTGCAGTATTTCAAACTCTGCCAGAAGGGGGCGTATTTTCGGGATGGGTCTATAAACCTTAAAAAAAAAAAAAAATAGCTTGCGGCCGGTGCCATTTTTAGTGTTCGTGCGCAGAGCGCGCGCTTTGCTGGCTTTCCGAAGCGACGAACACGCACGTGCTGGGCTGTGATTTTGTAAACAGTAAAAAGGTGTCTAGCTGGATTGCTTGCCCTCTATACGTTTTTGTTTGTTTGGCTCTGCACACACGTGTTTTTTTTTTAGACATGCTACCTGTTTTCGGCGCAAGATGTCGCAGCTATGCCCCAGAGTGGCTGACAGGGAAACGAGAGGAAACAAATGTGGAGTAAAACAAAGAAACAGGTACGTCGAGTGCGCAGTTGGGGTAGTTTATCGAATCCCGTTAATCTGTGGTCGTGTATACATCGGCCAAACTGGCCGTTGTGTCAATGACCGGGAACACGTGAGCTCGCACTGTCGCTGCGGTTAACCTCGGCAGGCCACCTTCCTCTACACTGCGCCACTTGCTTGTGTGTGCCGAAATTTGAGAGCATCACGATTTTGGGGAGGGGAGCTGACAAGACTGCACGCAAACTGCTCGAAGCCTACGAGATAGGAAAGGAAGGAGTCCAATGCGTCAACCAAACCTCAATATATTTACTTAAAAAAAAAAAAAGCTTTTTGAGCACGTGTTGATGCAGCGGCGGTCTGATGATTTGGTTGTTTTCCTTTGTGTTTTCTTTTCATTAAACGTTCTGTTGAAGTCCAGCGCTAGTCCTGTCCATTCCTTTCCTGCGTCCGTGTTTGTTTCCGCGCTGCTACCAGTTTGTTACCTGTTTTCAATGTTACCCATCTCCTATGAAATACCGCCCGGGGTGCCGTAAAATGTTTAAACAAATAAATAAATAAAAATGAATAAATTACACAAAAAGCGGGAGCATATTGAAATCATTATTTTCATTCGGAATCATTTTATCCCACAGCGAAAGAGGAATATATTTGATCAAACCTCACAAGAGCGTTTACGTCTTTGCCGTGCCCACGGGTCTACGAGTCATCTGCCGGCGCCGCTTGAAACCATGGTGAGAGAGAGAAAGAGAGAAAGTGAAAAGCGAACTTTATCTGCTCTGTGCGAGGAGCGAGTATCATATGACACCGTGGGTTAGGCAAACCCCCTCCCCCCCCCCCCCCCCCCCCCCCCAAGGGCCGGGGGGCGGTGCCCTTGGTATCCCTTGGTCGCCTCCGGCCAGTATTTGCCCAGCCCATTGGCGGCTGTTTCATAGCGGGGGGGGGGGGGGGGCAGAACACATGCCTTGCTCCCCCACTCTGAGAACTGGGGGGGGGGGGGGGGGTGGCCAGCGCTCCCCTCGCCCCCCAGTTGGTGCGTACATGGTTCTCAGTAACTTGTAACGTTACGAGTAGAGTAATCCGTTACTTTTCAGCGAAAGAAATTTGTAATGATAATTAGATAATTCATTAGATTTGAGGCTCGGTAATTTGTAAATGTAATCCATTGCATTTTTCAAGTAACAAGCACAACTCTGTTTCCAACGCGCAGCACGTCGGCCGATCATCTCCGAGTAACGTTGTCTCCAACAACCTTTCTTTTCTTTTTTTTTTTTTGTAAGGTAACATTTTGAGCACGTTGAAAAAAAGATTGCTTTCACTGAAATGCACCACAGGCGACCCTACAAACTACATCGCCGACGCAGCGCGGTTCTTCTCCCAGCTTCCTTCAGCGCGTCGTTGCATTCAAGTGGAAGGTCACGTGGTCCGCTCTCGGTGCTCGATTGGCTAAATGGCTCATCGACTGCAACTGCGGTCCATCTTCAGGTCAAACATTCGCAGACGCATGGGCCTTTGTGCCTATAATGGCGCTATTCGCTCCGACACTTGGGCATTACGTAGCCAAGCGGCCAAACGATGCTTTGAAATCGCCGCCGCGCTGCCATGGTCAATCCAAGAAACAAAGTGCAGTTGAAGCTCTCCGGATGTCTAAGTAGCGGCGGGAATTGAGCCAGCTCGCTGTTCACGCGGTCTCTTTGTGTCTCTGCTTTTGATGATGATGTATTTTTTATTACGTATGCAATAAAAAAGAAATGTAAAAATATCTCACAGTATGTAGGATTAGTCCTGACGATATAAGAAAGAAATACACCCGCAACCTTTCCCGTTAACACCAAATATTGACACAATTGGCCCTGAGCCGCTTTCGTTGAACCAGTAACCACCATATCAGATTATGGTTTCGTTCCGGTTCGGGTTCAATATGAAGCGTTCGGTTTCGTACCTTTTTGATCACAAATTACGGTTTTGATCCGGTTTTCGGTTCAGGTTCAGGTTCGGCTCGACACCCTGCCCAAAATTGGATATGTTTCTGCCATATCGGATCCTGAGAAAGCCTACATTATAAGTAGGGTGTGTACTTTCCAGTGTTTATTTGTGAGAAAAATCGGCGGATGTTTTTCGGTGTTTATTTATTGTCAAAACAGCGGTGTATTTCGGTGGAACGTCTCACGACAAGGCTAAAATCGGTGATTATCGGTGGAAAAAAATGCGATTGATCACCGACAGAGAATTCCAATTTTATTCCCATATTTCATACACTTCTTTTTTAGGAAGCATCTATTTCTCACACTTGGTTATTATACTAGATGCAAGCATACTTTGAGAGGCTTGCATCCGTCATGGCAGCAGGTTCCTTGCGGTTCACAACCCACAATTATGAAAACGCACGCTCCTGTATGACACGGACGTTGGCAGTGTCTTCCAGGAACCACAGCAACCTCTGAATACATGGCTTGCACCGACATCACTTGGCCAGACACAACGGGGAAAGGGCACGAAAGAGCCTACCCTCCACCGCGTTAATTTTTCCACAAAGGGGGCCATGGGAGACACTATAGGGGAAAGGCGTGTGAGAGCTTGGCTTTCACTGCGTTCACTAAACGCTTTTGACCCCCAGAAAGGAGGGCGGACTGACGCCATGTGCAAGCCATGTATAAACACTGGAAGGATGCAGGATCCACGAGATAACACGTTTGACGAACCTCTACGGGGAAAGGTTTCGCTAGGTCGGAATCATGCCACGACCGGTATTTTTCGGTTTTAACCAGAACGAAAAAATCCAACCACCGGTGTTTTTCGGTTTTAACCGATTTTATATTTTCGTCACCGACGGATGTTTATCGGGGTTTTTCGGTTAAAACCGGAAAGTACGCACCCTAATTATAAGTAACATCGAGTCCCTGCAAAACCGTGCTGCGTGTTTCATTTTCTCTGACTACTCTTTGTTTTCCGGTGTCACGGCATTAAAAAATTAAGCTGAGTTGCGTGACCTATCACGCCGCCGTAAACATGCGCCCGTCTACCGTTATTTTACAAGCTCTATCACCATGCATCGCTTCACGACGATTTTTTTAAAACACCACCCATTATTTTTCCACGTCGCGATCGTTCATTCCAAGTAGCGCGCATCACATGCCACTCATCTAGTTACGCACGATCATTCATACCACGGACCATAATCGACTGAAACAACCTACCGGCTCACATTGCAACTGAACAAGATATGTTTAACTTTCAAGAGCTCGTGCGCAGTTATACTAATACTAAAGGTGTTTTTTTATTCCTTGTTCTCATATTGTCTTTGTACAATTTTTGTGTTTTATCTGTGTACTATGGTATATTTGCTTGCCCCCCCCCCCCCCCCCCCCCATATGTAATACCCTCATACATAGGGCCTCTAGGGGTATTTTGAATATATGAATAAATAAATAATAAAAGGTCCAACCCACACACACGCCTCGATAATATTTTATACACCAAAGGGTTTTAAAGCCGATTGTGGGCCGCCCACAAATTTACTGAATCTGAGCTAGAAATGAAAGCGTACGTAGCTCTTGCGTTCCATTCCTGCGTCGCGTCGTACTAACCCCCGAATGTGGAGGCCTCGCATCATCAGCTCACGAGCATCTTCCTTCTAAAAGGCCGCCATTGGTACGGCACAGATGCCGTTCCACAGATGATGATAGTGATCAAAGTGGCCAGACTGAATTTCGGGTCTATTCTGCAATCTAATTGCCTGCAGGGCTTTAATGAAATACTTGGGGTTCTCACTACGCCCTTTGTTTCTTAACGTGACTATAGATGCGGTTTTGCACTTGCGTCATCAATCGTTAAATTTGATTTTTTTTCCGGTTAACAAATCTACAGAAATTTGACACGGCATTCGGAATTGCCATTAATACTTACGGAATATTTCAGTAAGCACGCATATCCGCGTCTAGGTGTTTTTTGCCGTTTTCCCGGAAGGTCGACAGAACAATCTGTCCCCATAGGCGGTTTGCATTCTGCGTCGATTGTGTGACGTGGCGTCGGTGAAATTTGCGAATACGACTTCGAACATTCGTGTTACTCCTACCATTTCGAATAATCCAACTAAGATTTCTTCAAGTAATGTATACTTTTGTCTGTACCGAGCGTTGCACCTGCCATGAAACAAAGCATATTGCTGGGAAAATGGAACCCTACGATCCATCCTATGTAGACCTTTTTAGTTTACCCTCGTCCCCAGCCACCTGTAGGCATATTCGGCATAGGCGACGAAAAAATAATAAAACATTTCATCCTGCATATATATAAAGAGGGGTGGCAAAACGAGGATGGCTGACGTTTACGCTCTTACTCTAAATGTATTCCGTTGGCGTAGCGATGGCAAAACTATGCTTTGGCCCTTCCGGAAGTGACGACATTCAAGATGGCGGCGCCCTTGTGCAAAAGGTCTCTGTGGTCACCGGCAACTGAAGAAATGCTGGGGAGCCACAGGGACCTTGCCGTCGCTCCGTTGCCAATGGGGTTGTACCATTAGCCGATAAGAAGCATAATAGGAGACGCTTTAATTAAATAGAGTTAAAATGTGTGCCTATGGCGATCCAGCAGCAACCGAACCACACACAACTTGATCCAGTTGAGCGCGGGAGAGGAGCTGCGAATACCTGGCGATAACGGCGGCCGTTGATTGATGGTTTGCGTCACTGCGACATTGTGGATGTGACGACAAGGTGTCGGCGTCACGGGCCGTTAGGCAGGGCCCGAGAATTCTGACCACGGCCATTCAATTTTCCTCCACCTCTAGAAAGCTGTTTTCACTGGTTGCGTAAGGTACCGATTGAAAGAAGAAATCAATAGCGCAGTCACAAGAAATTCGAAAAAGTTAACAGATAGCAGGGACAAAATAGTATGGCATCTATTGATCATTTAAAATTAGCTTTATGAACGCTAGAACCGTTACATTAAAAAAAAAATTCTGTGACAGTGTTTTTTTTTTTTTTGCTTTTTGTTGAGCCTAGAGTTCAACGCGGGTGTTTGGCGTCGTCTTTCCTACGTTTACATTCATTTTTAATTCAGTTGTCTTTCCTGCGTATATATGAATATTTCTTATGTATTTTAATGGTATTGTGATCCCACTACTTACACCTGAGGTCGTACTTTATGCAGATTTTTTTAAAATTCTTTATTCTTTATTTATGAAAGAGCCACAGCGCCTATACAGGCATTATTGCAGGGGCACAATGCATTAAAAGAAAGATCCACAGTCTCGCGGCACAACACTTCCGACGGTAATGAATTCCATTCTGCGATGGTTCGTGCCCAAAAAAAAGTGTTTCAAAATGTTTGTTCTGGAGAAATACGGCTGATCCTTATAACAATGGTTTGTACGAGCAGAACGGTAAGATGGTGAATGCAGAAACTTTGCTGCCCAAATTCCTGTTTGGTCGTGATAAATCGAGTAAAAGAATTTGAGGCGCGGACTTTTACGACGTTCATTTAAATGCACCCATCCTAGTTTTTTTTTTTATTTCAGTTGTGCTACTGAAACGATCGTATCTTCCCAGAACACACCCAGCAGCAACAGATTGAATACATTCTATATCACTGATACGAACGTGGTAAGACGGACCCCACACATGACAGGCATACTCTAATATCGGTCTAGCATGCGATTTATACGCTGCTTCCTTACGCTCTTTGCTTACATGTTTAAGGTTGCGCTGTAAAAATACTTAGAGCCCTGCCTGCCCTGGGGGGGGGGGGGGGGGGGCAACACTGTTCACTTGTGCTGTCCATGTTCCGTCTTCGGAAAATATAACACCTAAATATTTATTAGATGGTTCCATTCTAAGATTTTCATATATTTAATGTATTTATTTCTGGAAGAAAACATCGAGGTATTGGCAAACGAATGGATGACACAGGAAGGTTCATGGTTAACCTGTAATGAATTATAATTAAACGCCAAAAATCAAAACATATCATATTTAGGAAAAAAAAAAGATCGATGGAACACTTGGTTTACAATTTAGAAACGATGAAATTGGTTGCGCAATGGCCCACAAATTTGTAGGTATGTACTTTGAAGAATATTTAAATTGGTTTTATCATATAAAACAAATACGACCCACCATATCTAGACCAGTAGGAAATATTATTATAGTAAGAAATCATCTCCAAATTTAGTTGAAGCGCCAGCTCTAGTATTCGGTTGTTCACTCTCGGTGAAATTATTGCAGTCTAATAGACCCTCCTAGCAATGCCGCGCCCTCTAGCGGCGCCGATTCCACTGGGAGTGGTCACGTGCGCCGCTTCGGCGTGGCCGCGGCAGCCCTTACGTGGTATACGGTCGCAGGAGCCAGTACTCTGTGTGCGCCAGCAGCGTCTTTCCATATGTGTTTTTATTTCTGTGCGGCATTCTGCAAGCAGAAACGCGTGACGGATAACCTCCCAAACAGGACGAGATTTACTGTTTTGCTTCAAAAATACAGTTGTCAAGAAAAAATGCATCAATATAAACCACAATCCATTAAGCGCGCGCCCCCTACGATCAAAATGAATTAAGTCAGGATATGCGCGCATGCACGACGACTCTTTGTCACAGCTCGAGCAGTAAAAAGAACTATCACAGGTAAGGGCACACGCAGATAGCTCCCCCCGAGGTTACTTTATTCGGGTGTGGCGTATGAGCTATTCTAAAATTCGGGTACTGTCTTCTTCCAAGTGTCCCATTGTTTTCCTCCCACAGTGAACCGCTGTTCGAAGCAACCGAGAAATCGTTATAAAACGTCAAGGGGGGAAGTATAATAACACGAAATATACAAGGCTATAGGCTAAGGGAGTTCATTCAGGTAGGCTACCTCTCGAATGTTTCTGGTAGACGCCGCTTCTTGATGCAACAAGTGGTTCCAAGTGCACTGTAAACGACTTAGTTTTCGCAGGGACTTATTTTTCGCTAAATTCGGTACTTAAGAAATATCGCGAAAAATAGATCACGTAAATACATTACCTAGGATAAAAGATATTAAGCGTACCCTTCCAAATCGCCAAATATTGTACCCGCAAATATTTTGACACCCATACTTCGTAACTTTAGCAAAAGTTCAAGGCTGCGAAAATAAAGTGAACAGTATTTGCTTTCAACTTTTCCGAAAGGCCTAAGGAATTCAAGAGACGTCGTGTGGAAGACTGCCACTGCCGATGAACCAAATGTTCTCTACTGCTGCTGCCGAAAACACGATAAAGGAGGCGATTGTGCAAATGTTGGCAGCGATGGCGTGAAAAGCAACTCAATCGTCGACGTAAACGGCACCGTCAACGAACACGTAAACGCGACTCCATCGCCGATGTGGACAGCGTCGCCAACAAAAATACGACAACCTACTCATTCGCTGAACGAAGCGGCCGTTTTGTGCAAATTTGCCTCCATGTAACTTTCAGTCAAAAACTTGAACCGCGTCTTCTTTTTTGGTTGCTCGTTTTGTGGGCGACGTAGCTGTCATTTACTTTATCCGTAGTGTAACAATTTGGAATGTCAACCAAGCTCCTGGTCCACGATAGCGAATTGGGACCAGCGGCGATGGTGCTCGCGATCGCGGGCGCATACCACATAATGGCAGCGCCGGCCCGATCATAGTGGCCAGCAGCTCTTTCGAACACCGTCAAGGCAGCGGCTCATTGTTACCAAAAGCGATTTCAGAAAGGGTCTATAAGGAGTACTTGCTCAAAAACCACTTTGTACCAACTCCAAGTTCTGCAGAAACTAGCAATATTATCAATCGCCTATGTCCCAAATCACGCCCACTCTCGTGCAGACTTTATTCAGCATTTTCTTCTTACAATAGAACAACCACTCACTCGAAAAATGGCAATATACATGTTCCCTAATATAAGATCAGATCCTCAATGCATACGCCAGAACCAACACAACACAGTGCACATATTACGCCACATGAATTACCACCAATCAAGAGCACGAACAAACTATGTATCATCACATTTCACTGTTACTAAGCACCAACCCAGAAATGTTAATGATGCATAGCTTCAAAACAATACACCCCCCTCCCATTTAAGGCCATTTCAAAAACATAATACTTCAGCTTTAGTAAAAAATATTAAATTAACTATTTCACGTTAGAAATGTTATTATATATAGTGTATTATTGTGTATAACTGTAAAAGTTTTATTATTTTGTACAATGTTAAATAACATTTTATATCTGTTAAAATGTATATTCAGCGACGTTTTGATTTTTTGTTTTGCTTCCTATTGCTGTGCTGCTAAACTTTACAGGGGGATAAGTCCTCGTGAGGCGACATGAGTCGCCTTTTTCCAATCCACCTACACTCTAAAAAAAAAAAAAGCCCATGCGTCTGCTTTCCCGCACAACACTCGGAGAGCCAATCACCGCAACTTACGGAGGTAGCTCAGCGAATGACAATGGCGAAACATATGTTTAAACCAAAAAACGCAGTCTGAGTTGTGACATTAAGCAATGCAAGCGTGACGTTTCGCATTGCTTAATGTCAGAACTCAGACTGCGTTTTTTGGTCTAAACGTATGTTTCGGCATCGTCATTTGCTGAGCTGCTTCTGTAAGTTGCGGTGATTGGCTCTCCGAGTGTTGTGCGTGAAAGTGTACGCACAAACTCTTTTTAAAGTGGAGACGTTTGTCTAAAAACAAAACAAACTTTTAATAAAAAACAAGAACCGCAGCCAAAATGGGGGTTTTACGGGCCGCCGTATCATTGGTCACTGTTCGCAGCACACGCTCGTGACCTAGCTCCAATTTATTATCTGACAATAACAACCATTCTGATTGGGTGAAAATGCACTTTGAACGTATATAGCCGCCTGTGCATTCCTTCTAATCAGGATATTTGTTCTTGGAAGAAGATAAACAGGATCTAGTTCCGAGTTCTGATACACTGATATATTGCGGATGGCCTTAGAGCATCCAAGAATATTAATATTCTCCAGACAGCAACCTCGGGTAGCATCAATGGGACTCAGTGGGTTTTTACAGAGATACCTAGCTGCGTCCTGAAGGCGACTGAAGAGCGTTTAGTGATTTTTATCGTATTGCTTTTCTGTACGCCACCAGCCCACGATCTAAAAAAAGCCCGTGCGTCCAGTTTCCCGCACAACACCCAGAGAGCCAATTACCGCAACTTACGGAGGCCGCCCAGTAAATGACGATGCCGAAACATAATGGCCGAGTGGTCTAGCACACACCAGCTTGGAGCACGTGGAACGAAAGCTCGCGCTGCAGAGCCCAAGGATCCTGAGTTCAATCCCCACCCCTGCTCATTTCGATCTGGATGAGCATCGTACCGGCTTGCGGTCGTGTATCACTACTGCGTGGTGCACGTTAAAGACCCCAAACCAGCGGTTGTACGGCACTGGCTAAATTGCTCCTCTACAGCTGAGACACCAGACGCCCACTGAGGCAGACTAACTTCCGGCTGTATAAACATACACACAACAATTTGCTTTAGAATGGCTGACCTTCGTATCTGCTGAGTGACGTCTCCTAACGCAAAAATTTGTCGGATGGTCGGGATAACCAGCGTTGGTCGATAGATGTCTTGTATTTAGTTTCGAATTATGTAGTCTCCTAGGCTGCAGCCCACTGAAATACGTTTCTTGTAATGTAGTTCCCAATCGCTTGCAAAGAAGTCGTGCCTTTTAGCAGGATATTACTCGGACATAGCCGTTAGCTTCGAGCAAACGTATGCCATTTCACGCTTACACAGCTGCGACGGCCTCCGATCGGACAAGGAGCGCTTGCAAAGAGAAGGATGCATATTTTGCCTCTGAAGCGGCGTCTGGGTCCGAAAGTGGCATCTCGGTTCACATATCGGTGAATTCACTGGATCGGTGACGCGGCTGCGGATTGTTCCCTTGGAGGCGATGCCCGCGGCTCTACATGGGTAAATTACTTCCAAAATGTAATTTAATTGCAATCACAATTACTTTGCTCCAAGACTAGTTCAACTACAATTACAATTGCTCCTGCGTGAAACGTGATTCATTACAATTACAAATTACTTTTAAAATGTAATGCGATTCCTTTAAAATTACTTATTTCTGAGAGCGGCCAGACTTGGTCGATATATGTAGAATGCAACACATTTGTTCATTCCTTGCCTCAATGTTTGAGGAAGCTTAAATATCGCTGCATAAATGTCGTGTATTGTACTTTCCTTTTATGGATTTTGTTAGTCATGATAGAACCTGAGAGTTTGGGGCACTGAAATACTACGTTCTTATCATTTTAATAAACAATTAAAAGTGAGTATGCTGGAAGACGCCAGATCGCTAAAGAAAAAATTGGATTGACAGACTTTTGTTATCTAGGCAAATAAAAACGCTACAATTAGTCATATATATGAATGTTTTACTGGTGTTAATATAAAACTGCAATCCACGCACACTAATACGGCAACTTTTGCATACAAACACAATGTTATTGTAAACTCTTTACATTGAGTTGAAATTATAATGGGAACAGAAATATGTAAGAGCCAAATCGGGGCTCCCGAATCATTGGTGACAATATTCACAGGTGCGAGGTCGGTCTCCAAAATGCTTATGCAAATAATATCCGAAATAAAACCAACAAAAAATAAAGTTGAAAATAATACAAAGATACAAATATGCGAGAGTACTAGAAACCATACCTAAAAAAAACTAGCAAAAAAACAACAACAAAAAAAAAAACAAGAAGCTTTATAGACAATTAAAATTTCCAACCTCGGCTGAAAGCTGAAGCTCAATTGTTTCTCGCAATATTTTGGCATGTTCACGGTATTGTTTTCTGCTCGCAGCGCAGACCGCTCGACACGGCACCAAAGAGGATTGCGTCTCAGCCCCCAATGTAAGCAAAACAAAACAAAAAAAACGCGACGCTATTTTTGTTGTGCATGCTTGTGCGCGCGTGTTTGTGTATGCGAGTGGCTCACCGAGTGTTAGGTCGCTTGTGCGAGCGCTGAAGCTTTCAGAAAGGTTCCGCCGGTGCCACAAACATCTTGCAAAAGTAATTGTAACTGTGCCTGAAATTTTGAAATTACTAATGCTAGAATTGATTTAAGTAACAATTCCCTTTAGCCGGAAGTAATTAATTACAATTAAAAATTACCAAGAAGGTAATTCAATTACTGTAATTGAATTACTATCTAAGTATGCCGCCGGTCGAAGGCAAACGTCAGTATCATTTGCTTTCGGCCTCCCTAGCAATACGTAAAACCGTAGCCTTCTACGGGAAAACATTGTTACTGAGAGGTTTTGCTTCGTGTTTTTGCTGTTGTAGTTGAAATTTGTTTTTTGTTCACGATGGAAAAAAAAAAGGATATCCGGTAAAGGTTTTGGCCTCCAGTACTGGCAAGTCGATCCCCTTCTCGGGGAGGCCGAGGATGGTTTCATGGGACAGAATGATATAGTGGGAATTCAGCAAATATATCGCTCTCTTCAGAGCGATAAATATTAAGCAGTTCACTTGATTCGGCTCCTTCGTCGACATCCCTGCAGAAAAAGAACAAAGAAGGTTGTGGTTTTTTGCGTAGATTGAAGAGCTCCCAGGAATTATGAATACCGCAGTAATATCCCCCCAAAATAGCCCATCGCAACAGAGGCCAAATAAGGTGTTGACGAAGGGGCAAAGGGAGACTAAATTTTGGTAAATAACCCCCCCCCCCCGCAAAAAAAAAGAAAAGCTAAACGATACTCAGCTTTGTTACTCACTTACTCGTACCATTATTAAGTGATACAAGACAATTTACGAGTAACATACTAGAAAGAAAAAAAAAAGAATAAAAATAATGTTTCTGTTTTTATTGTCCTCTAAGTTACCGAAGTGACAGACGCCACTAATTTTAGTGCTGATATTTCCTACCGCACTGCACAAATTGTCTAACCCCAAGAAACGTGATTCCTTGAAGTGAGCTATCGTTCGGTGTTTACTTTTCTTAAAAAAAATATATAAATAAAATTTAACAAACTATCAGGGGCAGACTATTATTCTGGTGGGCCATTTTTAGGAGTATTGGCTTCTGATTAACTTTCTCCTGAATTCAATGTAAAATAACCAAATTAAAAAGAACGGAAAACAAACATACGCGAGCAAAAACAAGACTCATAATCGGCATAAAAGCAAAAAGTATATTGCCGCAAGCTTAGCGAAGTGAAGAAGTAACGGCGCCACGCCTTGCCGGGGCATATGAAACTACGGCTCTCTCTGCTTGTTATTCTCGGCGCGCAGTCTGTCCACAAACACATTCCGAGAAGGCGGCGTGCGACACTCTAGGCCGCGGCGACCCGTCATTAGACCGGAATTCCCCCGCCCGCCGCCCGAGCCCTTGAAACACGTGGCACACTTTCGGAACGATCGCAGAGTGGTGCTGACGTCCGTCTCTCTCTTGCTCCTTATCCCTCCTAATCGCGTTGTTGAACTGTCTGACACCCAAATGTCGAAAACCTTTGTCAAAACCCAAAGTTCGACTGGCTCGGCAAACCTTCGGCGTTTTCACAAAATTGACGAACTTAGTCAAATTCTGGATGGATGGATGCAAATGGTTGTGCCGTTTATAACGGGCGGTAGCTTGCGCCACCTAGTTTAAACACCAAAAATACTATTTCTCTCGTCGACCTTCTAAATCAATTTGCTTCCCCTCTGGATTTTTGTAACTGTCGCCAAACGGTGTGGGATATCGCCCGGATGATCTTTGTTCTGTTCAACTTTTGTGCAAAGTTGCCCAACTTCAACACAAATATTTGCAATATTGCGAAACGAATATTTTTACACATAGGTGACTTGTTTTATTGCTTGAAATGTTAGCGTGACACTTTTTCACGCTAACATTTCATCGCAATTTTTCTGTATTTTTTTTCTCAGTATTGATGGGCGCTGTCATCAAAAATAATCTAGTGGTGGGAAGGGCTCAGATGGAGTGCAAGCCTAAGTGGTAAATTTTGATTTACGTCAGTACTTTTTCGAAGTGAAGTGCGAAAAAGCGCCGTAGTCGGGTTTGCCCGAACAGTGTCACACAGTTAGTACATTTAATGCTTTGGTTGGTCTCTTAAAGCTAGACTACTTAAAGACCGACGTCCTGTTTCCGTTTTCCACAATTCCCTTGCTTCCTCCTTTCCCCCCTCTACACTGTCCACCTTTGCCTCTTTCCTCCTCGTTCATGGTGAGGAGGATCATTGGCTTTGCAGAATCTCGAGTCTGGTCTGTTGCTGCTATGGCGACCCTTACCACGAGCCAGGCACGGAGCCAGAATTTTGGCTTGGGGGGGGGGGGGGGGGGGGGGGCGCTCATAACAATATGCTGTATGAGGAGGGGGGGAGAAGATGTCCCAGCAAAATGGAAGATTTCGGGGGCGGGGGGGGGGGGGGGGGGTGGGGGGCCGGGCCTCATGCCCCTCTCCTCTCCCTGGCTACGTGCCTGCTTAAAAGGCTAAAATAGCGCAAAAGACAACGGACAGGGTAAAGAAGGACACAGACAGAGCGCTACGTGCCTGCCACGAGCCAATGGCAATGGCGAAGACGCTGTGCTGCACGACGCAACGCAGCGCAACGCAGTCGACGCAAATATGTGAACCATGCCTTTATTGCCAAACAAGACCCTATGGACTGGTGAAGGCCGAGCGGGTTGGACATGAATACATAAATTTGAAAGAATAAAACACAGAGGACAAGCACAGGACAACCGCTTTGTGGTTGTCCTGTGCTTGGCTGTCCTGTGCTTGTCCTCTGTGTTTTATTCTTTCAATTTTATGAAGACCCTATGAACAATGCAAGTTTCGCGGGCTCAATATTTCTCGAGCTTCCGCGAACTGTGTGTGTTGGCCATATTTTTGCATGCCCAAAATCTTGCGATTGAAGGTGTCGTGCCACATATTTTATTATCCCAGCGTGTTAATATGTTTCAAGTCGCAAAATTCGCGAAAAACTGTCTTCGCGAAAATTGGGTCATTCACAGTAAGCTCCGTCTTGTACACTTTACTCGAAAAGGTAATCAATTACAATTACCATTGATTACGACGTATCTAATTAGATTACCTGATTATTTGAGAAGAAAAGTAATTGGTCTTCACTTGAAAAAGTAACCGTTACTTTACCGATTACTTCAAATTTCAAGAACATATTTTTCTGCTGGCTCGAAGAGGGTCTTTTGTACTATATCCAATATTATATTCGGTAATAATTACCGTACTAAAAACTAATTACTTTCTTAATTCCAGCAATTCGGGTAAACCACCCTCCTGTCGGAGACTTGGTGCGAGGATTCCTTGGAAGAAAACTACGAACAAAGAGCGCCATCGGAGAGGGGAGAGAAAAATAGTAGCCGCTTCAAATAATTTGGCTACTTTGAAAACTCAAGTTCGTCTGCTACTTGCACAAAGTTTTGCGATGATCTCAGAAAGCCGAGCACTTATTGGCTGATTAAAAAGAATAGTGGGTAAACCTCAAGGCATCTAGTAATAAGGTCTACCCAGTGTCTTTTCAATCGAAGCCAATCACAGCTCGGCGTCGTTCCGAAGTCACCGAAACTCCTGCCCAAGAAGCAGACGACTTGGTCTCTGCATAAGCTTACCCACGTGAAGAGTTTCTAATAAATACGTTCAAATGATCACAAAATTACTCCAAAAAGTTTCGAACTTCCAAAGAAAGGTTCTCTCGAACCTTTCTTTCGAAGTTTGAAAAATTCGAAATTGATCGCAGCCGAACCTCGGCCGGTTCGCGACGTGCCTACACACAACACTCTCACGTCGAGTTTCCAGTAACGCCCCTGGCGTAGGTCTACACCCGCGGCATCAGGGCTCGGAGAATCGCGGCGACTGAGATTACGTGGTCGAGTGTGATGACGTTAGTCTCTAATGATGTAACCGACGAGGAACGCTCAGACGTGAGCACAGCTCAATTTGTTCGCAGTTTTGCTTCAAGTTGTCAAAGAACGTTAAAAAAAAAAGTAATGGCTTTTCTTTCGTTTTTTTTTTTTCTTTTTCGAAATGGGTGGAGTGGTCTTTTGAGAGAGAATGACGATCGAGAATGTGCTGAGAGCATACGCCTAGGAAACAAAGCCTGGCGTAAAACGAATAAGAAAAAAAAAAAAAAGACATTGTCGTTAGTAACGCACTCACGTCCAGTGGGTGGACCTGACTGCTTTCGATGACGACAGATGACGTTGCTGTACACTGCCACGTATACAGGCTGAAATGTATTTCTGAAGCGGCCGAGGCTGCATGCTTTTAAGAACCCCGTCTTACGTCGACGTAACTCTCATCAACCTTTTACGACACCTTTTAACGGATAATCTATTTATGGGCTGCAGTCTGCGAGAAGCGTAACGATCGAGTAGGACGAAAACGCGTTACGCACAGGGTAGCGGAACATAAAGCATACACAGACCATACCATGCAATACATAGTCATTCAAAAGAAGGCCTTATTAGTCATGATTAGCCAGATGTACTCATGATTAACCGTAGTTATTTTGTAACAAGATAGACCGATCAAGCTGCTCAGTAGAAATCGGACCCCGGATCGTACGATTCGCAGCCCGGTGTCCTTGCTCGGCGCAATGAGAAGGTGAAGGAGAGCGCAAACAGCGGGACAAAGTGTGACTCACAGGAGCCTACGGGCACAGGCGACCGTCAGCGCGCGACCCATGAAAACTTCTTATTAAAAGATACTCCTCGCACATTCCATTGCTGAATAAGTTCAAGCGTGTCTTGATCAGGCTGATGAACCCGGTGAGTTCATGCGTGTGACGTGAGAGTGCATCGTGCGTGCAACGCATCCGAAACCGCTCTAGGCTTACATAACCAGGCATAACAAATCATTACGCAGGCAGAATGCGCGCACAACTCAGGTTGGGCTCCACGGGTTTATCAAAATAATCGAGTCAAGTAAATTTTTTTTTATTACCTACATGCCATTTTTTGTTTCCAAAGATCACACCGCAAACTGATGTCAAACTTTCGTAATTGATTCGTACAAGGTGCTCTCGAGCGCTACTCACTCATAAAAATAGTGTATGAAAAACTGAGTGCAATAATTTTTTCTACAAAAATGTAGTTTGGTCTCGCATTCTAAAAATTCGGGGGCAAAAAAACTCCCCAAAAAATGCAAAAGAAAAGCCGAGGAATAAAAATGAAAACCATCTGCTTGACGGTGTTATTCCCACACGCGCTCAGGGCCCGTTTGCTCGGAGCACTAACCGCGGCTAAAGTTAGCCGCATTACCGAGGAGAGGGATTTCGAGATCACGTGACTGGCTCGGTAGGGATGCGGGGAAACATGGCGGTGCCCCAGTGAGTGAGCACCGCTCGCTTTGGAACTAATATGTCGTTGTGGTTGCAATATCGGGCGCGTTAGTTAGCAACGAATGGTGCAGGAGGCTTTCGCTTTGCCCTACCTCACTTAAACCGCAAAGCATGGGCAATGACATCTCCGCATTTTTTAGATAGTGTTTCGATTCTGGGCACTCCTAAGCCTAAATGAACGCGATAATTGTCGGCATAGCAACGTCTTTGGAAAGCGGATTGTTGATAGCGCACAAAAGCAGACGGCGTGCCAACAGACCTTTTTTCTAAATTATCCGAGCACCGAGGTGCATGCTACGACTGTAGTTGCACGCGTCGCACGTGCTGGCGTCTGCAGTAGTAACCTTTCTAAAGCAAAAAGTATAAAACAAATTTTGCCTTGCACTCGCGTTCGTTAAAGCCTTATTATGATTTTTACTTCAAATCTTTTATAAGAGGAAGGCCAGCGCGCGTGAACCGTAGAATTACACTTCCAGCGTTCTCCTCGCGATGCTTGGATAATTTAGAAAAAAGTCTGTCGGGACGCTGTCTGCTTTTGTGTGCTATCAACAATCCGCTTTCCAAAGACCAGACCAAAGACCACCAGAAAAAAAGGTGTTTTACAAATAAACTTAACAAGAGCAGAGGGTCAGTTGTCCAGAGAGAATGCCACCTTCAGTATCGTTTAAGATATCAAGCTACTGAAAAAAGCGGTTCGCCCTTTAGTTCGTTAAGGTTTTTTCAGGACAAAACAAGTCATGGTACTCGGGTTTTATTTCTTTTTTATTCGAAACTTTGGGGACACAGCAAAGTAAACTCCTAATTTCCAAGAATTGGGAATCTAACAAATATAAACTTCGTTAACCTCCGAATTTTCGGAGAAAATATACTCCGAAAAACACCCTCTGAATGTTAGTTACGAGAAATAAACTCTGAAGACAAAAAAATCCTACTGATAACATTTCTATCATCCTATTCCAGTTGTTCACTAGCGTGTGTAGCACTATTGACTGAAGCCTCCTTATACTGACAAAGCCTGGCAGATCGCCACGAGACGCGGCCGCCTGAATTGAAAAGGTGGAGCGGCAGGCAACGAATGAGTGGAGAGCCACGTGACGGGCGCTCCGCTGCGGCGAGACGCCGAAACACACTTCTCGCGAGCGATGGAATGTCCGCTCTTGCTCTTCGCGTTCCTCGCGCTACCGCTTCTTTTCTCGTCGGGTTTGAAAACCGTGTTTTGGTTCCTCGCCGCCGCAAAAACTGTGCGCTGACGTCCAGGTTCCCCGAGAAAGGCTCTGTGTTACCAGATCCCCGCGCTCAAAATCTGCGACCGGGCACTCTATGGCTCCGTCGTCGAGCTGCCAGGCTTTGTAAGTATAGAGGAGGCAATGACTGAAGTCTAAAATTTCTGTGTGAGCTCTTGGACAAATGTTCAGAATATTGTTAATTTACATGTTCATTTTTTTTTTGTTTTACAAACGTATTTTACAAAACGCGAGTGTGTTCACTGGGGACACGCAGCAGACGATTTCTAGAACGGAGAAGGTGTCCAATGGACCACAATTGAGACGCTTTTTGGTAAACATTGTGATAATTCCGGACAAAAGCCCATCATTTTTTCTCACGGTCCTGAAAAACAGATTATCTTTTCTTTGTATATCCGCACAGAACATCGATAAAAGAACGTCATTTGCACAAATTTTTATTTTCGGAGCATTTCCCGAATGTAAACTCCGAATGTAAAGTTTGAGTCGCGCTCATTCTCTTTTCCGTGTTCACGGGCTGTTTTCTAAGGTTTCGACTGACCACCAAATGTTATCAAAGTCGTGGATCATTGAAGGCACAGAGTCAATATTAAAAATAGAAAAAACATAGGAAACCCATTTTTTGTGGCTCCCAAAAAGCTGCGAATAGGTTGATTAAAAAAAAGGGTAGCACAGACAACCGGACGCACTCTGTGTGTTCAATGCATAATTCTCAACATGGCGTCGTTTCGCGTATCGTGTGACTAGCGGATGGCAGCGGACGACCGGGCGTTGGACCTCTACTTCAGAACTGTCGTTCACGGAACCGGCGAATTCTGTCTTCCTTCGAAAGAGAAATTTGGGACCCCGATCAAAAGAACTGATATTCATCCCGTACGACACGCCCGACCAGCAAGCCGATTGCACAAAGACTTCGCCGAGCCGTCGTCCCTTCTCGTGGCTGAAGACATCGCTCGCTCAAGCGTCAAGCACGAAGTGCGTACTTCGGGTTGAATACGTACGCGTACGGTTTATTTACGAGGTGCGAATGTGGCCTATGCGTGGTGCTGCCCGATTTCAACCCGGGAGTGCATGTATTGAAGGGAAAACGGCATCAAACTTCCGACATAGAGTCTACCCGCCGTATTACTACGCGCGATTGAGTTCCTTCAGTTGCTTCAGTAGCTCAGTGGAGAGACGTTTGCTTCACACGCAGAGGGCACGGTTCGACCCTGGTGTGAGGTGTACCTTTTTTTTTTTTTTGCCAAGTATTTTGCGATGTTGACATTACTTTTCTTACAATTATTACTGAAAAGAAAAAAAAAATGACTGTTGTGGACGATCCGTCGCTGAACTAAATGGTACTGGACTCCATTTTTGACACCTGCGAACTCAATGTTGTCACTTTCCACAAAATTCAAGGAGCATATGAATCGGGTAGCGTCCACTTTCCGAGCTTCGCGTAACTGTTCTACAGGAATTGCAGCCAGCTATTGATCCCGATCCGTTCATCTTTCGGAAACTTGTGCACTCTGCTGCACAATGCCACTTTCAGATGCAGGACATGTGAGGCAACTCTTCACGCACCATCTTGGGAGTATTCTTTTCGGAGCCGATCACGGGAATTCACCACGGCACTCGGGCACTCACTACTAATTGCGAACACTTAAATATACAAAACAACTCATCTTGAAGTATAGAACAGCGAGCGGAACAAACAGAATTGCAAAGGAATCGCACGGCGAACGAACGCATTTCGTCTGCTACGTGTGAAAAAAAAACAAAAAAACAAAAACGCATGGTCGGGTGTAGCCACGTGACTTCCGCCACTTCTTCGTGCGGAGCGGGAGTTTCAGTTTCGGTTTCGAGTAGTTGCGTTTTTTTGCTTTATTAAAAAAATACGTGACTCTGTGGCAAAATATTAATTGGGTAGTGTTCCGACATTATAATGAATCGCCTGACAAAAAAGGGAAAAAATGTTTGGGGGGTCTCAGTGTCCCTATAATGCAAGGGACGCACGGCTGATAAAAAGTGGGAGTTAGGGTAGCCCTGGAGGGACAGTCCGGGGAACCCTGGGGCTCTAACAAATCCAGTTTGATAACCTATGGGAACCCTTTTTATGGAATGTTTTTCTATAGAAGGTCTTTCTTGCACCGCTGAAATTTATGATAACCATACAGATACGTTGAAGATGTTGGAAGGCATTACTCAATTACCCGCGACGATAAAACCGAAATCCCGCTCTTGCAGGATTCCAGCATTGTTATTCAATGTGTGGTCACGGTCCCTCGATTCTGTTTCCCGCTTCATTGTGAACGGCCTGCCGAATGGCTCTTTTAGCCGGTGAAAACGAGAGTTCCCAAAGCGGCCGCAGTGCGTGGTATTTGACCCTGGTGGCGCTGACCACCGGCCACGAATAGAGGTGATTGCGCTGACAGAGTCGGCTCTAGCATTCTGAGTAGTCCAGTGCCTTGCAATAATATCCATTCTGAGGTAGGCGTTGAGGCAATAAATAAATGACCTCTGTAATATGTGGAGGGGTTTAATTCCCATTTGTAGTGTGGAAAGAGACAGGACTGTGCTACGCGTTAATGGCTAAACGTCGCCGACCCTTATTTAAAAAACCTCTAATCAAAGAGGCGAATGAGCAGTATCCCCACGCTATACCGACACTATTTTAAATTGGTTGGCACATGCCGTTCTGCTATTACACTCAACCGCCGTAGAAAACTCTGCGTAAACGTTTTATTTTATGGTCTCTTACGAGCAACGGGGCAACTCTCTCATGCTCAAGTGGCAGCTGATGCTGAGAAAATTTACTCACATCGATAGTTCGAAAGCGCGTGCGGTACAGCGCTAAATCCACGCGTTCCAGTTAACGCTGTGCGTGCACAAACCCCTTCGTTCATACGGTCCAATCGCACTGCCAAGGTTAAATGGAATAGAGCAAGTTTCAGACCTGCTTTGCGCCCAGTCGTTCCCCTGAAACATTCGTATAACTCAAGAGTGAATCGCAAAGTGATCAAAACGAGCGTGCAGCCAGAGGCCGCGCCTTCAAACACCTTCACTTGAGCCGTACTGATAGCGTGGCCTTCACGGAGTGCTGCACGCAAAAACACGCCCACGAGACGTCAGACTTACGAAAAAGAAGAAGAAAAACCTACGGGCAGCCACCGAAGCCGAACCCAGCAACAAACGCGTTCAAAGAACCAATCGAACCTTTATATCATTCGAACCGGAGGACGCCAACAACCAACTCGGTTGCCCCAGTTCGAGGCTTTTTTTCTTATTATTATCTCTTCATTCTGTTGCGCAAAACCTGGTCGGTTGAGTGCGCTTTTAAGTTATGAAACAGTATCGGAAGGCATCCGACGGACCTAGCGTGTACCCGGCTGCCATCATTCATCATCGCTATACGTTGATTGCCGGTTAGGATAAGAGATCGTGCACAGCCGCGAAATCGCCGGCCAAGCGTGTCGACCGTGAAAAGGCTTTCGCGAGTCGATTCGAAGGCCAACTCCAAGATCCCAGCAGAGGCGATTTCCTTGACGCTACTCAGAACGTGAGATAGAGTGCATATATCGCGCGATGTGAAAGTCGCCTATTGGCACCCTTATTAAACTTTCATGACGGTGCCCATTTGCATGGCCTGTTTCGTGTGGAAGTTAATTGGGGTCTTCGTGGACATCGTTTTCTGCGAAACTCATTATAAGTTTGATCGCGACGTAGGTGACATGACGAACCTATATGTATGACGCGATGCTGGCGTAGCCGTTGTCTATTTTCCTTTTTTCTTACGAAGGCTGCACCGGTTTTTGCCCTTCGCCTCTTCAAATGTCCAACCTGTTCACGTTTCCTAGAAGTTTTTCTTTCTCTCTTTCTTTTTCTCTTCTGAACATATTAGCAACTTCATTGTTATAGCCCTCTGTTGCAGGGCGTGCGAATTGTTTTAATTATTTTCTGAACTATACAAGCTAAATTTATTCGATTAATTTATTTATATAAGTCCCCAAAAAGTCCGCAAACACGAGACGCGTGCCCTAGAGCCAATGAATAACTTCAGTGTATTAACACTTTCCTACCCCATTGTCTCGTGGACGCCGCCATTTTGTGGTCCAGTTCGGATCAGGCTCAATTCGCGATAGCTATAAGATTCGAAAATGCGGCTTTTCAAGCTTTGCAAGCTCATGTGAGATTGTTTTGCTTTATCGCAGTCTGTTTTAACATTTCCAACGGACGGAAACGCGATTTCCGCGGTAATAGATAAAGCTTTCATTAACTGGCAACAATGAATTTGAGCGACAAGATGGCGAGAGTGTCCTTACTCCGAAGTGTAGCATAATCAGTGGCTCCAGCATGTCCTATACCGTCGTTGGAAGCGCAGGGTAGCGCGGGACTCACCGAGTTAGCCAGGCGAGACGAACTGTCCTTTCAAAACTCTCTCGAAACACGTACGTGGAGTACTTGGTACCACAACGAGCGTGGCCTCTTGAAAGGAACTCCAATCGTGGTATATACATCAAGGGGATCTAGCTTGGTACCTTAAAGAAAAGGTAGTGGGGCTTCAAAGAGATCATGAATGAGAACCTCGGTGGCCAACCAAATGTGGTACTACTGCAATCCGTAGGGAAATTTTCTCCTTAAAAACAAAACATACAGAAAATATTGAAAGCAGTGAACAGTGGAAGCGGCGAGCGCGCATTTTGCAATGGAAACGACGTGCGTGCATGAATAAAGCTCTGATTGACGCGCGCTGTTTTTTTATTTTCCAAGGCGAGGACGCCCATGGTTTCGACTGCACCATCATAGAAAGTTGACGCCGGGCGCAACCGTATAGTGTGCCGCAGGTCTTGGTACCATCTGCTTCCGAACGTTATGGATGGGCAACTGTTTATCTATCCAACGTCTCAACGCAGCTTAGCAAACGGTATCCCACGAAAGATCGAGATGGGTAGGCGCCCTGTCATCACCCTGCCTGTGTGCCGCTTGCCAAACCGAGTGGGTCGACCGCGGTGGCAAGTGCCTCGGCGACGTCCGAAGCTTCGGGTCCCGGCGCATGCAGCAGCCGAAGCCCGACGCCCTTGGCCCACAAGGCCGTCCTCCAAAGCGGGCCGTCATGTGGGCACAGGGCGGAGAAGACGGCTCCTCCGCGCCACTGCCTACCTTCTGCGGATCTCTTCTGGGGCGTCCCCCGCACTGCTGCAAGACTACTGCGTCGTAAACTGACTTACCCGTCTGTTCGGCAACTTTCGGCGAAAGCGTTATCGCGTTTTGACTATTGCGCTTTCTACTTCGTGGTCGATAGACTTCCTATTAAAGACGCTCGCTTACACCTTCCAGAAATATAAAGGTAAAGTAATACCCCTGTTTTACGGACATGCTAAAAGGAAAAACAAAACAAAAACTTCAAGGAGATTTCTTTAGAAGAATCGGCGAACTGGCTCGCGATCTCGGCCCAGCGCGCCCATCGGCGTGCTCCGGTACACCGGTTAGGTAAATAGGCCGTGCAACGATATTGGGTTGGAATTTTGCTCACTTTACACAAGCTTACTGACACTAGTGAGACCCAAGAACACTCGAACAAAACGTCACTGACCAAGAAGCGTCTTCGTCGAGGTAGAATTTGAAGGATCAAACCGTACGTTTTCTTTCAGTCTTTCCTTCGCAAAATCTGATTACGAAGTTACGGGGAACAGCGCCAATAGTGCGATGCCCGGGACTTCGCTATCAAGTTTTGCGTTCCCGGCTGTGAGAAAAAGCGGAAGAATCAACATTCTTTAATGCGCCATGTCCATAAAAAAAAACAAAAAAAAAAAACATTCAAAATTTATAGGCTATGAACTATGATCGAGGAATAATTCTAAACGGTATTTATCCAAAGCAAAAAAAAAGTCGTTACATCGCCCCCTTATATGAGTTTGTTATGAAGGCCTTTAACGTGCCTGTAAAGCAGGGGTATAAAGGCTGAACTCCATGGAGCAAAGAAAGAGACGAATTTCGCTCGGTGGCGCTATAGCTCTGCGTGTGGCGTCAGAAAAGTGGCTGTTGCGCCGCGCGCATAGCGAGTTCGCCGCCAGGCGAAGTACGTCAGTTCCTTGCCGCATATTCCCTCCATGGAGTTCAGACTTAAGCAAGTCTGTAAAATCACTCCTACTGAACAAAATTATAATTACTTACGCGTCAGAAATCCAACATCGTGCTGCAGTCCAACGTCGATCATTCAAGTTGCAGCCACTGTGATGGACGCCAGCGCGCCCACTTTAGGTAGTGAAAGTTGAATTAATCTATGTGCTGGTCGGACCATTCGTACGTCTGGTTTTTGCCCCGTGATCACGCTCCCTCCCGTACCCACGCTCAAAAAGCGGGATGAGGTGACAAAATAGAGGTGACTGAGGCTCAGCGAGCGTATAGCTCCCAGCGCATTGTCAGCTTAGGGTTGGAGGAAGCATAACTTTACGTGCGTGTTGGGCCAATCAATGCTTGACGTCGGCTTATTGTGTCCATGTCACCAACGTATATGTAGAGGGGCTATGCAGGCAACTCGCTATCTACTGTAGCGCACTCTACGCTGAACGCAGTGAAACCGAAGTTAATAAGCGGAGTACCGCAGTATAGCGAGGGCACAGGCCTATACTCGTGAACAGTATAGTGGCAAGGGTTGTGAATTTTTATTGCAAGTTTGGATCTCAGCCAGAAAACTTGGAAACAGAAAGTTCGAAATTGAGCGGTGTGCATAACCGTCGAGTAAACGTGCATTTGTTCTGGGAGGAATTTTTAGGGGGGATCGATTGCCGAGTGTTTTAGCGCGCCGATCTTCCTTGTGTATTTCAATCTGGATGAGCATTGCACCGGAGTGGGGTCGTGCATAACCATAAAGTGGTGCATGTTAAATACCCTAGGCTGGCAGTGGTACTGCCACTCGCTACTCAATTTGTAATCTACAGCGTAAGCCAGTGTCGCCGCAACACAAAGCTGGATTGACCTTACCCCGTCTAAACGCGAATGTCAAATTTGGTGTGGATTTTCGACGGATGTTAGGTTTCCGGGGCGCCGGTTAACATGCAATTTCGGCTATATTTAATTTAAACATAACTTTTAAAAGTTGCGACAAAATGCATAATCTGTTTCCTTTCTTATTCTCTTTTTTTCTCTTCGTAGGAAAAAAAACAAAACAAATCTAGAACGTTTTTAATTACTATTATTATCTTCCTAAATCCATCCCGAAGTCAATTCGTCCGGAGTTTGCTGAGCAGTCGGACCAAAACTTTGCCTTTGGAAATGCATAGGGCCTGGGGAGCTGCGATAGCCCGCTACGCAGCCGACGCTACGAGCTGATGGGACCAATCAGAGAGTGTCAAAAGAGCACCATCAGCGTGTTCGTCAGCCTCTGGACTTAAGGTAAAACAAAATAGAACCAAGCCTCACTGAGCAGCTTATCTATGACCAAGAGATCGTATTTGCTTCTGCTAGAAAACTAAAGCCCGGTGATGAAAGTCATGCGCAGATGAACGTGTCCTATAGGTGCGAGCATCCATTCATATGAGAGCGAAATTTGGTTGCTAAAAAGAATATGAAATGCTTGGCCTCTCAAACGCTGATCCTCGTTACGAGTGGATCGGTAAAAGATAATTTTTAAGCTGAAATAATAGACTAAGAAAAGTCAAAGCATACGCAAATTTGCGTAAAAAGAGAAATCATAGTGGAGGACGGGTCTGTCCACGTCTGTGGTTTGTCTCTTGTTTAATAATTTTGGTTCAATTCACAAATGTATTTTTTTTTTTTTGTTTCAGAAACTTTCGATAACGCAGAGTCTCACGAAACAATCAAATCTCGAGCGTCTCCGTCAAAGCGTAAAACCAGCACAGAAGAAATGAGATGACGGAAAACAGCTATTCGAAAAAAGCAACAAACCATTTCTTCCATTTCCACGTACAAATCCATTGTAAGCGTTGGAAAAGAAAACCAATATGGTCTCTCTCTTTCTCCCTTGCGTATTTCTGCCTAATGTTCTCTTCTAGAGAAACCTCCTGCAGCTCCGTCGTCGTCACGGACCCCGGCACAACTCCGAAAGCGAGCGTGTGGTAAATTAGGGGTAAAACCGTAAGAGCGTCGAATGAAAACATGCGCGCCGATCCAGAGCCAAGGACGACGGCCGTCGACGCGCCCGGCTCCCTTCGCGCCGATGCTTTTAAAATTCAATGTTTTTTTTTTTTTTTTTTAGAACTGCCTTTTCTTCTGGCCCGGTGTTTTTGTTCCTAGTTCGCCCATAGTTGGCGTGGGCGATCACGCGGGCCGCTCGCGCGGTCGGACAATGGCAACGAGTGAATAAAAATTTTTCAATCACACGACAACAGGAAACGACGCCACACACAGAGACCGCGGTAGCGTTACAGTTCGATTAGTGGCCCCGGTGATGCGCGCGCGCGCTTATTTTGATGGTGTATGTGTGACGTTCCATTCATGGAAAACTCTCGTTGATAGTGATGTGCATATGACTCAGAATTAAAAAGTCTCTAGCCAGAGGGTCGGAGCGAGTGGCTGCGTGTGCAAATAACTGCTTTGTCGTCATAGCCAACCGGCAATGGCCAGGCGGCGCCAGCAGGGTGAGAGCGCACGGTTATACCCTGTCTCGTTGCAACTTGGCAAAGGGTAAACGATAAGCCCAACGTTGCGTGCCGAAGGCTTCGATATGCGCGACGTATAAGAGCGCAACGGACACATATTGGTGCATGATGTAGCGAAAAGCCCAACGAGGTAGAGGGGCTTAGAGTGATAAACCGGAAGTTCGGAAGTGGCACCCCCCCGGTTGCCGCCATATTTTACGCAAATGTGACCACTCGTCACGTGACCTCCCAAGAGCCGTGACGTCACAGGTAAGATGGCAGCGCCCAGAGCTGGCGGATGCGAGTTTGTTCGGTGCGCGGTAGCCGTGATGTGCAGCTGCTTTCCGACGACTTCGGGCTTCTCCGTACTCGCTGACGCAGGTATAATGTGAAAATATGAAGGAATGAGACTTTATACCGTTTTTGCGCAAGATCGCTCTGGATCATCTGGATATTAACGCCTGTGAGACAGCATCAGCTCTGCATCGCCGTACCGGTGCTTGGATTCCGGGATGTGTCCGAGGATCGATAGAACTTTGAGTGCTTTTAACATGAAATTTTCGCATTCTCTTAGCTTTGTTTGAACGTTGAAATATCTGAGAATCTACGCGAAATGTAGACGTCGCGTTAGGGCCTAAGGGAAGTTGTTTCAGCCCTCCGTCACCGAACAACCATAGCAACTTTTAGCGAGGAAGCTCCTGCGATTTTAACCTTTTGTGCTAATCCACGATTCTACATTCGATCGCTTTTCTTCCTTTTTTTTTTTTTTGTGTGTGTGTGAGTGCGAAGTGCACCCTTATTTTCAGCTACGAGGTTGGCATTTTATTGAGTATGGGGAAGAATAAATCGTTGCAGGCACCTGCTTCAAAGCTATTCGACTTGCTATAAGAACAACTGTTTTGGTGCATGCATAGATTAACTGCCCATTTTTTCTGTTTTGTAGGATTTATTGCTGCTATACTCTTTTCCATCAAGAGTGCATTGTATTAGTCGGTCAATTATTTAATTGTTCTAATTACCCGGATAAGATGATTCATATTTGTGTTCATCCCTTGCCTGGAGAGCAGTCTTGTTGAAAAATGTTGACTACCATTCCTTTCGGTCTCTTCAATAGACTCTTTGTAAAAGTGTGGGCTGTCTATACTTCGCATCACCGTAACTTGGAAAAGGCCAACCGCCACAGCCCCCTCGAGCCAATCAGAGACGGAGCGAAGGTGTGTGACAAATCTGCAGACGAGCACTCTGGTGATATGCTGTCATGTGCCTCTCTCCAATGTGTGTATTGACTCACCGAGACCGTAGCCTTTGCCGTCTGCCAAATTCTGATGAAACAAATTACTGTAGCTACTACTGTAATTACCCCAGGCTTTCATACTTTGGGTATTTGTTCGACAAGAATGTTATGTCCGCCATCCCTGTGAATTCGGCTCAGCACCTATTGGACTCGAATGCTGCATTGGCGTTCGACGTGAACTGGGGCCCATTCGTGTGCTCTGCGCCGAAAAAAATGGTGACGGTTGTGTTGCTTGATAAAGTTCTGCAAAGGGTCTATTGTGTCATACATATAGGAAGTGTCATGCTATATAACAATGCATCAACACATACTATTAAACTATATGCTCAGAGGTGTGTTTGTTTTTCCAATTAACAAGTTACAGCAGTGTGCTTTAATGTGTGTAGTTTTAAGTATCCTCTCTGCAATGCCTACGAAGGCCCCTGGAAGGAATATATTTATAAATAACATTTTCACATCACTGGAGTTGGTTTTCGGATGCGCCACATGTTCAGGAAAGGTTGTACGAGTGCAGCCCCTTGCAAGAAGTCTGCCAGTCTGGTATGACCCTTTAATTAATATTGAAGGGTCAGAGAAGCGAGTGTCCTCGTAAGGTCCAGAGCGTGCAATGGACACAATTCTCGGTGTGTAGACTCTCAAGGCATGAAGGCAAGCGGAAATATGTTTATCTGGTTAGTGTATCAAATATGTTTATTTCCACTTGATTACATAATTATTGATTCTTAGTAAATGGTTCCATAACGAGTTCTTTCTGCGACAGTCTCGTGTCAGGCGTTCAGTCGTAGTACCTGTGGACCTTGTTGTCGGATGACGCTCCTGGCACGTCGGTATTCAGTTTGGTCGAGTGGCAACTTTGACCGACTGATGCTGTCTTGTAATCATACGTCATGTGCACTGAAGCTGCAGGGCTGGCTTCTAATCCGAAAATTTTCCTGGTAGTTTTCGGCATCAATGTAGCAAGCTCGGGCATGTATTGCTTACGTGGCTGTGCCTTTTGCTGTACCGTTGACTTGAAAGCTGGCAACAATTTTTGTTTGCTATCAAAGTCTGGTGATGCTTGCAGTTCACTTTTGAGAGCAACCAACCATTCTATTCCTTCAAGTCACTCAGGGGCATTCTCCCTCAAAGTTGGAAATTGTGTGCTTCGTGGAGTGGACACAGAAAATTGGTGTCAGCAAATTTTTAGGTATTGTCCTTGGACGACAACCGACACCAAATCCACTGTCACTGCATCGACGCTCACCTGCTTTGTCGTGCTTACCTCTTGTTGAGGTGATGGACATCAGGAGCTTTGGGGTAATCAGGCATTCAGAATCTTCGATTCAGCACCTTCAGCATCAGGGACAAAGGTCGCCGAAGGTAATCCTTAATCTCCTGTGGTCGCTCCTCGAGACGTAATCGAGGGTCGTTTGGCACGAACCCTCGCCGACCAATTCATTGGTACGGGCTGCTTTGGTAGACATGGTCGGCTTCATGCAGTGGTAGCAAAGTGGTTTTCGGTCGCACATTCGCATCACCTACGTTTTCCTCGGTGTACTTTGTTGAGCACAGTCCTACACACGATGTCGGGAATGCTTCGGCGTTAGAGTGTCTCATTGAATTGGCACTGAATACTAAGGGGCAGCCGGTGGCGGTCGTCGTGCCATTGTGGCGTAAGTTGCCCTTGGTTTGTCAGATGCCGCTTCGCTCGCAGAAGTCTCGGTTGAAATACCCATCAAACTTGTTCCGAAACAATCTCGGCAATCAAAATAAAAGCCGGGCAACTGATGGCAGGAAGTAGCTTCCTGATCTCCACCCAGACAACGTCGTGGGTGATGTCGTGGATGCCTGGGAGGCTGGCGTCGAAGTAGTAGCTGGACAACTCGAGTGTCGAGACGCCGGGAAGTTGTTCATAGTGGCAGGCTCGGGCATGCAGTGCACATTCCATGTTGGAAGCCTCAGTGATATGAACACTTCGACTGTTGTTGGGGGGTTGCGGACAAGGCTGCCGAAGGTGTTGTCCCTCACGTGAGGCGCATGGGATTCTTAGGTTCTTGTCTTCTGTAGCATCAAGGTCGGCGTGGGTGTGGGCGCTCGATCAAGCGCAAAACATCCTCCATGAGTGCGGTGGCGCTCTCATTGGGGCAGTGTCCTGGACAGAATCAAGAATGCGGCTCTCTTTCATTGATGTTGGCTGACGGATGCGCGCTTCAGCTTGATCTTGCAAACTTCCCATGACGTTAAGGAGGATCCATGGTTCTCAGACCAGCACCGGCGGTTGCTTCCACGAGAAGTATAGGTTCTGCAGGAGCTGGTTGTCTGTCCACCCATTGTGGCGGGCGACACTGTCATATTGTTCAATCCAGTCCTTGACGTCTTCATACAGCTTGCATGAAAAAGCGTCGGAGTGTGATTTGCGACGGGCATGCAGACAATGGTGGGAGGGGACACGGTTTGCTGCTACAGGTTTGTCATTGTTGGCTCAGTCAGCTTCGGATTTTCTGACAGGAGACCGAATTCCGGTGGTTTTTCCTGGTAGCAGCAACTGGCTCGGATTTCAGGTGCTTTGTGGTGTATTTCCGAGGTTACTCCTTGTGGTACTCGGTCGTCTTGCGGTTGTTCTGCCAGGCTCGGGTCAGGACTTTGCCTACGGCTCGACAGGGGTATAAGACGCAGAATAGTCCGCCAGCCGTGTCCCATTATCGAGTAACCCGGCTGAAGAGCCGCCGGGTTCACACAGAGTGAAGGGCTACGGGTAAAGTGCCCAGCACCTCCACCTGAACATACGATTACAGCTGAGCATGACCTGCAGTGTCCCAGAATAGTGAATATTGATAGAAGATAGGACTGGAACAAGGATCCGTGACAGTATAACAAAACTAGCAGAAGAGAATCTATCCTGACCACTGAAGAAGCTGCATTGCTTTAGTGGCATTCTGTCCAAATAAATCCTCTCCTTCGGGGTTTGGCGACTGCCGTGGACGAACTGAACTGAAATGGATGTGGGACCACTTTTCTGGTAATGAGCCACTGCAGACTGTTGCCACAAAGCGGCGTGATCTGGGTACGTAACACGCTCGGTGAAATGTCCGGACAGCTTGCAATTCGCGTAACGAGTGTGGATGAAATGTTTGTGTTGACGAAACGTGCGACAGACCAGCGGGATCAATACCAACTGCAACACCTGTGCTCCGTGAAAGTGCACGTCTACGCCGGAACAATTTCGGAAGCAGCACAGCATCACCTACGATTTATTCACCTGCACAAATCCGTAACTTTTTTCAAAATTTGGTAAAGAACGTTGTTATAAAATGATTACCCATCTTTATGGATAACCTGAACAAAACAGTATTGGGCACGGCGACTATATCATGCCATGTCAAAACAACACAGTCCTTAAAAAAGAATAACTAGGGAATTCGCAAAAGCATAAAAGGAATCAGTGTCAACAACGTCACTGGGCGGCTTGTGTCATAGGCTTAAAGGGACACTGACAATGTATTTATGCTCTCCAAGGAGTTTAGTTGTACATGCCATATGAGAGCCCAACTACTCGGAAAAGAATTTGCGGCTCGAAATTCGGTTTCTTTCCGCCCGAAAACCGCCGATCGAGAACTAACCGGTTTCAGTCACACTCACTCCCTTCTCCGTGCTCACAAGCCATTTTCTAAGGTTTAGACAAAACCACCAAATTTAATCGAAGTCGTGGGTCATCGAAATTTTTTTTTAATCAACGTATTGTTTAACTTTTTAGAAGCAACAAAAATGGGCTTCATATTTTTTTTTATTTTTAATATTGAGCGTGGGCACTCAATAATAAAAATAGCAAAAATATGAAACTCATTTTTGCGGCTTCTAAAAAAACTGCAAATACGTTGATTAAAAAAAGTGGCACAGAGAACCGAAAGCATATATGTGCGTTTACTGCATAATTCTCATTATGGCGTCGTATCCCGTATCCTGGGACTTGTGATGGAAGCGGACGACGGGCATGGGACTTGTACTCCAGCAGAGGTCGGCATTTTAAGTCGCCCTTACCCTCACAGCCACACTCACCTAAGCCCCTCACTCACCCTCACCACTCACAGCTGCACTCACCTTCAGCCGTTCATTCACCCTCACTGAACCTCACGGTCCTCACATCCCTCACGCCCTCATGGCCCTCGCTTCCCTCACCCACTCATATCCCTCACACATTCATGCCCCTCACGCACTCACCGCCCTCACGCCCCTCACACACTCATGATCCTCATGCCCGTCACGCACTCAGCGTCCTTATGCCCCTCACGCACTCACAGCCCTCATGCCCCTCACGCACTCACCGCCTTCACGCCCCTCGCGCACTCATGCCTGTCACGCAGTCAGCGCCCTCACGGCCCTCACGCACTCATGGCCCTCACGCCCCTCACGCACTCATGGTCCTCACGCCTCTCACGCACTCAGCGCCTCCACGGCCCTCACGCACTCATGGCCCTCACGCCCCTCACGCACGCATGGCCCTCACGCCCCTCACCGCCCTCACGCCTCTCACACACTCACCACTTTCACGCCCCTTACGCACGCATGGCCCTCACGACCCTCACCGCCCTCACGCCTCTCACACACTCACCACTTTCACGCCTCTCACGCACTCATGACCCTCACGCCCCTCGCGCACTCACCGCCCTCACGCCCCTCGCGCACTCACCGCCCTCACGCCTCTCACGAACTCACCACCCTCACGCTCTCACGGTCCTCACATCCCTCACGGCCCTCATTCAGGCTCACACTCATAAATTTTTCTGGTTCAAAAACTCACTCACCCTCACCTCACATGTGAAGATGAGGGAGTGTAAGGGTGAGTGAGGGCCCCTCATGAGTGATGTTTACCGAGGTATGTACTCCAGAACTGTCTTTTGCGGTACCGGCGAATCTGTTTCCTTCGAAAGAGAAATTTGGGACCGATCAAAAAAATCTGTATTCATCCCGTACGACGTGCCGGACGACTAAGCCAATTTGCACGAAGACTTTCCTGAGTCGTCACCCGTTCTCGTGGCTGCTGACATCGCTCGCGCAAACAACAAGCACGAAGTGCGTACTTCGATTTGAATATGGACGCGTACGATAAATTTCACGAGGTGCGAATTGGGCCAATTCGTGGTGCTGCCCGACTTCCAGCTTAGGGAGTGCCTTGGCTGGGGGGAGATCGGCAGCAAACTTTCCGACCTACAGTCCACCGACTGCATTACTACGAGTGAATGAGTTCTCCCAGTTGCCCAGGGGAACGGTGTCCGCTTCATACGCAGCGAACTCAAGTTCGACCCAGAATGTGGGCTTACTTTTTATTTTGTCAAACATTTTGCGATATTTACACAGTGTTTTGTCTTACAATTACCAGTGAAGAAAATCAAATGTTGTGGACGAAACGTTTCTGAGCTAAATGGTATAGGACTCCCTTTTTGGACATCTGGCAACTCCATGTTGTCACTTTCCAAAAAAGAAAAAAACAAAATGCAGGCAACATATAAATCGGGTAGCGTCTGCTTTCCGAGGTGCCCGTAACTGTTCTGCGGAAAGAAACAGCCAGCCATTCGTCCCGATCCCGTTGATCTTTCGGAAACTTGTGCAGACTATGCCGCACAATACCACTTTCGGATGCAGGACCTGTGAGGTAGCTCTTCACACAACATCTTGGGCAGGGGTGTAGCCACGGGGGGGGGGGGGGGGGGGGGCTTATGGGGCTTCAGTTTCCCCCCCCCAAGATCCAGCCGACCCTATAATATACACATGTATTTTGACCCCCCTCCCCCTCTCCGCACTCCAAGTTATAGATATCCGAGCCACCTCAGCATCTCCCGAAATATCTTCCTGACTACGCCACCGATCTAGTGAGTGCCCGTGCTGAATGCCCGATCACGGGCATTCGGCACGGACACTCACGACTCATTTCCAACTCTTCAATGTACAAAGCAACTAATCTTGAAGTGCAGAACAGCGAACGGAACAAACATAACTGCAAAGCAACCACACGTCAAACGATTCCCCCGACGCATGTCGTCTACTGCGCGCAACCTACAAAAAAAAAAAAAAAGAAAAGAAAAGAAAAGCGTACGGTCGGGTGCAGCCACGCGACTTCCGGCACCTCCGCGCGCAGGCTTCGGTTTCAGTTTCGAGCAGTGGCGTTTTCTTTTTTTTTACTTTATGAAATATATACGTGACTCTGTAGCAAGATATTAATTGTAGTCCTCTGACACCATATTCAATCCCCTGGCAAAAAAAAAAGGTTTTAAAAAAATTGGGAGTTTCAGTATCCCTTTAAGGTAGGCACAACATGGCATTCGGTTCTTCCCGTGTGCAAGCGGTTAAGAAGTCCCTATTGATTTGGTCAAGCTCCTGGACCTGCATGCAATATGGCAAAGCAGAATGACCGTGAGGCATGCTGACCTGCATTCGCGCAATGTACGTTTGTATTGTATATACATGACGTACCAAGTAACTTTAGCCAAGCTTTAAAACTATTTTGGTGTATCTTAGAAAGACGATACCAAAAGAATAAGGTTGTTCATTGTTTGTAGCAAGTCAGGCTATTTTCGCATTTTGCCCAATTAACTAATTGATTAAAATTATTTATTTAACTTTGAAATATTCCATTTCGAACGAAAGTATGGAAGGCAAAGTTGTAGAGCGGTGCTCAGAAGCATCCAATTCAGTGAATTTTGTCAAGAAACCTTAACACGGTTCTTTTTTTTTTGGGCACCCAAATTCTGCAAAAAAGAAAAGTCACGAAACAACGGGAATTTGTCGACAGCGCCCAGCCAACATTGTTCTATTCACCACGCGGGTCTAGTTTATTCGAGCCACGTCCGAGAGCGCTGCAATAGAAGGTGCGCAAGTGCAAAGTCATGTATTTTTTCGCAATTGGCGTGCTTCTTTCGAAGTTCAGAAAAAGAGAACCGTGTTAAGGTTTCTTGATAAAAAAAACACCGGATTTGATGTTTCTGAGGGCACTGTACAACTTTGTCATTGGAACTTTTGCTCTATATCGAATATTTCAAATATTAATTAATGAATCTTAATGAATCAGTTATTTGGGTAAAATACAAAAAAAAGGCCTGGCTTGCTCCAAACAATGAACAAAGTTATTCATTGGGTTTTGTTTTTTCTAAGATATACTGAAATAGTTTTAAAGCTTGGCTATAATTACGTGGAACACCCTTTAGAATCTGTCGGCGTACTGAAGTCTGCAAACACCAGGCTGGAGTATCAACCTGACTAGATCATGGTAATGCTGAACGTTCTTGAGAACGTGGACAAATTCTAAATTTCATCCGGGCGCATAGTGTGTCGCGCGTGTGTGATTTATTTTTGTCTTATTTGTCAAATCAGGTAATAAAGCACAAAATAGACATGCTGGCGAAAGACGTGGAGCATTGAGCTGCGAACGGAGAGGTTCTGGGCTCAAATCATAGTAGGAGATGAGCATGAAATGGTTTATTTGTAAGTACTTGTGCACATTGTTTGCTTGTGCACATTGTTTGTTAGTGAGTATAGTTTGCTTGTGCGCATGCAGACTTGTGCCTATCTCAAATACTCTACTCAAAATAGGGCCGGCCCCTACCATCAAGTGCCCAAGGCAAACCCCGCTCGTTGGGCCTCCCCCCTTTTTTTATACGCCCTGTCTATACTATGTACGACATCACGTTGTTCGTACCCTTTTGAGTAGCGTCCCAACACGAGCGTTTTGTCAGACGAGAACCGCATTCCAAAGACGAACGTCGGGCGCCGTGTTCAGATAGATCAAAAAGCTGAAAACGAAAAAAAGAAACATTTTAAAGGAGGGCGCGGCGGCGCAACCCTTTTCATGGCACCTAGGGCAACAATCCAGGTCGCCCACTCCTAGGTCCGGTCCTGACTCAAGATACTGTATTTTAAATACGTTTGGTAAAAATTTCGTATCTTGCATATACATTTGATCAAAAGTATTTGCTACTCTATCTTAATTACATGTCCGAGTACATTGTACTGATTATATCAGAAATATGTTTCGCTGTGTGGGAACAATGGTGCTGGAATATTTTACGGGAATAATAATCGGCACACCATAGTGAAAAATCTGAAACAAACTTGAAGCGAAAATGACCGAACGCAGAACAGGAAAGAAGCCAGTAACGAAAATTCAGACACAAAATACAAAGAAAAAAGCTAAAAGAAAATGAGGAAAATACACAGTAAAAGACAAAAGCTTTTTTGCGCTTTTATGCTTCCCTTTGATACCGCAAAATTTTCAGTTTCTTTCACCGGTTTGGCACACTTGAGAACACTGTCTGTGGGGAACGGTGATTGTCAAACCCTTAGCGAGATAAGCTCTCAAGTTGCTAACAAAAAGTCCTCCTAAAGTTGAGGACCTACATGAATGCGCTTTCAAAGCTTAGTGTGGGGAAAAGAATGAATAAATCGGCAATCGCGAGAAACACAGCGGGGCTTCTCCGTGACCGACCGTGCAGTTTTTTTTTTTCTTTTTCTTTCTTGAAATATATTTATTTTTGAATGCAGCGTTCGGGCATAGACTTTCCATGCGTACTATACATAAGACCTGTTTGTTATTCACTCATTTTATTGCGTATTCCAAATTTGATTAACGTAAACTCCGAAAATTGTGACTAAGGCGCTTAGTGAAACGTTGCGTCCAAGGTGCGCATTATGCAACCGCCACAAAGTGTAATTTTTAGCGATGTGGCATTTTTTGCTCATTTTTTTTTCTAAAACTAGAATCTTTTAACATGCACCAGTGCCGCTACTCGTTGTATTGGGTGAATATTTGAAATTTTGCTGTTGCTTGCAGATAAAGCATTCAGGGTCACTGAAGTCAATACACATTAGGCAATGCGGAAGTAGCTTTGAAAGCAATTGAATTAAACTACTATGTATATGTGCTCTACTCAAAATATTTTGGAGGAAAGGGGAAAGGTAACTTGAGCAGTACTCTAAATACTTTATGAAGCAAGTATTCGGTAACTCACCTTAATTAGTGTTGCCGAGCGGGCGGCGGAGAAAAGCTCACCGGAGAAAAGCTCACCGGAGATAAGCTCACCGGAGAAAAGCTCACCGCAAAACCGGCAGATGCGGAGAAAAGCTCACCGGCCTTTGAGCGGATGCGAAGAAAAGCTCATCGATTTTTTTTTTTTTTAACTCAGCGGATTTTGCGTCAAACCTGGCAATTTAACACAACTCGCATTGGTCACTTCAATAAACATATGTCCTTTTTTTTGTAATATTCTTGAAGTTAATTGGGCATATTTACTAATTCCTCAAAAATTTGTAATCACCCATTCTGTATTTAAATAAAGCCACAAGTATAAAATCAGAACATCGTACACCGGTAAAAAAGACAGCAATTTATTGACAGCTGACAGTACGCCGTCGGTAGCTCTGTCAGATAAAGAGGTTTGTTTTTTGCGAGCTAATATGAAGAGCGGTGTGGTGAACCGTTTCAGCTCCCAATATTGTGTAGAGCCTAATAAATAAGTAGGTGTTTGTTAATGTGATCAGTGTCGGCTACGCTGTTTTCTTTCTGTTAATTTCACTAACAAAACTTTAGTTGCGAGAACAGCTTCGTCCTGTCGTGTTTGTTGTCTTCACTCAATCGTCGTCGTTTGAACGATTTTCATCATGTATAACGTTTACCAACTCGCCTAATTCGTTACCTTACAGAAGACTACTTCTTGTATAGGTCACGAGTAACAACAATGCCAGTGTGCGGCTCCGAAGGTCATGGGTGGCTCACCGTAGAAGGGGCACTATCACACAAAGGCAACGTGTAGATCGCCAGCACGAGAGTCTAGGAAACGTGCATGCCCGTGGAAGAAAGAAGCCTCGATATCCTACTGACTGTTTTATCCTATTTTCAAAGGTTAACAAAAGCTTCATAGAGAATTTCAGGCACCGCGTTGTTGCGCATGCACTTTCGGATATTCGGTATTTACAGTATTGATTTTTAGGTTTTAGGCAGACATTATTAAGTTTTCACGTATTTCCTGTTCTTCAAGTTCATAAAGTTTTCAATTAGCCTTTCGTTGCCTAGAGAGCAAGCCACAGAAAACACTCGCCCGCAATTATTATTTTGGAAGCGGCATACCCAATAAGCTTAACAAATATTACAAAATAGTGAGATTTTCTTTCTTACAAAGCTGAGGAATTTTAAGAAAAATAGATTTATATTATTATAATATGAATTTCTTCCATATACTTAGAAGAAAAAAATCGGTGAGCTTTTTTCCGCATACGTTCAATGGCCGGTGAGCTTTTCTCCACATCCGCCGGTTTTTCGGCGAGCTTTTCTCCGGTGAGCTTATCTCCGGTGAGCTTTTCTCCGGTGAGCTTTTCTCCGGTGAGCTTTTCTCCGGGATTCTTGCCGAGCATCTACCATGGGGCATGCGCGGATTGGCGGAAACATTTTCAGGGAGTATGGGCTGGTTGTAGAGCATTCTATGACTTAATACATTCCCGCACAGTAGCAAGATATAACAACAAAAAATTAGGTTGGCCTAAGTAAACGGTCGGTGTGTAGACTCATACATCCAATCAGTAATCGACTTACCAGCCAAGCTCTGTTAGAGTAAGCAACTAAGTTCCGTGAATAAACTGGTGTCTTCAACACCATATGGTTTAACGAGTCAAAGCAATTTAGGCCGTTCGCCGTCAGAGAGGGTTCAGAACCTGGCATTACAGTTAATTAACTCAGTGCTCGTTAGCCCCACCCTCTCACTCACTCCCTAGATAGATCACTTCATCAATATTTCCTTATTGAGCCACAATTGTCACATATAAATAACGAACACCTGTCACAGAAGAAAGCGTCGTTTTTTTGTTGTTTTTTTGCGGCCTCATTATATCTTCAATGACAAAGCCGTCGACCCTTCACGCAAACGCAAAGCCTGTCTAGAAACAACAAAAATATCTCTAGTCGCGGTGCCTGCTCTCGAAGCCTCCACGCAACGCCCACACCAAAAAACCACGCACGCAATGCATTGCAGCCACTTTGTCGTCTTTCTCTTGTTGCCGGCACCAGTCAAACCGCACTGGAGCCCGCCCGCTCCTGCGCGCACCGTCGGAGGCGCCCATCCATCGCACGGGCTGCCAGAGTGCTCCACTTTTCCATTTCTTTAGAAGAAATGGCAACAGGACAAAGCGAAACCCGTCACAAATGCCCACAACCACGAACAACTCGATTATCCGTAAAGCCCGTCCCAACAAAAAAACACGCCTGGCCAGCCAGCAAGGCGTTTGCAAGTACTGCATCTGGGAGCAGCCATCTTGCGGTTGGCGTGTGCAGATCGTCTGAGAGTCAAGCCTCGCCAAGGCGTGCCCATGGTTGCCAAACTGGTGCCCCTACAAAGCGCTTTAAACCCACGGTGGTGGCCAGACTCTCATTTGAAGCGTGACTGCTTTGAAACGTGAATAGCACATCTAGAAAGAACCCGGGTTTCTTGCGCCAAGACAGCGCACATCCCGGCAAGAGCAAACACCGCGAACAAGTAGGATCATACTCTATCATCGAAAACGTAATGAACGGACTAGTCATCCTTCGGAGGAAGGGGGAGGCCGGGGAGGACTGCAACGTCGTCTCGTTGGCCGGAAGTCGCAGCCGTGCGTCAACGGACGCTCCAAGAATCGCGGCTGATGTCCATTCTCTTTGTACTAGCTCCCACGAGGTCCCCCTCCATCTGGTGTCGTTGTGACCGTGGAAACGTGATGCCGGCTGAGGGGATTTTTTTGTGGTGGGAAGGGAACACCCGCGCGGGAGGTGCCAGAGACGAGCCGACGGGCATTGAGGGTGCTTTGCTTCAGCGAATGATACTCGGTGCAAAGCAAAAACGTGTCGTGCCTAATTACGATCGCTTCTCGAGGAGCTGTAACGCCCAAGAAGTGCAGTTGGCCACCTCTTGACAAAGTACGTGGAAACGTTTACCAAGCTCGTCAAAAGATAGTTTATTACGAAAAACGAAAACTTTACACAGTTAGCTCGCGCGTAATTATTGTTGACTCGCACGGTACTCCGGGTGAAAAAGACGCAATCTTTCCAAGGCCATAAACATTAGGACTGCACGATGATAACGTGGGCGCGCCTTATACGACGGTTAATTCATTGCTCCCGAGATGGCAGGATGTCAAGACTGCAGAGTGCATCTTTATTGTTAAACGCCGACACGGCACCGGTTGACATTGCAATAATGACATCGTGGCAACCTGATTAGTTCCTTCTTCAATGATGTCACACAAAATTAACCAGTCGCAGTTCCTTGTGCAATAATCGATGTTTCTAACTTTCTGCGAAAGGCAGTGGTCCGATGAATAGAGCTGAGTATAGGGCTTCACCGCTTAGGTAATCCGCAGGATACATGCAGGCTCATATGGTGCTTATTACGAGTAATCTAATACTTTATGGGACAGTTTTGTAATCGTTTGATTAAATTTCTTAGGAAGTAATTGCGAGCGTAATTTGATTACCTTCGGAAGTGCTAAAGTAATTGTAATCCGTCACTTTGTTCCCCTCCACTTTCTAATTACGCTCTTTGGAAGCGTTTCCTACCCAACAATCTGCGAATCAAAACTCCGACAAAAGGATGGTTTATTCAAATTGGTGAATTAATAATATAATTTGTTTATAATTCGGCTATTCTAATCCAAACCTGAACAGTGCGAAAGACGAACTGTTTTTTTTTTCAGACGGACAGAAAATTTATACTATTTTTTAAAACCTGAGGTAATTGGAAAAGTAAAGGTTACTTTTTCAAGCAACAGCAAAGTACTTTTTATTCTCTAGCAATCGAGCAATTTAGCAAGCAGTTTTAACCAAGAGAAATTGTAATTGTAATTGATTACTTTTTAGGATAAGGTGTACAAGAGTCTACAGCTATGATAGAGTATTTCATTTTCACCCAGAAGATAGCTGTAAATCTAAAATAAAATCTTTCGGAAAAAGAAAAAAAAAGACATCAAGGTCTTTTTAAGCGCGAATTTATAGGAATGTAGTCTGCACGTTGTTTGGCGCACAGCCCTAGAGCGTCTCAATGCAGTTCGCTCCGGATTGCAGAAATGTGGTGATCATCAGGCCTGGAATAGGATTTCGAAAGACGGTGCTTGTATGCAAGCAAAAAACCGTGATTCTGCCGGGTGCCTTAATCTATTACTTACCTTATAGACCCCTTTTCAAAACCCCATCGAGCAATATCTCGGAGGCCAAGCGTGGGATTGGGTCCGAATCGTCACCGAACGCCCATACAGCAGTGACAGCACCATTGGACACGCTGACGGAGTCTTCGTGTCCGACTGATGTCAGTGCTCAAAGGCAGACTCGGTTGATTGACGCAGCAGTTACAAAATGGCGCTCACTTTTCAAAAAGGTCTATTGTGCAAGACAATGGCGGGAGGTGGTGCTGCCAGCTAATAAACCTCATAAAAAAAAATTCTGATGTCACCTTACTAAATGTGTTATATAAAGAGCAACTTTTGAAGGGTCTACGCGCCAAACCAGGAGCATCTAAATGGACACTCGATTGAACATGGTTAAAATCGCGCACAAAGAGACGAGGACAAACGAGGAAGGAACACAGAACACAGACAGGTTCTGTGTTCCTTCCTCGTTTGTCCTCGTCTCTTTGTGCGTGATTTTAACCATGTTCAACGTTTACCAACTCGCCTAACTTACTGCTCTTGGACACTCAATTGGCAGCATTCAAATGAGGCTGACCATATTGAGAAAAATAAAAGTTAAAAAGCGATTGCCTAGATCACCCACTCGCCAGAAACACAAGCAAGGCCCACTCACCGACCCGAGGCCCGAGGGCAGGCCAACGCCACCGCGACAGTGACGCACAGCTGGGTTTATTCATTACAGGGCACCTCGGAACAGCTGATTAGCCACATGCTTTCTGCAACTGGGCACTCCGAGCTCGGGTTGTTAATTTCGTGATTGATTTTTCTTTTTTTTGCTACGTCGTTTTTATCGGCCGCTTAGTCATCGTGGGCTGGGCGCCTCGGTACGCGAGCCCCGCTCAATTCATTAAAATCTGCACCTCATCGGCAAACTCACTGCGTCCTGGAGAGAGTGAGGAACCTGCACCGCGAGAGGCCTTATATCAAAGCGCCCGGCTTGAATAAGAGCCGCTTGCCAAAAGGCGGCCAGCGAGACATGATCCTTGACCTATATATCTACAGCGGCCGAATCCAAAGAGCAGAAGGGAAAAAAACACAAAAAAACTCGGTTATCGGTCGCTTTATTTTGCTACTGTCTTCGTTCGCGCCTACGTAGCCCTGGTAGAAAAAAAGAAAAAAAGAGAGACTTTTTAGAAGAATAAAAGCAAAAAAAAGTTACTCGTGTGTGTCTGGAAACCTTGACATTGCGCGTGATCCGATGTGTGCTGCGGCGTTTCTTCCAGAGAAAGCAGACGACGTCTTCTGGATGAACCGGTACGTGCGGCGGTCGTCTAATAAGCGGCCATTGTTGATCTTCTTTCCGCACTTGCCGCGAAAAAAAGTTGAGACATTCAAGATTGCGTTTTGTGTCGCTCCGCTTCTTTAATTCGACAGTCATTGGGAGTGCAGGACGCGTTACTTCAGCGGAATCGTTCTGGTCTTGCCGCAGCCAGTTTTCTGGCTTCCAGGGAATCGGGTGAAGGCGTGAACAATATTCGGTTCATGCGCTTTCGGTGCGGCTTGCGTACGAGCGATGTCTGCCTGGAGGGCGGATGAGTCATGCTTGTTCTATGAACTGCCGGATCTTAATAAATCCGCCGGGTTTGTTCACTCCGCTGTGTAGCAATGTAGGATGTTGCCTTTTCAATATCCGGGAATCACACCAGTCGTTATACTGGAACAAAAATCAGGCAATCGCGTGCTACTTTTTTTTTTTTTTTTTTTTTTGCTTTTGGTTCTAGTTAGACATTCTTAACAGCTTGGCTTTGCCATTGCGAAGCTACTCTACTCTGTTTCTCAATATGTCAGAGCTCAGCCGACGCTCGAGTCATTGAAGTCAATTTGGTTATTCATAATCAGACTTGTACACGTTACTGAAAAATTGTAAGGAATTACATTTACAATTACTCAAGGCTAAATTGTAATTTTTTACAATTACAATTACCCTCTCATAAAAGTAAGTGACCGTTACTCCCAAAAGTAATCCGTTACTTTCGTGGCGCTACTTTCAATAATACTTTCCTCAATCAAGAAACAAAAGGAAGAAGGTTATTCAAGTTCTTACTGTTGCCACCTGTCCCATTTATTGACCTTGAGTATTTTGAGCAACAGCTGGCTCATGAAAGTCTCGTCAGACATATATTGCGTCATTCCTTACTGAAGATGTCGACTGCTACGCTGAGCACCATTTGAACTGAGTCACTGGATGGGAGTTCCATATTGTGCCTCACGAATATTTAATTCTCTGCATTGAGCTTTTTCAGCGAAGCAATGGAAGTACTATTTAGCTCGAAGATAGGCCAAAGCTTCATCGTTGCAGTCGTTGCCTGATATTTGAGAGTTTTAGTAGAGTTGGTACCAGTAAGGTGATTATAAAATAATCCTTAAGGTTTGGCTCGATATTCTTTTTTTTTATTCTGAACAGGTCGAACCTCGGTTGAGGCGCGTTGTTGAATAAGAAAACGGTTTTAATATATAAATATAAGTAATAGAAAAAAAAATAATCAGAACATTGGTTAAAATAACGAAATGCAAATGCACGTTTGCCGTGTGTACCTTTTTTGATGCCGTTCAAAAACGCGCGGAGCACGGACCGATCGCAGTTTATTCCGGTTTTCTCCAGATAGACTTCCGCTGATGCCACGGGCTGCGAAGAGCACAGAACTGAGCCACACTATGGCTCCCCACTCATGAGTTTCACTCTCTCCTCAAGCCCAGAATCTCAAGTCCACGTCAGCCACCATTATGTTTTCTTTGTAAAGATCTTATATTTTATTTGTAAAGATGCGTTGTGCTAGAATGCAAACAGCGAAAAAAAAAAAAAAAAGGAAGACAATTATTATTTTCGGAGTGATCGCAAAAAGCTGACTCACAAAAAGGGTGGCGGAGATGCGGATAACCAGGCTGAAATTCACAAATAAAATGGGCCAACAATAGAAATTGGACCACAAAAAAAGTAAGTAGCTTTCAAAACAGGTTCAAATAATGTGAAAGAGGCAGAAAAAAATACATCCTGTTTTCTAAGAGTAGATGATAAGTGTGCAGCAACGAACGAGGATGCTTGTGGCAATAACATCTTCACATATTATCACATCCCTTTTAGTGGATTTTAGGGCAGACGGAGAGTTGTCTCCTGTTGTGACATTCTGAAAATGGTCGTAGTTACTATAACCGAGAAGGGCATTGTTAATTCTTGTCTGTGCACTTACCGCCTAGAGTTTCTCGAAGAGGCATACAATCACTTGGTGTCCACCTCTACCCGCCTTCGATCGCAAAGAAACGAAGACACTAAAACAAAGCGGATATAACTTGCCCCCCCCCCCTCTTTTTTTTTTTGTAGAAAGGCTTATTTGGATTTTATGACATTGTTGTTAGGGTTTAAAAATAAAATAGATTCAGGGGCTTGGTGTTGCAAAAAAAAGCTTTGCAGAACTGAAGAGTGCCAAGCCTCCTTTTGCGCTGGGCAATGCGCGTGACAGAGTCACTGCGCTCAACTTTGAATCCCGGACAAAAGCTCACCGGACAAAAGCTCACCGGACAGAAGCTCACCGGAATAAAAGCTCACCCATTTTTTAACAGACCCGGACAAATGCTCACCAAGAGAAAATTTCATGTTGGTCTTGTAGAGAAACCAAGTTTAGAGAAAAAGGCGATGAGAATCCTTTTAGCGGATTCGGCCACCGCAAAGCGGTGTGTACGGATAAGTCAGGTCAGTTAACATTTTTGTAATGAGCCGCCGCAGACTGCCGCCGCGAAGCGGCGGGAGCGCAGCGGGGGACTTGGGTTAACACACGCACCAGTGATACACACGTGAAGTAGAAAAGCCTTTTTTAAATAGCGTCCCCTTTTCGATAAACGGCATATCTCTAAAGTGAGGCTCTGCTTTCTCTAAACCGGGCTTCAATAAAACGTGCCCGTTCTCTAAAAAATGTTTCGACGAAATGGCATTCGATCAACTGTAGTAAACCCTTGCGTGGGATGAGGTACAATTAAGTTCACCTAAAAATGGTGCAATGTACATCGCGTCCGCATTTTATTTGAGCCCCTGTTTCGCCCGGGTAGCGAAAAAAAATCAGGTGAGCATTTGTCCGGGTCTGTGAAAAAGCGGGTGAGCTTTTGTCCGGTGAGCTTTTGTCCCGTGAGCTTCTGTCCGGTGAGCTTTTGTCCGGTGAGCTTTTGTCCGGTTACCCTCAACTTTACCAAAATAAAAACGACCTTTTCTTTAGAGGGGGGGGGGGAGGGGTCTGTTCCTGTAAAAATGTAACGGATTACAAGGAATCCGTTACGTAAAAAATGTAAGGGAATTACTTTAAAATTACTCTAGAAAAGATGTAATTATTCCGTTACTAAATTACCGATAAATGTAAGGGATTACAAGTAATTTCGTTACTTGTAACGGATTACGTACAAGTCTGTTCATAATGCTTGCCTATTTTTAATACCTGTAATCTACAGTGCACAAATACCATCCACGCTCAAAAACACACACCAGTACAAATTAATCACTCACTCAGCGCTGACTATCAACTTACAAGTTCCAGGAAAAGAGGCTTGTTGATCTAGAAGATCGCTCCAATAGGAATGGTCTTGATATTTTTGGACTTAATGAACAATCAGACGAAACCGCAGAATCACTTAAAAACTACGTTCTTACCGAAATTTTTTGCAGTCCAAGTTGAGAGTGATAGTACAGATCGTTGACCCGATGCATCGGCTTGGTCGCAAAGTTACCTCAATAATAACGCCAGTAACTCTGCACTTTTTTCACTACGAAGAAAAAAATTTGCCATCGCCTGAAAGGAAGCATGATTTCCGTCCAACAGGACTTTTCCAAGGAAACACTCAGAACAAAAAACAAAAACAAAAAAAAAAAAGATACTTTGGTAGAGCGTAATGCCTAATACCTAATGGCGATAAGGCATCTTTTATATTGGACTGGTTGCACATCAATGGAGATATTTACACTTGATATGACGCTACAAAATCACGCATTCCATTGCTCGGAAATGATGTCCCCACGCCCATGCAGCCATGATGCCCAGAAAGAAAAAAGTTTTGTCTTGTATATTTTAATGCACAAAGTATCAGGAGTGAACTAACTGATTTTGAACCTATGCTCCTAAAGCTCCCCCCCCCCCCCCCCCCCCCCCCCAATCACTACTCTGATCTTGGCTGCATGCAGAAATGCATGATTGTAAAATCATCCCGCCAGCGCATAAGATGGATTGGAACGATAGGCCATCTCGAGGTGGAGGTGTGGCGATTATGTTAAAAGTTGACATGAAAGTATTTTTGCTGCCAGGCATCCCCTACCACGAGAGCTTGTACTGCAAAATAGACTTTACGGAAAAACCGCAATCCAGAGTGTTGTTTACTAATCACCTAATGCTATTTTAAAGTTGATTCAGGATCTAAGTTATTACTTCGGAAATTTTCATAACAACCGTGGACGGCTAAATTTGGCCGGGGATTTCAACTTGCCTCATACTGATTGGTCAAACATGAGGCCAACAGTCCTGCAAGTTCGCGAGTAGGAACTATTGCTTAACTGTGCATTATCCTATGTTTTGACTCAAATCGTGCATTCGTCGACAATTGTGGCCTCTACAACAGAGTTTATTTGGGATTTAATTTTTTGTTGGGCAACAGATATCTGATCTCACAGTTGACGCGCTAAATAGAATGTCGGATCATAAGTTGTACTTTACGTCAAGCTTTGTTAAAAACAGTGAAAAACGTCTACATCGAGATTTGCGGTTAAAAATTGCAACGCCGCCGACGATATCAGCGTGTTGGACTGTTTAGAAACCTATTTGGATTATTTTAGCCGAGAAGGTAAAGTAGACAATTTGTGGGCCATACTTAAAAATATTTGTTGCCACTGCATTAGTCAGTTTATTCCAGACAGAATAAATAAAAAAAAAACGAAATTGTCGTTGGGTAACAAAAGAAATAATACTCGTGAAACGCAGGCTCCAGCGAAAAAGAAGGAACCACTCCCAAGAGCGCTTAGATATTGCCAAAACGCAGCTAGAAATTAAAAAAAAAAAGGTTAGGTTTTTCAAGGTTAATTGGTTTTTGGGGCACTCTTGGAATTTCTTTTAAGGAAGTACCTAGGCAATTTTGCACCTTTTATCTCCAAACAAAAGAAGAAACTGAGTGCATAACTGTTGGTGGCAACCAGGTCACTGATCCCAAAGAGACTGTGGTATAGTTTAAGCGGTACATCCTACCTGTTTTTAATGTTCGTAGTCAAATGCCCGACAATAAAAGACGCGCGACACGCTCACTCATGAGTGATCTTTTTGTGAGTCAGGAGGGTATTTAACCTTCTTTTGAATCTTAGTATAAGGAAAGCCAGTGGGCCGGATATTAAACCATCGGCGTCTCTTAGGCGCTAAGCTAACTGGGTGTTACACTATTTGTGTGTTAGTTTTACGTGTTCGTCGTTTGTGTTCGTTGAAAAGAAAACTAAAAAATTGGTGTCAAACATCTGAGTTGGAAATATTGTAGCCTGACCGTTGTAAAAATTTCGTACATTTGTTTCAATGTTGCATGAGCAGATTTGTTTATGAGTGCCTATGTTTCATGCCTTAATGTGCTCATAAATCTTTTTTGCTAATTTGTGCTTTTTCATTGTTACGCAGTATTACTTTTCTTTTTGTTTCTTTTTTTTTTTTTCGTGCCGTGGAGCGTTTTTTGTTAACAACATGTATTTCAATTGGTCGCATGACCCCAGATAAAAGCAGAATACTGCTTTTGTGGGCCAGCTCTTTTTTGTGTATGACTTGATTTGAAATAAAAATTGAATTGAATTGAATTGAAATTTGTCATTGCGAAAAAAATAAGTATTCCGTCCGATTGGGTTGTGCTCGTGCTGTGCCGGTTTTAAAAAGTGGGGTTGCACAAAGTGTGTGCAATTACAGAACAATCTCGCCAACTTCAGTATGCTAGAGCATAACATTAGAAAACATAATACAAGTTATTTGGAAACTAATAATTTACTGACAAGCGCACAGCATGGTTTCCGTCATGGGCTGTCAGCGGTAATCTAAGTGGTAACGACGTTTCATGACTATGAGTTAACAGTAATTAATAGAAAGGAGTCTAATGCAATCTTTTTAGATGTTTAGAAAGCTTTTGATAAAGTACCGCATAATAAACAAATACAACAATTTTAATATAAAAAATAAAAAGCATCCAAGTGAAATACATCCATTCGTATCTTACCAATCGCTCTCAATTTGTAGAAATTAACCACCAATCCTCAAATTCCTCACCGGTTATATTGGTAGTCTCGCAAGGGTCAGTTCTCGGCCCTAATTAATTGTTTGTTTATATAAATGACATTGTTAACATTGTAGATGATGGGATTAACATTCGGCCGTTGGAAGATAATTGTGTTGTTTATACATAAATAGAATCCAGTGATGATCAAATTAAACTGAACGGCACTCTACAAAAATATTTCAGAAGTGCAAAAAACGGACAGTTCTGCGGGTAACAAAGAAAACAGTAAACAATTTTCTTACTCCATTGGCAACAACACACCTCAGGAATCAACTCAAGCAAATTACCTCGGCGTGACAATGACTAACAACTTGAATTGGGACACTGAATTTCACAATGTGGGTTCTACTAAGGACTTTACCATCTCTAAAAAGAAAGCTACCATTAGTTCTACCTAATGTAAAACTAGAGGTATATTAAACACTGGTAAGACCCCATTTGGAGTACGCGTGCGTGCTTAAGGACTCATACACGAGACAACACATAAAACTGAAAAAAAAATTGCAAAAACCGGCAGCAAGATTTATTTCTAACAAATACCGCCGATTAGGCAGCCCGTCACAAATGTTAGATTCACTCCGACTGGATTCACTCCAAACACGCCAAAAACAGCTGCAACTACTCTACCACGGACATCTGAAGGTTGGCGCTTCCCCCTACCTAACCGCGGTTTCACGTCGAGGCACGCGATTTAACCACAGGAGATTGCTAGAGCCGCCATACAGGTGCAACAATGATATCTTTAAGAACTCATTTTTTTTCTAGGGTGCCTTCATGTGCGCTCTGCTTAGAATGATGACATCTGGCCATTTTGTTTGGAACGCTTATTTTTATTTTTTTTTGTTCTCATGCGCGTGAAAGATCGTCTCCTTGCACGCACTCTTGGCGTTGACTGTGCTATGGCTACATTTTGTTTGCGACGATTTCTTTGTACTTCGAGCCCGTACTGTCGGGATCGGGTACCACAAAGGATGGCTTCACCCTAAACAGAAGAACCATTAAGGCACCCTAGTTTTCTCACTGAATGGACTTGCTTTCCAAATGACGCCGTTGACAGCCTATCACCAGATAGCTTCTTTTTAAAGATGATTGCAGACTTGACGGTTCGTGTTTTTATCTTTTTGTTATAGATAGTGTTTTATGGTATTGGAGTTATGTCGTCTTGAATATTATGTCCTCTTTCTTTCTATTATGTCCACACCTTCCTCGGACCCAGGCCGGGCCTGCCGTACTGTTAAATAAATAAATAAATTCTCGCCTCTTCTTTTACAGGAAGACGAAATAGAACTGAGTTACTACTCAGCGCTGAGTGAGTGATTCACTTTTACTGGTGTGCATGTTTGAGTATGAATGGTTATTGTGCGCTTTATAATAAAAGTAATATTAATAGTCAACTCGCCAAATCCCCCTTCTTAAGAAGTTACGATGCACGTTTGTTGCTGCTAAATTGACATCAGTGACTTGAGCGCTGGCTACGTTCGAACCTGTGATGAAACAAAGTATAACGGTTCGTGCTAGCGGTGGGTATATTTATTTATTTACATGAATACCTGCAGCGCCGTTAGGCATTATACAGGGGGGTACAGGAAACATTATGCAATAACAATAGATATTCATACATTAGATAAACGGAACAATAAAACACATTATTAACCGCGGATACAGATTTGCAGTTTATCATAAAAGAGATCATTATCAGTAATAGACACAATTTCTTCCCTAAGTGTATTCCACTCTCGAATGGTTTGAACAAAAAATGAAAATGAAAAACAGTCAGTATTGTAACGAAATTCCTCGGCTTTTTTAGAATGATCCCGTCTGACAGATGCATAGTGTGGTTCAAAAATGTAGAGACTTCTTTCAATACCAGTCCGTCCGTAATATATGCTGTGAAAGAATTTCAATCTCAAGCACTTTCTTCGCTCTTTGAGTGAATCCCAACCTAAAGCGTTTTTCATTTTTGTACAACTTGTATAAGGGCTGTAATCACCTGTAACGAACCGTAATGCCTGGCTTTGAACCCGTTCATACTTTTTTTCAAGGTACATTTGTGGTGGGTCCCAGATGACACAAGCATACTCTAAAATTGGTCGAATGAAAGAAAAATATAATGTTTGTTTCACACTGCGAGACGTATTTTTAAAATTCCTGCGAATAAAATACAACAGTTTACTAGCTTGAAATATGTGCGGCTCAGCGTTCGTGAAGGCACAGCCCAGGACCGTTCTCAGTTTTTAGATAGAAAGTTACCCAATTTTGAATAAGAAATGAATAAAACTTTGCATAAAAAAGCAAACAAGAAACTTTGACAAAGGGCTTGGATTGTGTCTTAGACTTTTTTAAGAGGACAAAAATGACTGATTATGCTGAAGCTGTGACCGTCATAATTTGCGGTTGGACATTGTTTCCGATACATAATGCAGGTAAAAGTTCGTATTTATACAAATCATTTTTTATAACAAAAATGTGCCAACTATTTAAATTGTCCATTAGAAGTATAACTATGTAGAAAGTCTAAGAATGAGATAAACTCAGTTCAGTATAAAATGGTCAAATACCGAGCCTTTCGGGATTGAAGTAACACCATTAAGCACGTTAAAGGATTTCGTACCCGGTTTTACATGAGAGAAAATACACAAAGGTAACCTCGTTTGAAGTCAAGCAGAAATGACAACCGTGCCCTACCTAATCGTAGCTAAAATTACTTTAAAATCGACCGATGATTTGAAGGAATATGAGGAAAACACTCACACAAATTGCAATAGCTTAAAAAACTAGTACTACCTGATTGTAAAGAAAAAAATATTATATGACTTGTAGCATATCTGAACTTCTATAAATTGCGTAGAGACGTTGTTATGTGGTCTTGCGTGTTTTGTTTCTTGGACACATTCATATTTTTTTCTCTTGCTAACGTAAGATCAGATATGCTTATACCTTTCATGTATTTTTGTTTGTTATTGGGGCTCACAGTGTGCTTGGATACTCTGACCACGAAGTGATCAGAGTCTCCAAGTGGTTTGCCATATTTGTGATCATGTAAATAAATCTTTCACTACTATCTTTCAGTGTTTGTTTTTACATTTGATACAACTAATAAAGTGTGTAAGACGAATCTCAGTCAAATGAGCCATGACGTCTTTAATTAAAACTCGCGATATTTTAAAGAAATATTCCTAAGAACAAACAAAATAGGTTTGATAAGATATCACAGTGTCATATAAGTTTGATGCCTTCTAATTTCATAAAATTATTTGAGAATTTGAAAGGTTATTTCTTTTAATTGCAACATGCTGCATGTCAAAGGTGGAGAGAGTGGATTACACACAAAAAATACGTGAATCTTCATCACATTTCTTGTGCACAAATCAATATTGATAAAATTCTAAGTTCGAACACGTAACTCTTCATGTCAAACATCCGGTACAGGCTCTACTTTTTTTCAGCCCTCCAGCCAAAAAAAAGATCACGTGTCGTCATTTGGTGACAGTGAGGAATTTCACGTAATTCTAGCTATGCCGTCAATTTGATTCGACAATAAAAAAATTAAAAAAAGGTCGCCACAAAATTGCTTAGGGCTCCCAGGAAGAATTTATTTCGTCACCTTCAGATCGCTGTGACGTCAGGTCTTCTTAGTCAAGTCGCGTTTCTTGCACTTTTGTTTCTCTCGTGGGTAATGGAAAAGATAAAAAAAAACATCGTGACGAAAAAAACAACAAAAAAAAACAGCCAGGGCTGTTTTTCTTTTAAGCTTCAATAAACAGAGTAAAAAAAAATTGTGATGTTTTATTTATAACAAATGTAAGCGCAAACTGTAGCTACATCACTACATAGTCACCACGCAAATATGGACACTTATAGTGACGTGGCACAAGCTTTTGAATGCCCTTCTTCGAAGAGAAGTTTGCCGCCTGTGTTCTACTTTCATGACGCGTTACCAGCATCGTCAGTCGCCGCACACGTGTAATGTGTATAAAAGAAACTGCATGAAATTTAATAATGCTGTGTGCATGTTTATACAACCGGAGGTTAGTCAGCCTCAAAGGGCGTCTGGGGTCTCAGCTGTAGATGAAAAATTTAGTCAGAGCAGCACAACCGTAAGAATGAGGTCTTTAACGTGCACCACGCAGTTGTGATACACGACCGCACGAAGGTACGATGCTCATCCAGATCGAAACGGGCTGGGCTGGCGATTGAACCCAGGATCCCTGTACGCTGCAGCGCAAGTTTTCGCTCCATGTGCTTCGAGCTGGTGCGCACTAGCCCCTTCGCCCACCAATCCCCCTGAAATTTTGGGGAGGACAAACAGACTGTTACGATGGGACTTTGTTGTCTTCTACTAGAAGTGCCAAGTCGCGCCCCCTCAGCTCGGGCCACGGACCACGCACTGTTTCCTATCGTGCCTGGTCGTGCTAGCGACATTACCGATCTTGTAAAAAGTATAAAGAGACCAACCACGTAACAGAGACGTCCAATGCTGATGGTGGCAAGGGAAGAACGTTTGTGGAGAGTGACGGTTTTGAAGAATGCGTGATGGAATGATCGAGAACGCGAAGGTGGCAACCTTCTTTGAAGAGAGTATTCAACAGTTTGTGCCACCTCTTAATAATTGCCTTAATCTGTACAGTGATTATGTGGAGAAGAAGCTACACCATATATCTAAACTGATGTGCTGTTGTGTGTGGTAAAATTTTTTATCACTTTTATTATTGCATCAGTTCATCTGAGGCTGAAAAAAAAAAGAATAGCAGTCGTATCACTGATGTAGACAAGGAGCACATTATGCTACTCGCATTTCTCTTCTGAATGATAGTCTTCTTCATTACTAAAACGGTGGCCTTTTTTCAATGGCTAATCAAAATTGATTACTTGGCCGTTTAATTGATTTTAATAAAACTTTAAAGCATATTGCACTTATAATGCATGCTCCTGACCAACATTCATCGCTTAAAGGACCCTGAGATACAAAAAAAATTATCAAGGGCCTCAGAAGGCCACGCTTTTAAAGCACACAAAAACACTCCCCCCTTACACACACACACACACACACACACACACACACACACACACACACACACACACACACACACACACACACACACACACTCACACACACTTTGATTTGAGAGTGCGATTGGTAAACAAAACTGAGAAGCCGAACCTGGAATACAAACATGTTCTTGAATTGCTCCTGGCTCAAAATTTGTCTTGCTACGTACATATTCCAGTAATCGGAATGGGGGAAAGGGGGGGGGGGGGTAGCGTTATTTTAACTGCCTCTTAAAATATAGTTTAGCAGTTTCTTCTCAAGAATTATTACCGTGAACGCTCAGCGAAGTAGTAAAGCGTGAGTGTCGTGAACCTTCATGTATCAGGTCGGGCGCTGATCCACGTGCGACGGTAGCATGCCTCGGAGAGGCGACCTACCACTAGTCGCCTATGTTTCGTACTCAACACGCAACGATGCGAAGTCGAAGGTCTGCCGTTACGTGAGATGATGGACTAATAAAAAGAACGAGACAAGATTAATAAAAACCTAAATTTGCACAATAATGATATCAAATGTTTAGCATTTCTTTGTTCGTTTCTTGGACTTCCTTTGCTTTTAAATTTCTTTTTTTTTCTTCTAAGCATTGTTCTCTAATGATCTCTTCATCTTATTGTCGTCTAACTTATCCTTGGATTGCATAGATTTGCCTGCGTAACGCAGTGAACGTAATGTCCCTTCGGACGCCGCTAACATACAGACCCATCGCCACTCCCTCCCAAGGCTGCAGCCGGGCACCTGACGGCCTTTCCAGCGTCTGGAAACGCGAACTCTGAGAAACACATTACACTGAACGCACTGTCTCGTCGAAGAGGCACGAAATACCGTCGTTTACCCGGTTATTTCTCTCTTTTTTTTTCCCCAAGGAATTCTCATTTGACTAGCACAGCTTTCTCTGTTGTGACATTTTAGACTTCTTCGTTAGTTTAGGGGCTACACAGCACTGCAGATTTTGTTTCTCAAATACTTTTATAAACATAACGTTTCGTTTTCCTTTGGTGCCCAGCACTGCGTTGTGTGCTCGATGTATTCAAAGGTCATTGGAATGATTTAGGCTATATGATGGTCTTAATTGTTTTCTGGCGCCCAAGATGTTGCAAGTATTTTAGCAATTAATCTTGCGAACCACATTTCGCGGTAGTGTGCGCGGAGTCGAATACGCTCTCCAATTTTACTAATTTGCAAACCCTTATCAGCATAAAAAAAAGAAAAAAAATTTACGCAAGTAGTTTTATTGATTAATCCGCAACATATTTACCCACAACGGGAGATCGCCAATTTCGCTTGTTTTTTCTCGCGTTGAGAAGATTTAGAACAGTGCTGTCCGCTTCATCTAACTAAATAGGGTCATTTTCACCATAAATGTCAAGTTTAACACTTTAAGTATAGATGTCAGAGGCCAGCAGTCCTAAAATTTAATTGAATCAGGCTGCCATTTAATGTGTAAGACTTTGTTCCTAAGGTATTAAAAGCAGGCCATTTCCCCCTCATTTCTCTTCTTTGCTTTGGAGTTTGTGAACGAGCACCTCCCGTAAGAATCGCTTGGTTGGAGCCTGGCTGCCACGTTTCACCACGCCATTTCATTGTACTTCTTTTCGTGCGTGCCGCCCGCATCGGGTACTACTGGGAGTGGCATCACCGGAGTAAGGACGTCGAGGCACCACATTTCGAGTATTCGATATAGTTTATAGCTCTGACCTGACAGACCGCATCTCACACTTTCCGCGAGGGCCTTTCAAAGGAAGAGCGGAGGGGTGTCTCTGCAAAAATTGTATTGTCTGTAAAAACACCCGTCCAATGTAAGCACTCTAAAAGTATACACCCTCGTGCCCCTAATCACGAAACGCTCTACTTTAAGATGAGAAATACGGTGTAGCTCTAACGATGCTTATAACCAGGGTTGCTTTGAAGATTGCAACAATCATAAGAGTACTTTACTAAAACAAAAAGATACGAGCATTTCTTGTGTGTGTGTGTGTGTTCAGAGCCATTAGAGAATGGGCATATTGCTCGAGATATCTTAGTGTGCTTGAAATGCTGAAATGTGATTTGCGACGTCGCTCGTCTCTGCCGTAATGTCCAGCGACTCGGTAAAACTGTGGTCAAATTAAAACAAACTATGAAAAGCCATGTCCGTCCCGATGTGCCCAACACCCAGCGTCCGTGCTTCTTCCAATGGATGGCAGACGTAGTAGGAGGCCGTACAAATAGTTCACGTTATATGCATGTTCCCTTTTTGTTTTAATTGTGTACATAGAAAGCATAAATCTTACTTTAATTTTTATCCAAGATTGTTCTTGTAAACTAAAAACGACGTACATAGTCGAGAGGTTATGTGAGATTGGACAAAACCCGAGAGAAGGTTGACTCGTAACACTGTAATGCAAGAAGAAACGTTTCTTAATAATTTCTCTGTTCCCGCGAAGCAGAATATAAAATGCTAATCAGGGTAGATGTTTATTTTATTTTTTCACTATTATCTCACGACCCTGTGAATTGGAATGAATAAGGCAGCACCAGCGATAAAGGAAAGGACGTGCAGGGAGTATGAAAATGCATTCAGCCTCCTCCCTTTACATTTCACGCTCGTAAAACCCAAGTATGTCTGATCAAGCGGACGTGATTACTCTATTTTAGGAAACATTGGATGCAAAATACGAAATATATACTTGTTACAGAAGCGCTTGCCCGGAATATAAATTTTAAGTTGCGCGTCCTTTAGACCCTACTGTGCCTTACCGTTTTAAATGCATCGCTCCAAAGAGGATATGTAACAAACCATATCCAACTATCTGAAAAAGTTCCAAGTTCTTTTTTTTAACAATATTTGAGTGATGTTTTTTGCCCTCGCAGGTTGTCAATTGTTTTAGTCCTTAAATATATGAAATTAAACTCAATAAATTGCTTTCTTAGATTGTTTGAATGCACGACTTAATATTTGTGATGTATTTTCTCGTGTTCTGACAGGAAGGCTGACATTTCACAGTGATTAGATAAATGAATATGGTTCAAGGAAAAAGAAACAATTGTAAACAAATGTCACAGAGAACTCCAATCAGATGCTTTTATCGCATAAAGTGTGCTTACAACGATAACGAAGCGAACACTCTGACTGCATGCGTATTAATACAAAAGTAAATTCACGAGGCACGTTACCCATAAAGGATCAACGCCTGGAACTGTTTTGTCAGGAGTTTAACCTCGCTGAGGATCTTCGCAACAACAATTTTTATCGGCGTCTAATATCTGTGTAATACGTATACGTATTACACACACATACAAACTAAAAACGATGTACATATTCGAGAAGTTATATGAGATTGGAAAATAAACCCGAGAGAATAGTGACTCGTAACATTGTAAGGCAAAAGGAACTCTTTTGATAATTGCACTGTTCCCGCGGAGCAGCCCTTTAAAAGCTAATCAGTTAGATATTTATTTAATCTTTTCACTACTATCTCACGACCCCGCAAATTGGTATGAATAAGGCAGCCCCAGCGGTAAAGGGAAGGACGCGCGGGGAGTAAGAAAAGTGCATGTCACGGAACTATAGTTCGGTGACATAAACGAGTATGTCTGATGAACCAGTCCTTGGTGGGTTATGATGTTAGAGCAAAGTAATTTGAATAATTCATATATCATACCTGTAATACACCATGTTCATGAACGCCCGTTAAATAGTTATTTAGGTGTTATGTGTATAAACAAATTTTCACAACGATGTAGAGGCTTTGAAGCTATGCGTGACATCTTAGCTTTTTTGTTTTATATACATATAAAGTAAAAAAGCTCTCATGATATGTTCGTTCTTGACCGGCTAAAAAATAACATTTCGTCCAAATCGTAAATAATAACTCCTTACTTTGGATTCTTTATGTCCTATGCTCTATATACTTAAAAAAAGGGCGTGGCCTTTTTTATGCTAATTCCTTTTGCTTCGCGATTCGTTCGGTTTTTTTTTGTCAACTAATTGACGCACGCCCATAGGCTATGGAGCAATATGCTCGGGACTTGCGACTATAGTGAGATCATCCCGCATTTGCTCACTGCCAGACGCTTTCTGTTCGCCGTCACCAGCCTGAATACCAATAGCTTTGTCAACACGAAATCCGCCACGACAGCAGATATCGTGCAAATCAGTACTAGCGGATGTTCCGAAACCCTGCTGCTGGACGCTACAATATTCAAACTAGACAGCGTCCGTGACAGGTGACACAGAGCGATTACTCCCCCCCCCCCCCCCCCCCCCCCCCTTTCTTCCGTGTTGGTGTCGTGATGGTCTCCCAATGACAATGTGTATGTTTCCTTTGACGGAAGCCTTTGCTCGATACCGAGGAGTTCCATTGCACGCCATGTCTAGTGCTTTCACTGCTAAGCCGACGAGACAGTGGAAGCTAGCTGGTCACCCCGGTCAATCAATCGCGTGCCTTTCGTCGTGTCACCCGCTCTCTGCGTGTGCGCAGAGATAGCGTGATCACGTGTCGCAAGGCCGACGCCTCACCGGCCCAACGAGCGGGTAGCTTCCACCGAACTGTCGGCTTAACGGTGGGCGCGTAGAGCGTGCAGTGCACGAGGCGCCGGCGTGGGCGTCCGTGCCGATGACACACTGCCTGGGGCCGTCAAGGTGCTGTCTGCCGATCCAGGTCGCTGTGCTGCAATGTGGCTGTCGCGGCGTGCACGAACAGCAAGCGGCCGAAGCTACGTGCTTGTGGGACTAGTCGTGCGTTTGTCTTTCTCCACGTGATCACGCTCCCGCCCACAGTCACGCGCAGAAGGCAAGGTCAGGTGACGAGAGGGAAGCAGTCGATTGGTCCTACAAGCGCGTATCTCCCACCGCACTGTCAGCGCAGTGGTGAGTGCAGCCTATGCAACGGCTTGTCTCGGCCACTCACCTACGACAACGACGACGGCAGAAACGCGTTCGGACGTCCCCCGCCCGATGCGCGGCGTGGACCAAACGAGCGGCGAGGGGCGCTGCTTAGACGTGTTCGGTAAAGCCCCTCGATGTGTTTGCGTTTGTCTTGCGAGTAGCGTCAAATGCGCCAGTGCACGAGGCCCGTCTCTGGAGCGGCTCTTGGAAGCAAATGGAGGCGCAGCTCTGAAATGAGCGGCCCTTGGAAGGGTATAGCGGCGGAGCACGCGCTCGTGGCACGTGTCTTGAGCGTTTCCACAACAATGCTTGGCGATATTTGTAAAAAAACACGTTTATCGAGGGGTTTTATACTCTGTTTCATACTTAGCGTGCAACGCTGTCAAAGCTACTGGCGCGAGCGCGTGGCTTCATCTATGGTTTTGTTTACGCGAGAACGCGTGCAAATGATCAACGAGATCGAGCCCCACGCTCGCGCCAGTAGCTTTGACAGCGTTGCACGCTAAGTATGAAACAGAGTATAGTGTTGTGTTAGACTCGGTACGCGGGGTGATTGAATTTTGTTGAACCTTATATTGGAGTCTAGTGTGTAAATCATGTGTACACAATGTTGTACTGTCTAATAATCTCAGAAATTGAAGTTGCGTGATGAGCGAGAAGTTGCGAAATATAGATGTGAAGAAAGACGATTGCTTCTCTAAGTTCGCTATAGATTCTTGAGTAGCGAAAAAAATACAGAGGCGCTTCAAATTTGGTAGCAGCTTCAACGAAGAACCGGCAAAATTCGGGAAATGTCTCTACTTTTTTCGCTAATAAGCGATCGACTGCGAGCGTACATGGCAGTGCTTCTTTTAGTGTCTTCAAAATTGTTCAAAGATTTTGAAAAGCTAGCGGTGATCGCAATCATGAAAGCATAATTTTGTTTTATTTTAATATAGTGGAGGCGATAACACGGTATGAAACTAAACAAATTGACAACGGGTATATGTTACCATTGACTTCAACCACAAAACTATGTCTCGTGAGAAGAAAAAAAGAAGAAAAAAGATTTGCTGTGGTGAATACTTTTAAAGAGCAATGAAGAACACAATTAGGCATCGGTTTCCTTTATTATGCTTGTCTCGTTGAATAAACGACCCAAAACAACTCAGCGACATATGTATTGTATTATTAAAACCCCTACCCTAAAGGAAGTAATTACTAAAGTAGATATATAATATACTTCAACAAGAAAGTAATAAGACGTAGAGAAAAGTAAGAACAGAAGCGTAGGATTCCTCAGACGAATGTTTCGGGAAGAAACGCTCTCTCACTTGAAGAGTGGAAGACCATTCTCGGAACACCTTTTTAATTAAACGTCTGCTGCTGTTTAAAGTTTTCTGCGTTTGAAATTAAAATGTTTTTAATTGCTTACCCTATTGATATTAACAAAACAAAAAACACTGCCTCTGGTTGAAAGCTAACAATGTATTAAATATATCAGTTATATATTCAGCAAAATAAATCGAATACACAATTAAATAAATGTCCCTCCCTATTTTTTTATTTATTTTTTTATTCTTAACGAAAGATGAGACATTGTACGCTACTGATTGTGTAGCTGTGCCATCAGTCAAAAGTTCGAGCGATTTTTATCGATATTTTTTTTCGGTCTAGTTCGCTTTTATTTTTTTATTATGTTTTGTGTGTTAACTTTTCAGTGCACTTTATTACTTCATAACGTTTTCAAGTAAATTGTGAAGACAGTTGATAAATATTCTAACATAAGAAAAAGAAATTATTGGGAAACTATATTAATCGGACAGAAACAGTCGAACAGCTACTTGGTCAATTTCGAACTTTAACCACTAGTCATTACAACTATTTCCAGTATCCTGTGTTTTCTTTCTCTTCCGCTTGGCTTTCTGTGTTGATAATTAAGTGCTCAGAGCCGGCCATGGCTGGCAGGGAGCACTTAACAATCAACACTGAAATCCTATCAGAAAAGAATAACAATGCAGAACAACAGAAATGCAAGGGTCTTGCTACACGAGTGACAGACTGTAGTGCGACAAAATTCAAACATCTCAGCTATACTCCTGGCTTCTCTCGCACCAACTCAAAGGAAACGAAAAAACTGCTGTAGATCCGGGGTGGTCAAACCGCGGCTCACGAGCCTCATGCGGCCCTTGGATGCCCAAGTGCAGTCCACGGCTCCCTGGTAACCCCCTAATCGGGCCAGATCAAAAGTAAAAAATGCAGAAAGATGGGCAGTTTGTGTTTCGTCATCTTTGTTTCAATATCACCGAACGATGTCCTTGTTTTACGAATAGGAACTAACAATAAATAGGCATACTGAGCAATCGCTTCATGATGCAATTAGCCGTGGCTACCAACTGAGACTGTAAAAAAAAGATTTCTCCTTCTGCTCCAGTTTCGGGTTAAAATCATCATGAGAAGAAACCCTTTTTTTTATGTGCCACGTGCCTTTTTTTATTGCAGCTGTTTACATTGTTTCGTTTTGTAGCCCTTCGATTAGGTCCGTCTGGCCATCCCTGTTCTAAAACAATTCTTTGCCTATCCGTGTTTGGAACGTTTGGGATTATTCAATGATATTAACACAGTTATGGAAACCACCGGGAAGATAGTCTGCTCCAAGGGGCGTTTAACCGATGTCATCGCTGTTAATAAGGATTTTAGTCAGGGCAGTACGGCTATACTAGCCCGAGGTCTTTACCGTGCATCACCCAATAATATATTATAAATATTAAGGTGCTGTTTTTCTCGAGATTAGGCTTCCCAAGGGTAAAAAACAAAAAAAAAAGTAAAATGTCATCTCTGAATAAATAATTAAAACTCAATTCCAAAAAAAAAAAAAAGGTTCTTCAACGCCTGATTTCATTTATTCTAAAAAACAAAATACAACTTATTTGCGTCCCAAGTTTACTCTGACACGTCCGCAGTCGTTACCCATCATTACTCTGGTTGTACTGAAGTGAAGTGAAAACGAGCCTGTACTCGTTTTCACTTCAGGAAATGTAGTTAAAACTTGTACGGCTGCTCGCGGAGCATTCCGAATTTTCCTCTTCTTGCTGATAACTAGGATTAATGTAGGGGCATTTTGGATGTTACGTGTTACCTTATCAAGACTATGGTGCCTGGATCGCGTCTTTGACTGGTGTGTTTACCGCGGCCAAAAAAGTGGTCCCTCAATTTCCGCCTGATGACGTCATAGAAGTGTCATGCTGTCGCCGGTCGCGAACCTGGTGGCGTTTCAACAGTTATGGTGTATGTAGCAGATGCCTGTTCTGCTGCAGGTCGCTTTTCACTGTGACAATTCACGGAAGCTAGTGCAGCCGGAAGTTGGGACGCCTAACGGGACGCCGTGACGACAGCGACACTCGCGTTCGCTCGTGCTTTTTGCCAGCATTTCTACGGCCAACCGCCAGGATCGCGACAGGCAACAGCATGACACTCGCGTCATTTGTTGCCACATCGGGACCACGTTTGATGTATGGGCGGGATAGGACGCTAAACACACCAGTCGAAGACGCGCTCCAGGCACCATAATCAAGACGTACACGTTTCAAACGCCAAAATCATCGCTTTTTCGTCCGACAACTAAATCCGCAAAAACTAGTTTGCGGGGCGTATGAACAATCACAACCACAACAGTGTGACCCCGGCTTACTAACTGTCTAAAGATATCATGCGCAGGAAATTGTGCCAATCACTGTGCGTGATTGGCTTGGCCGGTAATATCAAACTCTTATAAACTACGAGCGCCGTGACGAGGCACTCTTCATGTTGTTTGATTGGCCGGATTATTGCGTTGCCTGCAATCGGATGTAACGTGAAACAGAGTATACCACATAGAGTGTGGAAGGAATTGTCTTTGCCAGGGTAAGTATTGAGCGACCTATGAAAGTGTTCATCAACCTATTAAAATGTTGTCTGAACCACAGATGTTGGATTCATTTCCTCTTTATTTTCCTCTCCCGTGAGCATTGTTTCTGCGCCACTAGCCCAGGGAGTCCGCAATGTGAAATTGATCGAAGAAAATGAGGATAATATAGCTACGCGTCAACATTTTACTTCCCAGTAAAAGGACACGGTGACTCAAACACTGAAGACTCGTTAAATGCAGAAACTGAAAAATATCTTGCACTCCTGACTGTAAAAGAATTTAAAAAAAGGGGGGGGGGGGGGAGCAGAGAAAAAGCAGGCGCCGGAGTTCCTCTTTCACTGCCATACCTGTTCTCAATAATAAAAAAAAAAAAAGAATACGGTGTCCGTTGTGAGTCAGATGTGAGCGCGTGAGACGTGATGCTCAGAATATCCGTGCAAATGCAGGTTTCAGAGAAACTTTTTTTTCCTGTCCCTGCTCATGCCACTTTCTACGAGCCAGGTAGAAATGTTCCGGAGGCTTCAGCCGGTCCATGGCTGTACTTAATGAAAATGTTAGCAATCGAAATATTTTATGCTATTTTATTCTATTCTAATCTATGCTATTTTATATAACTGATTGCAGAGGCAGGCTCTTCCCCTGCTTTTCAAGGAAGTTGATTTACGAACATCTTGGGAAATATATCTTGTAATATTCTTGAATATATTTTCAATCGTCCTTATTTTCTTAAATATTTGGAATGAAATGGAGGTAGCGAGAGATACGGATGATGAATGCATAATTGAAGATGATTTCGGTAGTCTAATTTAAGGATATAATGAGGTAAATATGCCTTAAGTAGGAACAACTGATATGTCAGCTGAATGTATTTTTTTGCAATTTTAAAAATAAGAACCGAATCTATTTTTATCGAGGCACTTGCACTATCAAAATAAATATGCTACAAGAAATAAAAGGTGAGAAAGCTTGGACCATTTTGCCCTGGTCTCTAGCCTAAACAGTTGCGTTTAGAGTTCTGCCGCTGATATTTTAGCGTGCTTTACTGCCTCAGTCTGTCTATAGATTCTCACTGCAGTTTTTAACTTTTTTAAATCTCACTTGACAGCACCAGTCTACGTTCTAATATAATGTTTTTTTTTTTTTTTTAATTTAGGTGGCAAGCAAAACTACGACTGTTCACCGTGGTACCCCTTAATGACATACAAACATATTCGCGTTAGTCATTTGACAGACGCATCTCAAAAGTCGATTTTTGAGGTACTCTATTTTCGACTTCGGTAAAAAAACAAGCCAATTGCGCAGCATTCGCGTGATCACAAGGCAGGGAGCAAGAAACAAAATACAGTATACTCTGCATTTGTAATACTCTAGCACTGCATAAGAACGCCATGCGTGTAATATGTCTTAGTATCGTATACAGCCGTGATGTCATATTTTTTTTATTTTAAACAACTTACGAGACTATTTTTGAATTAAGAATCACCTTTGTTGGAAAACCGTTGTACTGCATAAGGGATCATAACAAATGAACAAAAACACTGGATACGAGTCAGAGCTCCTGGTTTTTCAAAGTGCTTTCGTTGCTTGATTCTTTTCTAGCACGCGTACGAGTTTTACTGCAAATACGTGAGAGAACGAGTATAGCGACCAGGCAAAGAAATTGCGCAGTTTGCGGCACTGACATGTGTTCCGTGTTTGACATTGTTTGACTATACGTCTGTGTCGGAGGTGCTTTCGGGAATCCCAAGACTGCAGGTTTGATGCGCGCACTTCTTCCTCACTTGCCTAAAGAGAAGCTCCCCCCTGGCGATACCCAGTCTCTGCTTTAGTGGACGAAGGGCAGTGTAATGGCTGGAGCCACGCAAGACTACTAGGAAGATCTTTGCGAATAACTTCGTACTAGCGTAGAGTAAAAATAATCGCCACGGTGCTATAGCTTTGGTGAAAATCCACGACAACGTAAACGCCGATTCTAGCAAAAACGTGGGCCAACATCTCTGTCTACCATTTTTTTTAGTTGCTGCGACATAACATAGAATACATTCGCTGGTCGTTGATAAAACAAATCCTGCTTCAATCTCCCGCCACGTAAAAAAAAAAAAAAAAAAAAAAAAAAACTAAAAACAACGATTTATTTGTGGCTCGTCATCGTAATGTTTCTCTAGCGCTCAGAGTACTTTGCGTACTCTCGTTGGCTCTATCAGTCGCGAGACTCAATTGGGACACGCGTCTTGCGGTGAGCACCAGAACTATGCCCAGTTTTACCTTCGCTCGAAGTTAACGGCTGGCGCTACGTGCACATGTAATTGCCTCGGAGAAATGTCATCCTATGCAGTATACACCCCTGGCAATAGAAGCAGCTTTCATGGCGGTTTGGAAGTTCTTCTACCCCACATTGAATTATATGTGGGTTAAAGTGGGGGCTGCCTGGCCTAGACCCGCCCTGTGAGATCTAGGTGAGCACTTCACGTTTCGTATAGAAAATGACGTTAGGAATTTTGCGGTGGTTCCCACGGGGCTGAAGCCGGTAGGCGCTTGCGCCTAGGGCAGCCGAGACACATTTCAAATCAGTGTGCTCGGGCCGGAGAATAATTTCTTAGATTTAAATAATTGCATCTTATAGTGAATCATTGACGTTGATTACACCTAGGGTTCCATGTTTATGGTGTATGCCGTATTTTCCTCATTCGGTGTATACTCCACAGGGTCAAATTCTTGTTGAAAAGTACTCCTTAAATAGTCCGTACCTAAAAACGAGCATACACAGCCAACCTTAGCATATGCTCTCCTTATTATCTCACAAAGAAGCTTTCATCATACAGAAACCATCATTAACGTACTCTGTCACTTACAAGATCGATCGCGTCTGGTCATAATAATTTTGATTAGGAAAAAACATGCACACACACACACAAAAGGAACTCGTATAATCCGCACTTGAGATAGTCCAATCCGAAAAATGCGGCAATACCGATAAACACCGAAAAATAACCCCAGAGTAGGGGCCTTAAACTCGGCAAACACAAAGTTGTTGTCGAAAGTTCGCGGAGCGTGCCGATTGGACGCCAGCGACAAAAGCGAGACGTCATCGTCGTGTTAGTTCAATCAGTGCGCTCCGTGAACTTCGGCCCCAACTCTGTCTTTGGCTAGTTTAGAGGTTTAGAACCCCTCAAGTGACTTGCTAGAAGCAGCGTCTTAGCTGAGACGGGGGGCAAGAAAGCACAGCCAAAGCCAGCACACGAACTGAGCGGAACTGAAGGCACGTCTCAAGACGCTCGCCCGCCCCAACCTTTGTAGTGCTTTCTTTCACCGAGTTTCAGCTGAGACGCTATTCTAGCAAGCCTGCCTTGGTGTTATAAATAGGGACTCATAGCAAACCTTTACAGTGTTCCGCGTACCGCGCAAGCGGAGCCTCTGAATCATGCTTTTAAGCGCACGCCCCGTGGTCACGGTATAATTCGGGAGCGAGCTCAAAAGCATGCTTCAAAGGCTCCGGTAGTGCGGAACGCGGAACACGATAGCGATTTGCTAAAGGTCCCGAGTATGGACTGCTACCGTATTCCGAGTACCGCACTACCGGAGTCTTTGAATCCATGCTTTTAAGCACGCACTCCGCGGTCAGTGTATCACCCGGGCGCGTGCTTAAAAGCATACTCCAAAGGCTCCGGTATACGCGAAACACGGTAACGGTTTGCTAGGGGTCCCTAATATAGGATAAAACCAATAAAACCCCAATTTGAAGTTGTCCTTCAATTAGAAATGCCGAACTTCGCGGGACGGAGTTTTCTATCTACAGCTTTATTCTCAGATGACCCGGAAGACGGCAATCGCTGAACTGTTCACGAGGCCGCCTCTTTCTTGTCGAACCAGACGCCTTAACTTGTCGTTTTCTCTTATCGTTAGTGGGACGCTTTCCAAGCATTCGGGTCACGCGCATGTTGCCTGGAGGTTGGGGATTCCCATGACCGTGTCCTGTTTTCTTCGATGTACGCACCGATAAACACCGATTTTCTGTTTGGTCTGACACCAATAATTGTTACCGAAAACCACCGAATATGAGGGAAATATTATCCCCGAAAATCACCACCAAATTTGAAGAAACAAATAAAATCCTGTGAAAAGGCGAAACCCTAATATAGACCCTTTTCAACACCTCATCAAGCAACATTAGCGGCCGCCATTTTTTTTTGTGGCATGAAACGTGATGATTGGTTCCGAATTTTTACACCGAACGTTGACGCAGTACTCGTGCCCCAATCATGCTTAGAGTCTATGTCCAAACAATAGCGGGCTCAGGTGATTGGTTCAGCAGCTACAAAACAACTAGCACCTTCGAAAAGGGTGCCATTATGCGTAACACGCGCATTATTTTTCTCTCTACGCGCAACTTTTTGACGCAAACATCGGAAAAGTGTGAGCAGTGCTAATTTCTCAGTAGTCAGTAGTCAAAACGGTTGTTGCTTCTATACTAGGTTTTGCAGCGACAACCAGCACTATAGCTTTATGGTAAAAGTAGTGTTTGCTGGTCATGATATTAATCATATTGACTATATAGCGTCTTGATCTCTATAGGAATTTTTACTGACGCTCTCGTTACTACCAAACTTATACCGTACTTATTACAAGGAACAGAATTACTCGTTATTGATTACTTTTTGGAGTAATTTTGTATTAATTTGGATACAATTATTAGGAACTAATAACCAGAGTATTTTGATTACCTTTGAAAGTACTAAAACTGTTTGAAACCATTAGTGTTTTCCCTCCCCTTTCTAATGGCACCCTTTGTTTCTACAAGTATACCAAAATTGGTGAATGAAGACGATAAGTTGCCTACAATTGATTTTAATCCAATAATGGACACTACGAAAGACCAGTTTTCAAACCGGTCGAAAATACGTCCTTTGAGGTCATATTTACGCAGTACAAAACAATTTGTGCAACTAGGTTTGGAACATTTATTCGTGCAAAAATAAAATGTAAGCTTCCAGAACTGTCGAATCTCTTAAAAAAATGTAGTATAGACTTAAATCAACATCAAAAAGAAATTTGAAGTTAATAATTTTTATGCGAATATTAATAAATAAAAATTGAAAAGATTAGCTTTTTAGCATTTAAATAGTCATTTATTTGATGTTTCCTTGTGCTCTATGTATTTGCTTCTGTTTAAATTTATCGCGTATTGATGTTTCTTTTGTTGTTTCTTTGTGCAGAGGGTCTTTGCTCACTGTATGTAGTGTAATGTATGCCTTCGTCATCTTTAATTGTAAAATAATCTGGGGAGGAAGCAGCCAGCCAAGCTGATTTCCAGCTTTTTTCCTTCAACCTGCCTTATCGCTTTGATGGGGAAAAAATGCATTATTATAATCAGGGAATATAATTGAATACTTCATAACCAAGAGTAATTGTAATTGTAATCGATAACCTACTTCAAGTAACGTGTACAAGACTGGTTACTAGTTACTTTTACTGAGAACTTAACAACATATACGACGAGCAACATGCTTTAGTTAGAAATTACCATCAGCTTTCTTCAAAAGCGTAGAATTAGTTTCTGCCAGCTATTCCATTTATGACCGTCTCAAGCGCCAGAAAGGTTTGCATAACAACGCAGCCATTGTTAGCAAACGTTTCTTGCGCTTGGTCACGTCAACCTGGTTAAAAAGCTCTACTTTTGATATCCCTGCCACCAAGTTCTGATACAAGCATAGTTTTGCGGATCTTACAAGGAGAGTAGTTACCTTTTTGAATGATGCTTACATTCTACGAGACAGGTGAGGAGAGAGAGAGAGAGAGAGAAAAAGGGTGAGGGAGAAATATATTGAAACCACGCGTACCCGGTGCACGCTACGGATTTCCGGACAAAAACTTAATGGACAAAAGCTCACCAGACAAAAGCTCGCCTGAAATTTCCCATTCCCGGACAAAGCTCACCTAGATGAAATTGTTATTCTTTTTACATGAACTAAAATAATATGATAACTGCTTTAAAAACAACTCAGTCAATGAAAAAGTAGAGTTGCGTGGGCAAGGCTCAAGATCAATACTTGTAGTAGTAAAAAATAAATCGAAAAGAGGTGCTTTGATTACTTGCAAGAAAATGCAGAGAAATGTTCAGATCTATGACACTTCCATCTTAAGATTGTGCTATTATGACTAAAGCTAGTGCAGTTTCCGGTTCAATGAAAATGCGCTCAGCATAACCCCTAAAACTTTGACCATTGTTTTTTGTTTGTTTTCTGGTTTAAAGAATGTATTTCTCGAGCGACTGTTGATATGCAGGCGCTCAGTTTAGCCGAGCCCGTTTCGCGCCGGGCTGAACCTTTCGTGCCAGTTACAAGAAACTAGATATGGTGAGCTTTTATTTGATGAGGCTTTGTCCTGTCGTTTATTCTACGAAGTTCGTTGCTCGGAACGCTTGAAGTGCAGAGCTCGCTCCAGTAGATTGTGCTTTGCTCGTGTTTGTAGTGGAGCAGTGTATTTACCAAGGGTAGAAGCAGTGGGAAAAAACAGAGAAGAAAAGCAGAGGCGCATCTGCTTTCCTCACTTATACATGTTCTTACGACGCGGTCACGTTTTACTTTCGCAGCGCCTAAAAGTTTGGCTCACCGGAGCATCACGCACTTCCTTGTCATGGCCGAAAACGTTTAAGTGTCCCAGGTAACTAAAGAGTTTTGGGTGAAATTTGTTAGTAAATTCTTAACTTCACTTTTAGGCACAAATACACACTAATCTTGCTTTAAAAATAAAGATGATAGCAGGCAATCACTTGACAAGCACACCAATTGCTATCAACCGTTCGAGGGTCAGTGACCGCTCAACAAAGTGTCTGAGACCAACCGGTGCCGCTGAACTGCGCGGGCCCTAAGAAGGTTGTTTCTCTACTGTTGGCCGATAGCGCTTCGTGTTTTATTAGCCTAAAAAAGAACGACGCTCCTATTCCATGTGGGTATCCAGTGAAAGCAAGAAGGGGATCCGGTTGTCTTCACCTTCAGCGCGTTTTATTGATAGTCGAAGAAAATGACATACAAAAAAATGAGAAAAACAAACGAACTATCAACACTCCTGAAAGAATGTGGTGAGAGTGATATCGCTCGAGCGGAGTGAAATATAAAAAACGCGTCTTAATGCACTCATGCTCCCTATGCTTAACAGTACTAGAAATCAGTGGTTTTAAGTAAGACGTTGTTTCAAGAAAGCCTCTCCGTTTCCACCAAAGTAAACGCGAGCCTCCGCCGTTCGGTGGAAAGACAGCTGGCACATACGCCAATCTCTTCTTGGAAAAGTTCTACTGTGGCTGATCAGACACACGCTGGTATAGTATAGCGTTATCAGGCAGATTTATTCATGCATCTCAGGTGGCACAGATGTCCCGTGAACCCTCCCAGGACATCTCTACGACGTTAGGACACCTGAGGACGTCCGTAGATAGAATCATGTGTACTGCTATAGGAAACTAAGGGATGCCACCTCAAAGCTTCATTTAAAGACAGTATAAGTACGAAGTATATCTACCTTACAAATGTCACAGGAGACGAAAACTACACAGAAACCAGAAAAAGAGGCAGCAATAGCACACATAGTAAACGAACTAAGAAAAGAGCTTTTGGCAAGAAAGTGCCAACAACGACAAGTTACAAATCATCAACCATGAATGAGTAAAGTGAAGTTCGGGAGTTAATGGCCACAGCAGACACAGCGCAACGCTCGAGGCCAGGACGTACTTGGATGGGAAGGTTGTGCAAGAACACCTCATTATTATATATATATATATATATATATATATATATATATATATATATATATATATCTATATATATATATATATATATATATATAACTGGAACGTTTCAAAGTAATACCGCGGTAATTCGGCCATTTTGTGTTCCGTCTCAGTCTACTCGTAAAGCGAATTTCGGTTTCGACTGGTGCAAGACCGAGCTCGCATGATCCTGGGGCAACGCTTCTCTCTCCTTCTCGTGGCCTCCTCTTTAGCGCACCCTTTGTTGGTAGATGGCAAAGCGCGACATGTGTTCGACGTGGGCAGGTACTAGAAGTCCTCAGCCAGGTACCGACAAATACGTTTGGCTTCAGCGACTGATTCCATTGTCCGGCGCAGAAGGCGGCGGGTCTTTGAGCAACTTCTGTTCCGACAATAGGCGTCCCCGTACAGTTTTGCTCCAGGGTTCGGTGGCCTATGGATTTACTAAGAATATGCTATCTATGGCCTATGGATTAACTAAGCATATGCTAGAAAAGGAAAAAAAAAAGCAGTACCGCACTGTTTGGATTGCTTTTTTTGAAAATTTTCTTTGAAGTGGATAACGAACAAGAAAGACTAAATGGATGCACATAGATACAACGCCTGCGAAGCCAGATAAATCTAGCTTCTTATTCTTTATTTCGTCGTGGAGACTTAGGTATGCCGGCGACTGTAGTTAGAAATTTCTTCCGTGACTGTCGATTTCGAAAGGATCATCTTTGAAACGCGCTCTAACAACAATTTATGCAGGATGTCTTGTTTTAATTCGAACAGATTTATTTTAAAAAGAAACGTGAAAGGTACACTAATGCGGTCGGTGTAGGCGAGTTATACGGTCGCGAGGAGGTATAATTGGGGATAACCGTCATTAATAAGTCGAATAATTAATAAATTTGTTCATTCACTCTGTAGGTAGTAAAAATTAACGTATGATTCCTTTTAGAAACTTGCTGAGTGTCATCGAAAGCCACTTACTTAGTACATTTAAAAGAGACTTGAAGCACGCGGGAATGTAATGCCCATTGGGCCTTTAAGGGTTGAATAAATGAAATAAATGAAATGCAGGGGTGCGCTAAAGTTACCACCCGTGCAGCAGGCGGAAAACTAGAGCTTCGAAAACGCGGATGATGATCGTCTCCTTCGCGTTTTCGCAACGCTAACCTTGCGCCTGTTGCACGAGTGGGAACTTCAGCACATTTTCGCACTCCAACGCTTCGGCGGTGCTGTTTCAGCGGTGCCGCGACTGCTCCTTTGTATTTGAGAATAAACGCGTCCCTTGACTGCGGACTACGCAGCAGCTGCTAACAACAAATATCACGAGAAAAGCGATTGCCTGCATTATTCCTAAAGGTATCAAATTACATAAAGTAGATTGTAATAGAGCAAATCGTTGTGACGATCCAACTACCATAAATTATGCACTTCAAGGGTCAGTGTCAACACAATATAGACTCCAATTATCACAATATGCGTCAGACAATATATAAACGAAAACTTGGAGAGGAAAATGTCAGCATTATAACTGCGGTGCGTACCTCTTCAAGCCTGGGTTCTTTTATTAGAACGGGCTCTTGAAGACCTCGACGTCTCGAAGCCGAATTCAACGAGCGAACACGAAGGGAGGACGCCGATTTTTCGCAATCAATCCGGGAGTGATTGCCGAGCTACCGTCGGTCATAAAGTCCCGGAGACCAACAATTTGCGAGCGGTCGCCCGACAAGGTCCAGGGACCTTCCATTTGCTGCCAGCCCTCCGCGCAACGATAAGCCAAGCGCGTCGTGCACGAAAGCGCGGGGCGGGCCTTGAAGATCGGAGCAGTCTATAGAGTCAGCTGGTCTCAAATCCTGTTGCGCGTCCGACCTCGAGTCAGTGACTCAGCTGGGTCATCCGGCGTAACGCCGGTCAGTTCTGCATCTGTGCTTCGGCTGACAAGCGTGGTCAGCGCCGCCATTACTTTCCATCGTCTTACCCCCAGCAGACAGCGTTCAGCGCGAGCGATCGTAAATGTGACGAAACTGGGGCATGGCAAATAAGCTCGTGGTGTGTGCTTTTATTTGAGATGCACGCCGGTCTGATGGCTGCCTCGATGATGCCCTGATATTGCGGAGTTCCACTGCAGTGCGCAGTGGCTTAGCCTGAATGTTCTGTACTCAGATGACGCGGATTGACCTATTAATATCCATGGGGAATCTGTGACACGTCATGACGTCTTCCGAACGTCCACAGGCATTCGTTTGTTGATATGCTGTTTATTTTACGGAGTAGTCCGCTGGGATAACTGGTTCAGGCAAACCGCTCCGTCTTTCCATCATCTCAGTCACTTACTTAAATTCAATAAAAAATGTTCTTCTATGAGTATTGGTTATGCATATTCTGATAATATTGTTCTTTTGGTAGTACCGAGTAAAAATGGTTTTAAGTCACGGAAGACAACGAAGTCATGGACGTGAGCTTGAAGCGACGTCGCAAACAAATGCTGCGATGTATTGAGAAGTTTCCATAATGAAATATAAAAGCAGCAATGCGTGAGTCACGAGTGTGCATAAGGCAAAATAGGTGAAAGTCCTGGTGGCACTGCACTCATCTCGCGGTTGCCGATTGAAAGCTCAGTGGACCAACTATAATCGCCGCGTATCCATGCGTTTTTCCGGCCTGCTATCAATCGAAATGAGCAGCCCAGTTTCTTCGCTGAAGACAGACAGGTGAGATGTCAGTTCCCTTCAGCAAGGTTAGGCTGCTTTCTGCTTTTTTTTTTTATTCGTGTCCAATGGCATCGAGCTTAATCGATGTTTCAGTGGGGACATCTGAGCACGAGTTTCCAGAAAGAATATCAGAAAAACAACATGAGCACCCACAGCCGGCGGTCGCCCTCACAACCCTCGTGGCGCCTTCGGAGCGGAGTAATCCGAACGGAATAGATTAAGCTTACATCTCCCGTCGAAACTAGACGAAGTTGGGCTAGCTTCTGCAAAACTTATTTACATCCGAGAAAAACAATGGTCGGCACACGCTCAAGGTCAGCTCAGGGTTCCCAGGCAGTCATCGGTCGAGCGAGTGCTTGGAAGAAGAGCGGCTCTGGGGGTGCTGGCTGCCCAAGGCGGACGTGATGGGAGGACCAGCTGATCGCCTCCGCTAGCTTGTCGTAGACGAAAGCGGGCAACGTTTTTTCCTCGAAATGACGCAACCTCTGGGGCAGCATCCCAGAGGCGCTGGGCAGGCGCCTTCCAGGAACGCTGCCCCGCTGGACCTTGAAAATACGGGACCCCTTTTTTGCCCACCTGCGTGGCGAGAGCGTCGGCGGGGGAGAGGGCAAGTCGCGGGGGAAAGCCAGCCGGCACCAATGGCCTACGGAGCGTGCTCGGGGCGGGGAAGTTGTCCGGACTAGCCTGGATCCCAGCGGAGCGGCCCCCGCCTATAAAAGCGGCGCCGCGGGCTCGCCACATCGCTACTCTTGACTAACAACTCTCCTTGGAGCAAGGAAACGAGAGCGGGTGCGCAAACATGGTGGCATTCAAGGTGTCCGTGGCTGTCCTCCTCTGTGTGGGCTCGGCTTTCGCTATCCCAGCCGGCGGCAAGGACCTCGACGCCGCAGCCCAGACCCAGGCCGGCGTTCCCCCCCGCCCGGTAAGTCACTCGGGGTTCGAACCCTGCCTTGGGAGCACGTCGGGCCCCTCACCGCACGCTGCGTCCGAGTCCTGTGGGCCAAGCAATGGATACGGGGGATGCCCTAGACGCGCATTGGACTCACTCGTCTTCGATCTCTTACAGAGGCCTAGACCTCCTAGAATTCTTGGATTTCCTACTCACTCTTGTCTGTCCGTTATCGCTACCGAACTCATCAATCACTACTTTTGTTGGAGTGGTCTCCCTATGGAAAGAACGTATATCGTTCAGCTATACAGTGCTTGACTTGGCACTTATTTTCAAGTAGGTGTCACTCGTTCTTAGGCTGGTCATACATTGATGCTCAAGTACTGATTACTTTCTGATCCAATTCATTGTTTACTGTCTTAAGGTCACCCCTAACTATATTTAACCAATTAACTAATCGAAGTAAAGTGTACGTAACCCAAGGGTCATGGTAATGGCCTATTTGAAACCAGCAATTATTGGGTCGTCAGGATCGCAACACGAACTAAAAGTATTGCATTCAAGATTGCTCTGAAGACTGTGATCTTACAAAACAAGCTACACTGAGAACTTCACGACTGCTAAGATATTCTGTCTGACAACGCGGAGTGAGGGATCCGGAAGCAGTGCTCCGAGTCGCCTAAGGGCGCTGGCAATGTGCAACTCACGACTGGGTCTAACGGAGTGCCGTCTCTCCATCCGGTTTTCCGCACCCAATTATCTCGCGTATCGAGCCGGCATTTTGGCAATTCTCCAGAGAGCGACCACGGAGATTGTCCCACCAGTCGCCCTGCCTTCGCCAGGCAGGCACCCGTTCTTTTTCATCGAGAGTGTCGAGACACCCAAGTCTCGTTACGAATGCCAAGTCCGACCCGACTCCCGGACAGAAAGCGAAACGCTGGGGGAGGGGGGAAAGAAGGAAGCGGAGAAAGGAAGGGAGCCTTGCAAAAGACAAGAAAGAGCGACTCAGAGATCGCGATAAAGTTCCGGAAGTGGGATCCTGTTCGGTTTGCTTTCCAATCACGATTCGGACGGTGGCAGACGATACTTCCTTTAGGAGGTCACCGCGTGTCAAAGCTTACGCTTCCCCCCTTTCGGCTCCGCTTTCCCAGTGGCCAGACGCGTGTTCGGACTCTCCCCCTTGTCGGTCCGGTTAGGCTATAAATAGCCGAGCCCTTTTCAGAATACAATGCCCCCTCTGCATAAACGATCCTTCCTTCTTTTTGTTCTCTTTTTATTTTTAAGTGCAAAGTTAACTGTACAAGAATTGCCTCCCTCTGTTCATTTTTTCCGTTTCCCTTTTCTCGACAGGCAACAAAACTTTCAAACCGCGAAACACGGAATTATGTCTTCCTTCTTGGTTTCTTCAATTCACTACTTTTCCCTCGCTTTATAACGGGCTGTTTTAGGTTATTCGACGCTTCGACGCTCAGTAATGACATGTCCGATGCCTCTATGATTCCTACGGCAGGCAGCAGTGCAGAAGTGCAATAAAGCCCTTAAGCTAACGAAATAGACTCCAAAATCATACTGAAATACTTTATTCAAAGCAACTAACCAGCTAACAATAGAAACACTTTAAAAAAAGAGAGAAAAAAAAAAACAAAAAAAAAACAGACGTGTAGTCCTATTCAAGATTTACTATGTCCGGCGACCTAAGGGTTTTGGATAATTCCGCCTAAAGCTCGAAGAGCGTTTTCTATATAAGAGTAAGCCCACTTCAGAAACTGGGACAGAAAATATAAATGGAAAATTCATTAAAAAAAAAAAGTGACACATCATCGCACAATGAAGTGTCCAATCCAAAAGATAACGCTAGCGAGCATTTTCATATATTTCGAGTTCAAAGACTTCAAGCGACCTCAAAGAAGGAGCTTCAAGATACTCCCACTAACTAGGGGCTGGCGATTCCCATATCACTGAACACGCCTAGCGTAAGACTGTCAGTATCTCGAAAGCGAACAGCCAGTCGATATGCCCCTAAGGCTTTGTAAGTCGCTGCAGCCACCGTCACAAGGGGCTCCCTCTAAAGCAGTCGACCGCGAAGCAATATGGAGAAAAGCAAAGAGCCGTCGCATCCCACCCACCCTACTCATCCGTGCCGCGATGGCAAGGAGCGACGTCGTGATCCACATTTCGAAGAAGACGAAAAGATGGTATCGGCGTAGCTCCGGGTTTTACTTTTTCGAGAAGGACCGGTTCTCGGGGCAGGGAAACGCAGCAGCAGGCCACGTCAGGCTTAGCGCTGCCGCCGCCTGCATCCCAACAACGAGAGCAGTAGGCCTCGCTTCCGATATCTCGGCCGCCTCCCTGCCGACTTTTCCTCGAAGCCTCTAGGAAAAAAAAAGAGACAAAAGCTAGACGAACTGGCCTCCGATTTATTGTTTATTGAGAGGACTCGACTGGCAAGAGGGACGTCGAGAGTGGCGGGTCGTGCTCTATCGGCCATCCAGATCGCCATATCATGCAGAAGGAGGGACGGGGGGATTAACAGGAGGACGTCTTCGCAATGAGGCGGGAATGCAGCGGGCCTCCCGAAGCATTCCGAACACTCTCGCCGGTCGGTGGCCCCAGGGCGTCAAGCTCTTTGTCTCGGCGAGCAAGCCGGGCACCTGAAAACGTAACCTTATGAAGATGTGGGTCGAGCGATGGAGCACCCTGTGACGCTCGTGCCTCAGCCGATGACACCGATTTGGGGGCGGATGGGAGGGCTGTGCCTCGCCTTGATGGGCTAGATGTGCTGCCTCGATTAGCGCCGCTTTGTTCAGCTGGGGCTACCGATAGGAAGCGCGGGGGAACGGCAGGGCTCGCCGAGATGGATGACGTGTCAGAAGGCCGGTAGCGGGATCGGCGCTTCGGGATAAAGGCACGACGACTTTCACGATCGTCCTTGAGGGAGCCTTACGATCTGTTGGAACGATGATATGTCGTCGGGTGTGATGTTGGGGGGCTAGGAAACAATCCTAGTTTTTGTCTCAGATTTGAATCGCATAACCATATCATTACTGACTCTGTTTTGTTTTGTTTTTTTGCCTTTGCAGCAAATCAACTGGGGAAAGTGCCCACAGCTTCAGCCATCTGAGAACGAGAGGGTGAGAATGGGTCAATATAGGATCACTTATTTAAATTTAGTATGTTCGCGACGCCTTGTTGTTAACGATACTTGTGTACATTCCCTACCCTGACGATACTGCGAAAGTTATTCAGCAGGTCTGTCTTAAAAAGAAACTTTGTATGAAAGAACTAGTGAAAGTAGGCAGAAAGGTATTCGTTTAACGTAATAAGGCCGTATTCCGCGAGACTTCGAAGGCTAGGAAACAAAATAATTATGCAAAAAGTAACAAACAAAATAATATTTGTGTCATATCAAGCAACGATCAAGACAGGACATAAAACGTCGATGCAAATACGAACCGGCTAATTCAAGGATCTTAGACGTAGACCATGAACAAGATACCGTAACGAATAATTGCGGCCCGAACAGCAACGTCCGGTGCCCTTGTAGAATGATAACAGAATAGTAGCCAAGTTGAAAGTGTACAAAGATGGTACTAGCCGCTGTATTGGGACACCAATTCTGAATTCTTTTTGCTTTCTCCACAACAGCAACAGAAGGCCCTAGTCATCGACCAATGCCTGGACAAGGTGCCCCTTCCAGACGTTGACACCGCCAACGACGTAAGGACACGAGTTCTTTCTTTGAAATTTTTACATATCGGATTACAAGGGAATACAAAAAGAAAAAAAAAAACTTAATGACTGCGCAGATGCATTTCCAGTACTGAACTTGAAATTATATTTCTTTTTTACAGACTGTCATCCAGCAGCACCGTCAGGACGTCACCACCTGCGCTCTCAAGACCGAGGGATGGGTAAGTTTTAAGATATGTCTCATCGTCCAGCGACATGTTTATGGTAACACGATTCCAGATAAATAACTAGTCCTTTGCAATAGACAAAACTTTACTATACACAACAAATTCAAATCCATCAGAGATGTTGCTCAATTTTTGTAGCCACAATTTAGAATAATTATCAACACATTTCTAACAATATTTTTTCATAAGTCAACGTAACGTAAAACATTACGTATGTTTTAGTCTAACCTTCCATCAGTCAACAATATAACTTAAATTTGACTGACCCAATGCAACAAACAAAGCAAAAGAGCCCATTTATTAAAATTGCCGACATATCATAAAAGATATGCTCATAAACCTACTATATCCTCTGGATAGTGGTAATAAGTTTGGAACAGATGAAACCTGCGTGAGAGAGGGAGCGAATTTAGTCCTTAACCGTGCGCATCATGTCTGGCCTGCAGTTCAACAGCAACGGCCAGTACCGATTCGACCGTGCCAGGACCGAGATCCTGAACAAGAAGCTCGCCAAGGATGTTGAGCCCCAGGTCCTGTCCAAGCACGACGAGTGCAAGAAGGAGGCCGAGGAGAAGTTCGCCAAGAACTTCGTGGCCCAGGTTCAGCTGTACCAGGCCTGCATGGACTACCACATCTCCCAGATCTGTGGCATCCAGATCGCTCAGGCCGCCGAGGCCCACCCACAGGGAGCCCAGCAGGGTTAAGCAGCAGGTCGTTCTGCAACTTCGGACAGCCTCTAGCTAATCTAAAGGTATGCGGCACCCCGTCCATGTATTAAGCATCCTCGTTTTTTTTTCTGATAAAGTTATTGTGTGATTAGTCTTTGCGAAGTTGAAACATAGGGTAGCCGTCATTTTATTTGGAACGATACAGGACCATTAACAACGTAATTGCTATCAGGTTTGTTTCATTGAATTTGGTGTGCGATTGAGTTTTTTAAACAATGATGCGCGTAGTGAATGGCGTATGTCGGGCAGCACCATAACACGCAAGCTTTGTGCCAATCATTTCAGCGGGTTATCTCAAACATGTGCCAAACGACGTAGTAGATTCATTAGTTTCTACAGTCACTAAAAAAATGAATAGAAGAAATAAAAAAGCGAATCTATTTAATAATGCTTCATGCGGCCATTTATACTTTTTGCAATAAAAAGCATAAATGGAAGACTATGAACGGTTGTCGTGCGCAACTAGTAGCAGAATAAGACGTTTAACATCTGTTACGCGTTGGGCTACCATTGCAAGTATACAAAGATTGTCGCGTTTTCGACTGTTTTTTTTTTTAATCTACTATTGTCCCGCTAATTTCGCATATCCTTTTGTTTTCCATCCACAGTTCTCAAAGCAAGTTGTGATCCAAATCCCGACAGCTGGACCGACCTGAACCAGCGCTCTTCAGCCTCCAGTCATCTCTCCCCTCGTTTTCCGACTTCCAGCTGAACTGCCTTTTTTTTTATTGTCGTCTTTAACTGTTTTTTGCGGGGAAATGGTAATCAGGAATTTCTTAAAAAGTATTGAATACATTAAAGGAAATAGAGGCGGTCTTGTAAAATATGTAGGATTTTCATACACTTTTGTACGTTAAATCTTCCCATGCCCAACTTCAGCCGTCAATAAAAAAAAGTTTCATTTCCCCATTTTTTGTGTTGTGCTGTGTGATTACTTAGTTTCTTTACTGGCACTCCCACGTGTAATGAGGTGATTCTCGATGAAAATGTACAACAAATGGTTTATTAAAGCACGGTGCAGTCGAGTGTATAGAATGCACAATTAAGTGGTGAAGCCAGTCTTGACACTTAGTAACTAGCTCTTACAGTGACATATGAGAGCTTACTGATAATCACAAGCTTCATCACCTGATGACAAGAATTAAGGCTGCACTGAATTAACAACGATTGTGGCCACTCGCAGGACTAAGAGGTGTGCTTCTGATGACACATTAATTGCTTGAAGGGTCGCCATTGTTAAGGAAGTCAAAACTCTCAGTTACACCATATTGCATATCCCGACTTGGCTTAGATTTACAGGAGGAACATCAACGGTTGCTGGAAGTGTAACTGCCGAATAAATCTGAAATGTCATTTAACTGAAAAATATAAACCATCAGAGGGTTCAAATGTGCTAGGCAATAAATGTTTCCTCTCACCCCTTCAGCAGCCTCAAGAGGATGGCAGATAATATAAAACTAGTTTGCACACTCAAGATATTGCTCAACTAATCTATCATACAGAGATAGTATTTGTACCTCACCCGGAAGGCATTAAAGTATTTCAACGTTCTGGCAATGCGATACCGAAAATTATCATGAATCGCCGGTTGAGCGAGATATCCTTACCAAGTGTATCAGTAAACTTAGAAAACGCTTTGAATTTGAATTGTCGCATATCAGCATAATCAAAATGAATAGAAAGGGATACATACTCCTAACACCCTCCCCAAAATTTGCGCTACGTCATTACACAAGCTCAGACAGCTGTAGAGCTTGTAACTTCAACAGAAAAGCGGAATCATGAATGGTGGAAACAGGAAATAAACGTATACCGTCGAGAAAAAAAAATCGAAGCAAAAAAGTAAACATAAAAAATTCTCCCGCGTTCCAGTTTGACCAGAGACCTTCGGTAAATTCATTGCAATGTTGCAAGACAGCCGACTGCGAAAGCCGCTTCGCGGACCTAATATCCTTACAAATCCCCGCCTCTAATTCGATATCGACTCAAACCAAAAGAAAATAAATAAATAAAAAAAAAAACTGGAAGAGAAAGCGGTTTTTCCGAAGCAAAAGTTATCACCAACTGCACCCTGCAAGAGCGCCGATCTCAGGCATAAATTAGATTTTTCTTTGTGCATTAACGTCGCCCCAAACCACAGTTTTCATTTTGCTTTCGTCATTCAGAGGCAGACGTTCCAGTTAACGAGGGACTAGCAGAAACCATTTCCTTATCCTTCCGCGAACTGCTATGGACGGCACAAGCTAAGCATGCTAAGTGCGTCCGGCATATCTACCTGCAGGTTCCGAGGTTTTCTTGCTGCTTCGCTGCTCTATTATCATGAGCTTCACGTAAAAAGGTAAGGCAATCGGATTATGACATGATGAGGAGATGAAACTGGAGATCGTAAGAAGCGTGATCTCCGAGCAGCCACGATAATTCGGGACTTACGAAACGAGATGGGGTTTCTGTAGCGGAACTTCAAATAAAGTGCACTCCCGCTGGAAAATATGGGCAACAGATCGTAGCAAAACGGGTAACTTAAGTACGTGTGAGGAGTTAGCGGGAGAACTGGTGACTTTTGTATAATCGGAAAACATTAAGTGATCTTCCTAAAATATTTCTGGAGTCAGAAAACTTTGAAAATAATATCAATATATGATGTTTAGTATTAGTACCATCAGATTGCTTTGATAAAAAGGGTGAGAGATCAAATGTCGTCTCCCCACTTACTTCTCAAGCTTGGTGGAGAATTAGATAAGGAAATTACCGCCGCGGTAAGTTGGCTAATTCACCCAAATCTGTCAAATTTTTAATTATTGATTTTATAGGAGATGTTGGAATCACAATATTGATGGCATCTACTATAAGAGGCCACACACATAAAAACATTTGCGAAAAGGTGGTGTGTTTTTGTTTTTAGATATTAATTAATGGATCATCTTTCGCGTATCCTTCCCGAATTTAAAGTTAAGGGCGAAAGGGGCGCCCGAAGCCCTGCCCAAAATGACGCTTAGAAGAGTAACTGTAGTCGTTTCAGTCATATCGTCACCATTTTGGCACTGTGCCGTAGGTGCACTCACCGAGGGTGCGCCGTTGTGCTATGCAGTTAAGATAATATAGGCGCGATTGAAACGACTACTTTACTCTTAAGCGCAATTGTGAGCAGGGCTTGCTATGCTCTTTTCGCGCGTAATGGCGAAAATGGGCGAACTATGAAATACGTTCATAATTGAATACGGAGTTTTAGAATAACTTACGCAATTTTTTGCTCAGGCTATCGCTAAATTTAGCGCTTACGTTAGCGCACGGAAGTCAGATACTACAACATAAGAAAGACAGTGCGAAGGAGAAAATGGCGGATCATCTCGCAGTTGCAACGCCACCCAGATACAGTAAAAACAATTAACAACTTCCCGTGATGGTTATTATTTTATCTTATGTCCACCGAGCCTTATAAATGGGTGAATACGGCACCCGAATAGCTGTTTTTTATGTTTTAACTAAAATCTGTTCAAATTTAAGTTAAACACCTTGTATATGGTATAGTTGTTGACAAGGGTTGAAAGTTGGGCCAGTTGATAATTCAATATTTGAAAAAGCGCGACGAGACACGAACAAGGATGATAGAAAGAAACACAGCGCTAACTTACAACTGAATTTTATTACCTGACGACGTTTGAGGGGACCTCGATACAACGTATAGACACTGTAATATCAGGGTATCTCGGTGTGCACATTAACGATTGTGGTTGTGGCCCCCCCCCCCCCCCCCCTTCTTCACTGACTGCAACGTACCAAACAAAAACAGCGACAAGGTTACGCGGGAGGTACTTGAGGCCCGAGAAATTTGTAGATTGGAACTGCAGTGTGTCAGCACTCGCTCTGTGTTACTGAAAAATACGGAACTTACGGTTACTCGACCTATGGGGAGCAGTTTGTATTGCTGTCGATGAGCGATATAACAATATTTTAACCTTTGAACAATCTGTATCTGTTCTTCTTCATTGGCTTATTGTTTTGTTGACATCCGTTATACATACTATGTGACTACGGAAATAATTAAGTTCAGTTGTAAGTCAGCGCTGTGTCTCTTTCTACTTTCCTTTTCCGTGTCTGGTTGTGCATCTTTAAATACTATAGTAATGTATTTTCTTTTTTGTCATATCGAGTACAGTGACATATAATACATTGCTTGGCAGCTTTCCCTCCTGTCTACAAAATAGGTTCATTAGAGCATACATTACAAATTGGCGATTGCAAATGTTAGTGCTATCGAACCTGGTTTCACTTAGAGAAACAAATCGAATATAAATATCGCGAATTGGGTCAAAACCTAAACCAGGGGTCCCCAAAACGGTCAAGTTTGGGGATCTGTCGCTGTTTCGGGGGCCGTACAATAAATAAAAAAAAAATATATGAACGAGGAAAAACTAAATCCGTAATCCTAGATAATCATATCAATAAAAAATTAAAGATTAAAGTAAAAAAAAAATCTTAGCTAGATGAATGCATACATTTTCTTTTGAAAATCAATGTTTAGCTAGTTATGACGTTACAGAATAATCGAAACCCGGATAATTCGCCAGGCATAAATCGAAGCGCTTGGAATTATTTGCTTTAAAACAGATTTACTTCATTGAAATCACATTATTTATGTACATCGCACTTATTTTATTTACATCATATTTATTGGATTTAGTTTCGATTTATATTATTTAGATCCCTTTACCTAAAAAAGTGCCATTATTTTTCTAGTTGCGTTTATAAACAGGGCAAACTGATTCTTCAATCGAACCAACCATTGAAATCAGAGAAGAAAATTTCACTGCAAACAGTTTAATTATACAGTGAAGTACCATTTAATTCAGATCACTTAATTCCTGATATAAACCATCCAATACTACAACAAAAGCAGCTTTTTTTCACTAGAAATAACAGACAAGGTGCAGGCGAGCTAGTGAACTTTCAACATTTTGATGTTCATATGCTGGTTTCTTTTCCTTTTTTGGTCTTGCTACAGAGATTTTTTTTCTGTAATAATTCCGCATATCAAAATAGGATTCTCTTCTTGAACACGCGGCAATTAAAAACTTACCCCTGCCTCGCATTTTGTATGTTAATTTCTAGGATTATATTGCACGTCTCTGAAAACCCGTGGAAACAGCTGCTTCCAGCCAAATTGCTTTCCATCAGATTCGTACACACGGTGCCGGTGTTGTCATTGCTTCTGAGGCCGCTTCCAGAAAGCATAGTAACGGCCACTGGATAAAACAAACAATGCAACAAAAAATATCCCCACAACCGTAGAATGGTATCCCTTGAACACGAGCACAACTCGCGAGGTGCCTAATGACAATGACGTGCCTTTTTGTTTTCATGTCCGGAAAGTGGTGGTACCACGCTATAATTTCATAAAGAAACGGAACTCTCGTGTAAGACAAAACAAATATATTGGCCAATGCAAGATCGATCTTAGAAACATAACTCAGTTTGTTTCTCTGTGCCTGTCTTTCTTTCAGTCTCTTCTCCCTTTCTCTCTCTCCCTTTCCCTCTACCGACTTGTGTACGTGTGTATGCACGCATGCTTTGCTGTTAATTTCCTTCAGGTTTTGATTTGCTTGCATACGGTGTCACATAGCTGAGAAACGAAGGCAAGGGGAAAGCAGCAACGATGTTTTTCTTTTTTAATATTAGCATTCAGACTACTGCAAATTGTCCTTGCTTGATGACTCCTTTGATTGAATACAAAATAAAATCACATGAGAAAAATATAATCGCCAACATTCATTAAACAAAAATATATTTTTGTGGAAAAGGTTTGTTTTAGATCATTTTGGTAAAAGTTTTGTGATTTAGTTCACAATTTAAATCGTCTTGATTTGTATTCTCAACCCTGGTTTAAATTTTAAACACATATAATGTTGCCCTAGCATTGAAAATAACTCTATCAAGGTTACGTACTTTCAGAAGGGTCTGAAAAGGTTATAGCTTTAAAATCTCTAAGGCATTACTAATTTTAAACAAAAAAATTGATTCTCAGGCACACTTTTGTCAAGGCTCGCGAGCTTACACGCAACGAGTGAGTAACCAATCGTGTTTAAAAGAAATAATATAGGACAACGTATTTTATTTAGAACGAACTTATTTAAATCTGACAGCAATCGAGCAAATTTCTTCCATCCTGGCGTAACCAAGCACTTCAAGTATACTTACAAAATTATATCACAGTGAAAACAGTGACATACTTTGGTACTTAAATGCCACTGTATTTATGTCTCTGCACTCTTGGTGGCTCTCCTTGAGAACGGCCAAAGATCACGCCATTCATGACTCGATGAACGTCTCAACATCTGCTCTGAGGACAGTAATGTAAAAAGCGCGTTCTCTACATACATGGTTTACTCTATTTTATTCTTCTGAGTCGAAACAATATTTTGTGAGAAGATGCTTTTAGATTTTCCAACAGGTGTAAGTACGGCATAACTGTCTCAAGCTTGTGGTGTTTTTTGTTTGCACTTAACGTAAAGAAACATTCCTTGTAACGACCGCCCTTTAGAGCTAGAACGAAAGGGATGGTGTTTACGAGGACTTGAAAACATCTTGGAACGCCCTTGAGCATAACTCTCATATTCCTGGAGTACTGACACACGTTACATAGGTCTCCTCACGTCACGTTGAAGAGTTATCTGAAATATTAGCAATAAATATTTGTGCCATGAAGGTTTCCAACTCTGTCCAAATTGCTAGTTCTTTCTAAAAAGGCATGCACCACTTTCTTTGGGCTCCCAATGCCTAAATAAGCTTCAGTCTCCGGTGAACATGGTGTCAGAGTATGTCAAATTTAATTTCGTCGTGACATGCATTTACAGTGAAGTTCTATGTTCCCCAAAATGTGAAGGAAACCGGGGTCCTCTTTACACTATTTGACTCCATAAGAACAAGTTAAAGTTTGAAACAAATCTCAAAAAGGAGAGCAAGGGACTCGCAAGAATTAATTATATCTATAAATTCGCGATGGAGCCTGTGTGTTATGCTCCTTTCAGAAACGAAAAGCGACATTAAATTCACCTTCCCTACAAAACAAGAAAGCTTCAACGCCATCTGGAAATGATTTTCTTTTATCGAACAACTGGACATTCCGCAAACTGTCTGCATCTGCTCCAGAAAGGGGTCTGTTGAATCTCGCCTCCTGATCATGAAGGAATTCTAGGCAGAGGGCAAGGCCACAGATCGTCGGACATGTGCACAGGGCGCTTGCTTTTTTTATTTCGATTTTATTTTTTAAGGGGATGAACGGTACATGAATACCGTCAACTTAGAGAACAGCGTTCATTTGAACTGAAAAAAAAATTTAATATAAATATGCGATATGTTTCTTAAAATGACCTAATCTGACGGCGGCTTGTTGAAGTGTCGCTCCCCCGGGCAGAACGACGGAGAGAAACCTCACTTGACCAAGTTTGACAATATTATGCGCCTCACCTGAGCCTATTAGGGTTTGGCTCCAAGGCGTTAAAGGCTAAGGGCTTTAACATGGCCCAAACTATCCCGAACAATGCCAAACGTCTAGGTTTTCTCTGGGTCTCCACATGATTGTCAAATGGCCATAGGTGAGCCAAAGGTGCCAGATGACACCCGAGCAATTAGCACTCAAGTCTAATCATGGCATTTTTTTAAGAAATTAAGGCTCAAAGAATCCAGGTAGCAACCAAACAGCCTGGCAGTGGAGCCTAACTCTGCCACCTGTATGGCAATTTAACACTAATTAAGGCACCGAGGCGCTAACAAGAGAATTTCAGATTTGGTTATACCTTGGCATCTTCAAGCTCCCAAAATCCTATAATTGCCAAGCACACACACACACACAAACAAGTCTTGGCTCAATGAACGATACTTCTGGTCCACGTAATTGGGATTTTGTTTTCACCTCAAAATATTGCCAGTTGGCCTCAATCAACATCTAGCTTTTTTATTAGGCGTGCCAGGTACTTTTCGTTTATTTTGCACTTAGACCCCTGAAGATAAGATACAACCATATTTTCCCCTTTTTTCAAGTGCCTAAACCTCGATCAAACTTTCCGGCCACCAAGAGGGTGATACGAATGCAAATTTTTGTTACGTGTCTTGGCTAGCTTCCTGATGAACGTTCTTCGCTTCTCTGATTAGCATTTTTTCCGTAACGCAGATCAGCTCACCCTGGCACTACGCCACCGTGCCACTCCCCAAACAGACGCATGTAGATTTCGACATAAACTAAAACGAAAAACCTTCCGAACGTTACGAAAACCGTTACCATATATTACAAAAGCTTTTGGTTTACCCGCGATAAGCTGCTCGCTCCAGGTGTGCCTCCTATTTCCCAGAAGGCAGAAAGAAGTTCAACCGTGATGCACGTAACCAACCATAACTAACTCACGGCGTCAAGATTTTGATATCTACCGGGAAATTATTGGTCCCAAAAGGCGCCTCACAGTCGCGCCCAACGGGGAAACTTGAAGACGCATGCAAAATTGCTTATCGCGCCCTTGAAATCTCGCTGGAGTTATGTAAATTTAAAAAAAAAATATGTTAAAAAAAAAAAGACCGCCGGCTTGCTGACCAAACATATTGAAGCACAGATTTTTTTTTCTACCGTTTTATGGGACGCCAGAATCAATGGCGTCCAATTCGCGAGAGACAGATATTAGTCACGCGAGGTGGGCGATCACACACCGCGCATATCTATCGATGGCGCAACTCATGAAGGCCAGCTGACAGCGACGGCAGCTCCAAACTCGAAAATTGGAAAACAAACTTTTTTTTTCAACGCAGTAGCTTACAGCGAATTACAAGGTGTATAAAACGGGCGGACGAAAAGTAGCAATCAAAAGAATTTATACTCAGTGGCGGCGTATGGAACGCAAGAATATGACTACTCATGAATAGACCGCTGTTGCGAGGTTCGGCCACGTATGCTACGAGGATAAATCATTTTGTATATTATTTTTTTTTATATGCCAACATCTCTTTCTGGGAAGGCCGACATTTCTTATAAAGTATATGGTGGCCTCCGCAATAATGCCTGGCACGGAAGGTTTTTTTTAAATAAAAAATAAAATAAAATAAAGAATAAAGAATAAAGAAAATAAAGAAGAAAGAAGAAGATTTATATTAACAACATTTCCAAAAATATTGATGAATGTGTTAGTGTAAAATTGTTCGTGGATGACTGCGTAATGTATAGTCTTGTCAAAGGTTCTTCCTGTCAGACTACATTGAATGAAAACCTTTGTAAACTTGCGGATTGGTGCGACCTCCAGAAAATGAAAATTAACTTCTCTAAAACCGTCTCAATGACACTGACTACAAAAAAAAGCCCCTTTCCTACATTTACCATATTGGCAAATAGTGCATTCAAGAAGTTTCCTCTGTGAAATACTTAGGTCTAACAATTGAAAACGACCTAAAGTGGGACCAGCACATCAACAACATATCTGCCAAAGCGTTCAGAAGGCTGTGCTTTCTTCGAATAAAACTCAAAGGGTGTCACTCGGTTGTGAAACTTGTAGCTTATCCTTCTCTGGTTCGCCCAGTTCTAGAGTACGCCTCTATTTTGTGGGACCCGTATTTTGTGAAAGACATTGTGGAGGTGGAGCGGAACCAACGTCTTGCTGCAAGATTCATCCTATCTGACTACCGCACTTCATCATCGGTAACTAAATTGTTAAAGCAGCTTGACCTCGAAGTTTCTTTACTTAATTTATAACAATTCATCTGGTCTATCAAGTGACACTTATCTTCGCCCTGTGCCACAAAGGTTAGCTCGACTAAATCACTCCAAAGTCATATGCCCATACTATGCCAGAACTAACCTTTTTCAGAAGTCATTTTTCCCTAACACAACTGAACAATGGAACTGTTTGCCGTCATTGCTTGTGGAATGTACTGATGTCAACCAATTTGAACATATATTGACTAAACTCTTTTTATAACCTTCCCCTGCTTGGGCAGCGCCGCTGCCTGCAGTATATGTAAATAAAAATAAAATAAAATATTATACGGAAGAAAGCGCTTCATGTTCCACGATCGCCTCCTAACTGCTAATAAAGTGTTTGCATAAAGTTCAAGAATATCGGTGCAAGACGTAGCAGAGGTGTGCCACGCAGTATACAGAGAAAGCTCCTATCTAAAGCGATTAATATTCAGACTAGAAATATCTTCCAACTGCATATCCACGGCAGTCATGTCATGTTCAATATGTGAAATTCGCTTTTATTTAAAATAGATAGCTTCGTCGCAATTCAAACACAATTTGTTGTTGTTGTTGCTTTGTTACTTTGTTTATGGCAAAGTTCCAAGAGGAAACCAGGCGGAACCCAGGAATTTCCGAGATTTTGTCTTGCCACGTTGTTGACTTTAACTGATCTGAGGCAGAGCCCTTCCGGTCATGGGGGGTGGCATATTTGACCCCTTTCGTTCTTCTCACTTTTTTACCTCAATGCAACAGACTTTCATTCAGACACCCTTGGAATAGAAATAACACTCCAGGTATTTCACCAGCTTCTTAAAAGCTTATTATGTCATAAATGTCACACTTTCAATCTGTGACAATAACGGCTAGAAATCGAAGCGCCTCTTTTAAAATAAAACCCCCGAAACCACGAAAAATATAAAAGTTAGATATTTCAAAAATAAAAAAAACAATAATTGCGGTATCTTTAGATAGAAGTCAACTATAAAGAAATAGTGGATGAACAAGCAATCTGCATATTTTAACGTTTGTACAAGTATACATACTTAAGAAATATGAAAGCTGGTGGCGAAACAGTGTGATCATACGGGTTTGAAAGCGCAAGCCTCTTCTCATTTTAATATTCTTGCTTAATTTGAGTGTTTTTCGACTAATTAGTTTTTGATGCAGTGTTCGTGCTAATTTTTCGTTCCTTCTGCGTGCGAATCAAAATGGAAATTGCCAGCATCTCTTCCACGTTTCTCGTGCTCATGGGGCTTCCAGCCACCATCCCCCCCTTCCCCCCGCACCCCCGCACCGCACGCGAATAGGGTCGGCCGATGCACGGCCGACCCTATTCGCGGCGGTGAGAAGTTTCCGTGTCGCCATCTAACGGAAACGCGGCACAACCTAAAGCGAGGACTCTCCCGAAGTCGACGCCTATCTTTTCACTTTCTCTGCTTTCTTTTTAAAACAAACTTTTTTTTTTTTTTTTTTTTTGCATTCGTCACGGACGTATGACGAAGTATGACATATACCTGTTGTGTTCTCAGGTTCCTCAAACTTGCCCCGTCTTTGTGCCGTGTTTAATCGTGTCGGGTTATCTGGCTCCAGGTGTGTAGTTAGCCACCGCACTGGATATGTTCCGCGCTAGGGTGCATACATAAATGATAGGTCAGACGCGGAGGAGTGTGAATGTGAGTGCCAGGGAGCATTCCCTTTCCCTTGATCTTCATCGTCGGGGCGCCTTGCAGTTCACTGTGATAGGTGTATGTGTTCTCCGGTTTTCACGGAAATTAACATTCCGGCTGGTCAGCACAACAAAGTGCCGAGAGAAATTGACGAGGCGTTTTTTATTGCCACCTACGGAGCGGACACATGTGTGAGTGCCCCGTCCGTGGCTTTGGCGAATGACGAAGTTGCTTTTATTAAGAAATTCGGCAAAATTGTTTAAATGTTTGCAGGCCTGCCTCAAGGGGGTTCATTATATTTGATATATCTTGCTTTTTTATGTTTTCCTTTCTGTTACTTGCAGGAAAAAACTTCAGTTGCCAGCCAGCGTTGTGTTCGTTCACTTCTCGTTCTTGTTTTTCGTGCGTTTTGCTCTGCTTTCAAGATTTCAATCAGCGGCTTCACTTTTCGGCTTCACAAATTTCTAGCCCCCCCCCCCCCCCCCCCCGATGAGAAAAAACACGTTTCACGCAAACAGAAAGTTTGTTGTCATGACGCATATTCACGAGTTGGCCCAAAACCTTTAGCGAATAGCAGGCAGATGTGATGTGGACGTGTTCTGCCCCGTTCCTGACAAGCTGCCAAAATAGCACAGAGCCGTCAACCCCCTCAAAGGGAAACAAGGGCCTGGAATGCGAAACATTGTGATGGCTTCGTTACATGTGCTAAGGGGGTAGTTTATTTACCTTCTCTGCCACGCGGCAAGCGTTATATGAACCAGACGGGCCTCTGTTTTAATGATAGGCTAAAGCAACATGCCTACAATGTTTCCTCGACGATATCTGGTCACTTGGGCAGTTATTGCCGTGACAGCGGTTGTCGGCCCGAGTTTCGAGGGTGTGAGGTTGTGAAACGTCATTAGGACCAGCTCAGAGATGAAATTCTCGAGGCCTGCAAATTTAGGTGCTGCGTGTTTCAGCAATCCTTCGATCGCCCTGTGAAGCGTTTCTTGACTCGCTTGTTCTGTGTTAATGCTCTGTACGGCTCTTCATTGGCGTTTTTTTAAAGGCATATGTTTTTAGGCGGATTCACTTTTCCTTCTTTTTTCTTCTTCACTGCGCAAGCATATATTTCTCTGTTAGAAAAAAATAAAACTTTGTTGTGAGTCCGCGCTGAGCATGTCTTTCTTTATCAGGTCTCTCGTCCTTTGGGCTGTTTTCATTCCCAAGTAAGTTTTACTAACTCGCCCAAGCTTCAACAATAAAAGCATAACTTGAATTTCAAGAGAAACATTACGCACAACTAAAATGAAAAAAAAAATGAAAGCCGCTTACAACTCCCTGTAACGCCGAATTAGAGCGCAGCTCTTGAGGAGGAGGAGGGAAGGGCACTGGGGGGGGGGTTAAACTAACCAGGGGGGGTCACGTGACCCCCAATGCCGATGATGTCATCACTGACGTCACTGATGACGTCATCAGTGACGATGACGATGCGGGTACCGATGACGTCATTAGTGACGTCACTGATGACTTCACCAGTGATGATGACGATGACGATGCGAATGTCGGTGACGTCATCAGTGACGTCGCTGATGACGTCATCAGTGATGATGACGATGACGATGCGGATGCCGGTGACGACATCAGTGACGTCACTGATGACGTCATCAGTGATGATGACGATGACAATGCGGATGTCGGTGACGTCATCAGTGATGATGACGATGACGATGTGGATGCCGGTGACGTCATCAGTGATGATGACGATGACGATGTGGATGCCGGTGACGTCATCAGTGATGATGACGATGACGATGTGGATGCCGGTGACGTCATCAGTGACGATGACGATGACGATGCGGATGCCGGTGACGTCATCAGTGATGATGACGATGACGATGTGGATGCCGGTGACGTCATCAGTGATGATGACGATGACGATGTGGATGCCGGTGACGTCATCAGTGATGATGACGATGACGATGCGGATGCCGGTGACGTCATCAGTGATGACGATGACGATGTGGATGCCGGTGACGTCATCAGTGATGATGACGATGACGATGTGGATGCCGGTGACGTCATCAGTGATGATGACGATGACGATGTGGATGCCGGTGACGTCATCAGTGACGATGACGTCATCGGGGGGGTCACGCGACATCGGCGGGGGTCACGTGACCTCGAGGAGGGGGCCACGTGACTTCGGGGGGTCACGTGACCCCCCACGAGGTCACGTGACCTTGGTGGGGGGCTCGCGCGGTGCATTATGGGACATTTCCCATGATGCACCGCGCGGTTACGCCGACGCCGACGGCGACGGCGACGGCGACGCCGACGCCGACGGCGACGCCGCTCAAGCCGGAAACGGGCCCCTAAGAGCTGCGCTCTAAAACAAAAAAAAAAAACATAGGCGAGTTTCTAGTGGGGATAGTTTCATCAAACATTCACAGAAGACACTTAAGACGGCTTACTTCTAGGAATGTGAAAGCATTATAGTCCCGCGTGTGAAATGTTTTCGTGTAATCTTTCTACGCGTATTAAAGTTGTTTCTGCCGGTATTGTATTTGGTGTGTGCGTGTCTGTCTTCCTTTTGCTGGAGCTGCCGTCCCGCGGTGACATCACGCTCCCCCACGGCGCAGGCGCGGCGCCCTTGCCCGCTCCTTCCATCACGAATCATTTGAGTTGCGGTGCTTTTCTGTGTTTTATTTCTTTAGCGCGTCCGCTTTGACCTTGGGCTCCCCGCCGGCTACCGTGACGAAGCATCTGCGTTGCTGCGCTTTTCTTTGTGTATTATTTGTGATGACATTCTTGATGATGTGCTTGATGACGTATTGTTTTATCCTACATTGTTCTGCGCGGACCTTATTATGCATGCCACTCTTCCTTATTGGTTATTCGGCGCTCTTATCGGCTAATGCAGCAATCTCATTGGCTATCGAGCTATAATGAGATGCTTGATCAGGACTCGCCATGATGCACCGTCTGGTCGTTGCAGGACCTGGAAATCATAGGCAGATGGAAAGCAAGACAGGGCACCCGACAAAGCTTGTTCTGAGTTTCTTTTTTTATTTCTTCCCCGTTTTGAGCTTCTAAGTGGTCAGAGATAATGAATTGCGCCGCTTTCAGAGTACACGAGAGTCGGCAAGGTTCGTACATCGAAACAGCCCCACGATTCTCCTCGCCGCGCAGCGCAGTGTGGGATAGCAGTGTGGGATGTCTCCTGGGATTTTCCGGATAGGTTTACTCGATGTCGTCATTCGCTCTTTGTTCCAATCACTGGTTTATGAATAACAGTTCTAAAGTTTATTTGTCACGAATGATAGAGTGCAATCTGTGCTGCCTCACGAGACAAGACTACGGCGGTGAGCGTGCCTCCGCCAGATAAACTTCTCGAAGATGCAGGCACGCAAGTGCTGGAGATTACCTATCTAAACCGAGTCGGTGAACAAACGCAACGCCCAATAAACTAGCTCGAAGGAGGCGGCGAGTATTGCTGTCCCTAGAACCATAAAATGAAAGGTAGCTTTGAACACCCGGAAAACACGAGCGCGTTCGAGCTTGTGTCGCTCTTCACCCGCTATATGCGCCTCGTAGTGCATCGCAAATACCTACAACCAGCTACAAATCTTTTAAATTTTTTGAAGTGATTTACCCAAAAATATTTACATGGGAAACTTGTAATTCGCAATCTAAAAAAAAAAAAGCTTCTACAATTTCTTTGTTAGCACGACAAGCTTCCATGACGAACGACGAATGACGAAATTAATCCCTGGAGAAGGGGAACAAGAGGGCCAAAAAACAAACATAAATCTCCAAACACAGCTAGGTGACTGGTGAGCGACCGAAAAAATCCGCCTGGTCCGGGTATCGAACCCGGGACCTCTCCATTACAAGTTCTTCTTGTTCCCCCTCTCCAGGGATTAATTTCGTCATTCTTGTCCAGCTCGCTTGCACCTTTGCATTTAATTGCATTATAATTAAAGCTTCCATGGTTCCAGTGACTGCAATCATATCGCAGTTTGCCGCACTGAACTTGGCGAGTGAAGCACACGTTCCTGCCAGCCGGTGTCGCAAACGGAGCCAAAGCACGCGCCATCGAGGTACACGTTGAACTAAGAAGTAGGCGATTTGCATTTTAAAGGACTGAAAAGGCCTCCCGCCAAGGCCATAGACACGCCCAACACTCTGAGTCAGTCGGTGGTTGTATAGAGAAGGGCATACAGCTGGCTTTGCATAGACGACTATCATTGGAATAATCGCTGTTTCATTCTTTATTTCTTCTTTTTATTCGTACGTACTGTGACCTTATTTTGAAGGTTGTACAAGAGTGCAAGTGATTACATAAAACCTTATACAAAATACCTTGATCCCACCGATAGAGTGCTTAGACACAAAATCGGTTGCTAATCCATAATCATGCAAATTTTATTTGTTCCGTGACGTCAAATCACCTGATACGGCCGTATGATATAGTCACTCACGCGGTCGCTTATATACGCTTCCCGATTCTCCAGCGGCTGCTCTGAATCTTGCCCGGAACGTCAAACCACGTGATATGGTCAATTTATCGTATAGTCAGAAAGTTACCCACACGCGTCCCGCACTTGGTGTATCGCTGTCTCCTAAGTCTCCATTTGGCACAGCGGTAGAGTATTGGAAGAATACAATAGTGGCGGTTTGGGTTCGATTCTTGCTTGAAGAACGTTCGGACTTCATTTATTATTAAATGCATGCTCTTTTTTGTTGCTTGTTTCCCTGAAATTCGTGTTGCAGATTTTCGAAACGGAACGTCACACAGTGGTCAGGGGTATGCGGAGCGCAAGTTTGTCTGCTTCTTGTGCAGGGGTCGCATTGACGTCAGAACGACGCCGGGCTCTGATTGGCTCCGATTGAAAGGATAGTAAGTAGACTTCGGTGCAAGCTGTCTCGAGGTGTATACCCACTATCCTTCTAATCGGAGCTCTTCATTCTGACAAAACCGCAACCCCTCCGCCAAAAAAAACAACAAAAATACAGATGAACAATTGCGTTCCGTGTATCATATATTCTGGGTTAAAGACAAACTTCGTGCGAAGCTATAAACAGTAGTGACGTGCGCGGGAATGCAACAAAATCAATAAGAGAATCGAGAGGGCACATGAGGTCAAACTGAGTTTGAAAATAACTTTCCGATGCTTCCAAAAACATCTCAGCTGAGGATGAGCTAACACGCGCTTCAAGAAGGCTTCGTTCCTCGATACATTTAAAATGAAAACAAAGTTTACGCTAGTTCCTCGGTACTAACTACACCACAAACCATGACAAAATTTTGGGGAACCAAAATGTGGCATATCCACCGCGAGAGTCAGCACATTCCTCGACGAAACTATTCTTCCTGCATTGTCAATATTTTGTTTTGCCGCCCGAAAAAAAATTGCCGTCATAATTGATTTTATGTGCGCCGAGTTTGGCTTATCCAACTTCACAACCGGCCGAATCTTTCGTTTTCTCAAGAACATCAGTATTCCCGACGAAGTTTACAGCCTCCCAAACAGATGCAACCGCTGTGAGTTAAAAAGGAGCCTTTACGGCGCACCGCTTCCCAGCAGCGTCACCCTCCCGAACCTGCGAGCGCATCCAACTTGGTCTAACACTTTTAACTAACTATAGTCTGTTGTGCTGGATTTCTGGCGTCCCCTGCCAGAGGACGACGCCAGAAATGATCGAAATTCCCGTTCAATCGCTGAAGACACGAGTCCCGGCCGAAAGCTACCGAAGCGCACGTATCCGATTCCCGCCTAGCACTGGCCTCCGCTGCATGACGTATGAAACCCAGCACTACGGCCTTGCTGCCTATACTCGTTATCACCCCAAGAAAAAGAAAAAATTGCGCATTGTTTACAGACAAGTACAAGTTACCCCAAAAAATTAATTAAGTTAGTGAGTATTGGCGTCAAAAGCAATTTGAGTAGAGTAGAAATTACTCAAGCGGAAAGTAACTGAGTATATTACTAACTACCTTAACAAAGTAGCGAATTACTCCAGAATTTACTTTTATATGCTTACAGTAACAAGACGGTACATAGATGTTTTGATCCTTTAGCAATATTCTGCTAGCCAAATGTAAAGCAGTTTGTGTTTTCACATGAATGCTTTAATAGCTAGTTTTGCTTCCGCGTGATTGTTTTCTACTTTTTGTTTTCTGGTTATTGACGTACTCCGGATGTACAATTTCTACTTTGAGGTTTAGCACTGCCTGATTGATTTTGCAGGCAGTGTTTGCCTGTGTACAGAGTTGCGTAAAGTACACCGGGTGCAATGCACTTGGAGCAAAGTACTATAAATACAACACACTTTTAATAGAAAGTACAAATACCATTAACACAATCTTTCATGATGCGCTTTCATACCCTATTTTTTTACTTTATGCTATCTAGTTTGCATTGCTCCATGGGTAATCGGAGCACCATCAGTTTTTTTCGGAAATGGCGGAAAATATTGGATGAAGTCCAGTCGCCACGGAGCAGTTGTTTTACTCTCGAACTATTTAACACAATACACTAATGAGGCACTTATTTTTATCCAAATATAACCGCCATTACTTCACTCAGAGAAATGACCAGATGACGTCTCGAAAGACAATAGAGCGTGTTCACATGACGATACGCAATTTATTTGTTTCAATATTTGAGGTATGTACTTTAAAGTCGGGAATTTACTTTCTTCAGAAATTACCAGAAAAAATACTTTAGCGAAGTACAAGGACATGCTCTTGAATTGAAGTACAAGTTTTCTAATCTTACTTGAAATAGTACTTTAAGTACCATGTTGTCTTAAAATACTTCCGAATTCCGCTTTTTTCTTTTTTTGGAAAAATATTAGGGAAATTACTAAGCTTCTCGAATGATCTTTGAATCTTGGAAGGCCTGTATATGCTGAGTTTAGAGAGGAAAGGCAACGCAAAGATGCCACCTCTGTGCTGCCCTTTCGCACGCAATCCTTCAAGTACAGCACAAACTACGGGAGCACCAGATGGCCTAGCGGGTGCTGCATTTGGTTGACTCCTTAGAGTAAAGCCGCAGTGTCTAAACCTCGTGTAGTGGGCGAGAGTTTCTATGTTTGGAGAAGCGGGGACAACCCTTTCTTTAAATACGTAAAATCTCCTTGACCTTCTGGACACAAAGAAATGCAAGTCTTCGGTACTAATCCCCCGCATTGCCTCACTTGCGACGTACCTGTCAGCTCCCCGCGCTTCGTAGCAGGGTTGCTGCAGGAAGGGTTTTGCGAATCTTTTAGAGGGTTTTGGACCCTCCAAACCACTCCCCCAACCTTCCTGCATCCACCTGATGCTTTCCCCTCTTTGCAAATATCAGCTGGACTTCCAACATATTATCGATTTGTGTGCAAAAATGTTTGTTGACCAGCCAACCTACCACGAAAATTAAGAAGTAATTGGTAACTTGAGTAGAAGTTACTCAAAAAAGTAATTAAAGTAAACTAGAAATTACCAAAATAAAAATGTCATTGAAACTTACTAAACTACTCAGAAAAGTAGTTAAACTACAGTAACTTGAGTAGGGTAGTTGAACTACGTACAAGTCTGATTGTTTATACGCCGCGCGACGTAGATTTTACAACTGTTAATTGTCCGAGGAAGAAGCCAGGCTTTTGGCGCTTGAAACGGGTATGTCGTGATGAGGTATAAGTAAGATTCCGTGTTTTTCAAGTTCATTTTTTTGTCAAATTCGAAGGGTGTTTACCGGAGTTTATTTTGTTTCATTCCCAATTTTCTGAAATTTGGAGTTTAATTTTACAGTGTTTTCTATTATAAATAAATAAATAGTATCAGGGTGTAAACCTATACTACTAGATAAAAAAAATTTAAAAATTAAAACGCGCTGGTTTTAATATATTATTCAGTCAAGTAGATTTGGTGTTGGTGCCATTGCAAGTGGCAATACTAGTATGTCCCACTACAAAAGTTGAGCGGAACTGTTGCTTCGATAAACGTCGATACCTTAAAATCAATAAACAGCTGGAGGTAGTCGCTGGAAAGCTCGTATTCATCCAATCCGATTACATCAACGTACCCCAAGTCCGCACGAGGTGGATGTGGTAAAGGATGTATAAGAGAAGTTTAACTGCCCCTCTTTCCTAGTTTAAGCAATCTATATGGTCCTATTTCACTGTTTATCTATTTCACTGTTAAAAAAAAACACATCTCCTTCCTCTTAACCACAAATATTATGTCCCGAACTGGAAGCCAAAATAGTAGCTTTTGTCGTGACCCGAAAGTACAACGACCTTGTTCTGAATTAACTTTGACGTGACTAGCAATAAGAGCCCTTTCTACGATGGTCCGAGATCTGAAAGATAGCTGGTGGCATTTTCCCATGACAATTGACCCTGTGCGTTGATCATACTTAATTGTAAAGTACCGTTTTTTTTTCTCTTTAATTGGGGAGGGGGGGGGGGGGCAAGGCACATCAAAGTTGGGAGTTTATTGTGTTTTTCGGAGTTTCCTGAGTTTTTCCGATTTATCCGAAAACACGGAACCATAGATATAACGTAAATCTAACGTAAAATCCACTTCCATATATCTTAATTCTCCACAGAAAGGGGGAAATTAGTTGCTCCACGAGGCTTTTTTTAATTTTTAGTCGTTGATTAAACCACGGAAAAGAGTGGCGCAAAATAAAGCCGAAAATGCGAGCTTCCCGTGGGACCGGTTGCACAAAAACTGAACTAAAAATATGAAAGATTACGACATTGTTTTTTTTTTTTAATTCTTTTGTTACTAGTTTGTATGGTGCACATTTAAATGGCCGTTGTCTGAGGGTGTTCCTGAAGAAATAAAAAAAATCAACAGTTGCAATATCGAGGATACTCTAGCCTGGAACTGGGATAATTTGGACCGATATATAAATACAGTCTTCCTTTAGTTATACTAACCACTTGGAGGCGTGAATGGTCAGGTAGCTCGTGCAAACGAGTAAACACGCAAGCAACCTAAGCAGCACGTTGTGATTGGGCCATCGCCTGGCGAGTGCACTATGGCCAACCAGATTTTTGATGGCCCAAGGTTGGTCAAAGTGCTTGGCAGTAGCATTGTTTTGGTCCTCGTCTGGTGACAAGTCATTCACTTGAAGCCAGTCGCTGACCCTTCACTTTAGGCCAGTCAGTGGTCATTCACGTTTGAACAGTCACTGGCCATTTACTTTTGGCCAGCCACTTGCCATTGACTTTCGGCCAGTCACTGGCCGAATGTGGCTGTAGTTATGTATTTTATATATAATTTATCAAGACTGCCCCGGAAAGTGTGAGTGTTCCTTAGAAAACTGTCAAGAATTTTGGGAGTTCAAGTTTGAGAACTCAATCCCAGAAGTTTCTAGATATAAATGACAAGCGAAGCCTCTGTAAGGTTGCTCAATATTTATTTGACTTCTTGAGTACTACGTCTTGCGACGCTAGTTGCGACCACCATTTCAGTCGTCCGTGAGACGACGGGTGGTCCGTCGTCCCACCTCTGAAATTTGCTCAAACTGCAGCTGCAGAAAAAAAAAAAAGTAACTTTAGATTAAGAGCAGTGCGATGATCTTCAGTTGTAATGTTTTTAATTTTACAGAAGCTTACTGGCACTAATGGGAAAGAGAGGCCTTGAGCACCTCCGGTATGGAGTCTGAGACTGCGGGAATGTAGTGGAAGCAAATGTGTCAAAATAAATCCAAAAAGGAGAAAATTAGCAAATTTTTAATCTTAATATTTCCATTAGATGCTTGTCAATCTGAAAAGCTTGTAAGCACTGCGGGTGCTCCAATTAGATAATAAAAATAACACGTGCATTGCCATGTTCTTTGTAATATTCAAAAATAAAACACGAAAAAACGTCGGTCAAGAGGGAGTCCAGTTTACTCTAAAAAAAATCAAAGCAGCTTGATTCCTTTGTTTTACCGATGTTGTTGATATTTTTCAAGATTGTAAGTCCAGTGGCACAGCTTGCAGCAATATAAACTAGAACGGAGCAATGCAAGCTATTGCAGTAAAAATGCGATTATGGTAGTCCCTGGTGCATCAAGAAGTTAAAAAGGAATCTAGGAATCAAAAAAATGTGTTCCCTTTTTGAATAAAACTTAAGCAAAACAAAATTGAACGCAATCGCTCAAATGATTAGAGGTACTTACAAATCACTTGCCAAAGGTATCGTTTATCTATGCAAAAATATCCTCATGCGGGTTATCATTCAAAAAAGATATGCCCGCACGCAACACGCATACCGCTTTTTCTCGAACATTGTTTGTAATCCAACTGTAGCGACGACTCCAGTTTTCTTCCGCATAAGTTGACGACGTCCAAGGCTCTACATAAGTTCACTCGTTTCTGTAGCATTGCGATTTTTCAAAGAGCTTGGCTCACAATAGACTGGAAGGTCTTCCGCAACCTCAACCACGTCGTTGCGAAGTAAAGGATGACTGGCCACCATCAGCTCTTTCTGAACTATGCAACTGAATATATGACGCACAAGCAAATGAACAGACGCGATCAAGCCACGAAAGGCAGGGCTGGCTCACTTACTCTAGCAGAAGCCTAGCCGCTGCATTCCCTTCGCTGACCAATGCTTGTTGAAACGATTCGCTCTCAAGCTAGCATCTGGCATCCAGGCAAATTATTCGTTAACCCGAAATGGGTACCGTCTGGAAGGTTGGATATCTCAAACTTATTTAAGACGTCCCAAACTGAATTAAACTATTCAAAACATGAAAGAAACCCTTGAAGAAAATGTGCTCGCACAGGTGTAACAGGCAGGAAAACAGACACAAACTATTGTTTAAAATATCCCAGAAGTTTATTACACACAGCACCCCTTGTCCCTTATGTAACACCCCAAAAATATATTTTGACGTTCTGTCCACCGACGTCGAGCTGGTGATACAAACTTTTACGAACGGCTTGATAGTCGAGGGATGCAACTTATTAAAATATCTAATATACTCATTATAGGCTACAGTAAGACAATCAACGTTTTTTGGCCCTGCAGAAAAACCTTAGTAATTGTTTTTTTCGTAGTCTTACGAGCGGACATTCATTCTCTGAAGGCAGAACTTGAGACTAGGGATAAGGATCGTTATCAAGGGGCGCTAGTTAGAGCGAGGGCTGATACAATGAGCGTGGGAGAGTCACTCACGACGGGATCCTTGGCATTGAAAAACATTACGCTCGACGCAACGAAATAACTGAAGTTTGAACGTGACGGAGCAGCTACGAGCGATAAGAATGAGATTGAGGCGGCATTCTTTGAATATTACAGCGAGCTGTTTTCTGCCAGTCCCGTCGATGAGGAAAGTTCCCAAAACGAATATCTGTCTGGCATGCCAAGATCAGAGGAGGAAACTAAAGAATGGTTGGAACAGCTTATTACTAACGAGAAAGTTTTAACAGCAATAGACGCTCTAATTACAGAGAAGTCTCCTGGGCCAGACGGGTTAAGTGCAGCCTTTTACAGACCGACACGCTGTTTACAAACAAGCCCGCGTTTGCCCACACCAGGTGTGGGCACTGCGCGTGCGCAGAAATCGAATTCGCCTGAAGTGAAGCGTCTGCGCACGCGCAGGGCCGTCGACAGCGGCACCGCAGCTATGTGACGTCATTTCCGCGTGTTGGTCTATAGGGCGTTCAAGCGTGAAATTTTACCAGTCCAATGAAGCTTTCGATGTTAATGCTCTTCCACCGTCCTTCCTTACGTCCCAGACAGTTTAAATTCCGAAAACAGAGGACACTGTCCGTCTTCGTCAGGCCAAATCCATCGTTCAATAAGAAAATATTGGCCAGAAAGTTACAGTGTGTTATAGAGGAAATAATCTGGCCTCATCAAACTTGTGGAATTAAAGGAAGAACAATACTCACAAATATTCATATAGCGCGGAGCGTTCTGGAGGTTTGTGATGCAATGCAAGGATCAATGGTTATGCTACAAATAGACCTAGAAAAAGCGTTCGGTCGCGTGCCGCACCACGTTCTTTTTTCTGTCTTAAGCCCGGTTCACACAGTTGCGACCTCTTAGATCCTGGGGCCGTGGAACCTCTTAATATCTTTTTCAACGAGAGGACACACTGGTGCCATCTATTGGGTAGCAGTGTAAACTTGGCGGTCCGGCATATTTTCTATTTCTCTCGCGCATTATACTTTTTTTCTTGGCTCGAAACTTTTTTGTCGATCTTATAAACGAGCCTTCTTATAAGTATTACGCACATTTGACCTCACAAATCCCGCAAAACCTTCGCTATGAGAAATGCAGCTCCAGGGTCACCGCATAGATGGCGCCAGAGTGCCAGCGTGTTCTCTCGTCCTAAGAAATTTTAAGAGGTTTCAACAAACCTCGTCTCTCTCGGTCGTACTCGGTTCCAAGAGTGTGAACGGGCCTTTAGATTACATTAATGTTGACTCAGTAATGCGGGAAGGGATGCGCATGCATTGCGAGAAGGGGTTGTAGGACGAAACTCATAATCACTAAGGCAGTAGGAAACTGTATAGCCAACCGGGCAACGGCCAGGCGGCGCCAGAAGGGTGAGAGCGCACGTTTATACCCTGTCTCGTTGTAACTTGGCAAAGGGTAAACGATAAGCCCCACATTGCGTGCCGGCGGCTCCGAAATGCGCGACGTATACGAGCGCAACGCACACATATTGGAGCGTGACGCAGCAAAAAACCTGATACTTCTCCGGAGTTGAGGCGCGCTCCGGTGATACGCAATCACGTTCCGATTGGCCCGCTAGGGCCGTAGCTTCCGCTCTACTGGCACGTTACGCGATCACGGCTTCCTGGGATACCCAGCATTTCTTGCTTCAGACACTAGGCTAAGCGCCGCCACCAGAGTAAAAGCTCACGTTTGAACAATGCAGCCGCCACTCCCAGGGTACCCAATATTTCTTGTTTCAGTCGCTAGATGGCGCCAAACTAAACAGCATTGCAGGTTGCCTATACAAGAAAAACGTTCCGTCCGACGAAGGTGGCCTTTGTCCCCACTTCTTTTCGCGATTTACATAGAACTTCTATGTTTAAGTGTTATTAGAGAATATTATTCAAGGGGTTTAAGGTGCACTCGTATTAGGTACGGGTTTCATCATACGTGGATGATATTGCAATATTTCGCACTACCCACGAGGGCACAGATGAGATAGAAAACACAGTTAAACGTTTTTGTGCAGTAAGCGTAAGCGCAGCCAATTGGGAACAAATGCTTAGGATCTGGCACGGAGAATGGAGTTCGACTCCAAGATTGTTTATGACCATGAAGTGGGTAACCACCCGAGCAAAATACTTAGGTCTGCCGCTGGGGATCTATCGCGATAACGAGCCCTATTGGCATAATCACGCAGTAGAGCTACGTGAGAAAGCAGATAAATGGAGAGGTCAATCTTCGCAAACGCCACGCTATGCAACGTGTTCTTTATAATCAAACTCTGGTACGTACTACAAGTTTTTCATTGTTCTCGAGTAAATGAACAAAGGGTTCATCGAATTTTTACCATGTTTATTTGGGGCTCCTCTTGAGAAAAGATGAGTTGACTGAACCTTTTCCATCATGTCCGGGAGGGGGGCCTAGGCTTGTCACCTTTATTTTTGCGTCAAATAATTAACCTTTTTCTTGTGATGTAAGTTAACCTTTTTTGCGCACCGTGTGCCAAAGCATGGGGGGTAGGGCACTGCCCGAGTTGGTTGTCGGAACATCAACGGTGCCAGAAGCCCTACACGGCTACCTCAAAAAAGTGGTGAAATCTTGTCGCTTCTTGGCAGCCCCGTTTTCTGCAGACTTCTGAAATAGTGTGACTCGCAAAAGGTTATATAAGGACGTTCGCAATGTTGTTTTCCCAGTTCCCATGTATAGAGCTGTGTTCAACTATGACCCAGGACTAGACGTGTTTAAAACATGTGAAGCGAATGTTAGTGCCTCCAGACGTCAAAACGTTTTTCTTTGAACTACATACTAGTACCCTACCGGTACAGACATGGTTGGAAGAGAGGGGGTTGTTCGTGCCGTGGGGTGCCCATTGCCTCGATCCTTCGCAGAAAACCGGAATCGATTGAGCATATCTTTTTGGAATGTTCGGACCGGGTCTTTCTATGGGACGTGCTTCAAGGTACCCTAAAGAGAGATCTACCGCTTGATCCACGCGGAATCGGGCTTCTGTCAGTAGAAAACGAGGATGGCTTTCTGATGGACTTGGTAATGCTACTCTGTTTACACAGAATCTGGCGGACTCAGATGGCCGTGCGTCACGCTGCTAGGGATGTACATACGCGAGGCAAGTGCATATACCCGCGAGAGTGTTACCTTTTACGTCGCAGTCACGAAGGCCCAGCAGAGTGAGTTTGAGTGGCTTTCGCGCATCGAAGCGTTGTTGACCATGAGCCAATTGTAGTGTCACGATGCTGGCCAATGCAGGCTGGCCATGCCATTACTGTCATAGGGATTGAGTCTTAGAGATTGTTGTTGTTGTGTAAACCTGTCATATTCAGGTAACAAAAAGGAGAAAAAAAAAAGATTGCGTGCGTTGCCGAATGGTTACCGTGCTTGGCAATCGCGCGGAGGCTCCAGGTTTGATGCCTATGAGCGGACACGGCTCTTTTTTATTTCTGCAAATGTCACGTTCTGGGGAATTCGAGAACCCTTTGGTTGTTTGAGGTCCGGATGTTCTACGCCACGAAAGTTCTACGCCTAATGTTCTAAAGAACCACGTGGGTAGTATAGGTTCTTCGCGTGGCGGTCCGAGATCAGTCTTGCCCCAGCGCTTGATCTTGCTGTCTCGCCGCCACCGACGCCTGCGACGCTAGCCTTTCTCTATTTTGTTGTGGGCCCAAATTTGCCCCATTAAACGGTTAGTTTGTTTCAGTTTTTGTGACCTCATCAATTGTCATTCGTGACAGTATGACGTGCTAAAAGAAACTCCGCCGCCAAAATCGCAAAAAAAGGGTCGAAACAGCAATTGCTATTTTTCTGCCTACCCAGAATGGGACACGACGGGGCGTGTGATTCTATAGCAATAAACAGCGGCTTAAAAATTATATCTTTAAAATTTATAAATTGTCAAATCGAGGGTTTTTAACAACAGGTACTTGCTGTAGTTTACCAGAAGGGAGCAACTAACACACTAGGTTTCTTCAACGTGGGCATATGACTGAAACGTACTACTTATGAAATGGAAATAAATTTTCGAAGTAATCGTAAAGCAATATTATGGTAGCCAGAATTCAAGCTCCGGGTTTTCTAATAATCGGGTAGGTGTACTAACCTTTACACTACTCTTATTGTTTTCCGAAACACTGCACCGCACCCCCTTGTCATTCGACATTTTTTTTTATATTTTTTACAAATACTCTATCCAATCAGAAGCGTTCTGGAGCAGCGGTTTCCAATCTTTTATCCGTAACAAACTCACTAACCGACCGGGTGGTCATTCAGGTACATCCACTGAGTACAATATATTGATAACACGCTAAACAAGGGTCAGAAAGGGCTAGATTATTTGCAGCTGCCCGGAATATTTTAAAGGCTTCCAGTATGAATTGACACTCGCAGTACGCGATCAGTGTGAAAGGCAGTTTTGCATTCTGTAAACAGGGCTGCTGTAGCGAAGCTAACTTTAAGAAAATCGAAGTCACATAAGCCTGGCTCAACATAACCCTATTTTATGACTGATTTTATATGAACCAATCAGCAAACATAGCTTCAAAGAGGAAGATCATCGCAAATGGCAGCAAGAGTACTAACGCCTTCTCGCACATGTTAGGGTGTTACGAAGGCACCGCACTCACAAATTAGTGAGGGGGGTTACGAGAACACTTGTTTCAAATATGTGTTGCAGGAAATCTCAAACCGCACATTGTCCTCCAACAGCCTTTTTTAAATAAATTAATTATCCAGCCTGTGTTGGCACGGAGATGATGAATGTACTCTCTACTTAGTGCAATAAAGGACTGCAATTGCCCTTGAATCGCGATCCTCAGCTTTCTTGGCGGCTCCCTTCGGAGGACTCGTAAAAACAATTTATCCAGGGAAAAGAGTCTAAAACCTCGCTCTCCATTCGGATGCTTCAAACATTGAGGTTTCCGAATTCATGAAGTTTATTCGACATCCAGAAAACGTCGCGGAGGAAGGAGCAAAAAAATTGCCGAAGTTACTTGACGAGGCTCCTGTCCCTTCAACAGTTACACCAGCCGCGGAAGCAATATTGAAAGCATGCATAGATAAAAATGTGCATACATATACATCATGCACCTGGATAAAATAGATGTTTTTGGTATAGTTTATAATATTGTTACGAAGTCAAATTTGGCCTAAATGAAATATAAAGGAGGCCGATTTGCCTTAAATTAACAAAATCATCAAATGTCAATAACTAACAGTCCGAAAGGAATGAATAGTGACCTAAATATTTAACACTGGAGCATCAAAATGTACTTCCTTATCTTCTTTCTAAAACTCTGCAAAAAACATCAATTTATAATGTATAAAAGTTTGAAAACGATTAAAAATTGCGGTATAAAAAATCTCAACTTCCGTGGCACCTAATGGGTGCGGATTCTTCCCTGAATATATGTGTCCCATGCCGTAGATTATACGTCAGATTTTTCTTTGGGTAAATTTCTATGGGCTCCCTGGTTTTAATTTCTTTGTTAATGAATAAGGCTTAAATAAAACTTAAAAAGTTACAATGTTGTGGAATTGTAAGTATTTCGTGTTTAGAGAAAGAAGGAGTGGTGGGAGGGCAACAATCTAAGTAGTTTATGCATCAGATCGCTTTCTTTTGTAGGACAAGTAGCCTGTTAAGATACATGTCACTGTCGTACCCCAGGTCAGTAGACAATAGTTCAAGTGAGAGTGCAACAATGCGTAATATAATTGAATGTTTTAACCAACATGGGAGTAGTAGCCCAAGCCTTGGTAGTATGCCAATAGATGGGCAAAGGTTTGAGCGGAGTGTTCGACATGGAAATACCAAGTCAAGCTTTCATCGAACCAGACATGCAGAAATTTACGTGAGCTTACATTTTCAATGATAGTTCCTTCAAGCCTAATACTCAGGTCATATCTAACAAGTTTATTTTTGGCTTAAAAAGAATAAATTTTTTTACCACTGTTAAACGGCAGTTTATTAGACTGTAACAATAGTGTTAAGTTTCTTAGTCACTTATTAGGCAAGGATTCTAGTTCCATCATGTTCGAATAAGAAAAAATACATTTGTGTCGTTTGCGTACATGATGATGTCGAGTGTCTGTGGCAAATTAACTATTGCGGTCATGTATACAAGAAATAACCGGGGACCTAAAAAAACAACTTTATTCACACTGTACACAATAGTTTAAAACCGAGATAAAACTGCACGCCATTTATTACCGCATACCGTGAACGTCCCGCTAGGTAACTTCGAATTAGTTCCAACGCCGTAAGTCTGGATCCATACCTTGGTAGTTTACTTAAATGAATATCATGCTTGATAAAGTCAAAAGCCTCAATAAAAGCCAAGAAAATTCCGACCGTAAAGCGCCTATTTCTTATACCCCTGATTATCTTATCTTCAACTTCAATAAAGTAATTTCCGTGGATTTGTTTTTTAAACCCATATTGCTCGTGTACGATCAAAGTATTTGCTCGTATACTCGGTTTTGAATTTTATGCACAATCAGTAGAACAATGTAAAAGCAGTTGGCTTGAAAGTGTGGCTTCATCTTGCGGCCTATTATCACGTGCTCGCGAGCAAATGAGACATTAGGTGGAGTCATGCGCTCGTGCCAACACAGTAAAGAGTTTTAGGGAACCGTTTTTGCACATCCGATACGGTAAGATTGGCCCTCCTGTAGGAACTGTGCATGCGCGAGTCTTCTGTGACCTTACCGTAATGCGCCGTTCGAACTGTAAGGCACGACCAATGGCCGACAGGGCAGTCTCGCTTCGTTACCAAAACAGCTATTTCGCTGACGGAGAGTGCTTGCCAAGGCTTCATATATGAACAAAATAACTCGTGGTAGTGCCTGGCAGGAGTGCCATATGTGACAGCAAGTGTACAAAGTTTGAGTCAGCAAATAAGAAAAAGAATAAAGAACAAAACGTAATAGAACTTCCTCTAAAGAATAATTTAACGTTAGGGAAATCCGAGAATCGCCTGCGCAGTAGCTTAGTGCGTTGGAGTTCTAGTTTCAGGAGATCTTAGGACAGCTGTAATGGAGGGTATCCAAGTGACCTACAAACTTTTTTTGCCTCATATTATTCCGTCTTTTTTCATTTTCCTAAATTTTTATACAAACATTGGGATGAGCATTTTGGGCACTTATCACCTGTTTAGACATTTGCTGTTATGACTATGATGGTTATCTGTAGTGGCAACAGAGGGAGCAACACTCTTCTCCATCAATACTCTGGATACTTCTTACTTTAAATATGTTGCATGAAGTAAAATCTGTGTACTAATGGTGATCACACATAACCTTTGAAACGAGCCCTTTGAATATTCGGTGGTAGTTCTAAGAACGTGCATAGTGGTAAAGTTACAATTTTTTCTTTACTTTTTTTTCGTGGTCGTACTGTACACGGCACAACGATCGGCTCGTGAGCTTACGACCGTGATCGTCTGCTGTTTGTACCATAAGCGACTTCGAGAGCAAAATGAACGACGCATCGACCTCTATCCCTCCACCTCCTCCTCGAGAGCGGTATTCAGCGGAAGACGACATCTTCCTACTCCGGGAGGTACTAAGCACTAAGCACTAATCCCTTTTTTTTTTTTTTGCTCCAGCTTTTTGGCATGACGTCATGAAGGGCTTAAACGAGGCGTCGAACATAACTTCTCGTTGGGAGGAGCGAAGGAGCGGATTGACTTCCTCGTAAATTTGTACAAAAAAAAAATTACCACCTCAACTTGAGAAAGTGAGTGTATTTTGGTTAATTTTGTCTTTTCTCTCCGATTTATTATTCCTAGATTTATTTGTGTATAGGTTTCTTATCTTAACACTCAACCCTACAGTGAGCCTCGAGCGAAAGAAGCAGACGCTGGCAGACGACTTCGAATGCTAATCAAGATAAGCGCACGCGAGCGTGTCCTTTACTTGTGTGCCAAATCGGGCTTGCCGTCGGTGACTTTTCAGCGTATCAGAATGTGGTTGGGGTAAACATCATATTTGGCTTATGTAATTCACCAAAGCTTGCCCGCTGAGAATGCATGACTTTTACTGAAAAAAAAATAAGTTACCATGTACAGCTGAGGCCTTATTTTATTCCTCGATAATATAAATCTGGTAAACGGAAAGAAAATCTCCAAGAGACGTTTGCAAACGAGCCCAACATCATTCGAGGTATCACAACTTTTTTTTGTTTATAAAAACTTCCAGCAACAAAACCCTCACTTGCCGTCCTCCTTATCTGTGGCTTCTCAGCAATGACGCTGCAGAGAAGCAGCATTTACAGGCAGGGAAAGCCGGGTTAGCGTCAGAATAAACCTGCTTCAACCAAAGCTTCCACGCCAGTATCCATAAATAAAGCAGAATTTGAACTATGCTACCGACTACATAGCATGATTGAATAGTGCACCTTGACTGCCGCCACATCGAGATTACTAGTTAAAAGTTTTAGCAACAACTATCTCTATCGTATAGGCTTGAGACCTTTACAGCCTCACTTTTACTACATATATTGTCTCCTCAATTATTACAATTTTAAGTAATGTCCACACTCAGTATAAAAAACCAAATTAGGTGAGATATGTATTTCTTTTTTACTTCTGGTATTCGTGCTCTCACTAGTTGGTTTTCGATAGAATCATGCCTGCAAATTACACTTTCTACATTCGATACTCACACTAAAGGCTGCATTGTGCAAGCTGCCTGTATACTACATGTGGTACCAGTGTGTGACATAGACACTCAGCAAAACATGGGTCTATATTGTAATTACGTTTCTTGTTTGGTTATAGCGTTTCGCAATGAACCTTCCATTGTTTATTGGTTTGGTACCTGGGCATCAAATAATTAGTCTAGAATATCCTTGCTTGTGTTCTTTTGTGGCTGATCTCATAGGGATTTCCCAAGCTCCTAACGATTCCTTACCACAAGAAAGTAAATGTCGTTTGACCTAAACGCTTGTAGTATAAATGACTCGTGGTGGGTAACGTGTATCCTCAGATAGTACATAACCTCCTCTAAATAACTACTTCCTCATATTTTAATTCAATGTGTGAAGAGTCAATTATCGCAATTTGTGGAAGCAGATAAACAGAGAAAATTGCACAGATCAAATTTGGAGTAGAAACATTTCCTAGATTAGCTTTGTGAACTGTATTTGAGATATTCAGCCTCAGACTCCTCATTTTGCCACAAATATGATCTAACACATCGTTTATGTATGAGAGTAGCGCAAAAGAACTTTATGCATGCTTTCGAGAAAAGTAGACATAGGGGCTTTTTCATAACATGTTCAGTTAGACTCTACATGTTATGAACTGACACTCTGAAAGCTGTTTCAAATCATCACGGACAGCCTTCATATTGAAGGGGTTTTAATGGGGATGATTTAATGGAAGTAGGTTGGTAACAGACTGCTCTACAGAACGGTTCGATCGCCAACTGCTTTGTCCTCGAGCACCCAGCACGAACTCCCCAGCCGGGGGCGCTTCGTCTTCTTCCTAACATTTCCCGCCGGTCGGGTGGAAGGCTGGGTGTCAGTCAGTTTGATGTAGCCTCATCGGGGCTATGGAAGGGTTTCATCCTTGCAACGTGAAAGATGTCGGTGGATTTAGATCGTTGATCTCGGGGGGGAGATAGTGGTGAAACTTGATAGTTTGTGGGCGAAAGGCGACGCAGAACAACATAAGGTCCGACGAATTTCTGAAGGAGTTTTTGGCTTTCCCGACTGGCGTAGAGGTGTGGCTAGAAGAACCCTGTCTCCAGCTTCGCAGGAGGCAAGACCATGGGTTTCCGAATAGCGAAGTTGCTGTTCTTGTTGGGACCGTAGGGTGTGCAGACGGGCAAGGCGACGGGCGTCCTCCGCTCGGCCAACGATGTCGGTGGCATAGGGGCTCAACGGCTGGTCATTTAGAGAGGGCAAGATCGTGTCCAGAGGCGTAAGAGGCTCACGAGCGTATAGAAGATAGTAAGGCGAGAATCCTGTCGTTACTTGATGCGCAATATTGTAGGCGTAAGTGATGTATAGAATGATGGCGTCCCAGTGCGTGTTGTGATCGTCGACATACGTGGATATCATTTGTGATAATGTTCGGTTGAGGCGTTCGGTGAGTCCATTTGATTGTGGGTGGTACGCGCTGGTTACTTTGTGAATTGTGTTGGTGAGGCGCAATACTTCTTCAATTAGCTTGGCAATAAACGGGGTTACCCGATCACTGATGATGATTTGGGGTGCTCCGTGCCGCAGTAAAAGTTTGTGGAGAAAGAAATCTGCGGCGTCTTGGGCAGTAGCCGTGCGTACACACGCAGTTTCTGCATAGCGTGTAAGGTAATCGACGGCAACAATAACCCAGCGGTTGTTGTTGGTGGAAATTGGAAAAGGACCCAAAAAATCAATGCCAATTTGTTGGAACTGGGATTCGGGTGGTGTGATGGATAGAAGAGGACCGGGTGTCTTGGTCGTGCGACTTTTCTGTGTTTGGAAAAGAAGGCAACTTCGAATGTATTTGTTAATTGTGCGCGACATGCCGTTCCCAAAATAGCGATCACGGATGCCGAAGTACGTTTTGCTAAAGCCGAGATGTCCGGCCGTCGGGTCATCATGATGGGCGCGGATGATGTCTTTTCGAAGCAGCCGAGGCACGACCGGAAGCCAAGGGTGTCCATGGGGTTCGTAGTTTTTTCGGTAAAGAACCCCATCATGCAGCGTGAAAAGGCGTGCACGTCGTTGGATGCGCCATGATGAGGGCGTGCTGGGTCGGAGGAGGTGACGAACAATGGGTTGTAATTCTTGGTCCGAAAGTTGAGCATCCGCGACGTCAATAGTGTCCAAAACTGCAAAAAGGTAAATCTCGGTATGTGGTTCGTGAGGGGAAGAATCAGCCGAGAGTGGACACCGTGACAAGGCGTCTGCGTCCAGGTGGCGTTTTCCGGATTTGTAAACAATCGTGAAGTCGTATTGCTGAATCTTGAGTGACCAGCGTGCCAGGCGACCAGATGGATCCTTGAGCTTGGTCAGCCAGCAAAGGGCATGATGGTCTGTTACCATGCGAAAGTGAATTCAGTAAAGGTATGGACGGAACTTTGAAATTGCCCATATGACCGCCAAGCATTCGCGTTCGGTGGTGGTGTAGTTGCGTTCACATTTGGTAAGGGTGCGGCTAGTATATGCGATCACATGCTGGGTTTTACGAATGTTTTGTGCAAGGAGAGCGCCCAGGCCATGGCCGCTAGCATCTGCGCGAATTTCTGTATCTGCACCTTGTTTGAAATGTCCAAGAATCGGGACGGAGACCAGGGCCGCTTTCAGAGAAGTGAACGCTTCCATTTGATCTTGGTCCCAGTGGAAGAGTTGACCAAGACGAAGTAACTTGTTGAGGGGTTCGGCGATGTTGGAAAACGCCGGTATGCATTTTCTAAAGTAGGTGCAAAGACCAAGAAACGCGCGGACATCTCTCAAGTTTCTAGGAACTGGAAATTCAGAGACTGCTTGAATCTTGCTTGGATCAGGACGAATTCCATCGACACTGACCAGATGACCAAGTACCTTGATTTCTCGAGCTCCGAATTTACACTTTTTAGAGTTCAGCTGGAGGTTTGCGTTACGAAAGCAATCTAGCACTTGCCGAAGTCGGTGTAGATGGTCGTCGAATGTTGTTGAAAAAACCACAACGTCGTCGAGATAGCATAAACAGATATGCCATGTGAGGCCCCGGAGCAGAGTGTCCATCATGCGATCAAACGTTGCTGGGGCATTGCACAGTCCAAACGGCATGACATTAAATTGGTATAGGCCGTCAGGAGTAACGAATGCGGTTTTTGGTTTGTCTTCCTCAGAAACGGGAATTTGCCAATACCCACTGCGCAGGTCTAATTAGGAGAAAAAAGATGAGCCCTGAAGAGCGTCTAGCGTGTCGTCGATTCGAGGCAGCGGGTACACGTCTTTCTTGATGACTTTGTTAAGGCGGCGGTAATCGACGCAGAACCGCCAGGAGCCATCATCTTTTCTTACAAGAATTACGGGAGATGACCATGGACTTGACGAAGGTGTGATTATTTTCTTGTCTAACATGTCGGCGACATTTTCCTTTATGGTCTTCCGCTCGGCTGGTGATATTCTGTATGGCCGGCTTTTCAGGGGAGTGGCGGAGCCGGTATCAATTCGATGTGTCACAGTGGTCGTCTGAGTAAGGGCGTGGCGACTGAAGTCAAACAAGTCGCTGTACGTGCTTAGTAGACGTTGGAGAGATTCACGTTCAGCATTCGTTAGGGAAGGGTCTATCATTTGGGCAGTTCGCTCGCTGAGAGTGTCAGCCGAAGCAGCTTGTAGCTGCTTCGGCTGACACTTGATACGCGATCCACGAGGTAGCATGAGTGGTTCCGCTGAAGGGTTTGTAATGTATGAGTGAACTCGTCGTGTTTTCACCATGGCAATGGAGTGGGGAACAAGAACGCCCTTCTTTGCAAAAGTAGTCACGATAGGCTCCACGAGACCGCAAGCACTGTTAAAACGGGATTCGGGTACAAGCTGTACGGAAACTGCTGAAAACGCGGGCAGGCATATGTCGTCTGCAGTACGAAGAACAACCGGAGGCGAATCGGGAAGAGTGTCTTCTGTATCGCAGATGTTGAGATGGAGTTCGCCGCTGCTACAGCCAATAAAGGCCTCGTTTGAAGTCAAAAAGTCGCAACCGAGGATGACGTCAGCGACGCAGTTTTGCAGTACTGTGAAAATGACAACGTAACGGCTTCCTCCGAGAAGCATGAACACGGTTGAGTAGCCGAAAGGTCGCACCAGTTCTCCATTGCCCATGCGTAGTAAGCGTCCATGAGCGGGTGTGAGCACCTTACGCAAACTGCGGCGAACGTTTTCGGCAATGCATGATTTGGCGGCCCCGGTATACACTAAAGCCGTAAATGTTTGTCCGTCGATTACAATTGTGGGGACCCTCTCCCTGGCTCCCCCGCGCTCCGTGACCTTGCCGGTCCCCGCCGCCGTATTGTCGGGCGCTCCTTCGTTCCCTGTGACCTTCCCGTTTCCAGTCGCCGTCCTGTCGCGGAACGTCCGAGCTCTCCGGGAGGAACGGGGCAAGCGCCCCCTCACCCAGCGCTGACGTCGGAGGGTCGGCTCGCAGCAAGGTTCCCGATTGGACGGTCGGCGGGACAAGGACTTGGGAAGGTCTTAAAAGGGGAACGGAGACAAAGGAAGAAGGCTTGGGCTGCCGACTACACAAAGGACCGGTCATGGAGGCGAGCTCGGACGGCGCTGGACGCTGGCGCAGGGAGTGCGGGCACTACGTCGAGTGGCGGACTCGACAAGCGGACCGGACAGCGACCCTGGACGACGACGTCCCCATGACGCGGTGTGGACGACCACCGCTGGGACTCGGAGAAGCTGCTGTGGCAGCGGACTCTCCCCCGGCCTCGCTGTTGACCGTCCCCCGATCCCGAAACCCCCCCAAGGCAATGAGTGAGTGAATAAACCCTTTTGCCGAGAGCGAAGTATTGCAGTGGCATATTCATCCGGAGACAGGGTTTGTGGGAATCGGAGTAGAAGATGCCCGCATAAACTGGCGCCCAACGTGGGGCCTGATTTTCGATCAGGCAGGCATTCCGATTCCTAACCTGTTTCCGGTTGAATTGGGGTACTGTTTCGCGCTCTTTTTGGGGGTCATCTTTGTCGCGGGAGCGCCGCACGAAGTTTCGTTGCGGGAGCGCCGCACGGAGGCCCTGACATTATCGCCTGTCTGACTAGGAGGCGCGGATTTTGACCGCTGTTTTAAGGGGTTAACCCTTTTCCCCAGCCTGTCAGGAATTTTCTTATCCCCGTTACGAGAAGCGCCTTGAGTATTTGCCGTTCAGCGCACCGTTCGATGCCCTGGCAGGTTGATCCTGCTACGAAAAAGCGCTGTGTGCGTCGAAATTACCGCACCCCTCGAGGCATGTAGCGTCGGGCGTCCCCCACCTACGCCTCCGGCCGTCCACGTCTGCTGGGAAAGATACTGGCTCACGGTTTGGGAGATGTGACGCGCCTAACCGCCTTTGTTCGCGTATCGATGTAATGGTTTGTAACGCTTGTTACTGATCGGACGCGTTAAAGACACATCGCTCTGGGTGGACAACGCTCCCATTGCGGATGGCGGTTGCATGTACTGTGTTTGGAAATTATTCCCGCATTGCATTTTGTCCGGGAGGAGACTAGCGTCTCGGTTTGACCGCATGCCAGCTCCCATTTGGCCTTGCTTGAGCTGTCGGCGCGGTTTTGAGCGTCGTTAGTTGACAGCGTTTTAAGGTACGGATGCGCTCTTGTGGTTCCGACCAAGATCGCTTTGAACGAGTACCTTGTGGCCAGAGGCTACATTTAGGGGCTGAGCCCACTAAATTGTGCCGGATATGCGATGTCCGGTGCGTGGACATCGGAATCCCGAAAACCACCGAGTTTCCGTTTTCACTTTATCAGTGGCTGTGCGTGTGTAATGCTCCGTGGAGTCCAGTCTGACGCGATGGGCATGACCCGTGCGTTTCTGGTTGTAGAGTCGTGAGGTTGATCCCGTTTAATTGTGCGCACAGTAGGTTCCGGATCCTCACACCGCCATATCGAAGGTTGAGCCTCGCGGCGGGAGTTACTCTTTAATTTCGTTTTCTCCGTTTCCGGAGGAGCGGCGGCAAGCGCGCGCCTCTGCGCTGCCGCCGGATGCAGTACGGTTCTCGGCCGTGCTTGGGTTCGCGTTGGGACGCGAAGGCGTAGAGAACGTAATTGGTCGTGCAGAGGCCTGGATTAGAGATAAATTATAAATTTAGGGCAGAAAAGACAGCTAGGTGAGGAAAGAGCTGGGCTCGTGCAGTGAAAACCTGCACGAGGGGAGTGGCGGTCTTGCGATGTGACGAGTTGTTCATAGTTTTATCCTGTACAGATGCGCGGTTGGCCCGGGAAAACGTACGGTTCACGTCGGCGGGTACGTGCCCAGGAAGCCTAGAAATTATGGCAGCGGCGTGGCCGTCGGCGGCCTATAACTGTTGTGCGTTGGGTCAGCCCGTCGCTGTACTAACTGCAGCCTTTGCACGAATGGGTAGCGGGTGTTGGAATGCGGCGGTAAATGCTGTAGACACTTCGACGCTGCGGAAACTGTTTATGCAGAGCAAATATAGTTTATTAGCTCGTCCATTTCCAAGACCGGCCGGTTAGATTATTTGGCATTTCGGTATCGCGCTCGTTGTGTGGAAGTTGAAAGGTGCGCGTGTGGGGTACTTACATTGGTTCGAACCCTGCCTGCCCTCACAGTCGCAAGAAGACTTTTCAGTCATGCGGCGTGTTGACTTGGCTGGGGGCGAGCTTTGTGCGTAACCTACTGCGTTTGTATGTGGACACGTTGCTCGATTCGAGAACGTTGAAGAGTCGCGAGACGCGTTGACGGCGTACCTTTATTGCTCGATCCCGGCCGGCCTTGACATCAGCTGGAAGACATTTTAGTTATGCGGTGTCAGGGTTTGGCCGGGGGAGGACTCTAACGTGCGTCGATGCGCTTATCGCGGTTGCCGAGCCCGTGCGGGGTTCGGTGCGGACCGCCGTTACGCGGTCGTCGCTCCTGTTGGGTGGTCACCTCCGAGCGGTGAAGCGGTAACGTCTGGTAGATGCCCAGACGTTACGGACATAGCTTTGTAAATAGGCTGTCCAACGAGATCTGCTGTTCGCACGATCCAGGTACTGTTCCCTTTGTACTGGTGTAAGTGGCCGGTACCACGGAACAACGGCCTCTCAGTAAGGTGATTACCCCTTCTGATGAAGGCGTGCTGCGTAGCTTGGCTGTAGCGTGTTTGTAGCTCGGGTAGCGTGAACGCCGAGTGCATGAGTGCCCGTCATGGGTTGTTGGCAGCGTGTTTCTCCGAGTCGCACCTCGCGAACGGGACTGGATTTGTGACCGTTTCTATTTTACGGAAGGTTATTCTTAGTTTTTGAGGTTTTGTGCGTTCTTCGCGAATGTGTTGGAGATTAATAATGTTGTCGGAGGGGTGCGGTTCTGACGCTCTGGTAGATTGCTTACTGTTTTAAAAGAATGCGGTTGAGTTTGATAGGAGCAAATGTTGTATAGTGGGCGTATGTACGATTTGAGTATACAATGAGTGCTCATACTTTTTAGTTAAGGAATAGTTTTCCTCTTATGTACCTCTTGAACGTGTAGCGTGACGTTCTTGATGATTGCCTGCCCGTTAGTATTAAAATGAAAAGTTTTGTTTTTATTTCGTGGCATGTCCAACGATCGAAAGATTTTGGTTTCGTCGCGCTGTCTGATATAGCGTGCCGCTATTCGTTTTTGCGCGATTCGCTGTCTGTTACATTAGGGACGGAAGCGAACTTTAAGTGCCGGCGTGTTGTGTGTGCCTGAGTGCCCGTCCGTGTTGTGAGCTGTGGTGCTCCGGACCATTTCGTGGACCGTGCTCCGTCGGTCACGAGCTTCCCAGTGAATGGACGTTCACCGCTGACCTGCTTGGTTTGATGCCATCATCATCATCGAGGGTGCTCGTCGTCATCGGTGACACTCAGCTGAACGAGCTCCCTGCCAAGGGTCCTGGGGACCACGCAACCTCAAGCCCCCCGGAATCCGAGCCTTGAGGGAGGGGAGGTGTGGGGACCCTCTCCCTGGCTCCCCCGCGCTCCGTGACCTTGCCGGTCCCCGCCGCCGTATTGTCGGGCGCTCCTTCGTTCCCTGTGACCTTCCCGTTTCCAGTCGCCGTCCTGTCGCGGAACGTCCGAGCTCACCGGGAGGAACGGGGCAAGCGCCCCCTCACCCAGCGCTGACGTCGGAGGGTCGGCTCGCAGCAAGGTTCCTGATTGGACGGTCGGCGGGACAAGGACTTGGGAAGGTCTTAAAAGGGGAACGGAGACAAAGGAAGAAGGCTTGGGCTGCCGACTACACAAGGGACCGGTCATGGAGGCGAGCTCGGACGGCGCTGGACGCTGGCGCAGGGAGTGCGGGCACTACGTCGAGTGGCGGACTCGACAAGCGGACCGGACAGCGACCCTGGACGACGACGTCCCCATGACGCGGTGTGGACGACCACCGCTGGGACTCGGAGAAGCTGCTGTGGCAGCGGACTCTCCCCCGGCCTCGCTGTTGACCGTCCCCCGATCCCGAAACCCCCCCAAGGCAATGAGTGAGTGAATAAACCCTTTTGCCGAGAGCGAAGTATTGCAGTGTCATATTCATCCGGAGACAGGGTTTGTGGGAATCGGAGTAGAAGATGCCCGCACAATCTGAACGGTCGTCGGTCCATTACAAGGAGGTCTTTTGTCGAGTTTGAAGAATGCAGCCTGACCTCCGGTGTTTGCACAGGCTGCTGGGCTTAGTTTGATGTCTCAGTAGGTGCGGCGACGGTGTTGAGAGGCGACACAGAGCGCGAACGGCGAGGGTAAGGCGATGGCGACCGGCCCCGGCGAGTGGTGAGCGACGAAGGGGAAACTCGAGCGCGTCGGTCTCCAGAAGGGATGCTCTCGTTGTGAAAGTAGGGGGACGGGCCTTGGGGGGAGTGTCGGTAGACGGCAGCGTCCGCTGATCGGCGGCAGTAGCGTGCAATATGTCCCGGCGTTTGACAGTTGTAACAAATTGGGCGGTTGTCTTCTGTGCGCCATATGTCAGTTCGTTGACGTGGGCCATAGGACCCTGCCGGACGATAGACCTGGTAAACGGGAGCCCTTGTGTAGCGGGGCTGAGGGTCATGCGCCATGGAGCAAACAAGTGGAGCCACCGGCGGTGCTGGTATAGGCGGCGGTGTTGGCGGAGACAGGTGTCCTAACGCAGAGCGAATTTCGTGTTGCACAACCTTTTGAATTGATTGCACATGCGGATCTTGGGGGGCAACGTCGACACATGGTTGTAAGTGAGCCAGGTAAGGCCGCAGTTCATCACGGATAATGTTCCGGATCATTGTTTTAATGTCCGTGTCAAATGCAGGTGCGAGGCATACCTCAGGTAGCCGCTCGAACAGTTGCTTGTTGATGCGGGCGCTTTGGAGTTCCTCGTATTTCTTGCATTCGTCGATGAGGTGTTGGACCGTTGGAGGAGATTTGGGAGTGACGATGGTAAAAAGTTCCTGCGAAAGGCCCTTGAATAGGTGTCGGATGCGGTCCTCCTCTGGCATGTGAGCATCAACGCGACGACACAGCCGGAGAACATCTTCAATGTTGGCAAGGGATGATTCGGTGTTAACCTGGTAGCGGTGAGCCAGTGTTTCCTTCGCCTGCTGTCGGCGCTGTTCTGGCTTACCAAAGGTGTCGGCAAAGCGTGTGTTGAAGGCGTCCCAGGAGTTAAATTCCTCTTCATGGTTGTCGAACCATTGAAGAGTTGTTTCTTTCAGAAAGAACACTACATTCGCTAGTTTGAATGAGTCGTCCCACCAATTGCGTTGACTTGCCCGGTCGTAGCTCTTAAGCCAGTCGTGGACGTCGGAATCGGATGAACCAGCGAAGAGTGGTGGGTCGCGTTGTCGGTTCTTAACAGCTTGAGTGTGTAGCGGCGGTGCCGCTGAGGTTGTGGCCACAGCTGTTGGCGAAGTAGAAGAGCCGTGGGCATTGTCCCCTTCTTCAGGCATAATAGCTGTAGTGCGGCCGCTGCGGAGTTCCAGACCGAGGACTTGAGGTGGGTCGATGCGAGTGAGAGGTTGGGGAGCGGAAACACCGCCACCACCTGAAGGGGTTTGAATGGGGATGATTTAATGGAAGTAGGTTGGTAACAGACTGCTCTACAGAACGGTTCGATCGCCAACTGCTTTGTCCTCGAGCACCCAGCACGAACTCCCCAGCCGGGGGCGCTTCGTCTTCTTCCTAACAATATCAACACAAACAACATGCTTAGCTTCTTCACCAGAACTAACACTAGAGTTTCACACCCAATACACATAAACAATTTCCAGGTCCACATAAACTGCTTTAAAAATTCGTTTTTACATGAAGTATATCTGATTGGAATAGCCTTCACCCCAGAATCACTATTCAAATTCAATTGAAAGCGACTTGCTCATCATGTCGAAATGTATTCATTTGTATATATTTTTGTGACCCTCTCCTACGATATCCTATGTTTGGGGTAGAAGTAATATAAATAAAAAAAATAATAATAAAAAAAGACTAGATGGAAAAAGTTCCATGCGTACTGTGATCCACTCTCTTAAAGTAAAACTTGTGTCACTCATGCTTATCTGATCAAACCTAGGGTCTGGAGACATGTTTTAAATAAAATGGGCAGGACGAAAAAGTTCACTTTCTTATAGTGACACGGCATGTTTTTAATCCTAAAATGAGCAAAAAAGCTTCGGTGTTTTTTTAGGTACAATGATATTTCTATCACTGATAAGAAGCTTTTTTGAATACTCTGAAGCAGCAGGCATGTATTTAACTTCCAGATCAGGAACTGAGGAGCAATGTGATAAAAAGTCCTGCCTTCTGCTTGGGTGTGTAGCACTCCATGACGAGTTTCGACAAAAAGCCAGGTTTGTCTCCCGCAGGTTTGATTCTCAAAGTTCTTTCTGCAGAGGTTTTGTTTATCACAAGCATGTTTCTGTTTGAGCATGAAAAAGCTTACAAGTTGTTCCTGCAGAAATTGCATATCTAATTATGTGGCCTCGGGCTATTGAGTCCGAGTGTACTTGGACTTCAAATTCCGGGTTCATGCTGCTGATAGAACGACCTGAAGAGGCAAGCCCATTTTTAAAGCTACATTTTTAATGAAGTTAGGTTGTGTAGTATCATATTTTGTCTACTCTTATGTCGGAAAAGCCTTGTGTTTGATGTTTAATTTGTCTTATTAATTTCGTTAAGATGGGTGTGTACATTTGGCAACCATTTTTGTTTTTCTGCTTGCACCATATATAATTTGTTTTGTCTTCTGTTTGTTTACTTTCTGTGGAATAATAACCTTCAGCTGCCTACCGGATAGGTAGATGACTACTCTTTCTAGGTATGTCATACCTGGAAAAAGTAAGAGCACCGAGAGACATTGTGTAAATGAAACGCACTAACTTTGTTGATGTCTTACTTGTCCATTATCCCTTGGCACTGTTATTCTTTCAACCTATGCTGTCCATGCACATTTTTATGCATATATTATTGCTAGTGTTTTGTCGATTTACTGCACAGCTTATCCTCACTGTTGTAGTGTGCATTGCTTAGTGTCTTCGTGACTGGGGCGGTTGAGCTCAAAGACTGACACAGTGTTCATCTTGCAAGCTATGCCTCCTCTGTTATATATGTTTAGGCCTGTTGCAATTACTTAACAAGCCTCATAATATCTCATATTTTACACTTCAAAAGAGGTCATTTACAGTAGGCACGGTCATTAATTCATACTCCAGGAAGTTACGAATTTTGTTCCAGTTATCATAAGTTTAATTTATTAGAGAGTCATCTATATTTAATACAAGTTAAAATTATGATTTGCCATGTGTTTGTCTGCACATTTAAAGCAGATATTTATGAATTCCTCCATACAGGTTTATTAATCAAAAGCAGGTACGACACACATGAAAGATTAATGAAATGTATGTCATAAGTTTAATCATCCCTAAAATAGTTGTTTTTTGTTTACTGTTTACACAGCAGACGCCTTAAAACAAAATTAAGTTGGTTCATCTAGCAAGAAAGTGATCCAATGTGGACTATTAAGCAGTGTACACACGAGCGACGAAACGGGTACTTTGCGGCAGCTCCCCTAGCAACTTGTGCTGCTGCTGTGACGTAGACCTAGGTCTGCTTAAGTTGCTATAAAAACTGCAACGTGGTGCCCGTTTTCATCGCTCATATGTCCCCTGCTTTAGCTCCGTTGAGCGCGCTTCTTACCGAGCATCGGGTCATTGCGGGAAGCAACACCCGCGAAAGCGAGCTTCGCGAGTGCTGCTCCTCCGCAGTGCACTGGGTACTAGGAAAGAAGCGCGCTCAACGAGGCCGCGTGAACAAAAAGTATGAATAGCAAAAAACACCGTTTTAATTATGCCGCTTATTAAAAACATAGCAGGACAACCAAATTTTCGGAATTGTTTAAGTAAGGATTAACCGAAATTATGAAACATTTTAGATTGAATTATCGCGAGCCCACTTTACATCCTTGCAATTGTGCTAACGTTCGCCAACTATGCTGATACTATTTTATTTTGGCAGCCAAAAGATTGAAGAGTAAGAGGCCAACAACTACTGCTGCCAGCCAACAACGGGTGGAGGCAGTGAGTGTGTCGATGCAAGAGGGCACAGGAGGAGGTAGGTACCTTTAGCACATGGTGTTACTCTACATTGCCATTATTGTGTTATGAATGCTGTTATTTTTTAAGATTGTCATCCCGTATGTATTGTGAATGTTACTATAAGGTTTAAACACCAGTTTAAAATAAAACGAACAAAATAAAAAATCTAGCTTTTAAATGCTGCATTTCAGGCGTTATGGCACTTTGAAGGAAAAAGTAACTTCCAATTTTAGATAATGCTTTTACTTTAAAAAAACTTTTCTCGAATTGTTGTGATTGAGCACTAGTGCCGTAAACTGCTCCTAGCAGCCTTGAACAGTAAAGTTTTCACATCAGAAGGGTTGCTAATTTTTAACAATATCTTTTGTCTCTTCCAACTGTACAAAATATGTGCATGAAGGTGAACTTTACTTTCGTTTTACAGAGCCAGCTCTTCAGTTCTGGGAGAAATATGTCATTGGTAGTCAATGCCTGATTCCACAGGGGCATATCATGTGAGCACCTTTTAATGAAACAACTTTGCTCTCATTGTTCTAATTTAACACTAGTGTGGGGATTCTTGTTTTACTGCGGTTCTGGAGGTGAAAAGGTATATAGTATTTCAGGTTAATGAAGTACTTTATAGGCACCATGTTTAAAGAAAAACTGAAAAAGTCCTTGAATTAAAAAAAAGTTATAATGTGGACACCTTAAAAATGGTGTCTTAAGTTTTCTTTTAATCTTGTTAGTAGGAGCGTCGTAATCATTCATTAAACTATCAGCGTAGCCCTGCATGTTGCGGCACACCGAACAAAGCAGAGCGCGAAAACGGTGAAAAAAAAAAAAAACTAGTTAAAAGTGACGTTATTGGCAGGGTCCGATAACCCTTGTTCATCAATAGGCTGATTTGGGGATGCCAACAATGACGTCACGACACTTTGGACAGATTACAGGTGGAGGAAAGGCTCACTGCACGCTCTGCTAGAATCACTGCACATATTTAAAAAAAAAATGCAGTTTACGTTGACATTCGCCCGAGTTTAGTGCGATTACTGAATTCATGGGACAAAATGCTATGGAAGTCCGCTCTGAACTCAGATTTCTTAAAAAGTGATTCAGCTTCTTTTTAATGCGAGTTTGACTTAGTTGCACTAGTCGGTTCCAGTTTACATTAAGCCCAAGAAGCTAAGCTACTCATTTGAATGTGACGTACAGTAAACTCTCATTAATTCAAATTCCAGGAAACAACGAATTTTGTATGAATTATCAAAAGCTCGAATTATCAGAAGTTCATCTAAATATGTTGGAAGATAAATTATGATTTGCCATATGGATGGCTGCACACACAAAACAGATATTTGATGATTTTCTTTACATAGGCCTACTAATCATAAGCAGGTATGCCACTCATGAAACATTGGTGAAATTTATGACACAAGTTTATTCAACCCTAAAGAATGTTGTTTATCGGGGAATGTTTTGATAGCACTTGACACCTCAAAACAAAATTTTGTTCAACCAGCAAAAAAAGTTGTCTATTATACTTGTGTGAACGTTGTGACAAAAAAGCCACGCCTCCACATCACAGCATCCACGCAAGTTGCTGGGGAAACTGCCGTGCAGCACCCCTTTTTGTCGCTCATGTGTCCTTTGCTTGAGAGACGTATATAGAGAGAGTTTAACCATTCACTAAAATGTATACGGGGCAAATGAGGAAGCACCATTGGCCAAAGGAGGGCTGGGCATGTTGCAGAGCATTTTCAGAAACGCAAATGTGGCCATCCAGAAGATGCGCTTAATACCCTGGCGGTGGTTGCAAGAATAAAATTAATAAGTGCGTTGGGGTAACTCTCGGTGACTGGAAATATGGTGCACATGATACTTCGATCACTTTCATGCAACATCATGATGGAAGATACATAAAGATATAGAAGATATAAAATGCATGCACGACCAAGAGAACAATTGACATAATCCGAGCGCCGGGAATCTGCCGTGGAAGCAGTCCGACTTTGTTTGAGCAAAACAGGAATCAAGTGGCACAATCGTTTCTTACATCTTCTTGCATAATCATAATCGAAACATTGCGTGCACCATAACCATGAAGAGGTGCTGCATTTAACCCTTAAGCACTTATTAAAACGTTCTCGCTACCATGGGTAGGAAATTCTTTTCGGCTTCTGGTTGGCCAAAAGAGCTTGTCAAGCTTTCTATCTGCGTCCCGGTGTTAGGCATCTGCATATCCCTAACTTCGTTTGTGCTTTCTTCTCTGTTCTAAACTCCCAAACTTAATTCGAGCAACGGGCATCGATGGCGACAGTCCCTCGGTCATCGGGACACCATTGCCCGGTTTTAGGATACACGAATAACGACAGAAAGCGTTGAATACTGTCTGAGGACCCATGTAGCTTGCACGGAATCCGGCAAGGCGAGTGCGGCTGTTTCTACATGACGCCAATCTCCAGTGGCAGTGGTTTGCGTCCGTAAACTGAAAAGACATTTTTCCAACGCCATCTTCGCGACCGTGCTCGGCACATTTTGTGAATGGAGTACGCACCGAACTTAACGCTGTACCGTCGATGAACATGGGGTACGCTCGCAAGGCGCGTGCAAGTTTTCGCGTGATAATTGCTGCTTTAGCTTGTAATTTTTTGTAACTGAATTTATCTTAAAATTAATATTTTGAAGTGTTGACAATGCCTCAATTTTATCAACTACAGCACTGAGTTAAAGGCTCATTTCTGCCGCCGGGTGTGGCTGGAAATTGTCGAAAAGCTTGTTTTATCGGTTTTCCTGAATCGCGATATTCTGAGCGATACCAGAGAGCCATGAACCTATGTTGACCGTCACAATGCCCGACTAGATTTTTCTTATTTCCAAAATTAGTACATAATGTATCCGGAAATAAACCTTCAATTTCTTTTGCTGAAAGTTGAAATACGCTCATGCATCAATTTCGAATCATTGATCGATTCGCTTCGGCAATAGGCCCATCTCGACTTTGCTCTTTTCAGTTCTTGACAAAAAACACTCGTCGGCACGGGATCATCAAATAAAACGTTTATAAACACCGATGCATGAGCATTCAACGTTTATAAACATCTATGCATGAGCATGTTTCAACTTTCAGCAACAGAAATTGAAGGTTCCTTTCCAGCTAAATTATGTACTAATTTTGAAAATAAGAAGAATCTAGTCGCATTGTGACGGTTATCATGGGCTCATGGCTTTCTGGTATTGCGCAGGATATTGCGACTCAGGCAAAGCGATAGAACTATCTTTTTGACAGTTGCCAGCCACACTTGGCGGCGGAAATCAATCTTCAACTAAGTGCTGTAGATAATAAAATCGAGTCAATGTCACCACTTATAAATATCAATATTAAAATACATTCAGTTACAAAAAGTTACAAGCTGAAGCAGCAATTATCAGGTGAAAACTTGCACACACCTTGCGAGCGCACCTCGTGTTCATCGATGGTACAGCGTTAAGTGTGGTGCCCGCTCCATTCACAAAATGTTCTGAGTACAGTCTAGAGGATGGCGTTGGGGAAAAGTCTTTTCGATTTAGGGACGCAAGCCACTACTGCCGGAAATCGGGGTCATGTGGAAAGCGATGGAGCTTAAGGACACTGCAGTCGCACTCGCCTTGCCGGATTTCGTGCAAGCTACATAGGTTCTCAACAGTACTCGACGCTTTCTGTCGTTATTCGTGCACCGTATAACCGAGCAATGGTGTGACGATGACCGGGGGACTGTCGGCATCCAAGACCGTGGCTCTAATTAAGTTTCGGAGTTTAAAACAAAGAAGAAAGCACGAACGAAGTTCGGGCAACGCCTACACCGGCAACGCCTACACCGGCAAAGCCTACACCGGCAAAGCCTCTCATCTGGGACTTTCGCTGTCTTTAGCATTCCAGCAAGGGGGAAAGCGCCGGTAGCCCTTTCCCCTTTTATCTCTCGCCCTCTTTCAGTAAAATAGTCTATATACGGTTCTGCTCTGCTTTAACCCCGTTGAGCGCACTTCTTACCAAGCACCGGTGCACTGCAAAAAAGCAACACCAGCGTAAGCAAGCTCCACGGGTGTTGCTTCTCTGCAGTGCACTGGTGCTCGGAAAGAAGTGTGCTCAACGGTGCTGCAAGAACAAAAAGTATGAGTGAAGCGGCTTATGAATATATTGAAAACGTAGCGGGTCAACCAAAGTTTTGAAATTTGTTTGACTTAACCAGAAGTATTAAATATCCGAGTTTGAATTATCGCGAGCCTACTGTATACACTAAGGGAGATCTGGCTCAATCTAATGTGCTTAATATCATTGAATAGTTGTGCAATTTCAATTGGCTAGTGTTATTTCTCAAGCTCTTGTTGTGTTCGGTATTCAAATCACTGCAAATTTTTAATTTGGTTCAATTTAGGGGAGGTTTATTTTATATGTCATGTACAGTAGAAAGGCGGGGAGCTAGGCTAGTTGGTAAGCACGTTGCTCGCTAACTTTAACCATGTATGTCATACATAATTTGCTGCGATTCTGTATTGATTTCGAATCCTTGTTTTCTCTTTACTTCAAGCTGCCCTAACATGCGCCATGAAGATACCGAAGAAATCTTCAATTGAATAACAACTACAAGCACAAGCATGGAGGGCCATCTAAATGGCCAGCACAAGGACAACTATAATGTAAATTTTCTCCAAAGTTAAAGCAAGGCATGCCTTCTTCCAATAAAGGTATTGTGGCAAAACTTCTTAATTGGTTCGTTTGTTGAGCTGTCATCTATGGGAACAGCTGAGCTCACACAAACAAAATCCTGGCAATGAGAAGTATACAGGTTGTGTGCTCTTTTTCTTTTGCAAAACATGAACTCTTGTATGTTTTGGCTGAGGATGAAAAATTATTCAAGTTCATATATTAAATGACGGAGCTATGAACTCTCCATACCAATCTGTACCCCAAAAGCTTCATTTGACTTAGGCTTGCTTGAACATGAAAGCTTTTCGCACTAGATAATGAAGTACTTGACCTTTACGTCTTTTTGAACTGGACTGTTCGTAAAAACAAGGCAAATAATTTCTTAGAATGATGGAATGTCTGTAGCCCACATTATGGACAGCTATCCGTACGAAATATGGAAGCTGTCCGCAATAAATAACGAAGGACTATACCTTTCCGCCTTATATAAGGCCAAAGCTACGAGTCATCCGCACCAATCCTGCACCTCTGATACGTCAGGTGACACCCCTGGCAGATCTAGAGCTTGCCAGGTGAGTCGCCTGACGCATAGGAAATGCAGGTGGTACGGATGGCTCGTGGCTTTGGCCTTATAAGGTAAAGCGGAAAGGTATAGTCCTTCGTTATTTAGTGCGTACAGCTTTCACATTTCCTACGGATAGCTGTCCATAATGTGGGCTATAGACGTTCCGTAATTCTACGAAATTATATGCCTTGTTTTTACGGATGGTCCAGTTTCTAGATTACGGGAAACCATGCCGGCAGTATTGAACCGGCAACTTTTACCCGTAAAATCGAAAACGGATAACTGTTTGTAAAGTGAACTGGGGACGTTTTGTCATTTTACTAAATTATATGCCTTGTTTTTACAGACAGTCCAGTTTCTAGATTACGGCAAACCATACCGGCAATATTGAACCGGCAACTTTTGCCCGTAAAATGGGGTGAACATTTTTTACAGTGAGAGCGGAATGACGCAGCACAACGAGCGAGGAGGCGGACAGCGAAATCCACCATCGTTGTCAAGTCTCCGAATACAGGGCGGGCTGAACAAGCAGCGGCGCAACGCGTTACAAGACAGAACAAAGTGTTTCGAAAACGTGAGGCGCTAGCGGATCGCGATTCAAAGCGTCTCAGGCGGCAAGAGGACGAGGCCCTTCGACAACGGGAGGCAGAAGCAGCACGTCGCAGGCAACATGCTTGCGCATTCACAACTCATAAGAAGTGCTTAGGTGTCCTCAGACTTTTTGCATGCAGATTACCCTCAGCGATCCGATCGTGTTTTGTTTTTGTTTTTATCCCCTCGAGATAAAAGTCCTGCATGACTTGGCGGCCCTTTCGGCGGCCCCCTATAAATGGCGCCCTGTGCGGCTGCACAGGTCACCCACGTGAGGCTTGCGCCCCCAAAGGGGCGATGCAGCAGCTCTCGGTGAGGGTAGGCGAAGTCCCCTAAAGAACAAAGGGCTTGGGGTTTATGAGCACCTCCAGGTCTGTGTACAACCCACTCTCCCTCAAGATGCCTGCGGAATAACCAAAACTATTGTTAAATTATATCATAGGGGTGGTGCAAGTGTTTGTACCATGGTACCATGGCATATCTCATTATGTTTTCATGATTAGAATCCCCAAGTTCAGGAAGGTAATTTTACGCTTACGACAAGCTTAATTCTCCTACTTGTTACGCGATTCCTTAGGCGGCGTGCAGCAGGAACCTATTTATGACCTCTTCGAGGGGTGTAGTGCTTATATCTTACACTGATATAAAATGTTACAAGGCCAATAGGCAACCTGCAATGCTGTTTGGTTTGGCGCCATCTAGTGACTGAAACAAGAAATATTGGGTACCCCTGAAAGTGGCGGCTGCATTGTTCGAACGTGAGCTATTACTCTGGTGGCGCCGCTTAGCCTAGTATCTGAAGCAAGAAATACTGGGTATCCCAGGAAGCCGTGATCGCGTAACGTGCCAGTAGAGCGGAAGCTACGGCCCTGGCGGGCCAATCGGAACGTGACTGCGTATCACCGGAGCGCGCCTCAACTCCGGAGAAGTATCAGGCTTTTCGCCGCGTCATGCTCAAATATGTGTGCGCTGCGCTCGTCCACGTCGCGCATTTCGAAGCCTTCGGCACGCAATGTGGGGCTTATCGTTCACCCTTTGCCAAGTTACAACAAGACAGGGTATAACCGTGCGCTCTCACGCTACTGGCGCCGCCTGGCCGTTGCCGGTTGGCTATATCAGGTTACTTTCGTCCTATTAAATGTAATAAATTACTTGACAAGATTTTTTTTTTTTTTCGGGGGGGGGGGGGGGGGGGGGGGAACCAGATACACCATCCAGAAGCACCTCCTCCGAAATATCGTAAGCAAAACATCCAATAACCCCTTTTAGTGAGGCAGCATAATTTAGCTGTCTCCAGAATTGCACTGGAATGACTTGCATGCTGGAACGATTGATATCAGTTACGTATTGTGCAGGATGTAACCTGCTCATAATGACGATAATTAAAAAAACAAAAAAACTGAGCCGCCCTGTTGGCACCATCGAGCCTGAAAGTTTCAGTACTCTGACTTCATTTCGAGTCGCGCAAGGTCCGATGGCGCCATTTCGCAGTAAATTAACTGTTATGTTTTGTCTTGTCGCCAAAGGGCGGCGCTGTTATCGTATTTAGTTTGGTCGCGGTGGACGCTTGCGGTCCGGATTTCAAGAATTTGTTTCCCTGCCGAGTGTTTTAGTAACGGTGCGTATAGCCCACCAGCGAAAGATAGTAGACGACACGCAGACGAAATCCATCGGCAGCAAGATCGCCGTCGTTATGCAACCGCGTTGTCTTAACTTAATTCGTTTTACAGCGGAGCTGCTAAGGGCTAGTTTCCCCAGGATAGTGTCCACCCGCAAAGAAGTGATGGCACCACACTGGACAGCTACCGCCATCTATGAGCGACGGCGGCAAGCCGGTTATCTGGTTGCCGCCGTCACTCATAGATGGCGGCAGCCTTTCCACTCTACAGCTTCGCTGGTTTTTCTTCTTCGCCAAAGTGGAAAAGCTGAAAGTTTTTTTTTTACTTCAAGTTTTGTTTTCATTCATTGTCCTCATTTATTTTCGCACCAAGGGAACATAACATAAAATATTGTGTTCATTTTAATAGACCACGGTCGTCGCAAGCAGTCTCGATAAGGTGGTAGCACCATCTATCAATACATGGGCCATATGCGCTCCGCCACTCGACTCGGTCGTCTGCGTCGCCGTCCGCCGTTGACCAGGGCACGTTTTGTGGCCCTATTTTTTACAGAAAGGAAGCTACACTTTGTAATTTTAAGAGATAAAACCGACCTGTTGAATGCTACTTTATCGAAAAGTTTAGATTGCTACGTGTCGGCGCCGATTTTTAAGGCCCCTTTTAGATCGAGCCTGATTATTTCCGTCACCCCACAGTTGTAAGTGGGATATAGTTTGCACTACCTGCTTGCCATACTTATGCGTAACTAGGATTAGGATTCCCGTCGGGCAGCCTACCCGCAGTTAAGTAGGACCTCAGTGATGGCCGGATTAAGAGATTTCGGTGCCCTCGGCTAATGCTTACCAACGCCCCGAAATTCGAGGTCAGGACGATGATGATGATAATAATGATGGCGTCGACAATGATTATTATGATATTGTTGGTCAAAAATGAAAAGTTGCAGTAAAAAAACATACTTTAGTAAAACGTTCACGCTTCGAATTGCCTAGAAATATACTAAGTTTGCGTGGTATCTTTTAATAATATTTACCCCGAAACAGGGATGGGCAAAACACTTGCAAATATGTATCGAAATACAAATACAAAATACTTTGTCAAAAATGTATTTAATTACAAATCTAATTACATTTCCAAAAAAGCATTTAAGTACAAGATACAAAAACAAGCAAATATATTTGGTCTCCTCCAAATACTTTTCCAAATACATTCCTCAAAATTTGCGTCAGCAACTTCAGGGCACCTGCAACGGGTTTCTGGGTTTCTCATTTTAATGTTGCATCGCACACTCGGGAGTTAGTGTGCGAGGCTCTAGTAACGTAATAGAAATATAATAAAAAAAATGTAATCAGCTTGGACGTAATAGATGAAAAAAGTACAGAGCTTCAAGCAGCTTCTTTTTTTTGTCGATTACATTTTGGTATAGAACAACAAAGAACCGAGACGACCAAGCCGCGCAGCACTAGCTAGAGAATTGTTTATTGTTGCAACTCGCACCAGTTACGAAAAGCTGGACGACCCGTGCATTTAGAAGGTTCCAGGCAAGAATATGAATGGAAATCAGGCTCGAAAGCATCACAAGTTGTCACAGGCACTTATTTAGCCAGTCTGCCAGTGAACGTTGATTTCATCACTATTCTTGCCCTGGACTAGCACCGTAATCATAAAGTCACTATACGCTTGTGCTTGATTGAGAGACACTGCATCCGGTGCAGAACGTAGTTTTCTTCCTGCTCTGGTCAGTGACAATAAATTTGAGATGTATTTTCGCCCACAAAATTGTATTTAATTACAATTGTATTTGAAATACACACGTTTTAGTATTTAAATACACATGTCAAATACAATACCCAATTTGTAATTAAATACAAATGCAAAATACACAAAGTATTTGAAATACGTATTTGAAATACGTATTTGAAATACTGCCCATCCCTGCCCCGAAATGTTTGACTATACAATATATAAAATCGGTATCATGCAGAATGCAATTTTATATGCTTATTTTTTGTTTTTATGCATTCTAGAGGAATCAAAAACTACAAGGAAAAGAATAACTTTTTGTCGTATCTCGTACAACCCTTAAAAATGTGTTCGCTTTCCTGAAGAGCTGAGCCAATCCCTGCAGTGTGCGAGGTGAACTCGACGAGTGAGGTCAAAAATGTGCAGACATGGAGCATGACGTTTCACATGCTTAAGTTACGAGTGCCACGTCGATGATTTTATTTTCGCATTTTTATATTTTTGGTTTATCCTTAACTGAGTTCACCTCGTAGATCGCAGTCATTGACTTTCCCAGTGTCCTGAGGGAAAGTAAACGCAGGGACATTTGTACGATTGAGGAAAAGCGGGATTAAAGAACAAGTGTTTGTCACAGACGTTTCAAATGCGGTCAAACAAAAGGAAAACAACTCACAAAGCACAAGAATACACACAGAAAATCCATTAAATCTTCCGACTCTTCAAGCTTGAAAAATCAGATATTGTTTCGTTGAAAGACATCTCACGGAATAGGTCCCTTTCTATAGACATGATGGCGAGAAAATCCAACTTAACCTCGCCGAGAGTGGAGCGACGGCAATTTTTAAGCAAGGACAGCTTTGAAAAGGATCGTTCGCTCTCGCAGTTTGATAGAGGAATACACAGGCATATTCTAAGAGCAATAAAAACGATTGGAAAAAACGCTTTCAATGTCTTTTTCCTGCAACATTTCCAAAAGTCGTCTAGCACTTCCGTCTTCACAAGTGTAACTCTGTAGATAGAGTGAGAATAAAATGACTTCAGTTAGAAAGGTCGGCTCAAGGTCTTCCTTATAAATCTCCGCTAGCCTATCAGCTTGCTTGATTACTTCTTCGTCGTTTCAATCGTCTGTGAGAAGCGTTAGAAAGCGAAATTTTTTGGCAGATGTCGATGTACACAGCTTTACGAGTACGCAGTGCTGAGCTCAGATTGTCAAGAATTACGTAAAACGTATCTATCCCGAACCTTTCTTTGCCGCGAGTCCTGTCATCCACCTCCACTATTGTTAATTGGCCTGAAGGATCTTTAGTTTATTTACATTGATAACACTGCTCTACGCTCAATGCCTTAGCCCCCCTAGTAGCACCGAATGTTGCCACAATGTTACTGGAATGTGGTCCGCCAACGTTGTGTATACGTGGTTAATGTCCGCAAAATGTCATGTCGCTGGAACGTTATCTGAAAACATTCCCGTAACATCACAGTAAACATTTGTGCTATGTTATGCCCTCAACATTTGTGCTATGTTATGCCCTCAACATTTGTGGTATTTTATGCCCTCAACATTAGTGGAACATAATTTATTAACATTGTTTATATATTTCCAATGACCACACAGCAAACATTTGTGGTATGTTTTGTCCTCAACATTCGTGTAACATTAACTTGGTGTCTCAAGTAGCAGCCAGGCTCTTTAAATCAACCGCGAAATTTGGTTTCTTAACCTATTGCGCTAGGAGTTTTTGCAGCGTTGCCCACAGGCGGTGCATTTTTTATTATAAAAATTGCAAAGAGCGAACTTACCTGAGGAAAAAGTAAAGAAAGAAAAAGGGTTAACTCCTTTGGAAATTCAGCGAAGGCACCAGTCTTCAAACAATAGGGCGCCCTATTTTTGAAGACCGTTGGCTTCGCTGCATTTCCATAGCAGTTAAGCCTTTTTCTTTCTTTATTTTTTCCTCAGTTAGTTCGCTCTTTGCAATTTTTATAGAAAAAAATACACCACCTGTGGGCAACGGTGCACAAAATCCTAGCGCGACAGGTTAAGAAACCGAATTTTGTGGTCGATTTAAAGAGACTGGCCACTATTTGAGACACCCAATATATTGCCAATTGACCACTACTTTTCTACATGAGCTACATTATAAAAAAATCAATTTACCCACAACAAGGACAGCTAAAAACGGACAAGCACATATACATAGCCGCCGTGTGCTACCTTCGTTTCTATCTTTCCTCGTCTCGGGCAAATTAGTCGCAGACTGGCTCTCTCAGACTCTCAGCGATTTCACCCCACCTTCGCCTGTGTGAAAGTCGTTCATTAAATAGCACTGCTGCTGAACCGCTCTAAGAAGTTATTCACTTCACTTGAGAAAACGTGAATACTCTTTTCTGTAATCTGCTTTCAATCATGTCGATCTATCCCAGTTTTATTTCGAGGTAATAGCTTTTATAAAAAGCTCCACTTTTTTTTAAACTTTTTTCAGCCAATCAAAATGTTTAACTTTCAGATGTTTGTCACTCTAAATGTTCTTGCACAAGAATTTTCTCAGCAGAGAAGTCACTAAAAAAGACATTGAGCCTAATTGTGAAGTAAACTTTGTGAGGAAAAAAAAAATCTTTCTTACGTGACAGAGAAATAAAGAACTTCTGATGATCTTAAAGGACAAACATTGATTTTAATTCCCAAAATAATTAGCACTTATAACCAACAAAGGCTAGACACATTTAGCTAATGAATGGGTACATTGAAGATAAAATGTTTGTCCCAAGTTGCCTTAATACCCAAGTTGACACCTTAGTAACTGTTGAGCACAGCACTTGTCGACAACATGTCGGTTACCAGAAATGTAGCCTGTAGTATATATGCCTCACGGAACTCCAAAACCAAATTTAGCAGCTGTACTCCGTTTCACCTTCAGTTGAAGCGCAGCATACACTACGAGCCATCCCAGTCAATTTAGCGTCAAGTCTGATGCGACTTTGAGCTCTGCCTCCCGTTCCACGCAACTGGAAAGTCATGTGATACTCTTCCGGCGCTGGATCAGCTGGGATGGCCCATATCGTTCACTATGCTTTAACTTAAAGTGAAACGGAGCATAGTGGAGACAGCACTGTAATTATTCAGACTCAATATTTCGAAATTAATTAGTGTTGATTTTCATTTCTTTTATATTAAACTTTCACAACCCACAAAAGTAAAAGGTTTCATGGATTACCAGTATCCGCAACCATTGGGCAATTGATTTGCATGATAACTTCTACAATTTTTTCTCCAATTGCAAGATTTTGAATTATTTTGGAGTGGATTATCTGCTCTCTACAGCGGAAGACTGACTAATAGAACATGCATATCACAAGATGCATCCCCCCCTCCCCCCCCCCCCCAGACAGTATAATTTCAGCAATATTTTCACTTTGTGACACAATTTAAAGCAGTCCTCCACTCTACTTTTCTCTCTCGCATCTGCTCGTGGCAAGCAGAGAAGGAAGCAGGGGTTGCTGGGAAAAGTATGCACATCCGTCTCCATCACTTCCTTCCAGCCAATAGGAAGTTACAAAAAGAAAGCTATCTCCTTGAAATAGCAACCACTTTTCAGGCAACCATGTAAAATCAGTCTTGCCAAAATGAGTCTTGCACCCTAAATAGTTATACTTTATTTTTTTTTTCAAGGAAAATGCATTTTATGACATGGGTGTCCTATCCATGTCATTCTAACTTGTTCTAACTTTTTTAGTGGCCCTCTAAGAGGCACCTGTCACTGACCATAAAGTAGGAAGCTTAGAGGAATCCAAAAGATTTGTTGAGATAGGGTTTATTTTCATAAATCTTCCAAGTTTTACATTGCACTCAGTAGAAGCTGTAAGCTCAGCCAACTTGATTAAAATAAACTGTGAGAAAACATCACGAAAAAGGTTGCAGCAACAGGACCAGACATATACTGCGGAAACATTTGCAGATTCACTAAGAAACATACACAACTTCTCAAAAAAGTATAATGAGTGGTTGTTTGTAGTTTGAAAGTAACTTTGAGTTAAATAAAATTGACTAGATATATAAGCAAAGGTGTGTTACAAACGGATCATTCTTGCATCCGTAGGGCAACTGCAAGAGGAAAAAAAAAGTAATTACACAGACGAAAATTATAACAAAAATGTTTACATCCTATTCATAGGCAGTATCGACGTTTACCAGGAATAGGTGTGACAGCTACTCGCTTAGTTCTATATACACAGATATTAGATTGTGAAAATAGTGGTAAATAAGTTCAATAAAAAAAACCACTAGAGTAACCTGCCACTGATGTTACCATATCTGTTGCTGCTCAAAGTTATCATAAAACAAGCATATGTCATAATAATGAACAGAGAAGGAAGAGGAACAGTTACATAAAACTAGAGGGCACACAGTCCCTTATCGCCATCTTGAGCGCAGTGTCACCCTTTCTCTACACCAAGTGTCATTATTAGCTGTAGATTACTCCCAGAAGTCAAAAAACTTATTTTCGGAAACCTCAATGAGACAAGCAAATGTCCTGCTTGTCCTCTGTCAATAACATAAACGTCATAATTATTGTGATCAATAAATTACATGGGTCCCCACCCCCTAACCTAAAAAAAGCTGTGCACATGGCAGGCTTCATGTTGCTTGGTAATGACATTAACGAGATAAACACTCACTTTTCTCAGTACTGTTTCTAAAGTGCAGTCAAAGTCAGCAAAACAAACTGACATATTAAGGAACATATTTTCCACATCAAATGTCACTCAATGCCTGGAAAGTAGTTATAAAAGGGAAAGTCAGAGTGAAAGAAGCTGACTATAAACATAATAAGAGTAAAAAAAGTGCTTGCCTCTTTCTACAAAGTCACCCCTAGGCAAAAGCAGTGCCCTCCTGCAAAAAGCATATTAAAGAGTAAAGCTATACAGGGCGTTTCTTTAATTCTTTACGGAATTGAAAAAAAAAACAAAGGCTGATAGCTACGTGGATTCGCCTTCAGTGTATGTTTGTGGGGCTTGGAGGGCATTCTATGAGGGGATAAATGTCACAGTATGTTGGCTAACAAAATTCTGTTAATTAACTTTTTCATAAACGGTTTAATGGGCCACGTTGCAATTGCAGTTTTAAAGGGAGCCATTAGTAAAGGCTAACCCAATTTATACAGTTTGCAAAAAAAAAAACATTAAGATATTTGTTGTTGAAATTTTGCCTTTCTTCGCTTGATTAAAAACCGCGTGCTGAAAACCGCGCCTGGTTAGGATTCGTAGAATAGTGAAGGATTTGTTTCTGGTTCATCGTCACTATCTCTACAGCGTGCCTTTCATAGACGCGCCGGCGTCACTCTTCTGAGATTGTGACAGATGGACAGAAGTGGCTATGTCACTCTTCTACCAATCATAATCAGGTGCGCGTTTTGAATCAAGCGAAGAACGGCAAAATTTTAACGACGAGTATCACAAAGCTCATTGTCTTTTCGCAAATTACCTCCATTGGGATGGGCTTTATTGATTGCTTCCTTTAAAACTGCAATTGCAACATGGCCAATTAAGCCATCAAATAAAAAGTTAATTATCAGTTTTTGTTAATTAGTGAACATACTTTGACATTTATTTCCTTACCTAATGTACGCCGAGCCCCAGAAACATACAGTGAAGCGGCATTCACGTAGCTATCAGCTCTTATTTATAAAAGATTTTGTAAAAAAATAAGAAAAAACATTCTGAATGCTCAAATCTTAAAAGCTTGCAAAAAAAAAAAAATGGGTTGTGGATATTTAGACAGCGTGATGTTGATCAGCCATTCAAATGATGCGCATACGTCTACGATATAGATGAGATATTTAGCCAGTGCAGTACAACTGGTAGTCTGGGTCATTCAAGGAAATATCATCGTCTCCTTCGGAAGTAAATTCGGAGCCTCTTTGACTTTGGACTTCAATCAAACTTTCTGTTGCCTCGGCTTCTGCCGCCACCGGAAGAGCGCAAACGTCTTCATCTGTGCTAGAGTCCACAGGATCTATCAGGGAAACGTCATCGTCTTCGTTTGAAGTAACTTTGGAGCCTTGTTGACTTCTGACCTCAATCAAGCTTTCGGTTGCCTCACCTTCTGTCGTCACTGGAGGAGCGCAAACGTCTTCATCGGTGCTGGAGTCCACGGGATCTTCTTTGCGGTACCTTTCTAGTTTTCTCTGAGCGTTTTGCGCGATTCTTCTTTTCTGGCGATCGGACAACTCCGACAGCGAACGCTTAACGCGCTCCATTCTCCACAATAACAAGTAACAAAATACCACGTACCTTATTTTGTGTTATTTGCAGGGAGAACGGCGATTGAACGATAGGGCGATGGTGACGATGGTGCGGATAGCGCTTTCAAAAGCCTCGGCCTTGCGCGGGAACACTAACGGCTGCGCAAACAAAAGAAAAGTGCTACTTCTGGCTATGGCTAGAGACGAAAGGCCTAGAGCCCGATAGAGTCCAGAATGGCCCCGCTTTCGATCATTTTATTAATGAACAAAATAAATAATTTTATTGTATATAGTACCAAATAACACGTATATTTTTTTTTAATTTTAAAATTGTTTTTAATCACTTTAGCACTTTAGTCGATAATAAAGTTTGGTTGTGTTGGTGAACATTGGTCGACGTCGCTAGGTGACGCAAGCTACCGCTCGTTACTACTCGTTACAAAGGGTATTTATCTATCCATCCAGGCAGCGTACTCAAAATGGCAGCCGTGTTTTCCCGTTCTTCCTAAGCGTTTTTCCAAGCGTTTTTCCGATGACACCGATTGAGAGCAGACGAAGTGATCCGCGTACAAGCTTTTCATCATCAGAAGTTTAAAAACTCAGGTTTACAAGTGCTACATCTGTGCATACTCTTTGATAGGCGCTTCAGATGTGCGAGTTCATATCGCGGGTGACGAAACTGTAGAACGGGAGCTCTGCGAGCGCTCTACACGGCCCTCGTACTTCCTATTTTGGACTGGAGTATTGCTCGGCGACCTGGTCCCCGCCCCAGCAGCACCTCTGGGAACGGCTCGAAAGTGTGCAGCGCCCTGCGACACGGATCATCTGTGGCACAGCGGACGGCTCGTACGATGCACGCCTGGTGTGGGTGCCCTTGGTCGGCGACCCCCCACGAGAGGCGACGGGCCTCACGGATGCGCGCACTGTGCCGGATGCTCGATGGACCGCTTTCCGGGATCTCGTTGTACTCCGCAGTGCGGACAAGCAAAAGAACTGGGCAGCCTGAGCCTCTCCGTGGGAGGACCACCCGCCACTGCTAGCTCTTCTCTCGCCAACTGGCTTTGAGCTCGTGACGACCAGTGACTTGCACCATTATTTTTCTTGTTGCTGTGTGTGCTTGTTTTGTTTTACCCTACTGAGTCCCCTTTCTCCTGTCTCCTGCACTGTAGGGGGCGGCCTGCTAGTAGGCGCATATGCATAAGAGTTATCACCTTCTTGTCTAGCCTTGCACGTCGTCGCATACACGTCAAATCCGTGTGCAAATAAATTACAGTCGCAGTTACAATTACAGAAACAAAAACAATGGTGACAAATATTCCTGCACAACTATACACTGCATTGACCCTTAAATAAGGTGCAGCGAAGGCTACAGCCACTAGACCGCAGCTTTGCAGCGTGAGACGGCCCTTTGGACATGAGTGAGCGAAAGGGCACGTGGTGCATGCATCCTGCTTCGTGGGCGCTTGCTCACTGGGGCCATTCGAAAGCTTTTGAGCTTGCTCGTGCTGCATGCAGGTGTAGCTCTACCAAAACTGAAATGGCAATTGGGGAGACTGTGCATTCCGTTTACTATTTCTGATTACTGGGAGGCCATGCTCCGTCCATTTTAATTAAATATTCATTAGTTAATTCAGAAATTACTTCAGTAAAACCAAACTGCTACATCCATTCAATGGAGCCCTTTACACACAAAAGTACAATAGTTCCCAGACCATAGTCTGCAGACTATACATGCTTAAAAGTTAATATTTCACTCTGCAGACTATCTGCAGGTGCAGAGGATACAATACATTTTGTGTCTTTCGTTCTAGATATTTTACAATACAATATTTACAATATGTTTTGCTTTGCTGAAGTGAGAAACAGATCATACTGTCAGTGTGTCGTCCAGGCCTTTGATGTCTTGGGGTTGACAGGCTGTTAGCTTAAGTGCCTCCAGGCAATCTTTGTTTGTCAAGCTTAATCCTCATGAGCTCTGTGATTCACCACGACAAGCGGGCTCAAAAGGACCTCTCCCCATAATGTGGACCGTCTAAGGAAACAGATATTCAGTTTGAATTTGCCCCTGTCTTATACAGTCCCCACACCGAGTGGGGACTGTATAAGAAAAACACTTTTTTCGAGCCAAAATTAACCCTTGTGGGCTTCACGCCGGGTGCGGACGAAGAAATATTGTAGCGGTTTATTTCCTTAGGGCATGGAGACATTACAGAGTGGAGTGGACAGAAATATCTAATTGCAAACAAACACATTAAAAACTAAATCAAAATATTGTTAACAAGACCCCGAATTCATTATCACACTGCATCTTTAAATTCGGTGCAATCAGCTATGCCAGCGATAAGTAGGGGGGATGATTCTTGCCTAGTGATGACATAGGCGGGAATGACTGACAATAGGTGGAGGTGTGACAAAGGGGGATGTCATTGTGGTGGTGGATCTTATGAAATAAATACAGGCGAGATATGTTTCTGCAGACAGAAAGGCGTGTTGTCCTCTCAAGTTGCGGGATGTTTTTGTAACATTTTATAAGTTATCACAGATGCATCTCCTTAATGTTACCTTTGAAACATAGGCTCTTTGTTTCTGGATTATATTGCCCTAACATTTCTGCAGCAACATTTCAGTAACATACGTTAAAGTAGTGTAACGTTGCATCTCACTTGTGTAACATTGTGTTGATGTTTCGAAATAATGTTTTTGCAATATGGTTTTAGTAATATTGTCGTTACATTGTTACACGTTGCATAACGTTGCACAACATTAGCCACGTTGCAGTAACGTTCCTGCAACATCTCGTGCTACTAGGGCCTCTATTCGAAAGCTTCAAACTTAGGCCAGAGAAAATTCACGAAGCCAACAAATCAGTTCAGCAACTCAACAGCTGTTGAGAGGTCTAAACCAGGTCTCTGAAGTACAACACTGGTTTTGTCAAATCGCTCCAAAATATCATTCCACAGTGTTGCCATTAACGCAGTTTCAAGCCTAGGCAACAACTTGAGAAGAGGCTGCGCTTTAATACGCGTATCGCAAGTATCATCTTCGTCGTTCATCATGCTACCCATAAAGTTCTGGATTCATTTGAAATTCCTACCATTTCTTTGTGGGAATCGGCGCGCCTTGATCACCTAGTGTCAAACAGGCTTTCCAGGACCGAGGGCTTTCGTCCTTGTTCAAGGCTGTTTATGAAATATTTACATCGCTTTGGCGAGGCAGAAAAGAATACGTACAGCTTCTGAGTTAGGCTGAAAAACTCCCCTGCCTCTACACAGCAATCAACACTGCCAGCTCCTACTAGATTAAAAAAAAAAAAATGACCCGAGCAAGGAACATAAACAGGTAGTGTTCTTTTTTTTCTCTTTAATCTGGGCTAGGAGACCCTTGTACTTTCCCGACGTGTTACTGGCATTGTCATATGACTGACCTCTGCAGTTATTAACTGAAATTCCGTTCGCGCCAAGGAGAGAGAGTACTGCGGAAGTCAGTTACTGACTCGTGTGCAATTCAATTGGAAAAAATCTGATGCACCTTTCATGAAGAATATCCGTTAAACAATATCAAAGCACAACAGACAGCTGGTCAACATTGGCAATGTCAGGAGTAGAATCAACGATCAAAGACTAGTATTTGACAAGTTGCACCCTTTCGACAATTCACTTTGGCACGTCTGTGCCATCAAGTCAATACAGTAATCACAAGTGAACTTCGAGAAATACGACGGGTGACCCCAACCCTTCTTGACATGGTGGGCAATGTGATCGCTCAGAAAGGGGTCTAATTCCGCAATCACTTCGAGTATGCCTAAGAAATTACCATTTGTAGGTGATACGAACACTTTACAGCTGGCTCGCTTCAGTACTTCTTCCCAGTAAACGCTTTGGGTTACAAAGAGCCGAACTGACTCTGTCTATTCTGCCTCAAACGGTAGAGCTACGTAACGACAGCCTTCCGGTGGTCTACTCTGTTTTCATGAGCTCTTGCTTTTTCTTCCGCCCTTTTTCAGTCGCAAAACCCGTGAGTCGCGAAAGGACTGACACTGTTTAGAACCGCGAACAAATTGCACTTAAAAAAAAAACACAGACCTTTCTGACTGCGAGTACATGAGCCAGCACCGCTTAAACACCTCCTCATTAGCAGTCTTTCTTGCAAAAAGCTGAGGATGTAGGCATCGTTTATGGCTCGCTTAGTGTTGCTCGGAGGCAGGAAAATGTCCCGATTGATTTGAAAGGTATTTCGGTCCCTTACCGATACACTGGGTTTGAAATTCGTTGGATACAGCGGCAGGCCACTCAGCTGGATGGCTCTCAACAATGATGGGTCCTACGTCGAAGGGTTGTGAAGACAATTCTAGACCCCCATCGGATTCGGTGGAAGGTGAGGCAAGTGTTCCTGAGACATCCCTACTTCCATGGTCTGCAACCGGCTCCGGTACAGTTGCGTGCAGGCCTTGGGAACAAACGCTGTTGAACTTTCAGTTGGAGTGGCTTTTTGAGATTTTTCTCTGTGGGGATGGTGGGTGGCTGGGTGCATGGTCCGTGGCAGACGGGCATCATGGCGCGGACAGGATAGAGCAGACGGGACAGAAGTTTCGCTAGTTCCTTTGTCCTGATCGATGGATTATCCCCGGCGGTCAATATTTAGGCTTATAAAAATGGTAGTGTTTCAGTGTCTTAGAACAACTGGTTAAAAACTGCGTCAACTTTTTTTTTCCTTTTCTACTTTCTTCAACTTCGCCTTTCTTTTAGACGCTCCACTTAGATGCTTGTGACCTGGCATTTCGACTCTGAAGTATAAGGAGCTGTCCCACCGGAAATACATATACCTAATAGTATAGCGAGTTTTTGAGACTCAGACCAAAGCACTGATAAGGGACTGGTGCAGACGAATAGAATGATCTGGTTGACTACTTTCTACTTTCACTCTCTGGAGCAACAAATTTCCAATCAGAGGAAGAAACACAAAGCCCAGTAACTAAGAACGTCATCCATTCGTTGTTTGCAGTGCAGACTCCGTTTACTATATTTTTCTTTGTAAATCCTGAGAAATGCTGCCGTATGCAACTATTTTCTGGAGGGCTGCAGACATCTCTTCTGGCTTGTAGAAGGTTTCAAACTCATTGTTACGAATAAATGTATTTCCGTAATGCTAAAAGGTCCCTGCTTCGCTAAAAGGTTTCATATGAGGACCGTGAGTCTTTCGTGAAGTAAATCCATGTGTGCAGCTTTCGGCGTAAACACACACTCGGCTATAGACCTACATAGGTCGGCATTTTAGAGCCCCTTCATTCACCATCACATCACGAACAAAAACACGTCTCCAAATTCATTCGCATTCACGTCACAAGGTACTCCGACCTCCCAAAGTCACAGCCCTTCCCATCCCGGCGTTCAGCCGCGCCAAAACTTCATCCCCTTCACACCACGGCTTTTAAACTCCGCCGAGAATTCATCCCCTTAACATCACGGCGTTCAACTGCGTCAAGAATTCATCCCCATCACATCACCGCCGCCTCCGAATTCATGGAGTCACTCACCATCAGACCACCAATTCACGAAGTCATTCACTATCACCACGATTTTATAGGAATTCACCATCGTGAATTTATCGGAATTCACCATCACATCACGAATTCACCATCACTTCACGAATTCATCCGAATTCACCATCATTCACGAAGTCATCCGAATTCGCCATCACATCATGAATTCACCCGAATTCACCATCACATCATGAATTCATCCGAATTACCTCACGAAGTTATTCACCATTACAGTCCACTCGAATTCACCGGAATTCACCATCCCATCATGAATTCCGCAGAATTCACGAAGTCATTCGGGTTCATTCTGACCAGGGATGGGCAAAATACATGCAAATATGTATCGAAATACAAATACAAAATACTTTGTCAAAAATGTATTTAATTACAAATCTAATTACATTTCCAAAAAAGCATTTAAGTACACGATAAAAATACAACCAAATGTATTTGGTCTCCTCCAAATACTTTTCCAAATACATTCCTCAAAATTTGCGTCAGCGACTTCAGGGCACCTGCAACGGGTTTCTATTCTGGGTATCTCATTTTAATTTTGCATCGCACACTCGGGAGTTAGTGTGCGTGGATCTAGTAACGTAATAGAAATATAATCACAAAAGAATGTAATCAGCTTGGACGTAATAAGTGAAAAAAGTACAGAGCTTGAAGCAGCTTTTTTTGTCGATTATATTTTGGTATAGTCCAACAAAGAACCGAGACGACCAAGACGCGCAGCACTAGCTGGAGAATTTTTTGTTGTTGCAACTCGCACCAGTTACGAAAATCTGGACGACCCGCGCGTTTAGAATGTTCCAGGCAAAAATATGGATGGAAATCAGGCTGGAAAGCATCACAAGTTGTCACAAGCACTTATTTAGCCAGTCTGCCTGTGAATGTCGATTTCGTCACTATTCTTGCCCTGGACTAGCACCGTAATCGCAAAGTTACTAAACGCTTGTGCTTGATTGAGAGACTGCATTCGGTGCAGAACGTAGTTTTCTTCCTGCTCTGGACAGTGAAAATAAATTTGAGGGTTGTATTTTCGCCCACAAAATTGTATTTAATTACAATTGTATTTGAAATATACACGTTTTAGTATTTTAAATACACACGTCAAATACATCACCCAATTTGTAATTAAATACAAATGCAAAAAAACACAAAGTATTTGAAATACGTATTTCAAATACTTGTATTTGAAATATTGCCCATCCCTGATTCTGACTAAATTCGACTTCACGGCTGGTAGCCCTTCACGAGTTCGCTGTTCTTGCGAAATAGAACTGTGGCGCCTTTTTGTGTCAGCCACTTGAAACCAGGACCTTACTCCGTCGGGGAACTGGGCTATTTTGAGAGCGCGAAATGCAAAGCACTTTGGTAGAGCCCCAACCCCGCCAATGCCGCGCTGCGATCGTGTCACGTGAATGTGCTCCGTGCGCCGCCGTGGGGTACAGGAGCTCAATTGATTCGCGAGGAACCGCTCAGAACAATGGCAGAATTAAATGCCAAGTGCCAAAGAAAACGACTAGCCCCCTCCCCTCACCTTCATTGCCACTGCCACCGCGCTTCCCTTATAAACAGCTGAAAGTGCTCGACACAGGGCCACCGCGCTGAGGCGCGCCCGGCTACGCAGCGAAACTGGTGCCCAAACCGCTAAAGTCAAATGGATCCTTGTCGTTTGCGGTGAAGGATGAAAACAATCCGCACGCGAGGAAGCACCTGCGTAACATGGTTTCCGCCTATTCTGAATTCATTACCATATTCACTATCACGTTGAGAATTAAGCTCACGGTGTTACTTCCCATCACGAACTTATCAAGCTCACGAGCCACTGACATCACAAATTCATCGCGTTCACGAGCCATTCACCATCACGTCACGAATTCAATGAGTTATTCACATCACAATGAATTTTATTCAGTTCACGAAGTCATTTACATGAACAACACATCATGACTTCATTCAATTCACGAAGTCATTCACCATGACATCACGACTTAGTTCAACATCACATCACGAATTCATTCAAATTCGTGAAGTCATTCACCATCACATCACGACTTCATTCACCATCACATCACGAATTCATTCAAATTCGTGAAGTCATTCACCATCACATCACGACTTTATGACTTCCTTCACCATCACATTACGAATTCATTCAAATTCACGAATTCATTCACCATCACATCACGAATTCATTCAAATTCAGAAAGTCATTCACCATCACATCATGATTTTTTTCCAATTTCAAGAATTCATTCAGAGCCATTCAAATTCATGCAGTGAACGTGAATGAAGGTGAATGAGCGAGTTTATGAATGAAATTGCCTAGGTATGTAGACCTATTGTTTTTTCTTAAGTCTGACGCATTAAAAGCCCCCCCCCCCCCCCCCCCCCGAATACGAAGAAAACGTTTTAATCATCCGTCTGGCGTCAAAAAGGGTAAAAACAAATGAGGCCGCTAAGGAGACGACAGTTCTGTCCACTTCGCCATGATCGTTGAAGGTCCCGTCCCGTTTACCCTCAAAAACACGTATTTGCAAGCATTACTCTACGGTACTTCGCCTCCACTTAGATTGACACTGAGGTGGGAGCTACATGCTCGTTGGACCAGTCAAATGTCGAGTTTACGCCACGTGATCACACTCTTCCTCATACCCACGTGCGTAGAGGGAACCACGTGATAAAAGGGAGGCGGCTGACTGGTTTGGAGAGCGCGTAGCTCCCACTGTACTGTCAGCTCAGGGGGGAACGGAGTATGGTACGCACCAGACTGAGTAGCTAGGGCTCAGCATGATCATGACTTTTTTTAAAGTTTTTCTTAAAGGAGTATATTTCTGTTGCAAAAAACAAAAAATAAGTTTCCGTATCTTTATTACTTCGCTCCCAAAACCGCTTTTAAAAGAAAGCAAAGTACTTTGATGGCCAGCCACCCGTCAAAGAAGTCGAGTCTGTCTGTAACACGATGGTTTTACTGCGTCGAAGAGGGATTACAATCTAAGAAAAAAAGGAGGAGAAAGGTAGCAACAGCGACTGTTCCTCCTTGTTGCGGACAAGTTGCCCAGAGAAGGGAGGAACGACAGTTCAGATGAGAGGAGGAGGGCGAGTTCCTCCTTGTTCAGTTGGCGCAGGGGTAAAACAATGCGCCGTTGACCAAGTGTCAAAGATTCGATTCCCAGAGGAGCGGATTTTTTTTTTATAATTCTTTTTTATTTTTTTGTTTAACAATACACACATAAACAAATCCAGACCGATGAAAGGAAAATTAAAGTCCTTATTATTCACCGATACGTTTTCCTCCTTCTCCAGGCAGACCGGAGAAAGCTTTCGCCCTCCCGACTCATCTTCTTTCGGTTTCGTTTTTCAAGCACATCGCGCACGTTGTTTAATAAATTGATGTTGAGTTGATTGAGCTTCCACGGCAGCGAAGGCCGCCTGTAATTCCGTCTTCTAGTCCAAACGTGCAGAACATTTCGGTTGCATTGACGTTTTTACCACTAATTTTATCAAACGAGCTAGTGGCACGTGATAGTCAGGCACGCCACTGCCCCAGTGTCGCCATCTTCTTCGTCACATTACCCCTTCCTTTAGAGAGGAATTTCAGTGCCACCTGGCCGATGAATGAAGGAAACACGAGAGTAAACTGAAAATGCACACATACACAGAAGACGAGGCCGAAGACACGAATGACTGCTGCCGGTCGCGATAATGAAAATGTTCTTGAAACTTCACCCTCTCTCCACAGCATTGCCGATCTCTGTGTCAGCCACATCCCCACAACGTCACGATCCGGGCTGGGGAATAGACCCCTTCCGAAATTCAGTGCCATCTGGTGGTTCGTAAAGCAGTTGAGGTTTTGCCATATCAATGGCGGAAATGAACTTGTATCGGCACCATCACTTTCGTAAATCAACGGCACGCGAGGAATTGTTCAGTGTGAGTTCTTTCTCGATCCCTTTCAGTTCGATGGTGACCAAGAACATGCATTCAGGACAAAGCTCCAACCCACTCAGATGCCTCGAGAAAATGTTATACACCAAAATCCTTTAAAGCCCATTGTATGCCGCCCACAGATTGACTGAATCTGAGTTATTCGAAATAAACGCTTATGTAGCTCTTGTGTTCAAGTCTTACGCCGCGTCGTACTGACCCCCCGAATGTACAGGCCTCGCAAGATCCGCTTAGGAGCATCTTCAACGTCTTCTTTTCTCAGTCACATGAAGGTCGCCATTGGTATGGCACAGATGCCGTTCCACACATGATGATAGTGATCCAAGTGGCCAGACTGAATTTCGGAAAGGGTCTATTCATTCAACACCGACGGGGCTACAGGGGACCATAAACTTGCGTCTGTATCTCAATTTCATCCATAGTTCATCTTGTTCACGGCGCTCTTCCTAAAAAATCCTTGTAACTCACATTCGTTGAACCTCTCTCAGAGTCACTTCGTCATTTCATGCAATTCGCGGGGTGGGGGCTGTGCGGCGGGGCTATGGTCTGGAGCTCAATCGGCAGAGGTGGAGGGGTGCTGCAGCCAAGGTCCGGAGCGATGATGACTATAAACGAAAGATGATTTACCCCGCACCTCCACCAAATGTTACGGAAGATGCGCGGCCGGCAGCAAATGACGATGACGCGTCCACTCAATGAGTTAGAAAGTATTTTATGGAAGCCGGGCCGTGCGCGCGGAGCGTGGCACGTGATGGTCAAGCACGCCACTGCCCCGATGTCGCCGTCTTCGTCGCAATATATAAAAAAAAAAAAATTGGGTTGTGTGTATGTTTATACAGCCTAGAACTTGGTCTGCCTCACAGGGGCGACGAGTCTCCCAGCTGTAGATGAGCAATTTAGCCAGTGCAGTAGAACCGCTAGCCTGGGGTCTTTAACGTGCACCACGCAGTGGTGATACACGACCGCACACCGGTACGATGCTCATCCAGATCGAAACGGGCAGGGGTGATTGAACCCAGGATCCCTGGATTCTGCAGCGCGAGCTTTCACAATATATATATATATATATATATATATGCTGGTTTTTTTTACGATTTACGGCATGGTATTTAGGAGTGTTGTACAGAACGGCGTTTCTGGAACGCATTCTTTTTAGGAGGAACGAAGGAACGCCGCCATTCCACTTTGCATCGGTGGGACTGGAACGAGAACTCGTTACGTTTTTACAGAACGGGAAAAGGAACGACGTTCTTTTTTTTTTCTTTTGTCCGGTGAGGTGGGTGAGGTAATTCTCATTTTATTTCTAGGGGGGAAACTCTAAAAAGTAAGAAAGCAATCACTTTTCGAATAACAGGATCTTGTCAACTTTTTGCTAATTTTTTGTGGGTTTATTTTGTGGGGTGCTCGCTTGGTAACAGTCGGGTGCATGCGAGCTGGTTGACACTGATTCTTTTTTCAATGCCTAAAACAACGGCAAAAAAAGCCGTTTACAACTCCCTTTAACGCCGAATTGGAGCGCAGCTCTTGAGGACGAGGAGGGAAGGGTACTGAGGGGTGGGTATATTCCTCCTCCTCCCTCGTGATCATGCCTGCTAGTCCTCCTCCCCTCCTCCTCCTCCTCCACCCCCTCCCTCTCCTTCACCGCCTAAAACAACAAATTAAGCATTACGTGACTACCCCCTCCCCTCCCCCCCCAGATCACGTGACCCCGGGGGGTGACTCCCCTCCCCCCGCCGAAGTCACATGACGCCCCGCCCAAGGTCATGTGACCCCCTCCCCCGAGGTCACGTGACCCCCCGGACCTCTGCCCTCCTCCTCCTCCCCCTCCTCCTCGCCCCCCAAGGTCATGTGACCCCCTCCCCCCGACGTCACGTGACCCCCCCGCACCATACTAGACAATGAGGGGAGGAGGAGAAGGAGGCGGGAGGAGGAGGAGGGGGAAGAGGAGGAGGGGAAGAGGAGGAGGGGAGGAGGGGGAGGAGGAGGAGGGGAGGGGCGTGGTTACGCCGACGCCGACGGCGACGCCGACGCCGACGGCGACGCCGACGCCAACGGCGACGCCGACGCCGACGCCGACGCCGCTCAGGCTAGAAACGGGCCCCTAAGAGCTGCGCTCTAAAAACAAAACGTTAATTCGAAGTACAAAACACAAAAGGGGGGACCTTTCAAACACCTCTATTTTCTTTGCTTCCACGGAACCTAGTACACCCGAAAATCTAATGCCGACTACAATTACCGCTGAACTTCCACAAGGGTACCTACAGTTAAAACAAAAGCAAGATACAATACATCTAACGCACCCTTGTATCCCGAACATTGGTCACTTAAAAGATACACAAAAATGAACCTTTATTCCCTCTTCCCTTCTCCCCCACCTTTAAAGGGAACAATCCGAGCTTCAAGATGAAGGACGGTAATTGTCAAGACTGACCTTCCGAAAACCCTACCCTCTGCTGCACTTGCTCGTCTGGCGGAAAGCAATATCGTCAAGCAACTGTTGTTAAGATCAGACATGGGCTTATTTAGATTCAGACATGTGAGGTTGTTGTAAAACGCTCGTAAAATGCGGGTAACCCTTTAATAAAGAATAATAAAATTAACCCCGCTCCACGTTCCCGGCTCACAGTACATTTGGCTCGTTTGAATCGCTTGCCACAAACATGAATCTGGTAATCATGAACCACAAACGTGAATCATGAATTTTAAAAAAATGAGGCATAAAGTACACTCGGATTTGAAGGCGGCCAAACGCCGGTATTACCAAAATAAATTTGTGTCTGTTCACAATGGGGGGGACCAAAGGAAAGTATGGGAAGTTTTTAATACTGTGGCAAACCTGAAAGAACAGAAAAGTGCAGTGAAACAAATCCTAATCAACGGGAACGAGGTGATGGGCGTTGAAATGGTAAACGAAATGAACAGGCATTTTATAAATATCGGCGGAAGTATGGTATCGGAAGGCAATACAAACGCCGACGTGATGACAATGACGAAGATAACAAATTCAATAGTGTTCTTCCCGACAACAATGTATGAAATAGAAACGCTCATTGATAGAATAAAGAACGACGTAGCAGCGGATGACCGACGGGTTGAAGGCTCAACCACTCAAGTATGTACTTAGAATTATTAGCCCTATACTATCATACCTCGCGAATATCATGTTAGAAAGCGGTATTTTCCCGACTGATTTGAAGCTGGCTAAAGTTACTCCTGTTTACAAGGGCGGTAGTTAAAAAAGTATCGAAAATTATAGGCCCATTTCTGTACTCATAATATTCTCTAAATTATTTGAAGGCGTAATAAAAAAACCGCCTAAAAAGTTTTTTTACAAAGCATAGTGTATTCTCCACCGCCCAATACGGGTTCCAAAAGGAAAAATCTACAGAGCAAGCTCTTCTCGAGATTGAAGAGAAATTGGTTGCAAATATTGAAGACAAGTTAATTACACTTGGACTGTTTGTAGATTTGAGGAAAGCCTTCGACACCGTTCAGCATCCTATTTTACTCAACAAACTAGAACATCACGGAATCCGCGGGGTCGCGCTCGCATTACTAAGACGCTATTTAACAAATCGGCAACAATACGTAAAAATTGATAATCTAGAATCAAATAGGGAAAAAACGCGTCATGATGTCCCACAGGGTTCCATATTAGGCCCTTTACTTTTCCTAGTCTATATAAACGATATCGTAAGCATTTATGGTTCCCCGGAGTTAATAATGTATGCAGATGGCACTAATATATTTTTAGTAAAGCAACTCCAGAATGCCTGGAGGAGAGGGCAAACGCCTATCTTGTAAAGCTTTCAAAATGGCTGAGTTCCAATGGGTTACAATTAAACACAAGGAAAACAAAATATGTGATTTTTAAACCAGCAACAAAACGTCTTACAAACTCCCTTAAGATTACCTTGGAAGGTGATTTAATAGATCAAGTAACTGAGCAAAAATTTCTGGGTGTGTGGTTTAACCAACAGTTAAGATGGAATACACGTGTGAGTAAACTAAAATCGGAATTATCACGAGTTCTTGGCTGTATTTATTGAGTGGCAAGCCTTGGTGCCGAGGTGGTTAGTAGAAACATTATATTACTCCTTATATTTTTCCAAAATGTGTTACGAGTTTCTTATATGGGGTGCAATTACAGCATCTGATTACTATAAATTACAAATCCTACAAAAAAAAGGTTCTACGTATATTCGAAAACTACGGGGGGGGGGGGGGGGGGGGAGAATAAGAGAACTTCAGAAGGAACCACTTTTTAATAAATACAAGATCTTAAAGGCAAATGAAGTATATTGCTTCAAATTATTTCAATTAATTTATCGAGAAAGGTTATACGCCACCCCAGTCGCAACAGAAGAATTGTACCCTTTACGTCATGTTAAAAGAAGGGAACCCTATACAAGAACAAATTACGGAACGCAGAGTATACACTATCAAACAATTAGTCTCTTAAATAACATGCCCTCTATAAACCATGCAAAGTCGTTCCCCTTATTTAAAAAAAAAGTATGTAAAGCACTGCTGGTAGGCAGCGATATAAAATTTATATAAAATTTATAAAATTTATTCAAACTTCCTAATCACAATAAAGCGTTGTATTATACTTTATACCTTCAAAGTTCATCATTGTTTTATTTTATGTGCATGACTCGCCTTGTTATACTTTGTTGGGTACATACTGTTCAGTTTCCGTAAGGTGAGCGATAATGATGTTTGTTATTTGTGTGTTCCCTAGATGACTTGTTTTTTTCCTTCATGTTGATTATAGTCTGTATTCTCGTTTTTTTTTGCATTCAGTACGCATTTTTTATCCTTATATACATGACTTTTATTGTTGCATTTGTGTTATGTATGTGTGCCTCAGTTCAGTAAAAGTTTTTATCCTGCTGAATTACTCTGTTAGATGGAATGCATTTCCATGTTATTTTTTATTTGTGGACTGTAAGGGACCGGTGCCACGTCAGGCGTTTTTTACCCTTTTTCACTGATCCTTCTTTCGGGCTCTGCCCGAAGGAAAACAAATAAAAAAACGCTGAAATTTTTCAAAGTGAATATATCAGCAAAGGGAACCTTGCTTCCGGTTTTTTTCTTCTCCTGCTGTCGTTCCATCACGGCATTCAAATTCTTATATGGCCATTTGATGGGATGCATATAAAAATTCATTTGAACTAATTAAACATGGTAATTAGCACAATACAAATGTAACGTATAGGTAACGTTACGTTCCATTTTTTTAACGATAACCGGAACGAGTTCCTTCCTCGCAGATGAAACTTGTAACGGGAATGTGTTCCAAAAATCAGAAGGAACGGGGAACGAGCTTTCGTTCCTCTTTTTGAAAAATGTTTACAACACTGGTATTGAGTTAATTTTTTTGGGGGGTAACGTGTACCTGCAGGTCTGTACCGGTGTTGCCTGAAAATTTGCTAAACACACCAACAAACATAGCTGAAATAATAACCCAAATATTGGGCCAAAGAATTTTTTCTCTCGAAGTTATTGAATATACAATATTGGTCCTCGCCGCGTTTTTCAACGTGAAAACCTCCACTAGCAATAAAGGCAATAAAGGCATTAAAAAAAACCATCAGCGGGAGGCAGGGGTTCACTCTCTGGTCTATAGAATTTGTTCCCAACTGACTACAAGCGGTTTCATGGTGTCAAATTAATGTTTTGAAAGCGCGCTCAACACCCGCGCAGAAGCAGAAAACAAATGCTCGACATAGTCAATTTTTAGACAACCCGCTCGACCTACAAACCTGCCTTCCACTGACGCCACGGTACTAGAAACGGCGGGTACATTTGAATGTTGATTTTTAGCATCATCTTCACTTCCTGATTTTACAATAACTATTCTGAATTTCGCGATATTAAATAGCATACAGGAAAGGGTGAAGGCCGGTGATTCCGAAAATATAGTTAGTTGAGGTCGCTAAAGAAATCGCGGGAGCTCCGGGAAACGTAGCATATCGTGTTTGGGAAATCAATGAAAAAACAAATATATGCGTATATAATTGCATCGAAGAAAAGTCAACGCAGAAAGTAGGAACATAAAAATGCTTAGCATTGTTTTATTTTTATGCAACATAAATTTTTATTTTTACACAGAGCGACTAGTTCATAGTTCATTGGCAGTGTTTCCCAGACCCACAAGCCGCAAACATGGTACGTAGGAAAACATTTCTAGGCTGCGCTGTTCCGGCGGACAACACGTTCGACGTCACACAATGAGATTTCACGGCCAAAACAAATTGGTCTCGTAATATAAAAATGGCAGTGTTACAAGAAATGCAGCACGTAGCTCGAGGAGGGAAAGAGGACTGGTTGATTACCTTGCACAAGCAGCAGTGTTTGTGTGAGTCGTGTCTGTTCGCATGAAAGTCTTTCCCCCAGCGTATGTAGATATGTATCTGTATTGCAAATGGCATTGCATTTTGCTCAATGAACACAAAAAGGTAAACCTTAAATAAAGTTTTCGATTAGCGATGCCCGTTCCTATGTCAGATAATAAAACAATTGAACAACTAGAGCTATCGAATGCAACTGCTCTTTTAGGTGTAATGTGATGAGTGCTTTCGCCTACTTATGTTAAGTTTGTCCGTTTTATGTGTGCACGATAAACTCTGCTTGACTTAGCAATTCACTAAACAGCTGTTCTACCCCACAAGTACGATGGGCGACCGAAAATATATATGAAAAACAATGCTTTTTTATTTATTTTTTTGTAAAGAACAACGTAAAAAAAAAAAAAAAAACAGCACCCCACAAATAGAAGAGCTATGATGGAGACATGTACAAATGCGCCCTTTGCTTTCCTGAATAACAAAAACCGCAAGAGGACAAGCCAGGAAGACACTTGTGCCGATGAGAAGGGGAAACAAAAAAGAGGAGGAAAACAATAATAACAACAACAACAATAAAAATCTCTCTAATTTAAGTGTTGCAGAAAAAAAAATGGCGCCTTTCTTGTCTTTCGCGTAATTTTCTTTTTCTTTTCCCGCCTTTCTTTTTTCTACGCTTTCACTCTTAGAGGCCCACATTCGAGTCCTTGATACAAACGGCGCAGCGGCTGACGCGGTTACGAAGCTTGCCAGCCTTGAGGGTCTCACTGACGGGCCGCTCGAACTGGAAGTCCTGCTCGATGGTGGACAGCCAGAAGCTCAGCTTGTTGGCAAAGTAGTGGCACGTGCCACGGGCGCCGTTGCACTCGATGAACGGCGTGGCACGGAAGTCCTCCAGACACGAGCCGGGGCTGGACAGGGACTGTCCGCCGCCCTCTGCACCGGCTGCGGTGTGCTGTGCGCGGAAGAGTCAGGAAAAGGGTTACGGTGGCGAAACAATAAAAGGGAGTTTTCGTAGACATCGTTTCACCCTACGTTAAGCCCTCCGCAACGAAGAAGACGCTACTGCGCCTGCGCGCCTACGACGTTGACTGTAGAGTTACGGGTACCGTAGCGGGTTGCGGAAAGCCGTTGCGGGACGCCGAAAGTGATCTACAAAAACTCCCTAATGTCACGACGGAACTACGCGTTATCCGTGGGGTAACGCGTAGTTCTGGCTGCGAAAAGTGCTTTTGAACTCTGAAAAAGTAATCACAAAATTCAGTGTGGAAGGCTTTTTAGGAGTAGTTCAATAAAGCTGTGTCGTAAATATTGATTTCATGTCATATTTGAAAGGGTGATTTTTACATAGTGTATTGATCTGTAATTGAAACAGTTCTTCTTTCGAAACTAAAGTATAAATTAAAAAAAAAGAGCGAAACATAACAAAAACAGCTAGCTGTGCAAGGAAGAGAGGGGCTGCAGCGCCTAATGTGGCAGTTTTGGTCCTTATCGAGTTCACTCCTTTTTGAAACTAGCGCTGTAAGGCAACTGGGCTTTAGTTTCCATCGTTGTCCCCAAACCCTTAATACAATGACCTGATTTCACCTTCGCGAATTATTAATTCTGGTAAATTTGGGCTAATATAGTATCGGCGTTATCAGTCAAACAGACCGTATCAAACCGGAAAAAAATTTAAATCTGGTTTTTCGCAACTTTACGCGTACATACTTCTCGGCCGCACTGCCAAACGTGTTCATTGAGACGCGACTCCTTCCAAGGTGGGCACAGTGTAAAGAAATCGCTATAACATGAGGTTATTCAGTGGGGAAGACGAGGATATCATGCTCCAATGACCTTCATGAAACCTTTTTTTTAATGTTTTGTAAAAGCGGCCCACTCTTATTATAAAAGGCAGTCTTGGCGCCGATTACTTCAAGACAGAAAGTATTTTGCAATGAGCCTGTATTGATTTGGGATATATTTTCCTAGCGACATTTAAAAACGCTGCTGAGATCATAACCCTTTAGAGTAGTCAAACTTAAGGAACATTACAGATAATTATAGGCTCAAACATTTCGGGAAGACACTGGAGATTTAGATAGACGACCCCGGTTAGGCACTGCTATCCTTCTGCGGCGTTGGCTCTGCTGACTCTGTACAATGCTATAGTACAGTTCTACGAACCATGGCGAAGCTGTATCCAATCCACAGTTGGTTCCAGCCGCCTGATGGACACTCCGGAATGGACATGGACTGACTGTGCACGGCGATGACATTGGCTGGCGCCTCGCATACGACGCAGCGACTGATGTATTGCTGGATAGTGGCTTCACCCACTGGCATCATGGGAATCGGGGCATTGGTCGAGAGCCAGTAGGACTTGTCGTTTCGGCTGGCGTAGTTGCACACGCTGTTGAAGTCGCAGAACAAGAAAGGCATCGTGCTGAACCTCCGGAGACAGGATCCAGCGTAACCTGGTGTAAAGGAACAATAAGTACACCACAAAACGATCAAAACAATAAATAAAAATAAACAGAGATGATCAAATTAGGAATCAATAGACACTTTTCAAAATTTTGAAACAATGCATAGATTATGTGCGGACGTCATTAGTTGGTCATGCACTGTGAGCACGCATTGGACACTAGCGTTTCGTCGGCATTCGGAGCGGACTCGGATCGAAAGGCATTCCACACGAGCAGACTTGGGAAGTAACGGATTACTTGTAATCCGTTACTTTTTTAAGTAATTTTGTAAATTCCACGTTACTTTTTTTCGGAAGTAATTTGTAATATAATTTCGTTACAAAATATTGGTAACTGATTACTTTAATTACTCGTTACTTAAACATATGAGCATAATACAGTAACTGGAGCAATACGAGCAGAACATTCAGCAGCATAAAGAGAGCAAGTTCAACAAAGTAGAAAACATCAGCAAGGGGAGAATAGCCGAAACGAAAACACGATATTTTGTATGGCCGGTCACTAGAACCGCTAAAGAAACGGGCAAGGCATGTTCAAATATACGAAAGATCAAGTAAGACAACGCCGAGTAGGTTCTCCGTCGCCTTCCATTGTGTTTTTCTTCTTCTCCCGGGCAGGCGAAAGCTTTTCGTGTTTGTTTTGTCTTTTACACCGTTTTCCCCTTTCTAAATTTTTCGACGTCTCCCGCCACCTGCACAAACATCAAACGCGGGTCCGTACCCCCCCGTTTCGCGGGTTCACAACTCGCGTGACAGACCATGTAGCCTTGCACGAAGAGGACTAATTATCTTTGTCCTTTGATGTGCGCTACTTTATTCAACCACACTCTTGAGGCACGGCTGAAAAGCGTGCGGCGCGAGGCTAAGAGCACCCACTTCGAGGGTACGGGCGATACTTCTTTTGGTTTACTTGTCTGGGCATGGTGGTCGAGTCCACTCCTCACTTTACAGTCAACTCTCAACATAAAGGGGAGGGGGGGGGGGGGGGTTAGGCCATCTAAGGAGTGCCGACAGAGAGAGAGAGAGAGATAACGCGTAAAAGTGGTGTGGCCTCTATAGTTTTGTGAGGCCGATGTCCACCGCTTCTCTCGCTCTCTATGCCCTCCCCTACCCTGTCGTCTACGAATATTGGTATGAAAGTGAGAACCGATGAAACGATCGACAACCCGTAACCGCGAGTTTTTCTCTGACTGGTGGAGTTTTCGGTCATGGAGTGTTCCTCGTCTCTATGGTCATGTCTTAATGAGATGTTTAAAATTTAGGGCATTAAGGAGAATGGAAACCTAAAGTTTCAAAGCATGCTTTGCTTGCAAAAAAAAATTGTTATCAGCAAGAAAAAACAAACTAATTTACGGAAACACATCAAGGTAAGCTGCGACACCTGCATTCTGCATTGGCTATACATTGTAACGTTAGAATCAAGTTATTCGTTTCTTGTGAATAACGGGCGAAACACCCGAGTCGAAAAGGTGCTCTCGTAGATCGCTTCTGTAGCTCCGAACCTTGTAGCGGAGGTAGATGCTGCTACTGAGCATGCGCATCGCTAGCTTTGCACAATTTCAGGGATCATTTCCGGAGGCCGTAAGCTAGCGGGATGGCGGGTGTGGTTGCAGCTTTCGGTGCCTTGCCAGCTTACAGGTGGACGGACTGCACCTACACTCTTTCTCTTAAATACAATAGTTTATTTTTACAAGGACAACCATAATAGGGGCGTATGAGAAATGAAAATTAGTGTTGCAAAATATTTTTGAAAAATATAATATTGTTTCTATTGCTTTATGGATCAGTGTACGGAAAAAGTAAGGTGAAAGTAATTTGCAACGTAACGAGTAAAGTAATCCGTTACTTTTCAGAGAAAGTAATTTTTAACGGTAATTCATTATATTTGAGGCTCGGTAATTTGTGATTGTAATCCATTACATTTTCCAAATTAACGAGCACAAGTCTGCACACGAGTGCTGCGTAAGTGTTCGACGCGAAGCGATGAGACCAACAAATGGCGGCTGCGCATAATCTATGCATCATTTCACAATTTCGGAAAGAGTCTATTTGCCGCATCAGACACTGTGATTTGAAATAAATGAGAATAGAGGGCTAACGAGTTTTGTGTTTTCATATATGGGACACTTTTTGTTTTGTATGCTTGAGTCTATCATGGTAGCCTCATACCATGATAGACTCAAACCTCGTCACTAAAGCGAACGAAGGAGCTTTGCAGCACACCAAGATGATGCTTTTAATACTTAAGACTTAAGAAACGCAGGACGTTGTTTATTATGTTTACAAGCTTTGCTTCGTGATTGGTTTTCCGGCGTTCTCATCGGTCAATGCAGCAATCTCATTGGTTGCGGAGCGACAATATGCCTGGGACTCGACACGCACTGTGTTCCTTTATCTGTCAGTCACCCAAATCGTACCATCCCCGAGGCCGGTATTTCTTTGTGTAATACCAAAGAACTCAAAATCTAAATGTTTCAGCAGCCATCCTAAAGGGATCGGGAGGAAGCCTACCCAAATCTTGGTTGTGAGATTTCTCGTTGCCCTCGATGTAAAGCAGCGAGTAGCCGTCCCACAGCTGCGTCATTCCGTTGAAGCAAGTGGGCACGGTGGACGACTGGCTATGCCTCACGAGAAGGATGCCCATGAGGTAGTCTCCGCCGGGCAGACCCACGGGGCCGGGGTTGCCAGGGGGACCTGCGACGCCATTCAGACCCGGCGCTCCTGGAAGACCTGGAAGACCCCTGTCGCCCTTCTGGCCAATCGGTCCAACGGGTCCCGGAAGTCCCGGTGGTCCCGGCCGACCGAGTTCTCCCTTCAGGCCTGCACAGGACGACAAACTTGTTTTAAGGGCAGGATTCATGCAAGATCCAACAAGTTCTAATATCAAGATAAATTGAAGAAGAGGAAGATACGAAACTGTTCTGTGACGTCTGAAAGCCTCGCTCAGACTGAAAGGATACTGGGTAGACGCAAAAGGTAGCTGCCTTTGTCACTAACCATACTCTCCTTCTAATCAGAGCGAACAAGCGCACCGTCTTCTTGTCACGCAGAATCTGGTGTTCAAACTCCGGGCTCCGCACCCTGACGTACCGTCACCCTCTTACTTTTCTTCTCCTTCAGTTTCTCCCCATAGAGCCTTTGTAACATCTATAGCACCTGAAGCGGAAAACTCAACAGGGAGGGAGGCGCAAGTTCAGCTTAAGAATTACGAAGGATTAAGGCACTTGCTCCAGCTTTCCACTTGGGTAATTTCTTGACGAAATACTATCTTACCCTTTTGCCTCTAAAGTTTTTATGTCTTTAGTGTTACTTTCGCTCTACCACCATCGCGAGTTATAAAAACTTAATTTTTGACAAACTTTAATTTACTGCTACGGAACTGATACAAATTGAGCATTCCACCAGCACCCTGAAAAAATGTTACTGCGTTCCACTTGGTTCCATTCGGTGCATTACATTGCAGGAGGATCTAATCTGAGCGTACTTATTATTGCAATTAAATGACTGCGACATAACTTATGTTTCTAACCCCCAACAACATTATATGAAAACACGTAGCCCGAAAATATCTAGAAGCACAGTATCAATGAAACATCAGTAATGGGTTACAATATCTTCTGAGCAGTCTATGTACGCGTTTTGAAGGTGTTTGTTACGGGGTTAGTTTTATACACGGAGATATCAGCGGAGTTAAATGTTCTTGATGGAATGTACCGTAAACATCAGTGACAGGAGGAATAGCAAATCTTACAATTAATTTTTGATCTTTATACTCCAAATCAGATCTCAGTGATTCAAAATTTAGGGTATGAAATAAATGCTCTCGCCAGCAAAACGAAAAAAAAAAAAAAACACGCGTGAAGTAAGGTAAATATAAGAACAATGGACAGGGAAAAGTTAATAAGTCAAAGATGCGTACTGTCGGAGTTACTAATTCGAAGTTTATTACGACGTTTCCAGAGGGGACCGCTCTTCACCTGATGAAGAGCGGTCCCCGCTCGAAACGTCGTAATAAACTTCAAATTAGTAACTTAATTTAATATAAATTAAGTTAGAAACGTCGTAATATAAATTAGTAACAGTACGCATCTTTGACTTATATATATATATATATATATATATATATATATGTCTGTGTGTGTATATTAGGCTGGCCTGCTCGGTTTGCAAGTTATTCAACATGCGACGTCACCCCACTGGAAAGCGCGGGAAAATTTGAATGTTTGTTTTGGCATCAATCTTGAATTTCCGTTTTCTCAATGACTATTTTAAATTTAGACATAATAAACATGTCGAAGAGACTAAAACCTGGTATTCCGGGAATGTGTTTAGTTGGGGTAGTTCAAGCAACCACCCGAGCTTCACCTTAGAATATCTTTTAAGACGTGTAGGTTTGGTCGTATTGAAAAAACCGGAGACGACGTACGAAGAAGGGGACAAACCCAAAACGTCTCAACGTTTTGCGTTCGTCCCCTTCGTCTGCTGTCTCTGGCGTTTTCAAGTATGTGTATCATCAACCAGCTCGTCTGTTTACTTACGCTTTCTTCAGTTTGGTCTCTTTTTGGTTTTGATTGATTTCAGGCTGTCGGTTTCTTTGCTAGACCCCGAAAGGGACCTACCTGGGAAGCCTGGTAGGCCGTCGAATCCCTTGGGTCCAGGGGGACCAGAGGCTCCCGGGAGGCCAGGTAAACCTCGGTCTCCTTTGTCGCCCTGCAGAATGTTGGCTGGTCCGGGTTCTCCTTTCTGCCCGGGTAATCCGTTGATACCTGTATGGTAATGCACGGTTGGCATTGCCATGTGCAGATGACAAAGCAGAACGAAGAAGGCACCACTGAAATCAGTTTCTCGGCAAGTAATCATTAGGAAAAACATGGGAAGTTTATGCTTTATCGGAAATGCTAAACCTCAAATGCTTCTTAAAGGCGTTGCTTTTACATACCATGATATTTTTTTTTTGCAAAATATATTTCGATTTCATAAAACATTCGTAATTTTAGAATGGAATCTTGGAGGAGTATTTTTTTTTTATATAGATATTAGTGAGGAGCCAAACTTTTGCCGAATCAAAAATTCGCCGCCGAATTTTACGATTTGGTAAGGCCGAACTTCTGCCGAACGTTTCTAAACATTCGGAAAAAATACATTATTACGAGACTTAACGCTGGTATTTAGTTTTTTCGAGCGAAAAAAGGTGTTATTTTTGCTCTTAACTTAAATGCAACGTGTAATGCATATTGGCACAGTTATGACTAAATAAGGGGTTATTTTAGAAGATAATTGTACCGGTGTCCTTTTTGTGTGCTCACTGGCAATTTTACAGTGACTTCTTGTAAAAGTGGCGTCACAACGACGTTGAGTAGTAGCGAGCGCAGTCGTGAATCACGCTACGAGAGTTTCGCTTTTGAGGCCTCATCAGCGCAACCCTGGAAGTGTGTACAATTGTTAAAATAAAGGCCATAACACTGCGTTCTTACTTTCTTTGTGAGTTACCGTTTCTTGCGCGAGAACGAATGCAACGGTCGAATGAGCCTTCACAAGAAGAGATAACAGTATTATTGTTAATTTGCATGTTTTTTTTCGATCTGAGTAACTTGACGTCAGCTTTGCATGAAAGTGTGCTTCCCATATCCGCAGCGTCTCGTTTTTAACATTTAAAATGCCGGCTTCTGATCTTAGTACACACACGGACATTTTGAGGAGATGAAAAGGGTTAGAAATGTCGGATGTGCAACGTCAAGCATGATAGTTCTCTATTTACTTTTACGCAGATACATGAAAACCGCGAAATAACGCTAATTAAAAAGCAACTTTATATTGTTTTGGCACAAACTACTTCTGAGCTGAAAACAGGATTGTTATGCGAGAAGTGTTTTAAAGTAATTGTCAGTCAATGTTTCAACTACCTTGTTGCATCACTGGAAAGGTCAAATGAAAATCACGTTATCCAGAATGTACCGCATCATTTGTCACTTGCGCAGTTGACCGAGTAAATTACTGGTTTATCTTCTGTTCTTGAGGAATAAAATATTGAAGAGAACTATACTAGCAAAGGCTCACAAACGCACAGTTACCGTGTTTGCCATTTGCGTGTTGCCTACTCCACACCTCGAAGTAACCGCTGGTTGTACTACACTTGATGATAACCGCACTACCGCACGGCGTCCAGTTTCAATCCATCGTCCCCTCGCATTCTCGCGCGTGCGCAGACATTTACCAAATTTTTGCCGAATCTTTGCCGAACCTTCCTTCAATAGTTCGGCATGTGCCGAACCATGTCGAATCTGAAGTTCGGCAGATTCGGCCCATCACTAATAGATATGCAGCACAAATGCGTGGACGAAAAAAGCCGCTACCGCATCGCTGTAAAGCGCCTTTCCTGTCTTTGTTCGCCTTTTGTAATCTGCATCTTTAAATATAAAAACGTAATGTTAAACTCACAGAAACAAAAATCGGAACCGGCCAGGGGCCTGGGTAAACTCTAGTTCGCTCTTCCGCGTGGAAAATAAATACGTTCAACATTTAATGAAAGCAAAAGAAAATAAATAAATAAACAGTCAATTACCTACAAGATATTACGACATATGTAGAATTATCTAAGATCATCCAATTTAAAAGTATACACAGCGTGTTACATTGTACTTCCTACCAAGAGGACAAACGCTTGATAAGCCAGTGAGTTGTTTGACGTCTCAATGCAAATGAAACCGGCAAAAAAATATCCCACACACACATTCAAATGAGCTTTAGCATGTAAGTAGTTTACCGGGGGGTCCGTCCAGACCAGGTAGTCCAGGATACCCGGCATCTCCTTTCAGTCCAGCAAGACCAGGAATTCCAGGGAAACCAGCGTCACCCTTATCTCCCTTGACTCCCGGTGGTCCGGGGAACCCGTCTTGACCTGCATAAAAAGAAAAGCAAAAACATTTTCTTTGGCGGATTATTGTAGCTGCGGCACACTATTCTAGCTTTAGTTCGGATATTATTGAATCTTCCAATTCACGAAAACTTCTCCTAATGTTGGATGTGTGTTTTACAGTGGTAGCTGTTACGGGCCCGACCCCCGGTTTCGCAACGGCGTGAGCGTAAACGAAGCTTCCCTGCTAAATTTGGCAGAAACACCTGCACCAATTAAGTTTGCCCGTTAAATTAAGCGGAAAAAATTGACGTTAAGTGACCTATGGATCAATTCAGTTTCCCCGCTAAATTTAACGGAAAACTTTGCGATAATATGACGATTGTCATTCTCATCTCAAGCAGCACAGCTTTCGCTGTCCAAACGCATCATGCCTCCTAATCGTCCCACAATTTTTCATTTTTGACTTGAGAAACACGCGTACAGAAGCGTTCTATCATTAGCTTTCTTAGTATGAACTATAAAGGAAAATTCACGAAAACCTAAGCAAATGTTTTTCGTTATTTTCTTTTGGAACTTCTCTTGAGATTATGCAACGTGGGGTAAGTCAATAGAAAAGTAGGGCTCGTTCTCGAAAGTTCACGCCATTCAGCCGCATGTATTCGTGGGCTTCGTCGGACGCCATTTTCCCATTGACAATTTTTAAGAATCGCTTCTAACGTTTGAAAAAAATTAACGGTTAATTAAAGAAACTTTGCAATCTCGTTCGTTCTGCCAACGCTATTTTTGGGTAGAATTTGAGCGCTCGACGATGCACAGTTTAGTTTTGCAATTAAAGAAAGAAACTCTAAATCGGGGGTGGCCAGAGTGGCATGGGGTTAGAAGCGCAGACAAAACTACAAAAGTATTTAAAAAAAACGCAAAAAAAAACAAAGAAAGAAAAGGGGGGGGGGTTTACTTTTAACACGAAACGATATGGAGGAGCAGTGCTTTCGAAAGGGGACAGGCATAATTGTCGACTACACCAAGTAACACCAGGCAGCAGGACGTTTCTTCAATCGATAAGGAAATGAATGCACGGTTTCTAACCAGCCACTGTCCCTAACGCCCGTTATACGTATACAGTTTGAAATCCTTTTTAGGACAATAAAAGAAACAGCACTAGACACATCTATATGTCAAAAGGCAGTCCTGCTGTATGTACGTAGCATTGTAAAAGGCTGGCCAAGACTGTGATCTTTTTTTTTTTTAATTTAGCAACTTTTTTTCGTTTTGAGGACGCAGGATGGGAAGGGGGGCACGCTTGCCGGGGAGCCGCGAGCCGCACTTGGACCCGCAAAGTTTGGCCTCCCCTGTTCTAAATATTTTTTTTGGGAGAGACCTATACTTCGTTTCAGCTTCGGTCCAGACGCGGCCAAAGCTACAAGCGCGAGCTCCGGGCTTTCAGCGTCCCTGCCAAGCACGCGCGCTCGTGCAGTGCAAGCACTGTTCTGGGCCACATGCTCGCGCTTGTACCATCGGCTGCGTCTGGACCGAAGCTGAAGCGAAGTATAGTACAAATGTCATACAGTCTGGCGCGCGCGCAGTATTATCCAAGAATGCTTATATGAATCTTGAAGAGTCATTAAAATATATACTCGATGAAATTGAACGAATCCTCTTCATCTTCAGAGAAGACGAAAGTTAACGAAGACTTTATTCGAGACCACTTCTGATCGAAGTCGGAGAAGCAGATGCATGTGTTGCGTACCTGGTAAGCCAGATGGACCTGATGGTCCTGGTAGTCCAGGGGGCCCCGGGTACCCGGCGTCTCCCTTCTCTCCCGGAAGGCCTGGGAAGCCGTCCAGCCCCTTGGGGCCGGGGTAGCCGTCCCTGCCTGGAAGTCCCGGGGCTCCGGGGAATCCTCGGTCACCCTTGGGACCGGGCATGTCACCAGCACTGGACTCTCCGGGAGGACCCCTCTCCCCGGGGAAGCCGGGCAGTCCGGCGTCACCTGCGTGGGAAATGTTGTGGGAGTCATTTTCTTCAGGATAGGAACTACTGATGTCCTCGAGCGTCACTGAGAGGTAAACGTTATGGTCATGCGCTTTCTTCATTGACTTTTCCGAGGACATAAAAACATTTTCGGGTGCCCACGTCGCAAGAAAAAAATACCCAAACAATCAGATTCATTGCACTGGAAGGTCTCCCTTGAGGGTACATCATATTTTTTTGACAGATCAAACAAACATGCGATCCACGATCTAATGAATGTGGAGAGCATGTATCTATTGGTTTTTAGTAAACGCTGATTTTTTTCGAGGGAAGTGACTATGAAAGCAACCTTATTTTTTATTGTCAGAATTACAATCTAAACGGCTTTAGTTTGAATTAAGTATATTGAACTGCAATCATCATAACTTGGGAAGGAAAACAACAACAACAAAATATCTAACCGATTTCGTGTCACAATTAAAAAAGGAAGCCTCTGAACACGTTGGAACAAGTGAGATCTACCTTCTTCCCAAGAATATAGCAGTCATCCGCTTCCCGTGTTTTGTTTGTTCTGAGTTGTCAGATCAAACATAAATGATAGAATTCAGATGCCTGAAATCATTCATAATCGCGCTTTCTCTCTGTTTTAGTCGAGCAATGAGGAAGCCTCCAGGCGATGCTGCTTCTCTCACCCTTGAGTCCAGGTAGTCCAGGGAAACCGTCGGCACCCGGTCGGCCCCGGTCGCCCTTCTCTCCATTGGCTCCTACGCCTCCTCGGCCCGGCGGGCCTTGCAGACCCGGAGCTCCTGGCTCACCTAGAAGAAGATCACGTGGATTTAAATAATCACTTAATCGACACCGACGTAGGGGATTGATTTACTGTAGATTCTTTATGCGAAAACGAATCACCACAAGAACTATTGCTCGGCACATTCTAAGAAATCTGGAGTGTCTACTTTACCGCAAAGCACTTGGAATAGCGAATTGCTGCAGTCTAAGCAGGAAGTTCGGTAAATGACGACGTTGGAAACATGTTGGATGGTGAGAAACGTTAATTAAAAAACACTTTTAGTCATCGTTAATAATTACCCCGGCATGTTGCTCGATGATGAGAAACGTTAGGCAAAATACTCTTTTAGTCGTCGTTAATAATTACCCTGGCCAAAGACAACATCAGATGAAAGTGTAATCAATCGGAAATCGACAGTGTTCGAAACGCTATTGTTATAGTTCGTCAGAGTTATATATTTCGCCCGTAGGAGGTCCAGGACCTGGTCACAAGGTTCGATTTGCTTAGAATCTCTATCGACAACTGAGAATAGCAAGTTAACGTTTCAAAGTAAGCTCCGAAAGTATAATGTTAAATAGTTTTAAGATTAACTATAGAGCGTGTCGGGAAAGCTGATTTGACACAAAGAGAATAAAACAAACTCGGAACAAAACAGGACGAACATATCTTCTCCTTTAGTTTTACAAAGATCTGTTTTTTTGTGTTTTTCTTTTTTGTATTTTGTTTCGAGTTTGGTTTATTCTTCCTGTGTAAAGTTCAGTAGTTTTAGAATAGGTTTCTTGTGAAACCATGACGATTTTAGTGCTGATGAGTTTGGGAACATTCACCAGCGTTGGCGTCATCTTGCAAACGTGTCAGTTAACTAAAGCTTAAAGGCGGGCATCCTAGATATGTAAAAAAAATTCTTTTAGGCATTTTTAAAAATATATACAATTTCCTCTTGTCAAAATTGTAACTGAATGATAGAAAGAGAAAGATAACAATGAATGTTGCACCAGCACCAACTAGTCACAAATTGTTGAAATATAAAAGTAATTTTTAAAACTACGGCTGCCAGACAGTTTCTCAGTTAGGCACAGGTATTTAATCATGACCAGTTCACGCGACCGAAGAACATTGCAAAGAGCTGCTTTCTTACTTTTTATTCAAAGTGGGGTAGAGAAGCAGACCTACTTTCCAAAACGCCGTTTTATGTTTGAAACATACTAAACCCTTTTTTGTATGATAATGCATTGCTCCGTCATGTGATTTATTCTTGTACAAAAGAAGTTTAATAGCTATGACTATATTATTTACAAAAAAATAAACCAGCGAAATATTGCAAGATTAAAATTTATGTTGATTTAATTTAATAATTTGTCCAAAGCCACGAGATGTTCTTTAGACCTTCCCACAAATATCATAATACCAGCAGAACATATATCCTCAAATTGTTTTTAACTTCATCTTCAAGAAGAATTCTTCTTTACCTAATACATTTTATTGCTGTGGTACAAGGGCCCGATTCGACGCGTACAATATGTCTTCAGTACTTTTGACATGCCAAAAGATTTTAGTGCTGAAGTGGTCTCAAACTCACCTGGGAAGCCTCGCTCTCCGTCGAGACCATTGAGCCCTGGCGCTCCTGGGAATCCTCGGTCACCCTTTTCCCCTAGGGGCGACAAGCATTTCGTAGTTCGAGTGTTCATTATCAGTGAACAACAATCAGGCTCGTGGTTTATGTCTTTTAATCTTCAGCTTTAGTCGACGTTATCTTATATTTCAGTCGAGCGCTTCGCTGACAGATTTTCTCTCAGCTTCAACGGCGAAACGGTAGTGCGCACCCGCCCTGCTTTACGGTGGCTGCACACCTAGTGATCTAGTGATAACCCAAACAAAAATAAACCTGTCTTCTCTGTTTAATTTTTTTTCTTAAACCTATTTGATTATAGGAATCTGGGACTTATTTAGGTTTATCAGCTACACAGGTCCCAAAGAATGCAATCTATAGAGATGATGGCAGTGTAGCCTATATTTCAATATGGAATGGAACCGCAACTTCTATTGAAAGTTGAAGAAAACTGTGGGAGGTAACAAAGACTATGTTTTGAACCCCCGAGGTAATGATTTTGTGAAAGCTCCTACCTGGAAGTCCTGGTGTTCCATCGTAGCCTCGCGTTCCTTTCTCTCCCGGAACTCCTGGGAAGCCTGGGGTGCCTTCGTCTCCCTTGAAGCCTTTCTCTCCTTTCTCACCTTTGAGGAGGAGATAGAAGGAATCAGTACTGTACAACATTTAGGTATTCTATTAATCCAAAGTTTTGAAGTTAATTTACTCGCAAAATACGACTAGCAAAAAGAAATATTTTAACCGCGCATCTTGCGAACATCTACCACTATAACTGTGCACTTTACAAGTAAATGGTAGTAAATATCATAGCAAAAGCTCCACGAAATCTGTTTAGTGTTGTAAGTCAGATCGGGACTATAATATCACCTGGAAGGCCAGGGTAACCGCGGTCTCCCTTGAGACCCCTTATGCCGTCCAAGCCCGGGAATCCCGCTGGGCCCACGGGGCCAACGGGCCCTGGCAGGCCCGGAGCCCCCGGATATCCATCGTTTCCTCTGTCGCCCTTGGCACCGGGGAAGCCATCATTGCCGTCCTTTCCTTTCAGTCCGGGGAAGCCGGGCTCGCCATCACGGCCCGGCTGACCCGGTGCTCCAGGAAGGCCGGGGTAGCCCTACGAGGTAATCGTTCATGCGCTTTTCATGCACATGATTGTCTGCAGTCACTGGCTGCTAAAGTAACTCAGGGTGTGGAGAATTCCGTGCGTCTTGCTCCGCAGCCAATGAGTTTGCGGCACAAGTTTATAAAAACGCCGGATCACGATGCGCGATCATAGTGGACCAGTTGTCTGCTGTGATTATGCGCAGCGCAAGAACCCACTATGCTTCCAATCAGAGCCAATCAGAGCTCCGAGTTTTTACGTCAAAAAGCAGAAAAATTTGCGCTGCACCGCATACTAAAGGCTAGACCACACCATGGGCTAGACTGAAAGCAATGCACAATGCGAAGAACAAACAAGAATTTTGAGAATGACTAGCGATCCCATGCAAGAATATTGTATAATCGTATCTGTATCCTTGATTCTAGCGTATGTCAGCTTTTTGACATGTTAATGCGGTGTCAGCGCAAATAGTTAGATTCGTGATCTGACGTACTCGGTCTCCCTTTGCTCCCGGGAATCCGGAAAGACCCTCGGAGCCTTTCTCGCCCGGAGTTCCTGGGAATCCATCGCGACCGTCGTCTCCCTTGTCTCCCGGAAGTCCTTGAAGGCCAGGCAGACCACGGCCAGGCAGACCAGCATCTCCTTTAGGTCCCATGACTCCGTCGAATCCTGAGCGGTGTCAACGGCGTATTTAGCACATAGACTTCTCCTAATTTACATAAAATGTATATTTGTGGAAATAAAAAAATTAATAAAAAAACTTCTATGAGAACTGTAATGTCTGAATGGTATTCTTACCATTTGCTAATGGCGTATGTATTGTATGTTTACACTCTGCAAAGCATACACGCACTGCAAGTTGCAAGTGGATAGAAAGGAGAACGACATCAATGCCAAGAATAACTCGTCACCGCGAATGCGCCACTTTTGTAATAAATAGGTCTCAAAGAGACATCTCCGCTTTTGCAAATATTATTTGGTAGTATTCCCTTACAACACGAAGTCAGACTAGCAGTCCATAAAATAACAACTCATTAAAAACCATCGGGACGCTGTGAGCGTATGTTACCAACGCCACAGATCTAACCGTTGATCGAACTGCTTAAAGGTAGCGAGAGAAAAAGATTAATGTGATGCTTGTACAGGGCTGTAGCAGTTATAGTTTTGATGGTGCAACTTTCTTTAAAATATTTTGTCATATTTTGAAGCTTGCAAGTATGCCAATATTTTTATTGAAAAGACATCTGTTCTGGAATCGTCATTGACACCCCTTTAAGGCTCGTTCACACACTTGCGACCTGTTAGAACCGGGTGCCTTAGAACCTCTTAATATCTCTTATTACGAGGGGACACACTGGCGCCATCTATTGGGTTGCAGTGTAAAATTGGTGGTCCGGCATATTTTCTATTTTTCTTGCGCATTATCCTTTCTTTCTAAGCTGGAAACACTTTTGTCAACGTTATAAACAAAACTTTCTCATAGGCATTACGCACATTTGACCTGGGAAATCCGGCGAAACCTTCGCTCTTGTGAAATGCAGTTCCAGGGTAGCGTGCCAGCGTCCAGCGTAGCGCGCTAGCGTGCCGGTGTGTTCCCTCGTCGTAAGAAATTTTAAGAGGTTTCAACACGTCTCGTCTCTCTCGGTTGTACTCGGTTGCTACAGTGTGAACGGGCCTTTATTCGTGGGGGTAGTTACGTTGGTGAACATTGCAGAACATACTAAGAACGCATGGTTTATGAATGGGTCGCACCGAGGTGTCTAATCAACGCAGCGTGCTGGTGATCATTCCCACTTGGTCTTGCCAAAAATAAATTTTGTGGTCCGGAATGTACGCTGTTTAAGGTGCGGGCTTAGCGGCTATGCCACCAGGATCGCCGCTGATAAGGCGTTCATGCAAGCCGCCATGTATACGTTTTGGGATAGCTTTGGATGAATACAACGCTGTACCTGGTGCTCCTGGTTGTCCCGGTGGTCCCCTTGGACCAGGTAGACCCGGGAATCCTCTCTCTCCCTTTTCGGCCGCAAATCCTGGAAGACCCTTCTCTCCGGGCGCGCCGGGCAGACCCGGCTCGCCCTTGACTCCCGGAAGACCTGGCGGTCCGTCGAAGCCAGGGGCGCCTGGGAAGCCCGCGTCTCCCTTTTCTCCCGCGGCTCCCGGGAAGCCGTCACTGCCGCGCACTCCGGGAAGGCCGGGTAGGCCGGCAGGCCCTCTGTCGCCCTTTTCGCCTGCGTGTCCAGAAATGTCCAGTGAGGCAAATAGACGAAGCCAACGTCTTATTTGCGTGATATCTTTATACACAGTGGCTCTCGGGTGTTCTTCAGGCATACGTTTCTTAAACCCAGATTTTATAGTAGTGAAAACAGATGCAACAGAAAACAGATGCAGAAACAGGAGAAGAGTATCTTCTCCTGTTTCTAGGCACAGGGTTACTAAAAAGACTGATTTAAAATCTAGCACCATGTTGAAGTGTTCATGATACTCTTTGAGTCACAGTTTTGGTTGTTGTTTAATAAGTAGAGCACTCAGTCTATTAACGGTTAAGCCGTGCAAGACAAGCAATGGTCTGCTAATGCGGAAAACACAGGGAAAATATAGTACTGACAATTTTTAATGTGTGAGCACACATTTCTTTTTTTTTTAAGATGCGTAATCGTTACGTTTTGTGTTTTATGCTTTATATGTTTTTTACTACGAGTCTATCTGCTCCATGCCACATAAATCCACACCACGAACGGCATGGTAGATGGCAACAACTTTCCCTTTGTCGGTGGTACTTTTCATTCTCTTGAACCTACTGACGGGCTTGTGTGCGAGAAAAGATTTACTTTCATAATATATTGATCGTTAGTACTGATCACAGGTAGCAGCACTCTTACCTCCTCTCCTCCGGACGGGGCAATACATTGCTTATTTGGTTTGTACAATAAATAGCAAGTTACTCATGGAGCACTTTTTGTGCCACTGCGCCACGCAGTCTTCTTTTCTCTGGACGTTGCAGTCAGGCACGGTTGTGTTCTTCGCTTGGTTTTTGCCAGTTTATTATTATAAATTGGCAAAACCAAGCGAAGAACGTAACCGTGCCTGACTGCAACGGCCAGAGAAAAGAAGACTGCGTGGTGTAGTGGCACAAACACGCCAGATTCATTAGAATGCAAAACAATTATTTCTTGTCTATGGATTCTTAGAGCCCTTTTAACATAACGAGGTTCAATTGACTCTGCCGTTGTACCTGGAAGTCCTGGGAATCCGGAGGAGCTGTCCCTTCCCGGCTCTCCGGGTAGACCCGGTTGTCCGTCGTATCCGGGGAGTCCAGGAAGACCAGGGAGTCCTCCCTCGCCCTTCGCTCCAGGAAGGCCCGGGAATCCAGGGTTTCCAGAGTCGCCGGGGTATCCTCGGTCGCCTTAAAGGGGAAAAAGACCGCACTGTTCTCTTTTTGACCTCTTTGATATAATCCATTACTTGACCGAAAATGAATAAACATTGAAGCTACAAAGGTCAAATTACGAACACAGAAAAGTTGTACACCTCCACCTTCTATTTAATAAAAAGTATTGGTTGATCTTGTTGAAGTATATAAATTCAGCTCATACTGAGAATTGCCAGTTTCGTTTGTTAATCTTATTCACTGTATAGACATATTAATGCTAATAAAACTGTTGCAGGCTGTCCAGTTTGCTACGATAAATGCAAAGCGGTCGTCTTATGTTCTTCAACATTTCTACGGGATATTTCTGCACGGAGTCGTGCAGATTGCTAAAAACAAATTGTGAAAAAATTATGTGTGTGCGTGTGTGTTTTGAGGGGGAATTTTTATTTAAGACGAGTTTGAATATTTACCCTTCCTACTCTAATAGCGAGGATAGCTTATGTACAAAAATTCTAGGTCAATATGGAGTGACAAAATGAAAGCATAAACTTAGCGTCTAAATATCGGACCTAGAATGTCAGGTGCGAGTTTTGTTTTTAACCATGCTGGCACTTTTAGATGCAGTTTTCAGATGGCCATGTGTTCGTGAAATTTTTAAATTAATCACGTCAACGCACACGCCCTTTTTCTGTGCAGGGACGTGCCCCATATGTCCACTGTTTCTGAATGGATCAGAAAAAATAATGAAGTCTATGAACTGTCCCTGATATCGCTCACGCGGTCGCTTTCAAAGTTTAAGGTTCATTGTAATAAGGTCGCAAGACTGAGGCGACCTCATACCTTTGGGTCCCACGGGTCCGGTGATACCGGGGGGTCCAGGGGGTCCGGGGGCCCCCTCAAGAGCTGCGTCTCCCTTACTTCCTTTCTCACCAGCAAGACCGGGCAAGCCGGGGAAACCGGTGTCACCTTTCTCGCCAGGGAATCCGGGGAGTCCAGGTTCGCCTGGAATTCAATCAACCGAGGTGTCTAATCAATCGCACATTGTTTCCAAACGTTAATTTTTTTTTTTATGGCAATAAGATATTGGAGTTTGTTTGCAAATTATACTATAGCACTTTCTGAAATTCAAAAATGTAATTGCTGCACTTAACGACATCGTTCTAAACCGTATTTTTATCTTTTTTTTTTGTACTTTTGCATTTATTCCACTCTACTATCGCCCTCATGGGAGAGCCGCATTATCGCTAAATAAAGAAAAAAAATTAAGCAACCTTTTTTCCAAGTCGTTTCTACGGCATGATTTTTCCCATTTCAACTGGATTTAATCGGAAATCATCACGACTCGGGACCTGTGTTTCCTTAAACTTTATAACTGCAGCTGGGATATCTACAAGAACCCAAGCATGCACTAAGGCACTTTCTTCGGAGAAACTTTGGCTGCTAGGTTTGAAATAAACAGAGAATGCCCTCAAAAGCAGTGGTGAGTATAGTCTACGATAAAAAAAAAGATCAGTCATGGCGAGCTATATATAATCCCACACACCATTAGTGACAATCTATTACGCTCATATACACTTATATGTATACATAAATAGTCATAGGTGTGGTTTACTACATGTTATATACCACCATTTGAAACAATTTTTTACTTGTTTTAATCTCTACTGAATACAGATTAACTGGGCATTAGGATGCAGTATACAGCTATAACACAATGCCTGAAATAATCGGTCTTATCTTTTATGTGGTCGCGACATTGTGAATAATATGAACCAGGCAGACCCTATGGTCCCATTCCACGTGATTCGGACTATAGAAAGTGACCAACACCGAGTACTGATATTTTCAAAAAATAGTTCAAAGACACTCATGGTGGCGAGTGCGAAGCTCCACTGGGCGGTTGGAATTTGCACTCACCTATTCCGCCGGGTATTCCAGGGTATCCTCTTTCTCCCTTCTGTCCTTCGTAACCCGGGGCGCCAGGGGGACCTGGCAGACCAGAGCCGGGGAATCCGGGGTCTCCTGTGGGGCCTGGTGGGCCCATGGGACCGGGCTGTCCTGGGTGACCCTTCAGTCCTAGTTCGCCAGGGAACCCCATGGGGCCTGTCTCTCCCTTCTCTCCTCTTGGTCCCGGAAGACCTTTGCAAATGTTTTGGGAAGGAAAGCAAGAAATCGGTTAAATCCTTCTTATAGTGTAGAACGCTATACTTCGTTTCACTTCAAAGGCGACTGTTGACCCATACACACCAGTGCTAACCAAACTCTAACAACGGAGGGCTGATTTTTCACTCTATCAGAGCTGTATCAGCGTTCTTATGCATGTAACCCTGACTTCTTTTTCTTTTTTTTTTAGTAGGCCCAAAGTGCAGCATTAATTCAGCTCTGACTCAGTGCTGACAGTAATGCTCATGCAGCCCTGATTTTAGGTTATCTCAGTTTTAGGTTATCTCAGCGTAGCCGATGTAACGAGCCGAGGGGTTCAATTAAGTAGCGTCGAATGTACAACGTCATGAAGTTCGTCGTCCTTTTTTTGAGCGTGGTATCATCGGCTGAATTAATAAAGTGCAGTGAATGCTCTGTGACCTTGCACCTTTAGTTTGGGTGTCCATATTTGTATAAATTCCAGCCTTTGACTGCGTTCTTATTGTAAAACGAAGTATAGACGACTTCAAGACAAAATATATTTGCTGAAGCACACATGTATATGCATCACGGCCTTACTAATAACTCGTTACTTTTTCAGTTACTCTAGATAAAAACCGGTCTTTAAATAGGAAGTACTTTGTACTAAGTAAAAATAACAAAATCTAGTTTTTTTTGTTTTTTTTTTAGAAACACGAATAACGTTGTTTGTTTTTTACCAAGACTATCCAGTGTCTGCATCTCAATCCAGAGACGCCTCGTAAATAGGCATTGAAAGTCGTCCCTAAAACTAGATGGCGCCAACCACAAAGTCGTTCCTAAAACTGGATGGCGCAAACCACAAAGTCGTCCCTAAAACTGGATGGCACCAACCACACTCCGTCACTCCTATTTATTGCTACTCGCAATACTGAAGACAGGCAATATCAACGACACATATTGGCTAAACCTGCCAGCTTTCATTTAAGAAAATTGCCCAATTTTAACTTTACGTTGGTCACTATAGTTTAAATGTGAAAACTAAGAAGAAAATAAAAATTGACGGACGACTATTAAGGTAAAGTAACTTAATCCATGTTAGGCTCGCTAACGAGTAACATATTATAGTCGGTGACAGGGTGCCGAGCATATGATTTTCCCGCATATCATCCCACTCTCTCCACTTGAGTAGAGTGAACGCTGGAAAGGAGGCGAAGGGGAACTCATCTCTACTCTAGCGCTCGCTCTACTAAAGTGGAAAGAGTGGAGGGCTTTGCAGGAAGAACTTGTCCGGCACTCTTAACCTGTAACCGAATATAAGATGCTTTTAAACTAAATGACGCGCATAACAGTACTTAGCTACCTCTTTTAGAACTGTTTACATGTCTGCGCTCGAGCGATGATCGATATGAGGATTCTTACCTCTTGGGCCTGGCATGCCTGGGAATCCAGCATCTCCCTTGTCGCCCTTGAGTCCAAGGACGCCTTCGTTTCCAGGAAATCCGTCCCGTCCGGGAGGTCCCGGAAGTCCGTCGAGACCATCCCTACCGCGAGGACCGGGAGGTCCAGGTGGTCCCGGGATGGGCCCGATTACATTTCCGGGAGCTGAGGGAAACAAACGTAGACTTATTTCTTCTAGCAAATTATAACCTTAAAGGGCAACTCCGCTCAATTCCGAAGATTTCGGGATAATGAGTGATTTCGAATTAAAAAGCCCTAGTAAAAGACACTACGTCGTTTGGTTAGCGAAAAATTGGATATATATTTTTAAATCTAATTTTAAACACGAGCGGAAATCGAAACCGAAACTTCGGCCCCGTCCGGCAACATTGGCCTCGGGCCGCCAAGTACATGGCCATCACGTGGTACCAGATGTCACGTGATTCTCGGCCCTTCGACGGGCGGGATGGGGGTGGGCGTGCGGGAGGCGCGAGTGTCGTCTGCACCGCACTCTTCGCCACGTTTTGGTGTCTACGGCATTCGACGACGTCGGCACAACTGCGGCATAAGTCTGCGACTCCGCGCACGTGGTGTCCATAGTGTGGACGAAACTCCGAGAGGCAATAATCACAAACGGTGAGACGACGACGGTGGTTGTGACGCGGAAGACGGCGGTAACGGCGGGACCACGGCAGGCAGTTGGTCTGCTCCCAAGAAGCGCGCTGCGCAGGCGCGTACGCCAATCACGTGGATACCGCTGAGCGCCGAGAAACAACGTTGCTGACATCATGCGCTACGCTCGATCGGAGAAATAAAAACAAGCAAAAGGAAGCCATGATAATGATGTTTAGCTCAATGTTGTCTTCGCCCATGCCGTAGCCTTGACTGCGCTGTTGGTTGCGCATGAATTCGCCCACTCGAGTCAGCCGATTTCAGCAACTTGGCGAGTTGAAAAGTTTGCCGGACCGTTTAAGAAACATTTAGACAGAACTGCGTCGTAATATTTGACGTGTGGTCTTCCTAGGCGATACTGAAGAAAACCTGCATTGTTTTTTTGTTTTTTTTAAACCAAAAATGAAGCGGAGTTGCCCTTTAAAGAAACCGTGCGGGCCATACCAAAGTTACGTAATCAGCAACCGTTCGGCATAGAGGAAAGAGCTAACCACTCAGCATCTCAATTGATCCAATCTTCAGTAGGGATAAACTATACATTTCGTTGTCGAAATAATGCTTTTTTTTTAATCATACCTTACAGTTTGTCGGAACGATACTCGTCAACTCGGATTTTTTTTTTTTTTTAAGTTGTAAGTATTTTTATTTAGAGGGAACGAATTGCCAGAATTCAAGTTTCTATATGGAGAGGAAAAGAGCAGCGAGATATGTTGCTACAGGTGCCTCCTGTATATATGTATCACAGTTTCGCACAGTAAAGGAAAGGGACCTTTAAGAAAAACAAAAATAATACAAGAGAGAAAACTCTAGACGTCCTTAATCTCGTTCTCATACCCAGTCAAGCCGTCATTGTTCCGTCCAAACTCCGAAATTGATCATCCCAGCATAGAAATGATGAAGTCACCGTAAAAATGATAAAGATACGGTCGCTGCGGGTAGACAAAGGAAGGGTTGGCTGAAATTAAGGAGACGTTGGATGGATCGCTATCAGGATTTTAAGGCCAAATTCTTGTTAGAGATAAAAAAACACATAAAACATATGAAAGCTTAGCTTCTATATTTGTTATTTGGCGTATGGTGCTGCTAACTCTGATATCAAGCATACGTTTCATACTATCACCGATTGAAAAGTTCGATAAAATAAGTTTCTCCTGGGGCCTGACCAGGTTCGCTAATTGCCTAACGGGCACTTGGCTTAACAACAGGCGCTTCTTGCCTGACCGAGGTATTAGGAGCTTATATGAAACGTTAATTAATCTCTATAAAATAAAGAAAAAAGCACCTGGAGGACCACGCTCTCCCTTGGCGCCCTTTTCTCCCGGCGGTCCTCTGGCTCCTGGTAGTCCTCTGTCTCCCGCCGTGCCGGGGTATCCATACCCGGGCTCGCCCTTCTGTCCAAGCGATCCGGGACGCCCGTCCGCACCAGGAATACCGGGGGCGCCTGGTGGTCCGGCTTGACCCTACCGATGATCACCCACGAGGGGTCAAATCAGGTTGTTCATCCTCAAAGAGACAATCCTACAGAACCTGGCCCTGTCAGGGGCGTATTCACGCCCTCCATGTAAAGAGCACGACGCAGTTCACGCGAACAAGCGTTTGGTGATTTGGTCTGGTTTTCTCTGAGAAGCAGGCCAAATCACTTAAGCAGGAATATCTCGGTGCTCGCACAATACCATAACAAAAAAACAAAAAAAAAATTCAAAAATGCGGCATGGTCGTGCTCACGCTACTTGTGTCACTCAAAGCACTCTTACTTCAGTGAAATAACACACGAATACAATTGTAACAAACAGGTTTGTTAAAATAAAGATAGAAAAAAAAAGAGATCTTTGTGTGTATATGTTTTGTGAGGCCTATTGTCGCCACTATAGCCACGCGGCATATGCGCTCAAACAAGCCTCAATATTACTGTGTAATATCGTTCTACGGAGTCTACCGGTCTTCAGCATTGTCGCTGGCAGAGATACAAATTTTTTTTCACGAATGATGAACTTGATCGTAATTATTAGTCACAAGGGGGGAAATACAACCTTGCTGATCAAGTGAACGTCACACATACTCCTGAATTTGTGAGACTAATATTATCGACCAATAAAACGAGAGCTGTATTTTTTTTAACATCAACGACTACGGGCCTTCTATTGAAAAAAAAAAAAAACACTTCGATTTGATGATCGCACTTCATCTATATCAAACGTTGTCTAACATTTGGTATGAAGATTAGCTTTGTAATGCTGCGCGAAAACGTCCTAGCGCTACAATAACGTAGTTTTGAATATTATTCTTGAAGATAGAGCAAAGGGCCTATTATAATTACAACCAGGTTTTAATTCACATGTATTCGGCTCGTTCGATAGACGCAGGTAACTTATTCATTACCTTTATCCTGTCGCAATGTAAGATACTAATTCTGGGCTACAGCTAAAACAAACCTGGGAATCCAGAGCATGGATTCGAAAGCAGTTACAGATTTTTTAAAATTCTATCACCAAATGGTCTTGCAGAAACGACAAGAGTGACAGTTTACGCTCACTTTTTCTCCCTTGAGTCCTCTCAGGCCATCGGGGCCAGGGGGTCCTGGTGGTCCGTCTCGTCCATCAAAGCCTCGGGGTCCGGGAGCTCCGTCGTTTCCTCGATCTCCCTTTTGGCCTGGGCGATGATGAAAAAAGTCGACAAGAAATGCATTGACCAAAACCTTAGATAGGAGCGAGTCTAATTCGTATACTACAGGTTTTATAGGAAACACTGTGCGAGTTTAGATTGTACAAGTGACTATAGCATGTGACAGGTTAAGAAAAGGAGGTAGGGACCTTCCCACAAAGCCCTCTGCTCGCCATGACTGCTGGTTTTCTCCTGCCCATCCGACTCCTCTCCAGCGTTCGTTCTACGAGCGCAGGTTCGCCTGCTTCTTGCACAGGGTTCTGATGATGCCAAAACGCTGAGCTCTTATCGGCTGATTAAAAAATAAATAGTGGCTAGACCTCGAGGCATCTAGCATTCTGGTCTAGCCACTATCCTTTTAATCAAAGTCAATCGAAGCTCGGCGTCACTCCGACGTCGCCGCAACTTCTGCGCAAAAAGCAGACGACTTGCTCCTCGCATAGTCTAAAAGATTTGGAGGCTTATACATACTCTCGAGCCGCTATTGCGCTAGTGTCAATCTTTATAATTAATACGACATTATGTTGGATAATTTAGTTATTTGACTGAAATATATACTTTCCAATTTTCTCTGATTTTTTTTACTGTAATTGGATTCTATAAAAGCACCGGGTATTCGACGTGTGCACGTAATGAGGGTTTGTGGCAAGTATTCGCTAAGCAAATAATCTCTTAACAAATTAGGCATGCAACAAATGTGATATAGTAAAATATAGATGTAAGGTATCACATTTTACATCAGTGGAATGGACTTTTCTCGAGCAACGAGGGCCGTTTAGGGGGGGGGGGGGGGGGGGTTATTTGCAAACTATGAATGATGGGCAACCAAACACGCTTGCACCCGTCAGAACACATTGGCATCGTGCCGTTGCATAGGCTTTCATTTCCTTTTATGCCCTACACTGCCGATGCTCGAAGATAGCCATGAAAAAATACGAAATGCACGTAAAAATTGCTGCTGACAACGGTGGTTGTGCGGGACGGTGCCTTCCGAAAATTTCGACAGCGGGAAGCAAGGATCTGGGCAGAAGGTGTGCACATGCGCAGAGGCCTGCTAGTAAAAGGTACCTTATATATCCTCTTTCACGACGAAACAAAACCGAATATCCTGCTCTTGTTATTTTACCAGTTGTTCCGTTAAATGTCTTTTTTTTTTTTGTAAGTATATAGTATGTTGGAGCAAAATGAAATTATTAAGCAACAATCGGTGGTTCGTTAGCTGAGTGTTATATGTTTACACACCTATTCCAGGTGGAAACTCTCCGGGGCTGATGCGAGCTGGTTCTCCTTTGTCACCCTTAGGTCCATCGCGTCCGGGTGCTCCCGGAAGTCCCTATGAAGCGAGAGACATAAAACATGTATTTACAAAAATATGCAAATTTCTCGCAAATTTGTTTTTAACATGAACGTAATTATTATTTGCCAACGCTGAATACAAGTCATTTTTGTAGAGTTATTTACTTATAATGAGATTACTTTAGTATACTGTAAAAAAAACTATCTCGGAGGCGCTAGACAGTAGGCCGACGTTTCTCTAAAAGACTTAGCTTTAAATCATTTCAATATTTTTAAAACAAAAAAGTATTGCAGTATCAGCTGCAGACATGTATTTTTAGTTGAAGTATATTTTATTCAATGCTATCGCAATGTTTCTACGGATCGCAAATACAAAATAAATACACTACAAGGATATTGGGCTAGAGTTATGCTGGATTATGCTAATATTACGAAAGTTAAAAAAAAAAATAAACAGCGGATCAGTGAACATTTTCGAAGGACACCTCGAAGCCCATTAGTTCTACAGTCGCGCGCCTGTCTAGCTTTCATATGTATCATTATACTGGTTGCGGTTTGCCGGGTTCGGCATCCACCCACTTGGACTCTATTTTGAGGTGATTCGAGGTGATGTCTTTCAAAGACCGAGGAGTGATGGGAAACGTACTTCTTCACCAGGTGCTCCAGCCCGTCCGGGGGGTCCATCGTCCCCTCTCTCCCCAGGGGGTCCCTGTGGTCCAACTTGGCCCCGAGCTCCGACCTGACCCTTCGCTCCGTCCAAACCGCGCTCTCCCTTCTCTCCCTTCGCACCAGGGATACATGACAGGCAGCTGCCGCCAGGTTCGCCTGAAACCGACGTATCTTCGTCACACTCCACGCATATGATGCACATATCACATAATATTTCACGCATATGATGCGTATGTTTCATCATATCCCGTGCATATACCTAAGCAATAAAAGTTTCGCAATCAAGAACTCTCTCATTGGGAATAACCACTTAGCGTGCACCTTAACGTAGTCTAGAATTGCGAATTGCTGAGACCCAATTAGAAGAATCAAACGTCGGCAAAGCAGAATCACTGAAGGCGTTTTATGAAATCATAACATATAAGTAAAAGAACTCAGGGACATATTGAGGCAGCATATATATCTGCTATGGTAACTGTAAATAAAGAACGGAAAGGATATCCGTCAGTTGTTCCTCCTCCAGCCCGAGCTTCCTACATTCAAAAATGCCTCAGAGTCTCGTGAGTTGGCCTTGAGAGTGCACGCGCAGCCAAAGCATGGTGGAAGGCAACGAACGCATGCTAGAGGCTGTACATCCGAAAGAGACGACAGCCTGTCCTTCTCATTCGGTCTGTGACGGTAAGGACGGCCCCCGCTTTGACCACTCCTGTAAGTACCGGCCTATTTTTTTGTCGACTACTTCATGCAGTAATTCAACTTTACCCTTGGCCATCAACGATTGGAACACACCACCAAGCAAGATTGCTACCATAACTGACCCATATAAATTTGCCGCCTCTGTAACCACTTTAATTTCTGCTTCATCCGACTAATCCCCTCGTTTACTATGCTAGAAGTGCGCGCGAAAATGTTCGGTTGAAAACAACAACCACAACGACAAATGTACTGATATCTTGTGTAAGGGCCTTTAAGGATAAAAAAAAAACGATGAGGACGATGAAGCGTAAAGGAACACGGTCATTGTTGCAAAAAATAGTGTCTTGTGTCTGTCTCTGTCGTTACGACTCTTTCAGGCAGTTTTCACGGGTGTAGCACACTGCCATTCATTTATAGTTTTATAGTTTCTTTTAATTCTGGTTGCTTCTCATTATGATCACGGTCACATGGGCGATTACTGTCTCTCTAGCACACTGGTGTTCTTGTCATAAATTCAGGCATTTTGTTTGTCTATCACCATTAGCTTCGGTGCCTCGGCATCGTGATGAGACGATGGTTGGTCAGTAATCACGACTGTAACTTGGCGCGTGTTCGAAAAAAACTCTACAAAAATAGTTATTAAAGAAATCTAATTAAGAAAATTGTTAAGGCTACTGTGCATTACCTTAATTGCTTATACAGTAAAGGAAGGTGTTTTGATGAAATATGTTTTGTCTGTCTCATAGAAGGAAGGCTTTGCTTCGAAAAAGGAAATCGTATTTTTAGACCACGAAATGCCTCTTTCTCGAAATATTCTGCTTTCACATTGTTTATATGATAAGTAATGATACAAAGCGTTACACAATTGTGCATAGTAATTATCCGCACAAACACTTTTAAATGCATGCTTGTTTTTTAACGCGACAATACTGAGCCATGTCGATTAGTTCAAATGTTCTTCGTAACGAACCTTTGTGCCCTGGAGTTCCAGGAGTGCCGTGTGTTCCCGGATGTCCGTCAAAGCCTTTGTCACCCTTGGGTCCTTGAGGACCCGGGGGTCCGGGAATTCCATTGAGGGAGTCACCAGGAGCACCTGTATGTTGTTAGAATCCGAGCACAGCTCAGAACATTGCAAGATTTACATCCATCAAACATCTGAGATACGGTTAGGTGCAACACAAATACCAGTCGATTTCCAGCGCTTCAACGTTTTCTACAGTGCATTGCTGTCCATGTAAGTTTACCGGCACTTGTGTTCTTGATTCCTCTAAAATGTCAGGTATAAATAAAGTTCAATGTTTTCGGTGTTTATTTTTTTTTCAAATTCGGCGGTGTTTGGATGTTTTCTTTTGTCACATATTCGTTTTTTTTTGTAGTTTGGTTAAGCTATAACTAATTAACACAAAAGACACCGAACTTCTTGGAAAAAATTAACCCCCCCCCCTCAAAAAAAAAAAAGATAACACCCCCGAATTAAAAAAAACAAACACACACACAACCTTAGATATAAGACACGTAGCAAATGTAGAAAAGATGGTCAAAATTATTTTGTCAGGTGCTACTCCGGCTCGCATCTGAAAAGATGGACCGAGCATTTTGTTTTCTTAATAATATGATCAACGGTCTCAGTAACTTTCAACATTTTAAACACGAAATGAGCCTTCCAGTTGACTTAATTTGATTCAAGATTTTAGAACAGCAAAGGTATCTTAGCAGCCCGTACACTATTAACCTTCGTTCTAACTTAATTCAAACTAGCATAGGAGCGCCCCATGCGCTCGTAAACAATAATGCGCTGATGAGCTCTCGTGATATATGTTTGCTCTAGAGTTAATTTTCTTTCTTTATAATTTATGACATTAGGTTTCACGTCATAAAGCCGCTGGTTGCCGCAAGAAAAAAACATCCGAGTGCACTTATGCTGTCGCGTACTGTGTGGCAAAATGACAGACAGCAGCGTGCCTCAACTGAAAGTCGCGTTTTTGGAACCCGCTATAGACTTTCCGAGGTCTGTCCATACAACGTGCAAGTTTGTCTGCTCTATGTGCACCTCGTAGGTTTGTTCATCTGTCAAATGCGTCCACTTTCTTTTTTTCTCCTCCAACCTCAACAGCGAGTGTGAGAGGAGATAAGTTGCCTGGAGGGATGTGCGTATGCGCCTGCACGATATTCTAAGAATAAAGGTGTAAAAGGGGTGTAGCCTTATACCCTTTGTCACTTATAATACACCCCAAAACTTCAGTTCGACGTACAGCTCACTGACGTACGTCGAACAGACGGCTCCAACTTTTACGAGTGGCTAGATAACGGTGCGATATGACGTATTAAACAGCTAAAGTATGTATCAAACACTACACACACAAAAAAAAAACACTGAGGTTTTTCAGTGGGGCGTAGAAAACCCCGATTACTTTTTTTAATCAGCCATACGTACATTAGTTATTTTATTAAGTTGTAAAACTCGGTTATCAATCCGCTCGTGAAAGTTGGTACCATCGGATCAACGTCAGTGCGCGTCGAACGGAGGTTTTGGTGTGCATTATATGTGTCAAGGAGTGTAGGAATATACCCCTTTTTCTTAAAGTGTACGGCGCCGACTGCAGTGATGGCGCCTGCGGGCGCAGCAGGAAGTCCCATGCAGGTGCGGAGACTGGGAGCGATTACGTGATTGATAACGTAGCTGATGACGTCACCGGAGGTTTTGCGGAGGACGACCACACGATAGATAATTTTGGAAATACTCAGCTCCTCCAATCGTGTTTTCAACGCACTACTATAACCCGACGTACGGCGCGTGAGGAGCCCATAAATAGAAGGAGCGGTCCCTGTTTTTCTAGAATTTCGTGACTTTAGAATGCAAAGAAAGCAGGGCAACAACAAGACAGGGTACGTATCGGCTTTTTCGTGTGTCCGTTGTTCTTTTCATGTGGTAAACTCGGAGTACTAAGACAGAAGGAATTGGGTCACTTCCAGGATGTAGTACGGAGCATCCTGGAAGTGGCGTACATTAGAACGGACCGACAATTCAACACGCCGCGCAGTGCACTGTGGGGTTGACGAGAGGCCTTGTGGAATTTTCCGGAAAGGTCTATTCCCCGGGAGGAGCTCCCACTACCAGCTTTCGCTGTAAAAAAAAAATGCTCACCTCGTTCTCCTCTCGGTCCCCTCTCTCCTTTGGCACCAGGAACGCCGTCCAGACCGTTGCTACCGTCCATGCCCTTGATTCCGGGATAGGAGATACCGGGAACCCCCTTAGGGCCTGGTTCTCCCTTGGGGCCAATGGCGCCGGGGTGCCCCTGGGGTCCATCCAGACCGGGCAGTCCCTCAAGACCGGGGTCGCCTTTATCTCCCTTCGGGCCCGGAGGTCCCTCCCGACCAGCCTGTCCTGGAAGACCCGGTCCTCCGGGAGGACCCTGGAGACCACGGGGTCCCAGTTCACCTGTGTACGGAACAGAAGCGAGGCTCGATCAGGTTTCTAAACTGAGAGGACTCTCAAGTAAGAACTTTGATTTGGGTAAGTTGGCACATCATTCGACAATGAAGCGAAACAGTGCAAAAACGAGGCGAACGAATGCGCACGTACGCCAGTTCTTGTTGCATTTTATGTGGGCCTTCGTTGTTCTTTGACTTGTCCAGGTTATCTACCTTTATTATTACTCATGTTGAATCCACTGTGTCTGTTGAATTGCTAGGCAAACCGGATCAGACTACAAGTGGATTGTCATTTCTCATAAAAAAAAAGTAATGTGTTGTCGAGAGAAACCTAATACTAAAATGACTAGCTCCACCGTCGTAAATGGAGTCTATTTCTTGTTTTTACGACGGCCGGGGGCCCTTGTATTATACGAGACTCTCATAAATGCTCGAATATCTGTTGCGTTTTATAAGTGCACTATTGTATGACTATACTACGTGTTGAAATATTTGCTAGTAACACCGTTACTCACTTTTCGTCCTTTGTCGGACTGTCCCTAATATTCGTGGCTTTGACTCGGTCCTGAGCCTAATTTATTTTTCAGGTGTAAAGGTCACTGGGATAAAGACTTTCATAATATTTGATCAAACCGTTCTTCAGGGCTAGATTACGCAGCTCTGACACGAAGTAAACAATAAAAATAAAGTGTGCAGACTAAAAAAAAGCAAAAAAAAAAAAAAAAAAAAGAGCCGTGCGTTGCGTTTACGAGTTAATGATTTTTCGTGCTACAGAATTCGCACCTTGGTGTCCGTCTTTTCCGGGGAGGCCCGAAACTCCGGGCAATCCTCTTGGTCCAGGGGGTCCGGGAGGACCGGCAGTGCCTCGTCCACCCTGAAGAAATGAATGTGGAATATCTTAGTTTGTAATGGCACACAGTACCGTACCAAACTTACTGAGATCATGAAGCCTTAATAATAATAATAATAATAATAATAATAATAATAATAAATCTCTATTTAATGTGTCCAAAAACAGCCACAGTGGTCTTCACATTGGTACACATAACAAAAAGAAAGTAAAAACCAAGTGAACAAACATAGCCGATCAAAGGTCGAAATAACATCAGATTGACCAGTGGAAGAGATGAATGGTAAGTACGCACACTAAATGGTTGCTGTGTGGTATCTTAACTTTTTACGGAATACTGAAATGTCACTGAATATATCAGGGCTAGCCAACGCGTTTCTATTGAACGAAATCTGCAAACGAAACATTAACAACACATTACAAATTGAATGTAAGTAAAAAAAAAAGTAAAATTTCTAGTAACACCGCAAGGAACGTGAAAATTGACACAGCCCAAAAGCGAGTCAGTGTCGAACACCCCATTTACAACGTATACAAGAAAACTAGATTACGTTTCAGCTTTCTGCTTGACAAAGATACGAGAGAAACTCTATTACGAAAACATTTATAATTAAAATGAAAGCGACGTTGGAACTGTCTATCATATACAATGCGTATCAGCCTTTTTTTTGCACGGATTCACTGCTGAACGACTGCGTGCAAGATTGCGAATTCCAAATAACTGAACTGAATTCAAGCCTATAAAATGAATATTCAAGCCTATAGAATATCCAAACCTTTAGAATAAATCAGTTAACTCAGTAATTAAAAAAAAAAAAGCCACGAAGCCTCATTGGTTAGATTATTAGGGCACCTTAGCGAAGGTAAGCGGCTCGAGAGTCTTAGAGCGTGACTTACACCAGGAAGACCGGGAGGTCCAGGCAAACCGCGTGGTCCTTGGTCACCAGGAATTCCAGAGTCTCCTTTCAGGCCGGGCGTTCCCATCAAACCGGGAAGTCCGTCATCTCCTCTATCACCCTGGAACAGGAAATATATGCGAATTTTGTAGGAAAACAAACGAACGTTTTGTGTCACGTGTAATCCCATTTTTTTAGGAAACCTGGCAATAGACGATACTGGGGCATACATATACACACACAGGTCCATTCTTGAGCAACTGAGCCAACCCTTTAAACTCATTTGACCTGTTCTGATAGAATGAAGATTTGACTCCCATGACCGCCTGGCGTTGTGAGGCTAGAACAATAGAATATAGCGATAATGAAATTTCGCCGAATGACCTCCTTATTTACAATATCGTTGTGATAGCAGTTGGTCTACCATTTGAGGGTCATGACCCGAAATGTGACGAGCTTTCGTACCACCTTGGAAAGCACACCTACTTCCTAGGATATTGAAAATAATTACACTTAAAATATTAGTGGGCTGCATACAATATCCTAGTGAAATGTGAATAGCTCTGGTCGGAAACCGTACTTCGATATTTCACGTGAGGTATGAAGCGCTGGGATGAAATTTTCTGCTGTAGTCTTACTTTAGCGAGGTTAGCTTGCAAACTTATCATACTTTATTATAAAGAGGCGATAAACTTGTTTGCCAACCAAGAGCTAAGTTTGATAAAGCTATGATATATCGTTACTTCTTTTATAGATGAGAAACGAGCCGGAATATTTTTTTTCAAAGCTTCTTGTCCCCTCTTTCCACGCCCCCCCCCCCCCCCTCCCTTCGAACTACGTACACAACGCGACACGGTTAGCGCAAACGTGACTTCGGCACTTTTTCACATTTTACTCGAGAACGGGCACCGGCGAGCAACAAAATTTACCACTCAGGTTAGTATCCAAACCGAGCACTTTCTAGCTTTATGATTAGTTCTTCATACTGAGAGAAAGCAGAGAAGACCAGCGATGTCTTGTTCGCGCTAACAGTGTAGCGCAATGTACGTCACACTCGGCACCGCAGTAAAAAAACAGTTTAAAGAAGTACAGCGCAAGTTCACTCACGCGTTTGTAAAGCGAAATAAAGAGACTAAAGTTTCACCTTGAATCCTACAGGCCCAACTGGACCAGGATAACCGTCCTTGCCCTGTGCAAAATATGAATGAAGTTAGGACCCATAAAAGGAATAAACAAATCTGCACATGAAATGTCGCGGGTTCTGAGGTGGCGCACCCTCGGTCCGGGATGTCCTGGCAGACCCTTTTCGCCTTTCATTCCGAGGTCTCCGTGTCTGCCCTGCAGAGAGAAAGAGTGGGAGGGAAAAAGTGGGAGAGGGAGAGCACAAATGGTATCAAGAGCGATTCCCGAGACTAATGAAACTTTAATTTCAATCATTTCGTTTGTTATGTCCCTAAAGCTCGATAGGAATTTACATTAGAGGTGGCAAATAAAATATATTAAACTCAAAACCGAAAACAAAAAGTATACACAAAGAAATAGAGGTAGCCATGGTTTAGAAAAGCAACAAGTGTAGTTCTGTAGCCAGATGATGTACTATGATCCAGTTCTGCAAAATGAACCAATGAAGACACATATGACTCAATCAGTCATTGATTCGTGCATTTATATGCATGATATACTATGATCCAGCTCTGCAAACTGAACCAACGAAGACAGATATGATTTAATCTGTCATTGGTTCGTGCATTTATATCTTAATAAAAGATTGAAACACCTATCACTTATCCAAGTGATGTTTTACCCATTTAAAAATTAATCATACGGTCAATTCATGTATTCATCAATTATTAATATAATTAGGACATCTACAATTACATAAATTAATAATTAGTGCATTTGTAAGTTATTTAAATAATTTGTTTCAATGTACAACTCAGTTATCAGGCTATTTCGTACCTTTATATTAAAGCTGATTGTGAGAGTTATCACTGTATTTTATTTCATTTAGTTAGAATCTAACATTTTGATGTAATAAAGGAGTTGCAACGTTGTAAGTTCTTACTTCGAAGTTGTGGCCCTAGTGGTAAAATAAGTTTTTTTTTATTTTTTATTGGGGTTATGTGAGACGTATAGTCCCAGAATTTTTCGGATAAAACTGTTTTATCTCAAACGTAAAATATTAAGTCGGAATTAAAACAAACACACTTACAGGTTGTCCAGGGTTACCAGGAAGCCCATGCTCACCCTTAAATCCAGGTTCTCCCTAGAATAAGCAGGTAGATATGTGTATGTAAGCATCAATAGATATCAATGCCAAAAAGTATAGGCATAAACCACCTCTGAATAAAAACATAAGAAATCACTTTATTGCATTGATCACAGTAGAAGCTCAAGTCGTGTCCTGTTATAAGAATAAGCTAATTTGGCTTTACGAGTATAAACAGTGCACAAATTCCCTAAAGGAGGCCACTATAATATGGTTTGCATCCTTATGCAAGTGCCATTAGCGCCCTATAAAAGGCAATCAACATAATACATTCCAATCCTTACAAAAAAGATATTGAGACACTTAATATAATTCAGTTACCGCTTTTTATACACTACATAGCCAACTGCAAATAAGGACACATAAAATACCACATATGTATTCTAGTGATTTGGCAATTGTGCTTAAATTTATCGAACGCTTTTTCTTTTTGCCCTGAAGTTTGTAATCCACAATTCTGTGTTCTGCACGTTCTTCAGAAAGAGTGCCGAGAACCTGTTTATCGCCACCGTTGAAACGAGTCAAATTTCGTTGGTTCACAAGAAACACATTACTTTTGCAGTTCCAAGATCGTAACGTGTTGTTGAGTTTACATTACACTAATAAGCTTTTTACAAAATGTGTGCTAATTATATTTTTAGACAAAGTAATTCTAAACAAAAAAAAAATTGTTTTATATTGCATACAAAAAAAAATCTTTTACTATGCATTCTTAACCCGAGAATGTAAAAATGAACGAAATTAGCTTGTCACGTGAAGTCTGATTATCCAAACATAAAATTACACAAAAAAAAACAACTCACAAATGCAGTTTATATAATTTTGCTTAAAACTATAACTAAACAAAACATGTGATCGTTTCGCGTTCTTGAGTAGAAGATATACTTAGTTCCCGTTCTAGTTCTACCAGTGTTATATGTACCAGTGGCGTTATTCCAGCCATGTCGTTCCTTGGAACTGCATTCCGGTAACAGCGGTATAATCTGAATTTATTTACGTTCTGGACAAAATCCTGAAACTGACGCACTGAGACGAACCTCGGCTGCGTGCACCAACCTTCATTCCTTTCATTCCTGGGGGTCCCGGTGGGCCGGCAATGCTGTCCGGGGGCTTCCCAACAGGCTCCGTGCAGTTTCCGGGCGGTCCCTTTTGACCCTTGGGACCTTTCTCCCCCTATCAAAGAGTTATATATATATATTTCAATTGAAAATTCAGGCACTTGATTAACCCGCCGCTTGATCCTTTACAAAAGAAGTATATTGATTTTACAGATCATAGAAGTAACTCGGTAATCGTGACAATGTTATTTAGCATACAGTTGCTCTCCTAACGTAAAATAGCTATATACATTTTGTAACGTTAGCCGCAGGCTTATATCAGGTTAATTAGTGATTTGCCACAGAGAGCATAAAATCAAACATGCCCACCGTGCTTCTTTGGCCGTCTCTTCCAGTTTTTTTAAGAATCTCTAATTCAGACATTGAGCTGAATTAGAAATAACGGCGATTAATATTATACTAGCGTTATATTTTCTCTTTATTCCCACGTGCCATGAGGCCTCTTATATCTGAACACATGGCTTTACGTTAGCAGAAAAAGTCTTGGAAAAGTGCCTAACCGCACGTTAACAAAAAGAGAAAGAGCAAGTCTTCCAAACGGCCAAGAAATATTTTGCCATGAGCCAATTCAATTAGATCACGCAGAACGTGATCTAATTAAATCACCGCTTCTCGATGAGAACACGTAAGTGTTTCACAATGTACCGTTAGGTATTAGAGGGTACTTTGACTAGTAATGATCAACTAGCTATGGCAGCAACAAATACACTTACAGGTTCTCCCTTGTTTCCTGAGAATCCGATGCCCATGTTGCCTTTCGGTCCCACTGGTCCTTCCACACCTCTAAAACCCTGTCAATGCGAAGGAGCAAGTGACACCATCAGCACGACTGATCACGTATCCCAGACCGCACACCTCGTTAATACTTACAAATTGCTTAGTGTAATAGAGAAACTATTTGTAAACAACATCGGAATAGTCCGAATAGTCAGCGAGCACAAACAATAATTCAATGTTGTCTTCCGAGAGTGTGGTGTTTTTCAAGATAAGCCTCTTTTATATCATTGAGCATTTACCAAAATCGACATTGCTACATGTTAGTGTCAGCTGCCTACATTATTTTACAAGTGGAGGGTCTCGTAGGAATAACATTGCATTACACAAGGACATCACGTTACCCGAGTGCGTCATTGGTTATCATCGGTAATGCAATATAGAAAGGTCGGAACAAGAAAGATAGCTAGTGTTCTGTCCAGAAAGACTTTACCGGAGGTCCTTCTGGTCCGGGGTCGCCCCTTGCTCCTGGAAGACCGTCAGCCCCAGGGTTTCCCTGAAATAAGACACAATAGCAGATCAATAACAGGCCTGCAACTATTTGTGGTCCACACTATTTGGCTATAAATTAAGAAAATCAAAGCACGACCTTGTCAAGCGATATTCAAGAAGCGATTCCTATTCCGTGGTCTTGCTTTAGTTTATGACAAAGACATACTCATTGACTTACTGTAGATTGCACTTAGTTTAATCTATATTGACAAAAGCACAACTGACGCAGCTATAACGAGTAATTTAGTCGTAAAATTGCACTTTACGTAAGTAAAATTGCACTTTACTTTTTGTCGTTTATTTTTCACCGTTTGTATGAAAGCCATTTTGTGCAAGAACGGAAACACGCGTGAGTGAGTTGAGGGACATGTGACTATTGTACAAGTTTATGCTACTCTACGCAGAGATGTGATATGAAGTATCGAATCAAAGCGACAGGAGGAGTGGAGTCATGGTCCTGGTAGTTTTTAGCGAATTGAGAGCGAGGGTAGAGGCAATGAAAAGAGAAAGCAGAGTAATTTATGCCAACAGACCAGGTGCCTTGTTCAGATGTCTAATCAAGGGGTTGAAATCACTTTTTATTGTTACTGCTGATGAAAAAATCAAGAAGGCAAGAGAAACTTACCGGTGGTCCAACTTGCCCGTTTCGTCCTGGCTCCCCCTATGGAAAACACACACAAAAAGAATGAGTAGCCGTAAGGCACACTTTGCCGTTTTACCGCAACCATTATTGTGTGTACGTTACCAAATTCAATCCTCCTGAAGGCCGCATTGAGGAGACACAAACAAAATATTTAGACGCTGAAGTGCACACAATACACTATGAACGTTTGAAGTTTTTTGTTTCAGAGCAATGTGCTAACAAAAGCCGAAATTACGCGTTACAGAACCTTCATTTTAAATTCTGTTTTTAATATCACATGAGATATATACCACTGTACCCCAATGTTGGTGAATATATTATCGTTATTAACATCGACCCAGTTTAACGCTTCCTAAAATTGAGTAAATATCTGCGGTCGAGAACGGATCACTCCCGTTGTGGTGATTAAGAAAGTAACGTAATTTTTATTCAATGAATTAACTCAAATTTGACCAGACAGCTTGTCCAACAAGTATAACCAAAGATGCCAGTTAGCTGCTGTCCGACACCGTCACTGACAGAAACACATTGGGGGTGGTGCTGGGCATTACTCCTCCAGCTAATGTGCGTTTCAGTTTCTTCCGCCCTTTTATGTTTCGCCAATCTGTCCTGAAAATTAAATAATAAATAGTAGTGACACAAATTACAATGCTGTCTTGTTTTATCACCTGTGACACGTTTGGCAGAGAACCGGTCACACTAGCGAAACTTTGTCAATTTGTTGGTTCTTGCATGCGCTCTGAGTTCCCAGGTGAAGCTTTCGGCTTTCTACCTGGCCGACACATCCCACAAATTTCCGCTCAAGAAAAAAAAGTAGTCAGAATGTGGCCCCCCATTTCTCACTTTCTCTCCTTTACTTCCGGGTTGGCCGTAAGCAGGTTCTCCTTTGAAGCCTGGCGGACCAGGGGTGCCCGGGGGACCGGGAGGTCCGAGGGGACCGGGGAGGCCGGGGCCACCTGGATCTCCCTGCACCGGAGGAAATCGGGAAAAGGTGTAAGTGAATTTTTAGGCGGCATCAGAACTGAAGTCAAAAGAAATTGGTCACTCTTCAGAATGTTGCAACAAATCGGTGACTTCCGCAAGATCAAGTTCCCAGGTTTGCTGAACCAATCTTCACATCGATAAACAATACGGACCATTACAAGAAATACTGATTATGTCCGTGCATTAATTAGTGATGAAGGCAAATAAATTAGACGCATTACAAATAAGCATTCTTCAAGTGTTAAATAATTAATAAAATTTGTGAAAATGCAATGACGATACAGATTTAAAATACACATCGAACCCGTGATTATTTGTTAAATTATTTTACTTTTACTGTGGACCCTGTAAGTGTGCACGGCGTATAATGTTCAAAAATATTGGATCGGCGAGTTTCATCTTGTAAAACTTGTATTTTGCCATAATTAATGCACATGGCTGGCCCCAGGGTTCGCTAAAATCTTAGTAGTTTTCGCAAGCATAAAAGATATAGAAAGCAAAAATCTTTGTTGCAGTGCATGTTGCAGTTTAAAAAAATCAAATGGCTACCCTTTTTTATTATTATTAGTGTAACTTCATTTTGAATCTCGCCCGAGGTAAATCACCAAACCAGCCCAGTGCTTCGAAGGGTTAGACTAGAGATTCATTGCCACAGGAGGGAGATCTCGTGGCAGCGTAAACATGTCGTATTATATTGGCTATAATGTTGCCCTATCAGGTGTTTTGCTTGTTTGATTGTAGACGTGTTACCCTACCTTTGTTCCATTGCATCCGTCCAAGCCAGGAGGTCCCCTAGATCCAGGTGTACCGGGAATTCCCTAGATTCAAAACATGGAAATACACAATTTTAATATATTGATTCGGATTAATCCCATTGTAGCGCGAAATTGTCTAGATCCACGTACCGGTATTCCATTGATGCCAGGAAAACCGGGCATTCCCATCCTTCCCTGAAATCAAAGTAAGTATCGCCGCTATGATTACGCTGGTTTCAACTTTGTGACTCGGGATTTCGCGCTGTACTAGTGCTTGCATTTTTGCTTAAAACATGTAGAAGCAACGGAATTGTTCACGACGCTTTACTTGTTTTAAATGTATAATGTGACACCGTCATCCCGCCAGGACTTAGATCTGTATGCATCATGGTCTGGTCACGGAATCAACCACATCTCCATAACTTCTTCGGGCGTGTAACCCCATTGTCTTTCATGACTAACATAGGATATGTATTTTATGGTCTTCTGTATACTGTCAAGGTGCGCTTTTAGTAGCAAGACAATTTCAAGATTTTACTAGTAATTCTATGGCCTTCAACCTTATTATTTTTAGAAACATACGCGTTCAGGATGAGCTAGCTTTATTATATACGGTGAATACGTTAAAAAAAGCCAAAAACAAATTTGTAATGACAATTTGTTTTCGGGATTTTAGAAAAAAAATAAAGAATATAATTAATGATATATATGTTCTTGCACATGATTTTAAGCGGAGATCACGGATGACAAGGGACAGGGGACAAACACACACGTCTCGGTTGTCGTGTACCGCCTCTCGTTAGAATCATCCGTGCTGTTAACCAGCTCATCTGCTTATCAACGGTGTCCTATATGCTTTTGCCATTTTATTGAAAAGGTTTCCTCATCAACGAAAGGAATTAAAATATTGTTTTAGATTGCATAACACGTGCATTTATAAACGAGGACTGTTTCTAGATCCTTCTGAACTCGTTTCTGTCATAACAGCGCGTCGCTACACACCATTCACATTACGGTTAATAGCGTAGAGACATCCAAGAACGGGAGATCATGTTCGTAATGCTCGAGTGCTCTCGCAAATGATGTAACCACTAAATCAGGTCGCTCACAATTGCATTCCCACCACTCCTAAGTAAAACCAAGTAGAGGCAGTGCGTACCAAATGTAAGCCTGACAATCACACAGCAATCTCAAGTCACGAAGTGTCGTCAGATCTATTCTAGACAGGAAGAAAAATAATCTCGTCTGTTGTTGTTTCAGGTGGAAGGAGACAACTTGTCATTCATTGAATTACATACGCTTATGCTTTCCGGTTAGAATTTCGGGTGGGTCCACTAACCACCTTTTCGATAACAAGGCAATAGTTTCTAGGTTACTAAACGGCGGCCAAAGCAGAGGTGCTGATTGGCCACGAGTAATGTGTCAACGTTCGACTGGGGGTCGTGTCCAATCAGGGAGGACCGGAATTTCAGCCGAAAGCGTATGCGGCACTCGTGTCCAATCAGCACCTCCGCTTTGGCCGCCGTTTAGTAACCTTGACGCACTGTGCTCTCGTTATCAAGGAGGTGTCGGTTCCATAGAAAGCTGTACGTAAGAGTATAGGCAATATATTCTCTCGATGTTTAACGCCGCCAAGCCACTATTCTTATTTTCGCAAGACGTGGCGTGGCCTCACGGGTATTGCCAGTTTGTTGCGTTCAGCATCACTAGCAGGCGCTGTCGGCGAGTCTGTCCTGTATTAAGCACTAAAGTGGCAATTTGGGCAAGTAGGTTCATGATCACGTATTTAAGCACGTATGTGAAAGGCCTTACCGACCAACAGCATTGGGTCTGCTGAATATTCTGACCTAAGTAACGCCACTTTCCAGCGAAATATTGTTTGCCGGGACTGAAAATCTTACCTCTTCCCTCTTCGCGTTCATCAACGGAAGATGGGGAAGAGACGTTTCACAGTATTGGGGAGCCAAGTAAATACACATAAGCGTAACAAACTCTGCGTTTAATTTGGGTGACTCGATCGATGGTCCTGGAATATGGAGAACCCTGCTTAGGTCGTAGGAAAGGAAGAAAGGTGGTGATCAAGACTTCGACTCAGCCTTTAAGCGTAACTTCTTCATCGGCTCTACAGTCGAACCAAGTTAAGAACACACCAAATAAAAACCACACCATACCAGCCAGTGCATCTAATTGCTCCGAGAACTATCCAGAAATAGCAGTAGCCCTGGCGAGTCATGGGATATCAGCGAGGCGTGCGCCTCGTTAGCGGACTATCTGCCCATCATGAAGGAACAGTGGCTGGCAGCAATAAGGATGTCGGATCAACTTCTGGCGCATTCTGAAAGGGAAGCTAGATCGGTTTTGTATTTAAGGAAACACACTTAAATCGTTTTAATTAGGGCTCCAAAATATCAACTATCGATTTTTTATTTTTTTGGGTGCATGGAGTCTGCAGAAATTTTTTAAAAAAAAACCATTGAAGGCCTACCTCCCCGGTGTGAGGCGTAACAATAGGGGTTTTCGGTATTTTCGCTCTCGCGCACCTTCAGCAACTATGAAAGCTGTGCATGCGCACAGGGGCAGTAAAAGACTTCACAACTTTTGCTAATGCGGGGGAATATACCTGGCAAGCTCTCGATTGCACTCGCGGCCCTTGAGCGACACGCGCTTGGCGGCCGAAAGATTCTCTTAGGACGGCACGACTGGTTGGATATTGTTTTGTTTTCTCACGTTCAGTTAAATCTTCGAGAAAAACGAACATGATATTAAGATCCACGGGATAAAACTACGCTAGAAATATCCTATATCTGATTCTTTTATAGAAGTGTTTCAGCTTCCCTTTAACGTGTATCTTACACTAGTATGAGTGTGTAGTAGAAAGGCTATTGTCGGGCACTCTGAGTCTTCCAAATACTCGATTCCTCTTCACTCACTCTTTCACCCTTGGGGCCCCTGGGGCCGTCTCGTCCAGCGTCACCCTTCTCGCCTTTGTCTCCAGGGAGACCCTCAGGCCCTTGGTGTCCTTGCGTTCCAGGGGGTCCCGGTGGTCCCGACACACCGGGCGTGCCCTGAATATCCAATGTTCACACGTTTTAGGATAGCTGCAGAAGAGTCCAGGCTTTGAGACTACAGCGAGACAAATTTATTTAGCTGCGTTATAACTGCACACACGATTGACGCCCGAACTGATTTTTTTTTAATTTTTTTAATATACTTTTAGTCTTACTGTTTGAGCGTTTTCTTAATAAAGCTGCAATAAAAATCAGGTTATCGTTTGACCTTTATGAAGCGTCATCAATGCCTCATAAGGTGTAAGAAAGCAGAGTCTATACCGAGCTCATGCATGGACAATCTTAAGGAAATACGGCCAATAAACATGCAATTAACTGTTTACGCACGTATTTTCGTTCAGGAAGTACCGCATACTATTTGTTTTATTAAAGCATGCTTTTGAACTACATTATGCAAATATATTATATCTATGGTACAAACTATTACAATAAACAAAATCGTAATATGCACGCTATTCGGAAAAATTTCAAAAGTAATATTAGCAGTACAGTATAGTTGCAAATATCAGAGTGTATATTGCATGGGTTGTCTGCGATTTATGTCGATATTCATGTCTGACTGACGATATAAATTTTTATGCTATTCATTAGCACGATGCCAAACTCCAAGGTAATAATGATTTGATACTGTTTCTAAATATTTCATACACATTTTTCAATTCACCAGAAGCAAAAAAAAAGTATAAATTATTCTCTAGAAGGACAAACGTCGAGCAAAACGTTAATACTAACGCCAAACTCAGTGCCAAGATAAAACAAAAAACAACAGCTGTACCCGACAGAGCACAAATATCGAGCAATAAAAAAAAGTGTCCGAACGCGGCTCCGGCCTTCGCAGCAGTCTATCTTAATATAATTAAACCTCGTTCGTAAAATGAGACAGGCCAAAAATGAGAGTAACGCTCGTAACACTCATAACACTCACGGCCGAAATCATTATTTCGCCCAAAAGTGACAAATAATTCTTTCGGCAGATGGTGAACGTTAGCGCAGCTATTCGAGAGCCGCGCCAGTACAAAACGACACAAATGCAAAGACTTACCCTAGTGCCTTTTTCTCCTATGCATCTGCATCCCGCGCACGAGCTGCAGTTCCTCTGTTCGGTGTAGCCGTTGTAGCCTCTCCTTCCGTTTCGTCCGTTTTGTCCTCCCGACTGGTTATATCGTGGGTAGTCCCGGTACCGGACGTTGTATGGATCCGTCTGCAGGTTGGGAGATGGGAGACCACTGTTAGTAGGCACAGCAACTTTTATGCTAGTAAAGAACTCAATGACAGTTTTTATGCGAGGGACCCGCCCCACCACAGGGTCAGACAACAAGCACTCCTATACACAAACAAGCAATCTACAAACAAGCCGGCACCGAGTGTGGGCACTGCGAGTCCAGATTCGCGCGAGGTGAAGCAAATGTGTATGCGCTACGCCGACATTTATATATTATATTTTACATTATAGATTATAATATATGTTATATTATTAAGGACTGTAGATTATATATAATCGAGACACTGTCAGTTCGTTTAAAAATTAGTTATTCTTTATGGTTTTTGTTCATCTCTCGCGAGTTCGGACGTCGCTCTACGTGTAAATATGAGGGGCATACAATTTAATAAAAATGAACTTTCAAATATTACACAACTATCGACTGAAATATATATCAACTGAGCGGAAAGGCAATTAAACTTTTTGAGTTTTTTTTTTTTTTTTATTAACTCCGACGAGCGACGGTAATATTCAAGTAATTAGTTGTATGAACGTGTATATAGCGTGAAAGAAGTCAATTTTTTTGTGTTTTTACATACGCTGTTACGAGTCCCCTTGCGTCTACTTTTGCACATATTGCTCGGAAAGTCAATGACTGCGACATCGGCGAATGTCAAGGTCGAGGTTATGTTGAAACCTGAAACTGAAGCCTGCTATCTGACACTGAGCCTGAAGTAACTCCTGAAACCTCGAGCTCATCGTTATGTCTCATAGTTATGCTTTAGGTACAAGAATATTTTCGGCTTCCTCAATCGCCGTGCTCTCTTATACACTCCGTTTCACCTTATGTTGTACCGCAGCGAAGGATAGAAGCGCGAGCTCATAGCGTTGGCAGCTGCTTTTAATGCACGAGAGCTCGTGCCGCCGAGATCTATCCTAGAGAAAGGATCTCGCGCGTGTAGCCTCTCCTGCGGTACACCATAAGGTGAAATGGAGTGTAGCAAATTCCTCGGATAGATTTGGAGCGATCCAAAACTGCTTCATTCCCGCGCATTTAGAGCAGCAAATGCTAGCTCGAGTTTACTCGCGAATAAAGATACCAAGGAAGAGGCGCTTCGTAATTGCTTTAAATCTACGAGCTGAATTTGCCATTAGAACCTATGGAATCTCCGAGTGCTCTGTGGGAAAGCAGACGCACCGATAATTTGACCGCTCCCGCTCACCCGGAGTCTTTAAATGTGACTTTAAAATAAATGAATAATAATAACCGTTGAAACCTTGTTTGCAATCAACATGTTTCTTTCTTTTATTTCTTTTTTTTTTCGCTTGCAGTGTGCCTATATATTTTTTGCTGTGTCCAGTACTTTTTTTTTAATCATGTTTGAGATGTTTTGTTGCGTTTTCTTTTTTGCTGCGTTTTCATGTGTGGTTACGTGTTCATTTTTCTGTGCCACTGCTGTTAAATGTAAGGGGGGAGGGCGGGGGGGGGGGGGGGGGGGGGAGGGGCGAGGGCTCATCAAGATGCACCATGCAGCTGTTTTCATTTGTCTCTCTCCGTCATTTAAACTTTTGAAAGGAAATGAACATTATTATTAAACCAATCGAGATGATTGTTTTGCAGGCACGCGGGCAGAACCTCCCCCAATCCAAATCATGAAACCGGCTGAGGTGAGGTTTGAATTTCATGACGTCTAAATCCGCAGGCCCTGAGGTGCTCGACCATTGGGATCTCCCTGATGAAACATCAAGAAACCACCAAGACAACCACGTCACATTTGGGAAGGGCCGGGGGCGGGGGGGGGGGGGGGGGGGGGCGAGGGCTCATTAAGATGCACCATGCAGCTGTTTTCATTTGTCTCTCTCCGTCATTTACACTTTTGATAGGAAATGAACATTATTATTAAACCAATCGAGATGATTGTTTTGCAGGCACGCGGGCAGAACCTCCCACAATCCAAATCACGAAACCGGCTGAAGTGAGGTTTGAATTTCATGACGTCTAAATCCGCAGGCCCTGAGGTGCTCGACCATTGGGATCTCCCTGATGAAACATCAACAAACCACCAAGACAACCACGTCACATTTGGGAAGGGCCGGGGGCGGGGGGGGGGGGGGGGGGGGGGGGGAGAGGGGCAGCAAACAACCGGGATACCAGCAAGACAAGTTCATCCCATCATCGCTCATAATATTGGAGGTAGACGGTCGAACCTAACGATTTGCTTCGAGCCTACGCGTCAGAATAAATCCATCATTTGCCGTTTCCTCCGCGTCGTTCCACGTCCCATCCATCGACGATTTGCACACGCAGTGCAATTTATATCTCTTCTAGTGTCCTTAGATAGGCGCGCCCGCCAGCAGCGAACAAAAATATGGAAGCTTAGAGAACGACTGGAAAAAAAAGACACACACACGCACACACATGCAAGGCAGGCTGTGGCAGGATGAAGATCCTCAGTCTACTGCGCCGCCAAGAAAAACAGGAGACCCGTTCCAGCTCTGCCGAAGGCCCTGACCACCTCGCGTTGCTGTGCCTTTTCTTGGAACCGCGGCAGACAAATAAACGAACGCGTAACCCTGCCTCTGCTGTGCAGACATGGGAGAAAAGGGGAGGGTTTATTTCTTGCCCCTTGCGTCTTCAGAACCCGAGCAGGAAGACGGAGCGGAATTTGGTAAACACCGCGAACTGATGGAAGCCAGTCGCGGAGCCCCGGCCGCTGCGGGCCATGGCATGGACAGCTCTGCAGTGCGAGCTCGCGTCGCTGTTTTGAAACAGTGCGAGATGTATATCCTATCCGACGAGTGCCCGACTCAACAAGCGCGGGCCTTTCACAGTCTTAAACTTCCGCAAGCAAGATGAGACTGCTTTGATGCACTGTCATGGATGACGTTTCCCCGTTATCACCCGGAATGCTCTGGCAAGCCTCGCGACGACTCATCTACGTCGTTCTTTTTTTCTTATGCGCGTGTCGCAACGCCCCAGTATTCGCTGCTTGGCTTTGCACGCTGCCTATGTTGGAGTTGATTATAAAATGTAATTATCTAAGCGTTTCGAGGATACCTGAGGACTCGCATAATGGCGAATACAACGAAAAAGGCAATGTTGAGATAAAAAAGGAAGAAACAAATTATTGAGTGAGAACAATTTCTTTTGCTTATTAGTTGCGCATTATCAGAGATGATCACGATGACAAGCTAAACATTAAGTTTGGTGCATATCTCGATCGCACAACAAACTACTTTGATTAAAGTAAAGATAAAATTGACGTTTTTTTGTTCTTTTTCAAGAAGGTTTGCAGCAAACATTTTCAAAGTATACAAATAATGTTGAACTTCACGTTGGCTATGTCCTCTACAAGCTTGATTACGTCAGAAAACAGGTATATTTTTATCTTTAATTTAAGAATTTGACAAGCTGTTAAGGAGATGCCGTCGTCGAAAGTTCGATAAGCGATAAAGCAACAGTTTAGCGCAGCCAAGGGCTATGAATGAATTACTAGTACATTAGTACACAAACTAATTATGACAAAGATTGAGACAGGCGAAATTTGCGGGCGACCGAAGATAATAAATTTAATATTTTGTTACTAACACTGATTCACCTAGAGCATCGACGGCTAATTCTGCCATCCTCACAGCGTTGGTTGGTAAATGATTGAAGCTATTAGCACGGCCGTTACACACATATATGATATGTTGTTTACGAAATTGCTTCATGAACTGCTTTCTTAGTGACTGACTATAATAGGCAGAAAACGAGGTTTTGAAATAAGGGAGACCTCAGGACCGTGTCTTCACCTTTGTCTTTGAACAGTACGGGCGCAGGATAAGCTCCCTTCACGAGGACACAAATCCACCGAAGTTCTCCGTTGCGCTAGCTGCTCGAGTATAACTGTGCAAGTTCTCTATGGCATGGTCGCTGTTCCGTCCATATTGAGAAGTTTCACGATTTGAGGCAGTCGACGCCGCTTACTCTTCGATGGTCGTAAGCGTCTTCATAACGTTCTGCATAAAGTACGTCTTCGAGTTGGCCTCAGAGAAGTCGAGGTCGACTGCAACCACTTCGTCGCTTGGCCTGGCGACGAGCAGAGAACCCTTGGTGGCGGAACTTGCGGTCGACCGAAGGTAGAACGCGAGGAGGCCGAAAAGAGCCAGGATGGTGACCAGGAGAAAAGCCCACATGCACCAGGCCTCGAAGGGCGCTGCGGCCAGCGGGTTCTCAATGGTTCCGTCGTCTTCCGGGTTCCTGGCGTACTGGACGATGCGGCGCACGTTGGTCAGGCTGCTGGGCACCCGTTTGACCACGGACTCGACCTGCAGGAGGTGCAGGATGTCTTCGTGGTTCCGGGCCTCGTCCGCCATGGTCGAGGCAGGACGCGGTCGCCGGTTTCCGCTGCTGCCGCCGCCTCCAAACCGCCGGCTGATCGTCGTCGTCTTTTTCTCCCCCACACCGACTGGTACTACTAGGGCCCATCTTTAGCGCAGCCTCGTATGCTAGTCTTCTTCATCTGATGTGCCGTATTCTGAGCTTATCGGTGTTAAGCCTTTGATGTGGCCAAGGTGGCACTTCATTTATTTTGAAAAGAAAAAACATGCAAAAAGAAGGAGTTGGTCACTGGATTGTGAGCCACCCGTTTCAGGGTGCCGATGTTGAGTCCAGAGCGAGTGAGTCTCGAGAAATGCCTTCTGCGTACCGCGTGCTGTTAGCTTTTGGCTCGCTGGATGAGCCACGTTCCAATTGTTATCGTGTCATAGCCACCATTAGTGCCACTGAATAAGCTACGCTTATTCATTCATCACTAAATAAGCTCATTTAGTAACTCTACGCTAACCCTTAAGCTGCGACTGCAGCCAATACCAAAAACACAAGAGCATTAGGGTTCCTTTATGTGCGCTTTGTTTAGGTGATGACATCTGGTCACTTTGTTCCGAACGCTTATTTTTATTTATTGTTCTGAAGCGCATGAAAGCGCGCGTCCCTGCACGAGCTCTTGGCACTGAATGTGCTACGGCGACATTTTGTTTCCCACTGTTTATTTGTATTTCCTTTTTGTGAGCGCGTGCTGTCGGCATTGGGTACTGCAATGGTTGGCATCACTCTAAACAGAAGGGCATTGAGGCACCCTATGCTCTGTTTCATACTTAGCGTATAACGCTGTCAATGCTACTGGCGCGAGCGCGTGGCTTCATCTGTGGTTTTGTTTGCGCGAGAACGCGTGCTAATGATCAACAAGATCAAGCCCCATGCTCGCGCCAGTAGCTTTGACAGCGTTCTACGCTAAGTTTGAAGCAGAGCATAGACAGCTCGAGGTCGCTGCTTCGGGGAGTTCTTCCGCAGAAGGAGCACTCGCGCTAAAAATGCACGTCTCAAAGCCGGGAGCGCGGGCTAGCTCGCGCTTGTAGCTTTCGCTTCAGCCTCGGCTTAATGGTGAATAGAGTATAGACATCTTCTGCTTCCTGTCGTTTTTAGTCACGTAGGTTTTGTGTCTGGTATGCGGGACGAAAAATAATGAAAGATTTCAACCTCGAGGATCCGAGAAAATATACGTGAGGCAGAACTAGAATGTTTGACAATCACGCATTTTTCGTAAAAACCTTCCAGCGGCGTGGAGAGATCTAAACGATGTTTTACCGCATACCAGAAGTGACGACATTCAAGATGGCCGCGCCCTTGTGAAAAAAGTGTATACATGCCGCTACAGTCTCCCCCCCCCCCCCCCCCCCCCCCGCCCCTATGCTCCGTTCACCCTTAACTGAGACTCCGGCCAATGACACAAGCACGAGAGCAATGGACGCTGCTTTGAAAAGTACTTCCACAAAGAGAGCACTCGCGATAGAAATGCACGTCTCAAAGCTAGGAGCACGGGTTAGCTCGCGCTTGTAGCTTGGGCTACATTCTAAGCTTAAGGATTGACCGGAGTAGAGTGGAGCATCTTCAATACCTTGTCATTACTGGGCGTTCAAAGCTCGCAATCATATGTGGACTTCGACGTAGCCGACAAAATACCTCGCTGATGAACAATAGACCCTTTCACAAATTCAGTGCCATCTTGGGGCTGAATATCAGTCTAAATTTCTCTATCGTAAAGGCGGTTAGAACCTGGTACATATTCGTCCACGGCATACGTACGAAAGTTACAGCTTTCTTCCCTGTACAGTATTTTCTCTGTCCGTTTCAGTTTCGATCGTGTGTACCACTCTGTACAAGGCGCTTAGTGGAGTAAAACTCTTCACAAAATTCACCATATGTCATGAGATGTCTGGGGCGTGCTGAAGACGAACATTCCAAGGTTTTACATAACACCCTCGAATGTATAGCGCATAGAAGCTTATAAATTTCGTGACTGTGACATAATACAATAATCCAGCAAACTAACGTCTGGAACGTTCAGGCTCCGCATCGGTATTCTTTCTTCACCAAAAAGGCCGCCCTTAGCATGTACATGTAATAGGCATTTAGATGAAGATAGTTATTAAAGTTACCATACATAATTTCGGAAAGTGTCTATAGGAAGTATTCACTGGCGGCCATAGCTGTGCATGGACGCCGCCATAACTGAACTTCAGTTTTTGTTTCCTCTTATTTCGTTTATTTCAGTTTATCATCACCATAGCAGGCCAGGTTATTGCCACATTAGATTCAACTGTGTCCTTTTCTAAAGCATCGACCTTTGTAGAAGATCGTCAACTGCCGTTTCAGTTGTTCGGCATCTCGGTAAGACAAGAGAAGGTCAGCAATGGCGGCTGTAATTTGGCGCGTGTGTAAAGCGTCTATAGGGAGTATTCACTGGACGCCATATTTGTGGGTGCTGTTTAGAGCGCATGCTCAGAAAGAGCTCACATTAATAGGCTGCTAAGACCGGCACTCTTGATAGTGCGGAATGCACGTTGCCAAAAAACTGTGGAAGCTCGCCATCAGCACGCGCTTATCAGTCGCGCACGCAGCTATGGCCGCCAGTGAATAGACGCTTTGCACACGCGCCAAATTACAGCCGCCATTGCTGACCCTCTCTTGTCTTACCGAGATGCCGAGCAACTGAAACGGTAGTTGACGATCCTATACAAAGGCCGATGCTTTAGAAAAGGACACAGTTGAATCTAATATGGCCTGCTTTGGTAATGATGAAGTGAAATAAACGGAATAAGAGGAAACAAAAACTAAAGGTCAGTTATGGCGGCGTCCATGCACAGCTGCTGCAAAGCGTCTATACTCCCTATTAGCGGCGAGATGTTTCGCTGGCGCCCTCGTTCGGTTACCTTTCGTGACGTCATTACCTTGTGAACAACAAGATTGATGGTGTTTGTTATGGGCATGGTGGAAGCCTGAAATCATAGCTCTCTCAAAGCAACACTGTCAACACCGTCAAACTTGAAGTTCTTACATTTCTCTTATTTCTGTCGATGATAATTCCTTTGCTGACGTCATAGCCAGCATTCGGCCAATCGTGGTGGGCCGACCAGAGCGACGCTTTTGATCGCTCACGTCGCCAATAGACGAAGTTCTCGGCTGACTGTCAGCGTTGATTGATCTCGATGTGTGTCTTTTTAGCTTCGCTCAGTAACAGGTAAAAATACAAAGCACAAATGCTGTCAGCTTTTATGTATAGTTTATGCATTTATGCATACTTCAAGATTGTAGGGGAACGTTGCATATTACAAAAAGAAAACGATTGCTAGAGAAGGCAAATATTTTGACAGTCACTGTGAAAAGCAATATGGTTAATGCATCGTCACTAATGAAACCCAATTAAGTAACATGCATTGCCAGAAAAAGAGCTGCAATTTCTGGCAGGCAAGAGTTGGGGGTGTTTGTATGTAGGGCTGGGCGACGATAATATGCTTAACCCGATTAATCGCCACCCATTAATTGAATAATTAATCAATACATTTTTTTCGTTTATTCCCATGCATATTAGATTCAAAAAGGCGAAAAAAAATGTTTTTTTTTCCATTGATCAATATGTGATAAACCACACAATGCAAAATTTTGGAGTTCAAATGAACTTCAATGTGTAGTTGAGGACAGTCACGAAACACCCACACTCACAAATTATTATTTAGCAGCAGAGGAGAAAAAGCTCGTCCGGCAATGCAGACTCCTTTTATTGTTCCCAAAAGGCTCTGCTGCGTTAAACGGAAACTCGCTTGGTGTTGAAGTGGCTTGGGCACGTATAACATTCTCGACTTACTTAGAGCTACAAATCGCGCCCCTACTGTTCGGTTTAGGTCAGAATTTCACCTAATGTTTGCCTTCATACAGGTGTACTGCTCCAAGTCTGTATTGTGAAACCATTAAATCTTTACTTTTTGTTGTTTGTCAAACTTTAACCCATTATCTGGTTAAAAATTAATCGCGAATAAACCATTAATCAATTAATCGGTAGGTTCATCGATCAAGTGCACAGCCTTATTTATATTTTATAGTCATTACTATGATGTGAGGGTATATAGAGTAACTTATGGTTGTTTAAGAACAACTTTGACGGTGCGAAATTAGCATGATGAAAGCTCGCCTTAACAACGCGCTTGACAGCAACGCAAGACCCGCCAACAGAGCTATTTCACAGAATGCAAGAAACAAGCTCATGATGTAGTAAAAAAATAGTTAAGGTACCTGCGCGGATATTTTAACTTCTTCCAAGCACACACGTATGAATTGAATTGAACATTATTTTCAGCAACATTATGCCAAGGACACCGGAAAAAAGCTACCAAGAGCTAGCTTGGCTGGGTCCGGTGACCTTGCACATACAGGGAATGCATGATTTAAAGACAATCCTATTTAAACAGTTCAATAAATTTACAAAACACTTCAACAGATTTCATACATATTCGTAACAAAACAATTGAAAACAATTCTGTGATATCCCCGCAAAAAAAAGAAAAATGTTTACCTAAGCAAAACAAAGAGTGCGCACTGTTTTTCTTTTTGTTTTTTTTAGTTATATCATGAATATTAATGCGGTTCATGCAAATGTTGTTAAGCAGTGTATGTAGGTTATGAGAAAGAGACTGCAGTGCATAATTGGTACGCAATAGAGGAATGTTTCAAATTTATCTGTGACGAACATTAATAGCTGATTCACGTTTAGTCAGGTTTGCTGGATCTGACAAAAAAAGTAATAAATTCTAAAGTTGAAAAAGCATAAGCAAATAACACACGACATTCATAAACACTGAAAACTGTAATGACATTGTAGCTTAAAAATGGTGATTAGACATGTGTTTCCCATGGAACATTTGCATTGAAACGAAGATCTTTTTTTCTGAAGCATCATTGGTTTGTTGATCTTAGCTTTGGTCGTTGTTCTCCAGGCTAAAGGGGAATATTTAATCTGTGAGCCAAACAGAGCATGATAAATTTTAATCTTAACTTTTTTAGGCAGAAGAGAGCGATGGTGACCACTAATGCCAGCTGCCTTTGACAGTTTGTGGGTTAGGGATTTTATATGATGATCCCATTGCATATACTCTGAAGAAATGAGGCCAAGCGTTTTATGAAGGTTTACTATTTCAGTCCGGCTGGTACCAATTTTATACGCATATTGAGTATCAATATGTTTATTTACTGGTCTAAACGCAATCGCTTTCGTTCTAGCAGTATCTATTTCAAGGCCGTTTTGTACTGACCGTCAAAGAAACTTCTCCAATACAGCGTTACCTTTAATGGAAAGCCGACTATGTGGGTTCTGAGCAATACAGCCTTTCTTAAATTGAGTCTGGAAATTTTGATTCCTATCATCGTCTGAGGTATGGCATTTGTGTCGTTCTGATGTTCACAGGGCGTGAGAATAGTCTGCCACAATTTTTGGCGAAATTTTTAAACTAAGCGACTAAGCGCGTCCTTGAATACTTGGGGTCAACTTTTTGTGCCATTGCGCTCGTCCACCTTGAGCGCCGATCAATGTTGTACACGCTAGGTCTTCTTCTAAACACCAGAGAAGAATTTGAAAATATGTTCGAGAGGATGACGCCAAAAAACAAATCGGGTTGTCTTCACGTTTATACAGCCTAGAACTTGGTCTGCCTCAACGGGTGATGGTTCTCCAAGCCGTAGATGAGAAATTTAGCCAGTGTTGTACAACCGCAAGCCTGGGGTCTTTAACGTGCACCACGCAGTAGTGATACACGACCGCACGCCGGTACGATGCTCATCCAGATCGAAACGGGCACGGGTGGGGATTGAACCCAGGATCCCTGGGTTCTGCAGGGCGATGTTTTCGCTCCACGTGCTCCGAGCTGGTGTGCGCTAGACCACTCAGCCTCTGATCCCCCTACAGTCAAGCAACATTGGCCGTCACCATTTCTTGGAGGGCACGAAGCGTGTGATTGAATCCGAGTCTTCGCCGAAAGCTTATGCAGCCCTCGTGTCCAATGCATGCCCAATACGAGCACAAACAACGGCGGATAATTGGCGCAGCATCTTCTAGATGCCGCGCACTTTTGAAAAAAAAAGTCTAAATGTGACTTCCCGAGCCTTAGATATAATATAGAAGGCTCAGGGCTATATCGTTTTTTGTTTTTTTTTTCGTTCACAGACTGTTTTAACATTTCTGCCCCGGGAACGAAAATGCGTCTCCTACGATTTCAGATAAAGTTCGAACAACTGGAGATTAGGATTCTAAGCAGCAAGAAGGCTCAAGTGCCGTTACTCTGAGGCTCAGCTTGTTATGCGCTCTATATGTATTAACCTTTTCGTCTATCCCGCTTAGCAGTCGCGTTGATTTTAATCGTTACGAAGGTGTCATTATTAGGCCACACAAACAATGCTGACATTGTTTCCGGTGCACGGAATGCAGCAAGAACAACTAAGTGCCGGCTTTATGCCAAGGCTCTGCGCTCTTCTATTGCATACCCATTAGTTTTCCTCCAGGCATCGCGCGAGAACCGCGAGTTCCGAACAATTTCCACGCGGTTAACTTCGCGGGAAAAGGGCCCAATCTTACTTCGCGTCTTCGCTAAAAAAGAAAAAAAAAGTGTTGTTTTTGATCGAAAATTAAGTCAACCGGTAACTGTTTGAACCCCCGCGTTATTACAACTTACAATTAAGGTTACGACGGCAAGAGTCACAATAATAACTAAGAAAAAAAAGGAGGCGCCTGGAACGACGCCCATAAGTAGGCGTGTTTGTCTCCCCGGCCGGAAGGCCACGCCGTCGCCCACGCTCGCGCGGAAGCTACCGCACCGTACAGGATGACAACCATTCCTCGTTTTCACGGACGGGTTGCCGCAAGCTACACCATCGAACGGTGCTTTCTTTAGGAGTCTTCCGATCGTACTAGGATCATGTGACGGGAGCCATGCAGTTTCATCTACATTGAAATTTGCTTTTACGGCGAGGTGGGTGCGAAAGTGTTGCGTCACACGGACGTCTAGTTAGCAGCGTTTTCATCTTCGAATACCCGGCGGCACAATATTTTCGCTTCTTTTTTTAGCAGCAGCAGCAGCAGCAGACGTCCCCCACGCATCCAGAGGCTTTTCCGCGTTCCTCCTTGTGTTTGGTTTATGGCTTTCGGGCTATCTGGTTGCCGGTGCGTACAGCTAACGAACAGGAGATAAGTCAGCGGGGAGAGTGGAAGAAGCACAAATGTATCAGGCTGAACCGATCATAATTCTGTTGCGTACACGTACAACGAAGGCACACTGAGGTTTTGCAAATAAAGTAATAAAAATGCTCGCTCAAAAAGAAAACAACAAAAAAAGACATTGCAGTGAGCATGCAAACAAAGTGAAACTCCACTCGAAGATTGTGACAGTTCGTTTGGCATATCTGTCTGAGTGGGTGCGGTGTTTGATGATCATGGACAACTTAACAAATGATGATCATCGACAATTAACTTAATAAACGCAGGGCGTCGCCTGTCCCGGGCATCTTATTATCACTCAGTAGCCAATCAGATTGCGGCATTAGCCGATGAGAGGGGAGAAGGACCAATTACGAAGCAGGAAATGTAAACGTCAGGCCACACCCAGCGTTCCTTAAGCTCTCATTGACTATAGACGTCTACCACCAAACGAGGGCCCTCGAAATTGATTATAATGCTATTTGACCTTGGACTTCATTTTTCAGTTTATACTGTAATGTTATTCGATATAACTTGGTAGAGCGGAAGTATTAGCTTGTCTGCAACGTAATAATTACTTGTTTAAAAATTCCTATCCTACAGTCGTATAAATGTCATTCTATCAAAAAACCCAAGGACGTGTTTTTTTTTGGTGCGTTTTTCTTGCGAATAATGTGTGTGGGATACATCCTTAAAATGATGCATGTCAGATTGCTACGCAGCTGATGTTATTTTCAGACAGACTAATTTCACGTTGTTTAAACCTGCAAACAACACGCTTGGTTTTCATTTTATGGACTAACATAAGATACGAGAAAATGAAAAGCGAAACAAGTTCCATGTGCAAAAATATTTAAAAAAAAAATAACATAGCAAACAGACATTGGTGAGTCCCGGAAGTTACTTTCGCTGCTATCTTTGTTTACATCACTTGTGACAACCCACCCACCAGTCCAGCAGCGCCCATTGAAGAACAAAAAAACTGTCAAATTATCAGCGTCAGAGGCGATGTCAACCGAACTGACAAGAACGACAGGTAAGATGCGGCTAATCTCCTCTACGTGGGCACGCATACCGGGAAGTTAAGGTAGCGCGTAACCTAAGGCGATTGCGCAATCTTCCTTAGACTATAAAGACGAAAGGAACAACAAAAAAATGCACATCGCGTATTTAAGAAAATGGAAGGTTATTCGTTCAGTGCACCCAGTCAAGTGTTCAGAGTCGGCAAAACGAGAAAAATGCCAAATTCTTCTTGATGCAACCATTTGAACTTCATGATGGATGCTTCCAGCTCACTCCGAATTGAGTGATCACCCTGGTCTTTTCGCGTATCAGAGAGGTACCGAGTCATTGACGCTAACGACGAATACAGCTGCTTTCGGGCCAACACTGTGTTAAGACTAGAACTAAAAAAAGAACTCCTTTCTATAGTTAGTATTTATTGGCGGCCATATTTGAGTTCATTGCTGCTGAGCACGAGCTTACGATGAGCTACCGCAACACTTGTGATGCAAGAAGTCGAGTAGCCACCCACGAAGTCGATTTAATCGAACTTTACTGGTTGTATCGGTTGTATGCCGTACCCGAAGCCCCATGGACGTCCCACCGATGGACACTTCATCGTCCATCTTGTATCTTCAACAGCAACAACCGCGACGTGCATTCCACATCAGCGAAATTGTAGCTCTTTCTAGAAGATAACTGGGGGCTCGTTGCGAGCATGCGCTGTAAACACCGTGCTCAAATGTGGTGTCCTGTTAATACCACAAAATACCGCCTATATACATGGTTTCCACGTGACGTCATCATATCATGCTGGCGGTTATTCCTACGTGTTTTCGCCCAGAACACACTCGGTGGCGAGTAATGAATCGTTCTACATGTGAATTACTAGCAGCAAGGACACCACAGTCGCCGCTGATGTGACGGATGTGGGAGCGAGGTCGAAGCCGCAATAGGGTGGCTACGAGCTACGTTGGTTACAAGCTCGTTCACGTTGCCCTGAAAGGTGCTTGCATTGCACGAGCGCGCGTGCTTGGCATGGACGTTGAAACCCCGGAGCTCGCTCTTGTAGCTTCTGCAAAACTCTAAAAAATTGAGTATACGAGTGCGATCGCACCGGAGGCAAAAAAAAAAAAAAAAAGAACGCAAGGTCAGACGTTGCATCCCCCGTGCACCGTAATCTAAAGATGTCTCAACTTCGTTTCAGGGGTGTTTCCACGTCAGACCGTACAATAATGGCCCCGGTCATATTTTTTTAATATTTATGTAAAAATATCTATGTTGAAGCCATGGTCTTGGGAGGAGCACTCAGCCATATGCGAACGCCGTCGCTAATTTACATCCGGAAATATCAGATTTCGTGACTTGAGGAGCGGAGATTTTCAACGTTTCGCTAAGGTACCTTTCACAGCCGTCCATTTCACACCTGGGCATGCACGTAGTAATAATATTTTATCCTTATTCTATTAAGGTTTACGACACGTACAAATAATGTTAAAAGATTACAATAAAAGATTTTTATGTAAAAACATTTTACGAACCACGTCAAATAAACAGGTTTCAGCGACACATCCACAAATAATTTACCAACGAACTACTTTATATAAAACGACGCGACGTATATGAAAATGATCATCTTTAAATGAATTTTACGAATATATATAAATATGCTTAGCCGTTGTTGTAATTTTGTTATTAATAAAGAAGCGCATTTCTCTAAATATGACTAAATCGCACGTCAATATTAAAAAAAAAAAACTCCTTATTTTTCAGTACTCTCTCAAACCGTTTACAGGGACTTGAACTAACTTGTGATGGCAAAACCTTAAGTAACATAAAACCTCCTCAACAAAAAAAAAAAAAAAAAAAAGAAAGAAAGGAAGCGGCAACAGATTTTTGTTTAAATTGAGCTAGCCTGTCTTCGTTGTAGGGGCTTTGCCACACAACCTTGGCTCCAAAGAAACTTTCTAGAACCGACAAAGGCTGTACAGCGGTGCTGCTCTATCGCAGGGTCTGAAAAGTTATGACGTACCTATTTCGCTTTATTTTTGTGCTTTCTTCCGTTGCCTCCTATGACCCCCCCCCTCCCCCCCCCCCCACACACACACACGCACATTAAAAACTCGTCCAAATCGAGTGTATTTGACGGAGCACCGTAAACTGCTCCGCATGCATTATATATAATTTGGTTAGATTTAATTGCTTTCAATTATGACCACCATATTTGTAATTAAAATGGTAGAGTTAAATTTAATACTTATAAAGTTAACTACTAAAAGTAAATATTATCTCAATTATATGAAACAAGTATATTTTACAAAAATATACAAATTATGATCCGGACCATAATTGTATCAACGGACATGGAAACACACTGACAAAACCTTTGTGGTTGTCAAGTTTTATCTGTATTCCGTTGGGTACGCAGGAGTACTTAGAAAGGGTAAGCTGGTTTGCTTGTCGTCACACAACGTTGAACACCAAGAAACCGAACCTCCAGATACTACTTCTCACTCCTTGTATACGCGGTGATAGAGCTTCCGCATTCGCTTCACGGAAATCTGCTGTGCATACAGTTCTCAACTGCTGGCACCATATATGAGGCAACGCGGGAAGACGCAAATGTAAAACTAACTAAGCTAAGGACACCATAAATTTTCACACCCTACGATAGAGCAGCACCGCTGTACAGCCTTTGTCGGTTCGAGGAAGTGTCTTTGGAGCCGAAGTCGTGCGGCAAACCCATATCACGAGGACAAGCGAGCTTAATTTGAGTAAATATTTTTGCCTTTTTTATTATGGAGGTCATACGTTATTGAATTTTTTTTTTTGCCATCACAAGTTAATTCAAATCAATGTAAACGGTTAGGGAAAGCTTAAATAAAACTAAACGTTTTTTTTTAAATATTGCTGTGCAATTTCGCAACATTTAGAGAAATGAGCTCCGTTACTCAATTAATTACAGAACGACAATAACAGCTATGCATATTTCTGTTATGTATTTGTATGTATTTGTAAAATCAGTTTAAATATTATAATCGTGATGTATTTTGCGTCGTTTCATATAAATTAGTTTCTTGGCCTATGATTTGTGAATGTCTCTAAAACGTCCTAATTTTACGTGTTCGTAAATTTTTTGCACATAAACATATTATTGTAACTTTTAATATTATGTGTGCATGTAGAAGAACTTTAATAAAATAAGTAGAAAAGAATTATTCTACGTGCACGCTTCCGTATAAAATTGACGGCTGTGCAAAGTACCATATTGAAGCCTTGCCAATATCCACGCCTCCAGCTTCGAAATAATATATCTCGGGAAAAAAATTAACCACGGCGTTCGCCCCATATAGCTGAATTCTCTTCCCTAGAAGATGACTTACCATATTATTTTTGCATAAACATAAAAAATATGACCCGGGCCATCATTGCACGATCTTACCTGGAAACACCCTCAGCTTAAACACCGACAAGTTCGCGCTTTCCACTTTTCCCTCGATCGCTTCCTCCTCTCCACCTTCTACCCTGTCCACCGTTGCCCGTTTCCTCCTCCCCCATGGTGAGGAGGATCTTCTGCCTTGCAGAGTCTCGAGTCTGGTCGTCGGCTCTTAAGTCCAGACGCCGCCGACGCCGGGAGGTTGAGAGTAGTGTGCAGTGCTACAGCACTGTAAGATGTAAACTCGAAAGACGATTTGTCAAATGATTTGTTTGGGCGATGAAAAAAATTTCAAAGCCACGCTAGCTTCCACACCCGCGCCTCCCACAGCCCTGCGTAGAGATCCCACAGTGGAGTTTAGTAGATGCACATGTTTCCAGCGCCCAGAAGCATTCGGTCGTTTCAGGCCATGTTGCAACGCTCTGCGGAAGGGAAGCGTGTAGATTCGGCAACTGAAGCACGTTCAACAACTATACCCCACTGTGCCATTGCATTACAGATGTCCATGGTGACGCGAAGCAGACCTAGGGGTGTCATTTAATGGCCGCGGCCATAACTCAGCCTACGTCCACCCGGATGCAGTAGATCTTCATCGAGACATCAAGTCCCGCCTCCCCGCCCATAGATTAAATCCGAAAGGAACAGCAGAGGTCGTTTGTCATCAATATACGAATGTTGCCCAGTTACGCATACGAGAGGAATAGCATGAGAAAAGAGTGATGGCAGAAAGGGGGTGCATAATTCACGCAGTTAGCACTTGTTCGCCGAACAGTAAACACGACAGTAAATGAAGCAGATAACAAAAAAGACCCAAAGCCGTTTTTCGGAGATCTTAACGACCGGAAGTGACTGCCGACAGAGAAACTTGTTTTTCTGTAACAGAGACCACCAGGGCGGAACAAGCGCGGCTAGAGAAAGCTCGCCGGGGAACCAAAAAAAAAAAACTGCCCTGCCCCCCTCTCCCCTTACCCCCTTTCCCCCTCCCCGCTCTGTCCCTTTGCCTGTCCTCGGGTCCTTTTGCCTGGCCCTCTTCCGCCCGTTCCCAAATATTGGAACAACAGTAGCACTGTTTACAGAGTCTCTGAACATTCCGGCCAACGATGGGAGAGGCCACATCAATAAAAATAAAAGACGTCTGCTGCGAGCCTTAAAGAACGCACAGCGAAATTCCTGGAAGCCATCATGAATGTCCTCCAGGAGGCTCTCTTGAATTACGTGCGTAATCCACGCTGGCTGACGTACGCTCCATCTCACTCATCGCTCGTGTTCGTTTATAAAAGAAGTGTAAACATTAAGGGGCACACGAGGTCAGAGATATGCTCCGGATATTAATCGCTCGTTCCCCGGCGATTGATGTATACCGTTGCAACACGTGCAACGCTGGTGCACAACGAGCACGCCCGTAATCTGCGCGGGAGTTTCTAGACGCAAGCAATCTTGGACGAAAGCATAACAACGAAAAAGTGTGCTATTCCTGATTGCAAGTTATAGTTAGGTCAATCGTCATAGTTTTATTGGGATTCTTCCTCAGATTTCTGTCACAATTACGTGCTCTTCGTGCAGTGCTGCAAAATACGGCAAAGTAGCGTGCGCAAAGAAATAACCGAACGGACAGACCTCTCACTTGTATAATTTTTTTTTTAACAGTTGCATGTGTGTATAGAGTTTTATATTTCACGGCGTGAGCTATTCCGTCATGCTGCGATTTTACTAGAGCATTGAGGATAGGTCTCTCGCTTCCTTATCTTCATACACGAGGTAAATTTGGGCTGCAGTCAATTTTTAGTTGCTGTTATCGCTTTAGAACGATTTTGCATATGCCGAAGAATTGCGAAGTAAAATGAAAGATCTCCGAACGAATAAAAAAGTGAGCGAGAGAGAGAGGAAGAGAGAGGGAGAGAGAGAGTACCGTCCAAGGGGGATTGCCGGTCTTTACATCACCTCTACTTTCCCATAAATCTATCTTAGACGAAATGGCGATCCCCCTTCCTCTTTTATCGTCTCTGTATTTCTTTATTTCTCCCTAGATGCAAGTAATCCAGAGCCCATCATTCATGATTTTTTTTCGCTGTCCGGTTATTATCACACCGGAAAAAGCAGTTCTTTTTAAAGTGACGTTTTTGTGCTCAAGTGACGTTTTTTGTGGTAAAGAAATTTATTATCTTTGAACAACCAGTGATACCATAATAAAACAGAGCAGGGTAGAGTTAGGCGGTCCTGAGGACATGATCAATGTCTAACCTTCCTAAATGCGCCCATGATATGTAAATAGGAATTCTTCCGTTCTGCAGCGTTTTCGCTACACAGATGGTTTGCATGTAGTAAATGTTCATCCTCCTGCCTATTCACGTATCCTTGTTAGTTCGGTGTTTACTTATATTTTTCTCACTTTCTAGAAATATGCACTAACTAAAATATAAAAAAATTAACTAACGCCTTCAACAATTGTGAAAATGTTGCATACAATTAGCCTTTAAAGAATAGAAGGGTTGGTCATAATATTTTCGCTACTTTGCAGCCATGCCTATTCCGTACAGAAATTTGTGTTGTGCTAATAGTCGGAGATCTTTGCATTGTAAATATTTTCGCTTTATATGCGCAAAGCGCCCAGCTAAGAAGCTACAATTCCAATTCAGCCTATAGCCATGCATATTCCATCAAGAAATGTACGTTGCGGCAACAGTCGAAGATTCTCGTATTGTAAATATTTTGTCATATAGGTGAAAACGGCCCAACTAAGGAATTGAAATGCCCGTTTCGTCTAGAACTCTAGTGCCTAGACCTGCCATTCCTAAATCTGCCTGCCATCCAGAAATCTAAGTTGCGACAAGAGTCAAAAATTCTAGTATTGTAAAGGTCTTCGTTTTATAGGGTGCAAAGAGGGCCAGACTACGGAGTTGCAAGCAATGAAAGGGTGATGGCCTCTAGCAGCGGGCATTGTACGGGAGTAACTTTTTTCCAAGCTGTCGGGGTTGCTGCTGCCTGACGGCAAGATTGACAAACGACTTCTTCAGCCGAGTCCCCTAAACCGATCGAACAAAAACAAACAAAAGGAGCAACAAATTCTTTTTCGTTTCACCACGTAAGAAAAAAAAAGGGGGGGGGGGAAGGGAGGCTATTCAAACATCCTCGTCGCTAAAAGAGATTGAATCATCTAATGACATTAAAAATACATTCAATAACAGCAATTCCAATCATATAGAAAACGAGATTAGCATCTCAAATACAACAGGTACATCTCGAATACACCAGTACGTACATTCGTTTGTACCGAACCTTTTAAGCTATATGTAAAGCTGTGTCTTTGGAGCTCTTATAGTGCGAGCCTTTTCGATGCTTTCATTTCTTTCTTTTTGTATTATATTTCAGTTGCGAGTGAGCGCTAGTGTTGTCTTGTGTGTTCCTGCGCTGCTATGTTCAGCATGTCATCATACCAACAGCCCAGTTCATCACCGTTCTAGGATGTACCGTCCGTCAAATTCAGCATAACATTTGTTGCGCTTACGCCATGCTGGCTATCACAGCACTGACAGAGTGTTTAGGTGTAAACATATTTTCAGCCTCGTTGTTCGCCAAGCTACCTTCGTAGTTCGCTGTGATTGACTATCTCAAGTATTTGGAAGAAATTAGCGCACTGTATTGCAACGCAATTTTAGAAGTATTACTTATTGTTAAATGCGCCACAAAAACGCTCATTTATTAATTAGTCGTAATTGAAAAGTTTCTACTAATTAAGCTATACCCTCTCTTCGTATTGAGTGTGGACACCCACGCGATGCAAACACGCGGTGTCACTCAGCGTCTTTTCGCAACCTTAGCCCGTCACCCGTTTCCTGTAGCCAGTTCGCACGCAACTAGAGCGAAGCCAGCGACAATTAGCGTTGTTCAAGGGGACCGTCTCAAATGACGACCTTTACGTCGCTTGAAGAACGCCTTTGGGCAACGCCGCTGGGACCGGAGCGACATTGGATCCGCATGGGCCCCGCTGGAACAGCAGCTTCCTCAAGCCACGCCGCGAAAGCATCGACCTTAAGTCGCATCGAGGTCCTCCGCATCAACATGAAGGAATACCAGGTTTACAGTGCGCTTATTCGAATAAATGCGTCCAGTGCAACGCGGATGTCGATATCCTGTACAACGCCTCCCCTTTAATTCGTCGCGGGGCATCCGGAAAACGAATGATTACTTTATAAAAAAAATGCCTACCCAAATTCCAATTCCCAAATTATATTTCAATTCAAGAATGCTACCTATGTTCGGGTATGTGTCGTGCGCAACAGCATAAACAATGTCTGCGGATTCCGCGCAGTTTTTAAGTAAAATCTTTGGCTGAACATTTCCTCTTTAGTGTCTTTTTGTTTAAAGCAGTTTTTTTTTTTCCCTTTTTTTTAGGTCGCCACCCGGTCAACCGGCAAGTGGACGTGCACAAAGGTTGCTTAGGAAACCTTTTTAAGGTTTGCTTAAACTTTTAGAGCGCAGTTCTTAGGCGCCTGTTTCCGGCTTGAGCGGCGTCGTCGTCGGCATCGCCGTCGCCGTGACCCCGCGTTGCATTATGGGGCGATTCCTACTGACGTCACACGTGACCTCACGTGTTTGGCGATAAAATTTTCCGCTGAATATTTCCGCTAAATTTAGCGGGGAAATTTTCCCGCTATGATTAGCGAGAAATATTGACCTTCAGACGTCACACGTGACGTCACGTCTGACGTCACATGACGTCGCACGTGTCCCTTCCCTAAGTACCCTCCCCTATTCCTCCTCAAGAGCTGCGCTTTGATTCGGCGTTGCAGAAGATTGTAAACATCTTTCATTTTTTAATCCGGGAGACAAAAGCAAGAAAGAGAGAGAGAGAGGGAGAAGGGAAAGGAGAAAAATTCAATGAGCACTGCGACATCAGAAAACAAAACATACTCTAAAATGCCTTTACTGAAGTGGAGCCAGATAGCCCAAATATCCATTTACAATTAATTTCAGATGCCTTTAAAATGTTGTTGATTATGTATAGTAGTTATTATGGCGCATTGTAGCTTATGTTTGGCTGCATCTACGTTTCTTCATGTTCAAATTTCCGATTACAGGCTGTAAAATAATACTTTTTTGTGCTATTCATATCATACGTTGATATTATTATGAGAATTATTGTGTCTAACAGTATTTTTTTTAAGTCATAAAGTTTTTTTGTTTTTTTTATCCGCTTTGCTTTACATAAACAACTCTTATTGGAGAGTAAATGTTTGGAACCTTCTGTTTGGTAAACTCCACAGCCAAAAAATTCACAGGGGTTGATGCTAACTTTTACATTGAAGTGCAACCGTTGGAATTTATTAGCCGTCGTACTACACTGGTGTGGCAAGATTAATAGCACGAGTTAGAGTCCTTCTTTCTACGATTACTAGCATACTAGCCCATACAAATACATCTTAAACTTCATCACTTGAAGAGTCATAATCCATATATAAACATAATTGCAGCTCCAAATAACTTCATAAATGCCTGGCACGGCAACTCATTTGTTCTTGTGTCTCTTATATTCATTTAGAGCTTCAGAGCAGTTGTCGATTATGTACATTGTTATTCTGTACGCTTCATGCGGTCATTTAACGGGCTTCCCACAGTCTAATATGTCTCTTCATTAATAAGTCGCCAGATACTGCAGTTTTTCATGATAGCTATCAGGTTATACTCCCATTCACTTGACTGCCCATTCATAATCGACGCCGTGGGAGCGTCCCACATTTTCGTTTAACTTTCTAGGACCTCCACAAACTCAGGATGAGATCAATCGTAACCACACCCTTATCTGTCTACTTGTTTTTATTTATTTTTATGCTGACGTAGATACTATAATAAATGTAAAGTAAAATCGGCTACCTAATGAGATTAAACCAAGTTAATAACTTTTAAAAAGCCTGAATGGAGGCCCGTGCCAAGTTTTTGCACAATATACTTGCTGAATGGGTGTGCCAGTTTGTCACGTGGGACGAAATTTATATACATACCTTGCACGACGACTACAGGTACGCGTCTGAGTTCTATGTCTGCCAAATAATTTCATTATTTTCTTAGATTTAGTATTTGCGCTGAAAACTACTACCTCAGGTTTTACATTCATCCGCATGCAAAACTAGAGTGGGCGGTTACTCCTTTATTCGATGTGGATGTCTGCACGCCTAAGCGAATGGTAAAGTTGAACTTGTTTTTTCTTTCATGTTTATCCACCTACCATTTACCCTAAAATAAAAAGACGCGATTTTTTTATTGGTGTATTACTTGTTCGTGTCATAACTGCCAACGATCAAACAATCCACATTATAAAAAAGGTGAGGAGGTGCCAGTTAACTTTCAATTCTTAACCATGAAATTAAAGAATTCTCAAACGGACTCTCATAAAATATTTTAATATCTCTGCAAGAAAAATCGCTTATTTTTGTTATTCGTTCTATTATTGAAAAAACCTCCTAGAGTCGTAAAGGTTGTTGTACTACTAAAGAAGATTTATGCGTTTTTGTGTGTGAAGTTTGAGTCCTAAAAAAAAAGGGGGCGGGGAGGGGGGGGGGGGGGGGACGAAAGTTAGGACTGACCATTGCGGCGAGAAGATTATGTATATAAAAATTTGAGTGGATATATGAAATCTCAATGATGGTCCGTTCAATGAGAAAGCGAATCTGGGAAAGCGATCGTTGCGATCGAGCTGTAATGAAATTTATTGCGATCGGCTTCCGATCGGGTCGTAATATGAAATGTATTACTTCGTAATGTGAAAGACACAAATTGTTCTTCTTTTGTTTTATGAGTGGCCCGTTGAAGAAAGGTAGCGTTTTTCGACATAACGATTTCGCTAACTAAGGTCCGCCTTGCGGGTGGGCGTTAGTGAGCGAAGTACTTCGAGGAAACTTTTAGGGCATCTCAAAGCAGTGGCCAGATCGGTCATGTGGGCCATTTACTTTAGAGTGTAAGAAGTTTGTAGTCAAATATCATGAACGAAGGTACACGAGAATGAGCACAGGAGGTCGAAGTTGGAAACAAAGAGCGGGTATCGCAAACGCGAGGTCACGTAGTGCACAAAAAAGAACACCTAACTGAGCCATGGTTTCAAATTTCAATAAAATGCCATCTTTGTCCAATTTATCTGGTGAATTACGTCATTTTTTGTAAATGACGCAATCCCACATAGCATTCGGGCCACTACACGAATGCTAAGTGGGATCAACCTCTAAAAGTTTGCAAGACGGTCGAAAAACATTGCAGGCCAGTTTTCAGCTGGAACATTCGGAACATCTTGAACAGAGTGGTCATGTGCAATGTTATATTGCACGATAACGTCGTAGGAATTAAGGTTTTTTTACCCTCACCGCGTACTGATTCATGAACCAAATTCTGTTCGAAGAAATGGGCCCTGCCACTCACTTACTCGATGACATAAGAAGTCGCGTTCCAGAAGCGGGTTGATTACTCCGGAGTAGTTACTCACGCTACCCTCCTAGATTGGGGGCTAATGTCGGATCAAATCGAGGAAATAGGTCACGTGATCTGTTCGCCGACTGCTAGTCATTTGCTTTCTTCGACGACAGCACGTTTGTTCCGTTGGCTTTGGTGGCAGGCGTTTTAAATGACAAAGAATGAAGTGCAGCCATTTGTGTATGGTTACTGCAATTCGCTGTTTTCAACGCAGGAACTGACTGTGCACCACATCCAGACCGTGCACCTTCCCCAGGAAGGTGCACCTGTTATTATTATCAGAGTGCGAGCATAAACAGTAGCTTCTTCGCATCCTCGTGATGCGTCCTTGGCGGGAACTCTGTATTCTTGCATGCAAGGCTAAAAACTCTCAAACTCAGTAAATAATGTGAGTTTTTGTTTTTTTTCAAAGTGTGTGTAATGAAAGGATAACACTTCTAAAACAGTGAAGGCTTCGAAGATTTCATGTATATGATTAGTCAAAAACCCCACCCTATCTCCCTTCACAATAAATTGCCTATAGTGGTTTGAAGGTTCCCTCCGTGATTTTGTAATCATATTCTCGTAAGTTACACATCACTGTTGAGAAAGCCCCATGTGGTATGCCGCTACACCTTGTGGAAGCAATTTACGCAAAACGTAATCGGTGAAAATTACGATGTGTGGAACGTATGCGTTTAGGGCACCTAAACTAGACTTACAGCGATCGCGCTGTTTAATAAAAAGAATTTTTTGATGCTTAACTGAAAAGAGTAAGTAATTTTGATCTCAATAAACAGCCCAAAAGGAGGGTGAGCAAGAAGAGCTGGCGAAGACACCTCAGGAAATACCGCGTCATTACTGTCCAAGAAAAACTTCGGAATGGTTAATAATATAATCTCTTCGAGTGCTTTCTCTACGATCAAGAGAGCCCCTGCTACTTTTCGTCATCGCTTCTATGTCTTCTTTCTGCCGTACCCCAAGACGAAGCCAATCCGCGTAGTATCCAGGTGATTATCCCGGCTTATCCCGGACGTACCAAAATGGAGTCGCGGATCATTTACTGGTGATGTCACGTGACATAGGAGACAGGTTACTTGGGTATGATTTGAAATATAGAAATAATATAATTCGAGAATAATTAAATCAACTTTACTGTGTGACGAAGACAAAGACTTGTCACTGACATGTCTACATAATTTATTTCCGTCGAATACTACGAATACCACTACAAATACTACTCTGAGGTCGAGAAGATAATTACAGCCGACAGGAAAAGAGTAATCCAAGAATGATTTTGAATAAATAAAACGACACGAAGAATACGTAAAGGCATGGTGTACAGAAAAATAGGTGAATTAGCATCGGCCTGACGCAAAAGTCAGAAGATGAGTGTCAGACAGAACTCATCAAGAAAAAGACCTTCTCTCCCGCAACACTGCGGCCTTAACTAAGTATTAAAGCGTTGAGCCTAAAAAAAAGACTAGGTAAAAGAAAGACAGGGGGGAGGGGGGAGGGAACAAGAGTGATGGCAAAAGAGGACATACGGAAACAAACCGGAAATGTGGCGAGTTAAGGGCGCCGACGAAGAAGCCACGGGCGACACTATGAACGGCGTGTAATATATTCACGGATCAAAGCAGCAAGCCTTCCCCCCTCCCTCCACTCTCCTCTTTCCCCTCCTAAAAACTGGAATTTAATCCTTTCGTTATGCGGGATTTTCTCCCCTTTCTTTCAACAACTGCTTCTCCCCTTTAACAATAAATAACTCTAAACTACAAATCCAGTAATCTAACCCCCTAAAGACTTGAAGAGAGCACAACGAAAAACAAGAATAGAACCAAGGCACAGGTCAAGACGTCTAATGGTTAAGGCAAAAAGACCGTCGTCAGACTCCTCCAGACGTCGACAAAAACCTCGTTGATTGGATTGAGTTGGTTTCCCGCCTTCAACTCCGAGGAGGAGGGAACGCGAAGCGATGGATGGATCGGCGCGAAAATCAAAGAAAACCATATCGCGGAGACCTCCCGCGGTGTCGGGGGTTTCGCGGGGGCCATCAGAAGGTTCGTCTCTTGTAGGTTGGATAGACGTCTTTTCTTCGCGCTGACTGGAAAAGTCTGGCACGATGTCGGCGTCCCCCTATATGGGATTCGTCAACTTCTCGCACCGACTTCTTGACAGTGTCTCCCACTGCGTCCTCTAAGAACGCTTCGTATCTTAGGGGTAAGCTAGGTCGTTGGTGCGGTGACATCACGGCGACTCACTCGCGTAAACCGACAGCCACGTTTCGCGCATCTGTCTCTTCATGCCGGAGTACGAGGGGTCTCCGCAATCTTATACAACAGGAAGCTGTTTATAGACATTTAAGATTGAGATTCAGAATTGTATTGCCGGGGGGGGGGGGGGGGGGGAGAGGAGTTAAGAAGATTAGAATGTCACCTACAGTAGAACCAACTGAGCGGTTTGCCCTGTACAGGAGGCCTGTTTCTACTCGCTATAGTGTGTTTTCCTTAGAAACCCGCAAATAGCGGCAATAGACCCTTTCCGAAATTCAGTGCCATCTGGTGGTTCGTAAAGCAGTTGAGGTTTTGCCATATCAATGGCGGAGATGAACTTGTATCGGCACCGGCACTTTCGGAAGTCAACGGCACGCGAGGAATTGTTCAGTGTAAGTTCTTTCTCGATCACTTTCAGTTCGATGGTGACCAAGAACCTGCATTCAGAACAAAGCTCTAACCCACTCAGATGCCTCGAGAAAATTCTATACACCGAAGGGCTTCAAAGCCAATTGTGTGCCGCCCACAGATTGACTGAATCTGAGTTATTAGAAATAAACGCTTTTGTAGCTCTTCCGTTCCATTCCTACGTCGCGTCGTGCTGACCCCCCGAATGTACAGGCCTCGCAAGATCCGCTTAGGAGCATCTTCAACGTCTTCCTTTATCAGTCACTAGAAGGCCGCCATTCGTATGGCACAAATGCCGTTCCACAGATGATGATAGTGACCAAAGTGGCCAGACTGAATTTCGGAAAGGGTCTATAAGGAAACATCTTCCCCCTAAAGACGGTTTTAAAGGCCGATGCAACAATTTTCGTACTTTGCGCAAACACCGCTTAGAACGAACCCCTGCCGTTAATGACCTAGGTTTCGTTTTTCACCACACGGAATAGAAGTAGCAAAAAATATTGAAAAAAAACGAGCCGCGTTCCAACTGAAGACCAGAATAAGCGGCCACGTGATATAGGGAGCGAATCATATGCCGCCAATGTTAATCATAGCCACGCGCTGGGCTTGGCAAAGCGCATATCACGCGCTGAGTTCCGGACATTGTTATGCACCCTTAAAAAAGCCCGTGCGTCTTTTTTCCCCCACACAAGACTCGGAGAGCCAATCACCGCAACCCTCGGAGACCGCTCAGCCAATGGCGATGCCGAAACATATGTTTAGACCAAAAAACGCAGTCTGAGGTGTGACATTAAGCAATGCAAAACGTCACGCTTGCATTGCTTAATGTCACAACTCAGACTGCGTTTTTTGGTCTAAAGATGTGTTTCGGCATCGTCATTCGCTGAGCTGCCTCCGTAAGTTTCGGTGATTGGTTCTCCGAGTGTTGTGCGGGAAAGCAGACGCACGGACTTTTTAGATTATGGCACGGCTGTTGTCATTGCAGCGATTGGACAAGGGCCGCTACCCGAATGCTTGTCGAGCTATTAATTATCGCGAACCCAAATCGAGTGCTCACTCAACGCTGGGGATCTAAACTCGTCAAATACGAAGTTGGAGCCGAAATTTCGCGGAGCGCGCCGTTTGGACGTCGGCGACAAAACTGTTAAGTCATTGTAGCGACTGTCCAATCGGTGCGCTCCGTCACCTTCGGCCCCAATTTTGTGTTTGACGAGTTTAGAGCCCCTGTGGTCCAATCTATGAGCCGGATTCAAATATCGTCACTGGGGGGGGGGGGGGGGGGGGGTGTTACTGCGATTCCCTAGCTACGTCATCAGGTTTTACGAAGGGGAGACTGAAAGAAAACGCTCGCTTTTGTCCTCAAAATTACACCGCAACAAAGGAGTTTCTTTGTCAGTGGCGTTGCGTGCGAGTATACTTGGGTCCCACTAGTGCCAGTAAGCTCGTGTAAAGTGAAAAACATTCCATGCAAATATCGTGGCACGGTCCCTTTAAGTACGGCCTCTGGGCACTGCTATTCATAGTCACTGAAAACTTTAGAAACGTAGAGAGTGGCGACTCCCGAGCTCCTTACCATCGCTACGCAACCAACGAGATTAGAGCATTACCCGATAAGCACGCCGGAAGACCAACTAGGAAGCAACAGAAATAAATGATTTGGATTTGATTTGGATTTGGAAGAGTGAACATAGTAAGCCACACCCTGCGTTTCTTACGATGTCAGGGACTACAGCTGCTGGCATGTGTAGATTGCCTGATTATCAAGCCTGGATGGATAGATGGATGCTAACGGCTGTGCCCATTATAACGGTGGCAGCTTGCGGCACCTAGGCTAGAAAATAATAAGCAAAGGTAGGATTTCTTTGCTCCGCCAATTTTCTTGCTAAGACATGGCCACGGTTGCCAGACTGGCGCCTAAGCGAATAATTTTTTATCCGCGGTGGCCAGACTATATTTCGAAGCGTGGCTGCTTGCAAACGTCTATTGGTGTCAGTTGGAGATGTATATGTTCATCTGTAGCATCATCAGCTATTCTGTCGCTTTTAGCACGCTCGCATTCATGTTTTCAGTTCGACGTCTATAGATCCATAGATTTACATATCTTGAAGCGCACACTGGCCGACGTTCCTAAAAATCGCGTTAACAACTCAGCAAATTCGTGGGAACCGCACGGCGCGGTGTTCTCTCGCAGCAACAACGATTCTGTCTTCTCTCGATCTCCATCATCGCCTCCTCCCCTACAACCGCAGTTCACGTCGCCGACGTCGTTCGTCCGCCTTCGTTGTTCCTCCCAGTCCAAGAACGCAGACATATCATTTGAGGCCAGGCGCAAGGAAATCGAAACGCAGCGCCCGCGGGGATCGTCGTGGCCCGCGGAGCTAGACCAGAAGATGCGGCGACATATCGTTATGGAGACTCGCCTCGTCTTGTTCAAGCAGCAAGAACAAGCAACAGACGCCGAGTGCACGGCGTCCGGAAAGAGTGGCTCGGAGCTACGGCTCGAATGGCGTTCGGGCCGTGCCAACGACCTCTCCGAGACATGGGGGGGCCCTCGAGGGAGATTCGGTTTTATTTAGTGGGGTTCGCCCGCCGCCTGCCTGGCTTTCCGCCCTCCCGCCTGCGGGTCTTCGTTCCGGGGGGAATTAATTGAAGACCCCCAGTACCACAGCCTGACGGCGATGACGGAGATGGCAGCAACGTACGAGTACGGAGACACTTTGGCCTCGTAGTTTGGGTTCATGGTTCGGCGTACCTAGAGTATAGGGTATGCTCCGAGTTATGGCGAATCCTAATGACCACCCTATGTTAAGTGAGGTGTACGAAGGGTCGGGTTCTAAACCGTAATACAAAACGTATCGAGAAATGAAGAGCAAACGACATAGAAAAGGTGATCTGGCTATGCAAATTCCTCTATTGGTTTTAGAGGACTATTATATACATGGCTTGTGAATACACCAGACATTTAGTCAAGCAGTAGTAATTTTCGAAGTGCTTCCTCTCAATTCGCAAACAGGGAATTGTCATTTCGGATACAATTTTAACATCTGTGCAGGAACCGCCGCCGAATCACACCTCAGGAAGGAAATGCAAGCGAGATTTTTCGACCATTGCTCTTTCGTGTGTATGTACAATGTAAGTGCCCTGCGCGAAGAGTAGCTGTCTTAATCGTTTTTTATGTCATGAAACACAGGCTTTGCCATTACTCTGAAGGCTGTTGACTGTATTAAAAAAAATTAATTGAAGCAATTAAAAAAAGAAAAATTTGAGACGAACCGCACACGAGTTTACGAGTGACGAAGGAGGGAAGGGCCGTCTTTTAGAATGAGTAAACAACACGGAAAGTTTGGTCTTTTGTCATAACCTTGGTATGCTTTAAAGAAACTACTCTTATTTTTGTTTCCTAGAATGACTTAGATTAAGGGTCAGTGAGATAGGAGGCAGGGGGTGGGGGGTGGGAAAGGAGGAGGGCTGTTCTTAGGGAGGGTCAATTCAAAGCCTTAAACTAGCAAATGAGCAAACGAAAAACCATGCATGATTGGAATAATATGTACGTTCTCATCTATTTGAAACCCTCATCTGACGAAAATATTCAGAAAGAGTTCGTGAACTAAACATAGAAGCCTCGTGCGGTCCTTATATTTTCCGGTGTTTTCGTTATATCCTTCTTCGCCGACCCCTCATACGAAGCCAACAGGCTTCAATACCCAAAAAGAGAAACAGAACATGCCGACAAACAAAGTCAAAACTCTGCCACATGCAGGAGACTTGCAGATTTGACAGCAACAACGAGAACTAGTCCTCCGGCAGCACCGAAATCCCAAGGGCTGATAATGGAAGTAGCTCTAGAACCGTAATAGAGCAACAGCGGGCGTGTACCCAGAGTAAGATCTGCCGGTGTTCATGGAGGACGCGTCCAAACAACAAAGGAAGCGCCTTGCGCAACCAGACCTGTCCACTCCCCACCCCCCGTAATTGCCCAAACAGCCCAGAACACGCATTCAAGCAGGTCACGAAGATGCAGTCCAAACATTCGTCCGGGAACCCCCCCCCAAAAAAAAAAAATCTCCTGGAAACGTGTAATACTCGCGTCTCCACAACGTATGATCTCCGTTTTGTGCGAACAGTAGAGTGTCTGGGTATCCGAGTTGCTTTGTGTACACGCCCTGACGTCGGGTCTTGCATCCGAATGTCGGGGCCAGTGCCACCACGTCAAATGGAGCAGACGAGAACCAAATCAAGGTGTCAACGACCTTGGTCTGGTAAAGCTATAGACGACAACAAAGTTTACCTCGCAGCTCAGCTGCGTGGTAAACTTTGTCGTTACCGGATCGGGCCGCACCGTTCGACGGACAGACTGACCAGTCAACTTCCGAGAACGATGTACGTTGACAAAATCTCCACTCGGCTGAACTCGTCAAGAGCTGAGAATGAGGACTAGGTCATGACACTACGCACGTAGTCTGCCTATAAGCGTGCGGGCTTCAGCTAAGGTCCACCTCCCGGTGGGACTCGGTTTGGTCCGTCGCCCACCCCTGTGCGTGTATAGTAGACCTGTCCCTCAATAAAAAAAAAAAAAAGGACAGGTGCCCGCCACATGGAACCGGATGCGTTATAGCGAAGGAGAAGGCCTCAAAGAGAAGCGGCCGACAAAGGCTGTCCTCTGCCGAAATGGCCACACGATGCCCGAGGGAGGGGGGTGGGCTAGCGAGGCCCCTCCGACATTGGACTACTTTTCCTTTCTTTGGATCTTTAGAAGCGCCCGCGACAGCGACACTGGCCGCCGCCGCTGGAAAGGCGCTGTTTGTTCTCGTTTTGTCTTTTCTTTGTGTCCTTGTGAGTTCAGCATACCTGTCTACGACTCGAATCGCAAACAAGAGAAGGAGGGGAGGATTGGACCTACGTCCAACGCAGCGGAAGAAAGGGAAATAGGCACGTGATGAAGGTGAGGGGAGGGGGAGGTATGGGCGCACGCACAAAGGGGGCGACGGACGACTCTTTTCACTTTCTTTTCGGTCTGCGACCGGACCGCCACTCGGGAATTCGCCGGGAGGATGGAGGAGGAGATACAAATAAGGAACCACACGTGACAAAGATGTCAGGTAGCGAAGAGACTGGAGCGGGGTGGGGTAGTGTGGAGGGGTGAGGTAGTCTGGATAATCCTTTGAGCCAAATCTGGGGTCACGCGCGTACGGTGCCGCTCCATTGGCGGTGGAAAATGTGACAGATGAGCATATAAGTCGAAAAAGATTCTGTAAGTGATAACGGACCATTTGGTGCGAAGGCTCGAAGCTAATAAGTACCACTAATCTAGCATAAGACGTAGTTTACAGACACTAATGCGCTGTCTTTTATCATGAAATAATTAACGAATGCTGCTTCTGGTCATAAAAAGCAAGGAACGTTCACTGAAGTCTAAAGAACCGTGAGACAGATCTTCGCTTGGATATCACCGAAAATGGACACCTGGATTGGACATCAAAGTGCGTATTAATATGTGGGCCTCTATTATTTTAATGCCACAGGCATATGTTGCTTTTCTGTGCTGCTTGAACGCAAAAACAACGTAATTTGTGATTGACCATAAAGCCGAACATAAGAATTCAGAGACGTAAAAGACAAGGTGTTCTATCGAATAGGTTCATGCAGTTATTAAGTATAGTCCTGTCAAACTGTATTAGGGAGGAGGCCGGCGTGTCACCACAATAATAATAAAGAAAAGCTGTTGTAATTTTAAGGTAATTTGCAAGGCAAATGGCTATTACTACTTGTTTCATTCGTACGATTGAAAAGTGTCAAGCCTCAGACGCATCTTATGCCCTATCACGAAGGTCCATAGAGTAAAATTCAAAAGTAAAAAAAAACACACACACACACAGACACTTTGTTTTTTTATTAATGAAAAACACACATTTCTTTTCAGTTTTCGTTATGCAACACGACTGCGTGCTCGAAGTAGTGTCACCAGCTCGCACCGGTTAACATTTTGGAGTTTTCATATATTGTTCGCTTCTACTACTACTATTACTACTCGTACATAAATTTTGGAACACTCGCACCTTTTAATCTTGGTTGGAAACTAGCGCGTCGCCCTGAGGCCCGACGAGCCAACAAAAGTGGACTCGAAAGACATAACACCCACGACGACGTCAGTTGTTGATTAGCATAACGGTTGGCGAAAATACGGAACAAAAATAATCCCAGGACATTTTGTGTTGTTGTTTTGTGTGTGTGTGAACAGGGCGCCGCTTGGCCGATGCGGCCCTTCAGAAGAGTGCGTGGCAGGCTCGCTGCACCGCTCGTCCCCAAACAAGACTGGTTGAGGGCATGCAGTCGGTCCTCGCGCCGCTGCTCCAAATAAAACCCGAAGCAACACAACAAGAAGCACCGGCGGCAGTAGAGGGAGGAGGGCAGCCCGAATTCGCAGTTGAAAGAAGTTCAATTTTAGCGACGACGTCGTCGTCGGGAGCAACGCTTCCGGGGTGCGGGGACGCGGCCCGAACTCGAGGTCTGTATGGCACCGCGCCGTGTGGCCCTGTTCATCTTCGGGCCACCGAACGGCGAGAGCCCCCCATAAGTTCCCGAGGCCGCGACAATTCGGGAAGTCGAGCAGTCGAAGATTGCTCGTGCACGGCACTGCCGTCTTCACTTCCGAAGGCGCGCCCCAGGGGGAGAAGGAAAGTTGCTATGTTCTGTGTACGCATGTGTATGGCATCTTCTATGTCTATGTGTGTCGTCTTTCTCATGTTTGGTAGTTTAGTTTTTTTCGTGACAGTCAGAAACAGATAGATGAAACTGAACGGCGTGAGACAATAAATGGAGGGAGAGGGGGTGTCGAAGCTGGACAAATAGGAAGAAATGAGGTGAAACAACAATTACGTTATGTTGAGGAGGTTGGAGACGTTTCAGGCGGGCGTGGAACGGGTGGGGGCGGGGGGGGGGGAGGAGGGGGGGGGGGGACTTGTCGGTAGTTCGGTAGGAATAGTCATACCGCGAAAAGAGCGCCCCTTAAAATTAAGATAACGTAACGAACAGTGGTTATCTATCGAAGAAGAGTTAGTTTACTGGAGCAAATGTTATGCGTGTCGATTTAAATTCATGGTCACAAGGTCGCATGTACCTTCAGTGCCAAAAAGAGGGAACAAGGGCAGGTATGTTATATTATGCAGCATGTAACTGTCCTATTATTTTGCATAAGAAAAACACTCTATTCCGTGTAATTAAAGTGGACTTCGCGGCAAGACAAATACGAGATCTCCCCAGCGAAAGATGGTTTTTCAATTAGATTTCTGGTTGAAAGCACGCTCGACGCCTGCAAACTTTCCACTTCTATCTGTGTCGGAGCGCCAAACCAGGTGCAATAGGCTTTGTGGCGCCCTTCGCGAGACCAGACGACAAGTCTGACACGACGGGGACTCCGACGAAAGAACGGTTGGGAAAAAAGTGGGTTAAGCAGTTGCCGGACTTGGAACTGAGCCACAATTTTGTGACCGCACCCTCAGCGAAGTCCCTTGAGACGGGCTGGCTCCTCCGAACCAATTTTTAGATCCGTAGTAAGGCCGGGGTTGATCATTTCCACCTTTGAGTTAGATCTAACGGTTGATGAAGTGCGAGGGCTTTGTCAATTTAGGGAGGGCGAGGGAAAGATATATTATGAAGATTGCTTTTTGCTTAAACAACTCTGGGTTATTAATAGGGATAAAAACGAAAAGGAAATTGGGGGTTAATCAAAGAAAATTGTGAAACCTGGACGATGGCAATGGGTGTGGCAAAGGTTGCACCACAGTAAGCAGGCCAGAAAAAGTGAACATACATGTTCACAATTGGGCGTTTTTAAGAACGATAGCAAATTAGAAAAGTTGTTTGTGCGCAAATGATGCATAAACCTGCATCTACATGAGGTAAGCAGCGGGTGAAGACGCGACAATAAAACACATTTAGGAGGATACTAGACTACGTAGTGTCTGAGAGCAGCACTCCAAATGTTTATTGAACTAAATATTTTTTCTCGGATGTACGTTTGTTGCGTCTAGGGTTTTCCACGGCGTAATTCAGTTCACGAAAACTAGACAAAGTGTTGACTTTAGAGGAGAACTTGCGATGAAATTGGAGCTTCCGATAAAATCGCCACTTTTGTAAGGTTGTTTTTGTTCAGCAGGACAAACTATAAGAAGTGCCGTGCATTTTTCTAAGCGGGAACTATGTACTACAATGTTTTGTATCTTGTTTTTGTGTTTGCTCTCCCATTGAAACAACGCAAATTAAATAATTTATCGATCTTTCGGTATTTGTCTTGATGTTATTGCAATATTATAACATGATTATAAACAGTACTTGTAATATGGCTAACATGAAGCCCGTTAAGTATTCAAGTTTAGCAGTCGTCCGACTGTTGCCAGATGCAGATTGACGTGCCACGAAGAAACGTAAAGAGCAATTTCGGATCAGTGTAAATTCAAACACTAAAACAGTTAAAACAACCATAGACAAAAGCCTATTATTTTCTTTTGTGTTTTCGCTTATATAAGGCTTAGTTGTTTTCTTAGGATGTATGATGCTTAGTAGTTGTTTTTCTCCTGGCCGTTTACTGATCAAGTGAACTCCCAAAGAAGCAAGTGGAAAACGAACCTCTAGAAAGGGGAGAAAAAAAATAAAAGTCTGAGGTGTCGATCATTTCATAATAATGAAAATGTATCTGGGGTGAAAACATAAATACAAACGATTAACTTTGTTGAACATCCTAAGTTGCCAGTACCAGTTCTTAGCGGGCACAAATATCTCGTGAATTGTAAAGACAGGATTTTAAGACTGATGAGTTCACAACACAATTACGAGATTAGGTGAGAGAAAATGCCCAAAAATGTCGAAGATAAGGCAACTTTAAAAAAGCGGGCACGTAGTTGGATATTTCCTGCAGCTGGAAGATTTCTCTCTCACGCGGAAGAGAAGCTTCGCAAATATTTACGTCTTGATTGACGCTCTAAACAAGTAAATAGACTGGCCCTACACTCAACAGTAAAAAAGATATCTTCCTCTGTTGTTAAAAAGAAAACAATATCAGAGAAAACAAAGTTTTTAAACAGTGGGAGCTGCCAGACAGGGGCGTTTTGTGATACATTCTTGTCGCCTCGTCTTCTACAGGTCATTTGTAAACTTAGTGGACGCACCGACCGAGCGCATTCCGGCATCTCGAACAAGCTTAAACTATCTCGAACTTGGGAGAGAAAAAAAAAGTAGAAGGCAAAAGTAAAATCGAGAAGGAACTCAAGCACGAAGTCAAAAGCGAAGCCGAAGGCAATGTTAGAAGACGGGAAAGGAGGAAAGCGCGGCCACTTCCCTCTCCCTCTGATGAGGAGGGATGCCCTCCTGGCGAGACTGCTCGATGATCGCTACCGGAAGTAGTCTACGAGCGCAGCTACGGGCGGTCAGCACGTGCGTTGTTGTGAAGCCAGCCTGTTTTACCGCTCACTTCAAGATCCCCGATGAAGGCAAACTGAATTTCTCGTCATTACGAGCAGATTATAATTCATTTGAAGACATAAGATGACTTCAGAACGAAAGGACATTGAAGAGGTGTGCACCTACCGGGTAATTTGCAGCGAGAACACTGTAGAGCGTGAGTAGAAAGGATGCTAGGAGCAACCATCTGTCGTGAAGGAAGACAAAAAAACAAAACTTGAGAATTGGCGAACGATTAGAAGGTTGCAGTTCGATTCGCATAAAGAATACTTTGAGAGATGCCCCCGGACCTTTTTGTTAAGTGGTAACTAACTGGTCTAGCATTTGAGGGATAGTGGCAGTAGTGCCACTATAAACCTTTCCCGAAACCAGAACTTTCAATATGCATATTGAGTTAATGAGAACAGCGTCGTGTATCGAGGAATAAGGTATGATATGTCTAAGGCGTCGGATAATTTTCATAGGCTATATTGACTTCAACATAAATTTTGCCAGCATGCTAAAAAGAAGCTAAAATAAAACGCTAAAAAAATGGAAACAAAGTAAAGAGGACTCACCCTTTAGCCAGACCCGGGGAGACCATCTTCTCTCCCCGATGTCCGAAGCCAAGTCGCGTGTCACCTCCCCGAAGCACCCGACGATCCTCTCACCACAATCGGAGCAGCACCATCCTCGGACACAGGACGACAGTCTCTCTTTCTATTTTTTGTGTTATCGACTGTTTTGTGCCGTTTTTTATATACGTTTCTGCGACCCCCTTTTTGCGTCGTCACGATCACCGGACGAACCAACGGACTGCGACTTGTTCTTCTCCTGGTGTCGCGCAGAGGACTCTTCGAAGTCTTGCAACAAGAAGCGTTCCCTTATAACCCTATGGTCCCGGCTTGGGACTCTCCAATGAAGCGGACACTAGGACTTTTTCTTTCTTTTTCTAGCAGAAAACCGAGTGTTTGGCGTGCGCGTGGGCTAGCGTGGGAACGGACCTTTGCGCCGCGCCTTGCCCCTTCGCTCGCGGACGGCGAGGTCTCACTGCTAGTTTCGGCAGTTCCGAGCGAGGAGCTCGCCTTTCTCCCGCGGAGGAGGAGCACTTTTCTTTCGGGGCGGGTGGGGTACCCACGTGACCCACCTCCTCTCCCTCTACGAAAAAAGTAGTCCGGCTTTTGAGCCTCCTCTCTCTTTGTCATCCCCCTCCGCTTCTCTGTTTCTTGGCTATCCGCTGGGCAGCGTAGCGGAGCTGAATGCTGTAGGGTGCCCTTTCCGAATTGTAGCTGCAGCCTTTGGATTTGAAATATCTTCCAAACGTTCCCAACATGTGCTGAAAAAAAACAAAAATGCTTCTGCGCAAGACGATGCTCACGACGCCTTGTAAAATAAATAGATACTATTTGGAGCCGTTGAAGTTTAAGAAGGTATTAAAAATGTTTCCGCTGTGTATTCTGCTGCTTCGCGAGGAAGGCTGCGCCCCAACACACCGAAAGAACGGTGTCTGAAACTGGTGTGTTTAAAAATAATAAATAAATAACAAGTTGTCGTACATCGTTAGCTGCCGAACTTCCAGACTAAACATTTGGGCGGAATGCTGTAGCTGGAACCCATCTTTTGCTGGATGAAAAGAACTGCATTTTTTCGATCCACTTCCTGGTGCAGTCGCCGTCTCTTAATGACGCTGTTAGCTCTTTTGTAAATGAAGGTTTCCTCGATTTATTTGAGTGTTCGCATAATTTGTATAAGTCATATTACTTAAATAACACCTCATTGAAGCTCCACATGTCCAGAAGTACCTTTTTATTTCGATCATAACATTGAGTTGGTTCTGATGCCTGGTTTGTCAGATTACTGGTATTTTTATAAGTGATTTGATCTATTGTTATTGTGGCCACTATGAAAGTTTAATTTTGTGTAATTGAACTCTACGTTGACGTTTTCCTAAGCACTCTGCATATTGCTGTTTTTGCTTTGTGTTGTAATTGCTGTGCTGTGGCTGTTATTGATTTTTATGTCTGATTGAAGAATGTATATTTCGTAATATGTTGGTATTTTCTATGGCTTTGTTACCATAACTTTTCTAATGGCCCTATTCTGGGTGAACAATATTCATAAAAAATATTGTGTCATTTGCACTGGACTAATTCTGAAGCAGATCCCGATGAAACGTAAACTCCTGACGATTTTATGTGTCGTTTGAAATGAAGACTTGGCGATAAGGTTTTGGGATAAAAAAAGATATTGACGTTCATATAAAACAAATATTTGCCACCAAGATTTGAATTAGGCACAGTAAATGCGTGTCTATTGACGAGGCTAAACATCTCGAATATCAACATATACTGGGAGATATTTTTTATTCGAAACAGAGTTTAAAAACAAATTTTGTGTTTACGGCTACGGCAATGCCGTCTTCACTACACGTTTCTTGAGCTCGGCGGACATTCGAAAGGCAAAACAACTTTCACAGACAGGTTAGCAATTAACTCAACTTCGTTAATTAATTTTTTAATTATTAAAGATAAACATATGATTATAATTATAAATTTGCTGAGCGTCATTTCAAACAACTATATCAGTAATTTTTAGAAAGACTTTGCGTGCGTGAAAAGCGCAGTAGTGCGCTAAAGGTACCACTCGTGCAAAAAGAGCAACGCTACCAGTGGGGATTTTTCCGTCAGGTGCAGGCAGCCTTGTACCTGTTGTAGGAGTGGTACAGTTAGTGCACTACTACGCTTCCCACGAGCTCAATGGATTTCTAAAATGTATTGGTGTTGATGTAATGGATGACGCTCAGCAAGGTTCTAGTTGGAACCATATGTCTATTTACACAAATTAAAAAAGTTATTTAACAAATTTTGCTTAATTACTCACCCGACTGTGACGGGTGCTCACCCCTCGAATGCGCGCCGAGCTCAAGAAACATTTAGTGAAGACGGCATTCACGTAGCAGTAAAGACGCTTTTTTTTTTACATATATCACCCAGAATGGTAAAGTGAAAAAACAAAATCTTGTTAATACATGCAATTTTTTTTAGATTACGGTTCAAGTAGATGACCCTTCTGGAAGGACACCAGGGTGAAGCAGGTTTTTAGCTGCATTCACAGCTCATGAATCCCAGCTTGTACCACTATCAGGAGCTATAAGCACACTTAGTAGGCAGTAATTCCCTGCCTGATCATCGATATTGAATGGCGTCGAAAATGAAATAATATAAGGGTCACTCCAAATGGCAAGCGTAACTGTGTTGCTTATAAAAACATACACTTTGCATTTGCAAGGGTTGAGACGGTACGAGAATGCGTTGATATCGAAATCAAAATTGTATCCGTGTTAAGATTATTATGTTACAGCATAATAAACTTCAATTCAACGTAATTGACTCTTGAGTGTGAATCTCCACCTTTATTCGAGAAATGCGGGGTGTTCTTTATTTTATTTCATTTAATTGACTCCCTCGGGTGTATAACACGAGAGAAACATAGGTTGGTTTCTTCCCATCCAACTCATCAGAGTAAACGAGATATTAAATTTACGGTTTGTCTAAAACGCTTTCCATATATATTTGAGCTCTCTCGTTCAGTGCAACGTACCTTCCTGTGTATCAGATTTGGCATGTGACAACGAAGACGTAAGAGAATCCAGGAGGTAGTTTTTTCTCTGTAATAGTCTTCCGAATATTACACCATGACTTTTCGGATCTTAACTGAATTTTTTGTTTTGCTTTGTTTTTTTTTGCGATGGCAGCGTAAAAGTGTTGCCACTTCATTGCTTAACTGAAAAAAAAATTATCATGTTGTGTCAGCTTTGCCCTTGTATACTTTCTGAGTTCAACATCTGAGAAATTTTATTCAGAACCGAAGACACAATAAAAAGAGGAAAAGTGTGATGAAAAAATATAGTTATCGTGTTTGAAATCGATATATCTAATAAAATACACACACACACACACACACACACACACACACACACACGCACGCACGCACACACACACACACACACACACACACACACACACACACTTAGATAAGAACATGGCATAAACCCCGAGACTGCAGGCAAAAAACGACACCAACACTGAAAGGTCTCGAACACGGCTGTTTTCGAGACCTTTTAGCGTTCGCGTCGTTCTTTTTTTTTTTTTCTTTTTTTTTTTGCCTGCAGTTTCGAGGTTTATGTCATGTTCAATCTAAACAAGCTCGTTTGCGCACTTACATTCACTTCATGAAACAGAAATATTTCGAATACCTCGTAAAGTTTTTTTTTTAATATATGGACGAGTGTTGACAGAATACGAATAGCCTAGAGTAACTGATCATTAACTATTGCCGCAAAGAGTGTAGGAAATATGATAGAACTAAAAACCTGACCCCACTCATATCAAAATTCTTAATAGTATAAATGCAAATCCTATAGTACACAAGGTATTAACGTGTATAGTCGATTCTATTGCACATTTGTAATGTTTACGTTTGTGTATTCATGCCCACCAACAGCAACATGCCTTCCCGGTGATGCATCACAACACAGACGAAAAAGAAACATACACAGAAACACATCAAGCACTATAACAATAGGCACACAAAATGCCGTAGTAAAAAAATACAAAAATATACAAACAAAATTGCATATGCTATGAAAGTTCTGGCATTACTAAGTTTTTGAAATAGCTTAAAGGCATGAAGATGTCAATTGAAGGTGAAGAAATACCATTAAAAGAACTTTCATTCGGGTGACAGGCAAAAGCTGGGAGCGTCCCGACAGAAAACAATTACATCTAATGGTTCGTGGCAATTATCGGGGGCATTGAGTTTAACCACCAACTAAAGAGCCAAAAACACTTTCGCTGTATATTTAACACACCTGAAATACCCTTTTATTTATTAAAATAATATAGATAAGAACAGGTGAAGCACGCAATGACAATATCTGTAGTTCTATTTGTTTAAAGGTGCAATGCATTCTCTTCGCGTAATGTTTTAAATATTTCTCTAGATAAATTAATGTAAAATATGACACCAACAAAAAAGAGGATGCGCGAATAAAAATTTTCAATTAAATAAACAAACAATAATGCCGATATATTACCTTGCAAACATTTTCTACAATGTTCCTTCTGGTTGATTGCGCTGAAGTATTGCGCTCTCGGTTGTCGGTTTTATTACTTGTCTTCATATAATATTCTTGAGAAATAATGCTCTGGATTGCAGAAAGCCCTCACTTCAAGGTATTCTGATAAAGAACTTTCTGTTATATTCTTGGCAAGTACTCATACACTGTAGACCTCTGGAACATTTAATGATTTAATAACGTGCTGCATGATTCCTGCCCAAAAAGCGTGATTCCAGCACGTCACTTAGCGAATTTGCATTGTACAAGGTGTCTTTTAGTAGTTTCAAAGTAAAAACATAAGAAAAATAGCTTTAGGCTTCCTTTAGCCCTGGGGCGAGGCACTCCCTTGATCGAATGACGTCTTAGCGAACGCCCACGTTTCACCGAATGACACTTTAGCGAATAGTCGGACGCCGCGAAGCGTCGTTTTCGGGTTGGCCAAGTGGGTTCATATTTTTTGTAATGAGCCGCCGCAGACTGTCGCCGCGAAGCGTCGTGGGCGCAGCGCGGCGGATGGATTAACGCGCGCCCCCGTTATTCGCTAAAAATTCGATTCTCTCAAATGTCGCTGTTCGCTAAAACGTCATTCGCTCATGTGATATAAACCCCGGCGGTCAATAGAAAAAAATGCCAACTGAATCGATCGGTTACGCAGTTAGCTAAAACGCTTTTATTAACTATTTCTAACTTTATTTTCGGGGCATGCAGTATTTTCAGAATTGACGCTCGAGCTTATTACGGTATAAAGCTGTGCAGTGAAATTTGGAAGGAACTTGTAGTGGACGCCACGGGGCGAGAAATGCCACCGTTGTAGACGACTTCAAACTGAAACTATGCGGGTTCAGGGCTGCGCCATCACATCCGGCTTCGCATACGGAGCCGGAGGATGGCAGGGGAATCGACATTATTGGCGTCCTCTGGCCCCGAAAGTTTCGGTTTCAAGCCGTGCACAGGAGTGAACACTTCTTTCCACGCAGCGGCCACAACGAAGTTTTTAATACAAATTTTACGGCACGCCTGTGCCGGTCGGGCGTCGATTCCCCAAATACACTAGGCCCCCCAAAACGAAGATATGAAAAAAAAGATAGAAAGTTTTAGTTAATTATTTAACGGATTCACCCATTTTTCCTCTTTTCTAGTGGCCGCCGCCATGGTCATCAACTTCACCCCAGGGCTCAAAAGACACTAATGCAAGTTCTCTTAAAAAGGAAAAAAATCTGAACAGTGTATAGAAACAAATCAGATATAAAAAGAATATAGTGAAACGTGATCCATCCTTTTGGTAATATAGTTAATTGTAGGTCTCCGATCCTATTCATACCATCGCTTGCACCACTTTAAAGCAGAATTCGGCGTAAGCCTTTTTCAGCCACGTGCTCACTACTTGGCAGGGGTGCTATCTTAAGAACGATGGCCTCGTAATCTTCACCCGGGGCTAACGTTTCGTCACCGGTGAAAGGCTTGTGAAAGAGTGTCACAGATTACTTGGCTTCTCCGTCGAACGTTCATGGACAAGCCAAATTTTGAAATTTACCGTTAATACGAGTGATCGTCTCAAAACTATTATAAAGTAATTCTCAAGTAATATTTAATCAATATATGCATCATTTCTATAGTGCACGAGTTTTTATCATATAGTTTACAAAACAAAATGTGTTTTTTACTAGATCTTGGTCGTATACTGAAATCTATGTAAAGGAATCAACAGATCATAATTTACTTGTCCCTGATTTAGCAATATTCAATCCGTTTTTTTTTTTAAATACGGCATTAAGTTAAAAACAACGTAACAGTTTTTATCTCGTGCTGCTGTGTCGACTAATTATTATCATTTGAAACACATATTCCTTTATTACTCACGACGTAGTTATCGAAAATTACGCGCCAAACACTGATTATAAACCTGTTGATCATAGAACGACAAGGGTCATACAAAAACAGCATAATCACTTTAAAGTTTCGAAAGCATAGTTTTGTACCCGAGTAACTAACACACTGCATTTCTGAATAGTCTTGGGTTTTTGCGAATAAGATCCCCTTAGGCGGTTGTTTTTTTTTTTTTCATTGACTTGTCTTTTACAGATTTGTCAAATCAGTCAGATCCGCTCCTAGCAGTTAGTTATAACTCTTGTGGCTTGACAGTATTGAGAAATTGTCTAGTTCATAGTAAATATCTTCGAGGTATATTCATTTTCGCCAAGTACGGTTATCCAATTGGTGCGCAACGAAATAAAAGTCAATTACACATAAATTACAATAGGGCGATTTTTTCTTCAAAATACCTACAGGGTGTCACAAAAAAAATCTACACAGTTTTTTTTCACCGCAAAAATAAACTAGGCATCGCCGAACGCTCATCCTCCGCCCAAAGGTAGCGCTAGAGGTTACAGCCAGATGCCAAAGTTTCAGCCCGATCCGTTACCTTATTAAAAAAATCAAAAGTTATAATTGACTTCCTGAAAATTTCAATTTTGCCCGTTTTCGGTTTCTGGTGCCATAGAGACCCATGTATTCGAGAACTCCGTCAGCCGCCATTTTCCCATTGACATTTTCAGGAAATCACTTATAATTTTTGAATAAGGTATCGGATCGGGCTGAAACTTTGGCACCTGGGTGTGACCTCTAGCGCTACCTTTGGGCGGAGAATAAGCGTTCACATGCCTAGTCTATTTTGCGGTAAAAAAAAAAAAACGTGTAAATTTTATTTTTGTGACACCCTGTAGAAGGCACCCACAAACCACCCTAGATGCGGGGGGGGGCATGGGGCCCGCCTTCCCCCCCCCCCCCCCGAAATTTTCCATTTTGCTAGGGCCTCCTCTCCCCCCTCCCCCTCATACAGCATTTTGTCATGGGCGGCCCCCCCCCCCCGAAACAAAATCCTGGCTACGTGCCTGCTATATGGAAGGAGTTGGATAAGAATGAGGGCTAAAAACTGTCAGTGTCGACCAAATAATTAGGCCTTAGCATTGAGCTGTAATACTGAGGTAGCGTCGTACTGGAGTACGGCGTCAAAGACGACGTCTAGGACGACCTTTAAGAGGACCTGAAGAACGACGCCTAGGTCGTCGTCGTCCTAGGACGACGTCGTCCTAGAAGAAGTCGTCAAAAACGACATTTCGAATGATCTCTTGGATGACTTCAACGACGAACTCCAGAACGACCTCAAGCGCTACGTATAGGACAACGTCCCCTAGGACTAAAGGGTATTCGTAGAGGATGACGTCAAAGACGACGCCCAGGACGACCTCTAGGACCACGTCGAGGACGACATCAAGGTCGTCAGGTCCTTCAAAGAGTGCGAATGTGAAGGAGTCGGAAAATGTGTGCTGAAATGGTTGACTGCGCATACCTATGTGCATTATGATGTTAAAGAGCCCAGTAAGTCGAATGGGAGGGGGTGCGGGGCTAGCTGAAGAATGTTGTCACATTAAAAAGACGCGCGTACGCACTGCGAGGTTCTGGGCAGCTGACACGGCTCGCGTCAGGGAGCGCGGCGGTGCAAATCGGTCGGCGCTTCGGTGTTATCAGTGTGTTTTCACTTCCGTCATCAAGTTTTCGTGACATCGATCTCTCAACTTTGCACCCCCTTCCAAGCGGGGCGAAAGATGTAGTTCTACGTCACAAAATAGGTATTTTGTTGCACTGATTTTCAGAGAACTCCGTGGTGGTCGAATCTAGTAGGAAGAATTCGAAAACGAGCTTACTGGAAGCATCGAAGCTGCGGCTGACTTTTCGCTAGAAGAACCCTTTTCGAGGCGTTTTGGTACTTTATCACATACTCTAAATGATCGGCAAGACTTTTCTTCAGCCCCAGCCAAAAATGGGCACCTACTATACTCACGAATCTGACTAAAAACGGACTGGAAGTAATTTCATATACTTCACCATCATTTCGGCTGCCCTGCACCGTTGCATTCTCGGTCTCTCCATCCGTTCGCCGCGGTTACATTTGTGATTGAGTGATTAATAACGCATCCATCGAAACTCCAAGATGGGAAAAGAGTCGAAAATGCTTCGGAGGCTACGAGACATAGAAGACGGCCTGAGGATGTTGGCCTCTGCACCTGTGTAACGAACATAGTTCACGAGGTTGAACCATGTCCACGACTTTCTGACATAAGAAGTTTGACTACCTCCATGACCTCTGGGCATAAAAGGGTGGACTATGTCCATGTCCTCCGGGCATGAGATCGAACTATGCCTGTGACCTACTGCATAAGAGCTTGGATTATGTCTATGACTTCTAGACATAAGAAATCGAAGAATGTCCATGACCTCCGGGTATAGGAGGTTGGCTATGTCCATGACCTCTGGGCATAAAAGGTCAGACTGCGTCCCTGACTACCGTGCGTAAAAGGTTTACTATGTTCATGACCTCCGGGAATAAGAGGTTGAACTATGCCCATGTCACCCGGGTATAAGATGTTGGACCATGTCCATGACCTTCAAACTTAAAAGGTTAAGCTATGTACATCGACCCCCTTCCCTTGGCATTAAGAGGTCAAACTATGTGCATGACATAGGGGCATGAGAGGCTCGAATATTTCCATGACTTCTTGACATAAGTGGTTGGAATATGTCCATGACTTCCGTGCGTAAGAGGTTTGACTAAGTCTATGACCTCCAGGTATAAGAGGTTGGTCGATGTCCATGTCCTCCGGCCATAACAGGCTGAACTATGTTCATCACCTACGAGTATAAGAATTTGGATTATGTGCACGTCTTCCGGGCATAAGAGGCTGAACTACGTTCACGAAATACGTGCTCTAGAGGTTACTATTTTTATGACTTCCGCACATAAGAGGTAGGACTATGTCCATGACCTCTGAACATAGGAGGTTGAACTGCGTCCATGTCATCGGGCATCGTGAGAGGTTGAACCATGTTCATGACCTCTGGGCCGAAGAAGTTGAAGTATGTTCATGTCTTCCGGGCATAAAAGCTTCAACCTTGTCCATGACCTATGGGCACAAGATGTTGGACTATATTAATGACTTCATGACATAAGTGGTTGGACTATGTCCATGGCATCCGGACATAAGAGGTTGAACTATGTTCGTGACCTCAGATCCTAAGAGGTTAGACTACGTCTATGACCCCCGGGCATAAGACGTTCGACAATGTTCACGTGTTCCTGCCATAAGAGGTTAAACTATGTTCATGACCTAGGGGCATAAGACATTGAATTATGTGCATGACTTCCTCACAAATGAGGTTGGACTATGTCCCCGACTTCCTGACATAGGTGGTAGGACCAGGCACGTAGCCAGGGGGGGTCCCATGGGGCCTAGGCCCCCCCACCGAAATCTCTTATTTTGCAGGGACCTCCTCTCCCCCTCCCCCTCATACAAAATTTTATCATAAGCGCCCCCCCCCCCCCCGCCCCCCGAAACAAAATCCTGGCTACGTGCCTGAGTTGGGCTATGTTCATGACTTCAGGGATTAAGCGGATAAACTATATCCATGACCTCCGGGCATAAGAGGCTAAACTATGTCCACGACCTCCGGGCATACGAGCTTAAAATATATGTTCATGACGTCCAGGCATAAGAGGTTCAACTATGTCTATGACATGGACTGATCTGGCGGGGGTTCTTTGGAATGTAACGGGCTGCAATCGAATCGGCAGCTTTAATTGTTGGAAGGCGTAAGAGGGCTTTGGTTCGAAACTGGGCCACAGCTTTGCGCTACCACAGGAATGGTGAAGATTGGGGTGCTGCTAGGGTTCTACAGACGGGGCAAAAAGGAAGGGGGGGGGGGGGGAGGAAGTCGTCGTTGCTATTTTGTGATGACCGTCGGTGTTATGGCCACTCCGGATCGAAATCGTCGTAGGAGGACATTTTCTCCAAAGTGGTCGTTGTCAGAAACTCTGAAGATAAGAGCAAGATATGCCGCATGCGAACAAACACATATTAAATATGAAGCTAGAGAGCAATAAATAAATCGTAGAAATCTTTCCGGTTTAGAACATGTTTAATAAAAGATGTAGAAACAGTGACTGCATCTAAATTGTTAAAGGGTTATATTAAATCGTTTGCTTAACGTTACCTTGGAACACCCACAGCTTTATAGACAAAAAAATTATATCAAGTTTGAGAGTGGTGTCGCAGATACTAGTATTGAACTGATTATTATGCCGCAAATTATCAACACCTCTATTACAACAACGTAAACATGTAATACTTTATTCGATTTGACTTTTAAAGCTACCTGATAAATGCAATTTTGAAGGTATTGTCAGCTTATCTGTTAAAATAATTTTAACTCACTAACATGCCCTAAGATCATCTTCACTGTTCAGAACACAAAAGATTCTGAACGCTTCTGAATGTTCTCAATAAGATATGTGATTCCTAATGATTGTCGCAGATTTCGACACCTTCGTTAATATGGAAGAATGTTCTACATAAGTAGAGGCCTGCATATTCGCGGATTATCCATGGATATCCGCAGTAAACTGGCGGATATCGATAAAAATGAATAAGACTTGGCGGATTTCGGATAGGATGTGGATGCCAGGGGCTGCGGATATCTGCGGGTCCGGCTCTATTTGTGGCGAGGCGGATTATAAACGTGAGCGTCCGCACAGTGAAGAGTGCATAAGTCAGTAATAATTTGAAGTGTATCATCGAATGTATTCGGGGGAAAACTACCCTCTTAGATAAAGGGTGCCAATCGGTGAGAAAATTGTTCTATACGTCAATAAAGGTTTTCTTCTCACCAAAGATCACTTTAGAACGTTCTATCTCTAAAAAAACGTAGTCCCTAGAAAAACAAAAGAACGTAGAAGCACCAGTCGCCTCGGGAAATCGTGTTTTTATTGGCAGGGAATGCGTCGAAAGGGTTTTTCGGGAAAAGAAATCCCAAAGCCTACAAGCCATAAAAAAAAATTAGAAGAAGCTTGCAAGTGACTTCTTCGCCTACATGTATATAGTGAGGAGACTGAATTCGATCCTCCGGAGTGGTGGAACTTGCTCTCGAACATGTTTCCGGACCTCATTCTAGTAGCGCGGTTTGTGCATGACATCTCAGCATCAAGTGCCCCAACGGAGATACACTTTTGGTTAGCTGCTATTGATTTAAGAGAGGCGAACTAGTCTGAATTAGTCCGTATTGACGATATTATGTTTCTTTTATACAGCAATCTCAACAAGTCAAACTTCGCGTGCGTGCGCGTTTTCTTCTTCTCGGTAGTTGGCAGTGAGTTGTTCTTGAGTATATGGTTCCGAGCGTGCACTTGGGTGTTCGTGTTTAAAACTGTTACCGATAGGAGGTGTTGCCATTTTTAAATATTGTAATATTTCCCCAGTGGTGCACTCGCGCCATACCACATAGAGAGTGTTTTGCTAAGCAAATGAGAGCCTTTCCTCTCCCACTTTTTTATTGTCTGGCCTAAATAAAATGACATAAATGTTATTAGTCCGTCCTTTGTCATTTTCATGTTTATAAAATGTGAGTTTGCTTAAAGCGGGTTATACAAAGCAAATAGGAAAATAAATATGAATTTCATTCCCTTTGAGGGCATCTTCCGGGCAGAGTGTAAGCGTCATGGACTTCCAAGACGATCTCATAATTGAGAACATAGTTCGAGCGATGCGAAGTGTCTCTGGAATAATGACCGCTTATATGATAAGATGACCTTACGTATTCTGACACGAAGAGTTCTTACTAGAAAGGTAAACAGGAGGCTTGTAGGATACCATTCATTTGCTTTAGTTTCTAAATTGATATCCATGCTTCATTTTATGATGCAAAAGGAATGCGCGGATTCAGCGTCGGACGCGGTCTGAGTTTTGCGGATGCGGTTCCGAATTTCGTAGGTGGGGTTCGGATGTGGGGCCAAAGTCTGCGGATGTGTATAGGATGCGAATACAATTATTTAAGAATATTGCGGATACGGTTCGGTTGCGGATGCTAACTCTACGAGTGCGGATCGGATGCGAATGATCAAACCGTTATCCGTGCAGGGCTCTATGCAGAAGGAATACAACACTCGATAACGTTTCAGATGAGATACCTAGAGGTGATGGCCGGATTTTCTTTAGGTGTTTGTGGCCAATAATACCTACTTCACAGTCATCAACGAGGTAACTAAGTAAGAAATGAAAATAGTAGAGGCTAATCAGGAGGGAGCTTCAATGTCTTCTATGTGGCCCCGTGTTAAACTTCAGTAAATTAGCTCTTTCGAACATATATATGTAGTACAACTTTAAAAATGAATAATCTTTGACAATTTCTAGCAAAAATCCAGAAGTGACCCAGATCCCTGAGTCACTTCTGGCGCCATAGATAGTAATGCTTTTGGATCAGTTTTATATCTTACCTATACGTTGTGACACACTGACAGGGGTTGTCACAATTCTATCTCCCAGTGGTGCGCAACCATGATGATATGAAAGGGCGTGATATATACAAAATATCTCAAAAACGATAGGCAATGTTGGATACCTTAAATCTCTCCCTTCCCCCCCCCCCCCCCCCCCCCCCCCCCACACACACCCCAACCCTCTCCTTCGCGCAGTGCTGGAACTATGACACGCCGTCAAGAAGTAGTCATCATGCTTAATCCATACATATTACACGTTAGTTCAGAATAGAAGTACTCACGTGCCCCCTTCCACGCGTAATTCACAGAAAGCCACTTACTTCTAGTATTATAAAGGGGGCTTATTTCGAACCAAAGGGCAAATTAATATTTTTGACTTCGGGATATTTGCTGCCGGCACGATATTAGACTTTTGCCCAGACAAAACTTAGAAGGACGATCTATTACAGCAATATGTCAGTTTAAAAAAAACAGCGTTAATAATTACTAATAAATTATATACATTGGGCATGTGTTGAGACAAGCGATTCCGCAACTTCAATGATAACGTTGTTTTACTCTGTGAAATGTTTGTTCCAGAGATGTGAAGTTACAAACCTTATGATGCTACATCATTATTTATGTTTACAATTCATTCCAATGGTCTGGGATTCCACAGTGTGAAACGCTACAAACTTATGTTGTGAAGCCTGTTTTATTGACAGTGTGACTTCTCTTGCAGCACGTAGTTACTACACCGTGTGCAATTAATTTGTGTGCTTGTGTGTGTTGAGGGACATATCTAGAAAGGTGAGAATGTGAGTTTAATTAAATGAGACTAAGTACTGTGGGGAATAAAATTAATAAATTAAATATCTCGTGGGGTGCACGCGAGCAGCATAGGCCTGAGGAAGGCAGTCCGAGCTTGGGCATCGGCGACGTATTTTTCTTCTTTAATTGCGCGTTTTATATTCGCACGTATGTAGGGCCAATGTGCACCACGTTGGGCGCCAATGTACTTTATAAGACTTACTTTTGTTTGGTTATTCAATAAAATTAATCTAGTCATGGTGGTAAAGAACGGTTAGAGGGAGTAACGTGGTTCTCATGGCGAGAGAGAGAAAGAAAAGAGAGAACTTGAAGACCATGTACGTAAAAGACATTATTATCGTTCCAGCATAAACCTCAGTGGTGAGTCAAAGCGGTCTTTTTTTCTATACGTTTAAGAATACCCACGACTCTCTTTATGTCCACGGGTAAGTCGGTGTGAGAATACTTTTAAAGGTATTAGTGCTAAGTCGGTGTTGAGTTGGTCTAGGTTTCTTTGAAATTATGTATATATAATTTGAGGGTAAAAGTTAAAGTATTCACTAAAAAAAAAAAAAACACGGAAAATCCACCGTTTTTTTTTTTACGTTTAACTTGAAATATATAAAGGCTTGAGGGTGGACAGTCTTTAAGTTGACATAGGTGTCAAATTCCTTTATAACCCCCCAAAAACGCATAAAAATAAAAACAAGAAGTTGATTTTATGAACAATTTATTTCCTGCACAAATCGATTGTGACTTAATAAAACATACTGGATTACGTCTACACACGACAATCAAATTACGAAGCAAAAATTGCAGTCAAGCGTGGGCAGCTGACCTTAGCGGATCTCCCACACCCAGTATCACGTAGTGCAAGCCATGAAGGTCACGGGCCAGCAGTATCCATTCCACATTGGCACACTACTGTCAGCGTTTCTTTTTATCGTATCTACTCAGGGCCGAGCAGCGACGGGCGGCGGCTGATTCCTTCACAAACAGTCAAGGCCAGAACCCGGACCCCGAGGGGGCGGAAGGGGGATAAGGAACACCACGCAGTTTCTTCAATGAAACTTTTTACTCCACGTCTGCTAAACGTTAGAAACCCCTCCCCCCTCCTACCAGTTCCTCTCTTTGAAAGACTACACTACCCGCAGCCCCGCAAAATCGGCGTCCAAAAGCAATAATAAAAAAATGAAGTGAAAGGCATCTCGCGCAACCAAGAAGAAAAAGAAACCGAAACCACAGAGGAGCGCGCGGACCAGCTGGCTGGCAGAAGACCTCCATCACCGCCCCCGAAAAAATAGTTCCCCTCGGATGCCGCGGAGGAAGAACGTTAGTGAAGCGGCCCGCACGAGGGAGGGGGGATGAAGAGGGCAAGGAGGCGGACTCCTCCCAAGATCCCACGTGCTTGAGAGCTCCGTGGAGGAAACGCTAGGCATCACTCGCGGCGAAACCATGGTGGCCCATCGCTGAAGCTGTGAGGAGCCGCCGCAGCAGCAGCTCCGTTCGGGCTTCCAGGCATTATTTTTTATACGGGGCCAGTGGTGCCGCATGCGCGAGCTTTCATGAACTCGTACCGTTAGCGCGTTTGGACAGAAAGCCCGAGGCGCCGACTGCATTCCTAGAATCATTTTTATAAAGAAACCAAAATAACGCGGTGGAAAAAACAAAGTAAAAAAGAGAGAGGGACCAAAGTGAAAAAAAGATGCGGTGGTCCCCCGCAGCTGGCAGGGATCATAACAAAAGCCGACCACCTTCGTTGACCGTCGCCTTCTTCCTGGTCGCCCTGACTGTCCTGTTATGCCTACCGGACAGCGTCGACGCAGCCGTGAGTATTTTTTTTTCTGTTTCTTGTTCGCGTTTCTTCGCGTCAGTATTGTTTCACTGGTAGGGCTTTTCGTTTGTATTGCGCTGAAACCTAATCTTTCAAAACCCCTGATTGTGAATATTTCCAGACATAAAAGCAATAACGTTGGGATACATTTTTTCTGGATGAAAGCAGACGACGCGGCCGTCTGTCGTACTACAGACCCATTGAATCTTCAGTGTGTTAGAGCCTCGCAACGCACGAGACTTGGCTAATGTCGATGTAATGAAGTACGTTACGAGCAGAATTACGACCACTTAGGCAGAACACGAAGCAAAACGTTTCTGAGATAATCTTCAGTCGGCGCAGACTTTCTCTCGGGCGCTTTTGGGGGCTGAGAGAGAGCGGTGAATGGGAGAGGGCGGTAGAGGGAAGAGGCGCCCTGGCGCGACTAGCCGATCAGCAGAGGAAGTCTACCGACGCCGCGCGCCGCCATATTGGAAGAGGCAGATGATGGAGAACTTCCGGCTACAGCAGAACAATTAAAATTTTAAAAAGATACACTTTTATGTAACATTTCCCACTTAAAAAAACTTTTAATAATTTATTACCATTGTGTCCTGACCGCAGTTGGTATCTCAACTTGTTTGTTTACGCGCATTATTCAGTATATGTACGATGTCCCGTTGATACTCGTGAGTGGTTTTTTTATTGTTTTTTTTTTCTGCTGAGTATCGTAACCAGGGGCTAGGATCCCGTCAGAAGACAATTTCGTCTTCTTCTGCACTAAGCCCCTCAGACTTTCTTGTCTGAAATACAAAACAAGTACAAAACAATGTACAGTACATATGTACAATGTAAACTTTCTTGCGAAGACAGCTAGAACGGCACACACTGTCTAGTGCCTATAATAATATTGACTTCTGAGGGGGTGTATTGAAGTCTCCCAATTTCTACACCCACCGAAATGTTCGTGTGCCCGGCTGAATTAGGCACATTTCCCTCGTTTCCCCTCACTCCAGTTTCGGTATATTCTTGTTTTAAATTTCGCCGTTATTAATGGCGGTGGGGAAACAATCTCGTGTCCCACCTATATTTAAAGGGGGAGTGGTTAAATATATTCAACCTAACCGGTCGCCTAGGCTACTCTGTTTCACCTTCAGTTGGATCGCAACGAACACTTCGAGCCATCGCAGGCAATCCAATGCCGTCTGAACGTCACGTGACCTCTGGGCGGGGCTCGTGATCACGTGACACGTTCACAGTGTCTGATTGGCCAGGATGGCTCATAGGGTCCGCTATGGTCCATCGTAAGGTTAAACTGACTATATAAAAATCCAAAGAAGAAAAGGAGAGGGAGGGAAAGAGGGATGCCATATCGAACAAGGCTGTAATCAAATCCTTTGCAACAACAAAAAGTGCCGCAAGCAAAGTTTTAGGGGGCATTGTGCTTTGCGTGTATGAAGTCCCATATAGGCTTTGAAACGTTCAACCTCATTAGTAATGATTGTCAACTGTATTTGTGAACTATAGATAACAAGACGCAAAAAAAGAAAGAAGTTTGGGGGCGGGGAAGAACGGTTAGATGATATTTGCTGCTGTAAAGCTCGTCTTCGCCTTTGCTCAATTTTTTTTTAAAATTTTAATGCTCAAGTTCATGAACTATTTCTATTTCTCATAACTTATATCAATATAAAATGACTAAAACGTTTCGTTTTTATTTTTTTATTCTTAGCTACCGGCGCGTTTAGCGTTCAGGTTTAACTAAGATGAAGACAATGAACCTTTGAAGCGAAGTCAACACAGGACAGGCTATGTTAAAATCACTGGACGTTGGAGTAATTACCTTCCTTTTTAATGCATTTGACATGCCCAACGATTATACAGTTAAAAATTCTAGCTTTTCAAGTTTAGTCCAAAATTAGAGACATAACTGAGTTGATTCACTGCATGTTGCGCTAGTGCCTTCGAAGAAATAATGTAACTTGTACGTAAAATACATATTTCTGAAAAAGAGATGCATCCGCAGTACAAGTGTATATGTGGATTGCGTGTCTGTAATCACTTTTCTCTCTACTTAAACGACTTCGAGTGTGCAAAGTAATTAAATGTCATCGAGCGTACCTCTAGTAACATCTCATTAAAACTTACTCCACAATAAAATGATAGTTAGACTACAAATGATTAGCGCCGAGATGTTTCGGTGGCGCCCTTTTATGGTTTCATTTCGTGATGTCACGGCCAGTATTCGCCTCGCCCCTCGCCATGCTTGGCAGGATTTGCCTCACCGTGAACCGGCAATTGGGCAGGCATTATCATAATACAGAAAGCTATGGTTTCGCCCATCGCGAACTTCTACCACAGCGACGCGTATGGTCGCGGACGACGCTAATGCATGTGCGATATGCATTTTAGGTCATTGGACTATGCTTTATTGTGCTTCCGAGTAATGTTGTCATCTTTTAATTATTTTCATCCTGGTGCAATCAGGTACCTATAGTTTGTCTCACTTTTTGTTCCAAGCGATGTCGAAGCTACAAGCACGAGTATGGTGCCATGGACGATGTTTGCACTGCACGAGCGCGCGTCCTTGGCAGAGACATTGAAAGCCCGGAGCTTGCTCTTGTAGCTACGACTGCAATTAAAGTGAAACGGGGTGTAGAAGTCTTTCCGTTCGAATAGCACCTATAGGCTCCATTTCATCACAACTTGTCAAGCAGCGAAAGGTACGACCCCACAAGCCAATCAGAATTATGTGGTTGGAGTGAACTCATTTTGTACCCAACTGTCACCTGGTTTGCCCCATTGCTCTGATTGGCTCACACGGTTTGAAAAGTTAATCTGGAACAAAGCATGTATCACGCATCTTTTCACACCAATTAGGGATGAAGTAATTTCTGGACCTATCGTTAACGCCCCCTTTCAGGGCGCTCCCGACGACACAAGCCATAACATTTCTTACTAAGCTGCGGACTCACTGAAACGTGCGTAGGTGGACCCGCATGATAGAAAACCGACCCAGACTTCTACCCGTTACTTGAAAAATGTAATGGATTACAATAACGAATTACCTATCCTCAAATGTACTGAATTACCGTTACCAATTACTTTCGTTGGAAGTAAGGGATTACTCGTCACGTTACAAATTACTTTCACGTCACCTTTCCCGTATACTAATTGAAAAAAAATACAAACAATTTTGATGTTTTCCAAAATGTTCTGCGACAATACTTTCCATTTCTCATACCCCTGCATTATGGTAGTCTTTGTAAACATAAAATATTGTATTTAAGCGAAAGAATGTAGGCGCACCTCCTACACCTGTAAGCAGACAAAGTCGCAACCACAACCGCCATCCCGCTAGCTTACGGCGACCGGAATTGATACCTGGAATCTCTGCAGACAAAGCAAGCGGCGTGAATGCTCAATAGCAGCGTCTACTTCCGCTTAGAGGTTCGGAGGTAAGGAAGCGATCTAATTAATCTCCCTTTTGAAACGGGCCTTTCAAGCGTGGGCGCAACATCTCAAATCTGGGGTCTCGTGCGTGTAGCTTGCTAACACACTCATATTGCTCCAGTTTCTGTGTTATGTTAATTTTTTTTTTTAAAGTGGCGAGTAATTAAAGCGATCCGTTACCAATATTTTCTGACAAAATAAAATTACAAAATACTGCCGGAAGAAAGTAACATCGCAATTACAACATTACTTGCAACGGATTACTTCCCAAATCTTGTCTACCCGACACCTCCAAGAGAACAAGGTCACGTTGCTAGATTTTCTACACCACCTACCGGAGGACAGCGCGGTGCACAAATTGGGCACGGCTTCGTCAACCTTCGACCGGGGCCTGTGTTCGGTCAGCGAGGAGACGAGTTCCCGCTGCGCAAGTACTCCCGCCCAATCAGTGCCCAGCGCTGGCCTCCACTTTGTGACGTAGAAAATCTAGCAATATGGCCTCGTCTTCTACGAAGTGTTGATCCGACGCCTGTCCAAGGCTAGAACGGGTTGTCAACGGGCCGCAGGCGGCGCTGCTTTCCGACCCTTTCGAAAGAAGAAGAGAGGAGCATAATCGGTAGAAAAGTGCCGATCTGACAGGGTTGTAAAGGAAGCACATCATTTGAATTTTTTTTTTGTTTATTCAATACTGCAATTAAATTGAGGTTTTAGCAGGGTGGACACTGTGGTACAACAAAATACACTATTCTTCACGAAAAAGTACAATAAAGACACGCTGCAAACTATGTCCCGATCACCACGCCGTTTCACACAGGTCATTACGATCCACTTAGAGAAAATATTTCAAAACGCCATTCAGTAGTTGAAAAATATACATTTTCATCACACTAACAGAAGGAAAAACAAACAAACAGGTGAAGTGATGAAGGAAATTAATACAGGAATTTTATTTAAACAACAATAATCACCAGTTCAAGCCGAGAGCAACACTCAGTACTATTATTAAGATTACACAATGAGCCGCAATAATTACGTAGAATATGTAAGCAATGCTCACTTTGGAAGTAAGGGTTGTCTAATTTTTTCTGAAGAAATCAAATATACTAATGAAGCAAATCAGATGCCAATTTAATCCTAATCGATTTAAGGTAACCAAGTAAAATCACTGCTTCCAAGGGTGACTTTTCGTGGTCATGTAAACGGATACGCGAAGCGATATGGGGGTGATACGGTGATTAAGCGAGTATCCGACGAAAGACACGCCAATGAAAATGAAAACAAAGAGTGAAGTTCGACTGGCGTCTTTACCGACACGAGGAAGTCCGCGCGAACGCGCACAATCCCACGACAGGCGGGACGATGGCCTGCCCACGCGATCCCACTTCCCACTTTTGAACGCGCGCGGCCATCCCAGCCCTTGAAACCGTTTCTGCTGAGCTGCGCCGAGCGGCAGCCGTTGCATTTGCATATCCTTCCTTCTTTGGCTCTTTCCGCTTTGTGATTGTATGTTCATTCCCCCGGTTTATTGCTACATGGCATCTAGCTTGTTGTTGGACTAGTCGTGTCAAGTGCAGACATTTGCGTGCCTGGGCCGTGAGTACGGCGATCATATCAGAATTAATATCGAGTTTGTGCAACGACGTCAATTCGGAAACTCGCAAATTGGACTTGAGCAAATCATCCGCAACTTCCTCGATCAACGCTCGACGCATGTACAAACATGAGAACTTCAACTGAACAGCAACAAACATTGCAAAGTTCCCCAGGAATATATTAGATGACAGTTATAAAATATCAATAAGCAGTAATTAAACTTTTGGACACTGTTAGTCCTTATTTCATGACTCCATAGAAAGCCATAGAATTATTCATTGTGGAGCATGATTGTGAAATTCTGTATACATTCCCTAAGATATCTTTAGAACTGTTAAAAAAAAGTATTCTATTTTGCTGAAGCGCTTATAAGTTAACCCGTCACTTAATATCAAACGAAATATAAAAAAAAGAAAAACGAGGAATAAACGTCTTAGCGCGCAAACGCTCCGCCTTGCAACACAAAAAATAAAATGAAGAAAAAACTTATTGCATCTTTCACTGCTTTTTTAGGCACACGTTTTACATTTTTACACATTCAGACACTACAAATAGTCAGCCCCTTGCTTGGGTTTTCAGCATCGAACGGAAATTCCATTGCAAAAGTATAACCATAAGAAAAAAAAAAAAAACAGTAAATACGTTAAATAAAACAAAGGTCAGACACAGGATCTGACATGCACGACGTATCCTGTACCATTTGTCTTTCCCAATTAACTTGTTCCAGAATCCTCGGTTACCTAGGAAACTAATGAGTTGGGTAACAACTCAAAGCAGAGAAGTACCGCTTCGTGCTGAGAGCATCGGAATTTCTCACGACGCTGATAAAATAAACGTATAAAAAAGCAAAAAAAAAAAAAAAAAGCAAGTCGGAACAGACGACGCGCACGATGGGCTCTTAGTAGAAGACTCCTTCCTATCGGAAAGGGGGATACGGCCAGTTAGTTTCCTGCATTGCACCCTTAGAGCGTCTGGAACTCGTTTAAGATAGCCTTGCGGGGGCGTCAAATTAGCGATGCTGCAACGGCCCCTGTTAACTGCTGTGGCAGACGCCTCGCCTCGTCAGCAGGAACGAAGCCCTACTTGATGGGTGTGATGTTGGTGTCGTCGTGTCGCTTACTCATTCACTGCAACGCGAGCTCGTGTGATTAGCGACCAGCTGTTACAACGTACCATCACTCTATCAACGCCCTCATTTTTTTTTGTTGGTTTACTTTCGTTATTAATGCAAGGTTACTGAAAGATTAGGTTTAGAAAGTTTTAACGGGGAAGCCGATGCCACTAGGAGCAAAAAATATGATCGCAAATAACAATTTTGGAGAAAGACGAGGTTTTTCATTCTTTTAGTTTGCATCCGAGGGTCATCTTAACATAATATACATATTCACAGACATGATGAGGACGGAGGTCTGCCAATTGTCCCTCTTCTAACATGAGCATTCTAGATTCTAGAACACCTCGGCATCTCGTCAGCTTTGAGCATGTACGCGCAATGAACGCACGGCAGAAGGCAACAAGCACGCGCATGGAGTAAGGCATCCGAAAGAGGCACCCGGCTGTTCCCAGTACCTACAGCGTTTCCTCTCTTCTTCACGTGGTTAAATCACAAGACTTGGCCCGTTTATTCTAGTAGCGTCCAGAATAAGGTAGGGGGCATCAGCCACGAGTGGCCAGCCCCGCTTGAAGAGGCTGAGTTACTCCTGTAGCGTAGTTAGTCGTTAGGCGCGCACACACACACACACGCATGCACACACACGCGCACACACACACGCACACACACACACACACACACACACACACACACACACACACACACACGTGTTCCTAATTTGTGAAATACACTATTTTTTTCATTATCCATTCATCAGCAGAAAGTTTCTTTCAACCAAGTTGTTGAGATTTAAGGCTTAGCCGTTTTGCATCATTGGCAGTGTCTGTAGACAGAAATATATGCGTTCCGATATTTCTTCAATTATGAGGCTATACATGATTTACAAAGCAAGTATTACAAATTATTTGGCCCCAGAACGACTTGCTCTCCTCCTATTGAAAAGAAGTCGAAATTGAAGTCATTATTAGAAAAGATCTAGACCAAAGAGCTAGAAAATTAGAGAAATTGTTTTTTTATTTCACGGGTCCCTTAATTGTTATAAGTTTCCTACCTTACATTTTTCGTTATTTTTACAGCAAAATGAATGTATTGGTACTTTTCCCTATATAGTTGCGTTCATAAAAATACGTTGAACTAAAACACGTTGCTTAATTGCAATTTGAAATATCTGCTCTTGACAGAAGCGCGCAGGGTCATCAGCTCAAATTATGGAATGGGGAAAAAAAAGGGGGGTGGGCGCTTCCTTGGAGTGGTGTGCCCCCATTTTTCGGCAACAGGGTTTGATTGCTTCATTTTTTTCAGGGTGTAGAAGCTACAGAAGGATGACACGATGCTCCCAATTATCAAAATTAGGTCAATCTTTATAACAGAGGCTGTAATCAGACGCCTTCGTCGAAGGTCATCTCTTGGTGGACGCTACTCAACGACACAAGCTGCCATTTTTTTAAGTTTTCGTCATCTGTTATGCTTGTTCGTTCCATAATAAAGCTAGAAACATAGAAAAATTATTATTATCGAAGAGTTGACCATGGTTTTTACGCCAAAATCTCCAAGGTCTAACGTGCAGATAATCATGGTCTCAAGGACCCCCCGATATCTTGGTCTTTCTTTTCCTTTTTAATGAGATAGTTCCGAAAGATGTGATTTCGATGTCACATCTGCTCCTATATCAATGTCAACAACATAACGTATCAAGTCTGAACACATTTACACTCTCGGAGTTGTTCAAGATATAACGGTATGGCATGTACCTAGTTTCCCGTATTTCAACCTACCATCTCCCTTGTTTTAGAGATACGTATATCTGAATGTTGTCATTCAGATATGCTTATCTCTAAAAAGGGTGTAGAAGCTACAGAAGGACGATGCCTGCTCCGAGCTGGGCTAGTGTACACCAGCTTGGAGTACGTGGAGCGAAAGCTCGCGCTGCAGAACCCAGGGATCCTAGGTTCAATCCCCACCCCTGCCCGTTTCAATCTAGATGAGCATCGTACAGGCGTGCGGTCGTGTATCACTAATGCGTGGTTCATGTTAAAGACCCCAGGCTAGCCGCTGTACTGCAATGGCTATATTTCTCATCTACTGCTTTGAGGCGTGTCGCCCATTGAGACAGATTAAGTTCTAGTCTGTATAAATATACACCCACACCTTAATTGTTTTACTTTAATATATCAGGTTTAAACGCTCTACTGCCTCTCTAAAATTCGAAGTTTTAAGACAAACGTTGAGCATTGAAGATGTTGATAAAAAGTCGCGGCTGTACTGGTTCAAAACAAGTCTACAGTCATCTTAACCTGGGTTAAGTGATGTTGACTGTCATAACTTTTTAGATACTGGTAATAGACCACCCAGGACATATCGCTAGATCTACTTCGAGTCTTAAACGTGGATGAATTAACTTTCTTTCCTCAAAATTAAAAAAAAAAAAAACCTAACATATATTTAGCCTTTATAGGGCACGAAAGCAGATATAACCAACCTGTATTTCCCATCTCACAGGTTGTGGATTGGCTCTCTTTGCCTGCTAAGTAGTACGCCACGTATTCTAAGCATCGCGACCGTCTGAGGAATGACCCCAATGGCAATTACATCACATATATTTATGTTTACAATAAAGATCCAGGACCGTTTTACCGCATTGGGGATGACCCTCCAAGGAGCGAAACATGACCGTTTCAAGGTTCAATAAAAAGTCCAGAAATCCGATCGTTTATTTTCTTTTCTCTTAATATTTTTATCGGGTCCCAGAGGCCGCCTGATAAAAGCGTCCTTGTGGGCAGCCATTTCGACTAGGCCTCACGCCACTCCGGTTGCAGAGTCGGAAAGAGCGCCAAGCTGACTCGACTTTTTCGTCCTAATTTTTCTTTTCTCTTTCTTTCGGTTTTCTCGCACTGTTCAGCTTCTTTCCTCTATCATCTTCCAGTTCGCGAGGAAGTATCGTCTTTCAGAAACGTCTCTGCCAAGGGTGTCGTCGGTGCTCATAACGAGTATTGCGCAACAAGGTCCCAGTCCCAGATAAAGTATGACAGCTTGCTTCACTTCCCCATTTGTAGAATTGAAGTTTGGCCTAATTTCTCGCAGCAGCAATGCTTCAGTAACCTGTTTACAGAACCCCACCAGCTCACTGTAGGTTGGTCATCGTTTCCAACTCGAAGGGTGTTGTTATTCGCATATCAAATTTCGGCAGCAAGGCCCCGCGACATTTTTTTTTTTGCATACTTGGATAGGGGGAGGGGGAGAGTAGTTCCCTGCTTCTTTCCTTTACGTCTTTTCCCCAAAGTCGCCTCCTCTGAAGGCGACGCTAACTAGATTAAAGCCCCTGATTTCCTCCAAAGTTCAGGGACCGTTAAGCCTTACAAGGTGTCACACTTGGGCATAAACCGGCCATTTAAAAGAAAAAGAACAGTAGTATATCATCCTCATCATCGTTACCATCATCATTATTTCGAACTGTATCTAAGCCCATGGTGTGCCCAATACGCGCAGGGTGTGGCTTAATAGGTTCATGCTTCTTAATTTGTGATTTCCCCGCTAAATTTAGCGGAAAAATTTCCCGCTAAATATAGTGGAAACAATTGCCCGTTACATTTAGCGGAAAATTTCCCCGCTAAATTTTTCAGGAAAAATTCCCTGCTAAATTTAGCGAAAGAAATTCCCCGCTAAATGGGAGGGGAGAGCAGGAGGGGCATACCATCCTCTCCATACGTTCCCCTCCTCCTCCTCAAAAGCTGCGTTTTAATTAGGCGTTACAAAAATTGTAAACGACTTTTATTTATTTTTTTTATTTTTACTGTCATTTTCATTTTTGGTGTGTCACATACTGCGCTCGGTGCGTTGTCGAAAAACTACACAAAAGCATTTCCACGCCCCGGCCACGATGCATGCGCGCCAGAAATTGTTTGGGCAACATTTACTTTTGTCAGCTTCTCCATGGAGATATGGCCTCAGAGGCAAAGCTATCTTACACACGCAGAAGACAGGCACACACAAAAAAAAAAAAAAAAACACAGAAGATAGGCACACAAAAAAAAAATAAACACACAAGTACACTACGCTAACTAACAACTCAGGTTTGTATTTCTTCTTTTTGTAAAATGAAACATTAGATAAAATTATACGGTGAGGAGAACTTAAGTGTATAAGTTGATGAAGAATAAAAACTAATATAATTATTAAGAAATAGTACGCTTAAAATAAACAAACTAAAAATAAAACTGTTATTATTTTCATCTTGTCGCAAGATACTCCATTTCTTTCTGTGATAACGCTAGAGATGTGGTGCTTACACAGACTTCTTCTAATTTAGGTATCTTCACAGCTTCAATAATTTGCCTTGATAGCTAGTTGCCACTCCTGCTGATGACAGTGGAGTTAGTCATGTCTGCCGAGCAACCGCAGTCTCTGCAATGGTTCCCCAGGTGTTCGGAAATGACTTTGTGGATGGTCTATTGATGCTCACGCAGCCTGTCGTGCAGACATCTGGCGGTTCACCCTATTTACCACTTTCCACATGACAGACTTTAACGGGTTTGTAGAGGCCCCAATCAACAATTCTGATAATGGTCGTCGAACAGCCAGCATTACAGCGGCTAGATATAGTCTGTCCTTACCTTGTTTTTCAATACGTAGGAAGTTTTGTTTTTTCTTTCGTCGTTGTTTATTTTATAGATTTCACCATCATCCATATTTACGACACCATTTCATTACAATGCCTAAGTATCACTCTTTCCGCGTCGATCATCGGGATAAAGTTAGACTAACTAGTTGCCAAACGAAGTCCTTCTTCTATTCATGAATCAGGCATACGTCAAGTGAATGTAACCACCTCCCCGCAGATATCGCATGTATAATATCTGATTATACGCGATATTTCGATAATCTTTGTTCACTTTTTCTGTGATGCTTTCGACTGATCTTCTTGCGTTATCTTGCTTTGTTTTGTGGAAGACGTTATTTTTCTTCTTTCCAATTATTGCGCTTATGTAGTGTTTGTATACCATATTTTCTTTATTTACATTTTTTTCTCACTCCCCTCACTGCCTTGGCGCTTAAAAGTATTTCTAATAAAAGAAAAAAAATTCTTATTAAATTGGAATGGTGCTGGAAAGTTTGAAATCAAGGAAGTGTGTAACTGCCTCTAACTTGGGCATACCGAAAATTTGAATAATGATATCTGGACACTGAATGCACATTTTCCGATCTTTAGAATAATATGTATTTTGTTCTGCTTATACTCTATACATGCTCCGTAATGCTCTCTACATTCTAGAGGGCGTGAATAGACGCAGCAAAAAAAAAATTATATTAAAAAATGCATTGCTCTATAAGATTGTTGATTGTCCGATATACACACTTTAGAGACACGCAGAAGCATTAAGAAGCCTTTATGAAACATTGGCGTGAAGCATAGCCCAGAACTTATTTACTAATGACGGAACAATTACAAGCCCATAAGGCTGACAATAAAACAATTGCTCCTAGTAACTGAGATAACTTTTATGCAACTTGAAGTAAAATCATATAACAGTAAAAAAGAAAAAAAAGTGAATTCATTGACGTTGCAAGTGTGTTCGGGATACTAAAAAAAAGATACCTTACTCATGCGAAAAAAAAAACTAGCAATTTTGTCTACATTCATTGTTGTAAGTTTTTTTCACCTACCTACTTCGCCAGATTTTTAATAAAAGTTAAAAACAATTATCTAAAACTCAAATCTTAAAAAAAAAACTACTATGCGTCGTGTATTACAAAGGCACTACCACTTATACTTGACAAGCCAAAAGTTTCTTTTCTTGTTCAAGATATCAACAATAAAATGTAATAATTCTTTCTAATCAATTATTTCTTTCGGAAAGCATGGTACTTAATTCTGACATCTCAAAGGGTCATGCTGTTTCTGTCAGTTTTACGGGGCTATTTGTTAACTTAAACCAACCTTATGCTCCTGTTACGTGAAAACGTTCTAAAACAGACGCACTATTTCTGGTTTTCTTAAACACAGGTCGGCTTGGCCTCAACACGTTGTGTACTTCGAGTGAGGTGCATCAGATCAGCCGCTTTGTGTGGCCGCCTGTAAGGAACATTTTTAACGATGTATGTAAAATTCCGTGAGGCCTGGCTCCGTCGTCAAATCATGCATGAACTTCGCCGTGCAGCTCCTTTGGTCGGGCGAGCGTGCAGCCCCGTCCGAGCCCTGACTTTAGGCAAGCCCGCCTATATATGCTCCCCGTCTTACGCAAATAAACACCGGCACATGGACGAGCCGGTAGCGAACGATAGTGCTCGTAGTCGGCGGATTCCGGGGGTTAGGAAAGAACTACACACGCGGTACGCCCCATGACAGTTGAGGAGATTTAAGAGCGAGGGGGCGGATGGAATCATGACCAGATGGTTCGCTGTATTTATTGCTTCGCTATTCTTGTTTGCTTATTATGGCTGCTCGGAAGCCGACCTTGTTGGCGCATTGAGCGTGGGTTTAGAGTTCGACTTGTTTTGACGATATCGCGGCTCGAAATTCTCATATAATTTCAACGGAAACATTCACGCAAAAATAACGCCGGGGCTGCTACGCTCTGAATAAAGTCTGTGCGTCTACTTTCACGCACAACACTCGGAGATCCAATCACCTCAATTTACCGAGGCAGCTGAGCGAATGACGATGCCGAAACACATGTTTAGACCAAAAAACGCAGTCTGAGTTGTGACATTAAGCAATGCAAGCGTGACGTTTTGCATTGCTTAATGTCACAACTCAGACTGCGTTTTTTGGTCTGAACATGTTTTGGCATCGTCATTCGCTGAGCTGCCTCCGTAAGTTGCGGTGATTGGCTCTCCGAGTGTTGTGCGGGAAAGTAGGCGCGCAGACTTTTTTTAGGGTGTAGTTTGCTAAATCGATCGAAACAGAACGCTTTCGGAAAGCTGCCGCTGATTAAACACGCTGCCCGTATGAGCGCAATTAAATGGCGAACTCCGGCAGCTGAGTAACAGTCAGTGCGGAGCGAAAGTTCGTGTGCTTCTTGCACAGGGGTTGCGAGGACGTCAGAACGCCGAGCTCTTATAGGCTGATTAAAAAACAGATAGTGGGTAGACCTCAATGCATATGCATTGAGGTCTACCCACTATCTATTTCAATCATAGCCAATCGGAGCTCGGCGTCGTTCTGACGTCACCACAACTCCTGCGCAGGAAGCAGACGACTTGCTCTCCGCATAGCTGGGTAATGGTCATGGTCACTGACAGCTTAAGGAAAACAGGGCGTGGCTTACTGTATTGTTGCGTCTTGCTTCATGATTGGTGCTTCGGGGTCCTTATCGGTTCATTCCGCAGCCTGATTTGTTGCGGAGCGATAATAAGACGCCCGGTACTCTCTATGCCCAGCGCACCTGATGCTGTGGGGGACTATGGCTGTAATTGAATCCTGGGGTCCGTCGAAGCCTTTAGTTCGAACAAAGGGGTTGGTTAATAAAATGTTAAAAGAAAGTGTTTGATTGAATAAGCTCCCCGTACGATTATTTTGAGATTGGACGCTTTGCCGACTGTTACGAGATTCGCTTTGCCGACAGTTACGCATTCCGTGGATCGTAAAAGGCAATTTGAAATCTCCTGATTAGTGGTTTCTTGTCGACGCTCGTGTGTGTGTTAGCGACGTGCCCGGCCAAAAGCGTCGCTGTGGTCGATGTTGGAGATTGGCCAAACTATATAGCTTTCTGTATATTGATAGTGACTGCCCAAACGCCGGTTTAACGGCGAGGTGAATCCTGCCAATCACGGCGAGCAAATCTTGTTCGTGACGTCACGGGTGGAAGCCGTAGGGGGTCTCCACCGAAACATCTCGTCACTAGTGGGGCCACATCAACGAGAAATTAGGTTTTTTTTCTTAGCAGATCCGGATCTATCACCCAAACTTCTAGATTGTGCGGTGAATATGCGACATAGAAACAACGAAGATCATTATACTTTTCCAGAAAACGAATATAACGTGTTTTCTTTTTTTCTGAAACAGGCTGGAAGAACAGTTAGGTGGTCCCATAAGTGTAATGCTTGAAATTTTGCTCTGAACATTGGTTTTATATAGACATTAAATGACAAGTGCATAATAAGTGGAACAGCATTTATTTGAAGGAATGTTGGTAATAATCTTGAGCTACAACATTTGATTGCCACGTGCGCTGTGTAGGATATCTAAATCACGCTTTATTGACTTTACCTCAGAGCGCCGAACAGGATACAACGCGAGGTGAGAGACAGCCCAGGTGAAAAAGTTTGCGTTCTTGACCTTCCCTGTGATCATTTAGTACATTTGAGTTTCTGGTGTTTGTTGGCCGAGCGATCACGAGGGAATCCCCGCCTTTTATAGTGATAGTGACTTGTTTTGTAGTTATGCATGAAACGCACATACTAGAGCTCTCGATAGAACAAGGTAAAAAAGTGCGTACCACATGTAATGATTTATGCCGAACGTCTGGCTCAAACGATAGGTTACTTTACCAATTACTCGCGCTGATGACCGCATGTACATTAAATTTATTGTGTAAAAAAATACTTGTATCAATATTGCGTAATGTAATTATATTCAATGTTTGTCTTTAGGGCTGCCCATTTCTCCGAAGCCATTTATTTTTATTTTTATCTTTCTATTTTTCTCGGCAACGTTTTTTTTAAGTGACTGCATTTTTCTTGTGCTGAACTTTTCGTTTTTTTCCGAACATACAAACAACTCACAATGTTGGCTCGTACTGCCAATTTTATCGACTTCATCACAAGAACAAAAATAAGTCAGTGGAAGTCTCCTATTATACCTTGCAACGCGGGTACTTTTTTTTTTCTATAAGTCATTACGTAGCACAAAAATAAGTACCGTCATCTGAAGGAACCAAAGAGGGGCGTCAATTTATGTTGCCAGACTGAATACAAGGAGCTATAAGTGTGGGGGCGAGCCTGTCTGGCCTTCCGACTAAGCGCAAGACAAAGCAGCGTGGTGTCGCCTGGAAGTCTTCCAAGACGACGACGCTCGTACGCCGAGTTACACAGCCGCATACACGGGACGTGCCACAACGAGCACACTCGGGACTTTCGTGTTTGAATATTGAATGAGCTTATGAAAATAGGTGTACGAAAATCGTAAATTGAATGACGACAAGTTTCGAATATTTTTATCCAATTCTCTTGGCTGAAGTGTTCTTTTTTTATGGAATTCAGTATTTCTAATTTCGTTGAATTGTGGGCAGTACTTATGAGCGTTGGAATTGGGCACACTTTACTTGAAGGTGATATTTTTTTGTAATAATCCGGTGCCTGAAATGTTATGTTATTTTGCGATTGAATAGGGTTCCCAGTGAAAGCGCACTTTAAACAATCTAAATTGCCTTTATGGTAGTGTTTACTCACAGCCTTAAGCTTCGTCGTAGTGAACAAGGATAGAGATGTAGATAATCACAAATCTCGATGCAACACTCAATTGAGATTAGTGTGCCATCATTTTAAGGGTGCATACTGCATGACATGGGCACCTGTGTTGGACATTTACATGTATGTTTTAAAAGGTCCTGGAAGTAGCGTACTGGCGTCTGATTGGTGGAGGCAACTGCCTGCACCAATCAGACGCCTATGTGTCACTTCTATTACTTTTTAAGATGTACATGCAAATGTCCAAATTAGCCCTCCTGTGTGACTGGAAATAGTGACTACATATATAAAATACAACTTGGAGGGAAGAGTTAAATTTTCTTTACTATGTACCCTCCAGATCTTAATTAAAAAAAAAAAACATATAACACAAAAATTTGTATCACAACATTTTGGAACATTCAAAACATCTTACTTTCCTGCATTCGTGTTTTGTTTTTAAATTTTGTTATTGCCCACATATGCACCAGACATATAGTGTTACAGTCTCAAGTTGAGCTATTTATTACGTGTTAGGAATAAGTGTCAGCTAGAACATAAACACGAACACACAAAGGATAGAAAGCGACAAACACACAACATATATATATACACTATATATACAGGGTGTTTTTTTATCTTTCACATTTGTTTAAAAAAAAAACATAAAGCCTACACTAATGCGGTTTGTGCAGGTTGGTTATACGGCCAGGCGGACATTATGTGGGTGGCTAATCTTTGGGACAAGTCGGGTAATTCATTAAAATTGGTTAATTAACTCTTTAATTAGTAAACATAGACATATGGTTCCAATTAAAAACTTGCTGAGCGTCATTCGAGACCCCTAAATCAGTCATTTGTAGAAAGACTTTGAGCGCGTGAAAAGCGCAGTAGTGCGCTGAAGTTAGCACTCGTGGAGCAGGTACAAGGCTGGGGCCAGATAAGAGACGGAAAAATTGCCCGGGCGCCATACCGCAACCGTTAGCCTTGTACCTGCTCCACGAGTGGTAACTTTAGTGCGCTACTACGCTTCTCACGCGCTGAATGTTTTTCTGAAAATGACTCAATTAGGGGTTTTGAATGACGCTCAGCAAGTTTCTAATTGGAACAATATGTCTATTTCCCCTAATTAAAAGGTTAATTAACGAATTTTAATTAATTAGCCGACTTGTCCCAAAGATTAGCCACCCACATAATGTCCGCCTGGCCGTATAACCCACCTGCACAAACCGCATTAGTGTAGCTTTCACGTTTTTTTTAAACAAAGGTGTAAGAATAAAAAAACACAATACATATATCTATATATATATATATATATAAAGAGAGAGAGAGAGAGAGAGAGCGTTTTTATGCAAAAAAATAATCAATTGCTACAAAAAGGAGCGTTTTAACCATGTAAATTGGAATAAAAATATCTTATTTTCCCCCTAAAATATGCAAAACATGACGTAATCGTAAATAAACATTTTTGCTGGTTATTTTTACTTCGCAGCACAAATCAGCCAATCAAGAAAACAATTGGTCGTTCAGAGTTGCTAGACTGGCAGAGAATCGTCAAAGTACACGAGCCAAGCTACCAACTGAAACGTTGATCTATAAGATAGAAATTTATTTGAGCGTCCTACTTTTATGCAAGGAGCGTGACCTCAGAAAGTTGTGGCCTCATGTTTTATTTCGTGACTCAAGGTAAGACTGGTGGTCTTAATGTTTGGACAGAGAAAAGCATGGTGGCTTTAAACGTGACGAGTTGTTCTTCCTTTGTAGAGGAACGACTGGTCTTCAGGCCTGTTAACTTCTGGTTATTGACGCACAACATGATTGACCAATTACAAAAATCTTAACCAAAACGACACCCGTTCATTATACAAATTTACAGGAGTAGGTTCCGACCGAACTCATGATGCCTTATTTCGAATTACGCGAGGCTTTTCTCCACTTCCTACTAAGCTGCGAAGCATCAATATGTTCGGCCGTCAAATTCCGAGTACAGGCGGTAATTTCTTGCGCGTATGTGGACTATTCATTGTTGCCCATATTTGTGGGCCTGGTGGTGAGGCACCGCTGTTCAGGACTGACGATTAGTTGGTTTACGCGCAGTTGGTGCTGGTGAAGACATGTGAATACTTCCTATACCTATATCCGGCCGTAACAACAGCTCACGTGCTTGCCTTCTGGGTCTGTGGAAAGGCTACGCGGACGGTTGATATCACGAGTCTCAAGGTTAAAGTAGTTCCGCCAACACGAATAACCCGGATGTGCGTAAGTAAGGTGGTCGTTACCTTCCGCTGGCACGCTGCAGTGTAGCTTTTTCGTAGCAGCTTCGAGCACCGTCCGAAGCTCACGAGTCACGATGAGGTGCTTGACCCTCGCCTATGAATCCAGAACAAGGCAGAAACAACTACTCCAGGCTGTGAGTTGGCTAACGTGCTTCGCTCAGGCACTCCCACACATACCCACATGCTTTCGCAGATAAAATAAAAATGTATTATCAGAAAAGATACATGCTTCAGAGAGTGTTTTTTTTTTTAATGTAACTAGTCTCGGTTGGCTTGCATCTGATTGAAGTCAAGACAAAGTTTGTAAACTCTTATCAGAAAGTTTCATGAAAATACGAAAACAAAATCACCAAGGCATAGTTTTCACGTTTCATATTTTTCCAGAAGCAAGGCTACGTTATCCAAGACGATAGCTTTTAAATTGAGGTATCTAGGATCCACTCTTAAGTTGGCTTAGAGTTTGAAAGGATACGTACTCAGTCTAGTTTTGACACTATCGAGAATGACATATTCTTGCATAAAAATGTCAGCTAAAATTTAAGACAGATTTGATTTCGTGAGTGCCATTTTTCGTCGCTTTACAAGAAAGGGTTGGCCAAGCAAAGGCAGATCGTTGCTAAAATTCAAACGTAAAAGTAACAAGATGACCTCTTGCTTCAAATACTTTGTTTATTGCTACGGAGGTGCACTTATGTTTCCACAGATTGCCGCACATCGTTGAGGACAGTAACACAAACAACACTCACACAAAGAGCAGGTAACATTGATCGATAAATTGTGATAACACATCGAGCTTTTATTTATTTAAATTAATATATTTTACCAACGTTATTGATGCTATTAGCATGTTGTTGCTTCATAGTGACAATAAACAATAACATCAAAGAGGAAAGTAGCACACGTATTGTACGACCTCTTCAAAGATTCGCAACAAAATGAAATGTGTATTTGTCAGTAATAGTGAGCGTACCTCAGGTCACATTGTGCGAAGAGGTTATGTTAATGTGACTTATTTCATATTTCATTGGGTATATTTCGATATTACCGGCAATTAAGTTGTTCCAGGGGTGGTGTACTGATGATCGGAGCGCCTACGGCTCCGTAGCCGTAACTCGGCGGTGATTTCTGGATCGTTCACACAGCCGCCTTGAAAACAATTCAACAACAAACACGGTGATGCTAAGCAACACTCCAAATATATACAAGCAAAAAGGCTCCACGAATGATGACTGCATCGAATTCTTAGCGTCCCTATTTTCGAGCGGTAGAGGGTTTTCCCATAAGTCCCTTCGCCCCTCGTAGTCTATCAGGCCTGATTGAGAAATTATACCAGCAAGGCGGACCAGTTCCTGAGTGTAAGGAAAGTTCTTGGCTACAAGCACCGCCTGGCAAGAATGGCTGATGACCTCACTAGAGGCTATTAAGCCATGTTTCGCAGCATTACGCAAGTCAATGCCACCCAACACCCCATCGATGAATACATGTGTGCCCTTGCTGGAACGATCGAAGCACTGCGTCCCATTGATGGCACCAATGCAAGACTCTGGAAATTCTTTCAAGGGTTTATGGAGGGAAATCGCGAGACCGTCGGCCTCAGATGTGATGTACTTGTGTCCAAAGTCGTTGGCCCTCACGCATGGCAGGACGTGTCCAGAATCTACGAGCTGCTGTAGTTTGGAGATTGTGTCAATAGTGCTCGTGCCTGGCGGTATACTTGATTCTGATGTTAGAGCAGACTGAATATAGGCACCTATGCAGATCATCGCAATTAGCCAGATGGTGCACAACAAGCCTGTTTTTAGACGCGTGAGCGATGTCTGAAGAGGCGAAGTGCGATTGAGAACCGCAGACACAAGGAAGAGAAAGACATCGCCAAGGTCTGTAGCGCGATTTAAGAGACGCATTTCGACAAAGTGAAATAGAACGATCGCCATGATGCCCAAAAGGAGGAACACACCAAAGGACCTGGAGTTATTGAAAGTGGCCATGACACTGAAGCTCAAGAGAGATCTAGTTTTGCTGAAAAACTTGAGCTGCGTGCAGTAGGTGACGGCGCCTACAAAAACATAACGGTACCTTTCGTTAGATTCCATGGCGCCGCTTACGATGACATCGATTTTTTTACGCATGAGATCTAAACTAATTTGATCCGGCGTTGTGTTGCTTAAAGTATAAAATTCCGGCAAGATAGTTATGTTCAAGAAAGGTAGGGTCTTCATCACAGCATCAATGCAGGGATAGTTGTAGTTTCCAGGGGGAAATATATGACCCTGATACTGGGACTTGTCGGCTACAACAAAAGTCTTGTCTCTCAAAGCAGACAAACCTCTGCCATTTTCGGTAGGAAAGAGCTGCATCCCTTGGCTTGGTCGGTCGGCACATTCGTTATTGTCGTTTCTCGGTAAAGTTACGTTCTCTTTGTCTTCTACAAACACAGTTAAACAGGCGATATCACTGAGGTCAATGTACGAAATAGTATCAGTGGGTCTTAAGAAAAATACCAATTTGACCAAGGATATAAAGATGGCGGCACCCTTGATCCTTTTCAGGATAGAATTTCTTGTTGAGGACGATGACCAGGGCACCAAGACAGCAACCTTCACGTTGTCAGCAGTCCAGTTCTCGAGCCTTTCAATTTCACGGTGATCAAAGTGTGTCCAAAGTTCGATCGGCAGGGGAAGTCTGGATAGCCACGCGGATATTTTGTCGTGGTGAATCCTGGATTTCGGGAGACTTGGCAGACACAGAATAATTGTACGGATATGATTATTAAGCAACGCCCCAAAATTCGCGTTGAGAAACCCTGGGGCATCACTCGCAATGCATGAGTGAGTGGCAGTAATCACTGACAGGATGACGGCGACAAGAAAAGGCATGGCGGTTCTTGATGTTTTCGACTGTCTTAACGCAGCTTCTTTATAGGGAAATGCCTTGGTAACTTTACCGTTCACAACAAAATGCAAATAAAATGATGGCTAAATCACCAAATCCTTTTCAGATTTTCTTTGTTGGCGGCGACACCGCCTAGCTTTATTGCGAACTAAGAGAAGTTGTCCTTAAGCTGAGTCGCAGCTAACTTCAAGATAGGTTGAAAAAAGCTTTTGGATCACTTAAGGCTAGAATGAGGATCCCGTAGTTTTTTAAAAGTTTGTTTTCCGCTCTCTGGAACAAACAAAAAGACACTCTGTGATGGATCGCTATGATTTTGAAATGCATTAGAGGGAGGGCGAGTTGGTCGACCACTGGCTTAAAACAAAAGTTTTAAGAAAGTTGGGGTATCTTTTAAACCTTGAGTCTTAACCATAACCTACCTGAGCTTTCTTGAAACTTTTGAGCACCTGGAAAAAAGTTTACGCCTCGCCATACCCTTCCTGAAAGGTAGGCAAATATCGTTTGTTTTTTTTGTTTTTTTTGTAAACTGCTTATTTTTTTATGTTCTGCTTTAGTACGGTGTGCAAGCACTCAGATGCATTAGACAGTGAGTTATTGATCTCGATTTTTGACGCACTAACTAAAACTTTAAATAACAGAAGGGAGAAAACAAATTCCCTCCTGTATGTAGATTTGGGTTAGTGTAGAACTCTTCTACCAATAATATAAAACTTTGATCTTCACATTCGATGTCCTCTGAATGTTATATGCAGTCTGTTGGAAGATCAGTAGCAATTGGACAATATACACCAGCAGTATGTTATGCCGTTCATTTAAATCCTTGTATTGCGAGCGTGTGTTATAATTCGGTTTCTGCAGCGGTCATGATACCTGCCGGGCTAAATAATGCCGTATAGAGCCATGTCTTTGTAACATAGAGAAAATCATCATTTTGAAGCCTCTGCATTAAGTAAGCAAGCCAAGCGAAAGGGTGTAGTAGCATGGTAGCTGGTGGATGTTGATTATTGTTAAAGAACAGGTGTCAGGCTTTTACAACGTAAAAATATAGCAGAGACACACGATTCTTTTCGCTGGGTTTTTGCATTTTAAGACGTAAATATCAACTTTTCTTACGGTCGATTTGAGGTGAGGAGTTACCACTCTACTATTGAGGAACTGGTTTGTCCTGTTCTTCACGAGGCATTAAAAATACAAGATTTGTAACTTCCCGTTAAATCTGATTCCATTTTGGAAAAGCTTAAAGTAAACTTTAGATTTAGTAATGTGATTCGAACAACATGAAAATTAAATTGCATTTCGAATATCTAGCGAGCATTGATGTGATTCATATAACGGTAAAGCACGCGAACATATGAAACACTGCCATTTCAGTAGCATACATTTCAATACTGTGAATGGCGTCAAAAGCAGTCTCGCCCCACACCGAGAAAAAACATGAGCACGCTTTTTCTATCAATAGAACTGGCGGCAATAGAACTGGTGTCCGAACGCGCTGAAGGAATTCACTGCAGCGGTGAGAAACAAATTCAAGATTAATGGAGGGGTTATGTAACATGCAAAGATATTCAACGAAGTTGCAAATAGTCGTTCATATGACGAATTGGGGCAAAATGGCGTTATTTGGGCACATTTTTCGGATCCGTAAAAAGTCTTATTACTCCTCTAAACATTTATTTAGACCAAGAGCCTTTAATAAGGTCTAGACAAAAAAAAAAAAAAGGGTGGGGGTATTTTCGATTTCAATCTGATGACTATTTCAAGGGCGAAAACTTTAAACCTCCATCGAGTTCAAAACAGAATGTCCGGTAGCACAATTGAACGAGGTGTTCTATTGAAACGATGTGAATGCGTTGCGACGTCCTGGCAGCTGAATCAAAAGCACTGGGTTTGTTTCAGCTCGTATTGCGGGCTATGGTACGTCTGCAAATCACAGCGCAAATTAAATCGTTAGGGGTTCAGTCTGCAAGCGGCGTCACTGGCAAGCCGCACCTCTATGTGCTTACGGCGCCAACAACGTGGTAACATCAATACTTGGTGCTATTGGGTCGATGCCATCTGCTCGAGCAAGGGTGCTATACGAAATGCTAGTTTAACGAGGAGCACTAATCGTCATGACGGATTTATTACGTATTATTCTGACATTGCCGTGTTTGGCGTTAGGGGATCATGTACCGCTGGACGGACCGCGATGGAATACGCCCAGCGTTTGGATGTTTCACAGTGATGCGGTAATCTTGAACACAGTTGTTTTATTAGTAGTTCCCCCACAAATGTTAATGTACTGAGTATAAGTCCCAAGAAGTACAAGCAAAACTGGGAAGATATTCTAGACTGCTGCGCAGACTCGGCGTGCCTTTTTTTCATGTACTACAGGGTATTGCCACGACTCCACTCGCCGCTCGCGGTCTGCCAGTCCCGATTGAGCAACTATCCGAGTAAGGCGAAGCAATTCCTCGGTGAAAGGGAAATCCTTTGCTGCAAGCACGGCCTGCCAGGAATGCGTGATCGATTCACGCGAAGCAACTAACCCATATTGCGCCGCTTCATACAAATCAATGCCACCCAACACTCTGTCAATAAAAACATGGGTGCCTTTGCTGGAATGGGTGTAACAATAAACGCCGTCGAGATCCCCGATGCAAGAGTCCGGGAATTTTTTTAGTGGTTTATGTAGCAAAGTGGCGAGACTGTCGCTTCGGGCTGCAATATACTTGTGCCCGAAATCGCCTGCTCTCACGCATGGAAGAACGCGTCCCGACTGAACGTGATCTCGAAGTTCTTTTATAGTGTCAATTTTTCCTTTGGTGGTTGGTACGGTCGATTCAGATGTCAAATCAGACTGAACGTACGTGCTTATACATGCCATCGCAACTAGCCACATAAGGCATAGCAATGCTGTCTTGGGGTGCGTATGTCGGTTTGGCAAAGGGAAACTCTTCCCTAAAATCGTAGAAATTAAGAAGAACATGATGGCACTCAGTTGTATGGGTTCACCCAGAAGCATTCTTTCTACAGTGTGATACAAAGCTACAGATACAATTCCCACGATCGAAAAGCTGACTAAGTGTCTAGAATTCTTTACAAAAAGCCAAGCACTAGAGCCTTGTTCTTATAAAGCAGTAGTAAGAAACCTAACGACTGTACAGTCGGTAACGGCATTCACAAAGAGATACCGATACCTTTCCTGCGATTCCACTGGTCCCGACACCACGATGTCAATACGTCTTCGCATAAGGTCCAGGCTTACTTCATCCAGAGTTGTGTTGCTCAATGTATACAAAGTTCCTACGGTAGTTACGTTCAGAGTTGACAATGCTCGCAGTATTGCGACTACAGATGGGTAGTTGTATTCACCGGGAGGAAATTCTCCGTCTGGTTTACGAGCTTTATGACCAACGGTAAAATTCCTTCCTCGTAGAGCGGAAAAATCTCGGTTTACACCTCTGGGGAAAAACTGTTTGACTAACGTCGTCCAGTTCAAACAGTTCTCGTGGCTATGGAGAGGTAGGCTTATGTCTCCTTTGTATTTTACCGCGACCAGTAAGCATCCCGCTTCCAAGGGATTATCGAAGAAAAGAGTCTTTCTTCGTTCTAGGAACACCCAGTGCACCAGGGATAAGAAGATCACTTCAGGCTTGACCTGTTTTAGGATGGTATCCATGACTGCTTCAGATGACCACAGTACCAGGACAACTACGTCGACGTTGTGTTCGGTGTAGCTCTTCAGCTCCTCCACTTCGCGGTCGCGGAACTGAGCCCAGATTTCGATCGGAACAGGGAAGCTTGAAATCCATGTCGAAGATTCATCCACGGGATTAGAAGCATCCGGAAGGCTCGGAAGGCTCAGAAAAACAGTGCGAACGTTTTGCTTTTTTAATGCTCTAAACAAATTTTGGAGTTGCAGGGAATCGCATGCAAAAAGTGACTGGATAACGCAAATTATTGCCACAGACAAGACGGCACTGCCACACATCTCGGTCGTCCTTCGTTTTGACTGCTTTACTATACTGCTCTCACGGAGTACAAGGCGCACAGAAATACTTATTTAAAAAAGTCCTCTTTTTACATCTATTCATGAGGCTTTCAGAACTTTGTCTTCTGCATCATGCGTCACCTCAGCAAATTGTCGTTCTTTTTTTTTTCAGGGGTAGCCATTATATATTTAGAGGCTAGCCAGACATGTAATCGCGTTTCAGGTTGGTTTTCACGTGTTCACATGCAATTTTCAAAAAATTGATAGGTCTCTCCTTTTCAATGTTAGACTGCGCTTGGGAGAATCAATATTTCAGACCTAATGTGAGAAACGGAAGAGTCGATCGCATTCTAAGCAGTAATCATGGATTACAACGGTTTAAAAAGTCTTGGCTCTATACTTTACACGTTGCGGAACCTTCAGCTCCTCAATTTTCTCAATTGGTAGTTAGAGTTTTCAAAACGTCAGCCTGAAATACGTAAGCTCGATTAACATCCTCTTTGAGAGCACTATGATATTCATCTTGCGCATATGATATAAGCTGACATACAACCGATTTTGAGAATTCAAGCTTCTCACTAGCTTTTTAAATATGAAACGATTTCTGAGGTGTTCCAGACGAAGAAAGCATTTTTCCCGCCGACGTAGAGGTGGTCTACATGTGCATCTGGAAAGCACCATCTAGTTTAAAAAAAGAAAAAAAGGTGTCATATATGTCCTAGTTTTAATTTTAGATGTATGTTAGAGTTTTATTATACATTTTTTAAGGCTCATCTACCAAGTGTATGTAGATATTTGAAGTGCAATCAATGTCCTCTGATGCTTAGTTAGGAAACATATGATTAGCGGCAAGGAACGAAAAGCTATAATGCAATGACGTTGTCTAAACTACTTTTGGTTTGGTGAGGAAAGAGAAAACTTCAAGCTAGAAGACGAGTTAAGAATATATGTGAAGTATACACTCGTTAGTGGTGTGGTATTTGCTAATAACCAAGAGAATACAATGCTTTAGTATCACTTGAATGTCTATGCCGTCAACAGATACATCATATTTCTTACAAACAAATTATATTCACTATATTGTTTTACTGGCTTTGTGTTGTGCGCTCGGAGTAACGTCAGCTTACACAAAAATTGTCATGCTCTCACACTAATCATTTTATAGATAAATATATTTTTTATATTATCATCATTTACTGCATATCTACTCTTAGAAGTGAGGTGTGGAGAATAAAGCACAGTTTGACTTCATCGTATTTTATCTCCGCGGGAGTAGTTCATTAGTATTTAAAGCTTTTATTCAAATTCTCGTCGAAATACTATAATTTTCTTGTTCGTAAATGATGCGATTTTGCATTTCACTTGAACTTTTAGCCCTATAATAAAACGCTTTTCACAAGAACACGAGATCTTGCTTTCCTATTCTTAGTGAATTTTGTGCTTCCCAAAATGAAACAAAATTTAAAATTTGTCAAAAAAACAAAACAAAAAAAAAACACGTCAAGTCTAGTTAATACTGAAACAATTATTGTATATAAGTATCTACTTTCTGAAAACAATTTTATTTTATATGAAGAATTGTATAGTGCATATTTATTACTGTAAACAATGCAACAAACCTTATCTCAGAAGTTCTATTATACATGCATTGCAGTACGGAAAGTTCGATCGTTTCAGATTTTTTAGAAGAGATTAAACCGTCGTTTGGGGAGGGAAGAACCTTTATTTTTTATAAATTTACCGGTACATTTTTGGAGAAGCTGGGTGCATAAAAGGCGTGACCTCAATTTCCCCGCTAAATTTATAGGGGAGGCTAAATTTCTGTTTAGGTTACGTGGCGTCAATTTTTCTGCTACAATTGGCGTGGAAACTGTAGACGTTCAGCTCACGCGACATCGATTTCCCCGCCAAATTTATCGGGGAAATAAAATTGGTGTACAGGGTCACTTCACGTCAAGTCACTTTGTGTCCATTTTCCTGCCAAATATGGCGGGGCCACTGAGTTGAGGCAGAGGTCACGTAACTTAAGGTCACGTGACATCAGTTTATCGCTAAATTTAGCGGGGAAAGGGAATTGGTGTATAGGTCACGTTGCGTCGAATCTCCCGGCGCTAAATTTAGCGGGGAAAGTGAATAGCTATAGAGGTCACGTGACGTCAGGTCACGTAACATCGACTGATGTCACGTGTCCTAAACACCAATTTAGCTTCCCCGCTAAATTGAGCGGGAACTACACAGACGGAAGGAAACACGTTTTGGGATAGGAGGTTCCGCTAAAAAGCATTTCACGTTTTGAAGGCCTCAGATTTTTTACTGTTAGTATAATAATCTGCTTAGAAATTCGGAAAACAATTTATGTTCCACTTGTTCTCTATCACACGCGCAGGAGCGTACACAAATAAGGTGAAGAAATGTTTGTTTATTTTTTTAGTTTCACCTTCAATGAAATCGGCAATGAAAAGTGACGACAGCTGACGCTGATGCTAGCATATTTTGCGAAATATTTCGACAACGACGATATAGGTTCGAAATTCGCGCTCAGCTCACGCTCTTGGAGCAGATGAAAACGGGAACTGATAGCCGGGGCTCGCGGAGTGAGGGGTCCTCTGTCGCGTGAACCGGTGGCGAAGTGTCGCCGAGTTCTCGTCGGGGGCTCCTCTCCCAGAGGGGGTGGATCCGCATCCACATCGGGAAGCGCGAGAGCGGAGGGAGGGAGACCCAGCGGAAAAACTCGGCCCAGAAAAGCTCCAGCCGGAGAGAGGATTCCAGACGCTGCTGTACAAACAGGCCAGCAACGTCATCTTTACAAAAGAAAAAAAAAACGGCAGGAATCAGTGAGAAGAGAAGAAAAATACCTCCAAGCTAAGACATATCGGAGAAGAAAAGAAGACGGCAGCCTCACTGTTGAAAATACGCCCAGACCGCTCATACAATAAACAGTTTGACCGAGGCAAAAAATTTCCCGATGTGCGAGGAGGAAGCAACGAGCAGCCGAGTATTTCGGGAAACTGTTTGGCTTCCCGGACGGACGCCATCTATGAGGCTTGCCTTGTGCGGATTCGAGATGCGTGGAAGAGAGGGTGGCCCCGACCGCGCCCCTTCTTGGATTACCCCCGGGGCAAACGGGCCACCACTCTTCAAGTACTCGCGGAATGTTCGCGGACGACGGAAACTGGAAGCAACTCAATTGCGAGCGTTCTGCCTTTTCCACCAGCCGCCGAACCGATGGTTATGAACATGGCTAGGCAGGACCGATTTTGGCTATCGGCTATTTTCATCGCGTGCTTTTGAACCCGCATTCGCGGCTTCGTCTTTAGATCGCCCGGCGCTGCGATTATTCTGAATTTTCTGGAGAAAGCCGGCAGTGACCCTGCCGTTACAGGATTTCGAAGAAGTAGCCAAGGAGTCGCTGACAGCTTAAAGAAACGCAAGGTGTGCTGAGCCTGTGCATCTCATTATTGGTCCTCGGCAAATGAGATTGTGGCATTGAGCGAGAAAAGCTCCCAAGCAGCAATCACGAAGCAAGAAGCACGAGCATAGTAAACCACGCCCTGCCTTTCTTAAACTGTTAGTGACTATACAGAAGGAAGGAACAATTTTGTATGCTTCAGGCGTCATGATGGCGGACAATCTGTAACGTAGAATGAAAGACTCAGTCAAGATTGCAGGCGCGCTCTGCAATGGTCAATAAACAAACAGCTTTCAATGAGGGCTTCCGGTAAGACAATTGATCGGCGTTTCAATATTTGAGCGTACGCACCGACAGTTGCTATATTATTTTTTTCGATTGTATATTGAATGAGCCGGATTGAATCGCTTACTCGAATATTTTGTTCGATACCCGAAAACAATATGATGCTCTTTATTACGTAAAACCAACGTCATTGCGACACTGGCGCTGTAGCACTGATAAACGCCAGAAATTTTCCACAAACTTTGCCCAGGTTTTTTTTTTTTTTTTTTTCAAAAGAAGTGACGACATTTGTGTGCAGCATCGAGAATTGTTTTAGGGGGAGGTGGGAGGCTGAAATTTTCTTGAGAGTGGGCCGTCCACGGAACATGCAACCAGGACAAACAGGGCGCCGATGATGGCCCTTGTGCCAAATGACGCTACGGAGAGCTAGCAGCCCTGCTGCGGAGCGGGCGTATGTGTAACATCCAAACACCCTTTCCTTCTTGGCCCTTCTTGTCGTGCGACTGCCGGGTATCACGATACGGAAGTTCTCCCATTCGTCAACAACAGAAAGATGCAGCAAAAAGACATCTTAAGAAAGAAAATGGGAAGGGAGGCCGATATGGGAGAAAGCCTTCCACAACGGCGCGCCTAACTAAAGTGAAGCAGCTATAAAAAAAAATCGGCATTGACTTTTTTAGTTTGTTCATGTAGTGTCGTGTTGCAAACTCGTTAGCATTTTCTTTCTGCAAAAAGGTCAGGGGGACAGGCCACACGCGCGGCGCTACGTTGCCCGATCTCGTAACGTAGTCCAGATATGAAAAATAGTTATAACTAAACCGAAGGATGCTCGGGGACACGAGCCAAAGTTTGATTTGGTTGTGTTTGTTAGCACTCAAGAGTATTGTGGGACTGTGGTCGGGTGTTTTCGCTCTGAATAGCTTTTAGGCTCGATGTGGACAGGGTATCTTATTGAGTTGGAGTGAAAAGGAGCAACGGAGTTACGTTTTTGTTTTAAAGTAAAAGAGGAAGGCGTCACGCTTTCCTCCGGCCTTCAGGCAATCTCTTGTCGAGCCTGAACGACGTTAACGTAGATTGTTTTCTCCCAGTACCTTCTGGTCGTAGTACGCGTGCGCTCTTCCGCTTTCGAATTTCGTGCGTGTCAGCCGAATCTTAGTTTACGGGTTCTGGAAAGACGTTTTATAAATTAACCTAGTAAGAAGGGTACAGTTAAGGTGATGACGACTTGCACAAACGTTATAATAAGGGCTACAAAAGTTTACGTTTTAAAATTATTCGTTGCTGTCATCAACAAAGATCGACAATATTCGGGCAAGATATCGGATAGCATAAAATATTCAATACAATGTGGAAAGTAAATTGCCTCTCATTTGCACCTTTCTGGTGGTACTAATACTTTGGTAGAAGCATTAACTTGAGCACCGCAGAACAAAAATCTTGGATGCTCAAGTTTTGTTTTGAATCCTTCACGTGCCATATGGTCTATTCAAAATTTGGGTGCTTAAAAAAATTCATTTCTAACCCCCCACACACAAAAAAAAAAGAAAAAAAGATTGGCCAAATTTATTTTTATATAAGTTTTTTTTGCACATATAAACTATAAAAAGGAAAGGTTTTAACCTCTCTTTATAGTGTGTATGTTCAACGAACAAATTTAATAAATTGTATGAAAATTTAGTAAGATGTTGCCAAGGCTAGTTCTTCGAAACTTTGATTTTAGAAAGACTTGAATACTTTATTGCTTCATATACAATCTTCCACGGTACCTTGCAACATGTTCCAGACAAAAAGTAGAGAAATATGTAATATTACAGTTTAGGGGTGGGGGGGGGGGTGGCGCGTTGGTGATAAAGTTAAACACAAGAGAGAATAAAGCATGAACGACGGACAAAGCAACACATCTCTCGACTTGCAACGTACAGAGTTTAATGCCGACAATGAAGGGTGTGTGTACGAACAGTGAATGTTTACATAACTAATCTGCTCATGGGAAGGAACGAAAGATAGATAAAGGGAAGGGACACCATGGAGTGTCTTCGGAGACGTTGTGTGTTGTTCCTTCGTGTTTACCTGTGTTTCTTTTCCACCCCTGACTCGGGTTTGGAAATGTCAACTTTTCACCAGCTTGTCAGCGGGCTCGCCCTTCGTTCAGATAACCTGGACTCTTTCATTTCACTGTTGTTTTCTCCTTCGCCAAGTCTTGAGTCTTGATCCTGAATCAAGACTTAATGTTCCCCCGTGGACGTAGGTCACGCGACGCGAAGCCACACTCCGCGTCGCATGACCTACGTCCACGGGGGAACATTAATTGACGTTGCAAGTCTTTGGTCAATTTCAAAATACTTAAGGAGTGTATGAACACCTTACCTTTCAACTCACTATTTTGATATTTAAAAATGCTCAAAATTGATGTAGAAAACAACTTAATTCTTCTCTAATACAAACAAAAAGTTCGATTTTCTGTCTAGATAAGCAGCCATTGCTTTCGCACCGAAGTCTGTTGCTAGTCGCATGCATTGACATCCGTTGACAGCTTGAAAATAGCTCAGGCGAAATTCTTGACGTTGAAGGGGTCCGTCTTTGGGCACGTTTATCTCGCGATACGAAGGTCCGGAAGGACGTGTCATCTTTTCTCGTTGACGAAACGCCGCTCTGTCACCGAACGAATGTTGTCCAGTCCCGTAGCATCTCCAATTTCGGCCATGAAAGTTACCACTGATTTTGTAAAGTAAGATTTAATCTTGAAGACGGGTTGACTTATACTCTCTTTCTTCCTTTTTGTTGTGTGCAAGACATAGCAAAACATGTCTCTTGGCTTGTTTAACTCCTTTCTGCTAGGCTATATTGTTTTATAATGATTTTGTCCCCACGTGGGCTTTAAAACTAAAAATAAACTCTACTCGGGCGGAGTGAAGCCGAGTTGTTGCCGTTTTTACCCTTCCGTTCTTTTGACTACAATGCCTGCGAAACATTGCCCGAAGGCTGGGCCAATAGGAACCCGCACTCTTACATACGGGCGACTGTACACATAGCATTCCATTGTATGTCATGCTTTATATTTGTTCGCTATAAACCATCCTGTTTTCTTACTTGAGGTATAGCATACTGCAACAATTTAATGTGAATGTAGCAAATGCCTACTTCAAGGCAATTATTTTGATTCAATATATTTTTTTATCCACAACGAATTTTCGATCCTCCGGAAGTTTTGGGGCTTCAGTCTTTATAAATTGATATTAAGGAATATTTAAGCAAGTGATAGTGCATTTTGGGTCTTGTGTTGTTTAATCCAAAATTAGGGTTTAAGTCGTAGGAGATAAAAGTTATAAAATAAGGTGACACCGGGGGTCACAATTTTATGCAACAAGTGCGTTCATGAAGCAGATGTGAGCCTCGAAAAAGTTGAGGACAGATGAGTATAAACGTCTAGTAAACAAAAGGCTATTACTGGAACTTTTGAATAGACTCGGCCTTTCAGCTATTTATGTTTTGCGTCTCCGTTGTACTCACGTTAAAGGGCCTTCACTACGACATCCACCAAAACCACTAAGATTCTCAGTTATTGCTGCACAGCTGGCGACTCAAAGCGAGTTCTTCAACTATACTCACTGCCAGCTTAACAAAAGCCGGGCTTCTTCAGGTTCACACCTCATGTTCACGCTTTTGGCTTTGTTGTTTATTCTTCGGCCTTCTTAAAATACCGTCCTTAGTTCTTGATGCACAGCCATCGAGTCAAACCAGAGTTCTTCGACTAGCCACGCTGACGTCCTTGGAAATGCTCTGCGTCTTCGTTCCCATATTTTCTCGCCGCCGTCGTTCTAGCCGCATAGTGAAAACGTGTCCCCTCATCACGGTCGAGAGCTGTCGGAACTCTCTCCCCCTGATGTCCGTATGAAGACCAGCAGGACCGGCTGGCCACCCTCCAGAAAGAACTCTTCCTAGCCTTGTGCGAACCGCAGCCGCCTTGTGCCAAGCTACACAAAAGAAGAAAAAAACTGATCGACACATAGCGTTCTTCTTTCTTGTGTTCGATCCTTTCCTGAGTCACCTGGCTCGGTGCGTTGTCGGGCGTTATTGTTGGTACCGAGTTGTTTTTCTTCCCGACGTCGTCTGCGATGATGTATGAGGGGTACATGACTGCCAGCGACCGTTGACACCGACGAAAATTTGCAGAAGACGTCGACCGGGCATGAGAAGCTAGATGCCGGGCCGGAAGTTCTTGACAGTCTATAGCCGCTCGAGGCGACGTGTCGAGCCGTGTTGTGTTTGTGGTTTGGGGCGAACGTTTAATTTTACTTCTAAGAACCGCCAAGACACGTGAAGCTTCCTGGAGCTAATTAGGGCTCCTAGGAACTTAACAGTCATTGGTAATTAACAATACGCTGTATGAATGCAGCACAGCATGGGTATTGTCTCTGCAAAAATACACGCTACATAAAACTAATTTCAATTGAACCAGCGAAACTGAATATAAAAGGAATGGCTAATTTGACGTTACTCTTTTACTCAATTGTTTTTCGGGTGTACTCGTACGTGTTTATGAAGCTGTTGCACTAAATGCCAGCGCATCAACTTTTTATGGCACGCTGAGAGAAAATGATGTGATCAACGCAGAAAGCTTAAGGACTTACAAGGTCTAGATGCGTCGAAGCACAAATACCATCTGCCTCATGATGCTCACAGTCCCAGTGTAAATCGGCTTTTTTGGACAACAGTTTAATTAGCCTCGCCGCTCATTCTCGTTTTCTATAAATATCAATAATTAAACCCCCGCAAGGACCCTCAAGGTGCTTGACCCTTCGGCTTTCAGTGTGTGATGTAGAGCCCACTATGTACCGCAGATAACTCGGACTGCGGATCACGACTGACCGGCATGTTCGGATTGCCAATAATACAATGACTAACGAGAGCAATTGTTGTGGGAATGGTGCCCTTATATGTGATATTTGAACGAGGGTTCACGAGTTTTGGTACGAGTTACAAATTGAAAAGACAACTACACTGAAGAGCAACGCAGACAAAATAATACTTCATTGTTTCATCTGTGTCGTTCATCAATGTTGCCTTCTTTTGAATGTGATGTTTGAGTTATGCGAGCTTTCGACGCGTGCGCCGCCGTGCAGCTCGCCGCGTCGGTGTTTGTCAAGCGCCAGCAGCAGATACGAAGCGCAGACCCGACGCGAGCATCTGGAGCCTCGCCGAAGACTGCGAGCCACGGAAGAAACTAGAACACACAACATAAGAAGGCACGACAAAGAGAGCGAGACCAAATCCGCAATGAAAAAGGACACAGTTAATTGGCGGGCCCGGAAGAGGACGACGCGAAAGATGATACAACGAGCCTGCTGCGCCGCGCTCCTTCCCTTCGCCATCCTTTCCCATTAAAGATAACTGTCCTTGAAAGAAGTCCTTCTTGGGAGACCTTCTGTGTTGTTCCTGCTTTATTCGGCGACGCGGACGTGTTGCGCGCTGCTCTGCGCGGGATCTCTTTATGGGGTGGTCCCCGCGTCTCAACTTACACCCCGCTGTGTCGCCAAGAGGAGAGATCCTCGCATCAAGTGCTGTTCCGTAATCGCCAACTTTGCGGCTCTGAGGAGGAACTCGTCGCCGAGGGTCGCCGCCGTTGTAACGCCCCTGGAGACCGAAGAGCGGACAAGAGAAATTATAACACTTCTGATCCACGTGGAGTAACTCGATGACGCAAACAATCCTGTGTGCTATTAAAAAAATAAAAATAAAATTACAGCAGTGGGGAGGGAGAAGGAGGAATTTGTTAGCGTAAAAAAGGGGGCAATAATGCCATAATGGATATAACGCCGTACACACCTCATTGTAGCTTGGTAACTCTGTTTCCTAGGCGGCACCAACCAGATGGAAATATGTTTATCATAGTCGATGACACCTTGAGAAAGGCAAGGCGTAACGAGAGTGGGGCGTAATATCATTGTTCCCGAGCCATTTTGCACAGCTTTGATGGAAGACAGGGGGGGTGGTTACACCTTTGGTGCGAGTACTGCCATCGACGTGCGGTTGGTCTTGGTGAACAAATGCTGCCTCAACGAGCAATGGCCTGGTTAACAAAAAGGATACTCGGAAATGTATGGTACAACTCACTAATGTAATCTCACTTCGCTCACGTACACTCTAAAAAACACCCGTCGGTCTGCTTTCCCGCACGACACTCGAAGAGCCAATCACCGCAACTTACTGAGGCAGCTCAGCGAATGATGATGCCGAAACATATGTTTAGACCAAAAAACGCAGTCTGAGTTGTGACATTAAGCAATGCAAGCGTGACGTTTTGCATTGCTTAATGTCACAACTCAGACTGCGTTTTTTGGTCTAAACATATGTTTCGGCATCGTCATTCGCTCAGCTGCCTCCGTAAGTTGCGGTGATTGGCTCTCCGCGTGCTGTGCGGGAAAGCAGACGCATGGGCTTTTTTTTTTTTAGAGTGTAGCGTTTGCGACAGTGAAGAATACTGGCAGTGGCAGATGGGCGTTTTGCCGAAAAAAAGCCGTCAAAGTAAAGTTTTATATAGTTAGCCTTATTTCAATGTTGCCCTGAAAAGAGTAAGTTCATATACACGCGCAAACAGACGGCGAAGTCATGTTTAGCAAACATTAACGTCCGTTACGGGCTAAGGTTGACCGAAATCATGGAATCTCAAAACGATAAAAACAAATAGTGGCTACTCGCGAGACACGATGAGAACAACATCAAATTTTTTTCACGAGCGTAATAAGATATATTGCATAAAAAACTGGAAAATACACTTTTGTTGTCTATAACGCGAACGCATGAAAGGCGACTGCTGCAACGAGAACAGATATTGCCAACTACCTTCACGGTTTCACGTGAAGCGATGAGGTTAAATTAAATGTGGTATTTTTTTTTTGTGGAATTTATAAAGTAATGGCTGCAACACATATATCGACGAAAAAAGTTCAACAAAAATATAATACGAACCTCATTTATCACTGCAAGAGCGAGAGTAATGGTGTGTTTCTTTCCTCTGTCCAGGCCTGCAAGGGATGTGCCATCCAGCCATGCCTGTGCAAAGGTGAAAAAGGGGATGTGGTGAGTGACTCTGAATGACTGGGACTGTTTATTTTTTTTTCGTTTTTTTTTTCTATTGTATCTCGAACGCAGTACAACCGTGTTTCAATCTTTTATTTAGACTTTAATCCATTTTCTTGTGAAACAGTTCGAAATTAATTTTCGAGCAGTTTAAACTCACTGTCAATGACTAATGTCTAACGAAGGAGAATGACAAACTTTGTGTATGACGAGGCCGGAGAAATAGTTTCCACGGGAAATTAAAACGTACGATGTGACACTCAAGATGGTCGTGTGGTGTATTTTTATACCAATACGTTTTTGTTTTTATTACTTTTAGTTCGCCGCAGATTGCAGTGATTGGGTCTCTGAATCCTTTAAGAATTGTATGCTACAGGCATGAACCTGCGATTGGGCAGCGATTATCATAATAAAGGAAGCAATAGTTTGACCAATCGCGAACGTCGACCGCAGCGACGCGTTTGGTCGCGAACGTCGCTAATAGCGAATGAAATTGAAATGTATTTTAAACTAGCAAACGCAAAACATCGCAATAGAATATAAATGTAATTTCTTGTTTTTAGGGTTCATAGCCACCAACTGCGCTTAAAGTGACTTACACTTTATTGAAAATGCTGAAGGCAAGAAAATTAGAGACATTTTAACATATTTCACTTAAATCATTACTTATATAGAAATAATGAATATATATTATTAGATATGCCTGATTGTGTAGAGATGGGTTAAAGCATCCTTTTCAGCTTTGAATAGTAATCCAAGCAAAAAAAAAATAAGCCTGCCATCGGAAGAAAAAAAACACTATTTTTTTTTTATTTTGTGAGAGGCGATGCTTGCTGCGTATTAGAAAATATTCATCGTGGTTGGTGGTGTACACCTCTAGTTATAGTTAATATACTCGCGTAAGTATACTAAGAGATAAATAAAAGAGTCGTAGTACTTGTATAAATGTCTTCAGTTCATGCAATAAAAGCACTGAATAAAAAATGAAATTCGTCTTCAAGATACTATCGTCAATTTGAATTACTCAACCAATGTCACTTTTGATCAATTAGTCGATAAGAACCACAAACTCAGTTAAGCTATTTACCACGGGCTTTATAAAGGCTGATTACGGATTGAATGAATATTAAATAATATATCTGCACTTGCCGCGAATTTTATGTCGTGAATACATATAGTGTATACTCTATGTTAAATGCGGTATATATTCAATTAAATATAAGTGTTATGTGTTTTCTTTCTTTTACAGAAACAGACATACTTTTCAAGATAACTAAAGTTTATAAAAACCAAAAAGAAGAAACTAAATTCATGAAGTTTGTCATAGTTGAGATCTAACGCATCTAACGCATTATCACACGCTAGGCGTTCGCAAGCGCGCTTCAAATGGCATCACAATCGCTTTGTACTTATGCACTATTCACAGCTAAGATGACAAAGAGGTGGGAGCTACGTGTTTGACGAACCAATCCAGCACCTGCCTTTCATCGCCTTATCCCGCTCTTTACTAACATAGCGCGTGATCACGCGGTTCAAAAGCGGCGGTTCAGTGGTTCAACAAGTACGTAGTTTCCACCGCCCCGTCTTCTCAGCGTTGAACGGAGCTTAGCAGAATCACTGGACGCTCTCGAGAAGCCCTCACCTTTCTTTTCGGGCACAGGAAGATACCCATTGGATCTCTTGGCACATATTGGATCCCTTGACTTGTGTTCCTTGTCTCGGCTGTCACGTAACTGTTTGACATCTTGGCCCGTTGGATCTCTTTACCAACATTGGATCTCATGACTCGGCTGCCACAAGTCAAGAGATTCAAAGAGTCAAGAGGCACAACAGGTCAAGAGGCCCAACAGTCCCTGTTGGGTCTCTTGACCCGTTGGACCTCTTCACTCGTTAAATATCTTAAGCTTAAGCGCCACGAAGACACGTCGACGACTGTTCCTGCTTTGTCCCGTAGGGCTACCCTGGCCTGCCTGGCTCGATGGGCACGGACGGAGCCCCCGGGGCCACGGGCCCCGATGGACCACCTGGACCGAGAGGCGAGCGTGGTACCACGGGCGACACCGGGGACGCTGGCAGCAAGGGAATCAGAGTGAGTGGCCAATTTAGCAACAGGGTTGAGTGACCGGGTAGGTGTTGATAGAAAGTCTCGTACGCGCTCATCTCCAGACAAGGGCGTCGAACAATGTTTTCGAACGTGTCTGGAAAAGGGCGAACAACAAAAAAGCATCAAGACAATCTGGAAACAGTGTCTCATCATGATTTTATGAGGTATTATTGTGTACACCTGCTAGCACAGAAAGAAGAAAAGCGCTTTTGTTTCATACTTTCGAGATGAATTCTAACGAATTCGATAAGGGACAAAGAATATATTGAACGCAGTACGCATCTGTTACCGCATTTCGATCGCCATAATAATAACATGTGATAGCTGTAACAAATATCAGCGCAAACGAACGACTTTTAAACTTAAAAGTTGCGTGCTTTAACAATTTTGTTATAATAATCAATATGTAGATATAGCAGGCATGTAGCCAGGATTTTGTTTCGGTGGGGGGGGGGGGGGGGGGGGGGAGCATGACAAAATACTGTATGAGGGGGAGAGGGAAGAGGAGGTCCCTGCAAGATCGAAGATTTCGGGGGGGGGGGGGGGGGCCGGGCCCCATGGGCCGCCCCCGTGGCTACGTACCTGAGCTACAGCTTAATTTATCCCAGATAAATTTAACGGTACTGAGAAGTGATTTAAATATATACTATTCATTTCTATTCGTCTCCAGCTAGAACTTCATCGACGTTTTATCATACTTGCAACAGAAGTCATGTTTATAACTCTCATTTTATGTGCAACTGCCCTGTTAGGCGCCTATACTCCGTCTGACATGAAATACAACCGTAGCCAACGATCCTTTCCGACGGAGCCAATCAAACCGCGCCGCAAAAAGTAAATTGTCGCGGCGCTTAAATTGTGCGTCTTCGATCACCGGCCCAGTGAATGCGAGTTCGCACCCAGTGAATGCGAAATGATCCTGCGCTTTTGTTTGTGCTTGATTGGTTTCGCTGATCATAGAACACACACAAAGACGACAATTGATTGTCTCTATCGCAGAACGTAGCGTCGGCTGTGCACGGACCTATAGTGTGAAGCGGGGTATGTAGAGAGTTACGAGTCTAGGTGGCAACAATGTTTCTTGTTCACCTATACATTACGCCCTATGTCGATGAAATGTTACTATTTCGAAAATAAACACTATCTACGCTCTCTCGTTTTTTTATTATCCGCTCTTACCATACTAAAGCCGCGTTGCGCCGGGTATTTTGCGGAAGGGGGGGACACGAGATCACGTCGTTTTCAATCTGGTGTATGTTTCATGCACCAAATCTTTATTGGAGACCAGATATAAATTTCGCTTTCTATCCTTGCTCATATAGGACAAATTTCTACCCCGTAATGTGCTGTGGCTAGCCGAGTTTGGTCATGAAAATCTGGCCTACGTGGATCTGCACTGCACATCAGGAAAGCTCATTTTTAAAATCCCACCCCGACAATCTACTGGTGGCTGTAAACTGGTCTCCACTGGATGCTACTCCGGTTGCGGTGCCCGTTTATTTAAGATAAATTAAATGAGTACTTAGGTCTTCCTTAAATATCAAAGACCTCTGCGGTGCTGACCGACATAACCGTGTAGGTTTTAGGAAGTCAACTGCGTCATTTTAGCAAAACAAAGGAAAAAAGAAAAAAGAAATCTGAATGTATTTACCCGAAATATACTTTGTCATGCGTGGCAACCATCACAACATGTAAGATGCTGTGCAGGTTCGAGAGGCTATATTGTCCACTGTGCTAGCTATCAATCTTGTTCCAAATGACTCGCGTTTACTGGCTGCGTAAATTCCTGTGCAGCAGCGCCAGTGAGAGCGTAGCATGCTTGCGAATCACTTTACATTGTCGAGTTATAGGTAACTTAACTGAAAACAAGAATTCGCATTCACATGATTTTAATTTAAAAAAAAAAAAAACAATTCTGGATTAGCTATAAAGAAAGGCCTCATTTTTTCTTACAAAACTATTTTTTTTTTCAGGGTGACGAAGGTGCCGTGGGGTTCCCAGGGCGGCCTGGAGCGCCCGTGAGTATTGTCTTGTTACTTTGTTACTTGTTACACTTTATTTGCAAGTATTATTAGCAGCATCATCCTTACGTTGATTGTATTTGTTTTAGTTCTAGTTTTACTGGTTTCTGAAAGCCCATTGCCGGTACATATGTGATTATTTTATGCTCACTGTATTGCAGGGAAAACCCGGTTTGGATGGCGTTCATGGAGACCCAGGCATAAATGGATGCAACGGAAGCAAGGTATTGTTTTATGCCTTTTTAGGAAGGGTCAACCTTCTGGGTTAGATCAAAATCAGTATAACTTTTGTCTTACCTGCTACGGTTCATGCACGGTCTCTGCATGAGAACAAAATTTTCTGGTTGTGTATTTTAATTTCTTTAATATGAACATTTTATACTTTCTCTCTTAAAGGGAGACGTTGGACCCAGAGGTTATGACGGATATCCAGGACCAAGGGGACCTGTTGGCCCTCAAGGGGACCGTGGAGCGAAGGTAGCATAAAATTCCACTTATACACGCTGGAAAATAAGTTTTTTTGCGGATTATTTAATTTAATTATTGAATCGCGTTTTTTTTTTTCAGGGTATACCCGGTGATGGTGGCGTCAACTCTATTGGTTATCGGGGAGAGCCAGGAGACGATGGAAGACCTGGCCCTCCTGTAAGTACAGGCATATTAAATCAAACCACTTCAATATATACTTCAAATCTTGAGTTTTGGTTGTCTTTACTGTATGAGCTATATTATCGGTGTTCTTGTGTTTTCTTTTTCGTTATAGGGCGCACCGGGGCTTCCGGGCTATCACGGGGACAAAGGAGCCCGCGGTGAGACTGGAAAAGAGGTTAGCAGCGGCGTAGACTTTCCATTTTCCCGGGGGGGGGGGGGGGGCGGCTGAGAAATTTTCCCGGATTTTTACACCGGCAATTATCAGCAGTAGGAGGTACATTTTACAGCGTATGTATATATTCTAACAGCAGAGCTCTTGGTCCCTTACTTTTTTCTAATTTGTATTAACGACTTGCCAACTAATATTTTCTCCCGCATGCGGCTCTTCGCGGACGACTGAATCATCTGTATCTTCGTTGGGTGCGTTAAGTTGTGACAGCTTCGAATGGAGTAGGCGCCCTGTAAATGAACTTCCGGTTGTTTTATTTATCTTGTTTTTTTTCTGGTGGGACATTGCAAAATGGCAGGTTGCTTTTGGAAGCAGACGTAAATTTGATCGATGCCGCGTTACCTTCTCGCCAGAACTGGAGATTGAAGCTAACGAAAGCACGCTGGGATTTCATTACCCATGTATTTTGTCAATAAAGGCAACGAGGCCGCCTTTTGTTTACATGCCAGTACTAGAAGCTCGTTACATGGCACGTAAACAACGTCTCGGTGAGGATCATGGCCTGGGGGGGGGGGGGGGGGCACGACCCCCGATGCCCCCCCGTAGTCTACGCCTATGGAGGTTTGTACAGTTTTTTTTTAGGCGGGAGGTGCTCCTACTCCTACTTTGTGAAAGTGTTTACCAGCAAACTCCTGTTCAGAGCACTGCATTGTTTGAGCCTCCGAATGAGAACCTAACGTTCAGAAGTTCCGTCGGAATTCTCCTCCGATATCAGGGCAACCGAGGTCCTCCCGGCGACCCCGGACCAAAGGGTGTACAAGGAGACGGCGTGCAAGGACCAAAGGGCACAAAGGTGAGATTACTCGGAATTTGAATATAAGCAAGTGAATGTGAATCGGCTTCCTACGTTTAAATTAAAACACCGCGAAAAGACAAGGAAAAAGTTGACGAAACCTACGCACAAGAGTGTACGTTCCTTCGACTTGACCCTCGTCTTTTTGTAATGATTTCATTTTGCTATGCACTACCAACTCGCTCAAGTTTACACTCTTCTACGACCTCACAGGGGGACGTAATAAAACATTGACAAGAAATTAGATGACCGAGCTCCACTAAGTGACCGCTAATATTTGAATTCGTGAGATCGCACCAAACGAAATGGCTTGGCAACATGCTTGCAGGGAGAAATTGGACCCCAAGGTGAAGTCGGCGATCCCGGACAGTCGACGTTTTTTACAATGCCTCTTCCGACGGAACAAATTCCTGGTCAAAAAGGACCCCAGGGAGAAAAGGTTGTTTGCGCAGATATTCTTTCAAACATTTGAGGTGAAATCAAGTGCAGTGCTGTTGCTGATGAAACGCTGGTGTCCTCCAGGGAGAAGTTGGAGAATGGGGAGAACGAGGCTCACGTGGATTAGATGGGCAAGAAGTAAGTTTTTTTGCTTGGTTTTTACTCTTTGTTACATTTTGTTGCCGAGTAAATTATTTATTGAAGCTGCGGGTATAACCATTCAGTATGGGCCATCTCGATAAGATGTTTTTAAACACATTTTATTTAAAGGTTTTTTTTTGTCTTAGGGTTGCTTTTCTTTTCTCAAAATCAGATCCCATTACCCGAGAGCTGAAACGTCTGTAAAACAAAAGCATGTGATTAAAATCCCGTTCACCCTCTGTCTAGTTACTTCATTCTTTCTGTAGGGAGCTTAGTATGAAAATTAGCGTTAATTCTGCACAGGATATTTCTAGCAAATTTTAAGTTTGACATTAACAATTTGTTTAATTTTTTAAGCCTTTTTTAGTATCATTTGGTGTTTTCCGAGTTACTAATTCCTTTAGCGTTCTGCTACATACACAAATTTTGTGTAATCCCTGCAAGCGATAGAAGTGTTGTGATTGTGTGAGGTTACCTTCGCCAGGTTATAGGTCCGTGTTTGTAATTTTAGTCAATACATAACAGTGGTGGTAAAATTGTTTCTCAATTTAATTTCTGTCTTTTAGGGAATACCGGGTGATGACGGTCTCAAGGGAGAGAAAGGTGACATCGGCGAAGATGGTCCACGTGTAAGTTTTACACACATCAACAGTGCGGTTCCGATTTCTGCTTCCAATGTTTCTATAGTCCACGTAATTAACCTATGTTTATCAAATAACGTGTATTTTTATGAATTGAGTATTCCTGCTATAAATCTTAGAGACCTAACTTATTCAAGGCCTCCTACAGTATTGTGTGGAAATTAAACATTTCCGGGAAATGCGCATGTATCTTTCGGGTATTTCATTAAGTTATGTGGCCATCTTTTTAAAAATTCTTCAGATTCTGACCACAAAACTATTCGTGTTTGCCTTCTGAAGGGCAGTTTTATAGGCTCTTTAAGTGTGTTAAACAATTCAAAATAAAAATAAATATTTATTTTAATAAAAATGATTAAATATACGTTTTACGCTCGCAATCATAACTCTTGATTCAAATAGACTAATGGAAGATGGCTTGGTAGTAAAATAACTATATAAGCAGGGTGTGTAATTAACCACGATGTTTGCGTTTTCATGAGTGTGAAACGGTTTATAAGTAAAATAGTATCGAAACTACAATCATTTTGAGGGGTCGTGTCTCAACTGAAGCATCATAACATCAAAATTCATACAGGGTTTTCAATTATCATTGTTTGATGCACAGCTTAACGTGTAATAAATAAGCAAAAGAAGTTTAATCAAGTCTTTGTCATTTATAACAAAGTTACGGGTGTTCTTGTAATGAAGAACATCTGAAAAACAAGTTTCCAGAAAGACAAACATAAACATTTTAATTCACCCAACAGGCATTTGCTTTAAAAAAAACTACTACTACCTTTGAACCGAACAAGGTAGAGATTATTTTTTCTACAACACAATTATGAAAGCTTAAAGAAAAGAAAATTTGACTCCAACTAAGTGTTGAAGAAAACAAAAATAAAAATGTTCAATCACTACAGGCGTTTGCTTAAAGGCTAATTTTAGAAGTAAACAAGGTAAAGATGTATTTTTTCTGCAGCACTATTCTGAATGTCTGGCAATGCTTGAAACATCAAAAATAAAAATTATAGTTTTTGCGAAACACATTGGTTGCAAGGGTGGCTACATACCTTAAAGTAGTTGATACTCAGACGTCCAAGCAGCACAAAAACTCCACAGGGAGACGGGAAAAGAGAAGTAGGGTACCTGCATGAAACTATAGGGTTGATACAGTGAATCTTGCGCTGTAAAACAAGCCAAAAAAATGGCTTCCTGCATATATAAATCTCAAACTTGCACCGAATGTGCACTGAAGAGGTACAATTTAGTTGATAAAATTTTAGGCCATTACTTTTTTTTTTTTTTCAGTGAAAATTCAGACTAGCAAACTTGCCAAAGACTACGGATCACCTGTTCGCAGACGACCGAGTTAGCGATGAATGCAACTTGTGACACCCTCCCCCGAAAGTCGCAGCGAGAGGACAACAGAGTGTGTCTTTCGCTCGCTGCGCCTTTACAGACTGCGCCACAACTTTCATCCATCATTCACTCAGTCGTCTGCGAACACGTCTGCCGTCGACTTTGACAAGTTTGTTGATTTCATCTTTTTTACAGGAAGGGGACTACGTTATGAAGTATCGCGAGGTAAAAGTGACCAGCTTAATGCACATTTGGTAAACGTTGGAGCTTTCGACATGCAGATGCCGATTTTTCAGGCTCGTTTTACAGCGTAACATCTACCGGTAGCCACCCTAATCAATCGGACAGCACAAGCATATGTCGAAGGACTCTGGTGAAGTACGTTTAATTGTTGTCTAAGAGCTAGCCTTTTTTGATTTTATGAGACTTGCAAACTGAAATAAAACGATCGATCATGTTAAAGGGTGTCTCTTACACGTGTTGTGCTTCGGTCGTAGGGCAAACGAGGGAAGCCGGGACCAGAAGGCGATTTAGGAGACAAGGGCCAGAAGGGAGAACCAGGATTCACCGGACAAGACGGAATGATCGGTGTCAAGGTATAAGGAGTTAGACAGCTACGTCACATGAAAGAAGTTTTCAATGTAGCCACAAAAGTATCACTTAGAGTAGGGCTGCACGGCTAAAAAATGACGCGGGCCAAAAAAAAATATGTCTATTGGGATCTACGAAGGTTTTTAATAACTGGCAGACAGGTTTTCAATATCTGGCATCATCTCACTGGTTGCCGTCTTGAACATATCTCGCAGTGTCATGTCCGCGAGCCGCACAGGAAGTGCCCGTGAGCCGGATCCGGCCCGCGGGCCTCATGTTGTGCACCCCTGACTTAGAGGGTTAGCTACAAACCTCTGCTTCGACGGAGCGGTCTAAAAAAATATAATAAAGAGTTGTTAAGAAAATTTGAGATAATTAACTACAAACTTTTATGTCAAAATCGCTTTCTGACGTACGTCGCAGTAACACTATCAAATTGACTAATTTCTTTATTTAAACAGTTTTAAACTTGTCTTCAATCAAAACACACACTGCTATAACGAACTGTGTACGCATTAAATAGGTTAATCATACACGCCACCAGTCCTCTCTTGTTTTTATCCTACAGTCATTGATAACTTTAAAAGACACTGAAATGATAGAAAAAAATGTTAAAAGGGCTTAGGCAGGACACGTAATATTTGTATTTTTTCACAGAAAAACAAATTCCGCGCAATATTTACGCCGTTAGACGAAATTTAGGTGGAGATCACGGCCCGCTCTAAGCCCCGCCCACAGATCAGTGGGCCAGCCCTTTACTACTGGATTGGCTTGGCTGCTTGGCCGAACACGCTCGCAAGCCTAGTGCCTCCTTCTCGCGATGTCCGGTGCGCCTAGTCTGGCGTCTGGCACCACCTGCAAGTCGTGGGAGCAGACGCGCGGAAGCCTCCGGCATCATCAGCTATTCTACCACCGTTAATCATCGTCTGCAACGCCCCTAAGACGCGGCCATGAAAGCAGCGCGTCCGCGTTCGCCTACGCTTGTGTCCGTCTGCTTTTCCGCCCGGGTCTAAAACCATCTGCAAAGATCGCAAGACACGACCGTAAAACCAGCGTCCTAGCGTTCTATCACGCACCAGGCACGATTCAATGCAAGCGTCTGTCAGCGTCTATCGATGTGAGTTAGGAAGTGACCAAGAGGGCTAAAAATATCAACAAAAGAAATATGCAGTCTTTGCAGTTCTTCTGTCTAGTTATCTTGCATAGCGTCCACGATCTAGGTAAGTGAGCGTCATGGCCTACAATTAAAACGTGATCTAAGAATATTCACTTAAGCTAGCCATGTGCACTGCTGAAAACTTGAGAGCCAAGGGCCTTCCAAAGCGAAATGACAGAAACAAACTTGCACAAACTTGATGCGAGAAGAACACCGATTACTTCTAGCGAAATGGCTCGTAATTTCTTACCTGTGTAGGTTACCTTTCAGGACCAAAACCATGGCCGCAATCACGACATTTACACGATTCTCCAAGTAGCGGGGCCGCTTTTACGGGAACAGACACATTTATTTAACATCAAAACGATTAAACTAACAAATCAAGCCAGGGCGACCAAAATAGTTGACGTGGTACGCTGGGCTTACTTATAGTCACTCTTCGAAAACAAGCACCCGCGCAGCGCTTCCGAAGGCGTGCAGTTGCGACAGTTGTTTTCTGCAAACTACGTCTTTTGAGGATATCTTCATCTAAACACCTCGGTGAAAGCGATACGACTCGCACTCATACAAATATTCGAGCTCAACGAGCTTCGCGGTGCAAGAGCGACACTTGTCGGAAATGCCGGCCATATTTTTTATCGTTTGAAACCAAAGCGGAAAAGACGATCTCGGGATATTTTTGAAAACAATAATGACTCTATCTACATAGATTGTTTCTCAAAAATATAAAAAATAAATGTCGAAGAAATGACTACCGCGGCACTTAGAAACAAGTTTGCAACCAACATTCGACACATCAATCGTATCTCCCACCAATGAGAGCCAAGAAATGGAGTGTAGCTATCTGCGTACCTGGTCGGGGCCTAGCGTGGGCTACATCCAACTTAATTGCGGCTAAAGGCGTCATTATTGCCCAAAATATATTTATTTTGCGTGATAAAAAAAAAGATGTAAATAAGCCTATGATTTATATTTTCAATGTCTGTGCGTAGTGATAATGTGACGCTTTAGACTCAAGGCGCCCTGCGTTTCTTACGATGTCAGTAACTCCAATGGACTATCGGTAGTGAATAAGATCCTACTTCTAACAGGTGAAATGAAACATATGACTTCAAAGTGTTTTGTCTCCGTCGGATGTATTACGTTAAGGTGCAACGGAGACATTATCGTTTACGCTTAAATTACTTTCCAATACCCTCGAAGCGCGTGACTAAAACATGTGACTAAAACCATGCTAGGGCTTTTCTGGAGACCCTGGAAGGCCCGGGAGACCTGGACAGCAAGGACCACCGGTGAGTTCAGAGCAATAATGGCGCATTCTTCTTTGACAGTTCTTCTTTTGGAACAATACAAAATCATATAATGTCACACGTATTAATATTTGTTGCCATTTGTAGGGACCACCTGGGCCTTACATTGAAACTGCTGAAAGTGTGCCAGGACCGAGAGGTCCGCAAGGAGAACCAGGAGACCAAGGGCCGCCAGGATTTGATGGTACTTGACTTACTCCGAGAAGGACGGCTTACCTTGTCACCTAATCACTGGTGCCTGTATACCAATTGGTACTTGCAGTTTCTCGCGTTCCATTATAAAATGTTAAGATTGGTTCATACTTTTGCATGACGTTTTCTTCCTTGCTAAAGAATAAACCCCATAATCCCCAGGGCGTCGCGACAGATATATTGGTAAATCGGCAACGGATCATAAGAAAAACAATGCAACGCTCTGCAAAAGGTTTTTTAAAAAAAATGAGAAAAAGATAGGGTATTGATATTTTTAGTGTCAGAAGATTGAGGACGCAGATGAGCTGGTGAATATTAGGCAACCTAATAAATCCGGAGACACGGAAACAAAAAGGACGTATATGACCAAAACGGTGTATCTGTACGTTCTTTTTGTTTCCGTGTCTCCAGTTTTCGTTTATTGCATCCGAGTGTAATCATTTAAATACGGTGAAAAATAAATAGTTCTGTATATGCTTCGCCTCTTCTGCGATTTCTCTGCCTTTAATGAGACTTGTCGCACGCGCTAAAGAGCCGGGAGGAAGGCAACGAACGCGTGCTGAAGGTGGATCTTTTACTGCATCCTTAATCTGTCTTGGCGACTTTAAATGCGCAATAAACATCGCCTACACATTCACGTCTTACACGGGACAAAGCCACTCCCGTTACAAGTGAGGTGCTAAAAAATCTCCTGGTCACAATGCAGGAAACCCTGGACCACGCGGTCCTATGGGATACCGGGGCCCTATAGGCGAGCCTGGGGTCCCTGGAGAGCAAGGTCAACCCGGACCTCGTGGTATTGCCATCAAAGGCGAGCCGGGAGAAGACGGTAAGCCATTCTTGTTACTTTACGGGTGTTACTGAATTCCTAAATTGACTAGCAGATATCACTATAGACAATTAAAGGGGCGTGGACAGGGTAGATCACCGTTTCCTCGGGGAGAACTTAGATACTTGATAGACCTTCTAGCTATGCATGCAACAGAAAAAAGAAAATAAAGCTGGAGATGTGCCTTTACCATCCCAAATATCTGTTCATAATAGAGTGGCAATGGTCATGATTTTTCTTTTGTTTGTCTTGTGGGACTATAAGTAGGGCTCGGTGTTTTCGGATAAATCCGAAAAACTCCGAAAAACACCCGCCGGTAAAATTTTTGTCAATTCTGATTTATCCGATAAACTCCGAATGTTTATGTGCCAATGCCACCCCCCCCCCCCCAAAAACAAAAGCAAAAAAAAAAAGTAAAAACATTTTTTTTCTAGAATTTGTTTAGCACAAAGTCAATGGTCCCGGGAAAATGGCACCATCATTATCCTTCAAATCTCAGACCGTTGTCAGAAGGGGTCTTGCCGCTTGTCTTGTCGAGGTTGATTCAGGGCAACAGGTCATTGTACATTCGGGTCCCGACAGAAGCCACTCTTTCGGTTTCCAGTTTGGGCCATATGATTTAGAGAAAGGAGAGGGTATGTTTATGGGGGTAACAGTGAAAGCTGTGGACCATAGAGATTGTAGAAAATAGAAAAGAGGGGCAGTTGAAACTATCTATTACATCCTTAACCACTCCACCTCGCGCGGCCGCGGGATAGATTGATGGGATGACTACGAGCTTTCTTGCGGCTACCTCTGGAAGTTTATTGATTTTAAGGCATCGACGTGTATCGAAGGCACACATGTGTGCGACTTTTGTCGTGGCACAAATTAATAGTGCCAATGGCAATGACACGAACGTCAAATTCAACTGAAGGCATTTTAATTGATACAAGCGCGTTTTATTTTTTATTTGGCATACATTTACATCCCGTTAATATTTACATATTTATTTTCAATAGGAAACACTGTGAAATTAAACTCCGAATTTTGGTGAATTGGCAATCGAACAAATGTTAACTCCGATAAACTCCGAATCTTCGGCAAAAAATAAACTCTGAAAAACACCCTCCGATTTCGACGAAAAATAAACTCCGAAAACACGGAGCCCTAACTATAAGCAAATAAAAATATGTGCACTGCTTGCAGTATGATCACGTAGTAACACATCTTCGTTTTGCTGGGTCCATAAATTTAATAAAAATGGCAATGAAAATGATGATCTTCAATTGATTATGATTGAAAGAGAAAATGCGGTTTTAATAGAGCTTGACGAACTCATTATAGCAATTTATACATAGGAGAATCCTACTTTCATAGCGCTTCTTAGCGAGATAGGTCGAAGCTCTGAACAAATATTGAGAAATTAACTCTGCCGCACAGTGTAAAAAGAATGTACTAGGATTAACCAATGGCGAGCTGCGGAGGGCGTACATGTTCAGGCATCGCATCATGCCCTAAGTGCGCTCTTCCCGCTGCTCCCCATCATAGTGCAGCATATTAGAATGCAAGATTCTCCAGGCGGTGACACCGTCTGAGCTTTCCTTTGACGCCCACAGTGATGTTACTTGATCTGGTTTTATTTCGATATCACCCTATCTAGAACCGAAACAAAAAAAAAAAAACTATATTGTAATTGGCAAAGTATTTGTGGCATTAATTATCGGTCCGTCGATGTTTACTGACAGTTTCTGTTGTTTCTTTGAATTACTATCGCTAAGGGGTCGAACAGGCGTACTTGGAAGTCCGCACAGAAGTTGAAAGAGGCGTCAAAATGTCTATAAGAGCTTTAAAAATAAACCATTACACCTAGCAATGTTAGCGACGTTTACAGCGCGAGGAAACAGTGATGTACAGCGCTTCTTGAGTCGTCCAGCTTATAACGTCCATATCGGCTTTGATCGCACCCGCACCATAAGAAAGCAATCAGTCATATATGTCTTCAAAGTAATAACTTAGCATTTCTTTCGCGCTTCAAAATTTCAAACCAGGTAAAACTGCGAAGCCACCATAATATTGTTCGCTAGCATTCCAAAAAAACATGTATCACATTATTTCTGAAAAACGAACTTACTGTCTTGATCGGGATCGGGGGAGAAACGGGACGGACAACACAAAGCTCCAAACACAGCTGAAGTCTTATTAGGCCGAATCACACTTAAATAGGCCCATGACCAAGAGATGTACCCACCAAACAAAACAAGAAAAATAAAAGAAAAACATTGACCATTCTAACTAACACACTGAGGAACAAAGTTTTAGTTTTAGTTATTGCCCTCGCGTTTAAAATATGGATCAACATGCCCAATTTGTTCCCAGTGAGGCCATTTTTCCAGTACTACATTCAAGCGTTCGTCTCTATAGGTCCCAATAAATCCTTTCGAAAAGTGCGCGCCATATACAAGGTGCTGCGACAAATATCCGGGTTCGAAATTGTTTGGGCGCGTACTCAGAGCCTATATTGGACAAGAGGGCTGGGTCAACTTTCGACGTGAAATATCGGATCCAATGCGGAGCGCAAGTTCGTCTGCTAGTTTTGCAGTGGTTGTTGTGACGTCTAGAACGCCGAGTTCTGATTGGCTCCGATTGAAGGATGGTTGCTAGACCCCAAGGCAAGCTGCCTTGGGGTCTACCCACTATTCTTCCAATGAAAGCCAATCAGAGCTCGGTGCCGTTCTGACGTCACCTCAACTCCTGCGCAAGAAACAAACGACTTGCTCCCCGCATAGCACGCTCCGTGCCCAAGAAATGGCGATCTCCAATGTTACTTGCTGGTGTTTTGACAAGAGCCTATTAAAGTTTTTTTTATTATCACTGAAATTGCCTCGTTTGTCTTTTTGACCAAGAACTTCTAAAAGTTGCTGGGAAATTGCCGATTCTGTTGTGTATATTTCCAATGTTTTCTTTTTTCCTTTATTAGGTTTCCCCGGCCTGCCCGGAGATCGGGGGCGTGAGGGACCTCAGGGGCCTCAGGGTCCCCCTGGGGAGAAGGGTCAGCAGGGCCTTAACGTCATGGGACCTCCCGGAGAAGACGGAAGGCCCGGAAGGGACGGAAGGCCCGGGCTTCCGGGAGTACGCGGAGACCCCGGAGAACCAGGTAAGGCTGGCGCCAATCCGGATAGCGAGTCGTCTGCTTCTTGCGCAGAAGTTGCGTTGACGCCAGAACGACGCCGAGCTTTGATTGCCTTTGATTGAAAGGATTGTAGGAGACCTCAAACCAAGCTGTCGTGAGGTCTCAAAGCCAATAGAACTCGGCGTCGTCCTGACGTCACAGCATCTCCTGCGCACGAAGCAGACGCCTTGCTGTCCACATACCAGCTAGAAGGCCAGACCTGTGCATGATGTCATCATTAGAGGACTCCCCACCCAAGCGCCCCAAGCGGCAATTACGCTGAATCTCGACAAGAGTACGCCACAAAGCGGCGGACACATCAGCCGCCGTCACCTAGGCAAAAAGCTAACTACCACTCTGAGGCCTCGAATAAGCTTTTATATCGTTTTGCAAAGGCAAAGAATGTGACATTGCAGATGCTATGGTTACCGCAAGCTTTACATTTATGGCGCAAACCACTTCTCGGTTTCAAGGATTGACTGACTTGTACAATAATGTTTTGTCTGGCCTCTTTTTATCTTTTTTTTTGTTAGAGTCATGTGCAAAACATGTTATCAAAAATATTTACCTAGATATGACTTCGTTTCACACCCTTCATTTTATGCATCCGCACACTCGACGACACTGTTAATGAGAACAAATGATCGCAACTTTTTTTGTTGTTGTTTTTTTGCCTAAAGTTTAACCACAGCCATAAAATGAGTGGTGTTGTGGAAACTACTCCTTCAAGACAGTAACCACTGCGGTAAAGTTTAGCACCCGTCAATAAACTATCTGATCAAAACTCAAAAGAAGAAACAACGATGCCTTTTTCGCGCTAACAGTGTCGCGCAGTGTACGTTATCCCACTACGGCCATGCAACAGTGCCTATCGAACAAACACGCCTGAGGGAGCGATGATATGGACCTTTTTCGGCCTCTTTGTGACATATCCGCGTGCCGTTGTCAATCTTCTCACAGTGAAGCTGCTTACATTTCGCGAGCTAGTAGAGAGCTGGGCGTCACTTTGCACATGCACAGTGCGATACGCCATGCTGTTTGAGTGATTCAGAGCGCTAAAGCCCGCTATTGTAAAACAACTTTCTATTAGAGAGTTTTAGAATAGAGGGCTCCAACGGGGCCACCAAGTAGCTTGGGGAACCCCAAGCGGAGACCTAACGGTGAAGCTCTTGTGTTCGGTAAACAGAGCGTTCTCCCTCGAAGACGGTGGCTCCTCGCTGTCACCAACGACGTTGTTTTTGTTTCAGGCGAGAAAGGAACCCCCGGTAGAGGCGTACGACAGGTGGGCCCCGTCGGTCCCATGGGTCTTCCGGGAGAGCAGGGAGAGCCCGGCGCTCCAGGGCGTCCCGGAAGGGACGGAGAGGACGGCTTCCCTGGGCCCAGAGGCGACGACTGCGGCACCTGTCCACCCGGAATCCCCGGAAAGCGCGGCGACCGAGGGGAGGACGGCAGACCAGGTAACTTTTCTGCGCTACACCAACTCCTTCGTCGGGGGACGACCAAAAGGAATGCCTCCAAACACGTCCTCGTTGGCCCACACCAGGTGTTGGGCACTGCGCGTGCCCAGGTTCACGCCAAGTGAAGAACGTTCTGCGCATGCGCCGACAGCAGCACCACCGCAGCCGTGTGACGTCAGCGCCACTCGTTCATTGACAACTCGAGAAACGCAAGGCGTTGCTATAAGAAGATGGTCGGCAGGACCATATTATTTTAGCTCCGCAACCAATCAGATTGCAGCGTTATCCAGTAAGATCATGAAAGAGCGAATGGCAAAGCAAAAAGCGCGATCATAATAGTCCGCGCCATGCGTTTGTTGAGCTGACTGTGGCTCTATAGCAGTTAAGATGACGAGCTCGCTCACGCTGCCGCATACGTCCTTCAAAATATACCGCTACTATTTGTCGATTCGGAAGAATAGTTTTACGCTTAAGTCACACACGTGTAGCGTGCACGTCGACTATGGTCAACATAGTCGGCAGATACAACGGAAGAAAGACAATGCGAGGAGGAAAACGGCGGAAACTAGGAAAACTAAAGTGGAGAGGAGCGATCTTCTTTCCACAAGGGCTTTTTTCGTGCGCGCACTTTTCCCCCTCGCACTGTCTTTCTTATGTTGTGTGTGATCATAATAGAGAGCATGCTGGCGTGCCAGTGAACTTTCGACATCTTAAAACCCCGAGGGTATACTGCGGGTTCCCACTTTTGAGGGGTTATCACGTAGAAACGCGTTATGTCCGTGGTTCCGCAGAACGACGCATTTGTTGACATCAACGCCAAGACCCCCCGATAATGTCCTCGATAATGTCCGAAGAATCGGCGCTGCCTCAATGTGACAGGGTGACCGGTCGGACTCCACGCTGCCGATATAGGCAGATTCACGAAATGGGAAATAGCCTCAAAAGGAGCTCCTTGGAACAGGGAATCCATGACGAGAGCAGCCGGCCGTTGTTTTGGGCCGGCTTGCGTAGCCTGCCGGAAATGGACGTGCCCGTGTTTGACGCTAGTAGGTTCCTTCCCGAAGGCGCGGACGCGTTCAAACATTGAGGTCCCGAAGTGTGTGCTGGTGGCAAGTCATCCGAGAAGGTCTAGAGAGAGCCGTCCACAAGGGAATACCGCCTTGTCCAACATCTGGGACTTGTTCCGACATGGCAATGTCGGGGCGCGTCTCGGATTCCGCGTTCCGCGCATCCCCATCGGCCTGCCTGAGCTAGGCCTATAAGTATAGCGATAGGCATTCTAAACATTTATCACTATCACACATTATCCAATCAATTCAAAACCACGCCGCTCGCTTTATTATTTTCTTAAATTCAGAAATTCAGAAATGTGGGAAGCGATATATTTATATTGAAAGCAAAACCGCGAATGCAAAACGATATAGTACGTCTTGAATTAAGAATTTAATAAAAAATTATCCGGAAAACGAAAGAGATTATTTAGGGGAATGCATTTTCACTTGGGCTGCTTCGATTAAAAAAAGAAGACTGACGATTGATGACATTGAAATCTAAGTGGAGCGTACGCAGAGAAAATCGCTCTTTCTAAGAATATTTCGAGAGTTCGGGGGAACAATCAAATATTGTGTCAACCCTTGAAAACAAGAAATATAAAAAATTCAATCTGATTTGGTGATTCCGATATCGTTTTTGACGGTATTGCAGTCGCTGGCAATTTAAGAAATTGCATGTTTACGCTTCTTGCTCCGTAACGCGTTTTTCGGCTCTCTCAGCAGCCAGTTGCACCAGTTTCATTAGTTAGTGAGCAATATTAAGATGCCCAGGACCCCGCGCACCCTGCGGACTAAACCAGTTGATATTTTAGCTCCAAATTATGATCCGTAAGTTCCACTTCAGTAATACTGCAAATGATCTAATACGCATTTCACGAATCGTCACGCTGAATAAAACATGTAACACGTTGGTTTCATTATGTAAAAGTTTTACCTATGCCCACAATGATTTGAATTGCCCGAAAACTGTGACATTTCAAACTGTCACCACTCTAAATTACTGCATGCTGCCTGTATTCGCAACTCCAGCAAAACGGACGCCACCAAGCGGGAAAACCGAGAACCAGCCGGACCAGGTCGCTTTGCGTCCCTCCGCGTCTCTGGTGGTTTTCGCGGACACGTGTTGTCGGCGCAGTGGCAAGCCATGTATTTTGTCGAAGGTCAGAGAATTTCTTAAGTTTACCTGAGTGTTCATTAGTGTGGTGAAGCCCCAGTAGATTGTTTCTTTCCATCACATCTTTGAAAGCCCGTTTACTCCACAACACACGGTCGCGTGCTTTCGATTTCTTAGATGGGCCGAAATCACGGAAAAACGTTTTGATTTCTTGTCTGTCTTGAATCCCGTTGAAATTGACGACTTCTTGGTAACTGATCAGTGGTTTCTTTATAAGTATGTAGAACAGTGGACTGAGGACGAGAGACGAGGTGTTTCACTGGAGGGAACACCAATGTTGCAGTCAAGTGAATTGGAAGGTTCGATAGCTGGTTTTCTTGAGTTTGGCTGTGTTCGATTAGCTTCAAGTTTGAGCCTGCCACGCCGGTTGGTGCGTTGGCTATTCACCTTGGCTGCTTCTCGCCGAAAAAGCCCCTGGACCACACTGAAGGAGTTGGGCTGATTTTGCAATTACTTGATTCAGGAAAACCTGCTCGCTGCATACAATTAATGAGGGAAATTATCTGCTTTAAAAAGGTGGGGGACGCGTCTCGCAAAATTAGAAGCTGTCACGGCATTATCATCTATCGCGCCCCCAATATTTATATTAGACCCCCGTCGAAGCCAGCAGCAATATATGTCTACATTGCTCAGGTTGACCGGCCACAAAAAAAGACTCATTTTCTCCGTTCAGGATTCGAAGTGAAGTTCAATACAGAGAGGTTGTGCTTGAACCTCCGATGAAGACTCTTATCAGTGTGTCCATGTTCGTCTCCTTGCTGCCTGCTAGAACCATTTGGCTGAGTTTAAGTAGCATCTCTTTGTCTGTCAAATATACATTTATTCAGCAGTTCACTTAGGAACTAATCAACTAAGCTCATATTTCAACCCAAAGAATATACTAACATCGCTTTAGTGGGACATAGTACGTAATATAATAATACATAACCCGCTCGTCAAAAATACCTTGATTGCTTCTAAAACCTGAATTGAAATACGAGTATCAGCTGCTTAGTGGGGCGCCAGCGGGTTACCATGCTCCTTGGGTCAAGAAGCGCTTGCTTAATTTTTGTAATTTTCCTGCAGCCTGTTTTCCTGACCGAGCAGACGACTGGAGCTGTTTCTGAAACGCGGATACGCACAAAAGCTCGATTTCGCGGACAGATAAGTCGCATGATCGAGGCACGCGAATTAGCTGAAAATTACTCTCGGTGGAACAATTCTGTAGTCATCGCCGCTTTCCTTAGATGATCAAAACTGATTAGAGTCTATTACCGTCTCTCCGGAGCCCATAGTTTAGGTTTTGAACGAAATCTCTGAAACGGAAGTTTGACAGGAAAAGAACAAAAAACATCAGGAAAACAACACTGTGCTCTGCAAGTGTATGTGCACCGGCTGCACTTAATCGTCTCAGTTCAAATACCTAAAAAATTGGGCATTAAACAAAAGCAAATCTGTTAAATTGAACGCGCCACCCGTTCAGGCGGCCCGGCCGAGCCAACGCGACCTGGATCCAGCCACCAGGTTTGTTTGGTGGTGGCGTCCCCTATAAGTCGCTGGAGTCGCTTATAGTGTAACACCTCCGTGCGTGTGTAATACCACATTCAATTTGTCCCGAAGCTAAATATTTTTTTTTGTCTACACTGGCCGAGGTTGAGCCGTTTCGCGTGGCTCGCATAATGAGCAGTGCTCCGTGCTGCGCAAGCGCGAGGAGCAGTGACGTCACACGGTACATAGCTGGCGGGGCGGAGTCGCCGTCGCCGCGGTCTCCGCCGCCACCGCGCGCGCCTCGCCGGTCTGCGCAAGCGCGAGGAGCAGTGACGTCACACAGCGCACAGCTGGCGTGCCGGAGCCGCCGCCGCCGCGGGCTCCGCCGCCACCGCGCTCGCCTCGCCGGTCTTCGCATTCCAGAAGAGTGACGTCATAGCCGCGGCAGACGCACTGGAGTCGCTGCGTGTCCAGCTGTGTGTCTCCGTTGCGCAGTAGCTAAGTCTGACGCTGCACCGGAGCAGCTTCATAGCGCCTCTCATTTTGTGCGCATAAGCTCACGCTACGTATATCCTGGCATAGCCGAGCTAAGCCACCGTAATTTTTTTGTTTCCCTTCGCCGATATATAATAATAATAATAATCTTTATTGCCCTCCGATAATACAAAGGTTCTAACGGGTCCGTCAAAGCCTATAATGGCTTGTGTGAATATCAATGCAAGGGTGAAGTAATTTTAACGGCTATAACACTTGTCCATTCTGATTCTGTTTTACACAAAGCATGTTGATCGTCAACCTGGGCACTCAAAACTTATTGACCCCAACCTGTGTATTATTATTAATAATAATATTCTTGGTATATTATCCAACATAGTAGTACTATGGTTAGTTTGGCTTGTTGGTATACAACCTTAAAACAACAAGGATGAGTGAATCTCGTAGTGTCATATCAACAAGAGACCTCGTCTTTTATGCATTATCGTTTTAATTGTTTATTTGTAAAATCTTATTAAATTTTATTTAAAACAACTGTTGCCAAAGCAGCTTTTCCCTAGAGATCGAACTAGTGTACGTTGCTTCGGTTAAGCGAACACGCCTGTTGTTGGTATAACATGGGCGTCTAAGTACTCCCCAACATCAGTCGGTTTCCCAAACCCTCCCCCCCCCCCCCCCCAAACGCACTCTACTACTATATCGTGTTAAAATAATGCACTACCACACTACCGCAATATTGCACTATTGCGTGTTCCTGGAAATGAATTTTGGCAGTAGGTTCGTGTTGCAAAACTGTTCGATGGGGCACATGCAATACTATGCTTTTTGTAATCTAATATTGACTTTTGTGAAATTCATGTGCCAAAGAGGCATCAGGCGTCAGAACAAAAAGTCGAGACATATTCACGCAATGTAGCAGTCACGAACAGAGAAAGAAATGTTAAGGAAGGCCAAATTATTGATCATCTGAAATTAAGACTTCTGTTCAGTGAAAGAATGATGTCAACTCGGTGTAAGCGCCCAAGGCTTGGTTGTGTTGTTTTTAAAACGAATTTATACTCCGCCGCTTTTAATTTCGTGAAACGTTATGTACGCCAACCTCTACATTTTAACGAGTCTTAACCCTCATATGTCCTTTTTGGATTGTCAATCGATTAATGTTAGGAAAAAAGAAGCCTTATATTTAAGCTTTTTTTTTCAGCTCATTCCGTGACCTAATGAATTCCTCTTGTTTTGCGCAGGATCGGAAGGCTCACCAGGATTCCCTGGAAGTATGGGCCCACCAGGAACCAAGGGAGACTCCGGCTACCAGGGAAGACCCGGTCTCCAAGGCTTCCCCGTAAGAATGATTTCTTAAATACAGAGCGCTGAAAGATACGTGTAAAAATACTGGAGTCCTTTAAAGGGACACTGACAGGGTATTTACGCTCGCCAAGGTTTCTATTTGTACGCGACATATGGGAGCCCAACTACGCTACCCAGAACACAATTTTCGGCTCGAAATTCGTTTTTTTTTTCCACCCGAAAACTGCCGATCGAGAAGTGGCCGGTTCGAGTCGCGCTCACTTTATTATTTGTGGTCACGTGCCGTTTTCTATGATTTAGACACAACCACCAAAGATAATCAAAGCCACCGGTCATTAAAGGCACACACTCAACATTAAAAATAGACAAAAATATGATACCCATTTTTGTGGCTTCTAAAAAACTGCAAATTCGTTTGTTCGTTTGTTTGTTTGTTTGTTTGTTTTAATTGTACAGTCACGTGATTATCAGTAACTTCCCCCCTCCTCTATATATCTTCTTCCTCCAGTTTCGGTTTCGGTTTCGAGCAGTTGCGTTTTCTGACTTTATTAAAAATATACTTGATGCTGTAGCAAGATATTGATTGAGTAGTTTTCTGACACCATAATGGTCGCCTAAAAAAGATGTTTAAAAAGGGTTTTGTTGTTGTTTATGTTGTTGTTTTTTGTGTTGTTATTGTTGTTGTCGTTTTTTTTGGGGGGGGGGAGGCGAAGAGGGGGGGGCGTATCCTCCGTAATTTTGATGATCACCGATTTCTATAAAATTTTCACTATGTATTTGGGTGTCCTTCTTGAACATGTCTACAAAATATCTCGGCAAAATATTAATTTCTTAGAAGGAAATGAATATTCAAATTTACGCGTACACGCCCAAATCACTTGCTGCCGCTCTGCTGGCAACACTGAGGAAGAGCGGCGCACGGGGACTGCCATGATAGCACTGATGTTGCCGTGACGTCACATGCTGGTGATAATGCTTGCTTTGTAGCTTGTTGGTGCGGTCGACTGTCCGCTTTTTAGTGTACATAGTTTTCAGAGGCCCGCCACCTCTCCGGGCGCGCACGAGAGCACGCTTGGAAGTGGCAGACATAATTAAAAACAAAACAGCGCAAAGACGAGGACAAAGTAAAAGCTAACCGACAGGACACAGAGCGATGTCCCGCTACAGAAGCGTTGCTTGAAAACACCGTCTACTAAAACCGTCTATTGTCGGGCCCCAAGTATAACAAAAAGTGTTTCCAATTAAAAGGCATAACGTCGATCAGTTTTTCTCGGTGTGCTAGCAACAAAAGCTGCCTTACCATTCCGCGTCGGAAGCGGCATCTGGGTCCATATGGCAGCGGATCGCTAATGCAGACGCCGCTGGCGGTTTCCTCGGAGTCGATGTCGGCAGATCGTATGAGAATGGGTTATCGCCTAGGTTATCGACCCCCAAAGCTAGGAGCATATCCTAATTGTTGCTCAATTCAGACGAGCCTGATTAGTCTATTTTGATATGTGGCTCGAACGCAATACAGTTACCTGCTGCCAGGCCGGCCAGGCTCAAAGCGCACACACGCGAATGTTTATACCATATGTGACGTCACGTCAAAATGGCGGACCAGTAACTTGGTAAGTTAGTTTCGGTATCGGTTTCATCGTATTTTAACGGATATAAATTATGTCAACAGATTTATAATGGTTTAACCGCTGCTATAGGTCAAATGTTTAGTATTCTTTCCGAAATAATGTTTCGATAAAAACGCTAAAATTGTCGGCGGAGCTGCCCTTTAAGATCGACAGAGACTTTTATTCCTACAGAGGAAATGAAATATTCCATAAGCACAAGATTATGCTGCTTTTTCAAAGTATTCCCCGTGCGGGTCCAGACACCCCTGCCATCGTTTTCGTTCTTGGCAGCTCCTGATTCCTTTCGTCGTAGAAAGAACTGGGCTGCGTGACTAAAGTCGGACGAGCGTGTACGTCCGTATTCTTTTGTTATACCGGCTGTTGCACTACGCCGAACCGTCGACACCACTTTTTTCCCCTTATGTCCGTGACATCGATTGTTTCCTATACTGTGCTTGGAATCTGGAATTTCAGCTGGTGTAATTTTATCCTTGATTAGTATTATGCCACTGCTTCACAGCTACAGGCAGATTTCTAACCACCGTGGTAGTCGGAACTGCCGCGCATGCATCAAATGCGTAAATCTCAGCAGATAATATTTAAAAAAAAATAGATATATAACATTGACGTTTTTACAAGCTTATCGCGGTACACTTGTTCGGCGATCTCTGATCGACAAAAGTCCCGCTCAACCTTAAACTACCCTTGGAGAATTACGATACCGTATATGATATCTTCTACATGGAAGACATGTACGAATGATAGTAATCTTCTAGTAGCGCAGATAAATAACGATATCTAGAAAATTAAAAAATGAGTGGAACATTTTACATTCCCTACATTGACACCACTCGGGATCGGTTGAAACGCTCTTCTGAAGCGTCCTATATTGCTTTGTGGCGCAGCGTAAAACTCAGCCTCACCTCTTTTTGTTTAAAAACTATGTCGGTGTTACAACAGATATACTAGCACGACTATTTCGAGAACCTAGGCAGAATCCACCTCTATAACAATGCACTATGGTCGCTGGAAGCTTCAGAAACGTGGGCCAGGGCTTATTTTGTCCACCCTTCTTGCGTCATGATTGATTCTTTTCCTTTTTTTTTTTTATGGAATGGCAAAGATTGAAGTTTTTGGCACCTCTCAACTCGTGCATCGGCGACAGAGTACTTCCCAGTCACTTGTGCAGTGAGATCACTGCGGGTTCACGTAACTTCCTGTTGAGCTCTGTGACCTCTGTTTTTTGGCCCTCCAGCTCTCTTCCTGTGATTCTGAACTCCTTGTCAACCCTGTTCTCGACCAACGCGGCGCCATGGTGTGTCGGTTTCTGATACCACGCACCCCTGAGGGGTTTCTCGTCCGGTAGACGGTGCTAGAGGAGATTTTGGTTTACGAACAGTGGACTCGAGTTCGGGCACGATACACCGCACCCGGTAGGCATCGCCCGTGATCGCGGCGGACGATACGATGGTACGTTGAGAAACACGAGGAAATAAAAGTTCAGACTCTTCTCTGCTCTTCGAACAACCAAACTTCTAGACATCACTCGCAACGTAGCTGAAGCTTTATTCTATGTACAAATATTTACGCGAGTTGTGCTCTTGGCACAGAACGGGATATCGGCAGATCGTTGGGTCGACCAAGTAGTTCGGTCATCGCTTTCGCATTGGCTCATGATACTTCTTTTTCGTCGTCGTTAGTGCGCTCCCACGCACGCGGAAACAAGATGCTGTAACCCGGGAAGGACGGGGAGGGTGGCTGCGCAGCGGGCATGGTTTTGTTGACTTCCGGTTGATGGCGCCGGAACAATTTAACAAATTTTAGGGATAATAATAGACTTTTCGCGCATTGCTGTATGTTTACACATCAGGATTTAAAAAAAAAATGACCTTAAATTGAGCACAAAATTGCACAAATCGCTAACTTACAGATGACTTCCCCCAGAGTACGTCACACAGCAATTCCTGTAACCGCCGCACACGGCGGCAGATCGACAAATAATCCGATTTTTCTTTCGAGATTACGCAGCGGAATCGCTGTATTTCGGTGGAAGGATGCATGTTTTCGTTTACTTGTGGAATGATAAGCAATATATAAAATACAAACGGTAATTTGTTTTTAACCTTAAAATCGTCGCACTCCCCTTTAAAGCGTCAGCGACTGTGAACGGGCACACAAAAGTCACAATTTCACCGGCAGTTGATTTGTTTCGGGACAGTGTTCTCATTGCTCTACCGATTTCGACGCAGGGCATTCCTGGATCAGACGGCATTGATGGGCTGAAAGGCGAGAAAGGTTTTCCCGGAGAAGTGATCATCGACTACTATCCTCCAAACTCCATTAAGGGAGAGAGGGGTGATCCTGGTGCCGACGGTCAACGAGGGAGTCCCGGTCTAGAGGGCCTCCCAGGCCCAGACGGAGCGCCGGGTATCCCTGGTGGTGGCGGAGAGCCGGTGAGTGTTGCTTCTTGAGTATGCCGCTGTGGTGGCGCTGCAGTCGGCGCTGCGCATGCCCAGGCGCATCTTTCCACGCGAATCAGAGTCGTACATTTATCGACTTATTAAACGAGGGATGCAAACAAAGTATGCCTGAACGCAAGAAGGAAGTACACGCGTAACATGCCGTGAATTAATGAGGATTTGTGGATTGGGTTGAAGGGGGTACCACTTGGATGGACAACTTCAATTCTGCAAGTTTCCAAATGCTGTACAAACTACCGAATGAATTAAGGGTTTTGTGATAATTTTAAAGACGTCGAGAATGTTCCTTGAGAACAAAATTTTCTTCCAGAAACGCTTTTTCAGGAGCTCAGCAGTCGTTTCAAGTTCTCCCAACGAAAAAAACAAAAACAATTCGAATTGCTGCGGCTCATCCGCATACATATTTTCCCGTTTTATGAGTCTCTTATATCCATTCCTCATTAAGGGAGGGTTACGATCTTCTATAATTCCAAAAATATATTTCTTGAGAATGCACATTACACTGTAAGCCTGAATCCCCACTTTCCTAGCACTTACTCACTCCACAAAATTGTACAGTTAACCATCAATCTGTCCCTTGGTACAGATTGATGGCTTCTGTCCACCACTTATTGTCGCGCTTTCTCTCCCGTTCAAGCCGCCTGTATCCTGTAAATCATCAAATTACTGCTTTTCTAGAGGTGATTATTTGAGTCATAAGCGTATTTAACATTTTGACTCGGATAGTGTTCTTTCTACGTCCAATGTTGATCATGCTATATACCGAGACGCTTACGTCAGTCGTAAAAAGTGCTGTTGACAGATGTATACATAAATACTAATATAAGCTGTCGATATGTCCTACTTGGTTTTTAAGGCTTTACGAATGAGCCAACAGAAAAAATGTAATTTTCACCGACGTTTTGAGAATTGCAGCTCTTTTCTTTGTTATGCAAAGCGCAGCATATTTCGTTCTCTAGTAACAAAAAAAATATTTAGGCGTAATAAGCGTCTACACCAGGATAGTATAGAAAGCAGCTTGAATCGTCAACCAAAAACATTTTGGAAATTTGTGAAGCAGCAAATACGTGAGACCAGTCGTAGCATCTGTTAGCATGTTAGATCAGACAATGTTCCTAGTTGTCAGTCTTCACCTGCTGATGTTGCAAAAATTTTCGCTGATTACTTTAGCAAATGTTTTGCTGTACGCCAGCCATCTTTTCAACGTGGCGACGAACTGAGATACTGTTATGACTATTTATGTTCCGTGCATGTCTATTACGGTGTAAGTTGCTGATTAAAAGCTGAAACCTAAGTTTTCGAGTGGTGCGATAAAATACCCATTTTTTATCAAAGGCTGCAGTAAACAGTTTATTCCGATTCTGAAAGACATATTTAATAATTTACTCAGTTTTAACACCTTTCCATTACTTTCGAAGAAATCGGGGATTGTTCCGACCTTAAAGAGCGGTGATGCATCTCTTGTTTCAAATTATCTTCCAATTTCTCTGCTTTGTGGTTTCTCAAAGGTTTTCGAGCTTGTCATTGGTACTCGAATGTCTTTTTTGTTGTTGTTTTTTCGCCGGAAAATAACTTTTTTGCAGCATGGTTTCATGAGCGGTCGGTTTGTCGAGACTAATTTGTGTTCCTTTTTAGAATTTTCTGCGTCGATTGTTATGAATAGAGAACAAGTTGATTCAATATACTTCGATATGACTAACGCGTTTGACATCTGTTACTATTGCGTAAGCTGTTTTCATATGGAGTGCATCATGCGCTGTGTGAATGGTTTGACAGCTGTCTGTCGTTGCGCTCTAACACTGTTTGCGTTGATGACAGCTTATCCAAACTCAGAGGATAGTCCTGGGTCCATTTCAATACATTTCAAGATTGCCATGTCTCGCAAATGACGTGTCAAGCATTCTTCAATGGTGTAAAAAATCAATTATTGCTTAACCCCGCAAAAACAAAAGCTCTTTCCTGATGCCGACGGAACGATGATGTTGGCTTTACTTATTAGACACTTTTAGTTGGGCGTACGCAGGAAGCTTGCGTACGCAACCTTCGGTGCGTTGCGTACGCAGCAAGTGGAGCGTCCACGACACTTTTAGTTCGACGCGTTTGACGTGCGTTAGCGTTCTTCCAACTGATATAAAACAGACCCGCCGATCCTTTATTGTGCATTTTAGCGCCATCTAGTGCTAGAGGAAAGAACTGTTTTTTCAATCTTTCAAGTATTGACCGAAAGTAGCCAAGCCAAGCCGTAGGCTTAGCTGGTTCCTTCGTTCTGTTGTACGGTGATTTATCACAATGCCTCCAAGAAGTATCTTGTCAAACCCCCAAGTTGCCTCCATGCTGACGTGGGCTGAGATCGACGATCTTGTGACGCTAAACGTGCGACCGCAGTTACGCAGCTATTTCACGCTGGACGAGTTGGAATACAAGATGAGGTGCAGCAGGGAGTCCGAACTCCTCAGGTCGAACCGCCCGCGTACACTGCGATAGCTGAACGGCTTGCCGAGAACTGCCTTGAGCCTTACGGCTATTTCTTCCCATTGGTCCGGGTTCCTGAACGGATCACTGGCTTGCACTTCCAGCAGCAACGCTATATCCACTTTCAGCGTATAAAACACGCGATTTCCATTAGGAGCGGCGTCGTTTCCACAGCTGTTTCCCGTGGCAGCGGCCATCTTGAAATGCGCTCTCGTTCGTCCGAGATCTCGCGAGACCGTCCCGCAGTGACCTGCGGGACCCGCACGTAACTCCTGACTGCGTGCGTACGCACGCCGACAGCACAACGTTACGTTACGTTCTCCGCAGGCGCACTCGCGGCCCGCAACGTTCCTGCGTACGCAAGCTCGTTGCGTACGCCCAACTAAAAGTGTCTATTATCTTGAGGGATCGCCTATACAGCGTGTACCCCTCGTAAAGGATCTTGACGTGTGTATTGAGTGTGCTTTCACTTTCAAAAGTCATGTGTCTTCACTCATCGAAAATGCTTTTGAAGTACTAGGAATAATATTTCGCTTGACACGTAATTTTAAACAACCCCTTGCATTGATTTTTTTTTTATTCTTTTTAATTCCCTAGTGGGGTTAAGACTCGAGTTTGCTTCTGTTATATGGAACTCAATATTTAAGACAGACTATAACAATCGAAAATGCTCAGAAAAAGGTTATCCGAATTGTTTAATATAGATATTTTGAGAGGCCCTTTCCTTATACTTATGAACATATACCCCCAATTTTTTCACTTTCACTTCTGTATACCAGGAGATCTGCTCGAGACTTTCTTTTTCTGCACAAGGTTGCTGATGGTACATTTGATTCTCCGCAACTCCTTGAAAGGGTGACCTTTTATGTTCCTTCACGTCTAACCAGAAATTTTGTATACTTCTATGTTCACTCACCGTGCAATGCCTCATCTTTCTCTCTCGGATTCAGTCATTATATAACGCCATCGCTCCACCCCACGCTGATATATCTGCATCTTTTACAATGTACCGTCGCCATTTGGATAATCTCACATTTGTCTGACCAAAATAATCCCTGGAGAGGGGGAACAAGAGGGACAGAGGAAAAACACAAGTCTCCAAACACAGCTAGGTGACTGGTGCGCGACGAAAGAAATCCGCCTGGTCCGAATATCGAACCTGAGACCTCTCCATTTCCGGTGGAGCGCTCCACCTGAATGTATCGAATAATAAATCGGTTGGCGTTTCTTCAGGGCGACTACGGAGATCGCGGAGCTCCTGGTTTTGCCGGCCAAGAGGGCTTCCCCGGTCTATCCGGACAGAAGGGAGCGATGGGAGACGGTTTTGACGGCACGAAGGGACAGCGAGGTCCTCCGGGCTACGACGGAGAGGTCGGAGTGCCGGGCCAAGTGGGAGAAAGAGGTAACAACCAACAAACTATAAGTTCTCAGCAGAACAAACCATTAATGTTAGGTTTAATTAGCTGCCTCATTGTTGTGAAGAAGTAGAGCTACTGGTCGAATAAACCCAACTATACTATAGTATAAGCGTCACCATTACAGTTTAGCGACCTACGCATGACACAGTAAAGTCTGGTGAGTGATTTTTTTTTACCCTAAGAGGTACTCTTTTAATTTATATACCGTAATAACTAAATTCTATATTTGTTAGTGTTAGGTTATACACATGTTAACTAGCCTCTGTATGGAATGTATTATCTCTCACCTCTAGGGGCGACTTAGTTATGCACTTCGTAAATACGAACAATCTGTGGAGACCAAAGGGCATTAATTATATTCATAAAGTTCTTACTAACCAAGAAAACGATAAAAATCATAGACATATGAATTTGTGAACTGTGTCGGTATCCGGCAAGGTATGTTGCTACGTTTCTGTTTTTTTTTTTTTTCAAGGCAAAATTGGTGATTGTAACTGTTCGTAGCCGTTTCGCCGCAACTTCTTCGGTGATTATCACAAGCTTTTTTTGTTAATTCCAGAAATAAAAGAGTTATATGTATAATGAAGTCAAGCGATGAGGTCAAGATTTTTTACTAAAATGTCCCCCCCCCCCCCCCCCATACAGAGGCGCCAACTGATACCCTATTTCAGTTTATTAATTTTTACTTGACGTAGATTGTTGCTACTTTGGGTATCGGGCAAAAAAAAGAAAAAAAGATTGTAAACCGTTTTATCGAGACTCCTTACGCTACAGGTGACCCCGGAACCCCCTTCACACCGGAACAGTTATTGGAAGCGACCGGGCCTCCAGGCCCACCTGGTGAGGCTGGCCGAAACGGCCTCGAAGGGCCTCCAGGTAAGCAAAACAAAGTTCGGCCCTTCTGCGACATTTGGCGCTGCAACGTGCCATCTCGTACGATTACGAGAAAATGAACTTGGAATGTGGCGCAGTTGCGAGCTTTAGTAAGCTATTAAATGATAAGTTAAGATAAATATTTACCTGCCATTGTTTTGAGGCAGTACGTAGGTCATCATAATTGTAGTCCAGTCAGCAGACCTTGCCATAAGCCGGCAGAACTTTATGTAGGAAAATGTGGCTTCGCGTCCTAAAGCTTCTCGCAATCGTCAAGCGTGTTAATTATAGAACGAGTGGAACCGTGTTTGGAGTTCTTTGAAATAGGAACAATCGTCACAAACGAATAAATCTTCTTTCTTCTAACAGAAGTACTAAATTGATGACATTGAAAAGTGGCTGTATCGCAATTACAGATCTACGGAGATAACTTAAACATATGTCAATGCGTTTAACGAAAGTGACAGTAGTCTAATCTGCCTTAGCTGTGAAAATTGCCATCATTAGATCAAAGGTGCGCTATTTGTTCTCAAGTCATTGCAATTTCAATAAACTCTATCGCTATTTTTATTTTAAGGACCACCGGGAAAACCTGGATTTGATGGGCGTCCCGGAGTTCAAGGAGATAAGGGAGATCACGGGAGTCATGGCTACTCTCAGCAAGGTCCGACAGGACTGAAAGGCTACCCCGGTCTCTCTGGTGACCAGGGTCCTACAGGCAGACCTGGGGGAAGAGGACGACCTGGTGAAATTGGTCTGGAAGGACGCCCAGGTCCAAAGGTACGACACTTTGTAATCTATTGCGACTCGCAGTAGAAGGGTTACTAATGCGCCGATCATGTCGGACTTTGGATTTCTGACCGATACCAATCAGCGCAGCACCACTGCTCCGGTTGAAACGCATTTGAGTTGTCACTGTTTGAACCTTGTTACAGTCAGAGAAGTATCTCCATCTGACTAATTTCATTCATTACTTCAGAGAGGAATTTTTCGATTAGTAAAATGTAGAAACAATGAGTGTCGACAAAATCATTGCACGAAGTTAGAGCACAAGTTGTCGTCTTGTGTCTCGTTTTTATATACGTGTAGTACAGGGTTTGCTGCTTCAAATAGGTTTAGAAAACTTGTGCTTTACTCCAAGTACATTCTCTAAGCACGTAATTGTACTCTACGTGAAGTATTTTTTCTGTTACTTTTCGAGGAAAGTCAATATACGACTTCAGAGTACATCTCTCAAATTTGGTCCCGTTTAGTTTGTACCACAAAATGATGCTTTTTCAACCAATAAGTGCCTTTTAAGTTACAGTTCGTCAGCGAGAGTAAAAGAACCACTTTGTGGCCACTTGACCTCCATTCAATATTCACCACCCTTTCAGAAAATAACTGAGCACCCCCGATTACCCAAAAAACAATGCACATCAGTTCAAAAAAAAACACTGTATAGGGGAATAAAATGGCAAGATAGTGTTAAAAATGCTTGTAGTGTGGTTTGAAAGTACATTTTATTTAGAGTACTCTATTTAGAGTGCATTGCACCCGGTGTACTTAATTTTTTACTTGCAGTACATGACCTCTCATTTACTTTGTTTACTTTATACTTGAAATATACGTCTTAGATGTACTTTGCCCAACACTGACGGGAAGTCCCAAACAAAGATACGGGCCCATCTTGTGAGATAAGCTGTCATAATACATTACAGTCAACGACAGCTAGCGATACGCAGGGTGTGACGAGCACCCAGCATCACATTGTCGCTCCGTGGCCATTCATATATCGGCATTGGTGATTGGCACCAGACGTATGATCCAATGCAGCCAATCAGGCGGCGCGAAACGTGCAAGCTGTTACCGGCTGAACCAATCAGGCGCGAAAAGAATACCCTGTACGTGATTGGTTTAGTCGTTGATAGCAAACACACAAAAGGGATGAGCGTGCCGCGACTATGCACTTTAGGTGCTGCTTGATTGGAAACCTTATAGGATGGTATCGTCGTTTGCGGTCGGATTTAAAAGTGAAACGAACTGTGAATTACTCACTGACGGGTACGATAATGAGTTAGGGTACGGTAACGAGCCTCTTGAATCGATTAGCCCCTATGGATCTTGATAATGTGGATGCTTGGGCTAGTTGGTATAATTCATTGATTCCACGCGGTAATTCATACCCCGTTCACCCGCCAGGGTCAACGTGGTATCCCTGGGACAGGAAAAGGCACCGGCCCGCCAGGCCCCCCGGGATTGCCTGGAAACAGAGGACAGCGTGGATTTCCCGGCCCCGCGGGAGCTCCCGGTGTTGCGGGACCTCCGGGATACTCTGGTTCCAAGGGCCAGAAGGGCAAGTGCATTCATCCGAGGTTTATTAATACGAAAGCATGCGAAAGCAAAACTCTCTTATGCACTCTAACAAAAAGCCCGTGCGTCTTCTTTCCCACATAACACGCGGACCGCCAATCGCGGAATCAGCTCAGCAAATGACAATGCCGAAACATATGTTTAGACCAAAAAGCCAAGTCTGCAATGTAGCATCAAACAATGCAAGCGTGACGTTTTCAATTGCTTAATGCTGCATCGCAGACTTCGCTTTTTGATCTAAACATATGTTTGGGCATTGTAATTCGCTGAGCTGATTCCGCAAACAGCAGTGATTGGCGGTCCGCGTGTTCTCCGGGAAAGAAAACGCACGGCCTTTTTAAGAGTGTGGAGCGAAATCGGCGGTGTCTGTAACCGCGAAAAACGCTACCTAAATTCCCATTCTCCCATTGGCTGAGCGAAACGGCACCTTAAGAGCCATTGGCTGCGACGCCTCCTAGTTTCAAGGAACGCCACCCCACAGAGAAGCCCTCTCCTGGCGCTGCGGCCCGCGCGCAGGTAAAAAGGAGAGGGTGGTGCGTGCGGCCACCTCTTTCTCACCCCGTTTGGGTCACGTGTCAGGTGGTCAGGCTTGGCCGGAGGGGGAGAGGGAGCCGGAAATTCCCTCTCCTTCTCCCTCTCTCTGTGCACTACTGTATCACGTGTTTTACGCTCTGCTTCCAGCCATGTCGCGCCGCGCGGCCGGCCTCTACGGAAGACAGCGGGGCGTGCTGTTTGTAGGAATGATCTGCGTGTTTAAATGCTTTTGCATTTAAACACGCAGATCATTCTGCGTGGAAATTTGCAGACCGCATCAATAATCCTTTCTGAACTGACAACCAAATTATTTTTTAAAAATTAAAATTTTCCGTGAAGTTATTAAATTTTCAAGTTACACCGGCCGCGAAGGTTCCAGGAGGCGACTGTCTACTGGACACTGAAAAATCGTTACTTTTCCCGACCCGCGTACGTCACGGGTGGGCAGGCGGACGAGCGACTTGGGCAGCCGCGAAGTGGCTTTCGGGGCGCTAGCGATCGAGATTATTTTTTCGCCACTTCAAGGTTGAAAGTTCCTTTGCAATAGGTAGCAATTTGTGCTTCGCGATTGATATTAGAAACAGTGCCGGGAAAAGCTTCTTTTATACTCTTGTTTTCGTGGGAGAAAAAAATTGCGTTCCCCGGCAGCAAAGGAGACCCGCCACGTCAAGGTGCTTTTGCGCAAGCTGTGTGCCGTGGGAGCTACTGCCACGTGAAACATTTTCACTTTTGCTCGGAATACTTTATAGCCGCGTGCTGCGAGCCGAGTATCCTTCAGCAGCTGGAACAGCTTCAAGAGCGGAGAGTGCAAACTCAAGCCGGCTGTGACCACTATGACATCCGTCCAAAGAAGAGCGCTAATAATATCGAGAAAAATAGTACACAATCTTGCACTATAGTCGAAGTTTTGTCACAGTCACATTTGTTATTCAAATTAGTTCAGTTTTTTTTTTTATATAAACACTATTTTTGTTTGGACGTCGGATCTAGCTCGGACTACTCTCGGAGTTCCACTCACGCGGCCGATATGTTGAAGACGAGAAATGAAACGTCTAAACAAAGTTCCTGAATTTAGACATGACTTTCGACATATTGCTGTTCCTGTCTGCTACTACAGAGATTTATGGAGAAGGTGTTGAGCTCCATTAATATACGATAGAGCCTTTGCCTGGTTTGTCAAATGGTTGGCATGTAATATTCTCTGCAGACAAAGTGATGAAAACATTGTTAATTTATTCTATTGCGGAGATATTTTATATAAGGCTGAAGTTGTTTTTTTGTTTTTTTTAACCATGAAAATATTGATGTCGTTGAACGGAGGCATGCAAATTTACAGCTGATGGAAACTGTGCTAAACCAAAACTTAATTTTAAAAACTTTTTTATATAGAATTACTTCCTTCCCACGTGCTCTCGTGAATGAGCGTTTGAACGCGTTGTATTCTACTCCAAAAGATAATAAAATGCGGGTACACGTTTTTTTAGTAACTTTTGTTAACTTATTTTTAATTAAAAGTTTTATGATGTCTTTCTGTACCTTATGCACTATTGTATCTTCAAGCAAATATTCTTTATTTGAAGATGAACAGTGTATTTGTGTATTTTATGCGCATTCAACTGCACCTTGATGTTTGGCTTGGTGGTTACAGAGTGCTTTTAATTGTCATTTTAACACAATCTTCATGACCAGTAACCTGCCATCTGATCTACATGAATGCAGTTCATTCCATTCTATACACTTCATTGTTTACGAGAATCACAGTCTACATGTGTTAAGTCCCAGCCAAGCACGCACATGTTTGTCGCTTTGGAAGGCGAGCAATGTACGCGGCACACGTACGAACGCTGACGATGGCATCAACCAGGAGCGCTTTTCAGAAATGGTCTATAGATCTTTTGCTAAATTACTTAAGCACCAAGGAGTATATTCATGCAACAAGAGTAGCTACACGTGCTGGCGCCTGCAACAGTTACTTTTCTAAAGAAAATCTAAAACAAATGGCACGTTCCTTCAAGTTATACGAGCGTGTGGGGCATCTGTATCCACATTCTGAGCATGTTCCATGGTGATTTGGCAATTTGTCAAAAAATGTATTGCGTGACTCTTCGACCTTTCTTCGCCAGCCATCTCCTAATAAAAAGAGAACGGATTTACTAGCGATATCATGAAACTACCGAGCCGCGGCTTGATTGTACCGAGTTGCAAAAACGGTTTTCTCAAAATTCCAATTGCTCCCTTTTTTTTTTACTTTTTCGTAGTTGAGCACATAGGCCAAGGTCATACATACTTTGTGCAAATATAGATAATGATCAACTTCCAGTAGCACGAACGCTCAGATTTTCTCGCTGTTAGACGCGAGAAAGGCGGGCGCGAGCGTACCCGATTGCCGGCCGCGCGCCTCACTGCCCCCCCCCCCCCCCCCCCCCGTGACGTCACGCTTGGGTGGCGGAAAAAGCTGGGGAAAAACCAGGGAGAACGATGTTTCGGTTGCGGCAGCAAACAAAATATCGCTTTTTGATTAACTAGAGTGAATCTGGGAGAACGAGATAACATTTCGGAATCAGGAAGCCATCCACATTCAGATTGTGACTTTGGATTAGGTAGCTCCAAAAATCGGCGAAGTTCCTCCTGTAATTTTTGAATTGGCGGTCAGGTCGTTGCTCTTTTTTTTTCTTCACGTAAGTGCGCAACTTCTCGGATCTTCTAGGAGGATGTGTGGCAGTCAATAAGCATGTTGGTGCCCAATTAGCGAACTGGTGAAGCCGTATGCTTACAGTCCGCGACACTGTTGGCGCGAACAAGGCTTCGCCACCTTTTTGCATAATACTTCGAATAAGTACTGGCGGTCCTCCAAATTTACCACTTAGGTTGGAATTCCGACTGAGTTCTTTCTATCAGTATGGTAGTTTTTATGACAGTTCTTCAATAACGAGAGAAAAACGGAGGGAATCGGCGATGGCTTCTTCGCGCGCTAACAGTGTCGTGGAATGTGGTAATCACCCTTGTTAATAACGCGGGAGCGTGCGTCTTTCTCCAGCGAGCACTTATGGTGAATTCGGGGGGTCGCCTCTCTCCCCTGACCTCGATTCGGCAGAGCGCCCCCTCCTTGCCGCCAGAGCTACTCGGGATTCTTTTCAGCCGATTACAACTGCTGGCTTCAGAGCGCTCCGAAATTTTCAGACCAGTCACGGAATTAAAATTTCTTGCCATTGGTAATGCATTAAATACAGCACGATCTTCCAGCGTACGGTGGACGATTGAGCAAAATTTACGCCCGCAACGTGATGAAATAACGGTTGTGACGTAAATTGTTTTACGCACCGGCATGTAAAAAAAAAAGAGATCAGCAGTATGCGAATTGATTTTTGCAGAACGGAATGAAAGCCAAGGCTTGGAAACAGTTGTCAACTCATCGCTTTTTCGACAGTGAACGCGCTGCGATAGTGGTCATGCGTACGACAGAGCAGGCAAATATAAAATGGTTAATAAACCGCATTTTTCTCACGGCGAAATATCGTGCCAGCATTGCAATGTGACACAGATCACAGTGCATTATATATGGCTCTCCCTTTATTTTACAACACAAACTTTTGAACGCATTTTCAACAAACCTCAAAATTTCTTGGAGCGACCACAAAACTTGGTAAAACAGCGTCGAGCTCTACGAGCTGTTTCGTCGTCGGTTAGGCTTAGCGGATTCACCGCCGTGAAATGAACGATCTCGTGAAAGCCCTGGGAATACTTCACACGTCGACCTTTCCTGTTACAGTCGCAAACGAATGTCGTCCCGTCCGTTGTAATTCCGCACTGTCGAATGCACAAGCACTTTGTAAAACCACCTATCAATCGCAGTCATGCCCTACCCCCGCACACCACCACAGACCACTGCCGGTCATCGTCAACAAAACCACGTGATCCCCGTCCAAGTACCACGTGACGCCTGTACCGCTCCGCACTCCGACGGCTACAGTCGGAGTGCCAGGGAGCGCTCTGAGAGGGAGAGGCGCCCTCGGCGCGCTCTCGAGAGCGCTCGAGAGCGCGCAGAAAAAACCACGCGGATTCGCCATTAGCTCCACCAGTCAAGCGCTCCGGCGAGCGCTCGAATGGTATATAGCATTCGCGGCAACTACTCTAGTCACGTCGGACAACATGGTATAACGCGCTCGAGGGGTTTCCTTCCATTTCCATCGGGGGCCGCCAAACGCGAAAGGCTGTAATCACGTTTTGCGCCTGCTTTGGTCCTATCGGCTGCACGCTATCCTGCTCATATCAACAGTTCGCTTTTTCTTTATTGGGACGTTGTTGACAAAGCTTCGGGTTTTATTTTTTTACTTTTTTTTTCAGTTAATAAGACGTTATGACGTTTGCAAGAGCATGACAACAGCCTCTCGCGGTGGGCGGCCCGGCAGTCCCCGATAGAGTGGGCAGGAGATCTGGGACACCCCTCGAGCGGGCTATTCCATGCCCTTCCCCCTTCCCCCATGATTAGTCTCGTTGCCGAGAATATCATCAGCCAAGCACTCGCCGGAGAAAGGAGTGCGCCCCCAGGTTACGGACATGCGTGATTACCACAGTACAGAAGGCAATCCAGACAGGATCCCAGATGTGTAAGCCTGAATTGGTATCCAATTGATGGTGTCTGATCATTTACGCGTACTCGTACTATATCCTGCAATGCATTTTGAAAAGTGTCGCCTATTACACCGAATTATAACATAAATATGGACATTTCTTAGTATCATGTAATAGGCCTATTGGTATATTCCCCAAGCATCAAAGAGAATGCAGGGATTGATGTTCCACGCGCCGCACGTGCTGGCCTCACTAGTAATAAATTTTCTAAAGCAAATATCTAAAACAAATTCCGTCTTGTACGCGCGTTCGTCAGCGCTTTATTTTGGTTATTTACTTCGAATCTTTTATATGGGGAAGGTGTGCGCGAGTGGCGCGTGGAGCACCAATCCCTGCATTCTCCTTGATGCTTGGGTAATATAGCAAATTGTCTATTATAATGTTAAAAAAGTGAATATATCTTTAGTAAAATAGCAATTCTGTAATTTCAGATACCCTTATTTGCAACGAAAGTAGCTTTACAACACTTTCATTCTTGGAGAATTTCATCATAATTTTGTACAGGCGTATTTCTAGGAAAGCTTTATAGAAGGTAATTTGTTGGACAATTTATGCTGTGATATTGTGCTAACTTTAGAGCACCTGTGTTAAAATCAGACATATGCTTTTTTAATTCAGACCTACGTTACTTTATACCGTTTTATATTTAAATAGAAAGAGAGATTTAGGCCACAAAAGGGTGCACTCTTGTAGGAGAACCAGGCTACACGGGATTTGATGGACCCAAGGGCATCAAGGGCGACAGAGGAGACGCTGGGCCAGGAACGTATGGTCTCCCTGGACTGCCTGGTTATGCTGGAGAGAAAGGTATGAACCAAACCTATATAACTTCATTTACTCAGATATTTTCGAAGGTAAAAAGAACGATGACATTCGGTAAACATGATACGTTGAACGTGAGCATTGGCAGAAATCTGTTTAGTAGAGGTGAACAATAATTAAAAAGGACGTCCAACCAAGCCCTAGATAGGGACCCAACGTTTCAAGTTCTACTCGGCCTTTTCTTCAGGGCTGCTATGGCTATGGCCATCGAGGAGTAGTTTCGTTTCAGTCTTTACAAAACGTGTTTCCAAACTAAGTAAGGGCGAAAATGAGACTAGTCATTTGATGTGAAAAGTCTCACAGAAGGTTAACGCGTAAAACCAAAAGAAAAAAAAAAAGTTTTTGTTCAATAAACGAATACATTTCCTTACAGTCGTACGTAAGAGACCTACTTCAATAGGAGCATACTCAAAACTGAAATGAATAACAAAACCAGCCAAACTGAGATTTCTCAAAAAACAACAAAAACCAGATCTTGGTCGTTTATTTATATTTAATTACGGCACAATTTTCATAGACCTGATTGTGACGATGTTTTTGTGATCGCCCAATCAACAGGTGAAAGAGGGGACAAGGGATCCCGTGGATCGGATGGCTTCCCTGGCACTCCTGGCGATAAAGGGTTACCCGGAGACGACGGGTTACCCGGTGCACGAGGTCGCGACGGTATTCCAGGAAGGCAGGGACAGCCAGGAACCCCAGGAAGAGACGGGTTCCCGGGAATACCTGGTGGGTTTTTTGTTTTGTATCGTGCAAACATTTTGAAAAAAATCTTTTTTTTTTTTTCGCGTTATGCTAGTGTAACAGATGTCTACGCCCAGAAATTACAAAAATCTTTTTTCAACGTTGCCAACAACTACCCCTTTTTTGTGTGTGTGCATTCGGTGTCGTCGATGGTGGACGTATTTTATCTGACAAGAGAAAACGCTGGCCCATAACTACAGTCACTGATTGAATTTCTATAGCACTGAATCTCGTAAATTTAGCGCTGTGAAGGACGATAAGCTTGGAACAATTATATGAAACAATTTAATTAAACAAAAAGTGAAACGAATGGATACAACTCCCGTGACATCGTATCACGACATCATATTAAAAAAGTACAGCTTTTCATATCATGAACCATCGGTTAAACTGTATAAATCTTTTTTTTTAATTTTGTGTGGCATCTGTGATTTTGATGTAATGACATTATCTCTTATACTTCAAGCTTCTCCTGTGTCCTGAAAATCAAGCAAAGCTTCATGTGATAGTGGCATTATAATAGTTCTATCTTGTCTGTGTCATGAGCATACATCTGTTGCTTTATTTGGTTTTGATAGGTGTAATTTTATAGATTATCGTACCATCTTGAACTAATCTGTCTTATTTAATTTAGTTGTCTCATCCTGACTTAATGCATTTAATTTTTTTAATTGTTTTCCCGCCATAACTAAAGAGGCGAAGGTGCACCGACACAAAGGCTCGGTAGTTTTTTTGGCATATCTAAAGTAAAGAATCAAGCAGTCAGCCCGTGACTGCACACGAGGTAATGCGCAATAATTTGCATATGTTGTCTCGTCAATTTAAGGTATACATGCATTTGAGATTGTTAAATACAATGTGTCGTTCGCGTTTCTATCTTTCAACATCTTTTAGGAGAGAAGGGAGAAATTGGTGACCAGGGTCAACCAGGCCTTGATGGATTCCCCGGTGAATCTGGTTTCCCCGGATTCCCTGGACTCAAAGGTACATTTACACATTCTACCTCTGTGCCTCTATAGCCTGTGGGGTGTAGGGGACCTTCACTCTAAGAAATGCCTGGGCGTGTACTTACCTACAAAACACTCAAAGAGCCAATCTCTGCAATCTAGGAACTAAGTTCAGCGAATGGTTAGGCGGAACATCTGTTCAGACCTAAAAATGAAGTCTGCGCTATGGCATTACGCATTGCAAAGCGTCATGCTTGCATTGTGTAATGCCACAGCGCAGACGTCATTTTGAGGTCTAAGCAGATGTTCCGCCTCATCATGTGCTGAGCTGATTTCCTAAATCGCAGAGATTGGCTCTTCGAGTGCTTTGCGGGTAATTTAGAGTGTTGTGTGTTAACGCACCGCAGCTCGCAGTGCGTACAGAGCCGAAGCTCGTGCTCCAGAACCCAGGGATCCAGAGTTCAGTTCCTACCCCTGCCCGTTTTGAGCTGGACGATTTTCGTACCTACGTATGGTCGTGTATGACTACTGCATGCTGCACGTTAAAGACCCCAGACTAACAGGGGTGCTGCATTGATAAACTTTTTATTTACAGCTGAGTCGCGAGACGCCCACTGACTTCCGGCTGTTTAAACATACACAAAATATTTGCAATTACTGAAATTTACGACACTGGTGACTTTAACAGCCTTGATCGCACCGGTACGACCGCGATATCAATGTATTTTTTTTTTTTTTTTAACAGGAGACAAGGGCAATGCAGGAAGGTCAGGGTTTCCAGGACTCCCCGGGAGGCCGGGAGCGGCGGGAGAACGTGGCAATGCAGGATATCCCGGTCTACCTGGACAGAGGGGAGACAGGGCCACGCAAGGTGGTCGGGGAGATGATGGGGCACCGGGTGAAGAAGGTAAATACTATTGCATGGTTTTCGACCTACATTCGTTCCCTCAATTTACACTACTTTAGTTGTTCTCGATGTTCTGCGGCCTTAAACGTTTGGTAAGCGTTTTGTATAAAAAATAAACAATTTTCTTTTACTTTTTGAGGGAAGGATAGTTCAAATTTATTACTTATTCATCACATTTAGCTATGTGTACCGGAATTTGGCTTTCATTTTTTACACGCTTAATGACAAGTTTTAAATACACCGTTTAAAACTATGTTATGCTTGGAAGTTGTTTAGGCTCCGGACAGAAATCAACTTTTTAAGAGGGTTCAAAAAGAAAATGTAATCTTTATCGGCAAACAGAATAATCGCTGCATCGCTAATACAATGTACAGTATATTTTGTAAAGAAAAAAAAAAGCAGAAGAGCTCATAGGATTGAAGAAGAAAACACGAAAGTAGCCGATCACTACGGCGCTGCTCCTGAGATAACCATAGAACAACGACTCCCCTCCAGCCGAAGACGAGGGCGCAGATGAACCCCGGCACTTTTCGAGGCCGGAGGCAGTCGTTGAAGCGTTTTCTGGTTCAGAAGACTAAGCTCCGAGTGCACACAGTCTGCCGATGGTTTAACTATCCTTACCGCTAACGCCAAACGCTGAACTTCGCATAATAGCCAATTCAGTGGACGGACGAGGTCCGATCGTGCAGGAGTGCTCTCGAATGGTGGGTGCAATCATAACGGAACGACCAAATCGTACCTTCCATCCCAGTTATAAAGTTGGTCAAGCCACAAAGTACGGTGGTGCCAATAGGTATAATCTAAACTCAAACCTACCGCTTTGCATTAGCCTAATATATTTGTCTTTGAAGACCCTAAGAAACTTCCGATGGTAGCGGTGGTGTCGCTTTTCCCTACAAGACTTAATATGTTGCTTGTTATAAAAACAAAAAAACGAACTACCCCCCCTCTTTCATCCGATGGCATCGCTATCATCTCAAAGAATGGCTGTCAGTTATTAATGGGAATTAATATAGATATTGAAATTACTGCATTATTTTTTTATAAGACCGTTTTCTTTTGTAATTTTCAGGACTCGAGGGACAACCCGGACAACCGGGATTCCCTGGTCTTCCTGGTCCGAAGGGTCTTGCTGGAGAGCCTGGAAGAGCTCTTGATGCTCCAGAGGGTCCTAAGGGCGAGAAAGGACAGTCTGGATACCCAGGACGAAATGGACTACCAGGTTTCAAAGGAGAAATGGGTGACATGGGAAGAGAAGGTGAAACAATTTTTAATTATTCACTCTATTCAGGCATTGTCTGCAATCCACCGAGAAGAGTAATGCCGAATTCCGCCACTGCATTCTACAAGATTGTTAGACCCAGCACTGTCCTTGACCCACTCTGAAGCATGACACTAACTTCCAAAAGATAGCCCGCACAAAATCTGACTCATCAAACTTTCACAATGGCGAATGGTTATGATCTATTATATTATGCAGTACATGTTTAAAATTTTATGAAGCAAAGGCTTAACCTTTTTATTTGATACCCGTAGTAATTTATGTACACTTCGTTAAACATGGTGGCTGAGTTAAAAATACGAGTAATCTCTCCTAAAGTGATTTTTGCATGACAAAAATGTAAATACTGTTTCATTACATGGATTAGCAACTATATTAGAAAGAAGAACTAGAAACCTATTTATAGAAATATGCCCATGGGTTTTTGAATTAAAAATATATTTTCTTAATTGCAATCATTCACCCCAGAAAATATACAAGGTGTACGCTCGCATTCTCATTTATTTGTCTGATGTATTAGAAGAAACGAAAAAGACACACGATGACGAAGTTGACACTCGAAGAAAGATCAAGTTGCAATATCTGCGAGTTTATTACTCACCAGCATCACTATCCGGGTGATTGCAATGCGCAACGCAGAAGCAAAAGGCGCCTTCAGTCGGAAAAAAGGCACAAATTATCATGTGGATTGCTAAGTATAAATTAGTCATTATGGTGCAGCATTTGTTCTGGCGGACGCATTCAATAAATTTACCTGACAATAATACTTTCAATGACTGCTATGACAAACTTTTGGAGTCTGGTGGCGCACAAAGACGCAAAAAGAACCTTGAAATAGTTGTTAGACAAAAAAAGTTAGACGAAGAACAGAAATTTGCATAATCAATGTTAAGTAATATGAACGAAAAGTTATGAAATAGAAGCATGTATTAACACCAGTTAATTAATCTGAAAATATAAATAAAACTTCCTTGCCAGGACCGAAGGGCATATCCGGTGAGGAAGGATTTCCTGGAGCCCCCGGATTTGATGGTCGTCCTGGAGTTCCTGGATTGCCTGGAATTGAAGGAGAAGATGGAAGGCCAGGTTTTCCAGGCGTACCCGGAATCAAGGCAAGTTGTAGCCTAAGTTACTAACTCAAGACCTTCTCTTTACTTTCCACACAAATTAGTCTTGACGGCACCTGTGACCTTACAAGTCACGCGAAGGTCCCTGCAAAGCATTCGACAGTAGAGTGCGGCCTTAGTGCCCCCCCCCCTTCCCTTGCCTGTGCAAGTATCGCTAAAAAATCTAATCGTGTTGAGATAATTTAAGTGCATGCCAAACACTTTGCAAGAGGGCATTGTATTGTATGTACCTTCACTAGTACTGTGGCGAAGTAGCGTGGGTTGTTGAACAGTCCGACCATCACACAGCCGACATGGGCGTCAAGAATTCCTGCCATCATAGATGGCAGTCACAGGCTCACACGAATGCCAACAAGATATGTGATATCCTGAAGAGCTTTTCGAATTGTATAACAAAAGGACCTTTCATGAGAAATTTCTTATAATGATTTTTGGTATTGTTTGGGCTATGCCAATTAATATGTCGTATGTCTTATTTATACACCGACAGCACACATTCAGGTTATCTTAGAGTGCAATGCTCGGTGAAAAATGACGCAGTGAAAAAATGCATCATTTTGAGTAGCTTTCGATTAAGGAACATTCAGAAGATTTACTTATTTATTTGGCTAAATATATAGATGTCGCGAAATGTACTATGGTTTATACAATATTTCGCTCTAGTAATATTTATAATGTTTTTATGTTCATCAAACCCTGTTTTTCATGGAGATAGGGCTGTTAACTTACAGCCCTATCTCCAAATAAAAACTAAATTATACGCAACTTTACCAAAATACATGCAGCCTTGACAACCATAACTAAGTGCCACTTTAATTTGCCCCCTTTAAAAATGTTATTTTTATATGGATTATTGTAGGATGAATAGGACTTTAATTTCGGCGTGATGTTGCAATACGCCAAAATTGAAATTTTGTATATAATTTTGTATTACAATAAATACCAGATTGAAATCTGAGGGTGAACAGTCGACATCATTAATCGGAAAGTTTAAAATATGTAGAACATGCAAAACCTGCGGTATACAGTAATATTACCATGTTCGGCGCCCAGAAAGTCAATAATAAATTAAAAATGTAATAATACTAATGCTAATATTAATCATAATAATAATAGAAAGAGACATTGAATATCCGAAATTTAATTAGGGTTAGTTTTTTTTAAGTATTTGTTGATGCGTTGTAAGATCTGCTCCGCGCCCCATCGATCCTTTCTGAAATTTAACTCTTAATTGAACTTGGTTTAGACTTTTTTTTCGTGCAGTTATACATAAATAGTTTGGGATGCTGGAAACGTGATCTAGGTGGAAAGGTGATTGTTTCTCGTCTTAAGGCTTTGTTCCGCACTCTGAATCACTAAACGGACAATAAAAATACATTGCAGGGTGACGAAGGTTTTCCCGGCCGCCCCGGTCTTCCCGGACCACCTGGTCAGCCAGGACCGGCTGGGCCCGCTGGGCCGGATGGTCTTCCCGGACTCAAAGGAGAACTCGGAGAGCCCGGATTCCCTGGTAACTCCCATAACGCTGATCATGTACTTCATCTAGTGTTTCTTTAACTGTGTTTGTCCTGACAGCCTTACAAGATGATTGCCAATGGGCCCAGAATATTGAACGGAAAGTTCGGAGATGCTTTAACGTTCCTAGAATAACTTCAGGTGGATCCTATTTGAATCCGTGGGTAGGTACGTGGGTCCAGACTGCAGAGGAAGGCTATGGTCCCCAGGGGGATTGGTTACTTTTTTATACTTTGGTGTAAACAATTTCATTGGAAAGATTAAAGAAATCTGTATACGAAAACACTGGCTTCATCGCGAGAAACAGGCAGGGACGTCTAGCTACACTGTAGTTACACGGGAAGATGATGTATACACTGCGCTTGAATCGAAATGGTGACGATGAACTCAGAATTCAACTGAGTGTGCTAACGCATAGAGGCGCGCGCGGAACAAAGGCAGCCACTACTACCTATTTAATACAAACTGGCGTAGTAGCGTTAGTTTTTGTTTACTACACTGCTGAACAATGCACATTACAGACCCCAGGGTCTTTGTGTGTAGTGCACGAATGGAGCTATTTCCCTTACTGAAGCAAGATGTCTCGAATTTTTAAGGTCAGGCAAACTTCTCACTTCCTAATATCCGTACGACTATTCTTCATTTTCTCGGCTATATGTTATAAACGACAACTTATAACATTAGGTCTTAACGGATTTAATGAATTTTTTATGGAGGTTATATTTTGTTGTGAAATACGAGCGAGTCTTCAGATAATATTGTCAATGTAACCAAGATATAGCACAGTCCAGGTTGTTTTTATTTAAGAACCACCCCTCAAAAATCAAGTAACTTGTTAAATGAGGTTTATTTTCTTTCAACGTTTTTTCATCAGTTACCCTTGGACCAGTTTTCTTATTGCTTAAGGTCATGTCTGTAAGATTCCCAAATTTCTTTCCTAATTTGTATTTTGTTTTTTTGCATTAGGATTATTATGCATGTTTTAAATATAAAAACCACTATGAAATACAGTATTATAATTCCAAGCCCCCTCTTCTTGGTACCAAACACATGTCATATCGTTCATTTTTCCTTCCCACAACGAAGTAGGTTTATACATACATGACAGTATCTGTTTAAGGTTTCTTAAAGTTCATTTATGCCACGCAATATTTGTGCGTTTCTAACAAAATGTAATTAAGTTATGGTAGCACAACCTTTAAAGTTTGAGTATTAGAAAGATTATATATTTAATATATCTCGAACAATTATGAAATTTTTAATCGCTATTGTTTTCACAAAAAAAATCGTGCATATTTAACCTATAACCTTAAATACCATAAGTATTTAGTTATCCTTCATACAGATATGTTTCATTAATTGTACACTTGATTTTAGAATAGGACATGTAGTTCAACATTCAGGTGGATTCTTCATGCAGAATAAAAATCTCACCTAGTGCATCAGACGCACGACACGTTTCTGCCGATTTCAGGTTCATGGTGTAGTGTAGCGTACACTGTTATCGCACAGAGCGCAGTGAACATAATTCCGCGAAGAGTGCCTGCACTACACAACAATGTCAGCGCGAGCACGACATCGGCTCTTTTCTGTGTTGTATTTAAACAAAAATTGATACGCTAAAATTTTACGGCCTAGGTTCCTACCCTAAGTGCAGACTTTTCGCCACATTAGTAATTTCTATGACAGTCGTTCAGGTGTAAGATAAAACAGTAAAAACTGGCAATCGCTTGTTCGCGCTAACAATGTCTCGGCATTTTTTATCTTAAATAAAAAGCGCGAAGGACAAGGACAGAACAAAGATACGAACAGGACAAGCGCTTGTATTTAAGATGTTTACCCAACTGGCCCAACAGTTAATTTTAATTGTCTTGGCACTTTTGTACATTTAACAGATTTTTTTTATGTCTTTAACGTAAAGATGAAAGGCCACCAATTCTTAGTTTCTTTTTTTAACGAGCTACAACGCGCACTGCTTCCAGGCCTCCCAACGTCGGAGGTGAGCAAGGGCGACAGGGGAGAACCAGGAAGGCCAGGGATTCCGGGGCCGGCGGGTCTCCCCGGAGACGACGGATTCCCAGGCCTCCCTGGACTCAAGGGGGCACTCGGAGAGCCGGGCGTGGATGGCTTTCCTGGCGCGCCGGGAAGACCCGGTCCTAAAGGTACCCTTCGCGCAACTTCGCCCTTTGGGCTACCGCTTTGCGGGTCAGAGGATATAAAGTGCAAGAAAAATAACAAATATAGTATGGACTATATAAAACCACAACCTTCGCCATAGTTTTTTTTTTAATTTTTAGAGCGCAGCTTTTAGGCGTTCGTTTAGGGCTTGAGCGGCGTCACCGTCGCAGTCGGCGTAACCGCTTGGTGCATGATGGGTAAATTTCTCCGCTAAACTTAGCGGAAAAATTTCCCCACTAAATTTAGCGGGAAATTTCCGCCGCTCAACCTAGCGGGAACTTTTCCCCGCTAGATTGAGCCGAAAACTTTCCGCGCTAAATTTAGCGGAAATTTTCCCCGCTAAATTTAGCGGGAAATTTTCCCCGTTAAATCTAGCGAAAAATTTTCCCGCTAAATTTAGCGAAACACTTTTCCCCTAAACGGGAGGCGAGCTCGAGAGGAGGAGGGGCACACCCTCCTCCCCGTACCTTCCCCTCCTCCTCCTCAAGAGCTGCGCTCTAATTCGGCGTTACAGGGAGCTGTAAACGGCTTTTATTTTTTTTTTAATAGTGTTTTCGGGGAAGGCTTTTCAGAAGCAGGCACAAAAACTCCCACTTCTTATTAGTAAATTTTGTCGCCCTGGTTCAGCCGTCTTGCGGCTCATACTGGGTACCTTCGTCAAAAACAAGCAAAAGTCACGGCATCGACGAAAATCTAGGGAAAGAGGGACAGGCAAACTCGTAGCTCTTCAAGTCTTGCTTCTAAATATAATTTGCTGTAAATATTGATTGAATAATGAAAGAAAGCCAAGTATAGTTTGAAAGCGTCTTGTGAAATTTCAGCCTAGGGAATCCTACGACATGGTCGGATAGAAGGAAGAAGTGCGGCGATCGCTTGCTTCTCTCAGCGGCCGAGAGTGTTCCCATGGCTCATGTCTCAGCATCAGTATCATCATGATAAGACCTCAAAGCTGACAGCAGCACCACAACTGCACTCCACGTTGCATTGGCAATTTCTTACTGCCGTCCCTCTACCCTTTACCGCACAATATCCCCCACTTAGGCGGTTGGCGAAGGGAAAGTCTGAAATGTCTCAAGCCCTAGAAGTGCAAGATGGCGCTGCTGCTTGTAAAAACATTGTTTAAGGGTGAAGACGTGGTGAGCATGCGTCCATAAACTTTTCAAGGCATTTTTTATGCGTGCAAGCATACATAACGAAACAAGGTGAACCCTTGTATTCGTTCCTTGAAAGATGTAACTGACTAGGTAGTATTCCATAGCTGCCCTCGCTGTGTCAGGAGCTGCTTCGTGCGCAAGGCGCATTTCACTCCACCAAGGTCTTGATCTTGGATCTCGCGACGAACACGCGCTGTAAACAACCATTACATTTCCCAAAGAGAGAATATAATACCTGTACCCTGCTCATTCGTCCCTCTAAAATGCAATAAAAGCTACTTGCTTGCTGCACTTCAAGAAAGAAAGAAGAAAACGACGTCGTTTTCTATAACTGAAAATGGAATGCATTATACAGGCGACTTTATTATTTCTATCCCGTAACATCCACCTTACATGTGGTAGGTGAATTGAAAATATTGCATTGGTCGTAGCACGAAAATTCACTGTGGCTTTGGGATTGCAGATGTTAAACTTAGCGGGCGATATTCGATTCTGGGAAGGTTACAAAACACTACTTGAATTTGTTTTTTCAGGATATCCCGGAGGCCCCGGGCTTCCTGGATTAGAAGGTGCACCTGCCTTTGGTAAGAGTCAATCCCCTGACACTCTCCTCTCAATGCCCTGAGGACCACATGAAGACATCATCATCGTTTCCAGATATATACCCTGGTCAGAAGGGAGAGGAAGGTGACCCCGGATATCAGGGCCTGCCCGGAATTCCCGGCCCAAAAGGAGAGGCGGGAGATCCTGGTCAACCGGGTTACAATGGACCCAAAGGCTACCCCGGTTTCACCACAATGGGCCCCAAGGGAGCACAAGGAGACGACGGTTTCCCGGGATCTCAAGGTGACAATTAGTGGTCTTGGAAGTAAACTACTAGGATGTACCCTCATAGATTGCGCAAAGGTAGGGTTTCTGGATATGTGAGGGGGAGCGAAAAAATAGACGTTCCAAATCACGAAAACAAGCTATATGATTCATGATAATTCGTATTCGATTCTCAGTTGATCAATTCAATGCATGGAGTATTCATATAAAGTCATAAATTAAGGGGAGCATAATAAACTAGCATTTTAAAATGATTCGTTATTTGATTATCGCAACAATCGCATTCCTCTTCAAGGTGACAGGTCTTCAAAAATTATAATTCTTCCCGGTCATACATGTCGACGTACACATAAAGCAGGTTCAAAATTGCCCATGAAGCAAATTTTAGAAATGTTCTCTGAGAAACGCGGTCAGCAAGTTCTGGTTTACACCTTATGATGGAAGCGCTCCTATTCTTTATCCTGTATTCACCATGACCCTGCAGCGCCATCAGGCATTATCGGAGAGGGTGAATATACTTGAAGAAAAAAAAAATCTGAATGTGCGGATCACACAATCTCGCTGGGCAATGGAATCCACTCCTTAATAGTTTTAACAAAAAAAAAGGTTTTGCACAATTCAGTTTTAGTGCGGTGTTCTCTTATCTTATTAATGTGGTCTTTTCTTTGGGAGATATAATTTGGAGTTAATAAGTAAGAATAGCTAATAATGCTAGTTATATTGTGATTTATATTGTATGAAAACTTAAAGCGCCAATTTCTTCCTCCTAGTGTCAACGTAAATCATCGCAATCCTTTCATCATATCGGTTACAGTCGCAAAACGGTCATACCGCACCGGAACGAAACGAGCAACACAACTCTGAATTTTTTCTAGTGCAACAATGTGGTTTTGCTGAGAAGGATCCCAGACAATGCAGGCGTACTCTAAAACTGGTCATACATATGAGAGATAGGCGAGCTCTTTGATAGCTTTAGTTGATTTCTTTAAATTTTGATTTAAAAATACAAGAGTGTTTCCGGCCATCATAACAACATCGTCAATATGGGCATTCCAAGTGGAGTCCGTGAGACGCCTAAACATTTAATTGTTTTCTCTAATGGCATGGCTACTTTATTTAGTTAATAACATGTTTCAACTTTTGTTTTAGTTTTACGGGTGAAACTAATATGGACACATTTTTTTACATTTAGTTCCATCTTCCACATTTTACACCATTGTTCTATTCGGTTCAAGTCACCCTGCAGCCGTCTGGAAATCACCTGATCCGTTTTGCCTGTGTTAACAACACAATAATCCGAAAACAAACGTACCCGTGAATTTACACCGTCATTAATTTCATTAACAAATATTAGTGAAGACGGTTGTCTCCCACCGCATATGCAATCGCAAAAGCAAGACAACAACACTCGCTCAAAGCAGACGAATAATAAAATTCCGTGTTCTCTCGACAAACGTGAGGTTCCCGAGAAGACGCCGCCGTCGGGTGGCCCTGTGTGACTGCTTCGTATTTTACGACGCCGGCGTCGACGTAGACTCAACGCGAAACCAGCGTAGCAAAGAAAACAACAATTATGCTGCTTTATTTACGATTTAGTAATCATTTCCGGTCCGATTTATACTTTTCATGGTTATTCAAGCGGAAATTAGAACAGTAGCTCTAAAAATCGCGAACGAAAACGTGACCGAGGGCAGGTCTCTCGTTTAACCAATCGCTGACGCCTCTCTTGTGACGTCGCGCTTCTTGGCCCCGCATCGGTCACGTGAGCTCCGCTTCTCCTGGCTTCTCTCACAACTCTCGGAGGGTCGCCCCAGTCGATCCCGGTACGATTATTACCGCGACTGTTTCATTGATTTGCGCGGCACTCAAGCGCCGGTTTTGGCTGAAATATTGGCAACGTGGCCTGAGACGTGCCTGAAACCCAGTTCAATCGCCAAAAAGACGTCCGAAATTGCCTTCATTGTCCCTTTAAACTTCAAATGGATTTGAACGAGCTCTAGCGTCAATTTATAATGGGTGATTCGTACTCTATCCTAGGTCTCGATGGAAGGGATGGCTCTCCTGGAGAGTCCGGCTTTCCAGGCCTGCCAGGACTGAAAGGAGCCCGGGGTAACCCTGGCTACCCTGGTCCCTCCGTTCCTGGACTTCCGGGAATTGATGGTTTGAGGGTACGCAGATAATTGTTTTTAATGCAACGCAAACTTCGCTTTTGGAACTTCGATGATATTCAGGTCAAAAAGGCTCATTTTAGCCTTCTACAACTGTCAGAACGTGAATGGTGCCACTGTACAGTGTGCGAGGAAGCTAGCCCATAGGCTTTGTCAGCCATATCCCCTCCAGTCCCAGTTACCTAATCAGCTGGACACCGGAATCTCAATATTTTTAGATTTTTTTTTTTTTGCGGTTGAGTTAGTATTTTATTTGTAGATTGGACTGTTATTGAACAAGACAATATTAAGCTTTATGAAGGGAAGTAAAAAAAAAACCTCGCCAATACAGATATTTGACTTTTTTTCCTGTCCGTTATTCTTTCTATGTGCTTACCCAAACACTGTTTTTTTTTTTTTTTTACAAGTGCAGCGTGACAACCAGATGTTAGACGTTTTCCTGCATGATAATAACGTGGTCGCATTGTTTTATGATGTGAACAATAACTGAACTGCTAGGGACTCGTGTTCAAATAGATAGAAACTATCTCTCTAAGCCCACTTCAAAGCACTCTATTAATTAAATACTAGAACGCATCATGCTAGCTCATCAACTTTTGTTAAGAGACAGACTGAATACATACTAAGTAATATATCTCCTGAGTCGACTCCTGGTTGTTTATCTGTGAACTTTCACGTCTTTTCATTTTATCGTCTTACACAAACCTGTTCTTTTTTTTTTTTCATGGGCAGACGTAACGCCATAAAAATAAGAGCATAATTTTATTTCTGCTATTTATTTTAGGGCAACAACGGACAATATGGTCCAAAGGGTGAAAGAGGCTATCCCGGAGAAATCGGACTGCCAGGATTTCCTGGAGTCAAGGGAGAACGTGGGGACGACGGCCTTCCTGGAATTCCAGGCAAACAAGGCGCTGCCGGTTTCCCCGGTGGGTACATATACGGCCATTATGAATTGCAGAATAAGAGCAAATAGATATTACACCCTTAGGTTACTACAAAGTGCAATATACTTGTAGAGTATTACAAATACTCTACGACTTACACGAGATGCCAATGCACACAAATCAACAACTGTACTAATGAAACGACACTGATGCTTATGCTACTTCTCAACAAGGCGATTTTTACACAGACCAAACGAAAATCAAAATCACTGAAATGTCCGAACGCTAGCCAATATTTTGCAAGGAAAGGGTATTTCAGAAATTAGGATTCTTTGAGCGAAAACATTGGCTACCCCTCCAAGGATTCACTGGGGTATTTCTCTTAGGACTGCTTTCAAGTCTTTCCTTGATTGTCTAAACATCCTCTAGGCAGCTTTCTGAATGTGTAGAAAGCATAAATACAAGTTTATTTCCTCTGGTCAAATCATCCAGGTACATTCCCAGAAAATACTGCATCAGGATGATAACTATGAACATAATATTTTCAGCACTCATGTATGCCTTTGTGCTCACGACTGTGCAGTTTAGAATTTTAAAAAAAAAACGCTACTATGTGCCAGCCATTGCTGTTTGCAAAGGAGACATAACATTTCTTTCACGTGTATGACGTGTCCATCTTCGCACCATTTTTCTTGTGACCAAAAGGTGTCAAGGGAGAGCGCGGAGACCGTGCTCCAATGGTGGCGGAACTCCGGTTGAAAGGCGAGCAAGGAGATCCTGGAGAAAATGGACTCGACGGCCCACGGGGGCGGCCCGGAGAAGTGGGCCTGCCCGGTAGGGACGGTTTTCCCGGAGAATCGGGAGACATCGGTCCCCCCGGGTTCCCGGGCCCCCCGGGATACTTCGGTCCGAAGGGACTTCCAGGGGACGACGGAGACAATGGTACGTTCGAAGTATGAATAATATCGTAATTACGCCGCCTTTTTTACTAATATTTCACTAGAATTCCATCGTTATTATAAATAATATTCTATCGCAATATTATGATCACCTCATATTTTATTTTATTGAATTTTTTATCATTATCTTGTAGTAGGCCGAGTTTGGTGAGGCAGCAAGGCGGTGGCATCATTCGAGTATTTCACGCAGCGCATCACATTTATTGTAGTGAGACCGCAGCACTGTCATGCCACCGCGAAGAAAAACATACTCCACAATGATTTCGCGACATTCCTTATCACAGGAGCGAACACTAAACGAACACAGCGAAGGCATCGGCGTTGAGGAAGCTTGCGCTGGTCTCGACGGGACGCGATTTTCCAAGCAAAGGCACAGAGCACAGTGAACACGACTGTACCACACAAAAACTGCTACAAAAAAAAAATGCTCGCATCACAACGATTTCGCAACGCAACTTGTCTCAATGGCGAACTCTAAACGAATGAAAAAAAGGATCGGCAGCGCTTTCGTCGGTCTCGTCCAACGAGGCTTGCGCACTTGGCACGTCGACGGCGACTAAGTTGGACATCGAGACGATCGCTAAATTCTTACACAAAAAAACTACCGCGCACAGAGGCGGATACCGCCACAGCTCTGCAACGTAAACCCGGGTCACTTCGAGAGGTCTGTGTCTCTCGGCGAGAAGGACGTTGAAAGCAGCGCGCGACATTTAGAAAAATATAGTTCATCATTCCCTGATGTTAGTTACGTCAATTAGTGGAAGCGATTGGCTGTCGGAGTGAATCCAAGGTGGCCAACTCGGCTTTGGCTTTCTTCACCAAACCTTCGGTATCACGTTCTGGCCTAGGTAATCAGTACTAGTGAGCGTACTTCCCATGTAGTGGCGCTGCCGTCGGAGCCCGATGCCGCCACGACATTCCATTGAAGCTTCATAATCAACAACCAGGCGGTTTTTGGTTATGTTTGATTCAGTTTAAAATATCTTTTCTCGCCTTTTTAACAAAACTTTGATGTTTCTAAGGTTCTACGGCTACCTACGTCATGTTTAAGCAAAGAAATGAGCTCTAGAATTGCGTTTTCGTGCCCCATTAACATGCCTATTTACCTTATCACCAATTTATTTCACAATACCTACACACACACAAACTTTTTTCCTCAGTATGTCGTACATACCGTCGCACATATTGATATTAAACATGCATAAAATCATAATCATAGATCAAAAAAGTTAATTTCTAGATTCTCAATTATTGTTGCTGCCTCATATGATCCTGGTAATGTTTTCAACAAGACAGCGCACGTCCCTTCATCAACCTACATTTAGATTTATAGAAAAATAATTGTACTGCCTATCTTCTATGCTGATAATCAGTCGAATTTACGCCATGAATGGGTATCAGATCCTCGTATTCAAGATCACCAAAAACAAAGAAACAAACAAAATGATTTTAAATGAATATTAGAGCACACGCGAAAGATAATAAGTGGTAGTCAAGGGGCTATGATAGGAAGAATAGGGACCGCGCAGCGAGATCATGCATACTTGGCATGACTGAACCTGAGACGGGGAAAGAATGTGAAGACATTTGAAAAGAGGAACACCACGCGCAGTATCTTTCGTCTTTGGAAACTGTGCTTGTCCCTCTTTTTACGTGTCTTTTCCTCCCCTGTCTTGGGTTCAGTTATGTCAAGCTATGATTAGCCACTTTAACGTTTTAACTTCAATTATCAAAGAACACTCAGTTTTTTTTTATTTGTGCTTGCATTCAGTTATAAAAACACCCCTCTTGGAGCGTCACGTATGCGCCACGGAAGTGCTTCGCTTGAAAAGGTTTTTGGCTACGCAGGTCTCCCGGGATACCCTGGAACAGTCGGAACACCAGGTCGCCCTGGCAACAGAGGACCGCCAGGAGGTCCGGCCAAATCTCGGGGGTACTTCTTCACGAGGCACAGCCAGACATCGCGGGTTCCGCAGTGCCCGAGGGGAACGTACAACCTCTGGGAAGGCTACTCTCTCCTGTACATCCTAGGAGATGAGAAAGCGCACGGACAAGACTTGGGTACGTTTCAATTCTCCGTACTTTTAAAATAAGATTCAATCACGTAAATGTTGCGTTCGTGCCTGCAGTCTCAGAATCTGGCAAGACTGTATATTTTGTGTTGATGGAGTATTTTTAATGCAAATAACATTTTTTTGTTGGAAGTAGGTTTCTTTGTTGTTATTTTTTTCGCACATATGCATTGTGGAACCGCAACTCTCAATGTAGAATACGTTCTTTTCTTCCTCCCCCGCCAAATGGTTTTAGGACCCTTTCAACCGGGCGCGTTTCCCTATGCTTTCTAGCTTTACGTTATTACTCACAGGGACACCCGTTCTTCAAATGTAGAGTGCAAAGTTTTTCCTCCAAACTGTTTTTTATGCTTCGTATGAAGTGCAGATGTCCCGGTGACTCCCGTCTTAAGCAGACGTAAGCTCCCCTAACTTTACGTGAAGTAAGAAAACGGGGCTGTGTGAACCGGCCTTCACACTTTCACCACTCACGTGACATTTGCTAAGTATGGTGGCTGATATTTTGCCTTCCAAATTTAACGGATATGTTTGACTCTACGTTCAAACGTATTGTGCATACCCTACGCATAAAAGCTTTGTGCGGCTTTATCAAAAGAGGCTGCAATCTTAGTGTCAAAATTGCACTATGCAGAACTGTAGATTTGATAACAAGCAAACAGTTCACACAGATCTAAGACAGCTTGCGGTTCCTAAGCGTCAAACTGTTTAAAACAGTGACACCGTGTACAAAGAATGAAATAGGTTGCACATACAAGCTAGGGCGCGCGCGGGATAGACATGTTTGTGATTTTCATGACTGTAAAGCTTGCCTGTGATTACATTGAAGCATTTCTGTAGGCAGTCCTCTTGTCGTAGGCTATCTGGGATACAGGAATAATAAAAAAACTACGGTTTTTGAAAATATGTTTGAGTATCTCAAGAAAGCGTTTACACAAACACAGTTCCTAGTTATGGGTTTCCTGATCTTAATATTTGTTTACGTTCTGAGTTACAACCTGGAGTACTAAAAAGTTGTTATTGAAGTGTACAGCATTATATTTTGAATGTTCTCCACGGGGTACTGATTTAAACACAATCACGAGATCAATATTCACATAAAAACACTGTAATTTAATTCAAACATAAACAGAACTTTCCAATAATGTTATAATATGCCTGATCTTTCCCGAGACCAGTAAATGTACAGTCATGTCCCTGTATTTTTACTGATTTCAGGAAGCGCCGGTAGCTGTCTTCGGCGCTTCAGTACCATGCCGTTCCTGTTCTGCAGTTTGAACAATGTGTGCAATTTTGCTTCGAGAAACGACTACAGCTACTGGCTGAGCACACCTGAACCGATGCCGATGGCAATGACGCCAATCGTGGGAAGAGATATCCAGAAATTCATCAGCCGATGCAGTGTCTGCGAGTCCCCCACTCAGGTTTGAAAAACTTCAAGAAACTCGGCCATTCCTACACTTTACTTTAAGATGCTCGCTATATTTGCTTAACACAGTGTCAAACTTGAAATTGTCGGGTCTTTTTCTCTTGTCCTTACTGGGATGTTTTTGCAGGTCATAGCCATACACAGCCAAACTCTGGAAGTGCCAGAGTGTCCTCAAGGCTGGGATGGCATTTGGACTGGATACAGTTTCTTTATGGTACGTAACATTTGTCACCGACATGTTCTTATTCGTAGAATTTGTAAATCTGTATATACTGTTTATAAGGAACTATTTTGGTGTGTCAAAAGGTGAGGATTAAAATTGTGTTTATTTATTTATTTATTTCAGATACCCTCAGGGCCAAAGGCATTAGAGAGGGGAGTGGGTACAATGTATAAGTATAAAGTTAAAAAATGCAGTGGTTATTAGTACAGTAAATTGACTCTTATTTATACAATGTTAGCTATGGCGTTCTTGAACTGCTGGGGATCTTTGATTGTTGCTGTCGGGGCGGGAAGGCCATTCCACTCCACTGATGTGCGAGGAAAGAATGACTGAAAAAATGCATTAGTTCTACACGATGGAATCCCGACTTTATGAACATGATCTAATCTAGATGAGATGTATTGGGGGGGTAAAATATGTTCGGCGCGCAAGGAGGGATGAAGAAACAGTTTGTGAAAGAGACAAAGACGAGAGATTTTGCGGCGGGATGTTAGGGATGGCAGATCAAGGTTAGATTTCATTGTACTGATGCTTGCAGTTCTATTATAGTTAGACAATATGAAACGAACAGAATTATTTTGAACCATTTCAAGTGAGTGTATCAAGTTTTCGTGGCTTGGATCCCAAACCGAAACGGAATATTCGAGTTTAGAGCGAATGAGGACCTTGTAGAGTAGTAGTTTTAGGGATGAAGGTGCTTTAGCAAAGTTACGTCGAAGATAACCCAGCATGCGGTTAGCGTTATTAATGACGTACGAGGTGTGAACGCTCCAAGTTAGGTTAGATGAAATGTGGACACCAAGGTATTTATAAGAAGATACGGCGTCCAAAGGCACATTATTAAGAGAGTAGACGGGCGAGTTAATATTTTTTCTAGAGACACGCATAAGTTTACATTTGTTAATGTTTAGTTCCATGCACCATGTTTTGCACCATACAGAGATGGCGTTAAGGTCAGATTGAAGAGTGGTTATATCGTTATCACATAAAATTTCCCAGAAAATTACACAGTCATCTGCAAACAAATGAATATGGGAAGAAACACAAGAAGAGAGGTCATTAATGTAGATAAGAAAAAAGAGAGGGCCAAGCACAGAGCCTTGGGGCACGCCGGAGTGGACGCCACTTGGGGGAGATGTGAGGCTGTTAGCTGAAACGAACTGAGAACGGTTAATGAGGAAGTATTCGAGCCATATAAGAAGTTTGGGATAGAGATTAAGCTGACTTAATTTAAGAAGTAAAAGCTTATGACACACCTTATCAAATGCTTTCGAAAAGTCTAAAAATATGCAGTCGGCGAGTGATGATCGGTCAAGAATGGCGTTTAGTTTATGAGTGAAAGATACCAATTGAGTTTCGCACGAATAAGTTTTACGGAAGCCGTGTTGTGAAGGTGTGAAAAATGAGTTCGATTCAAGAAAGTTAGCGAGGTTAGAAAACAGAATGTGCTCAAAAATTTTACACGGGATGCTTGTGAGCGAAATGGGTCGATAATTAAGGGGAGAATTCTTGTTACCTGATTTGTGGAGTGGAACAACCTTTCCCACCTTCCACTCAGCAGGGAGATAACCATCGTCAAGGGACTGTTGGAAAACTTTTGATAAAATGATAGAAGAATAAACGCTGGTACTTTTTAAAAATTTTGGGTCAATTAAATCGCAACCAGGGGCAGAAGATTGTTTGAGTGATCTAATTACGCTTTCAACACCACTGGGATCAATAATAACAGGAAACATTGCAAGGTAATCACATGAGTTTACATTAGGCAATGGGACGACTGTAGTTACGGAAAAATTGCGTGAAAATATATCATTAAGAACGATGGCACATTGATTAGAGGGAATGACATTACCATCACTGTTGACGAGAGTGATATCGTTATTATCTTTTGGGTTAATAACACGCCAAAACTTTTTTGTGTCAGTTGTTAAAGTATTTTGAAGATACTCTGCTTTAGCTTCTCTTATCGCTGTTACGTATTCCTCGGAAGCAAGCTTATATGCGGCCCAGCGCGCATCGTTTGAAGAAAGTTTAGCTGACCTGAACAGTCGTTTTTTTTTTTGTTAGATAGACGTTTAATGCGAACGTTAAACCACGGTGCGTTACTGTTAGAGATAATAGTGCGAGTAGGGATGTACTTATTCGTTAGAGCATTAACCTTGGTTACAAACATATCCCAGTTATTTTGTACGCTACGTTTATCAAAATCCTTCAAAAAAATATCAAGAAACACGGATAATTCAGAATTAATGGCTTCAAAGTTCGCATTCCTGTAGTTTCGAATAGTTTTCATTTTTTTAATGGTTGCATGGCTTCTTTTTTTTTTTGCCACAAACGCTTGTCTCTTTAGAAGACAAATCATCAACTTGACGTTTAGTTTATGACGGCCAGTCTATTTGAATAAAAGTTAAGGCCCCTCGGCACAGTACCGTTTGCTTACGTCCGTTACGTTACGGGATCTTACGTCTACTTGCGTCGAGAGTCACCGGAAAACTAGGGGTTCGTACAAAGCGTGGCAACCTATTTAAGGAGTAGCTTTGCACGTGACGTACCAAGGGTATGACCCAATGACTCCTAATTTAACCGTAAAACGTAAAATAACGCTGCTGTGTGAATGGGACTTCAGGGTAAACTTTGAACCCTAGCTAGATTTTAGTACAAAGTCACTTCAATGGAAGATCGCTTCATGGGTCTTTAATAATTTCTTCAATCGCTTAATCCTGAATTATTTGTGTTTCTCACCCTAGAACACCGATTCCGGAGCAGAAGGCAGCGGCCAGCCCCTGGTGTCTCCGGGCTCATGCCTCGAGGACTTCAGGCCGAATCCTTTCATTGAGTGTCACGGTCACGGACGGTGCAACTACTACACGACCGCGTACAGCTACTGGCTGGCCACTATCGAGCGGAACGACATGTTCCGCCCTCCGGACCCGCAAACGCTCAAGGCGGGCGACCTCCGCACCCGCGTCTCTCGCTGCCAGGTCTGCAGGAGGCGGGTCTACGTTCCCTAGACCATACAACCGAAATTCGACGTACTTGGTGGGCGCGCGTTAAGGACGCATTGGTCGGTGTTTGCAGTGACCTAGCCATGCTATGCATCAAAAATCTGCCACAATAATTGTGCCTTCCACAAACGCAAGCTCTTCTCTTTTTTTTCTGATTGCTGCTATTGTTGTTATCATTGTTGTTTCTTTTAGAAAGATTAGTCTCTTTTGTTATCCTTGTTTAAGTTGCAATCAGGACGTGTTTTTTTTATATGTCAGCGTTTTTTTTTATAATGTCCAAACTTCGGAAAAAAAAAAGAATAAAAGCTTCATATACATGAAGCTCACAAAATTTTATAAGTGGGTGGTTCCTGTGTTTTATGGGACGTGCATTGTAGTGTTTGTCAAGCTGCAATAAATTTCAGTCGACGCTAGTCACCTTTTACATTATATCTAACGCCCCCTGCTGCCTTATAAATATCAACAAGATATAGATATACGACATGTACAATTGCTTTTTTTTACTTTGGGTTACAACATCCACGGGGTCAGTCCTCGTTCGCACTGCCTTGGACATTAGGGGAGCAGAAAGCGCACGTTTCGTTTTTCTCGGCTATATTAACTTAAAAAATTGAGGTACGTACATTATTTTCATAAAATTGCTTAATGTGGTAGGAAACAGATATGGTCGAATAACCTAATAGGTGATTGTTATTGGCTAAATTAAATGTATTCTTAGCTATCGAAAGAAAGTTTTTGTCAAGGGCTGTTATCACTTGTGGTTTCATCATCCATATTGCCAATGGTGCAGACACTGCCAAATCATAAAGCTGTTTTCCTTTCAAGCATTACTCACACCCCTCTTGGTAATCTGATTTGTTTTGTTGTTCCTCGTGTTGTATTCTGCATATTTGTTAATAAAATATTCAGAACTGCCAACGCTGCTTGTAAAGTAGAAGTTCTAGGGTGCATCCCTTCGCGTCTTGTTTGTAATTGAAAAAAATTAATTTCCCACGAGACATATTTTTACTTCAATTAATTGTTTGTACACTCAATTTTTGTGTACATAAATAAACGTTTTTTATCTATTCTTTTTTTCTTATATTAAAATAAGCTATATGAAATACGCTATCACTCTAAAAAGTCTGTGCGTCTACTTTCACGCACAATACTCGGAGAACCAATCACCGCAACTTACGGAGGCAGCTCTGCGAATGACGATGCCAAAACTCATGTTTAGACCAAAAAACGCAGTCTGAGTTGTGACATTAAGCAATGCAAAACGTCACGCTTGCATTGATTAATGCCAAAACTGCCACTGCGTTTTTTGGTCTAAACATATGTTTCCGCATTGTCATTCGCTGAGCTGCCTCCGTAAGTTGCGGTGATTGGCTCTCCGAGTGCTGTGCGGGAAAGCAGACGCACGGGCTTTTTTTAGAGTGTATTGGCGAATTAGTCAATGCCGTAGGACATTCCGGGCTTTTCTTGAGAGCGACTCCTGGGCCTGTTTGCTCGAAGAGCTAACCGCGGCTAAAGTTAGCCGCAGTACCTAGGAGAGGGATTTTGAGATCACGTGACTGGGCTCTGTAGGGATGCAGGGAAACATGGCGGTGCCCCAGTGAGTGAGCGCCGCTCGCTTTGGAACTAATATGTCGTTGTAGCTGCAATATCAGACGCGTTAGTCAGCAACGAATAATGCAGGAGGCTTTCGCTTTGCCTTACCTCACTTCAACCGCAAAGCATGGGCAATGACATCTCCGAATTCTTTAGATAGTGTTTCGATTCTGGGCATTCCCAAGCCTAAATGAACGCGATAATTGTCGGCATGGCAACGTCTTTGGAAAGCGGATTGTTGATAGCACACGAAAGCAGACAGCGTACCGACAGACTTTATTCTAAATTATCAAAGCATCGCGAGGAGAACGCTGGAAGTGTAATTCTACGGTTCACGCGCGCTGGCCTTCCTCTTATAAAAGATTTGAAGTAAAAAATCGTAATAAGGTTTTAACGAAGCGCGCGCAAGGCAAAATTTGTTTTATACTTTTTGCTTTATAACGGTTGCTACTGCAGACGCCAGCACGTGCGACGCGTGCAACTACAGTCGTAGCATGCACCTCGGTGCTTGGATAATTTAGAAACAAGGTCTGTTTGGACGCCGTCTGCTTTTGTGTGCTATCAACAATCCGCTTTCCATAGATCCGTTGCTCTCGGGCAGGAGGCGCGAGCGTGTCCGCAGGACGCGACCATGTTATGCTGGCAGCACCATTTAGGCGGCGCTGTAACGTTCGATTTTGCACGTGGCCACGTTCGAATGCAAGATCTGTCAGCATCTGTAGACGCGCGATAACAAAACGTCTAAAAAAAAAAAAACAAAAAAAAAAACATTATGCAGCTTGTGGCCTCAGCGTCCCATTAAATATTCCTTCAAGCTTATTGCTCTCTTTCATAGCTTCCGTGAGCCTGTATGTTTCACTTTACTGGATAGCGAAGCCGAAGCTATACTTGCTAAAGCATGTCCCCTGAATGATGCTCGCACTGCACGAGCTCGCGTGCTTGGCAGGGCCACTAAGAGCTCGGAGCTCGCTCTTGTAGCCTCTGCTACGCTGGCACTTAGAATGGAACGGAGTATAAAAAACTGTAGTGGGGAAGGGTATTGACGCACGTTCGAAACGCGAGCCAAATATTCTATTTTGCTCGCCTGGAGCGCTGCTCAAAACTTGAGAGCTACGGGCCTATAGACGTTTCTATGCCGACAAGTATCGCGTTCATTTAGGCTTAGGAGTGCCCAGAATCGAAACACTATCTAAAAAATGCGGCGATGTCATTGCCCATGCTTTGCGGTTTAAGTGAGGTAAGGCAAAGCGAAAGCCTCCTGCACCATTCGTTGCTGAATAACGCGCCCGATATTGCAACCACAACGACATATTAGTTCCAAAGCGAGCGGCGCTCACTCACTGGGGCACCACCATGTCTCCCCGCATCCCTACCGAGCCAGTCACATGATATCAAAATCCCTCTTCTAGGTACTGCGGCTAACTTTAGCCGCGGTTAGTGCTTCGAGCAAACGGGCTTTGGCCCCGAGTCGGCAGCCGGTGTCTGACCGATGCTGTGAAATTTTTCGTATCCAATCTTTGGCTGGTCGTGCGATAAATGGCCCAGGAACTAAAAACCGAGACTGATCTGCCACCACTCACTGCTAAATAGTCAGACATAAGCCAACAGGTTTGACCAATGTTTGCCAGATAGTTGGCGCTGGAATGCGCCGACGTTGGCGCGATTTCGCGCTGGATCGTTGCATGGCCCTTCTACTTAGACGACACGTCTCCGTACAAGAAAATCCGGCAAATGTATGAGGTCCTGCCAACAAAATATTTACTGCACGTCATTGCAACTTTGTAACCTCATTGTGACAATGAGAATTAGTGTTGTAAACTTTGATTAAGAGTGTGTAGGGAGAAGAGCTCACTTCTAGTAGGCAAAGGCTCAAGTCTAAGGTCTTAATAGCTATTTATAGGCGGTCGAAAGCACTGATCTGTGATTTAGATATTTTCACTGACTATAGACCGTTCCATTAGGGTCATAGCAAAGAGGGTAAAAAGAGAAAAAAATGCCTTCCCTTTCTCACCCGCCTGTCGTCTGCTCCGCCGAGTGGGCAGTACCTAGCATCCGGCTGGCGTACAAACTCTGTTTAAAATCGCGTCATTTTGAAAATTTCAAGCGCAGATGCGCAGATTTTGGTATGCCAGTTACCGTGTATTACTATGCTAGATAAAAAGACTAACAGAGTACAATTGCGCTGTTATCTGCGTGCAAATAAAAAAATAGGGAAAACTCTGTCAGACTGGCAGGTCTCTCCGGCGAAAAGTGAATCCGGTGGTTGTACCTTTTTTACTCTACAGAGTTCGTACTGGTGTAGGCCTTTAGCGACCATGAATGGATGTCTCAAAATAATAAAAAAAAAACGTGCTCTCCTGCCGCAATACACGCAGTAGTTGAGCGCAGTGCTGCCGGCTGACTCAACTGCTATTTAAGTAGCGGAAAAAAGATATGTCAGTTGATCATTTACCGAAGTAGAACAACAGAGAGCTCTAGGCTGATTTTGGAGTAGCCATAACTATTCTAAGAACGCGAACCACTTCACAACGGCAGCCACGAGCGAGTGTTCGATGTTCCGTACAGCCCGCCGATACAGCCCAAAGATGAAGAATGGCAACCTCCCGTTTTGTCGTCTGCTAGCGGAGTCATGCGCGTGCCCTCTCTCTCGTTTTACCCCGCCGAACCCGAAGAATTTCCCGCTTGTATGGAGAGGGCGCTGCTGTCGAACAAAATGGTGCCGCGAGAGAGCGCTAAATGGAATGGCACTAGCAGCTTCAGAAACGCGCAGGCCGTGATGAATCCCGGGCTTATTACAATCGCTCCGCAGTCAGTGAAGAGTTTTAGTGTTGTGTATAAGAGAAAACGCAAGCGCTGTGCGTCTGCGTTAGCGTTGCGTGCTCCACGATGCGCTTGCCCATCGTCGCCATGTGCTAATTCAAGACCGCAGTTTGGGCGCTCCGCGCAAGCTCAGTGTGGAACACACAACGCTAAAGAAAACGCACAGTGCTTGCGTTTGCTGGTATACGCCATGCACAACCCGGTCCATATTCACATTGTACGGTAATAGGGACTTTTAGTAGACAGTGCGCTAGAGCTTCGCTTTGCGAGCGGGAGCTCGTGCCGTCAGTTCGAATCATGGACTGAGCAAGCGGCTGCTGGGCACGCTTTCCGCAGCGCACGATCTACTAAAACTCTCTTATATACATTAAAGGGAACATAAAACGATTTTTCCACCTTCACTAAATACTATTTAGAATAATACCCTAGCGTTAATAACCGAATAAACTTGCCTTATTTTTTTCTAACTGCTGGGCCGATTTGAATAAAGTTTATTCTCTCTCTCTCTCTTCTAGGCAATGACAGTCGCCAAAACAGTTCAAAAATATGAGCATCCTTCATCACCTCAACTCAAAACCAGAACAAGCGGCCACGTAGCCGGGTGCCCAAGTTATGCCGCCAACTTTAATCCTAACCTCGCGCTGGGGTCGGCAAAATAGAGAACGCATTATGAGCTCCAGCTATTCTCCCCGCCGCAGTGGTTAGACGCGAGCCACTGAACCGAGTGTCCGCCGAGCATTGATTGTTGCGTGCCGAAGTCCAGCGCTCACACAGCTCTCGTGTCCAATCCATAAGCCGCGCTCGACTCTCATCAGGCGGGTGGTTTCGATCCCACAATTACATCATTAAGCTTAGCGAAGGCAATACTGAAAAAATAGTCCTCTTTTATTTCCGCAATGTCACCGCGACAAAGAAGCTTCTGAATCAGTGGCGGTCTGTGCGAGTACACTTAGGCCAGACTAGGACTAGTACGCCTCTGCAAAGTCATGGCCTCTTTAAGGTCACTGAATCATGGGAAAGCAGCACCATTGCCAGATCTCTTGCCTGCTAGCCGGACACAACTCTGACATGAACAGACGACCAAACTTCGCAAGGTGATTGGCTGACCGGTGTCAGTTGCCACAGAAATTGCTTTTTCGGTACATTTAAATCTTCTAATATTCCAAAGGGTGGGTCTGAACCAATCGGGCTAAGATCACTATGGAACATCATTGAAAGCGTTCCCTGACAATATAACGTGAGCGCGTCTGCAAGACGCGACCATGTTATGCTGGCTGCACCATCCACGCGACCATAAAAAACGTCGCGTTAACGTTCGATTATGCACAAGCCACGTTCGAATACAAAGCATCTTTTAGCATCTGTAGATGAGCGATAACAAAAGGTCTAAAAATAAAAAAAAAAAAATGAAAAAGAAGTATGCAGCTTGCGCTCTCAGCCACTCTGCTGTCATTTATAATGGAATGGAGTATAAACATCTCTAGTGGGGGACGCGTAATGACTTATGTTCAAAACGCGAGTCACAAATATTCTATTTTGCTCGCCTGGAGAGCCGCCAAAAACACGAAAGCTACGGGCCTATTTGTGGCGAGATTTTTCGGTGGCGCTCTCCTATGGCTCCCTCTCGTGACGTCATTACCTTGCGAACACCAAGTTCGATAGTGTTTGTAAAAAGTATGGTGGAAGCTTTATATCATTTCGCTCTGAAATAAACCCTGCCAGCACAGTCAAAATTGAAGATCTTTCATTACTCTTAATTCCGTCGAAGAAAAAAATTTTTTATGACGTAATAGTCAGCATTCGGCCCAATTGTGGCATGCCGACCATTGCGACGCTTTCTATCACTCACGTCGCCAATAGACCGATTTTACGTTGGGCCGATGCCACCAGCCAGTTTGGCTCGCCACCGCTGCCGCAATGCATCGAAGCAATAACTTTAGTCTTTTTGCGCGTGCGACAACCCCCGCTGGAGCTCTGTAAGTTCCAAGTACGAGACAGCACGAACCGTCTCGTGCACTGCAGGTAGCCTCCTGTCAACAT